>NC_086450.1:507535985-508735985 GCF_028390025.1 Pseudophryne corroboree | reverse complement strand
AACCGGAACTTCAAGAGATGCTCACGGAGGATCCGTGGCCTCTACCTCTAAGAAGGGACCTGCTCCAGCAAGGACCCTGTCTGTTCCAAGACTTACCGCGGCTGCGTTTGACGGCATGCCGGTTGAACACCGGATCCTGAAGGAAAAAAGGCATTCCGGATGAAGTCATCCCTATCCTGATCTAAAGCCAGGAAGGATGTAACCGCAAAAACATTATCACCGAAATTGGCGAAAATATGTTGCGTAGTGCGAGGCCAGTAAGGCCCGACGGAGGAAATTCAACTGGGTCGATTCCTACATTTCCTGCAAACAGGAGTGTCTATGGGCCTGAAATTGGGGTCCATTAAGGTTCAGATTTCGGCCCTGTCAATTTTCTTCCAAAAAAGAACTAGCTTCAGTCCCTGAAGTTTAGACGTTTGTAAAAGGGGTACTGCATATACAGCCTCCTTTTGTGCCTCCAGTGGCAATTTGGGATCTCAATGTAGTTTGGGTTCCAAAAGTCACATTGGTTTGAACCACTTAAATCTGTGGAGTTAAAATATCTCACATGGAAAGTGGTCATGCTGTTGGCCCTGGCCTGGGCCAGGCGCGTGTCAGAATTGGCGGCTTTATCCAGTAAAAGCCCTTATCTGATTTTCCATTCGGACAGGGCGGAATTGAGGACTCGTCCTCAGTTTCTCCCTAAGGTGGTTCCAGCGTTTTCACCTGAACCAACCTATTGTGGTGCCTGCGGCTACTAGGGACTTGGAGGAATCCAAGTTGCTGGATGTTGTCAGGGCCCTGAAAATATTCCAGGACGGCTGGAGTCAGGAAATCTGACTCGCTGTTTATCCTGTATGCACCCAACAAGCTGGGTGCTCCTGCTTCTAAGCAGACTATTGCTCGTTGGATTTGTAGTACAATTCAGCTTGCACATTCTGTGGCAGGCCTGCCACAGCTAAAATCTGTAAAAGCCCGTTCCACAAGGAAAGTGGGCTCATCTTGGGCGGCTGCCCGAGGGGTCTCGGCCTTACAACTTTGCCGAGCAGCTACTTGGTCAGGGGCAAACACGTTTGCTAAATTCTACAAATTTGATACCCTGGCTGAGGAGGACCTGGAGTTCTCTCATTCGGTGCTGCAGAGTCATCCGCACTCTCCCGCCCGTTTGGGAGCTTTGGTATAATCCCCATGGTCCTTACGGAGTCTCCAGCATCCACTTAGGACGTTAGAGAAAATAAGAATTTACTTACCGATAATTCTATTTCTCATAGTCCGTAGTGGATGCTGGGCGCCCATCCCAAGTGCGGATTGTCTGCAATACTTGTACATAGTTATTGTTACAAAAATCGGGTTATTATTGTTGGGAGCCATCTTTTCAGAGGCTCCTCTGTTATCATACTGTTAACTGGGTTCAGATCACAAGTTATACGGTGTGATTGGTGTGGCTGGTATGAGTCTTACCCGGGATTCAAAATCCTTCCTTATTGTGTACGCTCGTCCGGGCACAGTATCCTAACTGAGGCTTGGAGGAGGGTCATAGGGGGAGGAGCCAGTGCACACCAGTTAGTCCTAAAGCTTTCTTTAGATGTGCCCAGTCTCCTGCGGAGCCGCTATTCCCCATGGTCCTTACGGAGTCCCCAGCATCCACTACGGACTATGAGAAATAGAATTATCGGTAAGTAAATTCTTATTTTTATTGGTACTTTAAGAAAAATCAACAAACAGTAATATAATAAATAACAAATAAGACCTATGGGCATCACAGCAGTAACGTATAAATCATCATAGTATATAAATTATAATAGTCAATGCAAGGTGTAGAAATAATAATTAATGAAATTAACAAAATGTACAAAGGTCAGAAACAGCTTTTCTCATACGTCCTAGAGGATGCTGGGGTCCACTTCATGACCATGGGGTATAGACGGTTCCGCAGGAGCCATGGGCACTTTAAGACTTTTCAGTGGGTGTGAACTGGCTCCTCCCTCTATGCCCCTCCTCCAGACCTCAGTTTTAGAAATGTGCCCATGCAGACTGGATGCACTCCAGGGGAGCTCTACTGAGCTTCTCTGAAAAGACTTATGTTAGGTTTTTTTATTTTCATGGAGATCTGCTGGCAACAGTCTCCCTGCTTTATGGGACTGAGGGGGCAGAAGTAGGAACCAACTTCCTGAAGAGTTACATGGTTCTGCTTCTGGCTGACAGGACACTATTTGCTCCTGAAGGGTACTGAACGCTAGCTGCGGCTATGTGCTCACTCCCACAGCACGCCGTCACCCCCCTCACAGAGCCAGAAGACAGGTGAGTAGAAGAAGACAGATCTTCTATCGAGCAAAGTGACGGCTGAGGTACAGCGCGGCTGGCGGGAGCGCAACGCGCCATTGCTGCCCACACACACAGGCACTGCAGAGTGCAGGGCGCCCTGGGCAGCAAAAACACCTCTATAAACTGGCAAAAAGGGGGCATAAGATGCCCAGGCACAGCCCTACCCCCGCCAGTATAAATATTATGAAAAGTTTTTGAGGTAAAAACTAGAGATGAGCGGGTTCGGTTTCTTTGAATCCGAACCCGCACGAACTTCACTTTTTTTTTCACGGGTCCGAGCGACTCGGATCTTCCCGCCTTGCTCGGTTAACCCGAGCGCGCCCGAACGTCATCATGACGCTGTCGGATTCTCGCGAGACTCGGATTCTATATAAGGAGCCGCGCGTCGCCGCCATTTTCACACGTGCATTGAGATTGATAGGGAGAGGACGTGGCTGGCGTCCTCTCCATTTAGATTAGATTTAGAAGAGAGAGAGAGAGAGAGATTGCTGTGATACTGTAGATTAGAAGAGAGTGCAGAGTGCAGACAGAGTTTAGTGACTGACGACCACAGTGACCAGTGACCACCAGAGACAGTGCAGTTGTTTGTTTTATTTAATATATCCGTTCTCTGCCTGAAAAAAACGATACACAGTCACACAGTGACTCAGTCTGTGTGCACTGCTCAGCCCAGTGTGCTGCACATCAATGTATTGTATATAAAGCTTATAATTGTGGGGGAGACTGGGGAGCACTGCAGGTTGTTATAGCAGGAGCCAGGAGTACATGATAAATAATATTATATTAAAATTAAACAGTGCACACTTTTGCTGCAGGAGTGCCACTGCCAGTGTGACTAGTGGTGACCAGTGCCTGACCACCAGTATATTAGTAGTATTGTATACTATCTCTTTATCAACCAGTCTATATTAGCAGCAGACACAGTACAGTGCGGTAGTTCACGGCTGTGGCTACCTCTGTGTCGGCACTCGGCAGGCAGTCCGTCCATCCATAATTGTATTATATACCACCTAACCGTGGTTTTTTTTTTCTTTCTTTATACCGTCGTCATAGTCATACTAGTTGTTACGAGTATACTACTATCTCTTTATCAACCAGTGTACAGTGCGGTAGTTCACGGCTGTGGCTACCTCTGTGTCGGAACTCGGCAGGCAGTCCGTCCATCCATAATTGTATTATAATATATACCACCTAACCGTGGTTTTTTTTTTCGTTCTTTATACCGTCGTCATACTAGTTGTTACGAGTATACTACTATCTCTTTATCAACCAGTGTACAGTGCGGTAGTTCACGGCTGTGGCTACCTCTGTGTCGGAACTCGGCAGGCAGTCCGTCCATCCATAATTGTATTATAATATATACCACCTAACCGTGTTTTTTTTTTCGTTCTTTATACCGTCGTCATACTAGTTGTTACGAGTATACTACTATCTCTTTATCAACCAGTGTACAGTGCGGTAGTTCACGGCTGTGGCTACCTCTGTGTCGGCACTCGGCAGGCAGTCCGTCCAACCATAATTGTATTATATACCACCTAACCGTGGTTTTTTTTTCATTCTTTATACCGTCGTCATACTAGTTGTTACGAGTATACTACTATCTCTTTATCAACCAGTGTACAGTGCGGTAGTTCACGGCTGTGGCTACCTCTGTGTCGGCACTCGGCAGGCAGTCCGTCCAACCATAATTGTATTATATACCACCTAACCGTGGTTTTTTTTTCATTCTTTATACCGTCGTCATACTAGTTGTTACGAGTATACTACTATCTCTTTATCAACCAGTGTACAGTGCGGTAGTTCACGGCTGTGGCTACCTCTGTGTCGGCACTCGGCAGCCCGTCCATAATTGTATATACCAGTGACCTAACCGTGGTTTTTTTTTTCTTTCTTTATACATACATACTAGTTACGAGTATACTATCTCTTTATCAACCAGTCTATATATTAGCAGCAGACACAGTACAGTGCGGTAGTTCACGGCTGTGGCTACCTCTGTGTCGGCACTCGGCAGCCCGTCCATAATTGTATATACCACCTAACCGTGGTTTTTTTTTCTTTCTTTATACATACATACTAGTTACGAGTATACTATCTCTTTATCAACCAGTCTATATTAGCAGCAGACACAGTACAGTGCGGTAGTTCACGGCTGTGGCTACCTCTGTGTCGGCACTCGGCAGCCCGTCCATAATTGTATATACCACCTAACCGTGGTTTTTTTTTCTTTCTTTATACATACATACTAGTTACGAGTATACTATCTCTTTATCAACCAGTCTATATTAGCAGCAGACACAGTACAGTGCGGTAGTTCACGGCTGTGGCTACCTCTGTGTCGGCACTCGGCAGCTAGGCCACTAGGGTCGCTAATCTTACTCACACAGCTACCTCATTGCGCCTCTTTTTTTCTTTGCGTCATGTGCTGTTTGGGGAGGGTTTTTTGGAAGGGCCATCCTGCGTGACACTGCAGTGCCACTCCTAGATGGGCCCGGTGTTTGTGTCGGCCACTAGGGTCGCTAATCTTACTCACACAGCTACCTCATTGCGCCTCTTTTTTTCTTTGCGTCATGTGCTGTTTGGGGAGGGTTTTTTGGAAGGGACATCCTGCGTGACACTGCAGTGCCACTCCTAGATGGGCCCGGTGTTTGTGTCGGCCACTAGGGTCGCTTATCTTACTCACACAGCGACCTCGGTGCAAATTTTAGGACTAAAAATAATATTGTGAGGTGTGAGGTATTCAGAATAGACTGAAAATGAGTGTAAATTATGGTTTTTGAGGTTAATAATACTTTGGGATCAAAATGACCCCCAAATTCTATGATTTAAGCTGTTTTTTAGTGTTTTTGGAAAAAAACACCCGAATCCAAAACACACCCGAATCCGACAAAAAAAATTCGGTGAGGTTTTGCCAAAACGCGTTCGAACCCAAAACACGGCCGCGGAACCGAACCCAAAACCAAAACACAAAACCCGAAAAATTTCAGGCGCTCATCTCTAGTAAAAACGCGCCATTGTGAGGGCGGAGCGCCTTCCTCAGGTCAGCCAGCACACTGCTCAGCGCCATTTTCTCTCTCCTCAGGCTGCAGAGACATCGCTGGTCCTCCTTCACTTCTGACTACAAGTATCAGGGTGCAAAACGGGGGGGGGGGGCACAAGCGAATTTGGTGCTTTACAAGTGTGTTTTTACTGTGTAAAAAGCGCTGCATGTCAGTGGGCATTCTGTGCTCACAGGCATTAGATACTGGCGCTGGGGTTGTGAACTGGCTGCTCCTAAACTGTGTCCCTCTGACAGATTTTACTGTGGGTCTGTCTCCTATAAGTCCCAGTGTGTCGGTGTGTGTGTGTTGTACACGTGTGTAAGACATGTCAGAGGCAGGGAGTTCCTCCCCGGAGGAAACCATTTTAGGGACACAGAGTTGTAATGTGGTGGCGCTGCTGGCACACCAAGAGCCTGCATGGGTGAAAGAAATACGTGATAGTACGTATCATATCAATAGGAGATTAGATAAGTCTGAATCTCATGCCGAGTGCTGGAGAAAATCTGTGGAGGATGTGATTTTTCAGGGCTCTGTTCTTCCATCCGCAGGCGACCCCTCTGGGTCATATAAGAGACCATTTGCGAATATTGTGCATACTGATACCGACACGGACACTGATTCTTGTGTCGACGATAGTGACTCCAGAGAAATAGATCATAAATTGGAAAAAAATATGCAATATATGATTGTAGCTATAAGGGAAGTTCTGGAAGTCACTGAAGCCACTCCTGTACCTCAGGAGAAGGCTTATTTCTATAAAAAGAAATCCAAGGTCACTTTCCCTCCTTCCCACAAGCTTAATACTCTCTTTGAAGGGATGTGGGTGAATCCCGAAAAGAAATTTCGTATTCCCAAGAGAATTCAGATAGCTTATCCTTTCCCGGTGGAGGACAGGAAAAAATCCTGTGTTAGACAGTGCTCTGTCCAGGTTGACAAAGAAGGTAATTCTCCCTGCACCTGGCACGGCTTCACTCAAGGAGCCGGCAGACCGCAAAATGGAAACTACATTGCAATCCATTTATGTTGCAAATGGTACGCTACTCAGACCCACAATTGCTTGCGCGTAGGTGAGTCGTGCTTTTGAAAAATGGTCAGAAAGCGTGTCATCAGAAATTGACACAATTGATAAAGATGAGATACTCCTTAAGTTAGGGAATATCAAAGACGCTGCCGCATACATGCTAGAAGCGATGAAAGATATTGGACTCTTGAGTTCACAAGCCGCTACCATGGCAGTATCTGCTCGGCGGGCGTTGTGGATTCGCCAGTGGAACGCGGATGCAGATTCCAAAAGAAATATGGAGGCTCTCCCATATAAAGGTGAGGCCTTATTTGGCGATGGACTGGATGCGTTAGTCTCGGCGGCTACCGTAGGTAAGTCGACATTTTTGCCCTATGCGCCTGCACCGGCAAAAAAGACATATCACCCTCACATGCAGTCCTTTCGGCCCAGTAAATACAAAAATGCGAGAGGTTTCCCCTTCTTTGCAGGTAGGGGAAGGGGAAAGGGAAAGAAGTCCACAGCGGCTCCAGGTTCCCAGGAGCAGAAGTCTACCCCTACTTCTGCCAAATCTACAGCATGACGCTGGGGCTCCCTTGCGGGAGGCCGCTCGGGTGGGGGCACGTCTCAAACTGTTCAGTCAGGGTTGGATTCAATCTGGCCTAGATCCCTGGTTTTTAGTGTCCCAGGGGTACAAACTGGAGTTTCAAGACGTTCCCCCATGCCGATTTTTCAAATCGACCTTGCCAGCTTCTCTTCCAGAAAGAGAAGCAGTAACGACGGCAATTCAAAAATTATGTCAGGACCAGGTTATAGTCCTGGTACCTTTGCCACAACAAGGGGAGGGGTTTTATTCAAGCCTCTTTGTAGTTCCGAAGCCGGACGGTTCGGTCAGACCGATCCTAAACCTAAAAAATCTGAATCTCTACTTGAAACGGTTCAAGTTCAAGATGGAATTACATGGTGTCGGTAGACATAAAGGATGCTTACCTGCATGTTCCCATTTATCCTCTTCACCAGGCTTATTTGAGATTCGCGGTTCAGGATTGCCATTACCAGTTCCAGACGTTGCCTTTCGGTCTCTCCACGGCGCCGAGGGCATTCACCAAGGTGATGGCGGAGATGATGGTCCTCCGTCAAACAGGAGTTAATATTATTCCTTATCTGGACGATCTCCTGATAAAGGCGAGATCCAGGGAGCAGTTGCTACAGAACATCACACTCTCCCTGTCCATACTCCAACAACACGGTTGGATCATACATTTTCCAAAGTCACAGTTGGATCAGACAACAAGATTGTCTTTTCTCGGGATGATTCTGGACACAGAAGTTCAGAGAAAGGCTCTGGAAATCCAGAACATGGTAAAGCAGATATTGAAACCATCAAGTGTGTCGATCCATCAGTGCATTCGGTTGTTGGGGAAAATGGTGGCGGCCTACGAGGCCATACAGTTTGGCAGGTTCCATGCCAGAGTATTCCAGTGGGACCTGTTGGACAAGTGGTCGGGATCCCACCTACACATGCACCGGAAGATAGTCCTGTCGTCAAAAGCCAGGATTTCGCTCCTGTGGTGGCTACACAGTTCGCACCTACTAGAGGGACGCAGGTCCGGGATTCAGGACTGGGTCCTGGTAACCACGGATGCAAGTCTCCGAGGCTGGGGAGCTGTCACTCAGGGGAAAGCTTCCAAGGAAAATGGTCAAGTCAGGAAGCCTGCCTTCACATAAACGTGCTGGAATTGAGAGCCATTTACAACGGCCTTCAACAAGCGGTACATCTTCTTCAAGATCATCCGGTGCAGATCCAGTCAGACAATGTAACAGCAGTCACGTACATAAACAAGCAGGGCGGAACGAAAAGCAGAGAGGCAATGGCAGAGGTGGCGAAGATCCTTCTCTGGGCAGAAAAGCAATTTTAATTCCGGGAGTAGACAATTGGGAAGCAGACTTCCTCAGCAGACATGATCTCCATCCAGGAGAGTGGGACATCCACCAAGAAGTCTTCGCAGAGGTGACAAGTCTTTGGGGAGTTCCTCAAATAGACATGATGCCATCTCGTCTCAACAAGAAGCTTCAGAGGTATTGTTCCAGGTCGAGAGACCCTCAAGCAATAGCGGTGGATGCGCTAGTGACCCAGTGGGTATTCCCTCCACTTCCGCTGATCCCAAAAGCTCTCAGGATCATAAGAAGAACAAGGGTTCAAGCAATCTTCATTGCCCCAGACTGGCCAAGGAGGGCTTGGTACCCAGATCTTCGGGAGTTGCTCATAGAAGATCCTCGGCCTCTTCCTCTTCGCGAGGACCTGCTGCAGCAGGGGCCGTGCGTGTATCAAGACTTACCGCGGCTACGTTTGACGGCATGGCTGTTGAGCGCCGGATCCTAGCCCGAAAGGGTATTCCGAAAGAAGTCATTCCCACACTTATACAGGCCATGAAAGGAGTAACGTTGAAACATTACCACCGTATTTGGAGAAAATATGTGTCTTGGTGTGAATCCAAGAAGGCTCCTACGGAAGAGTTTCACTTAGGACGTTTTCTCCATTTTCTGCAGGCTGGTGTGGAGGCGGGCCTCCGATTGGGGTCAATCAAGGTCCAGATTTCGGCCTTGTCAGTGTTCTTCCAAAAACAATTGGCCTCTCTTCTAGAGGTTCAGACCTTTTTGAAAGTGGTTCTGCACATCCAGCCTCCATTTGTGCCTCCAGTGGCACCATGGGACCTTAATGTGGTGTTGCAGTTCCTTCGATCAGATTGGTTTGAGCCTCTACGAGAGATAGAGTTGAAGTTTCTCACTTGGAAAGTGGTGATGCTTTTGGCATTGGCATCCGCACGGCGGATGTCTGAATTGTGGGCCTTGTCTCACAAGAGCCCTTACCTGATCTTCCATGAAGATAGGGCAGAGTTGAGAACTCGTCCACATTTTCTTCCAAAGGTGGTTTCATCTTTCCACATAAACCAACCTATTGTGGTGCCAGTAGTTACTGACACGTTCATTGAATCAAAGTCTCTAGATGTGGTTAGAGCTTTGAAGATTTATGTAGCTAGAACAGCTCGAATTCGGAAAACAGAGTCTTTGTTTGTCCTGTATGCTCCCAACAAGATTGGGTGTCCTGCTTCCAAGCAGACTATTGCGCGCTTGATCAGAGGTACGATTCAGCAAGCATCAAACTACGGCTGGATTGCTGTTACCGACGTGGGTGAAGGCCCATTCCACTAGGAAGGTGGGCTTATCCTGGGCGGCTGCCCGGGGGTCTCTGCATTACAGCTTTGCCGAGCAGCTACTTGGTCGGGGTCAAACACATTTGCAAAATTCTACAAGTTTGACACCTTGGCCGATGAAGACCTCAAGTTCGGTCAATCGGTGCTGCAGGGTCATCCGCTCTCTCCCGCCCGTACTGGAGCTTTGGTATAAACCCCATGGTCATGAAGTGGACCCCAGCATCCTCTAGGACGTATGAGAAAACAGGATTTTAATACCTACTGGTAAATCCTTTTCTCCTAGTCCGTAGAGGATGCTGGGCGCCCGTCCCAGTGCGTACTTTACCTGCAGTTTAGTTCATTAGAGTTACACATGTTGTGTTATATTAGTTTCAGCATGTTGCTGTAATTGGTTCATGCCTGTTGGCGTGTGTTATGTTGAATGCCATGTTGTGCGGCATGGTTGAGGTGTGAGCTGGTATGTATCTCACCTTAGTTTAACAACAATTCCTTTCCTCGAAATTTCCGCCTCCCTGGGCACAGTTCCTATAACTGAGGTCTGGAGGAGGGGCATAGAGGGAGGAGCCAGTTCACACCCATTGAAAAGTCTTAAAGTGCCCATGGCTCCTGCGGAACCGTCTATACCCCATGGTCATGAAGTGGACCCCAGCATCCTCTATGGACTAGGAGAAAAGGATTTACCGGTAGGTATTAAAATCCTGTTATAATTCTATTTAAGCCATTGATGCAATATTATGTATAAACATAGCAACCATCCCATGGCGTGCAGGCGCTAGGCAACAGAATCTAAGTATAAATAAACAGCATACTCCTAAAGCACCACTATTACCCTCTCTTGGCAGATGCTGTAGCAAGACTGACATCAGCAATCCCCCAAAAAAACATTAGATGGTGAGTGAGTTGCGAACGGATTCACAGCTGTCTGGTGGAATTTTTGCACGGCGTACACATGCATTCGCACACTTGCATGGGGCGGGTTTCTACTCTTCCTGGGCGGTGACTGTCTGATCACAGACCTCTGCAAATTTGCAGCACGGCGATCAGGTCTGAATCGGGCCCATAGAATTTTGATCTTCTAGTAATTTAGGCCCCCCTGCACCTAATCAGTGAGGAGGGAATATTATATGTGATGTATGGCTTCAGCTCGTGTCTAACATTTTGGGGGTAATTCCAAGTTGATCGCAGCAGGAAATTTGTTAGCAGTTGGGCAAAACCATGGGGGTCATTCCGAGTTGTTCGCTCGTTATTTTTTTCTCGCAATGGAGCGATTAGTCGCTAATGCGCATGCGCAATGTCCGCAGTGCGACTGCGCCAAGTAAATTTGCTATGCAGTCAGGTATTTTACTCACGGCATTACGAGGTTTTTTCTTCGTTCTGGTGATCGGAGTGTGATTGACAGGAAGTGGGTGTTTCTGGGCGGAAACTGGCAGTTTTATGGGTGTGTGTGAAAAAACGCAACCGTTTCTGGGAAAAACGTGGGAGTGGCTGGAGAAACGGAGGAGTGTCTGGGCGAAAGCTGGGTGTGTTTGTGACGTCAAACCAGGAACGAAACTGACTGAACTGATCGCAGATGCCGAGTAAGTCTGGAGCTACTCAGAAACTGCTAAGAAGTGTCTATTCGCAATTCTGCTAATCTTTCGTTCGCAATTTTGATAAGCTAAGATTCACTCCCAGTAGGCGGCGGCTTAGCGTGTGCAAAGCTGCTAAAAGCAGCTTGCGAGCGAACAACTCGGAATGACCCCCCTATGTGCACTGCAGGGGGGACAGATATAACATGTGCAGAGAGAGTTAGATTTGGGTGTGGTGAGTTCAATCTGCAATCTAAATTGCGGTGTAATAATAAAGCAGCCAGTATTTACCCTGCACAGAAACAAAATTACCCACCCAAATCTAACTCTCTCTGCACATGTTATATCTGCCCCCCCTGCAGTGCACATGGTTTTGCCCAACTGCTAAAAAATTTCCTTCTGCGATCAACTTGGAATTACCCCCTTTGCCCTTTCAATTTAAAATCTGCAGTCCTCACTGATTAGGTGCAGGGTGCTACAGTGAACACTTGGGCGCCATCTAGTGGCAACCAGGAGGGTGGAAACCAGTTGCATTCTCCCCTGTATTTGTTATCAGCCTCATGATCCGAGTAAACGGCTTCAGTCACATTCCTCTGTGTGAATGTAAATATACATAAGGAACATTCTAGGTGTCGATTATAAGCAGCCTGTACATTGGAACAGAGTCCCTGGCATTTAGTGATATCTCAGACGCGTTATCCTTTTATGAAGCACTCTGGGTACATTGATGAAAGCTAATGCGCAGCTAAGTGCAAAATAAGAAGGTGCTAGAATAATAAACAGCGTGTAATTCCTAAGGTTACATAGACTTTTACAAACGTCCCCCTTTGTAGATGCACATGTTTGATAAGTGTTTGCCAAATTTCGGTCTCAACCCCTGTCCAGGGCAGTCATCAGGGGGGAACTGTGGGGACTGGTGTCCTGGGCCCTTACAGAGTGGGGGGCCCATCCCTGGCTCCTACCGCCAATATCTGGAGAGCTGCACCAGGCAATGTATGACATCACATAGGAGTTGAGCTGTGCAGGAGAATCTTTTTTTCGGTGGGAAGGGCCCCACAATTCCTGATGGTAGCCCTGCCACTGTCACACCAGAGATCGGCCTCTCATACATAGGAACCAATCCTGTGGTATTATTCACTGTCATTTATCTGCACCAGTGTCCTTAAATCTCACCAAACAAGTCTTCTATTTAAAAATAAGAGCTTTATATATCGTATATTATACCTGTGGGGCCATCGTGCTTTTGTGTCTATATGATATGTTTGCATTGCTTTCCCAGCACACAGTACAGTATCAATGGGATGTAGTTACAATGCCACCGAACCAGAGCTCGGCGATTGAAATACCGCCACCGGAATCCCGACCAGAGACATTATGCCGGCATCAAAATACCAACTGCCGGAATTCCGATCGTTCTTCCAGCTGGACTTGCTGGCGTCCTGCCGTGGGGTGGGAAGGTTAGGTTTAGGCAGGAGAAGGGGGGTTAGGGTGCAGGGATGGGAAAGGTATGGGTAGGTACCGGGGAGGGAGGGTTAGGGTTAGGCACGTAGAAGGGGAGGGTTAGGCAGAGGAGAAGGGAGGGTTAGGATTAGGCAGAGGAGAAGGGAGGGTTAGGGTTAGGCAGAGGAGAAGGGAGGGTTATGGTTAGGCAGAGGAGAAGGGGGGTTAGGGTGCAGGGATGGGAAAGGTATGGGTAGGTACCGGGGAGGGAGGGTTAGGGTTAGTCACGTAGAAGGGGAGGGTTAGGGTTAGGCAGAGGAGAAGGGAGGGTTAGGATTAGGAAGAGGAGAAGGGAGGGTTAGGCAGAGGAGAAGGGAGGGTTAGGGTTAGGCAAAGGAGAAGTTAGGGTTAGGCAGAGGAGAAGGGTGGTTAGGGTGCAGGGATGGGAAAGGTATGGGTAGGTACCGGGGAGGGAGGGTTAGGGTTAGGCACGTAGAAGGGGAGGGTTAGGGTTAGGCAGAGAAGAAGGGAGGGTTAGGATTAGGCAGAGGAGAAGGGAGGGTTAGGGTTAGGCAGAGGAGAAGGGGGGTTAGGGTGCAGGGATGGGAAAGGTATGGGTAGGTACCGGGGAGGGATGGTTAGGGTTAGGCACGTAGAAGGGGAGGGTTAGGGTTAGGCAGAGGAGAAGGGAGGGTTAGGGTTAGGCAGAGGAGAAGGGAGGGTTAGGCAGAGGAGAAGGGAGGGTTAGGCAGAGAAGGGAGGGTTAGGGTTAGGCAGAGGAGAAGGGAGGGTTAGGATTAGGCAGAGGAGAAGGGAGGGTTAGGGTTAGGCACGTAGAAGGGGAGGGTTAGGCAGAGGAGAAGGGGGGATAGGATTAGGCAGCGGGGAAGGGAGGGTTAGGGTTAGGCACGTAGAAGGGGAGGGTTAGGGTTAGGCAGAGGAGAAGGGAGGGTTAGGGTTAGGCAGAGGAGAAGGGGGGTTAGGGTTAGGCAGAGGAGAAGGGAGGGTTAGGCAGAGGAGAAGGGAGGGTTAGGGTTAGGCAGAGGAGAAGGGGGGTAAGGATTAGGCAGCAGGGAAGGGAGGTTAGGGTTAGGCAGAGGAGAAGGGAGGGTTAGGGTTAGGCAGAGGAGAAGGGAGGGTTAGGGTTAGGTACTAAGAAGGGGAGGGTTAGGCACCACCACGGCCGTAACTAGGTGTGTGCCAGCGGTGCCTGGCACACAGCGCATATGCACTGTGGGCGCAGAACCGCTGGCAACACCCGCAGGGCCCCCCCCGCTATAGATCACACTTACAATCTTGGAAACTCCTCACTGCTGCAGCGCAGCTTAGTCCCAATCTCAGGCTGTCATTCCCCCAAATTGGCCACTTAGAGCTGGCCCAGGATTGGCTGGTCTCTCAATACTGCTTCCACTTTCAGGTGCTCTGCTCACTGCTCCAGCTCAGCTCTCCCGTCACCAGCTACCTGAGCGGCTTCTACTGGTCTCTCTTGCAGATGCCGCCGTGACAGCCACCCAGGGGACCAGCTTCCCAGCGCTATTACAGGTACCAGCGCCGCCAACCTCTCCCTGAAGGACGTGCTGCTGCCCAGCTCTGTATTCACTATCCCCCACAGCTCCTGCTGCTGCTGCCGCGGTTTACAGCTTAATTCTCCTACTAGCACCGCAGGCAGCTAGAGGGATGTGAGCGCACTCAAGGGGAGCCGCAGTCTGGTCTCTGTAACAGCTGGGGGTACTTATATATTCCACTGAGAGTGGCCGCACGGCACCCCTTTTTCCCACCTCTGACGCGTGGGTCCCCCATACTCTGCACATGGTCTCTTGAAGCATCCCACAAAGCCTCCTCAGTACCATAGTATCTCCTACTAGTGCGTTCAGGCTGCCATACAATACATACAATTCTCGTAAGTATTTATAATTAAAATATAGAGATGTACAAATGATTGTGTTCTTAGCAGATACTATGTTTATATAGAGCGCTACATCTGTATGTGAACGGTGCAGCACTGGGCACTGTGTAGGTAACAGCAGGCAGCGCTGCGTAGTGGGAGAGGCATCCTTCGTGTGGGCTGCTCTGTGTGTCGTGTTGGCAGAGCAGTGTATTGGCAGGCATTGGAGGGGACTGTACCTGGCGTAACGTGTGTAAGAGGCTGTACATGTAGTAACGTGTATAAGGGCTCTACCTGGCGTAATGTGTGTAAGTGGCACTACTGTGCGGCGTAATTTGAATAATGGAGACTTCTGTGCAGCGTAATATGAATTGGCATCATTTTGTGGCTGCTTCACCATGAAGCCACGCCCCTATATTTTTGCCACGCGCTGGCCCTGTTTTAAATATTGGGGTGGGGGGGGCGTGAGGGACGCCGATGCCTGTTTCTTGCAGACAGCGCTAAAATGTCTAGTTACGGCACTGGGCACCACCCGGGAGGGTTAGAGTTAGGCATTGTGGAAGGGAGGGTTAGGGTTAGGCAGCAGGGAAGGGAGCTTTAGGGTTAGGCACCCACAAGGGAGGGTTGGGGTAGGGGGCAGGAGAGGGTTAGGTTACTTTCCAGTGGGCTGTCGGGGTTCTGATGGTCGGAATGCTGCTGTTGGGATTCTGACCACTGGCATCCCCTCCATCGGGATGATACTGAATCTGTATCAATATACTATTTGTATAGTACCTACAGATACAAACGGGGAATCCAATTAGGTGTGAGTCTGTGAATGTGACTTGTTTCATGAAACTCACACACCTGAGAGATGCGCAATCCAGTGAGAAATGCCTGTTCGCGGTACTCGCGGTGTGAGGGAGCGAATTTTCTGCTAAATGCCACCTGGGAGAAGAGCAAGGCAAAGTGGGGAGACCTTTCCTGGACCCCAAATAAGTGACACCTTCGTTAGCAGGACCATATAGAAGGCTGTTATGGGCATACGGAAAGTACTGGACGCTCTTAAAAGGTGTCAAATGGCTGATTATTGCTATTAAAAAAATTATTAACGCTTCCGAATTTCATTTAATTGCAAAGCAATTAAACAAAAAGTGCAAAAATAAAAAAAACTGTAGAAAAAAAGTGCTTTTGGGGTAATTTGAGGCAACTAAATGAAAAAACATGCAGAAGCTCACGATCTTCAGAACATCACAAACAGGTGGCAGCCCTGCCTATAACTATCTATCTATCTATCTATCTATATACATACAGTATATATAGTTTAATATGTAAATGTACGCATTGAGGATTTTTGTGGCACCGCTGTAACAAGTTCCCTGTAAACGACCTGCACGGTTCCTGCATTGTGAACGGTGACAGGAGAGGCCCTGAATGCGGTCCTAGGCCTACATGCCAGTATCACCATAGAAACTCCTTGCCTGACATTGCAAACAAAGGGCAGCACAGTCTCCAGAAGGGAGGGAGGGAGGGAGGGAAGAAGGCCGTCCCGGCCTAGTGCTTTCCCCTGCAGCCTGAGCACGGTTGCCCCGGGCAACCCATAGACTCCCATTACTAGAAGGGCAGCTGGTGGAGAATTTATAGTGAGTGACCACAGGTGACACGGGGACGCTACCACATTCTTGGGGACAGCCGCCTCCTCTGGGATTACACCAGCCAGTGGGTGACGTACTTAATAATGTTTTCCATTGCACTTTATATAATGCGGGGGTAGCTTTGCAGGGTGTCTGACCTTTGGGTTTTGTTTACGCATGGTGAAGCTGGTGTCTTCTATACACCAGAATATATATGTACTTACCTCATGGTGTGTTTGAATTGCTGCAACACCTGTATGTTCTGTGGTGTGCATAAATCAGTGGTAAAAGTCACTTTATTTACATTACTCGGGAGCGGCTGATGAGGAATAAACGTTTTATGTGATAGTAATGTCATTTTATCAGGTTACATTGTGATTTATCATGTTTCTACCCGCTCCGCCTTCATTCTGGGATACCTGGCAGGGACAGGCCATGTGGAATTGGGACTGTTTAGGAACAGGACGGCTGTAATTTATTTACACCCCACGTGGGCCGTGCTGGCTGCGGTCTGTGCTGTGGGCAAATATTGACTCCGGTTTTATCGCTGTGTGATCACTGCTGCAAATAAATACAAAACGATGAGGTACCCGGCTGGTAACACTGCAGGGTAATGGCAGAAGGGAGATACGCGGCTTGCGGGATAGATTATTTCATTTTTTGCTTTTTTTTTTTGCATATTGGGATCACAGCAAGATTTATCTGTGTAATTCCCAGTGACGTACTGTGATGTTAACCCACACTGGTCTATATGGGGTCTATTTACTAAGGCTTGGACGGAGATAAAGTAACAGCCAATCAGCTCCTGTCATTTTTCAAACACAGCATGTAACACGGCGGGAGCTGATTGGCTGGTACTTTATCTCCATCCACTTTATCTCTCTCCAAGGCTTAGTAAATAGAACCTATGTTTCATGCCTGCCCTCTGGGAGGTGCAGAGGGAGAAGTAAGAATAGGTGGTCAGGGCATGAATACCAGATTAGCATAGAGTGCAATACGATAAACCAAAAAATAACATTCAGTAGCGGATCTTGCTACGGGCACACAGGATTTTTGCACGGGGCGCCGCCTTCCGGAGGGCGCCGCCGCCGTAGCAAGATCCGCTACTGGTGGTGCGCCCCGGTGCTGTGCTGTCACAGCTGTGTGGTGCGCTATGCACCGCACGGCATTGTGGGAGCGGCACATAGACACTAGGGGTCATAATTGACCTGTGCTCTTATTGACTTATGTGGGAACATTATTAGTGGCCTCATTCGCTGTAAGGTTTCTCTTGTCTTGTCGAATGTATCCCTTTATGCGAAGTCCGTCCGTATTCTTGATTACACAATAGCAGAGTTACATCTGCTGTGTGTCTGAAAGGATATACTGTAGCATCACCTGTGTCACTGTAATTAAACCGTATTTTCTGCTGCCTGTTTAATTATCAGAAAAGTCCACTTTAATAGGGTTGTATCTTCAGCCAGACAGTTGGCCTGTGCGGGTGGCATGTGATAGACAGAGCAGGCGGAATGCCATTGGATGGTAACTACAGAAGATGGGATGTGATTGGTAGCTACTCATTTCCAATAATAAGGTTCTTTTCCCAAGAACAATTCACTCACTGCAATGAGGACTAACGTTTAATGGTCAGCTCTGGGTTACAGCCCATTACTGTGACTTGCATACTGTTTTATAATGCAGAATTACAGGTGGTGCACCTAACAAATATACACATTACCTTATAGCTGATACAACACCTTAATATAATTGGACCGGTAGACTGCCATTGCACTCCAGGGATGGAGAAGTACGAGAAGTTGGCCAAAATTGGTGAAGGGTCTTACGGGGTGGTCTTCAAGTGTCGGAATAAGGACACCGGGCAAGTAGTAGCCATCAAGAAGTTTGTTGAGTCGGAGGATGACCCTGTCATTAAAAAGATTGCCTTACGTGAGATACGTATGTTAAAGGTGAGGTCATTTTGTCACAAATCACATCCGTGCAAAAAATGACAGTTGTGGGGTAAAATTAGTTGTACTGACTATTTGTCACATAAAGAGGGACTTGATACCACAATACTTATGCATGTCAGGAGCCTTTACTATTCTGTGCTTCTGGGGAGCCTGTTCCTTCCATTATATAAATCTCAGTCTGTGGCTTCCTGCTGCCTCCATTCCCCTCCTCACATCATGTCACTGCCCCTGTCACATGCAGACCTGTCCTCATTAACACATCACTCATCTCCTGATATCGCCTGCCCGGACCGCCCACTTCACTCGCTAAGTGGGCAGCCGGGCAGGGGGGACCCCTGTAATCGGGAGACTTGCCTCCTCTTCCGGGGGGCCGGAAGGGTCACCCAATTTTCGGGAGCCTCCCGGCCATTCCGGGAGGGTAGGCAAGTATGCTCCATTCCCCTCCTCACATCATGTCACTGCCCCTGTCACATGCAGCCCTGTCCTCACTGACACATCACTCATCTCCTGATATACTCTGTGCTGCTGGGGACCCTGCTCCTTCCACTATATAACTCTCAGTCTGTGGCATCCTGCTGCCTCCATACCCCTCCTCACATCATGTCACTGCCCCTGTCATATGCAGCCCTGTCCTCACTGACACATCACTCATCTCCTGATATACTCTGTGCTGCTGGGGACCCTGCTCCTCCCACTATATAACTCTCAGTCTGTGGTTTCCTGCTGCCTCCATTCCCCTCCTCACATCATGTCACTGCCCCTGTCACACGCAGCCCTGTCCTCACTGACACATCACTCATCTCCTGATATACTCTGTGCTGCTGGGGCTCTGCTCCTCCCACTATATAACTCTCAGTCTGTGGCTTCCTGCTGCCTCCATTCCCCTCCTCAAATCATGTCACTGCCCCTATCACATGCAGCCCTGTACTCACTGACACATCACTCATCTCCTGATATACTCTGTGCTGCTGGGGACCCTGCTCCTTCCACTATATAACTCTCAGTCTGTGGCATCCTGCTGCCTCCATTCCCCTCCTCACATCATGTCACTGCCCCTGTCACATGCAGCCCTGTCCTCACTGACACATCACTCATCTCCTGATATACTCTGTGCTGCTGGGGACCCTGCTCCTCCCACTATATAACTCTCAGTCTGTGGTTTCCTGCTGCCTCCATTCCCCTCCTCACATCATGTCACTGCCCCTGTCACATGCAGCCCTGTCCTCACTGACACATCACTCATCTCCTGATATACTCTGTGCTGCTGGGGGAACACTGCTCCTTCCACTATATAACTCTCAGTCTGTGGCTTCCTGCTGCCTCCATTCCCCTCCTCAAATCATGTCACTGCCCCTATCACATGCAGCCCTGTACTCACTGACACATCACTCATCTCCTGATATACTCTGTGCTGCTGGGGACCCTGCTCCTCCCACTATATAACGCTCAGTCTGTGGCTTCCTGCTGCCTCCATTCCCCTCCTCACATCATGTCACTGCCCCTGTCACATGTAGCCCTGTCCTCACTGGCACATCACTCATCTCCTGATATACTCTGTGCTGCTGGGGACCCTGCTCCTCCCACTATATAACTCTCAGTCTGTGGCTTCCTGCTGCCTCTATTCCCCTCCTCACATCATGTCACTGCCCCTGTCACATGCAGCCCTGTCCTCACTGATACATCACTCATCTCCTGATATACTCTGTGCTGCTGGGGACCCTGCTCCTCCCACTATATAACGCTCAGTCTGTGGCTTCCTGCTGCCTCCATTCTCCTCCTCACATCATGTCACTGCCCCTGTCACATGCAGCCCTGTCCTCACTGACACATCATTCATCTCCTGATATACTCTGTGCTGCTGGGGACCCTGCTCCTCCCACTATATAACTCTCAGTCTGTGGCTTCCTGCTGCCTCCATTCCCCTCCTCACATCATGTCGCTGCCCCTGTCACATGCAGCCCTGTCATCACTGACACATCACTCATCTCCTGATATACTCTGTGCTGCTGGGGGACCCAGCTGCTCCCACTATATAACTCTCAGTCTGTGGCTTCCTGCTGCCTCCATTCCCCTCCTCACATCATGTCACTGCCCCTGTCACATGCAGCTCTGTCCTCACTGACACATCACTCATCTCCTGATATACTCTGTGCTGCTGGGGACCCTGCTCCTCCCACTATATAACTCTCAGTCTGTGGCATCCTGCTGCCTCTATTCCCCTCCTCACATCATGTCACTGCCCCTGTCACATGCAGCCCTGTCCTCACTGACACATCACTCATCTCCTGATATACTCTGTGCTGCTGGGGACCCTGCTCCTCCCACTATATAACGCTCAGTCTGTGGCTTCCTGCTGCCTCCATTCTCCTCCTCACATCATGTCACTGCCCCTGTCACATGCAGCCCTGTCCTCACTGACACATCATTCATCTCCTGATATACTCTGTGCTGCTGGGGACCCTGCTCCTCCCACTATATAACTCTCAGTCTGTGGCTTCCTGCTGCCTCCATTCCCCTCCTCACATCATGTCGCTGCCCCTGTCACATGCAGCCCTGTCATCACTGACACATCACTCATCTCCTGATATACTCTGTGCTGCTGGGGGACCCAGCTGCTCCCACTATATAACTCTCAGTCTGTGGCTTCCTGCTGCCTCCATTCCCCTCCTCACATCATGTCACTGCCCCTGTCACATGTAGCCCTGTCCTCACTGACACATCACTCATTTCCTGATATACTCTGTGCTGCTGGAGACCCTGCACCTCCCACTATATAACTCTCAGTCTGTGGCATCCTGCTGCCTCTATACCCCTCCTCACATTATCTCACTGCCCCTGTCACATGCAGCCCTGTCCTCACTGACACATCCCTCATCTCCTGATATACTCTGTGCTGCTGGGGATCCTGCTCCGGACACTATATAACTCTCAGACTGTGGCTTCCTGCTGCCTCCATTCCCCTCCTCACATCATGTCACTGCCCCTGTCACATGCAGCTCTGTCCTCACTGACACATCACTCATCTCCTGATATACTCTGTGCTGCTGGGGACCCTGCTCCTCCCACTATATAACTCTCAGTCTGTGGCATCCTGCTGCCTCTATTCCCCTCCTCACATCATGTCACTGCCCCTGTCACATGCAGCCCTGTCCTCACTGACACATCACTCATCTCCTGATATACTCTGTGCTGCTGGGGACCCTGCTCCTCCCACTATATAACTCTCAGTCTGTGGCTTCCTGCTGCCTCCATACCCCTCCTCACATCATGTCACTGCCCCTGTCACATGCAGCCCTGTCCTCACTGACACATCACTCATCTCCTGATATACTCTGTGCTGCTGGGGACCCTGCTCCTCCCACTATATAACGCTCAGTCTGTGGCTTCCTGCTGCCTCCATTCCCCTCCTCACATCATGTCACTGCCCCTGTCACATGTAGCCCTGTCCTCACTGGCACATCACTCATCTCCTGATATACTCTGTGCTGCTGGGGACCCTGCTCCTCCCACTATATAACTCTCAGTCTGTGGCTTCCTGCTGCCTCTATTCCCCTCCTCACATCATGTCACTGCCCCTGTCACATGCAGCCCTGTCCTCACTGATACATCACTCATCTCCTGATATACTCTGTGCTGCTGGGGACCCTGCTCCTCCCACTATATAACGCTCAGTCTGTGGCTTCCTGCTGCCTCCATTCTCCTCCTCACATCATGTCACTGCCCCTGTCACATGCAGCCCTGTCCTCACTGACACATCATTCATCTCCTGATATACTCTGTGCTGCTGGGGACCCTGCTCCTCCCACTATATAACTCTCAGTCTGTGGCTTCCTGCTGCCTCCATTCCCCTCCTCACATCATGTCGCTGCCCCTGTCACATGCAGCCCTGTCATCACTGACACATCACTCATCTCCTGATATACTCTGTGCTGCTGGGGGACCCAGCTGCTCCCACTATATAACTCTCAGTCTGTGGCTTCCTGCTGCCTCCATTCCCCTCCTCACATCATGTCACTGCCCCTGTCACATGCAGCTCTGTCCTCACTGACACATCACTCATCTCCTGATATACTCTGTGCTGCTGGGGACCCTGCTCCTCCCACTATATAACTCTCAGTCTGTGGCATCCTGCTGCCTCTATTCCCCTCCTCACATCATGTCACTGCCCCTGTCACATGCAGCCCTGTCCTCACTGACACATCACTCATCTCCTGATATACTCTGTGCTGCTGGGGACCCTGCTCCTCCCACTATATAACGCTCAGTCTGTGGCTTCCTGCTGCCTCCATTCTCCTCCTCACATCATGTCACTGCCCCTGTCACATGCAGCCCTGTCCTCACTGACACATCATTCATCTCCTGATATACTCTGTGCTGCTGGGGACCCTGCTCCTCCCACTATATAACTCTCAGTCTGTGGCTTCCTGCTGCCTCCATTCCCCTCCTCACATCATGTCGCTGCCCCTGTCACATGCAGCCCTGTCATCACTGACACATCACTCATCTCCTGATATACTCTGTGCTGCTGGGGGACCCAGCTGCTCCCACTATATAACTCTCAGTCTGTGGCTTCCTGCTGCCTCCATTCCCCTCCTCACATCATGTCACTGCCCCTGTCACATGTAGCCCTGTCCTCACTGACACATCACTCATTTCCTGATATACTCTGTGCTGCTGGAGACCCTGCACCTCCCACTATATAACTCTCAGTCTGTGGCATCCTGCTGCCTCTATACCCCTCCTCACATTATCTCACTGCCCCTGTCACATGCAGCCCTGTCCTCACTGACACATCCCTCATCTCCTGATATACTCTGTGCTGCTGGGGATCCTGCTCCGGACACTATATAACTCTCAGACTGTGGCTTCCTGCTGCCTCCATTCCCCTCCTCACATCATGTCACTGCCCCTGTCACATGCAGCTCTGTCCTCACTGACACATCACTCATCTCCTGATATACTCTGTGCTGCTGGGGACCCTGCTCCTCCCACTATATAACTCTCAGTCTGTGGCATCCTGCTGCCTCTATTCCCCTCCTCACATCATGTCACTGCCCCTGTCACATGCAGCCCTGTCCTCACTGACACATCACTCATCTCCTGATATACTCTGTGCTGCTGGGGACCCTGCTCCTCCCACTATATAACTCTCAGTCTGTGGCTTCCTGCTGCCTCCATACCCCTCCTCACATTATGTCACTGCCCCTGTCACATGCAGCCCTGTCCTCACTGACACATCACTCATCTCCTGATATACTCTGTGCTGCTGGGGACCCTGCTCCTCCCACTATATAACTCTCAGTCTGTGGCTTCCTGCTGCCTCCATTCCCCTCCTCACATCATGTCACTGCCCCTGTCACATGCAGCCCTGTCCTCACTGACACATCACTCATCTCCTGATATACTCTGTGCTGCTGGGGACCGTGCTCCTCCCTCTATATAACTCTCAGTCTGTGGCTTCCTGCTGCCTCCATACCCCTCCTCACATTATGTCACTGCCCCTGTCACATGCAGCCCTGTCCTCACTGACACATCACTAATCTCCTGATATACTCTGTGCTGCTGGGGGACACTGCTCCTCCCACTATATAACTCTCAGTCTGTGGCTTCCTGCTGCCTCTATACCCCTCCTCACACTATCTCACTGCCCCTGTCACATGCAGCCCTGTCCTCACTGACACATCACTCATCTCCTGATATACTCTGTGCTGCTGGGGCTCTGCTCCTCCCACTATATAACTCTCAGTCTGTGGCTTCCTGCTGGCTCCATTCCCCTCCTCACATCATGCCACTGCCCCTGTCACATGTAGCCCTGTCCTCACTGACACATCACTCATCTCCTGATATACTCTGTGCTGCTGGGGACACTGCTCCTCCCACTATATAACTCTCAGTCTGTGGCTTCCTGCTGCCTCCATTCCCCTCCTCACATCATGCCACTGCCCCTGTCACATGTAGCCCTGTCCTCACTGACACATCACTCATTTCCTGATATACTCTGTGCTGCTGGGGACCCTGCTCCTCCCACTATATAACTCTCAGTCTGTGGCTTCCTGCTGCCTCCATTCATACAGTAAGCGTAGATGTCCCCTGAACCTGCTGTAACTCCTGGTCTGGGTTTATTCCAGCAACTGAAGCACAGTAACCTGGTGAATCTGCTGGAAGTCTTCCGCAGGAAGAGGAAGCTGCATCTGGTCTTTGAATACTGTGATCACACTGTTCTTAATGAGCTGGAGAAACACCCCAACGGGTTAGTACATATGAGGAAACAGACTGTGCCCATGTGGCTGTTAATGAAAAATGCAAACCTAAATTTCCTTACGGTGTGGCCAGAAGTCAATTTTTTGTTTAAAAATAAACATTGGATCAATGACCATCGGAGATGTACGGAAAGCATCGGTTCTACGCACATCTCTGATTAAGGCCTTCAGTTTGGAGACTTGCCGTCTTTGTAATCCCATTTCTCCTGTTGCCTCGTGCAAAATGTCTTGGTGAATTCTAATCCCCATCTACCAGTATATATCCTGGTGCGGTCTCTCCAGCCGGATGTCACCCTGACCCTCCTGTGGCTTCTATTTCAGGGTTCCTGATGCGATGACAAAGAACATTGTGCTGCAGATACTACAGGCCGTGAGTTTCTGCCACAGGAACAACGTAAGTGCAGTGATCACCAACAGCTACTACATTTATCTCCTCAGATGTTACCAGGAATAATACCTGGACAGTCACCTCTCGTTCTGACCTATTTCCTGGTAACATACACACAATAGTGCCTGGTCACATACAGTAGGCGTGCTGCGTCACATTCACACACAGGAGGCGTGCTGCGTCACATTCACACACAGGAGGCGTGCTGAGTCACATTCACACACAGGAGGCGTGCTGCGTCACATTCACACACAGGAGGCGTGCTGCGTCACATTCACACACAGGAGGCGTGCTGCGTCACATTCACACACAGAAGGCATGCTGCGTCACAGTCACACACAGGAGGCGTGCTGCGTCACAGTCACACACAGGAGGCGTGCTGCGTCACAATCACACAGGAGGCGTGCTGCGTCACATTCACACACAGTAGGCGTGCTGCGTCACAGTCACACACAGGAGGCGTGCTGCGTCACAGTCACACACAGGAGGCGTGCTGCGTCACAATCACACACAGTAGGCGTGCTGAATCACAATCACACACAGTAGGCGTGCTGCGTTAGTCACACACAGAAGGCGTGCTGCTTCAGTCACACACAGTAGGTGTGCTGCGTCACAATCACACACAGTAGGCGTGCTGCATCACAGTCACACACAGGAGGCATGCTGCGTCACAATCGCACACAGGAGGCGTGCTGCATCACAGTCACACACAGGAGGCATGCTGCGTCACAGTCACACACAGGAGGCATGCTGCGTCACAATCACACACAGGAGGCGTGCTGCATCACAGTCACACACAGGAGGCGTGCTGCGTCACAATTACACACAGGAGGCGTGCTGCGTCACAGTCACACACAGGAGTCGTGCTGCATCACAATCACACAGTAGGCGTGCTGCGTCACAGTCACACACAGGAGGCGTGCTGCGTCACAGTCACACACAGGAGGCGTGCTGCGTCACAATCACACACAGTAGGCGTGCTGCATCACAATCACACACAGTAGGCGTGCTGCGTTACAGTCACACACAGAAGGCGTGCTGCGTCACAGTCACACACAGTAGGTGTGCTGCGTCACAATCACACACAGTAGGCGTGCTGCGTCACAATCACACACAGTAGGTGTGCTGCGTCACAGTCACACACAGGAGGCATGCTGCCTTACAGTCACACACAGGAGGCATGCTGCCTTACAGTCACAAGTCACACACAGGAGGCGTGCTGCATCACAGTCACACACAGGAGATGTGCTGCAACACAGTCACACACAGGAGGCGTGCTGCATCACAGTCACACACAGGAAGCGTGCTGAGTCACAGTCACACACAGGAGGGGTGCTGTGTTACACAGAGGAGTGGTGCTGCGTCAGTCACACACAGGAGGCATGCTGCGTTACAGTCACACACAGGCGATGTGCTGCGTCACAGTCACACACAGGAGGCGCGCTGCGTTAGTCACACACAGGAGATGTGCTGCTTCAATCACACACAGGAGGCGTGCTGCGTCACAGTCACACACAGGAGGCGTGCTGCGTTATAGTCACACACAGGAGGCGTGCTGCGTCACAGTCACACACAGGAGGCGTGCTGCGTCACTGTCACACACAGGAGATGTGCTGCGTCACAGTCACACACAGGAGATGTGCTGCGTCACAGTCACACACAGGAGGCGTGCTGCGTTAGTCACACACAGGAGATGTGCTGCTTCAATCACACACAGGAGGCGTGCTGTGTCACAGTCACACATGAGATGTGCTGCTTTAATCACACACAGGAGGCGTGCTGTGTCACAGTCACACTGGAGGCGTGCTGCGTTACAGTCACACACAGGAGGGGTGCTGCATCACAGTCACACACAGGAGGCGTGCTGCATCACAGTCACACACAGGAGGCGTGCTGCGTCACAGTCACACAGGAGGCATGCTGCATCACGGTCACACACAGGAGGCGTGCTGAGTCAGTCACACACAGGAGGGGTGCTACGTCACCGTCACACCGGAGGGGTGCTGCATCTCGGTAACACAGGAGGCGTGCTGAGTCACAGTCACACAAGGGAGGGTTGCTGCATCACAATCACACACAGGAGGCGTGCTGAGTTCCAGTCACACACAGGAGATGTGCTGCGTCACAGTCACACACAGGAGGGGTGCTGCGTTACAGTCACACACAGGAGATGTGCTGCCTTCTGTGTCACAGTCACACACAGTAGGCGTGCTGCATCACAGTCACACACAGGAGGCGTGCTGAGTTCCAGTCACACACAGGAGATGTGCTGCATCACAGTCACACACAGGAGATGTGCTGCATCACAGTCACACACAGGAGGCGTGCTGCATCACAGTCACACACAGGAGGCGTGCTGCGTCACAGTCACACAGGAGGCATGCTGCATCACGGTCACACACAGGAGGCGTGCTGAGTCACAGTCACACAAGGGAGGGTTGCTGCATCACAATCACACACAGGAGGCGTGCTGAGTTCCAGTCACACACAGGAGATGTGCTGCATCACAGTCACACACAGGAGGCGTGCTGCATCACAGTCACACACAGGAGGCGTGCTGCGTCACAGTCACACAGGAGGCATGCTGCATCACGGTCACACACAGGAGGCGTGCTGAGTCAGTCACACACAGGAGGGGTGCTACGTCACCGTCACACAGGAGGGGTGCTGCATCTCGGTAACACAGGAGGCGTGCTGAGTCACAGTCACACAAGGGAGGGTTGCTGCATCACAATCACACACAGGAGGCGTGCTGAGTTCCAGTCACACACAGGAGATGTGCTGCGTCACAGTCACACACAGGAGGGGTGCTGCGTTACAGTCACACACAGGAGATGTGCTGCCTTCTGTGTCACAGTCACACACAGTAGGCGTGCTGCATCACAGTCACACACAGGAGGCGTGCTACGTCACAGTCACACACAGGAGGCGTGCTGCGTCACAGTCACACACAGGAGATGTGCTGCATTACAATCACACACAGGAGGAGTGCTGCGTCCCAGTCACACACTGGAATGATGCTGGGTAACAGTCACACACAGGAATGTGCTGAGTCAGAGTCACAGTCACACACAGGAGGAGTGCTGCATCACAGTCACACACAGGAGGGGTGCTGCGTCACAGTCACACATGGGAGGCGTGCTGCATCAGTCACACAACAGGAGGCGTGCTGCGTCACAATCACACACGGGAGGCGTGCTGCGTCACAGTCACACATGGGAGGGGTGCTGCGTCACAGTCAGACATGGGAGGCGTGCTGCGTCACAGTCACACATGGGAGGCGTGCTGCGTCACAGTTACACATGGGAGGCGTGCTGCGTCACAGTCACACACGGGAGGCGTGCTGCATCAGTCACACACGGGAGGCGTGCTGCGTCACAGTCACACACGGGAGGCGTGCTGCGTCACAGTCACACACGGGAGGCGTGCTGCATCACAGTCACACACG
Organism: Pseudophryne corroboree; assembly: GCF_028390025.1. Taxonomy (NCBI): domain Eukaryota; kingdom Metazoa; phylum Chordata; class Amphibia; order Anura; family Myobatrachidae; genus Pseudophryne; species Pseudophryne corroboree. Next base: position 508,707,874 of record NC_086450.1, on the reverse strand, counting down.
GGAGGCGTGCTGCATCACAGTCACACACGGGAGGTGTGCTGCATCAGTCACACAGGAGGGGTGCTGCGTCACAGTCACACACGGGAGGGGTGCTGCGTTACAGTCACACATGGGAGTGTTGCTGCGTTACCATCACACACGGGAGGCGTGCTGCATCACAGTCACACACGGGAGGCGTGCTGCATCACAGTCACACAGGAGGGGTGCTGCGTCACAGTCACACAGAGGCTTATGGAATGGGGTGGTAGATGACACAGCAGTGACCTCGGCAGGTTCTCCCAGTGACATGTGGAGCTCTATATTGTCAGTTACTATATGGATAAGTTGTGGTGCTGCTATACTTGGTACACGGTGGCTGTCAGAGCAGCCGAGCGAGGGCGCCAGTGATATACCGCGCGGGGAGATGTCAGCGGTACTGCCACGTTTCATGCACAGTATTTAGCTGTGACCGTGCTTGTCTCTCCCCCCCTAGTGCATTCACAGAGACGTCAAACCTGAGAACATCCTTCTGACCAAACAGGGCGTCATAAAGCTGTGCGACTTCGGCTTCGCTCGAATCCTGAGTAAGTGTCATGTCCGGGCTTATGTGCAGCTGTTCCCGGTGATAATTATTATATTAACCCTTATTTATATAGCGCACACATATTCTGTGGCGCTTCACAGAGACTATTTCATACTTGCCTACTTTGAATTTCTCCTCTCCGGGAGAAGCCCGGAGAGGAGAGGAGACGCTGAAGGAGAGTTCGGGGGGCTGGACTGTGACATCAACAAGCCCCGCCCCCACATCCAGAAAATGCTGCGATTCGCGGGTCCGCGATTCGCGTAATTTTAACCCATTCGCCACTCCACGGACCCGCGAACACGGGAGATTATCTCTCCATTCTGCCCGCATCGCTAGGATGCAGGAGACCCGCCTACTCTTCCGGGGGTGGGGGGGGCTACCCCCAAAAAAGGGAGCATCCCGCAGCTGCCGGTAGAGTAGGCAAGTATGGACTATTTCAATCATTCACACCAGTCCCCGCCCCAGAGGAGCTCACAACGTGTATTCCCTATCACTTTAGGGTTCACTTGTTGTCGGAAGCTGTGTGTTTTTGGGGTGTGGGAGGAACCCCAATCACAAACGTGTGATGTACATACAGCATACTGGATGCTTGGCATCAGCTTCAGTGTCTTATTACAGGGGTTATCCGCCCTCCGTATAATGACACCAATGTCTTTCAGTCAGGATTTGTCCACATGGCTGAGCGTCAGCGGACGTAGCTCCTGGCCCTGACTCCTCCCCCTCATTTACATACTAGAGCCTGTGGCATTTGTCGGGAAATGGCAGCAGAGAGGGGAGCAGAGCTTCCCATTACTTATTGTTTTTCCTTTGCAGCCAGGCCGGGTGACGACTACACAGACTACGTGGCTACTCGCTGGTATCGGGCCCCTGAGCTGCTGGTTGGGGACACACAGTACGGAGCTGCAGTGGACGTCTGGGCCGTAGGCTGCGTCTTCGCTGAGCTGCTGTCTGGGCAGCCTCTGTGGCCAGGGAAATCTGACGTGGACCAGCTCTACCTGATCATCAGGACCCTGGGTAGGGTAGACAGATGAACATCAGACTAGACAGCAACTCCCAGCTCTGTCAATAGGTCGACACCATAGGGTCGACAGGGTCAAAAAGGTTGATGGTGTTATTTAGTGTTTTTAAAAATATTTCGCCCAAATTTGTTGAAATGCGTTCTCTCGCCACGCTTCGGCCGCCACAAGGTTACTAACGGTAATAGTTTGTGGCATGGATGGTAAATGCAGCAAAAGTTGTAAAAACATGAAAAAACCCTAAAAAGCTGTGTCGACCATTATCACGTCGACCTTTTGACTGTCTCTCATCCACCAACCGTGCCATAACCTGCCCAGTGGATGGCGCAGAGCGGAACGAACTGACGAGAAGCACACGGAGTATACACATAACGTTGCTTTCTGCCCCGTCTCCTTGGTGAGAGCCCATTCAACAATACATAGGTGGAGATATAGTATGGGTCCCTGTGGAATATCGCTCTGAGGCAACGCAGAAGCTTTAAGTAGCAGGTTTGTAGTGAACTGCCCGACACGTGCGGCATGGCCAGTGATGTCATACTAAGTTTTCCTGGAAATAACTGACATGCATTGCTTTCCCATTTGAGCTTTTTGTCACATATCAGGACTATACAGGTAGCGATAGCAGAACTCTGGTGATCGACGGAAGGAAATATTCACAGTACACTTTATACTTTTACACAAAAGTGCAGTGGTCAGATAGAGTCATTTTACGTTCTTGATTCGTGGCAATTTGGGGATTTATTAGTAATGTTAGATGACTTCCCGCCTTGCCTTTCTCACAGGAAAACTTATCCCCAGGCACCAGTACATTTTCCATAGTAACCAGTTCTTCCATGGAGTCAGCATCCCTGAGCCTGACCCAGACGATGTGGTAAGTACACTGCTATTGTACACTCACTTCCTGTCATGTGATTAGAGAATAGGGAACAGACCTACCTGTGAGTGACTTCTAGCGTAACGCAGCATAAAATATTTTTAGTAATACAGGGTAGACTGTGCTGCTCTTATAAGGAACATGGTGGTTTGGGTAGGGGAGCGGTTAGGTGGATTAGGGGGTGGTGTGGGCAGATTTTTGTCCCAATTTTTATTTTGTTATTTTTTTCAAATACTTTATACCAGAAATGACTCTAAGGCGAAAGCACCAAATTTGCTGACACCCAGCTGTAGACCCCAGGCAGCGCCATTCCTGCGCAATGACCAAGGAACAACTGCCAGAAATATCCCCCATAAATGTTCCATGTTCCATTCTACAAAAAGGCGCAGCATTCTGGACAGCGTGATAAACGTCAGGATAAACATGCTATAAAGTGACGCCTCTGCTTGCTATACATTTGGATTTAAATCTATCTTTGCAAATTCTTTCTTCCGCAGGAGACGCTTCAGGAAAAGTTCCCAAATATTCAGCCTATGGCGATGAGCTTCATGAAGGTAAAATGGAGGGCCCATGACTCCCAGAGGATTCTGGGAAATAGCGCACGCTGAAACTCCCTCTGCCACATTCTCTGATTGGCTGGTGTCAAATTTTGCTAAAATACCAAATTTTCCATAATATCAAAGATGGAAGGGCCGCAGGTCTGTAATTCCCCGTCATACCTCCTGGAATTCATCCCTCTGCTGCCATTCATCCCATTTACTGTCACGGTGAACCCCTGAAACATGTACACATACTGTATATATTATTATTATAATTTATTATAGGTGCACATACCTCTATGCACATGATTCAGGAGCTCAGGGAATCATGTTCCGTGAGCTCTTGAATCATCCTCTTAGATCTTACACACAGGCACAGCCCTCATCTTTTCTGTCCCTCGACCTCTGGCGCCACCTTGTGACAATGCTGCTAAATCTTACCAATAGCCATATGTCTGCCCATGTATTCTGCCACTGTATGACACCCCACCACACCCGCTGTGAGACTACGTCGTGGGAGCAAAGGGCTCTAACACACACTCCGGTTTTTCCCGGATGGCAAAAAGCCGGACAAACTTTGTCCGGCTTTTTGCCATCTGGGAGAAACCGGCAGAGTCGCTCACACAGGACGGCTTTGAGCCGTGTGTGATGCTGTGCGCATGCGCAGCATCAGACACGGCTTCAGAAAAAAACCTTGTGTGTGAAAGCTCCCCTTCACACACATGGTTTACTGCTCCAAAGACGGCCCGGCGGCCGCCCGGCCGCCGGACCGGGAAGTACTAAAAGGAATGACACTCTGGTCTGCATAAATGGAATGCCAATTGACTATAATGGGAGTAGATTGAACATTTATATATATTTCTAAAAATCTTAAACTTATGAACTATATCTTCAGCACACTTCTTCCTAAGGTGATGTCACATATTATAAATCCAGAATGACGCGGAATGACTGCGGTTTGCTATGGAATGACAGCTGTTTTATTCGCCACCTCTAAGCAAAATTAGCATGAAAGCACTGCATATGTCCCATATAGAACCCCCAAATTTTCTATGATCCCCTAAGCTCACACACTAATCCTTTTCCAAAAGTGTCCGCCTACATCATTAGCCTACTATACATGTCACATAATGTGGAATGACGGCGCTTTGCTATGGAATGACAGGTGTTTTATCCACCGCCCCTAAGCAAAATTAGCATGAAAGCACTGCATATGTCCCATATAAATTATAAAACCCCCGATTTTTCTATGATCCCCTAAGCGCACACACTAATCCTTTTCCATATGCGTCTGCCTACATCATTAGCCTACTATACATGTCACATAATGCAGAATTATGGCGGTTTTCTATGGAATGACAGCTGCTTTATCCAGCGCCCCTAATCAAAATTAGCATGAAAGCACTGCATATGTCCCATATAAAACCCCCAAACTTTCTATGATCCCCTAAGCGCACACACTAATCCTTTTCCATATGCGTCCGCCTACATCATTAGCCTACTATACATGTCACATCATGCGGAATGACGGCGGTTTGCTATGGAATGACAACTGTTTTCTCCACCGCCCCTAAGCAAAATTAGCATGAAAGCAGTGCATATGTCCCATATAAAACCCTCACATTTTCTATGATCCCCTAAGCTCACACACTAATCCTTTTCCAAACGTGTCCACCTACATCATTAGCCTACTATACATGTCACATAATGTGGAATGACGGCACTTTGCTATGGAATGACAGGTGTTTTATCCACCGCCCCTAAGCAAAATTAGCATGAAAGCAGTGAATATGTCCCATATAAAACCCCCGATTTTTCTATGATCCCCTAAGCGCACACAATAATCCTTTTCCATATGCGTCCGCCTACATCATTAGCCTACTATACATGTCACATAATGCGGAATGACTGCGGTTTTCTATGGAATGACAGCTGCTTTATCCAGCGCCCCTAAGCAAAATTAGCATGAAAGCACTGCATATGTCCCATATAAAACCCCCAAACTTTCTATGATCCCTTAAGCGCACACACTAATCCTTTTCCATATGCGTCTGCCTACATCTGTAGCCTACTATACATGTCACATCATGCGGAATGACGGCGGTTTGCTATGGAATGACAGCTATTTTCTCCACCGCCCCTAAGCAAAATTAGTATTAAAGCACTGCATATGTCCCATATAAGACCCCCAATTTTTCTATGATCCCCTAAGCGCACACACTAATCCTTTTCCATATGCGTCTGCCTACATCATTAGCCTACTATGCATGTCACATCATGCGGAATGACGACAGTTTGCTTTGGAATGACAGCTGCTTTATCCAGCGCCCCTAAGCAAAATTAGCATGAAAGCAGTGAATATGTCCCATATAAAACCCCCAAATTTTCTATGATCCCCTAAGCGCACTCACTAATCCTTTTCCATATGCGTCCGCCTACATCATTAGCCTACTATACATGTCACATAATGTGGAATGACGGCGCTTTGCTATGGAATGACAGCTGTTTTATCCACCGCCCCTAAGCAAAATTAGCATGAAAGCACTGCATATGTCCCATATAAAACCCCCAAGTTTTCTATGATCCCCTAAGCGCACACACTAATCCTTTTCCATATGCGTCCGCCTACATCTGTAGCCTACTATACATGTCACATAATGCGGAATTATGGCGGTTTGCTATGGAATGACAGCTGTTTTATTCGCCACCTCTAAGCAAAATTAGCATGAAAGCAGTGCATATGTCCCATATAAAACCCCAACATTTTCTATGATCCCCTAAGCGCACACACTAATCCTTTTCCACATGCGTCCGCCTACATCTGTAGCCTACTATACATGTCACATCATGCGGAATGACGGCAGTTTGCTATGGAATGACAGCTGCTTTATCCAGCGCCCCTAAGCAAAATTAGTATGAAAGCACTGCATATGTCCCATATAGAACCCCCAAATTTTCTATGATCCCCTAAGCTCACACACTAATCCTTTTCCAAACGTGTCCGCCTACATCAGGCCTGGCCAACCTGTGGCTCTCCAGATGTTGTAAAACTACACATCCCAGCATGCTCTGCCACAACTTTTGTATTCCGTAATAGCAAAACTGTGGAAGGGCATGCTGGGATTTGTAGTTTCACAACAGCTGGAGGGCAACGGGTTGGCCAGGCCTGGCCTACATCATTAGCCTACTATACATGTCACATCATGCGGAATTACGGCGGTTTGCTTTGGAATGACAGCTGCTTTATCCAGCGCCCTTAAACAAAATTAGCATTAAATGTTTCCCTAAGTACACACATCATACTTTGGGGGACATGTACTAAGCAGTGATAAAAATGGAGAAGTTGCCCATTGCAACCAATCAGCTGCTCTGTATGTGTTTATAGTATGCAAATTATAAATGCTACGCCCATGCTGATTGGTTGCGATGGGAAACTTCTCCACTGGCTCACTTCTCCACTTTTATCACTGCTTAGTACATGTCCCCCTATTTATTACATAGCTTTTGGTATGGTTAGTGAAATTAATTAAGTACAGTGTAACATTTGTAGCACCACATCTGATAAACTTGATGTATAGTTACTATAGTAGCAAAGCAGATTTGATAAATTAACCCTTTTTTTTTTTTCACCTACTTTTGTAAAAATTAAATTTTGGGGAAATTCATCAAGAAGGTAATGCAGGAGATATCACAGATATATATAAATTATTTTATATATATATATATATATATATATATATATATATATATTATTTTTTTTGATATATCACAGATATTTCCTGCTCACCTTTCCCTCCTGAGCTGGCCCAGCGTCTCCATACACTAGTATAGGGACCTCATTCATCAAGCTCTGAAAATACAATGTTTTCGGAGCTTTAATGTGGGAGCGCTATAGGTGGCGAATGCTTGCTTGCCCCCGCTGCTTACCTATTGGAAGCAGTCCCGGCTTGCTCCTCCCCCTCTCTACTCCACCTCCCTGTCTCTCTCTCCCCTCTCCCTCACTCCCCTCCTCGCTCTCTGTCCCTCTCAGCTCTCATGTTAAACCCCCTTATTTTTTTGTTACTGTCTCCTCCACTGATACATCCCCGTGATGTTTTCTATTATCTCATTGCCGACTCGGTCGTATTAATCACATCTCATATGTATCGGAGATGCGGATTGTGATAAATATGCCCGTTAGTCATTGAGTTTTGTAACATTCATTAATAGATTATTGTTTTACTTTAATATCACCTTAATTTTAAATAAATGATTTTATATATATATATATATATATATATATATATATATATATAAGTGACATGAACACTGGAATAGTATTTGAAGGCAGGTGTATTTGCCCCGGTTTCTATCCTACATGTTTTAAAACCCCAGGAAAGTTTTTAATTTGTGTTACTAACATTAAGATTGCCCTTCACTGGAATTAAGGGGCCTAGCCCAAACCCTGAAAAACAGCCCCAAACCATTATCCCTCCTCCACCAAACTTCACAGTTGGCACAATGCAGTCAGACAGGTAACGTTCTTCCGGCATCCACCAAACCCAGCTCCCTCCGCAAAGTTTTTGTACTTACGTTAATGCCAGTGGAAGTTCGGAACTCTTCAGCTATGGAATCAGCAGAGCGTTGGTGACTTTTACGCACCATACCCCTTTAGCAGTAATTGACTCTGCTCAGTGATTTTACGTGGTCTTCCACTTCGTGGTGTGGAGTTGCTGTTGTTCCTAAATGCTTCCACTTTCTAATATCACTTACAGGTGACCTTGAAATATCCAGCAGGGATGAAATTTCACAAACCGTCTTGTTGCAAAGGTGGCACCCTATCACAGTACCACGCTTGAAGTCACAGCTCTTCAGAACGACCCATTTTGTATCACCAATGTTTACAAATGGAGAAAGTATTGCTAAGGTGCTTGAATTTATATACCTGTGGCATCGGGTGTGAATGAAACACCTGGTATTCAATAATTGACAAGCACTTCTTTGACTATATATAGGTATATACACATATACATACACATACACACACTGCGGGGGGAGGCATTCACGGGACCGAACAACATAATAAAAAAATCCCAGGGAGACCACTCCGCTGATGATCAATGTTTCAATCCAATTGATTTTCGTCAGGATATATATATATATATATATATATATATATATATATATATATATATATTATGTTATAGTGTTTTAGACTGAATGTACTATTGTTATTTGAAAAGTCTGGCAGCATCTCTGTATTCTTTAAATATTTTGTGTTGTTATATAGGAACCGTGACAGGTAATATACAGTACTGACGCAATGATATGAGCAATTTAGTAAAAGACACTCCACATTTTTTGTAAAAAACAAATACTGATTATTATAGCTGATCAAGTTATTCAAATTGACTAGCCAAGATACCGCATTCCAGTGAGTGAATGACCATGACTCAGGGCCAAATTCAGAGATGGGCCCAAATGCATTTGAAGATATGATTTAGCTTGCAGTGGACATGAGAAAATATGCTAATCAGTCAGATGCCGTCTTTTGTATAGAGATGCTGCTGGCATCTCTCACATCTGCCGATGACGTATAAAATTGGAAATAACTCGAACATGTAACTTTTGAGTAAATCTATGCTATCTTAAGGTGCAAACAAACGGTGCGATTTTCCTTGCGATATGGACCATATAGTCCATATTGCAGGAAAATATAGTGCATATCGCATCGTCTGTATACAGCTTGCGATGCCGATGTGCGGTCCCGCGGCATAAACTTGACAAGAAAAAATAGACTGTGCAGGCAACCCAACATTGACTATATCGATGGTGCCGGGCTCCAGCCAAATCGCATAGTCAATGTCAGGTGCTATGCACATCGCACCGTTGGGGTCATTCCGACCCGATCGCTTGCTGAAGTTGTTCGCATGCCGTAGTTCCCTAGTGATCACCTTTGCCTGATTGACAGGCAGAGGTGGTCTATGGGCGGGAGCGGATGGCACCGCGGCGTTAGGCCGCCGTTTTTGGGGCGCGGTCCGGCCAACGCAGGCGTGGCCGGACCGTGCGGGGGGTGTGCCGCAGCGGCTGCGTGACCAGGGGCAGCGACGAGCAACTCCCGGACAGCCGCATGAGCTGCGCTGGCCGGGAGTTACTCAACAAGTACAAAAGCATCGCACAGTCTGGGAACATGATCGTAGCTTTGCTAAATTTAGCACAGCTACGATCAACTCGTAATGACCCCCCGTGTGTACGCACCTTTAGACAGAGTGTCTCTCCTACAACATCAGGCCCTCTCCAGCTGCAAGCAAACTCGCTGGTATATCGCTGGTCCGTCAGCCAGTGTGTACCAACAATGTCTGTCAACGCCGTCATTCACAGACATATCACGTCGTCCCTGCAGCACACACAATGTGTGTGTACCATACACCTCCTGCACAAACCGGCTGTGATTGACAACGCAACTGGGCGGGCGCATGTAAACTGCCAGCCCAGGTCATGATGTCATTCAAGACGGGTCGGGCAGCGTGTATACACAACACACTTCCGATCCTCCTATAGATCCATTGATCTGCAGATATATCTACCAGTGTGTACCCAGCATTAGCCAGTCTTGTCTTTGCTCCGAAAAGCAGCTGTCCCCACACTTTTATTGCTAATAAGGAAAGTTTACACTGATACTTCCTAATTTATTTAGTTTTTAACAGCAACCATTATATATTCATAATATAATTTCTCTCTCTCTCTTTGTGCCCATTTATAATTAAATATTTACCACTTATTCCTCCCCAAAAAACTTTTTCGGGTGATAACCGCAAATATTTTGAGCCATACAAGTGTATAACTGAGGGACTGCAGCGTTTATCTGCATTATCTGTGGCGATTCCTCCATTCCCGACAACAGCTGCAGCCACCATACATTTCTATGGTGGATTTGATACTACCAGAATGGCCCCTGCAGCTAATGCTATTTGAAGATGAAGTTAGACCGCTGTAGCCTATGGGCTACATTTCGCTTAATTATCCAGCAGAGGGTTCCCCCAGAACCCTCCCAAGCAATGTACTCCATGTGTGGTAAGTGGGACCGCACATGCACAGGAGTCCCGCTTCTACTCTGAGCCCCTGTCTCTGCGGGTGCTCCTTGATACATTTGCCTGGTATAATCGCCTGGTATAATTTGGGGGTTTTATATGGGACATATTCACTGCTTTCATGCTAATTTTGCTTAGGGGCGCTGGATAAAGCAGCTGTCATTCCATAGAAAACCGCCATAATTCCGCATTATGTGACATGTATAGTAGGCTAATGATGTAGGCGGACGCATATGGAAAAGGATTATTGTGTGCGCTTAGGGGATCATAGAAAAATCGGGGGTTTTATATGGGACATATGCAGTGCTTTCATGCTAATTTTGCTTAGGGGCGGTGGATAAAACAGCTGTCATTCCATAGCAAAGCGCCGTCATTCCACATTATGTGACATGTATAGTAGGCTAATGATGTAGGCGGACACGTTTGGAAAAGGATTAGTGTGTGAGCTTAGGGGATCATAGAAAATGTGAGGGTTTTATATGGGACATATGCAGTGCTTTCATGCTAATTTTGCTTAGGGGCGGTGGAGAAAACAGTTGTCATTCCATAGCAAACCGCCGTCATTCCGCATGATGTGACATGTATAGTAGGCTACAGATGTAGGCAGACGCATATGGAAAAGGATTATTGTGTGCGCTTAGGGGATCATAGAAAAATCGGGGGTTTTATATGGGACATATGCAGTGCTTTCATGCGGTGGATAAAACAGCTGTCATTCCATAGCAAAGCACCGTCATTCCACATTATGTGACATGTATAGTAGGCTAATGATGTAGGCGGACGCATATGGAAAAGTATTATTGTGTGCGCTTAGGGGATCATAGAAAAATCGGGGGTTTTATATGGGACATATGCAGTGCTTTCATGCTAATTTTGCTTAGGGGCGGTGGATAAAACAGCTGTCATTCCATAGCAAAGCGCCGTCATTCCACATTGTGTGACATGTATAGTAGGCTAATGATGTAGGCGGACACGTTTGGAAAAGGATTAGTGTGTGAGCTTAGGGGATCATAGAAAATGTGAGGGTTTTATATGGGACATATGCAGTGCTTTCATGCTAATTTTGCTTAGGGGCGGTGGAGAAAACAGTTGTCATTCCATAGCATACCGTCGTCATTCCGCATGATGTGACATGTATAGTAGGCTACAGATGTAGGCGGACGCATATGGAAAAGGATTAGTGTGTGCGCTTAGGGGATCATAGAAAGTTTGGGGGTTTTATATGGGACATATGCAGTGCTTTCATGCTAATTTTGCTTAGGGGCGCTGGATAAAGCAGCTGTCATTCCATAGAAAACCGCCATAATTCCGCATTATGTGACATGTATAGTAGGCTAATGATGTAGGCGGACGCATATGGAAAAGGATTAGTGTGTGCGCTTAGGGGATCATAGAAAAATCGGGGGTTTTAAATGGGACATATGCAGTGCTTTCATGCTCATTTTGCTTAGGGGCGGTGGATAAAACAGCTGTCATTCCATAGCAAAGCGCCGTCATTCCACATTATGTGACATGTATAGTAGGCTAATGATGTAGGTGGACACGTTTGGAAAAGGATTAGTGTGTGAGCTTAGGGGATCATAGAAAATGTGAGGGTTTTATATGGGACATATGCACTGCTTTCATGCTAATTTTGCTTAGGGGCGGTGGAGAAAACAGTTGTCATTCCATAGCAAACCGCCGTCATTCCGCATGATGTGACATGTATAGTAGGCTACAGATGTAGGCGGACGCATATGGAAAAGGATTAGTGTGTGCGCTTAGGGGATCATAGAAAGTTTGGGGGTTTTATATGGGACATATGCAGTGCTTTCATGCTAATTTTGCTTAGGGGCGCTGGATAAAGCAGCTGTCATTCCATAGAAAACCGCCATAATTCCGCATTATGTGACATGTATAGTAGGCTAATGTTGTAGGCGGACGCATATGGAAAAGGATTATTGTGTGCGCTTAGGGGATCATAGAAAAATCGGGGGGTTTTATATGGGACATATGCAGTGCTTTCATGCTAATTTTGCTTAGGGGCGATGGAGAAAACAGCTGTCATTCCATAGCAAACCGCAGTCATTCCGCGTCATTCTGGATTTATAATATGTGACATCACCTTAGGAAGAAGTGTGCTGAAGATATAGTTCATAAGTTTAAGATTTTTGGAAATATATATAAATGTTCAATCTACTCCCATTATAGTCAATTGGCATTCCATTTATGCAGACCAGAGTGTCATTCCTTTTAGTATGTCCCCGCCGGACCTTCCAGTGGTGAGACCCGGCTGCAGACCCGGGGCCGTGAGACCCGGGGCCGTGCAGTGTGAAGGGACCCTAGCCCTCACACTGTTAACTACAATGCCGGCACGGGAAAAAGCCGTCCGGCTTTTTCCCGGCCGGCAAAAGCCGGGTAGTGTGTTTCAGCACTTTATGTAAGGAAAAGCTCCTTCTTGTGACTTCTGTGCCCCCAGGTTTGTGCTAGAGGCTGCATTCAGTGTTTTCCCAGGCCAGGCCCTCTCCTACCTCTGACTCCTCTTTGTAGGGATGCCTGCGCATGAACCCTGACGACAGACTGTCCTGCGAGCAGCTCCTGGAGAGTAATTACTTAAACCCCACGCGTGAGGAGCCAGAGAAGAGGAAGGGAAAGGGGAGGCGGAGACAGCAGGTAATAATACCCCTGAGTGTCCTCCTGGCCAGCGTCATCTGGGGAGATTGGGGTGACACGGCCTAATTGTTACACTTTAATTGCTGTGGAATATTCCTATATGATGCAATGATCAATTCTACAAAAAAACATTTACTGTAGCAATAATCTCTATGCCCACAGGAAACGTTTCTGTGTCCCACAGATTAAATACCAGGATGGGGGTTACTTATATTTCTTTCCCCTTCTTTGCAGACGCAGCTGCTGCCGCAGATTCCCGGCAATGGCGTTTCTCCTGCTCCGGAGGGGAAAAACAAGCCCCGGGCCCACAAATTTGACCATTTCCCCAACATTTAGTGACTTCCAAGACCCCTAAGCAGTCTCTATGGGGCGTGTTCTAAGGGAGAGTCTGCCCTTATCACTGATACTACCGCCAGGACACGGAGAACTGAGTCGACCGTGGGTCTCGCGCTGTTCTCGTACAATTTACAATGATTTTTCCCAGAAGTCTGATTACTACGAGCAGCATTACTCTGTGGGACCTATTCGCTGACCTTCTGCCGCGTCATTACACTGTTGGCAGAGGAACCTACCCAGTCAGTGCTCCTACATTTAGGCCACAATAAAAGCCACCACGGGCCAGGCAACTACCCAGTTCCCTGATGAAAGTGGAGAACACATTTTGAACCCACCTGATGTATCCGTCTATCATATGTGAATAGGCCCCGCCCCATTGTCACATGACCTATCTGGATAGGTGAATCGCCTCATACATGCATCGTTTCCGACTTGCTGGGTCTGTGCAGATTGTTTCACGTGGGATGACCAAATTAAGCCAATGAGAGCCGGGTGTGTGGACGCTCCACAGATCCAAGCCTGACAGACTCTATTGTTAATATATCGGTCATGTGTGACGTGGAAAAGTGATGTTAGGGGAGGTAAAATAGAATAGATTACCTTGGCAGTAGTGGACCAGTACAATATCTTCCCAAATTAAAACAGTAATATATAACATTGTAAACATGTTAAGGGAACATTATAATAAAACTTTATTTCTTGTTCTTTTTAAATAGTTTTTTTTTTTTTTTTTCTTAAATCTGGTACTGCAATGTATCCTTATAAGACCCTTGCACAGCAGTTAGGTCTCACCCGGTGATATCCTGGGAGTAGTCACTCAATGAGTCTTCATATTGTGCATATTAAAGTGTATGGCACTACTGGCTCTATTATATCAGACAATTTATATGTAGGATTGTTTAGGCCAGAGGGATTTTTCAGGGCAGAGAGCCACAGGTAAGTTATTGTACTGCCCACACCATTATGACTAATGCACAATTCTAGCAGCCATGTATACCAAAGACTATCTAAAAATAGACAGCGCCTCTTATTAAAGTGTTCATTGGTATTAAATGTGAAATAGCAGAGGTTATGGTAGATTTACCTAGATAATCCTCTTACTCTGAAATCCACAGTGTCCACAGGATCTACCTTGGGATATTGCGAAGTGACAGCGGATTAAAACCAAACAGTTAAGCTTTTCAGACTCCCAGGATGCATCGGGCCAGCCCCATATATCCCCGCCTCCCGGCTCAGGCAATTCAGTTGGTTCCATAGCTCAAGGCAGGAGCAGTTTTAATAGAGGGAGACCTATTCAGGCGAGAAAACATACACACACTTTCACACCAAAGGATAGTAAGAAGTTAGGAAGTGTACAGATTCTCAAATCATGTGCATCAGGGTGGGATCCCTGTGGACTTCAAAGAAAGAGGGTTATCTAGGTAAGTCTACCATAACCTCTGCTTTCTCTATCAGGGTCCACAGTGACCCACAGGATCTACCTTGGGACTTCCGAAAGTAGTATTAAGGGAGGGGACACTCCTTATTAGACAGGAGAATCCTTAGCCCAAATGCAGCATCCTGAGCGAATGTGTCAAAGGCATAATGTCTAATGAATGTGTTAATGGATGACCATGTGGCTGCCTTAAATATCCTGAGGCACCTCGATAGGCTGCCCAAGAAGGACCTACCTTACGGGAAGAGTGATCAGAGACATTGGGGGTGATTCAGAGTTGATCGTAGCTATGCTAAATTTAGCATAGCTACGATCAGGCACACTGACATGTGGGGGGACGCCCAGCACAGGGCTAGCCCGTCCCGCTTGTCAGTCCCTGCCAACGAGTAGCTCCTGCGCGCTGGCTGAGAGCTACTCGTTGCTGCGGCTGCGTGTGACTTCACGCAGCTGCTGCGGCCCACCCAAGCACGATCTGGCCACGCCTGCGTTTGCCAGACCGCACCCACAAAACGGCGGCCAAACGCCACCGTACTGTCCCCTCCCGCCCAGCGACCGCCTCTGCCTGTCAATCAGGCAGAGGCGATCGCTGGGCAACGACAGCCGTCGGCTGTCTGGCATGCGCACTTCTGACCTGATCCCTGCGGTGCGATGAACGGCAGCTTGCGATCAGATCAGAATGACCCCCATTATGTGGAATCAGGAGATCAGCTTGGAAGTATGCTTCTGAGATTGTAATCCGAAGCCATCTTGCCAGTGTTTGCTTATTGGCAGGCCATCCTCTCTTGTGAAATCCGTAGAGGACGAAGAGTTTGTCCTTCTGATGGCACTGGTACGATCCACGTAGGTCCTTACAGCATGAACTACGTCTAAAGATGCATCTCCCGCAGAGAGTTCTGGTCCCTGAAAAGCCAGAAACTACTATTTCTTCATGAAGATGGAACTTAGAGACCACTTTAGGAAGATATCCAGATTTGGTTTTGAGAACTACTCTGTCTGGATGAAATACCAGATAAGGAGGACGACACATCAGTGCTCCTAAATCTGATACTCTTCTGGCAAAAGTCATTGCCAGAAGAAACAGCACCTTGGTTGTCAACCATTTGAGATCCACCAGAGACAGTGGTTCAAATGGAGCAACCTGAAGAGCCCTGAGAACTAAGCCTAGATCCCAGGGAGCTGTTGGAAGAACAAACGGAGGTTTAATGTGAAGCATTCCTTGGAAGAATGTGCGAACATCCTGTAGGTTTGCAATTTTCTTTTGAAACCATACAGATAATGCTGACTTGTACCTTCAAGGAAGCCACGCAGAGATCCCTGTCCATTCCCGCTTGAAGAAAGGCTAGAATTCTAGATACTCTGAAGGACCTAGGATCCAACTTTTTGGCAACGCACCATTGAAAGTATGCATGCCATATCCTATAATAGATGCGTGCAGAAGGCGGCTTTCTTGCTTTAAGCATCATTTAGCTTACCTCTTGCTAAAACCCTTTAGCCTTTAATACAGATGTTTTACGAGCTATACCGTCAAAGACAGTCGAACCAGATATTTGTAGAGAAAGGGACCCTGAATCAGATCTGGACGTTGAGGCAATAGGAACGGAGCATCCGTGGACAGCATCTGCAGATCTGTGTCCCAACTTCTTCTGGGCCACGCCGGAGCTATTAATATCACGGCGCCCCCTTCCTGTTTCAATTTTCTAATCACTCTGGGTACCAGAGAGATTGGTGGAAACACGTAAGCCAGATGAAAATTCCATCTCACAGATAGCACATCAACGAAGCTCGCTTCAGGATCTTTTTTTCTCGACCCGGACCTTTGTGTTCTGGCGAGAGGCCCTCAGATCTACTTCCGGCAGACCCCATTTGTTTACCAGAACCTAGAAAACTTCTGGGTGCAAGGCCCATTTGCAAACTTCCTGAAGGAAAAATCGTAACCATGAGATACCGCTTCTTGCACCCAGGTATCTGTGGTGGAATTTTTCCAAACCTGTGCAAAAAGAAGTCTTCCTCCCACCCTGGGGTCGCCCAGGTGGAGGCCCGTGCCATCAAACTGATAGCTTGTCTTCTGGTTTAGAAGCTGGGCATCTAGTTGACAAGGTCTGTTTCCCTTGTACATTCCTGTTCCTCGTCTTACCAGATTTGTCTGGCTGAGACTGTTTGCTGTAAGCCCTTTTCTCTTACGTCCTAGAGCAGGCATTCCCAACCACGGTCCTCAAGGCACACTAACAGGGCAGGTTTTAGTAATATCCAGGCTTCAGCACAGGTGACTTAATTAGTAGCTCAGTTATTTTGATTGAACCATCTGTGCTGCAGCCTGGATATCACTAAAACCTGCACTGTTGGTGTGCCTTGAGGACCGTGGTTGGGAATGCCTGTCCTAGAGGATGCTGGGGTCCATATTAGTACCATGTGGTATAGACGGGTCCACCAGGAGCAATTGCCACTTTAAGAGTTTAACAGTGTGGGCTGGTTCCTCCCTCTATGCCCCTCCTACCAGACTCAGTTTAGAAAATGTGCCCGGTGGAGCCGGTCACAGCTAGTAGCACATTTTCTAAACGGAGTCTGGTAGGAGGGACAGAGAGGGAGGAGCCAGCCCACACTCTCAAATTCTTAAAGTGCCAATGGCTCCTGGTGGACCCATCTATACCCCATGGTACTAATGTGGACTCCAGCATCCTCTAGGACATAAAAGAAAAAAAAATAAGTAGAAAAAGGCTTTGGGGCTACAAAAGGTGCATCCAGCTTCCTGCTGCACCATACAAAAAGCTTGGGGTCGGGGTTATAGTGAGAAGGACCGGAGCATCCTGGGATATCTGAAAGGCTTAACTGTATGGTGCCCAGGAGCTGATCCTACCACCTATAACCCCAATGTTATCCCTGTGGACCCCTATGGAACCAGAAGAAAGTTTAATTTAAACTGAGCTCCTGTACCCCAGCTCTGGGTTTCTCTAACGTCCTAGTGGATGCTGGGGACTCCGTAAGGACCATGGGGATAGACAGGCTCCACAGGAGACATGGGCACTTTAAGAAAGAATTTAGGTTCTGGTGTATTCTGGCTCCTCCCACTATGCCCCTCCTCCAGACCTCAGTTTGATACTGTGCCCAGACGAGCTGGGTGCTTTTCAGTGAGCTCTCCTGAGTTTGCTGAGAGAAAGTATTTTGTTAGGTTTTTTATTTTCAGGGAGCTCTGCTGGCAACAGACTCCCTGCAGCGTGGGACTGAGGGTAGAGAAGCAGCCCTACTCTCTGAAGTTAGGTTCTGCTTCTTAGGCTACTGGACACCATTAGCTCCAGTGGGATCGTACGCAGGATCTTACCCTCACCGTCCGATCCCAGAGCCGCGCCGCCGTCCCCCTCGAAGAGCCAGAAGACAGAAGCCGGGTGAGTATGAGAAGCAAAGAAGACTTCACAGGCGGCAGAAGACTCCGTTCTTCACTGAGGTAACGCACAGCACTGCAGCTGTGCGCCATTGCTCCCACACACCTCACATACTCTGGTCACTGTAAAGGTGCAGGGCGCAGGGGGGGCGCCCTGGGCAGCATTTGGGACCTCTTTTGGCAAAAGTTTAACATATATACAGTTGGGCACTGTATATGTGTATGAGCCCCTGCCATAAATTGCATATTTAAGCGGGACAGAAGCCCGCCGTCGAGGGGGTGGTGCTTCTTCCTCAGCACTCACCAGCGCCATTTTTTCTCCACAGCTCCGCTGAGAGGAAGCTCCCCAGGCTCTCCCCTGCAGATACACGGTAGAAGAGGGTAAAAAGAGAGGGGGGGGCCACATAATTAGGCGCAAAAACAATATATAAACAGCAGCTACTGGGTTAACATTAAGTTACTGTGTTATTCCTGGGTTATAGCGCTGGGGTGTGTGCTGGCATACTCTTTCTCTGTCTCTCCAAAGGGCCTTGTGGGGGAACGGTCTTCAAATAGGGCATTCCCTGAGTGTGTGGTGTGTCGGTACGCTTGTGTCGACATGTCTGATGAGGAAGGCTATGTGGAAGCAGAGCGGGAGCAAATGAATGTGGTGTGTCCGCCGACGGCGCCGACACCTGATTGGATGGATATGTGGAAGGTTTTAAATGATAATGTTAATTCCTTGCATAAAAGGCTGGAAAAAGCTGAAGCCTCGGGACAGTCAGGGTCCCAACCCGTGCCTGTTCCTATGTCGCAGAGGCCGTCAGGGTCTCAGAAGCGCCCACTATCCCAAATTGTTGACACAGATAGCGACATGGATTCTGACTCCAGTGTCGATTACGATGATGCAAAGTTACAGCCAAAATTGGCTAAATCCATCCGTTATATGATTATAGCAATTAAGGATGTGTTGCACATCACAGAGGAAACCCCAGTCCCTGACAAGAGGGTTCATATGTATGGGGAAAAGAAGCCGGAGGTAACCTTTCCCCCCTCACACGAGCTAAATGAGTTATGTGAAAAGGCTTGGGATTCTCCAGATGAAAAACTGCAGATTTCCAAAAGGATTCTTATGGTGTATCCTTTCCCGCCAACGGACAGGTTACGCTGGGAATCTTCCCCTAAGGTGGACAAAGCTTTAACACGCTTATCCAAGAAGGTAGCCCTGCCGTCACAGGATACGGCTACCCTCAAAGATGATGCGGATCGCAAACAGGAGGTTACCTTGAAGTCCATTTATACACATTCAGGTACCTCACTGAGGCCGGCGATCGCGTCGGCCTGGGTGTGTAGTGCTGTAGCAGCATGGACGGATACCTTATCTGAGGAAATTGATACCTTAGACAAGGATACTATATTGTTGACCTTGGGGCATATTAAAGACGCTGTCCTATATATGAGAGATGCTCAAAGAGACATTTGTCTACTGGGTTCTAGAATAAATGCTATGTCAATTTCTGCCAGAAGGGTCCTGTGGACTCGGCAATGGACAGGTGATGCCGACTCAAAAAGGCATATGGAGGTTTTACCTTACAAGGGTGAGGAATTGTTTGGGGAAGGTCTCTCGGACCTGGTCTCCACAGCTACTGCTGGAAAGTCACATTTTTTGCCATATGTTTCCTCACAGCCTAAGAGAGCACCGTATTATCAAATGCAGTCCTTTCGATCACAGAAAAACAAGAAAGTTCGAGGTGCGTCCTTTCTTGCCAGAGGCAGAGGAAAGAAGCTGCACAACACAGCTAGTTCCCAGGAACAGAAGTCCTCCCCGGCCTCTACAAAATCCACCGCATGAGGCTGGGTCTCCACAGGCGGAGCTAGGCCCGGTGGGGGCACGTCTTCGAAATTTCAGCCACAGGTGGGTTCACTCCCAGTTGGATCCCTGGGCAATAGATATTGTGTCTCAGGGATACAAGCTGGAATTCGAGAAGATGCCCCCTCACCAATACCTCAAATCGGCCCTGCCAGCTCCCCCCCACGAGAGGGAAAATAAGAATTTACTCACCGGTAATTCTATTTCTCGTAGTCCGTAGTGGATGCTGGGACTCCGTAAGGACCATGGGGAATAGCGGCTCCGCAGGAGACTGGGCACAACTATAAAGAAAGCTTTAGGTCTAACTGGTGTGCACTGGCTCCTCCCACTATGACCCTCCTCCAGACTTCAGTTAGAATACTGTGCCCGGAAGAGCTGACACAATAAGGAAGGATTTTGAATCCCGGGTAAGACTCATACCAGCCACACCAATCACACCGTATAACTCGTGATACAATACCCAGTTAACAGTATGACAACAACAGAGCCTCTCAACAGATGGCTCAACAATAACCCTTTAGTTAAGCAATAACTATATACAAGTATTGCAGACAATCCGCACTTGGGATGGGCGCCCAGCATCCACTACGGACTACGAGAAATAGAATTACCGGTGAGTAAATTCTTATTTTCTCTGACGTCCTAAGTGGATGCTGGGACTCCGTAAGGACCATGGGGATTATACCAAAGCTCCCAAACGGGCGGGAGAGTGCGGATGACTCTGCAGCACCGAATGGGCAAACTCTAGGTCCTCCTCAGCCAGGGTGTCAAACTTGTAGAAATTAGCAAACGTGTTTGACCCCGACCAAGTAGCTGCTCGGCAAAGTTGAAGAGCCGAGACCCCTCGGGCAGCCGCCCAAGAAGAGCCCACCTTCCTCATGGAATGGGCTTTTACCGATTTAGGATGCGGCAGTCCAGCCGCAGAATGTGCAAGCTGAATCGTACTACAGATCCAGCGAGCAATAGTCTGCTTTGAAGCAGGTGCACCCAACTTGTTGGGCGCATACAGGATAAATAGCGAGTCAGTCTTTCTGACTCCAGCTGTCCTGGAAACATATATTTTCAGGGCCCTGACTACGTCCAACAACTTGGAAGCCTCCAAATCTTTTGTAGCCGCAGGCACCACGATAGGTTGGTTTAGATGAAAAGCTGATACCACTTTAGGGAGAAACTGGGGACGAGTCCTCAATTCTGCCCTATCCATATGGAAAATCAGATAAGGGCTTTTACATGACAAAGCCGCCAATTCTGATACACGCCTGGCCGAAGCCAAGGCCAACAACATGACCACTTTCCACGTGAGATATTTCAAATCCACGGTTTTCAGTGGCTCAAACCAATGTGACTATCCAACACCACGTTGAGATCCCAAGGTGCCACTGGAGGCACAAAAGGGGGCTGAATATGCAGCACTCCCTTAACAAAAGTCTGAACTTCAGGTAGTGAAGCCAGTTCTCTCTGGAAGAAAATCGATAGAGCCGAAATCTGGACCTTAATGGAACCCAATTTAAGGCCCATAGTCACCCCTGACTGTAGGAAGTGCAGAAAACGGCCCAGCTGAAATTCCTCCGTTGGGGCCTTCCTGGCCTCACACCACGCAACATATTTTCGCCATATGCGGTGATAATGGTTTGCGGTTACTTCTTTCCTAGCTTTAATCAGCGTAGGAATTACTTCCTCCGGAATGCCCTTTTCCTTCAGGATCCGGTGTTCAACCGCCATGCCGTCAAACGCAGCCGCGGTAAGTCTTGGAACAGACAGGGCCCCTGCTGCAGCAGGTCTTGTCTGAGCGGTAGAGGCCATGGGTCCTCTGAGATCATTTCTTGAAATTCCGGGTACCAAGCTCTTCTTGGCCAATCCGGAACAATGAGTATAGTTATTACTCCTCTTCTCCGTATTATCCTCAGTACCTTTGGTATGATAGGAAGAGGAGGGAACACATAAACCGACCGGTACACCCACGGTGTCACTAGAGCGTCCACAGCTATCGCCTGCGGGTTTCTTGACCTGGCGCAATACTTTTCTAGCTTTTTGTTTAGGCGGGATGCCATCATGTCCACCTGTGGCCTTTCCCAACGGTTTACAATCAGTTGGAAGACTTCTGGATGAAGTCCCCACTCTCCCGGGTGGAGGTCGTGCCTGCTGAGGAAGTCTGCTTCCCAGTTGTCCACTCCCGGAATGAACACTGCAGACAGTGCTAACACGTGATTTTCCGCACATCGGAGAATCCTTGTGGCTTCTGCCATCGCCGTCCTGCTTCTCGTGCGGCCCTGTCGGTTTACATGGGCGACCGCCGTGATGTTGTCTGACTGGATCAGTACCGGCTGGTTTTGAAGCAGGGGTTTTGCCTGACTTAGGGCATTGTAAATGGCCCTTAGTTCCAGAATATTTATGTGCAGGGAAGTCTCCTGACTTGACCATAGTCCTTGGAAGTTTCTTCCCTGTGTGACTGCCCCCCAGCCTCGAAGGCTGGCATCCGTGGTCACCAGGACCCAGTCCTGTATGCCGAATCTGCGGCCCTCCTGAAGATGAGCACTCTGCAGCCACCACAGCAGAGACACCCTTGTCCTTGGAGACAGGGTTATCAGCCGATGCATCTGAAGATGCGATCCGGACCACTTGTCCAACAGGTCCCACTGAAAGGTTCTTGCATGGAACCTGCCGAATGGAATTGCTTCGTAGGAAGCTACCATCTTTCCCAGGATCCGCGTGCAGTGATGCACCGACACCTGTTTTGGTTTTAGGAGGCCTCTGACTAGAGATGACAGCTCCTTGGCCTTCTCCTCCGGGAGAAACACTTTTTTCTGTTCTGTGTCCAGAACCATCCCCAGGAACAGTAGACGTGTCGTAGGGACCAGCTGCGACTTTGGAATGTTTAGAATCCAGCCGTGCTGTTGTAGCACCTCCCGAGATAGTGCTACCCCGACCAACAACTGCTCTCTGGACCTCGCCTTTATCAGGAGATCGTCCAAGTACGGGATAATTAAAACTCCCTTCTTTCGAAGGAGTATCATCATTTCGGCCATTACCTTGGTAAAGACCCTCGGAGCCGTGGATAGACCGAACGGCAACGTCTGGAATTGGTAATGATAATCCTGTACCACAAATCTGAGGTACTCCTGGTGAGGATGGTAAATGTGGACATGCAGGTAAGCATCCTTGATGTCCAGTGATACCATGTAATCCCCCTCGTCCAGGCTTGCAATAACCGCCCTGAGTGATTCCATCTTGAACTTGAATTGTTTTATATATGTGTTCAAGGATTTCAAATTTAAAATGGGTCTCACCGAACCGTCCGGTTTCGGTACCACAAACATTGTGGAATAGTAACCCCGTCCTTGTTGAAGTAGGGGTACCTTTACTATCACCTGTTGTGAATACAGTTTGTGAATTGCCTGTAACACTGCCTCCCTGCCTGAGGGAGTGGTTGGCAAGGCAGATTTGAGGAAACGGATGGGGGGAGACGTCTCGAATTCCAGCTTGTACCCCTGAGATACTATCTGAAAAATCCAGGGATCCACCCGTGAGCGAGCCCACTGATTGCTGAAATATTTGAGACGGGCCCCCACCGTACCTGGCTCCGCCTGTGGAGCCCCAGCGTCATGCTGTGGACTTAGAGGAAGCGGGGGAGGAGTTTTGCTCCTGGGAACTGGCTGTATGCTGCAGCTTTTTTCCCCTACCTCTGCCTCTGGGCAGAAAGGACGCGCCTTTAACCCGCTTGCCCCTATTGGGCCGAAAGGACTGTACCTGATAATACGGTGCTTTCTTTGGCTGTGAGGGAACATGGGGTAAAAATGTAGACTTCCCAGCTGTTGCTGTGGAAACGAGGTCCGAGAGACCATCCCCGAACAACTCCTCACCCTTATAAGGCAGAACTTCCATGTGTCTTTTGGAATCTGCATCTCCTGTCCACTGCCGAGTCCATAACCCTCTCCTGGCAGAAATGGACATTGCACTAATTTTGGATGCCAGCCAGCAAATATCCCTCTGTGCATCCCTCATGTATAAAAGTGCGTCTTTTATATGCTCTACGGTTAGCAATATAGTGTCCCTGTCTAGGGTATCTATATTTTCTGACAGGGAATCTGACCATGCAGCTGCAGCACTGCACATCCAGGCTGAAGCAATAGCTGGTCTCAGTATAACACCTGTGTGTGTATATATAGATTTCAGGATAGCCTCCTGCTTTCTATCAGCAGATTCCTTCAGGGCGGCCGTATCCGGAGACGGTAGTGCCACCTTCTTTGACAAGCGTGTGAGCGCTTTATCCACCCTAGGGGATGTTTCCCAACGTGACCTATCCTCTGGCGGGAAAGGGTACGCCATTAGTAACCTCTTAGAAATTACCAGCTTCTTATCAGGGGAAGCCCACGCTTCTTCACACACTTCATTTAACTCCTCAGATGGAGGAAAAGCTACTGGTAGTTTTTTCTCTCCAAACATAATACCCTTTTTTGTGGTACCGGGGGTAACATCAGAAATGTGCAACACATTTTTCATTGCCTCAATCATGTAACGTGTGGCCCTACTGGAAGTTACATTAGTCTCATCGTCGTCGACACTGGAGTCAGTATCCATGTCGACATCTGTGTCTGCCATCTGAGGTAGCGGGCGTTTTAGAGCCCCTGATGGCTTTTGAGACGCCTGGGCAGGCACAGGCTGAGAAGCCGGCTGTCCCACATTAGGTATGTCGTCAAACCTTTTATGCAAGGAGTCGACACTGTCGCGTAATTCCTTCCACAGCACCATCCACTCAGGTGTCGACCCCGCAGGGGGTGACATCACATTTACAGGCATCTGCTCCGCCTCCACATAAGCCTCCTCATCAAACATGTCGACACAGCCGTACCGACACACCACAAACACACAGGGAATGCTCTGACAGAGGACAGGACCCCACAAAGCCCTTTGGGGAGACAGAGAGAGAGTATGCCAGCACACACCAGAGCGCTATATAACACAGGGATCCCACTATAAATAAGTGTTTTCCCTTATAGCTGCTTTTTATATATATATATATATATATATATATATATCCTGCGCCTAAATTTAGTGCCCCCCCCCCTCTCTTTTTTACCCTTCTGTAGTGTTCAGACTGCAGGGGAGAGCCAGGGAGCTTCCTTCCAGCGGAGCTGTGAGGGAAAAATGGCGCCAGTGTGCTGAGGGAGATGGCCCCGCCACTTTTCCGGCGGACTTCTCCCGCATTTTTCTGGAATACTGGCAGGGGTATTTTTACATCTATATAGCCTCTAGGACTATATATGATGTAGATTTGCCAGCCAAGGTGTCATATATTGCCCTCAGGGCGCCCCCCCCCCCAGCGCCCTGCACCCATCAGTGACCGGAGTGTGAGGTGTACATGAGGAGCAATGGCGCACAGCTGCAGTGCTGTGCGCTACCTTGGTGAAGACCGAAGTCTTCTGCCGCCGATTTTCCGGACCTCTTCATGCTTCTGGCTCTGTAAGGGGGACGGCGGCGCGGCTCCGGGAACGAACACCAAGGTCGGGTCCTGCGGTCGATCCCTCTGGAGCTAATGGTGTCCAGTAGCCTAAGAAGCCCAAACTACCACCTGTTAAGTAGGTTCGCTTCTTCTCCCCTTAGTCCCTCGCTGCTGTGAGTCTGTTGCCAGCAGGCCTGGTAGTCATGTGACCGCCGGTCGGCTGACCGACAGTCACATGACCTCCTCCGTGAGCCCGACGGCTCACTATCCCGATGGTCGGCATGCCGACCAACAGGGACTATTCCCACTCGTGGGTGTCCACAACACCCATAGAGTGGGAATAGAACCCGTGGCGACCGCAGGTCGCCACCGAGCCCGCAGCGTGGCGAGCGCAGCGAGCCCGCAAGGGGCTTGCTGCACTCGCCCCTCCCCGCCGGGATCCCGGCGTCGGTATGCTGCCGGGATCCCAGCGTCGGTAAGGTGACCGGAGGTCAGGAGACCGCCGGTCACCCGTACTACACCCGCCAGCAGATCTCACTGTAAAATAAAAAACCTAAAATATACTTTCTTTCTAGGAGCTTAGGAGAGCCCCTAGTGTGCATCCAGCTCAGCCGGGCACAAGATTCTAACTGAAGTCTGGAGGAGGGTCATAGTGGGAGGAGCCAGTGCACACCAGTTAGACCTAAAGCTTTCTTTATAGTTGTGCCCAGTCTCCTGCGGAGCCGCTATTCCCCATGGTCCTTACGGAGTCCCAGCATCCACTTAGGACGTTAGAGAAAATAAGATTTTACTTACCGATAAATCTATTTCTCGTAGTCCGTAGTGGATGCTGGGACTCCGTCAGGACCATGGGGATTAGCGGCTCCGCAGGAGACAGGGCACAAAAATAAAAGCTTTAGGACTAGGTGGTGTGCACTGGCTCCTCCCCCTATGACCCTCCTCCAAGCCTCAGTTAGGATACTGTGCCCGGACGAGCGTACACAATAAGGAAGGATTTTGAATCCCGGGTAAGACTCATACCAGCCACACCAATCACACCGTACAACTTGTGATCTGAACCCAGTTAACAGTATGACAAACGTAGGAGCCTCTGAACAGACGGCTCACAACAATAACAACCCGATTTTTTTTTGTAACAATAACTATGTACAAGTATCGCAGACAATCCGCACTTGGGATGGGCGCCCAGCATGCACTACGGACTACGAGAAATAGATTTATCGGTAAGTAAAATCTTATTTTCTCTGACGTCCTAGTGGATGCTGGGACTCCGTCAGGACCATGGGGATTATACCAAAGCTCCCAAACGGGCGGGAGAGTGCGGATGACTCTGCAGCACCGAATGAGAGAACTCCAGGTCCTCTTTAGCCAGGGTATCAAATTTGTAGAATTTTACAAACGTGTTCTCCCCCGACCACGTAGCTGCTCGGCAGAGTTGTAATGCCGAGACCCCTCGGGCAGCCGCCCAAGATGAGCCCACCTTCCTTGTGGAATGGGCCTTGATAGATTTAGGCTGTGGCAGGCCTGCCACAGAATGTGCAAGTTGAATTGTGCTACAAATCCAACGAGCAATCGTCTGCTTAGAAGCAGGAGCACCCAGCTTGTTGGGTGCATACAGTATAAACAGCGAGTCAGATTTTCTGACTCCAGCCGTCCTTGAAATATATATTTTCAATGCCCTGACAACGTCCAGCAACTTGGAATCCTCCAAATCGCTAGTAGCCGCAGGCACCACAATAGGCTGGTTCAGGTGAAACGCTGAAACCACCTTAGGCAGAAACTGAGGACGCGTCCGCAGTTCTGCCCTGTCCGAATGGAAAATCAGATATGGGCTTTTATACGATAAAGCCGCCAATTCTGACACTCTCCTGGCTGAAGCCAGGGCCAGTAGCATGGTTACTTTCCATGTAAGATATTTCAAATCCACCGATTTGAGTGGCTCAAACCAATGGGATTTGAGAAAATCCAAAACTACATTAAGATCCCACGGAGCCACTGGGGGCACAACCGGGGGCTGTATATGTAGTACTCCTTTTACAAAAGTCTGGACTTCAGGAACTGAAGCCAATTCTTTCTGGAAGAAAATCGACAGGGCCGAAATTTGAACCTTAATGGACCCTAATTTGAGGCCCATAGACAATCCTGTTTGCAGGAAATGTAGGAATCGACCCAGTTGAAATTCCTCCGTCGGGGCCTTCCTGGCCTCACACCACGCAACATATTTTCTCCAAATGCGGTGATAATGTTGTGCAGTCACCTCCTTCCTGGCTTTTACCAGGGTAGGGATGACCTCTTCCGGAATGCCTTTTTCCCTTAGAATTCGGCGTTCAACCGTCATGCCGTCAAACGCAGCCGCGGTAAGTCTTGGAATAGACACGGTCCCTGCTGAAGCAGGTCCCGTCTTAGAGGTAGAGGCCACGGATCTTCCGTGAGCATCTTCTGAAGTTCCGGGTACCAAGTTCTTCTTGGCCAATCCGGAGCCACGAGTATCGTTCTTACTCCCCTTTGCCGTATAATTCTCAGTACTTTTGGTATGAGAGGCAGAGGAGGAAACACATACACTGACTGGAACACCCACGGTGTTACCAGAGCGTCCACAGCTATTGCCTGAGGGTCTCTTGACCTGGCGCAATACCTGTCCAGTTTTTTGTTGAGGCGGGACGCCATCATATCCACCTTTGGTTTTTCCCAACGGTTCACAATCATGTGGAAGACTTCTGGATGAAGTCCCCACTCTCCCGGGTGTAGATCGTGTCTGCTGAGGAAGTCCGCTTCACAGTTGTCCACTCCCGGAATGAACACTGCTGACAGTGCTATCACATGATCTTCCGCCCAGCGAAGAATCCTTGCAGCTTCTGCCATTGCCCTCCTGCTTCTTGTGCCGCCCTGTCTGTTTACGTGGGCGACTGCTGTGATGTTGTCTGACTGGATCAACACCGGCCGACCCTGAAGCAGGGGTTTTGCCAGGCTTAGAGCATTGTAAATCGCTCTTAGCTCCAGTATATTTATGTGAAGAGACATCTCCAGGCTTGACCACACTCCCTGGAAGTTTCTTCCCTGTGTGACCGCTCCCCAGCCTCTCAGACTGGCATCCGTGGTCACCAGGACCCAGTCCTGTATGCCGAATCTGCGGCCCTCTAACAGATGAGCACTCTGCAACCACCACAGAAGAGACACCCTTGTCCGTGGAGACAAAGTTATCCGCTGATGCATCTGCAGATGCGATCCGGACCATTTGTCCAGCAGATCCCACTGAAAAGTTTGTGCGTGGAATCTGCCGAATGGAATCGCTTCGTAAGAAGCCACCATTTTTCCCAGGACTCTTGTGCATTGATGCACAGACACTTTTCCTGGTTTTAGGAGGTTCCTGACAAGTTCGGATAACTCCCTGGCTTTCTCCTCCGGAAGAAACACCTTTTTCTGAACCGTGTCCAGAATCATTCCCAGGAACAGCAGACGTGTCGTCGGGGTCAATTGAGATTTTGGAAAATTCAGAATCCACCCGTGCTGTTGCAGCACTACTTGGGTTAGTGCTACTACGTCCCCCAGCTGTTCTCTGGACCTTGCCCTTATCAGGAGATCGTCCAAGTAAGGGATAATTAATACGCCTTTTCTTCGCAGAAGAAACATCATTTCGGCCATTACCTTGGTAAAGACCCGAGGTGCCGTGGACAATCCAAACGGCAGCGTCTTAAACTGATAATGACAGTTTTGCACCACGAACCTGAGGTACCCTTGATGTGAAGGGCAAATTGGGACATGCAGGTAAGCATCCTTGATGTCCAGGGACACCATAAAGTCCCCTTCTTCCAGATTCGCTATCACTGCTCTGAGTGACTCCAACTTGAATTTTTGTATGTACAGGTTCAAGGATTTCAGATTTAGAATAGGTCTTACCGAGCCGTCCGGCTTCGGTACCACAAATAGTGTGGAATAATACCCCTTTCCCTGTTGTAGGAGGGGTACCTTGACTATCACCTGCTGAGAATACAGCTTGTGAATGGCTTCCAATACCGTCGCCCTGTCTGAGGGAGACGTTGGCAGAGCAGACTTTAGGAACCGGCGAGGGGGAGACTTCTCGAATTCCAACCTGTAACCCTGAGATACTACCTGCAGGATCCAGGGGTCCACCTGTGAGTGAGCCCACTGTGCGCTGAAATTCTTGAGTCGACCCCCCACCGCCCCTGAGTCCGCTTGTAAAGCCCCAACGTCATGCTGAGGGCTTTGCAGAAGCCGGGGAGGGCTTCTGCTCCTGGGAGGGAGCTGCTTGGTGCACTCTCTTACCCTTTCCTTTGCCTCGGGGCAGATATGACTGTCCTTTTGCCCGCTTATTCTTATAGGAACGAAAGGACTGCGGCTGAAAAGACGGTGTCTTTTTCTGTTGGGAGGGGACCTGAGGTAAAAAGGTGGATTTCCCGGCTGTTGCCGTGGCCACCAAATCCGATAGACCGACCCCAAATAATTCCTCCCCTTTATACGGCAATACTTCCATATGCCGTTTGGAATCCGCATCACCTGACCACTGTCGCATCCATAAACTTCTTCTGGCAGATATGGACATCGCACTTACTCTCGATGCCAGAGTGCAAATATCCCTCTGAGCATCTCGCATATAAAGAAAAGCATCCTTTAATTGCTCTATAGTCAATAAAATACTGTCCCTATCCAGAGTATCAATATTTTCAGTCAGGGAATCCGACCAAACCACCCCAGCACTGCACATCCATGCAGAGGCGATGGCTGGTCGCAGTATAACACCAGTATGAGTGTATATACTTTTCAGTGTAGTTTCCAGCCTTCTATCAGCTGGATCCTTGAGGGCGGCCGTTTCAGGAGACGGTAACGCCACTTGTTTTGATAAGCGTGTGAGTGCCTTATCCACCCTAGGGGGTGTTTCCCAGCGCGCCCTAACCTCTGGCGGGAAAGGATATAATGCCAATAACTTCTTTGAAATTAGCAGTTTTCTATCGGGGTTAACCCACGCTTCATCACACACTTCATTCAATTCCTCTGATTCAGGAAAAACTACAGGAAGTTTTTTCAGACCCCACATAATACCCCTTTTTGTGGTACTTGCAGTATCAGAGATATGCAAAGCCTCCTTCATTGCCGTGATCATATAACGTGTGGCCCTACTGGAAAATACGTTTGTATCTTCACCGTCGACACTAGATTCGGTGTCCGTGTCTGGGTCTGTGTCGACCGACTGAGGTAAAGGGCGTTTTACAGCCCCTGACGGTGTCTGAGACGCCTGGACAGGTACTAACTGGTTTGCCGGCCGTCTCATGTCGTCAACTGATTTTTGTAACGTGCTGACATTATCACGTAATTCCATAAACAAAGACATCCATTCCGGTGTCGACTCCCTAGGGGGTGACATCACCATTACCGGCAATTGCTCCGCCTCCACACCAACATCGTCCTCATACATGTCGACACACACGTACCGACACACAGCAGACACACAGGGAATGCTCTTATCGAAGACAGGACCCCACTAGCCCTTTGGGGAGACAGAGGGAGAGTTTGCCAGCACACACCCAAGCGCTATAAATATATAGTAACAACCCTACAGAAGTGTTGTTTCCTTTATAGCAGCTTAATATATCAATATCGCCAAAAAAGTGCCCCCCCTCTCTGTTTTTTTTACCCTGTTTCTGTAGTGCAGTGCAGGGGAGAGTCCTGGGAGCCTTCCTCGCAGCGGAGCTGTGCAGGAAAATGGCGCTGTGTGCTGAGGAGATAGGCCCCGCCCCCTATTTCGGCGGGCTCTTCTCCCGGTGTTTGTGAGACCTGGCAGGGGTTAAATACATCCATATAGCCCCAGGGGCTATATGTGATGTATTTTTAGCCAGAACAAGGTATTATCATTGCTGCCCAGGGCGCCCCCCCCCCCCCCCCCAGCGCCCTGCACCCTCAGTGACCGCTGGTGTGAAGTGTGCTGACAACAATGTCGCACAGCTGCAGTGCTGTGCGCTACCTCATGAAGACTGAAAAGTCTTCTGCCGCCGGTTTCTGGACCTCTTCACTTTTCGGCATCTGCAAGGGGGTCGGCGGCGCGGCTCCGGGACCGGACTCCATGGCTGGGCCTGTGTTCGATCCCTCTGGAGCTAATGGTGTCCAGTAGCCTAAGAAGCCAATCCATCCTGCACGCAGGTGAGTTCACTTCTTCTCCCCTAAGTCCCTCGTTGCAGTGAGCCTGTTGCCAGCAGGACTCACTGAAAATAAAAAACCTAATAACTTTTTCTAAGCAGCTCTTTAGGAGAGCCACCTAGATTGCACCCTGCTCGGACGGGCACAAAAACCTAACTGAGGCTTGGAGGAGGGTCATAGGGGGAGGAGCCAGTGCACACCACCTAGTCCTAAAGCTTTTATTTTTGTGCCCTGTCTCCTGCGGAG
The DNA here is from genome assembly GCF_028390025.1 of Pseudophryne corroboree. NCBI lineage: Eukaryota > Metazoa > Chordata > Amphibia > Anura > Myobatrachidae > Pseudophryne > Pseudophryne corroboree. Next base: position 508,676,329 of record NC_086450.1, on the reverse strand, counting down.
CCGCTAATCCCCATGGTCCTGACGGAGTCCCAGCATCCACTAGGACGTCAGAGAAATAGTGTTAACTGCAATTCACAAATTGTATCTTCAACAGGTGGTGGTCAAGGTTCCCCTCCTTCAACAGGGAAGGGGTTATTATTCGACCATGTTTGTAGTCCTGAAACCGGACGGTTCGGTCAGACCCATATTGAATTTAAAATCCCTGAACATATACCTGAAAAGGTTCAAGTTCAAGATGGAATCGCTGAGAGCGGTCATCGCAAGCCTGGAGGGGGGGATTTTATGGTGTCTCTGGACATAAAGGATGCATACCTTCATGTCCCCATTTATCCACCTCATCAGGCGTACCCCAGATTTGTGGTACAGGATTGTCATTACCAATTTCCGACGTTGCCGTTTGGTCTCTCCACGGCGCCGAGAATATTTACCAAGGTAATGGCGGAAATGATGGTACTCCTGCGGAAGCAAGGGGTCACAATTATCCCGTACTTGGACGATCTCCTCATAAAAGCGAGATCAAAAGAGCAGTTGCTGAACAGCGTATCACTTTCTCTGGAAGTGTTACGGCAACACGGCTGGATTCTAAATATTCCAAAGTCGCAGTTGGTTCCTACGACTCGTCTGCCTTTCCTGGGCATGATTCTGGACACAGACCAGAAAAGGGTTTATCTCCCAATAGAGAAAGCTCAGGAACTCATGACCCTGGTCAGGAACTTATTAAAACCAAAACAGGTGTCAGTGCATCACTGCACTCGAGTCCTGGGAAAGATGGTGGCATCATACGAGGCCATTCCCTTCGGCAGGTTCCATGCGAGGACCTTTCAATGGGACTTACTGGACAAGTGGTCCGGATCACATCTTCAGATGCATCGGTTAATCACCCTATCCCCCAGGGCCAGGGTGTCACTCCTGTGGTGGCTGCAGAGTGCTCACCTTCTCGAGGGCCGCAGATTCGGCATTCAGGACTGGGTCCTGGTGACCACGGACGCAAGCCTCCGAGGTTGGGGAGCAGTCACACAGGGAAGAAATTTCCAAGGTCTGTGGTCAAGTCAAGAGACTTGCCTTCACATCAACATCCTGGAACTAAAGGCCATATACAACGCCCTACGTCAAGCGGAGACCCTGCTTCGCGTCCAACCGGCTCTGATTCAGTCAGACAACATCACCGCAGTGGCTCATGTAAACCGCCAAGGCAGCACAAGGAGCAGAGTGGCGATGGCGGAAGCCACCAGAATTCTTCACTGGGCGGAGAATCACGTAAGCGCACTGTCAGCAGTGTTCATCCCGGGAGTGGACAACTGGGAAGCAGACTTCCTCAGCAGACACGACCTCCACCCGGGAGAGTGGGGACTTCATCAGGAAGTCTTCGCACTGATTACAAGTCGGTGGGAACTGCCACAGGTGGACATGATGGCATCCCGCCTCAACAAAAAGCTACAGAGGTATTGCGCCAGGTCAAAAGACCCTCAGGCGATAGCTGTAGACGCCCTGGTGACACCGTGGGTGTTTGTCGGTCTATGTATTTCCTCTTCCTCTCATAACCAAAGTGCTGAGGATAATAAGAAAAAGAGGAGTGAGAACAATACTTATTGTTCCAGATTGGCCACGATGGACTTGGTATCCAGATCTGCAAGAGATGCTCAGAGGACCCGTGGCCTCTTCCTCTAAGACAGGACTTGTTGCAACAGGGGCCCTGTCTGTTCCAAGACTTACTGCGGCTGCGTTTGACAGCATGGCGGTTGAACGCCGGATCCTAGCAGAGAAAGGTATTCCGGATGAGGTCATTCCTACGCTGATAAAGGCTAGGAAGGACGTGACAGCTCAACATTATCACCGTATATGGCGAAAATATGTTGCTTGGTGTGAGGCCAGGAATGCTCCTACGGAGGAATTCCAGCTGGGCCGTTTCCTTCACTTCCTACAGTCCGGAGTGAATTTGGGCCTAAAATTGGGTTTCATTAAGGTCCAGATTTCGGCCCTATCCATTTTCTTTCAAAAGGAGTTGGCTTCTCTACCTGAAGTTCAGAAGTTTGTAAAGGGAGTGCTGCATATTCAGCCCCTTTTGTGCCTCCAGTGGCACCTTGGGATCTTAACGTGGTGTTGAGTTTCCTGAAATCCCACTGGTTTGAACCACTCAAAACGGTGGAGTTGAAATATCTCACGTGGAAGGTGGTCATGCTATTAGCCTTGGCTTCGGCTAGGCGTGTGTCAGAGTTGGCGGCTTTGTCACATAAAAGCCCCTATCTGGTTTTCCATGCTGACAGAGCAGAATTGCGGACCCGTCCACAATTTCTGCTGAAAGTGGTTTCATCCTTTCATATAAACCAACCTATTGATGTGCCTGTGGCTACTACTGACTTGGAGGATTCCGAGTTACTTGATGTGGTCAGGGCTTTGAAGGTTTATGTAGCCAGAACGGCTAGTGAGGAAAAATAGGATTTTGGTACTTACCAGGTAAATCCTTTTCTTTGAATCCATAGGGGGCACTGGAGTACTCTTGGGATATGGACGGCTTTAGCAGAACAAAGGCACTGAATATTTAAATTTAGAACTCTCCACCCCTCCATATCCCCGAGTCCCTCAGTGTTTTTTACTGAGCCGAACAGGAACTATAGAGAGGTTGACAATGGAGAATTACCTATAACATAACGGACAACAACAAAGTTGACACATAACGTTACTGACAACGAAACAGTTGACACCATAACCGATAGAACCTTATAATTTGAACCAGTCGGTGAAAATGTGTTACCATAAGATCCCCTGAGCTTAATACAACCCAGGTAAAACTACTCTGGGTGGGCATCCAGTGCCCCCTATGGATTCAAAGAAAAGGATTTACCTGGTAATTACCAAAATCCTATTTTCTTTTTCATCCACTAGGGGTCACTGGAGTACTCTTGGGACGTACCAAAGCTTCCCCTGTGGGCGGGAGAGCTGTTTGACACCTGTAACACTAGGCGGCCAAAGCTAGATGCTGATGCCGCAAACGTATCAAACTTGGAAAAGCGCACAAACGTGTGCACTGAAGACCATGTAGCCGCACGGTCAAGCTGCGTCGTAGAAGCTCCACGACCAGCTGCCCATGACGTTCCCACAGAACCTGTGGCATGAGCTATTACTGATGTAGGCGACTGTAACCTAGCCTTAAGGTAAGCCTGATGTATAGTCAGTTTTATCCATCTGGATAAGGTCTGCTGAGAAGCTGGCCTCCACTTGGCAGCATCACAGAGAACAAACAACGTATCCGTATTACGAACTGTAGTCGTTCGGGACACAAACGCGTAATGCGCGTACCACATTCAGAGTTCCAGAATGTGCTGTCAACACAGGAACTACTATTGGTTGATTGATGTGAAAAAGATGACACTAGCTTTGATAAGAAATCGGGATTCGTCCGAAGTTCCGCTCTGTCATCATGAAACACCAAATACGGTGGCTTGCATGACAAGGCACCCAAATCTGAAACACGCCTTGCCGAAGCTAAGGCTAGAAGAAAAATTGTTGTCCAAGTGAGAAACTTTATATCCACTTGCTGTAAGGGTTCAAAATATGAAGACTGTAAGAAATCTAAAACCAGATTCAAGTCCTATGGCGCTGTAGGTGGAATGAATGGAGGCTGAACTCTGAGGACACCTTGGAGAAAGGTGTGTATAGACGGCAATAGAGCCAATCGTCTTTGAAAGTAAATTGACAAAGAAGATACCTGCACCTTTAGTGTAGATAAACGCAGTCCTCCATCTAAACCCGTCTGTAGAAATAACAAAAGACGGAATAACTTGAAAGATGATGTCGGAAACTTCCGAGCTTCACACCAACCTATATAGGCACGCCAAATTCTGTAATAATGAGCTGCCGTAACCGGCTTCCTTGCTCGTAACATGGTTGGTATATCCGATACTGTAATGCCCTCTCTTCTTAAGAGGGCGGTCTCAACAACCACCCCGTCAAACGTAGCCGCGCTAAATAGGGGTAAAAGAACGGACCCTGTTGTAACAGGTCTGAACGTAGTAGGAGCGGCCAAGGATCGTCTGCGAGTAGTCCGCGGAGATCCGAGAACCAAGCTCTCCGAGACCAATGAGGCATCACCAGTATGACTGTGACGGACTCTCTTGTGATCCGTTTTAGCGACAGAGAGCAGCGGAAAACGGTGGAAACAGATACACGAGGCTGTACGGGCCCGCGATTGTGAGAGCATCCACCGCCACTGCCCTTGGATCTCTCGTTCCGGACACATACTGGGGCGTTTGTAATTGTTGCGAGATGCCATCAGGTCCACCTGAGGATATCCCACCTGTGGACCAACTTTTGAAACACCTCTGGATTTAATGCCCATTCTCCTGGATGAAAATCCCGACGGCTGAGATAATCCGCCTCCCAGTTGTTCACTCCCGGAATGAACCCTGCCGACAATATCACCTGGTGGTATTTTGGTCAATTGAGGATTCGAGCTACTTCCCGCATGGCCATGCGGCTTCTCGTTCCTCCTTGTTTGTTGATGTATGCGACTGCAGTCGCGTTGTCTGACTGCACTTGGACAGTCTGAGAGGGAAGCATGTGTAATGCTTGTCGTAGTGCATTGTAAATTGCGCGGAGTTCCAGGCCATTATTAGACAGCAATTTGTCGTGATCCGCCCAGAGACCCTGTCGCTGACAATTTTGAACTATAGCTCCCCAACCTCTGAGACTCACGTTCGCCGTTAGAATTATTCAATTCCAGCCGCCGCCTGGTGTTAAATTGTGAACCTTGAGCCCCAGAGTAGAGACACCCTCGCCCTTGCCGACAACCTCACCCTGTGGGAAATCTGCAGAATGCGAGGCCGACCACTATTGTTGAAATGGACGAGAGGGAAAACTTCCGAACTGAAGCGCTTCGAAAGCCACCACCATTGTTCCTAATAGGGGAATACACAAATGTACCGAGAGTGTGCGTGGCTTGAGCACTTATTGTACCAGATGAATAATCTGTACTTTCTGTTGTAGTAGGGAAATTCTTTGATTTACCGTATCGAGAATCATACCTAGAAATTGAAGTCGTTGAGACGGAAATAGATGCGATTTCTTGAAATTGACACTCCAACCGGGGTGTATGTTAGCAGCGCAAGTTGGAGGAGCATCTGTTGAGACGGAGTTTTCATGAGCAGATCGTCTAAGTACGGAACGATAGTCACTGCCAGGGATCTGAGATGAGCTATTATCACAGACATCACTCTGGCGAATACCCGAGGCGCTGACGAGAGGCCAAACGGTAGGGCCTGTGTGGCGTATTGCAAAACGCAAGAACCTCTGATGAGGTGACCAAATCGAAATGTGTAAGTACGCATCCTTGAAATCAAGCGCAATCATGCAATCTTGTGGCTTCAAATCTGCAAATACTGACCGCAGAAATTCCATATTCAATCTGTAGTAAGTGACTTACTGATTGAGACAGACGGAGCCCTCCGAAATCGGTACCACAAACAGATGGGAATAATAACCCTGACCTTGTTGGTGTACCAGGCTGGAATTAAAAACTGCTGAATCGAGCAGAGACTGAATGGCAATCTGCCAAAACGCCTTCTTGTCATTCCGACAGACAGTCCAGTTTTGAAAAAAAACCCCGCAGTGGCGGAAGTCTTTTAACACTAAATTGCGGATACATCCATCAGTGGATGTCTGGAATCCCGGCAAATGTAACATCTGAAGGCGCGCTACCACAATTGGAAATCCAAAATGGCCTGGGAGCCCGTCAAGCCACTGGCTTGTTGATGATTTTAGCGCCCTGGTGTTACAAGGCGTGGCTGTACCACAGCCTTGACAGGACTGAAGTCTAAAGTGAACGCCGGACCAGAGTATTTCCGTCTTGGTACCAGTGGAGGCAATAGCAGGAAACTAGACTCTCTCCCCTCCGCCTTGGCCTGAGAAATGCATCTGTCAATTTTAGGACCAAACAACTTCTGGCCACCGTATTCTTTTGACCTCTGACTCCGCTTGCCAAGAACTTAGCCAGAGAACCTGTCGTGCTGTAACTAGCGACGATGAAAGGCGAGAAGCGAGCTAACAGGCGGCAGCAGAAGCTGTACATAGCTACTTAGCAGCTTCTCCGATTTGATTAACGATAAGTATAACGTGATCGTCATTGTTTCCATACAAAAAGCGCCTTAGTGACCCAAATCTATCTTACGTCTGAAGGGTCTTTATAAGGTTTGACACAGACGAATCCACCAATGGTGGATTCTCCAATGTAGATGTCACTGTATGGAAACGGGTAAATAGAATTAAATCTGGGAGGTATAGAACCGGTTATTCGGTTATTTTGCGTTTCTACTAACATCTTATTAAGAAATCCTAAATAAGAGCCCGATTGCTCCTTAGTCTCTGTAAACTTCAGAGACTGACGCACTGGTCATTATCAATGTCTGGGCTGTCAAAAATCGCACTTCTGACTGCTGGTCTAATGTGCCCTCCTCACTTAGATTTGACGGTCTTCTCCGAGACTCGGATCTAGCCGCTCGTATCGAACGGTGGCCAATTGTAATTGCAACCCAGCCATTACATTTGCGTAGCATAGGAATGAAAACCTGGTTCCGGAGTGGAAACCACACAATAAACAAAGACCGACACTTGCACGCTCAGTAAAAGCGTTACTTAAGGTGTGTAATATACCTATATATATATGGCCGAAATGCATTCACTTGGCCAGCCTATATAAAAGCTGAAGCAAAAATTCCCACTAACACCCCTGCGCCTCCGATGGAGTAGTGTTGTAGGACAGGAACGTTCTGGAATTAGAAAGAGGAAGAAACAGGAAGCATGGTTAAAATGGCCCCCATGCCATGCTTACACTGATAATCCCAGATCAGGTTACAATACATTCTGTGTGAATATAGGCTCAATAGTCTATTATACAGGGAGAATCACAGGTTAGGTTATTAATATAACCTATATGAATGTGGCAGCCTGTCATATTTTACTAACATATCTTCCCCTGCAGCAGCGCTGCCTGTGGCTTGTCCCCCCCACCTCCCCCTGTGCTCCGTGTCTCAGCGGGGAGCGGGTTCTTGCAGGGAGGCAGGGGACGTTGTGAGAAGAGCGGCCGAGTGTTCGGCTGGCTGGAGCGGCGCGTAGCGGCTTCCGGCGGCTCTAGTGAGAGCGCTGTGCTGCGGCGGTCTCCCTGGCTTTGAAGTCCGTACAGCGCGGACGGAGCGGCTAGGGCGGGCGCTGGTATTAGCGGCGGGTGCGGGCGGCGGTAATGAAAACGGACCCCACACAGCGGGGCGGCAGCGCGCGCTGACCGCCCCGTCCTTGTCTCGTAGGGAGGGCTGCGACGGGGCTTCTATCTGTAAGCTCCGTCCAGCTCTTGTTCCTGGCTGCGACGGGGCTTCTATCTGTAAGCTCCGTCCAGCTCTTGTTCCTGCCAGCTGATCACTCCTTCATGGCTGCGACGGGGCTTCTATCTGTAAGCTCCGTCCAGCTCTTGCATCAGGTCATGGCTGCGACGGGGCTTCTATCTGTAAGCTCCGTCCAGCTCTTGCATCAGGTCATGGCTGCGACGGGGCTTCTATCTGTAAGCTCCGTCCTGCAGTAGGCAGTGGGCTGCCTGTGGCTGTGAGGGTGCTCTTTGTGAGGACCGACACGCCATGCGCTGCTCCGTGCAGCGGCACTATCCCGGACCCATGTTTTTACAGAAACTGGGAAGGGATGTGAAAAAGTAAAAATGTAAAAGTAAAAATGAAAAATTAATTAATATCTTCAACTAAGTGTGGGAACTCCACACAAGCCTTGTTAGTGCTGTGAGCACAGAAAAAACACTGAGGTACTCGGGGATATGGAGGGGTGGAGAGTTCTAAATTTAAATATTCAGTGCCTTTGTTCTGCTAAAGCCGTCCATATCCCAAGAGTACTCCAGTGACCCCTAGTGGATGAAAAAGAAACAGAGTCTTTGTTTATCCTGTATGCTTCCAACAAGCTTGGTGCTCCTGCTTCAAAGCAAACTATTGCTCGCTGGATCTGTAACACGATTCAGCAGGCTCATTCTGCAGCTGGATTGCCGCTGCCAAAATCAGTTAAGGCCCATTCCACTAGGAAGGTGGGCTCTTCTTGGGCGGCTGCCCGAGGGGTCTCGGCATTACAGCTTTGCCGAGCGGCTACTTGGTCAGGTTCAAACACTTTTGCAAAGTTCTACAAGTTTGATACCCTGGCTGAGGAGGACCTTGTGTTTGCTCAATCGGTGCTGCAGAGTCATCCGCACTCTCCCGCCCGTTTGGGAGCTTTGGTATAATCCCCATGGTCCTTACGGAGTCCCCAGCATCCACTAGGACGTTAGAGAAAATAAGATTTTATTTACCGGTAAATCTATTTCTCGTAGTCCGTAGTGGATGCTGGGCACCCGTCCCAAGTGCGGACTTCTTCTGCAATGCTTGTATATAGTTATTGCTTCAATAGGGGTTATGTTATGGTTGCATCAGGGTTGGTCCTGATGCTCTGTTGTTGTCATACTGTTGACTGGTTGTTATAAACTCATGTTATACGGTGTGGCTGGTATGAATCTTGCCCTGGATTACCAAAATCCTTTCCTTGTACTGTCAGCTCTTCTGGGCACAGTTTCTCTAACTGAGGTCTGGAGGAGGGGCATAGAGGGAGGAGCCAGAGCACACCAGAACCTAAATTCTTTCTTAAAGTGCCCATGTCTCCTGCGGAGCAGGTCTATCCCCATGGTCCTTACGGAGTCCCCAGCATCCACTACGGACTACGAGAAATAGATTTACCGGTAAGTAAAATCTTATTTTTACCCTTACTGGCCCAAGGGACCACCAATGAACAGCACTTTGCAGGCACTGTAGAGGGTTCCGTGGGTGATGCAGTTCCAGGAGGGGAGATGAGCAAATACAGCAGATTCCTGGTGAGAAGAGTTGGTCTCTCAGGGGTAGAGCATAAAGTTTTCTCTTTGTCCCATGCAAATAATTATTTCTTTTAATCGAATATCCCAGCCCTATGACACTTGGGGGTAAATTTACTAAGGTCCCGATTTTGACCGAGATGCCGTTTTTTCATCAAAGTGTCATCTCGGTAATTTACTAAGCAATAATCACGGCAGTGATAAGGGCATTCGTAATTTTTTGGAAGTCCAACAAAAAAATTACGAATGAATACACCATCGGTCAAAACGCGGCTGTTTAAGTATGAATCTCGGTAATTTACTAAGAAGTGCAAAGCAAAAAACAAACAAACACTGCCGTGAAAAATTACAACTCGTAAAAAAGTGCTAAAAAAAAAAACAGACCTGCTTTTTTTTCCCGTGATTGGATAGGCATGTATGTATATCAGTGGGAAGGGGTGGGAAAGTGGTTATTTTCTTTAAAAAAATTGCGTGGGGTCCCCCCTCCTAAGCATAACCAGCCTCGGGCTCTTTGAGCCGATCCTGGTTGCAGAAATATGGGGGAAAAATTGACAGGGGTTCCCCCATATTTAAGCAACCAGCATCGGGCTCTGCGCCTGGTCCTGGTTCCAAAAATACGGGGGACAAAAAGAGTAGGGGTCCCCCGTATTTTTAAAACCAGCACCGGGCTCCACTAGCTGGACAGATAATGCCACAGCCGGGGGTCACTTTGATATAGTGCCCTGCGGCCGTGGCATCAAAAATCCAACTAGTCACCCCTGGCCGGGGTACCCTGGGGGAGTGGGGACCCCTTCAATCAAGGGGTCCCCCCCCCCCAGCCACCCAAGGGCCAGGGGAGAAGCCCGAGGCTGTCCCCCCCATCCAATGGGCTGCGGATGGGGAGGCTGATAGCCTTTTGTGATAATGAAAAGATATTGTTTTTAGTAGCAGTACTACAAGGCCCAGCAAGCCTCCCCCGCATGCTGGTACTTGGAGAACCACAAGTACCAGCATGCGACGGAAAAACGGGCCCGCTGGTACCTGTAGTACTACTACTAAAAAAATACCCAAAAAAAGACAAGACACACACACCGTGAAAGTAAAGATTTATTACATACATGCACACAAACATACATACATACTTACCTTATGTTCACACGCAGGTCGGTCCTCTTCTCCAGTAGAATCCAAGGGGTACCTGTTGAATAAATTCTACTCACCAGATCCAGGGTCCTCGGGGCATCCATTTGTAATCCACGTACTTGCATAAAATAAGAAAACGGAGACCCGAGCCACGAACTGAAAGGGGACCCATGTTTTCACATGGGACTCCTTTCCCCGAATGCCAGAAACCCACTCTGACTGATGTCTAAGTGGGTTTCTTCAGCCAATCAGGGAGCGCCACGTTGTAGCACCCTCCTGATCGGCTGTGTGCTCCTGTACTGAGTGACAGGCAGCACACGGCAGTGTTACAATGTAGCGCCTATGCGCTCCATTGTAACCAATGGTGGGAACTTTCTGCTCAGCGGTTGACCTAAAGTGACGTCACCGCTGAGCAGAAAGTTCCCAGCATTGGTTACAATGGAGCGCATAGGCGCTACATTGTAACACTGCCGTGTGCCGCCTGTCATACAGTACAGGAGCACACAGCCGATCAGGAGAGTGCTACAACGTAGCACTCCCTGATTGGCTGAAGAAACCCACTTAGACATCAGTCAGAGTGGGTTTCTGGCATTCGGGGAAAGGAGTCCCATGTGAAAACATGGGGCCCCTTTCAGTTCGTGGCTCGGCTTTCCGTTTTCTTATTTTATGCAAGTACGTGGATTACAAATGGATGCCCCGAGGACCCTGGGACCCGCGATCTGGTGAGTAGAATTTATTCAACAGGTACCCCTTGGATTCTACTGGAGAAGAGGACCGACCTGCGTGTGAACATAAGGTAAGTATGTATGTATGTTTGTGTGCATGTATGTAATAAATCTTTACTTTCACGGTGTGTGTGTCTTGTCTTTTTTTGGGTATTTTTTTAGTAGTAGTACTACAGGTACCAGCGGGCCCGTTTTTCCGTCGCATGCTGGTACTTGTGGTTCTCCAAGTACCAGCATGCGGGGGAGGCTTGCTGGGCCTTGTAGTACTGCTACTAAAAACAATATCTTTTCATTATCACAAAAGGCTATCAGCCTCCCCATCCGCAGCCCATTGGATGGGGGGGGGACAGCCTCGGGCTTCACCCCTGGCCCTTGGGTGGCTGGGGGGGGGGGGGGGACACCCCTTGATTGAAGGGGTCCCCACTCCCCCAGGGTACCCCGGCCAGGGGTGACTAGTTGGATTTTTGATGCCACGGCCGCAGGGCACTATATCAAAGTGACCCCCGGCTGTGGCATTATCTGTCCAGCTAGTGGAGCCCGGTGCTGGTTTTAAAAATACGGGGGACCCCTACTCTTTTTTCCCCCCGTATTTTTGGAACCAGGACCAGGCGCAGAGCCCGATGCTGGTTGCTTAAATATGGGGGAACCCCTGTCAATTTTTTCCCCATATTTCTGCAACCAGGATCGGCTCAAAGAGCCCGAGGCTGGTTATGCTTAGGAGAGGGGACCCCACGCAATTTTTTTTTTGGATTTTACAGTGTTTAATTTAAAAAAAAAAAAAAAAAAAATTAACCCCAGCACGGATCACACAGATCCGGCCGAGATTCATTGTAAAAAAGTCGGCAGTGTTTTGCTAATCACTGCCGTAAAAATAAAATAAAAAACACGAATGACATCGACATCGGAACAAAAGAAAAACCCGAATACGGCAGCTTAGTAAATCCGTCGTAACAAATTCAAAAAGTTGCAGTTTTACACTTTCGATGTCATTCGTGATTGAACTTTGACCTGAAACGGGAAAATACGAATGTTAGTAAATTTACCCCTTGGTCTCAATTCTCAGGTGATGGTTACTAGCCAGGGATGCAGTTAATTTGCAGGCTGTCGGAATCCCGGCGGTCAGGATACAGATGCCGGAATCCAGTCAGCCAGAATCCCGGCGAACAGGTGCTATGGTGGACCTCATATGGTAACATCACAAATGTAAAGTGCTGAGGCTCCTGACCCAGTACTAAGACCCACCCTTAGAACATACTAACAGCGCATGTTTTCCATATCTCCTAGCCTCCAGCAAAGCTGTACTCATTATTAGGACACACTGAAAGATCCACAGGTGGTTTGAATTATTTTATTTGTGATCCTGTGTGGAGACCTGGAAAACATGCTCTGTTAGTGCATCTGGGAACTAGACTGGTCTATAATGTCTTTTTGGCTCCAAATCTGCGTTATCATCATTGTTCTGTTGGGTCTATGGATTGCAATGGAACATCCCACAGGACTTTTGTGTCCCAATGACCCAATTAAGAAAACCGGACACTTTGTACTTGGCGCTTAATCCTTTTCTCCTGCAGTTTATTGGAGAGCGCAGAACCCTACTCCAATATGAGGTTTTGTTACACACTGGATAGTTTTTGTTATCCATTCATTTTGTGAACTAAGAGAGTGAACTTGTACTTATTTCCCAAGTCTAGGCCTACACCCATCATTCCTGTCACCCCAAATAAGCATTTATCTGCTTTTAGTGACCATCTTTAAATTCAACATTTTCTTGTACTTATTGCAATAACAGAATCCTGTATATAGACACTTCCCTTGCTAAGAACTACACATTTTCTAGTCCGTACGTTGTGGGAAAAAAATATTTAATGAAATAAAAAAATAAAAAACACATGACAAATTCTGCAGTGCACCTTAAGGCAGTGCTCCCATCTCTATGGTAACGTGACGTGTTACCATAACAACTAGAATGCTGAATTACAGTCATTCCTTATGCAACCGGAGGACACTACAGGTCTCCAGTGGTAGGAAGTGGGACAAAGAGAATCCCTATTCATAGGAGGCCCAGAGCAGAGCACCTGAACACAAGAACCATCCAGCGACTCCATCACGAGCAAATGGGCAGAACTCATTTTATTGAGTATGGGGAGTATTGTACAGAGGAATTGGAGGCCAGGGTGAGGGATGACGTTGGGTGCCGCATTTGTCGTTGTTTGGGGTAGTCTACAATTCAGCAGAAACACCCCCTGCCCCCCATGAGACAAGTCCATGTGTGTGATGCTCAGGACACCCAGCCCTCTTCATCTTTTGGTGTCATCTCCAGGATGTCTGTCACGATTCCCGTTCCGATGGTTCTGTTTCCATCTCGTAGCGTGAAGCGCTGACCCTTTTCCAGGACCATGGGCTGCCGCAAAGTCATGACCAGGCTGGAGTCTTCTCCAGGCATCATCATCTCCTGGAAGGGAGAGAGGTTCAGGTTACCCTGGGGTCACACCGCCTTACAAGAGGTAGACTTTGAGAAGTGCTACAAACCTTCCCCTCCGGAAGGGTGATTCGGCAAGACATGTCCCAAGTCAAGGAGAACATCACAGGTAAGTAGTTGCTGACGAAAGGCTTGTGGCGTCCTCCTTCCTCCTTGCTGAGGATGTACACCTACAATGAAAGCACATATTGTGGCAACGCTGAGGATGACCAGTCAGAAAATAAGAATTTACTCAGCGGTAATTCTATTTCTCGTAGTCCGTAGTGGATGCTGGGAACTCCGTAAGGACCATGGGGAATAGCGGGCTCCGAAGGAGGCTGGGCACTCTAGAAAGATCTTAGACTACCTGGTGTGCACTGGCTCCTCCCACTATGACCCTCCTCCAAGCCTCAGTTAGGTACTGTGCCCGGACGAGCGTACACAATAAGGAAGGATTTTGAATCCCGGGTAAGACTCATACCAGCCACACCAATCACACCGTACAACTCGTGATATGAAACACAGTTAACAGTATGAAACGATAGAGCCTCTCAACAGATGGCTCAACAATAACCCGATTTAGTTAACAATAACTATGTACAAGTATTGCAGATAAACCGCACTTGGGATGGGCGCCCAGCATCCACTACGGACTACGAGAAATAGAATTACCGGTGAGTAAATTCTTATTTTCTCTGACGTCCTAGTGGATGCTGGGAACTCCGTAAGGACCATGGGGATTATACCAAAGCTCCCAAACGGGCGGGAGAGTGCGGATGACTCTGCAGCACCGAATGAGAGAACTCCAGGTCCTCCTCAGCCAGGGTATCAAATTTGTAGAATTTTGCAAACATGTTTGCCCCTGACCCAGTAGCTGCTCGGCAAAGTTGTAAAGCCGAGACCCCTCGGGCAGCCGCCCAAGATGAGCCCACCTTCCTTGTGGAATGGGCATTGATAGATTTTGGCTGTGGCAGGCCTGCCACAGTATGTGCAAGCTGAATTGTACTACAAATCCAACGAGCAATAGTCTGCTTAGAAGCAGGAGCACCCAGCTTGTTAGGTGCATATAGGATAAACAGCGAGTCAGATTTTCTGACTCTAGCCGTTCTGGAAACATATATTTTCAGTGCCCTGACAACGTCTAGCAACTTGGAGTCCTCCAAGTCCCTAGTAGCCGCAGGCACCACAATAGGCTGGTTCAGGTAAAACGCTGACACCACCTTTGGGAGAAACTGGGGACGAGTCCTCAATTCTGCCCTATCCATATGGAAAATCAAATAAGGGCTTTTACAAGACAAAGCCGCCAATTCTGATACTCGCCTGGCAGAAGCCAAGGCCAATAACGTAACCACCTTCCACGTGAGATATTTCAGATCCACGGTTTTTAGTGGTTCAAACCAATGTGATTTTAAGAAACTCAACACCACGTTGAGATCCCAAGGTGCCACAGGAGGCACAAACGGGGGCTGACTATGCAGCACTCCTTTTATAAATGTCTGAACTTCAGGTACTGAAGCTAGTTCTTTTTGAAAGAAAATCGACAGAGCCGAGATCTGTACCTTAATGGAACCCAATTTAAGGCCCATAGTCACTCCTGCTTGCAGGAAATGCAGAAATCGACCTAGTTGAAATTCCTCTGTTGGGTCCCCTTCGGCCTCACACCATGCAACATATTTTCGCCATATGCGGTGATAATGAGTTGCTGTAACCTCTTTCCTGGCTTTAGTAAGCGTAGGAATGACTTCCTCCGGAATGCCCTTTTCCTTCAGGATCCGGCGTTCAACCGCCATGCCGTCAAACGCAGCAAGTCTTGGAACAGACAGGGCCCCTGCTGCCGCAGGTCCTGTCTGAGTGGCAGAGGCCATGGGTCCTCTGATATAAATTCTTGAAGTTCTGGGTACCAAGCTCTTCTTGGCCATCCACGAGTATCGTTCTTACTCCTCGCCTTCTTATTATTCTCAGTACCTTTGGTATGAGAGGCAGAGGGGAGAACACCTAAACCGACTGGTACACCCACGGTGTTACCAGAGCGTCCATAGCTATCGCCTGAGGGTCCCTTGACCTGGTGCAATATCTTTTATAGCTTTTTGTTGAGGCGGGACGCCATCATGTCCACCTGTGGCCTTTCCCAATGGTGTACAATCCTATTGGAAGACTTCTGGAGGAAGTCCCCATTCTCCCGGGTGGAGGTCGTGTCTGTTGAGAAGATCTGCTTCCCAGTTGTCCACTCCGGGAATGAACACTGCTGACAGCGCTAACACATGATTTTCCGCCTATCGGAGAATCCTTGTGGCTTCTGCCATCGCCATCCTGCTTCTTGTGCCGCCCTGTTGGTTTACATGGGCGACTGCCGTGATGTTGTCTGATTGGATCAGTACCGGCTGGTTTTGAAGCAGAGGCCTTGCCGGCCTCAGGGCATTGTAAATGGCCCTCAGATCCAGAATATTTATGTGTAGGGAAATAACCTGACTTGACCAAAGTCCCTGGAAGTTTCTTCCCTGTGTGACTGCCCCCCAGCCTCAAAGGCTGGAATCCATATTCACTAGGACCTAGTCCTGTATGCCGAACCTGCGGCCCTCTTGAAGATGGGCACTCTGCAGCCACCACAGTAGAGATACCCTGGTCCTTGGAGACAGGGTTATCAGCCTATGCATCGGAAGATGCGATCCGGACCACTTGTCCAACAGGCCCCTCTGAAAAGTTCTTGTATGGAACCTGCCTAATGGGATTGCTTCGTAGGAAGCTACCATTTTTCCCAGGACTCGCGTGCAATGATGCACCGCTACCTATTTTGGTTTCAGGAGGTCTCTGACTAGAGATGACAACTCCTTGTCTTTCTCCTCCGGGAGAAACACTATTTCTGGTTTATGTCCAGAACCATCCCCAGGAACAGTAGACGTGTCATAGGAACCAGCTGTGACTTTGGACTGTTTAGAATCCAACTATGCTGTTGTAGCACTTTCTAAAATAGTGCTACCCCGACTACCAACTGCTCCTTGGACCTCGCCCTTATAACGAGATTGTCCAAGTACGGGATAATTACAACTCCCTTTTTTCGAAGGAGTATCATCATTTCGGCCATTACCTTGATAAAACACCCTCGGTGCCATGTACAGTCCAGGCAGTGTCTGGACTTGGTAATGGTAATCCTGTACCACAAATCTGAGGTACTCCTGGCGAGGATGGTAAATGGGGACATGCAGGTAAGCATCCTTGATGTCCCGGGATACCATGTAATCCCCCTCGTCCAGGCTTGCAATAACCGCCCTGAGCGATTCCATCTTGAACTTGAATTTTTTTATGTTCAAGGATTTTAAATATAAAATGGGTCACACCGAACCATGCGGTTTCGGTACCCCAACCCGTGTGGAATAGTAACCCCGTCCTTGTTGAAGTAGGGGCACCTTGAGTATTACCTGCTGGGAATACCGCTTATTAATTGCCTCTAGCACAGCCTCCCTGCCTGAGGGAGTTGTCAGCAAGGCATATTTTAGGAAACGGCTGGGGGGAGACATCTCGAATTCCAGCTTGTACCCCTGAAATACTACTTGAAAGAAACAGGGATCCACCTGTGAGCGAGCCCACTAATTGCTGAAATTTTTGAGACGGCCCCCCACCGTACCTGGCTACACCTGTGGAGCACCCGCGTCATGGTGTGTACTCACAGGAGGCAGGGGAAGAATCTTGATTCTGGGAACAGGCTGACTGGTGCAGCTTTTTCCCTCTACCCTTGTCTCTGTACAGAAAGGAAGCGCCATTTGACCCGCTTGCTTTTCTGAAGCCGAAAGGACTGTACCTTTGTCTGTGAGGAAACCTGAGGTAAAATTATTTCTTCTCAGCAGTTGCTGTGGATACGAGGTCCCAGAGACCATCCCCAAATAATTCCTCACCCTTATAAGGCTCTCTATGCGCTTTTTAAGTCAGCATCACCTGTCCAGTGACAGGTCTCTAATACCCTCCTGACAGAATGGACATTACATTTATTGTGGATGCCAGCCGGCAAAATATCCCTCTGTGCATCCCCCATATATAAGACGACGTCTTTAATATGTTTTTATGTTTGCCAACTAGTATCCCTGTTTGACAGGGTCACCGACCACGCTGCAGCAGCACTATCTGCAGGTCTCAGTCTAGTACCTGAGTGTGTAAATACAGACTTCAGGATAGCCTCCTGTTTTTTATCAACAGGTACCTATTAAAGTGGCCGTATCCTAAGACGGCAGTGCCACCTTTTTTGACAAACGTGTGAGCGCCTTATCCACCCTAGGGGATATCTCCCAGCGTAACTTATCCTCCTGGCGGGAAAGGGTACGCCATCAGTAACTTTTTATAAATTACCAGTTTCTTAACGGGGGAACCCACGCTTTTCACACACTTCATTTATTCATCTGATGGGGGAACAAAACACTGCCTGTTTTTTCTCCCCAAACCTAAAACCCATTTATAGAGGTGCTTGGGTTAATGTCAGAAATGTATAACACATTTTTTATTGCCGGGATCAAGTCACGGATGTTCCTAGTGGATTGTGTATATGTCTCCACCTTGTCGACACTGGAGTCAGACTCCGTGTCGACATCTGTGTCTGCCATCTGAGAGAGCGGGCGTTTTTGAGCCCCTGATGGCCTTTGAGACGCCTGGGCAGGCGCGGGCTGCGAAGCCGGCTGTCCCACAGCTGTTACGTCATCCACCCTTTTATGTAAGGAGTTGACACTGTCGGTTAATACCTTTTACCTATCTATCCACTCTGGTGTCGGCCCCACAGGGGGCGACATCACATATATCGGCCTCTGTTCCGTCACCATATAAGCCTCCTCATTCAACATGTCGACACAGCCGTACCGACACACCGCAGACACACAGGGAATGCTCTAAACGAGGACAGGACCCACAAAAGCCCTTTGGGGGGACAGAGTGAGAGTATGCCAGCACACACCAGAGCGCTATATAATGCAGGGACTAACTGAGTTATGTCCCCTATAGCTGCTGTTTTTATATATAATGTATACTGCGCCTAAATTTAGTGCCCCCCCTCTCTTTATTAACCCTTTGTAGACTGCAGGGGAGAGCTAGGGAGCTTCCTTCCAGCGGAGCTGTGAGGGAAAATGGCGCCAGTGTGCTGAGGAGATAGGCTCCGCCCCTTTTTCGCGGCCTATTCTCCCGTTTTTTATGGAATTCTGGCAGGGGTATTTACCTCATATATAGCCCCTGGGGCCATATATTGAGGTATTTTAGCCAGCCAAGGTGTTTTTATTGCTGCCTCAGGGCGCCCCCCCCAGCGCCCTGCACCCTCAGTGACCGAAGTGTGAAGTGTGTGAGAGGAGCAATGGCGCACAGCTGCAGTGCTGTGCGCTACCTTGGTGAAGACAGAGTCTTCATGCCGCCGATTTTCCGGACCATCTTCTTGCTTCTGGCTCTGTAAGGGGGACGGCGGCGCGGCTCCGGGACCGAACATCAAGGCTGGGCCTGCGGTCGATCCCTCTGGAGCTAATGGTGTCCAGTAGCCTAAGAAGCCCAATCCGGCTGCAAGCAGGCGAGTTCGCTTCTTCTCCCCTTAGTCCCTCGCTGCAGTGAGCCTGTTGCCAGCAGGTCTCACTGAAAATAAAAAAATCTAAGACTATAACTTTCTAAGAGCTCAGGAGAGCCCCTAGTGTGCATCCAACCTCGGCCGGGCACGAAATCTAACTGGGGCTTGGAGGAGGGTCATAGTGGGAGGAGCCAGTGCACACCAGGTAGTCTAAGATCTTTCTAGAGTGCCCAGCCTCCTTCGGAGCCCGCTATTCCCCATGGTCCTTACGGAGTTCCCAGCATCCACTAGGACGTCAGAGAAACACTAAGACCAGATACGTGAGGATGGATACCTACCTGAGCATTCACCTTCTGGTGGGCTTTTATGGAGCCTGGTTTGCACATCACCATGCCTCTCCGGATGTCTTCTCTCTTTAATCCTCTGACCAGTGCTCCAAGGTTATCTCCAGCCTCTGCCCGGTCCAAGCTCTTGTGGAACATCTCAATCCCTGGGTCAGAGAAAACACTGAATCAAATATCCGCTAAACATAGTCCCCTTTGTTAATAGGGCTGTGCCACCTGTGACTGTACCTGTGACCACTGATTTAATATATTTGCTACGCCCGATGAACTCGCATTCATCTCCCTTCTTAATTGTACCGCGCTCCAAGGTCCCGGTCGCCACTGTACCCCGGCCTAAAAGGCGGGAAAGAAGAAAGATTATAAGTGTGTCCATTTCACATACAGTTCATACAGACTCGTAGAAACCTTTTTCATAGAGGCTGCCCATGCCCCAACGACCATTTAAGGAGCCCAACTTGTGAGCACTTGATGTGGTTCATGTGAGAGCAAGATGAGGGGATAAGGTGGGAGTGGGCTGTCCAGACCATAAGTTGCTGGCCAAAATAAGAAGTACCGTATATACTCGAGTATAAGCCGACTTTTTCAGCATTTTTTTTTAATGCTAAAAAAGCACCCTCGGCTTATACTCGAGTCAGTGCCTGGGAAGGAGGGACACAGAGGGCACAGCGCACGCCTCTCCTGTGTCTCTCCGGCGGGTCTATTAAATGAAGTACCTGTTCGTGAGCTCTGATTGGCTCACGAACCGGCACTTCATTTAACAGACCCGCCGTTGCTGCCGGAGGGACACAGGAGAGGCGCACGCTGTGCCCTCCGTGTCCCTACTTCACAAAACAGCGGGGGAGCGGGGAGGGTAAGTTGCACCTGGCACTGGGGGAGCATATTTGGCACTTGGAGGGGGGAGGGGGCATTATATGTGGCACTGAGGGGGCATATCTGGCACCGTGGGGGCATATCTGGCAGTATGAGGGCTGTGTACGGCTAGAGCTGCATTTCCCACCCTAGGCTTATACTCTAATCAATACGTTTTCCCAGGTTTTTGTGGTAAAATTAGGTGCCTCGGCTTATATTCGGGTTGACTTATACTCGAGTATATACAGTATTTGTTATTTCCCCAAAATGTCAAATTCTGGTATGTCAGTGCCCAGTAATAGCAGCTGCACGCGTCTGAGAAACAATAATAGCAACCTGGGGCCCTACATGCGCCTGAGGTACAATAATAGCAGCCTGGGGCCCTACATGCGCCTGAGGTACAATAATCGCAGCCTGGGGCCCTACATGCGCCTGAGGTACAATAATCGCAGCCTGGGGCCCTACATGCGCCTGAGGTACAATAATCGCAGCCTGGGGCCCTACATGCGCCTGAGGTACAATAATAGTAGCCTGGGGCCCTACATGCGCCTGAGGTACAATAGTAGTAGCCTGGGGCAATACATTCGCCTGAGGTACAATAGTAGTAGCCTGGGGCCCTACATGCGCCTGAGGTACAATAGTAGTAGCCTGGGGCACTACACACACCTGAAACACAATCATAGCAGTGTCATTTCCCTTAGCTGTATGGAGTTAATCTTTTAGCCATTAGCGTGTTGTGATGTGCTCAGTGAACTCGCTGGGGCCTCCTGACTGCACAGGCGGGGCTAGGTGTAAAACCAAGGCCTATGATGGCCAACAGTGGCCTGTACTGCATGATTCAATGGCCTAAACGTATTAGGCCTTAAAAAGTGATAAAGTGGAGACAAATAAAGGGAAATAAAGTACCAGCCAATCAGCTCCTAGCTGCCATGTCACCGGCTGTGTTAGAAAAATGACAGTTAGGAGCTGGTTGGTTGGTACTTTCTCTCTCTTTATCGGTCGCCACTATCTCTTGTTAAGGCTTAATACATTTGGGCCTACATTCCTAATAAAGGGGAGTTATGCAGCGCAGTGTCAGGGTACCTGGAATAGAATACACGGTCTCCACCGGCAGCAGGAAGGGCTTGTCAAGGTCGCGCTCCGGGACCGGAATGTGACTGTCCACAACATCCAGGAGCTTAATGATAGAATTCAGGCCAATATCTGGATTGCGGTTCTGTAAAAGCAAGATCAACTTGTTACTTGCGGCTAAATCCTTTCACCTCCCTATCTGAGAGGAGTGACCCCGAACAAATTACCCGCTGAGCCAACAATTGTAAATTCACCAAATTCTAAGCAAAATTGATCATCAATACAGTAATTTAAAGTCACTGAGGTTCCATGTCGCAATAGTCCATCGCAACAATAACCGTACACAAACCCAAGCCAGTACCTGTTACAGCCCCCCCCCCCCTCGCCAAAATCACTGCTGCACCAATTTTGCTGGCACCAAATAGAGAGCTGGCCCCAATGCCCCACGTATTTACCTCAAGGGCACAGAGCGCGGATCCTGTGACCACGGGCGTGTTCTCCCCGTCATATCCAAACTCCGTCAGCAGCTCCCTGATCTCAAGTTCCACCAGATCCAGCATCTCCTTGTCATCGACGGCATCAGCCTTGTTAATATACACAATGATGTGCTGTACCCCGATCTGTGGCGGGAAACATACAGGCGCGTGAGCTGTTGTGTGTATGAACCGGTCACGTGCCGCACACTCTGTCGTACGTTGCATTCTCACAGAGGTCGGCTCAGTGCACAAAAGGTCCTCTACAGAGCCCCTCAGTGACCGCACTTCTTCCTCAGGTGCTACTGCGTTTTATGTATAATGGCGAAACGCGTGCAGTAACACTATAGGTGGAATGAAACACGCACGGGGCATACAGAACATTAACACTAGCTGGTAACTAAAACAGGAGTAACCAAAAATATTTAAATAAACCCCAAGTGCAACATGGACACACATAATTATGCTGATCAGATATACACAATGCAAAACGTCACATCTTTGCCGGGCACCATATTCCCACCTGCTTCGCCAGCAACAAGTGTTCCCGCGTCTGTGGCATTTGTCCGTCCGTGGCTGCTACAACCAGAATACAGCCGTCCATTTGCGAGGTCCCCGTTATCATATTCTGTGTGGTAGGGAAAGACCATCATCCGTTTAGTAAACGAGTCATAACGTCCAACTGCAAGGACATGTACCCCTGTCACAGGCTGTACCCACCTTCACGTAATCAGCATGTCCGGGGCAATCCGTGTGCGCATAATGGCGGTTGGCCGTGGTATATTCCACGTGCGATGCATTAATGGTGATACCACGAGCCTTCTCTTCCGGGGCGTTGTCAATTTCTTCATATTTCTTAAACTGAGCCCCGCCAGCCTCTGCTAGGACTGAAATGACAAGCATCAGTCAGCAAATCACCCACACACACTGAGACGAGAGACAGGAAGTTGGGGTGTAGGGGACAGGCGAGAGGGACAGCAAGCAACCTGGTGCATGCTATACAGACAGGAAGTGCAAGATCACAAGGAGGGGGCAGGGTGGGGTCAATGAACAAAAACACGGCCCCCCAATGTTGTTCTTAGAGTCACGTACACCAAACTGCACCATTACTATGCTGTACTAAAAGGAGACTTTCCGGAAAGCATCCAGACCCCTGCACGCAGCCCCCCCAATAATTACTCACTCTTAGTGATCGCAGCTGTCAGCGTGGTCTTCCCGTGGTCCACGTGCCCGATGGTGCCAATATTGATGTGGGGCTTGTCCCTCAGGTAGCTCTTTTTGACCTCGGTGGCATAGTTCCTGTACAGCAGGGGGTAGAAGCGAGCCGCAGGGCTGGGCCACGTCTACAAGGAAGAGAGAGTTTATTGCTATTTTTATAAAGCAAAACCTGTGGTGCTCCCAGCACATCCCCGTCATGTTCTGACCACACCCCATCCTCTCGGGCATTGCCCCCTTACACCCACAGGAAATGGAGGCTGCGTAATGAAAACACTGACTTGGCTGGGGAGAGAAGGATGATTCACGCCACCTTGTATAGGCCTACTAAACCTAAAATCCAAACTACATATATGATTATCTACCAATGAGACGTGACCAAGGTTTTTCAAATCTTGACAGAACTTGGGAGTCCTATCCTATTTACATTTGCTTCACTGCTGCTGCTAAAGGCAGTGACCTTAGGATGACTGACTGACTGTCTGCTAGCGTTCACGCTGGGCTGTTTTAGCAGGGCGCCGCGCCCTGACCGATTTTTTAAGGGCAAAATCCGCCCTGCCCTTTCTGCGGTGCCCTGCTAAAATAGCCGCCCGCTTCCTGCCCTCCCAGCGTGTAAAGATGTGGGAGAGAGCTTGGGAGAAGCCCAGCACTGCACGCCCCCAACAGTGACACCGCCGGCTGCCCACGCCCCCTGTAGCAACACCTGTGGTCTGCACCACCCACTTAAATGACGTTGCATGGTCACGCCCCTGTTTCGGACACGCGCACACACATATGCCCCCGGAGTCCGGCGCCCTGCCCTCTGCTATTTCTAGAGGGAACACTAGTCTGCTGTGCACAGGGAAAATATCCTCCCCCTCAGATCTTATCAGTGACTTGGTTACAGAGAAAGAGCCCGCAGTTTGGTCTCAGTTTTCCTGTACTCGGAAAGAAGCCTTAACTTTACAAATTGCTGGTTAGATATGCCCTGTGGCAGTACAGGACCGTGCACAGAATCTTATTGCAGAGTCTCCATCAGGGAGAAGAGACAGCACAGCTGCAGCCATTACCGAAGTCGCCTGGTTTGAACTCAAAAACGTGAAACGTTTCGGCACTACTAAACTCTATCTGCCGATATACACACAAACGCCCAACAGGAAGAACCATGAGTGTGACACACACTGCTAAAGAAGCACTAATCAGACAAAGGATAGGTGTAATATATGCAAAGTAAATACATCCGGGTCTACGAGATATATAAATATCTATATAACCTTCATAAGCTATCCTACCCAATCACATCCCCTCTATACTACACATATTTTGTCTTTCTTCACATTCACATCCTCCTGACCCTTGGCCAACATTGCTGGGTGACGATATCATACAGTCCATTGAGAATCGGACTACAGGCGGGAGGTGGATCGGTTGGCCCGGTGGTGTAGCTGTAACAACCTAGAGCTCAACCCACTTAAAACTGTCGAGATGGCAGTAGACTTTAGGAAGAACTGAGCTGAAGCACCCCCACTAATCATAGCCGATGGTGCGGTGCCACTAGTGGACTCCTTCAAATTCCTGGGGACAAAGATCTCTAGAGACCTCAAGTGGGGACCAAATACAGATGCCACTACCGGAAAGGCGCAGCAGAGGCTGTTCTTCCTAAGGCAACTTAAGAAGTTTAACATCCCACAGAATCTCCTGCTCCTCTTCTACTCCGCAATTGTAGAATCCGTCCTGTGCTCCTCGATTATCATCTGGTATAGCTCCGCCAGTGAGAGACACATACGCAAGCTCCAAAGAGTGTTAAGGTCTGCTGAGAAGATCGGAGTTGACCTCCCGCCTGTCCATGACCTGTACCGGTCCAGAGACAAAAAAACGGCCGACCAGGATAGTCAATGATCCGCCTCACCCGGGCCATGGCGAGCTCAACCTGCTGCCATCAGCAAAAAGATACAGGGCCATTCCCACCAGAACCAATAGAAGCCTCAAAATCTCTTCTTTCCTCAAGCAGTCCACCTGCTGAACTCCTAAGAAACCATCGAGTTGACTGTCCAGTCGCTCTACTCCGATCTTCTGATTGTAACAACACTGTGTACTTTTACTTAGGCTGTATACTGCATATACTCCCTCTCCCCATACCCCTTTCTTGTCTACGTGTCTCCCCCCCCCCCCCCCCCCCCGGCTACTGCACTGTAAACCGAAATCAAATTCCTAGTATACGCAAGTAGTATACCTGGCCAGTAAAGCTGATTCCGATTCCTTTGCATTCTGGCCAGACCATTATGCAATAGATAGCACCTATCCTATTTCCCTATAGATTGTAAGCTTGCGAGCAGGGCCCTCCTACCTCTGGGTCTGTCTGTTATTACCAAGTTGTTCTATTACTGTTACCCCAATTGTAAAGCGTAACGGAATATGCTGCGCTATATAAGAAACATTTACATAATAAATATATCACATGCTGTTCTAGGTCCTACTTACCGCAATGCGCAGACTGTGGGCTGGGAGCCTGCTGAACACTGGAAGACAGAAAGGGGCAGGTTATCAGCACCAGGTAGATACGAGCGCTGGGGTCCTGATATTGCTATGAATACAGGGGCAACAGCCATCTACTAAGCAGGGACTTTGGTTTGTGGATGGGTGATATAGTGTGGGGTCAGGACAGGGCAGGTCTGAAGACAGAAGTAACACACGAGCATTGTAGTTGAGTCTCCCATATTTAAAATGCTAATTTTTTTCAGCTTGGTCCCTTTGCTTCCCGATGGGTCAGTGTACACAAACCTACTATAATGCACAAGTTTATTGCAAATATTGTATAAAATTAAAAGGCTCTCTGTGTGTAAGGTGTATATGAATCCTAAATGGATTTTGTGTTTAGAGCTGGGTCCCATCCACAAGATATCGCATTATGGTATGTACAGAAGGAAGGAATTGGGAGGGGGGGGGGTAATTGCACTATGATGGAAAGGAGTGCATACAGTAAGGTATATTTCCATTTGATGGGGAGAAGGGTGTATGGGCACAGAAAGGGGGGATGGCCTATGATTGGGATGATGAGGGCATGGGCATAGTAGGAGTATAACTGCCCCATGAGGTGGAGGAGGGGCCAGTAGGGAGGGGAGGTAATAGAGGAGGTGGGTGTATGGAACAGAAGGGGGAGGGCGTGGGTATGGCAAGGGGGGTAATTGCCCTATGATGAGGAGGATGGGAAATGTGCTCTATTAAGGGGAGAAGAGGGACATGGGCACTGGAGGGCCAGTGGGGTAAGGGAAAATGCCCCATGATGGTGAGGGCAGGGGCACATGGGGGAGGGGCTTTATCGCACTATGATGGGGAGGACAGGGCCATGGGCAAGGGATGTTGAGGGACATTGCCCCAAGATGGGTGGAGCAGGGGCATGTGCACGGGGAGGGGGGGTTATTGCCCTATGCATGGGCACAGGTAGGTAACTGCCCTCGTGAGCAGGACAGGGGCGGTGGGGGGGTAATTGGCAGCGCAGTGGCAGGCTCCCTGCGCCCGGTAATTTGACCTTTACATGAACATGACCTTCACTCGCTACAGTGGCCGGAGGTCTCGGACCCCACACACATTCTTCCCCACCCCAGCGCCCCCTCCCGCCCGCGGCATCTGTCACCCCCTCCCGGTGCCCGGATCCCGGCCACGACCCTCACCTGCCAGCCGGCATGCAGACAGCACCACGCGCCCAGCCATCTTGGAGACTACGGAAGTGACGACGCGGGACAGGAAGTACAATAGATGTCACTGCCATATCTGTGCCACGAGCAAGATGTCTGCCGCCAGAGGCCATCTTGGTGGTGGCGCACTTCCCATCCAACCCTCAGCCAAAATAGCTGTAGTAGCTGCCCAGTAGTGATCTGGAGGGGCTGTATGCCATCATTACCATATTATTACATTATATATTGCGTGACATGAGACATGCTGGACCCTTATTCCCCGCCACAGTCACTGAGGGACAGCAGAGCTCATTAGCAGTGACCAGCAATCCTACCCCCCCCCCGTTATATCTCTTTATATATATTATCATTACATGTCAGTAACACCCCTGGGAGATGACCACCGCTCTATAGAGGGCTTGCGTCGTATACATCATCTATTGCTTTTATTTTTATTCTATTTATTAATTATTGGTATTAAGTTGTTCAGTTCACCAAAGTCACGTTTTCCCTCTAAATACACAACATTATTATTATTATGTTTATGGAGCTGGTTTGTATCTTGAGGTATATCGTATGGAGTGAGGCCAAAAATAAACTATATACATATATATATATATTTTTTTTAGCATGAGGGCTTATTGGTCTAGATGTAGAACGTGATAGGGCCAACATCCAGCCAATAGCGGTAGTAAGCACAGGTGTTTCGTGGCCGGTCAGTCAGAATGCTGCCTTCCATAGGTCAGCCTGTGGCGGGAGTCCATCTGCATTCTTCAGTGACCCAGCGGGCCTGTCCCACTTCAGATCCCTGGCTGAGAGGCCTTATAGATTAGGATACTTTATAGGCTTAAAAAAAAAGAGAACGTGATACACACTGGTGCACCCAAAGCAGCTGTAATGAAGGGTGCCAGCCTCCCATGCGAGGGATAGTATAGTAGAAATACAGACACAGCACTATCAAGGGTAAGCTACTAAAAATATAATGGATATCACCAATGGAAATATATATTCAATAAATATAACGGTGTGGCTAATAAAAATAGAGGATTTTGGTACTTACCGATAAATCCATTTCTCTGAATCCACTCGGGGACACTGGAGAACTCTTAGTCAGCTGGGGTGTGAAGGAATGCAGACCGGAGGTAGCGCAATCCTATAAAAATAAATGATGCACAGCTGGCTCCTCCCCCTTCACCGCCCCCTAATCCCTCCAGTTTGAAAAACTGACGGAGAGAAGAGGGAACATGAAAACTCAAAGCCATACGGGAAGAAACCACCTGTACCAAGTCAAACAGTAACCAAGAACTATGAACATAATAAACTGTTTGAACTAAATTTAACAAGAACACGCAGGATAACAGCAACGAGGCGGACATTCAGTGTCCCGAGTGGATTCAGAGAAATGGATTTAACGGTAAGCACCAAAATCCTCCTTTCTCTTTCATCCACTAGGGGACACTGGAGAACTCTTAGACAGCTGGGGACGTCCCAAAGATACCCCCATAAGCGGGAGTGCTGTCCGACGCCTGAAGAACCAAATGCCCAAACCTTGTATCTCTAGCTGCAAACGTATCAAACTTGTAGAAGCGAGTGAACGTGTGTGCTGATGATCACGATGCAGCTCTGCAAAGTTGGATAGTGGAGGCGCCTCTAGCCGCAGCCCATGAAGCCCCCACTGACCTGGTAGTATGAGCACCTACCCGAAATGGAATCCTCTTAGGACCTGGGCTCAGAGGAGAGGCTGTCGCGCAGGCGCCCTAGTGAGGTGGCGACGGCAGCGAGGGCACTGGTCTGCACTTCCCGCGATCCTGCTTTCGAATGTGCGCTCACTGGCAAACAAGTTCGACGAATTGTCCCTCCTTCTGGGCAGCGCAGGGTCAGGCATTACAGGGTCGACCGTCCTCTGCTTTACGGAGACGTGGCTGGACGACCGTATTGCGGACAACCCAATGTCTCTGCCGGGCTTCAGTCTCTTCAGGGCCGATCGCTCCAAGATTCTCTCAGGAAAAACGAAGGGTGGTGGCATCTGCTTCTACATCAACGACGGATGGTGCACCAATGTCACAATCGTTAGGAAAATCATGTAGCCCTCACCTGGAGATTCTGAGTATCAACTGCAACCCCTTCTATTCCCCCCGGGAATTTGCCTCAATTGTCCTTGTGGGAGTGTACATCCCCCCCCCCTCGCCTGCGTGAACGAAGCCCTGCACCACCTGGCCGTATGCATATCTGACATAGAACAAAAACACCCAGACTCTCTGCTTATAGTACTGGGCGACTTCAACAGAACTAACCTGAGCAAGGAGCTACCTAAGTACAAACAACAAGTCACGTGTCCCACTAGAGAAGGGCGCACCCTTGATCACTGCTACACTACCCTCAAGTCTGCCTTCCGGTCTAACCCGCGTGCTGTACTCGGCCAATCTGACCACTGCCTCATCCACCTACTCCCTACCTATACACAGAAGCTGAGAGTGGTTAAGCCTGTCGTCTAGACTGTTAAGAAATGGACCAATGAGGTCTAGATGAAGCTCCAGGCCTGCTTTGACTGCACGGAATGGGGGGTCTTCGAAGCCTTGGCAACCGACCTGAATGACCTGACAGACACTGTCACATCCTACATCAGCTACTGTGAGGACATGTGTGTACCTACCAAGACTTACCGCATTTACAACAACAACAAGTCCTAGTTCAATGCCCAGCTCAGGCAACTTCGTCGAGCCAAAGAGGAGGCCTATAGCAGCGGTGACAGAGCACTATACAACCATACTAGGAACTCTCTGACTAAAGGAATCAGGCTAGCAAAAAAGCGGTTCTCGGACAAGCTGACAAACGATCTCTCCACCAATGACCCCATATCTGTATGGAAAGGAATGCAATCCATAACCAACTATAGGAAAACATCGAAGTCCACCACCATGCACCAAGACCTAGCAGACGAACTGAACCACTTTTATTGCAGGTTCGCAAAAGAAGTCCCCTGCAACCCAAACAATCACCTCTATGATGCCCCGAACACCAACGGCCAACCCCAGGCACTGCAAGTCGCCCAAGAAGAGGTGGAGGCATTGTTCGAAAGGGCCAAACCCAGGAAAGCTCCGGGTCCTGACGGAGTGTCACCATCTGCCATAAGAGCATGAGCGGGTCAGCTCGCCCCCATATTCACCAAGATCTTCAACAAATCACTGGAGCTACAGAAAGTACCTTCCTGCCTCAAAAGGTCTACTATCGTCCCGGTCCCCAGGAAACCCTCTATCACGAACCTGAACGACTACAGGCCGATAGCACTGACGTCTGTGGTCATGAAAACGTTCGAGCGTCTGGTTTTGAATCACCTGAAAACTGTGACTGGCCCCCAACTGGACCCCCTGCAGCTCGCCTATTGATCGAATCGGTGTGTCGATTATGCAGTCAACCTGGGCCTGCACTACATTCTACAGCACCTAGACATTCCCGGTACCTACGCGGGGGTCCTGTTTGTCGATTTCAGCTCGGCCCTCAATACAATCGTCCCCAGCATCCTCCACCCCAAATTACTTCGCCTAGGTGTCCCAGAAGCTACCTGTTCCTGGATAGTTAGACTTCCTGACAGATAGGACACAGTTGGTGAAAGCGGGGCAATTCACCTCTCAAGCACGGTCCATTAGTACAGGGGCCCCTCAGGGCTGTGTCCTCTCACCCCTGCTCTTCTCCCTGTACACAAATGACTGTACCTCAGAGGCGCAATCAGTAAAGATCATAAAATTCGCAGATGACACCACCGTCATCGGCCTCATCAAGGACGGGGATGAATCGGCCTATAGACGGGAAGTAGACCGGCTGACCCAGTGGTGCATCCACAACAACCTTGAGCTCAACCCCCTCAAAACTGTCGAGATGATAGTGGACTTCAGGAAGAAGTCATCTAGTGCACCTCCGCTAACGATTGCTGACAGTGTGGTATCGCTAGTGGACTCCTTCAAGTTTCTAGGGACCACAATCTCCCGGGACCTTAAATGGGGGTCCAACGCTGACGCCACTGTTGGAAAAGCGCAGCAGAGGTTGTTCTTCCTCAGGCAACTAAGAAGCTTCTGCTCCTCTTCTACTCCGCGATTGTGGAGTCGGTACTGTGCTCCTCGATACTCGTATGGTACAGCTCCGCCAGCGCGAGGGACAGATGCAGGCTCCAAAAGGTGGTCAGAACTGCAGAGAAGATCATCGGGGCCGACCTTCCCTCAGTCCAGGACCTGTACCTGTCCAGAGCTAAAAAGCGGGCAATGAAGATAGTAAAAGACCAGCTACACCCCGGCCACAGCATGTTTAACTTGCTTCCTTCAGGCAGGCGTTACAGGGCCGTCCCCGCCAGGTCCACCAGAAGCCTCAAAAGTTTCTTTCCCCAAGCGGTCCTCCTGCTGAACTCCTGAACATTGACTGACTAGACGTACATGTAACTAACTTGTGTCCCTATGGTATTCCTATCTGTATGACTTTACTTGCCCCCCTCCCCCCTCCCCCCCTGCTTATCTGTTACCTACTTGGCTGTTGTACAGCAAACCGAAGACAAATTCCTAGTATACGCAAGTGTACCTGGCCAATAAAGCTGATTCTGATTACCGCTATAGATATATGCCTGTTTTCAGGGCCGGTTCCAGGCATGTTCTAATAGAGCGGCCGAACAGGGCGCCGCACTTTATGGGCGCCGCTAGCTCTGGCCGCCATATTGGAGCCTGGAGTCATCGCTACAGCTGCAGTCCGCTCCCCTCCCCTCCCTGCTAACCGGCGCCGGCCCGTGAGCCAACCAGAGCTCGCGGTCCGGCAGCTGAGGCTGATTGGCTGCCGGACCGCGAGCTTTGATTGGCTTGCGGACCGGCGCCTAACTGAACCTGTACACCGCCACGGCCGCCGGAGGTTGAGGGCTCCTAGGAGAGGCGCACGCTGCGCTCTCCTCCCTGCCCTCAGCCAAAGAACAGCAACCTCAGCAACAGACACGCTGACCGGTGAGCTGCACGGGAGCAGGTGAGGGAGGGAGGGAGGGGGGGGGGATATCTGGCACTGGGGACATGTCTGGCACTGGGGCCTGGGGGCATGGGACATGTGTATCTGGCATTGGGGGCATATCTGGCACGGTGGGGGCATTTTTATATTTGGCACTGTGGGGACATATCTGGCACTGTGGGGACATTTATGCATCTGGCACTGTGGGGGCACTTATGTATCTGGCACTGTGGGGGCATATCTGCACTGTGGAGGCACTTATGTTTCTGGCACTGTGGGGGCATATCTGCACTGTGGGGGCACTTATGTATCTGGCACTGTGGAGGCATATCTGCACTGTGGGGGCACTTATGTATCTGGCACTGTGGGGGCATTTATGTATCTGGCACCGTGGGGGCATATCTGCACTGTGGGGGCATTTATGTATCTGGCACTGTGGGGGCATATCTGCACTGTGGGGGCATTTATGTATCTGGCACTGTGGGGGCATTTATGCATCTTGCACTGTGGGGGCATTTATGCATCTGGCACTGTGGGGGCATTCATGCACCTGGCACTGTGGGGGCATTTATGCATCTGGCACTGTGGGGACATATCTGCACTGTGGGGGCATATCTGCACTGTGGGGGCATATCTGCACTGTGGGGGCACTTATGTATCTGGCACTGTGGAGGCATATCTGCACTGTGGGGGCATATCTGCACTGTGGGGGCACTTATGTATCTGGCACTGTGGGGGCATTTATGTATCTGGCACTGTGGGGGCATATCTGCACTGTGGAGGCACTTATGTTTCTGGCACTGTGGGGGCATATCTGCACTGTGGGGGCATTTATGCATCTGGCACTGTGGGGACATATCTGCACTGTGGGGGCATATCTGCACTGTGGGGGCACTTATGTATCTGGCACTGTGGAGGCATATCTGCACTGTGGGGGCATATCTGCACTGTGGGGGCACTTATGTATCTGGCACTGTGGGGGCATTTATGTATCTGGCACTGTGGGGGCATATCTGCACTGTGAGGGCATTTATCTGGCACTGTGGGGGCATATCTGGCACTGTGGGGGCATATCTGGCACTGTGGGGGCATTTCTGTATCTGGCACTGTGGGGGTATTTATGTATCTGGCACTGTGGGGGCATTTCTGTATCTGGCACTGCTGGGGGGCATGTCATGTGTAGCTGGCACTGCTGGGGGCATATCATGTGTAGCTGGCACTGCTGGGGGCATATCATGTGTAGCTGGCACTGCTGGGGGCATATCATGTGTAGCTGGCACGGCTGGGGGGCATGTCATGTGTAGCTGGCACGGCTGGGGGGCATGTCATGTGTAGCTGGCACGGCTGGGGAGCATATCATGTAGTGTTCCCGCTAGGCGTCTGTGGCTAGGCAATGAGTCTCAGTGCTCTGCCTGGCGCAAAGTGTCTAACGTGCTCTGCCTGGCGCAAAGTGTCTAACGTGCTCTGCCTGGCGCAAAGTGTCTAATGTGCTCTGCCTGGCGCAAAGTGTCTAACGTGCTCTGCCTGGCGCAGTGTCTAACGTGCTCTGCCTGGCGCAAAGTGTCTAACGTGCTCTGCCTGGCGCAAAGTGTCTAGGAGGTTCTACCTGGTGCAGTGTGTATTAACTGCACTACTGTGTGGTGTAATGCGAATTGCCACGATTATATGGCCACGCACCTTTCCCAAGAAGCAACGCCCCTAAATTTTTGCAGTGCGCCTTCGGCGCACTGTCCATGCTTTACCATGTAGGTGGATGAGCATCAAGCATTACAGTATGTACATCATTTTGCCCTCCTAACTTAAAAATGTGCCTTCCCTGTGATCAGCACCCTGCCCTAAAAAGTGTACATGATCATGTGTAGCTGGCACTGCTGGGGGGTATATTGTGTGTAGTTGGCACTGCTGGGGGGCATGTCATGTCTATCTGGCACTCCTGGGGGGTATATTGTGTGTAGCTGGCACTGCTGGGGGGCATATCATGTCTATCTGGCACTGCACATTATGTGTATCTGACACTATACTGGAGACATTATGTGTATCTGGCACTATACTGGAGACATTATGTGTATCTGACACTATACTGGAGACATTATGTGCATCTGACACTATACTGGAGACATTATGTGTATCTGGCACTATACTGGAGACATTATGTGTATCTGACACTATACTGGAGACATTATGTGTATCTGACACTATACTGGAGACATTATGTGTATCTGACACTATACTGGAGACATTATGTGTATCTGACACTATACTGGAGACATTATGTGTATCTGGCACTATACTGGAGACATTATGTGTATCTGACACTATACTGGAGACATTATGTGTATCTGACACTATACTGGAGACATTATGTGTATCTGGCACTATACTGGAGACATTATGTGTATCTGGCACTATACTGCAGACATTATGTGTATCTGACACTATACTGGAGACATTATGTGTATCTGGCACTATACTGGAGACATTATGTGTATCTGACACTATACTGGAGACATTATGTGTATCTGACACTATACTGGAGACATTATGTGTATCTGGCACTATACTGGAGACATTATGTGTATCTGGCACTATACTGGAGACATTATGTGTATCTGGCACTATACTGGAGACATTATGTGTATCTGGCACTATACTGGAGACATTGTGTGTATCTGGCACTATACTGGAGACATTATGGGTATCTGGCACTATACTGGAGACATTATGGGTATCTGGCACTATACTGGAGACATTATGTGTATCTGACACTATACTGGAGACATTATGTGTATCTGGCACTATACTGGAGACATTATGTGTATCTGGCACTATACTGGAGAAATTATGTGTATCTGACACTATACTGGAGACATTATGTGTATCTGACACTATACTGGAGACATTATGTGTATCTGACACTATACTGGAGACATTGTGTGTATCTGGCACTATACTGGAGACATTATGTGTATCTGGCACTATACTGGAGACATTGTGTGTATCTGGCACTATACTGGAGACATTATGTGTATCTGGCACTATACTGGAGACATTATGTGTATCTGACACTATACTGGAGACATTATGTGTATCTGACACTATACTGGAGACATTATGTGTATCTGGCACTATACTGGAGACATTATGTGTATCTGACACTATACTGGAGACATTGTGTGTATCTGGCACTATACTGCAGACATTGGCCCTCATTCCGAGTTGATCGCTCGGTAATTTTCTTCGCATCGCAGTGAAATTCCGCTTAGTACGCATGCGCAATATTCGCACTGCGACTGCGCCAAGTAATTTTACAATGAAGATAGTATTTTTACTCACGGCTTTTTCTTCGCTCTGGCGAACGTAGTGTGATTGACAGGAAATGGGTGTTACTGGGCGGAAACACAGCGTTTTCGGGGCGTGTGGATAAAAACGCTACCGTTTCCGGAAAAAACGCAGGAGTGGCCGGAGAAACGGGGGAGTGTCTGGGCGAACGCTGGGTGTGTTTATGACGTCAAACCAGGAACGACAAGCACTGAACTGAACGCAGATGCCGAGTAAGTCTGAAGCTACTCTGAAACTGCTAAGTAGTTTGTAATCGCAATATTGCGAATACATCGGTCGCAATTTTAAGAAGCTAAGATACACTCCCAGTAGGCGTAGGCTTAGCGTGAGCAACTCTGCTAAATTCGCCTTGCGAGCGATCAACTCGGAATGAGGGCCATTATGTGTAAGGAACACTACTGTGGCTGTTATGTGTAAGGCTGCTAATTGTGTGCGTAGAGGGGGTGTGAAAATATATTTATTTATAGTCTAATAATATAAAGTTATAAGGTCACAACCACTTTTCCTGGAGCGCGCGCGCCTTTGGCGCACGCATATGGGGGGGGGGGGGCGCTTTTACATGTTCTCGCTCAGGGTACTAGTAGGCCTGGAGCCGGCCCTGCCTGTTTTATAGTTAGTAATATCCATCTGGCCAAAGTCTGTTTCGAAGCTGGCTAGCCCTCCCTGGGCCCATCACACAAGAGAAACAGAGCATCTGACTTCCTAACTGAATCTGTAGCCTTTACGTATACTCGTAAGGCTCTTACCACATCCAAGGCTACGTCCCCACCTGCCAAACCCTGGAAAGAGGGGACCACAATCGGCTGATTTATGTAGAAACCGGAAACCACCTTAGGTAAAAACTCTGCCTTTGTACTGAGCTCTGCTCTGTCTTCATGAAAAACTAGAAAAGGACTTCTACATGACAGAGACCCTCCTCGCTGATGATAAAGCTAGGAGCAGGACTACCTTCCAACTCAAGTATTTCACCTCTGCTTTTTCCAAAGGCTCAAAAATGTCACGCTCGGCGTAAGTTGGGGTTCCCGACAACTGAGCTTTGGCTGAAGGGACAGCTGACTGTGAAGGAAGTAAACAAGGTGGCTGAATGTAATTCCTCCTCATGGGGTGGAGGCCTACTAAGTGTTAGAGTTGGCAGGAGGGCATAAGCAGGGGTTAAAGTAAGCTGGAACGGGGCGGAACTGCGCAGTTCCGCCTCCTCCGGCTCACCTAACCCACTGTGTGCAGCGCTGCAGGGAGATGCCGAGCGCCCGCTGATTGTGTTACCAGCGGGCGCCCGGCGGCAGCCAGAGGCAGGAGCTCAGTACTGGGCTCCGGCTTCCGGCGCTGTCACTGTGCGCTATGGGAGAGACGTCATGACGTCTCTCCCATAGTGCCAAGCAGCGGGCGGCGAGAGAGGACTGCAGCGGTCTGGAAGCGGGAGCGGAGTATTGTGATTGTTTTCTTCCTTAGCAGTGCATCTACGGGGGGCATCTACTGGGGGAAAACTACTGGGGGGGTATCTACAGGGAGCAAACTACTGGGGGGCATTACTACTGGGGGGAACTACTGGAGGCATTACTAATAGGGGACATTATTACTGGGGGCCAACTACAAGGGGGCAAGCTACAAGGGGGAAAGCTACTGGGGGCAAACTACAAAGGGGCTAACTACTGGGGGCAAACTACAGGAGGGAATTACTACTGGGGGCAAACTACAGGAGGGCATTACTACTGGGGGGCATCTACTGGGGGACATTATTACTGGGGGCCAACTACAAGGGACAAGCTACTGGGGGCAAACTACAAGGGGGCAAGCTTCTGGGGGCAAGCTACAAAGGGGCTAACTACTGGGGGCAAACTACAGGGGGGCAAACTACAGGAGGGCATTACTACGGGGGGCAAACTACAGGAGGGCATAACTACAGGGGCATTACTACTGGGGGCGTAACTACAGGGGCATAACTACAGGGGCATAACTACAGGGGCATTACTACTGGTGCTAAACAACAAGCGGGGCTAAACTACAAGTGGGCAAACTACAGGGGGGCATTATTGCTGGCGGCTAAACTACAAGCAGGTAAACTACTGGGGCCAAACTACCGGGGCCATTACCACTGGGAGGTTAAACTAAAGGGGGGGGGGGGGGTTAAACCACTGGGGCTATAACTACTAGGGCTAAACTACAGGGGGCTAAATGACTGGAGGCATTAGTACAGGCAACATTACTACTGGGGGCATTACTACACAGGGGCATTACTACTGGGGGCCCTTCTAATGAGGGCATTGTAAAGAGGGCACTTCATAAGGGGCATCACTCCTGGGGACATAAGGGGCACTACTATTGCGAGCATTGCATAAGGGGCACCACTATTATGGGGTCTATATAAGGGACACTACCACTGTGGGCACTACCAGTACAGTGGACATTGCACAAGGAGCACTACTACTGTGGGCACTGTATAAAAAGCGCTACTGCGGTGGGCATTATGTGTATTATGGGGTGCTACTACTGTGGGCATTACTACTATTCTGTGACCACGCCCCTTTCTTTTTGAGACCACGCCCATTTTTTGTGGCATGCACAATACCTTTGTTACATGGGTGCCGTGGGGTGGGGGGTGAGTTCCACCACCTCTGAGGGACCACTTTAAGCACTGGGCATAAGGAAAGAAGGAGGATTCCATTGGAGGATAACTGTAGTTTTAATGAGTAGCAAACTGTACACTGATACTTGAGGGATTGAAAGACACTGAATAAAAGAACTGAAGTCTATGGTTATTGACTTGAAGGATGAGGCTGAAGAACACTGGTTTTGAAGAACTGAAAACTGATTTGTGATTGGAAGACAAAGCTGAAGAACACTGGTTTTGAAGAACTGAAAGACTGTGGTTTGTGATTGAAAGACGAGGCAGAAGAACTTTGGTTTTGAAGAAATGAAAACTGTGACTTGAGATTGGAAGACGTCCGTGGGAACCACCGTTTAGCACCCGAAGCTTCTCTAATCCTTGTACCCCGAGAGTGATTCCATGAGTGGCAACGGGCTAAAGCCACAGGACTGCAGCAGCGATAGGTAACCGACAGATGATAGCAACCAGAACCAGGGCACCAGGAGCAACCTGGGAGCACAGAGCTAGAGCACCTTTCACAAGAAAGTAAGTTGAAGCACTGGCACTCCCCCTCTGGGTCAGCCCCCTTTAGTAAGGTAAGACTACACAGGATTGGCTGGACACAGAGTGGGGAACTCCCACTGACAGCTCTCTGGTCTCCAACATGTCCGCCCCCAACACAGGAGACATTCTCAGCTGAAGTACGAAGCTCGCCCAGCTCCAGCCTCTGACTCCCTGACGCTGCATATCTGCCAGAGCACCCTGCTGCAGCGGCTCCCCGCTGCAGCGCTCGGCTCTCCAGACCCTGGCCTCCAGAAGCCGCACACATGTCCTGGAGGACCCTGCTGCAAACAGCTCCCCACCGACGCAGCAACCACCAGGACGGCAACCCCCAGGTGACCACGCCGGAGGTAAGACTCCGGACGCTGACAAAAAACTGCCTATCTCAAAAATCCTAACACCAAATTTAGATCCCACAGGGCCATGGGAGGACGAAAAGGTGGTTGTATTCTCAATACTACTTGAAAAAATGTCTGGACCTCCTGCAAGGACGCCAGACGTTGTTGCAAAAGGATCGAGAGGGCTGAGACCTGGACCTTCAAGGATCCCAATCTCAAACCCCCATCCAGACCATTTTGGAGAAATCTCAAAAGTCTATTTAGGCGGAACTCTCTGGGATTCCAACCCTTAGACTGGCACCAGTCCATGTACTTCTTCCAAATTCTATAGTCGTGTGCTGCAGTGACTGGCTTCCTTGCAGCTAACATGGTAGGAATAGCCGATCTCGGGATACCTCTGTCTCTTAGTATCCTGGTTTCACGCCGTCAAACGTAGATGGTTCAGGTCTAGGTGAAGAAATGGGCCCTGTGACAGCAGGTCATCCCTCTGTGGCAGCCTCCAAGGATCTTCCGCCAGGAGTCCCCTTAGCTCCGAGTACCAACTACTGCGAGGCCAATCTGGAGCTATTAAAATCACCCAGGCTCTTTCCCATTTGATCTTTTTTAACACTCTTGGTAAAAGGGGAAAGGGCGGGAAGAGGTATACCAGTTCGTATGTCCAAGGAATCATCAGTGCGTCCACTGCCTCTGCTGCTGGGTCCCGTGTCCTGGCCACATATTTTGACAGTTGATGGTTGTTCCGAGAAGCCATTAGATCTATCTGCAGAAGACCCCACCGTTGTACTACTGCCTCAAATACCTGGGGGTGTAGACACCACTCCTCTGGATGCATATCCCGGTGACTGAGGTAGTCTACCTCCCAATTGTCTACTCCTGG
The DNA here is from genome assembly GCF_028390025.1 of Pseudophryne corroboree. Classification (NCBI taxonomy): domain Eukaryota; kingdom Metazoa; phylum Chordata; class Amphibia; order Anura; family Myobatrachidae; genus Pseudophryne; species Pseudophryne corroboree. Next base: position 508,637,344 of record NC_086450.1, on the reverse strand, counting down.
AATGAAGACCGCCGACAAGATGATGTTGCGCTTTTCTCTCCAAGACAGAATCTTTGTGGCCTCTTTTAAAGCCATTCAGCTTTTTGTTCCTTCCTGACGGTTTATGTACGCCGTCACATTGTCCGACTGTACTCTGACATGTTGACCCCATACTAGGTCTTCTGCTAGAAGAAGTGCATTGTAAATGGCTCTCATTTGCAGTACATTTATAGGAAGCCTGCTTTCCTGTGGCATCTACCTTCCCTGAAACTGATGGTTGTCCAGTACCGCTCCACATCCTCTGAGACTGGCATCTATTTTAAAAATCTTCCAGTCCCAGACTCCAAACCTCTTTCCTGCCGCTAGGTTTTTGTGGACCGACCACCAAATTAACGAGGTCCTGGCCTGTGGCAACAAGCAAATTCTTCAGTGAAGAAGTAGATGCATGCCTGCACCCTGAGCAATTAGATTTAGTTGAAAGGGTCTGGAATGCAGTTGCCGTACTGGATCGCTTCGAAAGATGCCACCATCTTTCCTAGAAGCCATACACAAAGATGTAGGCATACCGTCTGGTTTTGTAGCACCTGACTTACCAAATCTTTGATGTCTTGAATCTTGTCTTCCGGGAGAAACACCTTCATCTGTATCGTATCTAAAATGAGGCCCAGGAATTGAATCCTCTGCGCTGGTTGCAGATTGGATTTCTTGAAATTTATGATCCAGCCGTGCCGATTTAGAAACTGATGAGTGATCTGAGCATTCCGAATCAACTGGCCCTGAGAGGAAGCCTTGATCAGAAGGTCGTCCAGATATGGAATGATTGCTGCCTTCAACGATCTTAGGTTTGCAACCATGACTGCCATAATTTTCGTGAAGATTCTCGGGGCTGATGATAGGCCGAACGGTAGGGCTCTGAACTGGTAATGAGTTTTGCCCACTGCAAACAGTAAGTAGGCTTAGTGTGGGGTCTAAATTGGGACGTGGAGGTATGCATCCTTTATGTCCATTGATACCATGAACTCTCCATGTTCCAGGCCCGCAATAACCGACTGTATTGACTCCATCTTGAATCTGTACACTTTTAGAAATTGCTTTAAGACCTTTAAATTGACGGACCCATCCGGTTTCGGCACTACAAAAAGATTTGAATAAAATCCCGTTCCTCTTTGAGAAGTCAGGACAGGCATAATTACTTCTGTCTGATGTAATCATTGAATCGCCGTCTCCAATGCCCTCGCTTTTTGAGGGAACCGAGGAAGGCCTGTTGAAAAGAACTGTGAGGTCTATTCAGAAATTCTATTTTATAACCCTGGGAAATAATATTGTTGATCCAAACTTCTGGTGAGGTTTCGGCACAGGTGTCCCGAAACCGTTCCAACCGAGCACCCACCAAAGGAAACCCAAGGTGAGCTGGGAGACCGTCATGCCAGAGTCTAGTCAGCAGGTTTAGGGTCTTGTTTTTTGGGCTGTGGACTGGGAACGGCCTCTGCCTCTGTTCCTACGAGTCTTACCGCCAAATCCTCAAAAGGATTTGGACCTAAATGAATTGAACACCGGGCCAGAGTAATTTCTTCCGACTGGTGGTTTGGTTCTGTGATATGTGGTGGGTAGAAAAGTAGATTTTCCCGCTGTTGCCTGTGAAATACACTTGTCTAATTCTGGGCCAAATAAGGTTTCCCCTACAAAGGGAATCGTCTCCACTGCCGTCTTAGAATCTGAGTCCACCTGCCATTCTCTGAGCCACAACATTTTTCTGGCCAAAATAGCCAAAGCTGAGATACGTGACGCTATCCTCCTAGCATCCTTTGTAGTTTGGCAAATGTATATAGCCGACTCTCGGATATGTTCTGCTAGCCTAACTATCTCTTCCTGGCAGTTATCTTCCGCTACGGTCTGTATAAGTTGACCAGCCCATGCTGCAATAGCCTTAGTTACCAAAGCACTAATCGTAGGTCTGTGTGACGCTCCTGCCGCCATAAAAATAGATTTAAGTGCCATATCCAACTTACAATCTGACACATCCTTAAGTGTAGTTACATTTGGTATTGGTAAGATTGTCTTTTTTGACTATCTAGCAAGAGAGGCGTCTAAAATCGGAGGAACCTCCCACTTAGACATGTAACCCTTAGGCAGTGGGTAATTTGCCGTGAACTTTTTGGGGATCTGGAAGCGTCTATCAGGCTGCTTCCATGCTTCCCCCATTTGATCCTGGAGAGTCTGAGGAATCGGAAAAACAGCTGTCTGCAGTTTCTGAGACTCAAATAGATCAAAGACTTCAGGTTCCTTATCCTCCTCTTCCTTGAAGTTAAGGACATGTTTTACCGCTTCAATAAGGGAATCTAACCCCCTAACCTTAGTATCTTCCTCCTGAGGATTTGCATCAATTGTCGCCTCTACTGATTCTCCCTCCTCTTCATCTCCTTTGAGTCCCTCCTCCTCCTCCTCCTGTAGGAGGGGGGCGGGTCATTTCACCGCCTTATGCACATTCTTGTCTACTTGCGAGGGTGGCGTAATTCTAATTAAGAATTCCTCCATAGTCTTGGAAAAGCCTGCAACCCATTCTAAATGTTGCTTGTTGGATTCCGCCATTTTCTTAGAAATATCTGCCAAGGCCTGTTCCCATGACCCGGACGGACCACTGCTCCCAGGTTGAGCGTCCATTCCTAGACATGTGTCGCACACCCCGGAGCTGCCAACATTAGTGCTCTTTTTATCACATTTTGAACAAACGTAGCAAGTTTTTGTGGTCTTGGTTGGTGCTTTAGATATGTTTAACATTCACTCTCACACCAGTCAGCAGTACTTTCACCCTATAGTAGAAGGAGGAGAAAGACCGTAGGTATATAAGGAGCAATGAAAGGATTTTGGAGTCACACAGCTGGAAATATATTGGCCAATGTAAAGATATAGGGGAACTAATACTGTATTTGTGGTGTTTCAATCTGTATAGCGTTTAATGTACTTTTTATTCCTTCTGTTTCCATGTCTCTCTGGCTTGTGTCCATATTACCCCATGTGTGTGTTCATCCATTAGCCTATATATTCTGTACTATAATCTTACCCAGGTAAATACAGGTGGGCTGTGACCTGGCACCTAGTGCTGTCATGTATGTTATTGTAGGAGGATGCCAGTCTGGTATGAGGTTATTACAGGTTATCATTGCTAGGCCTATTGAGTCCATCCTGTGATCCTTATATGGTCACACAGGAAATACATTTGAGGACCAGGTAATGTCTCTTTGAAGCTTCTCCTCCACAGGGGACAATAAGGACTTAAACCAATTTCCCTGTCATTGTTCCTTCTGTTTACTGTCCCCTGTCCCATCCTGGTCTCTGACAGACATCACGGAGCCTGACCCAGCATGTGGTCAGCAGGAGAAGGCCAGCTGTGGGAGGGAGTAGGGAAATACCTGAGGTGGGATACCACCAATCAGGAACCTGCGTCTCCTCCCCAGGTGAGCGCTGCATGATGGGCATTTGGAAGGTTTTAAAAGAGGTTGCGCAGGTCAGCTCCTCATGTTAGTCGCAGGACTCTGGCTAAGGGGTGATTCTCTGCCAGGGTACCTTGTGGAACGCATCAACAGTGCTGTGTGGAGTTATATGTACTTACTACTGCATGGACTAATCTGCTATCACTGCTGTGTGGACTCAGTGATAGTTCTGCTGTATAGACTTGTTTATCTGGAACTTCTGCACGGAATTGCTGTGGACCTAAATCCTCTACTGGGACTTACTATCTGGACTGCTACCTGTATACTGTTTCTGGGCTATATTTACTTCTGCTTCCTGTGAATTATCTACTACTGTGTGCGGTGAGAAATAAACCATCACTTTGGTTTCATCGGCTCTGTGTCTGAGTGATTAGAAGAACCCCGTATCCTCACAGCCCTCATTCCGAGTTGTTCGCTCGCTAGCTGCTTTTAGCAGCATTGCACAGGCTAGGCCGCCACCCTCTGGGAATGTATCTTAGCTTAGCAGAATAGCGAACGAAAGATTAGCAGAATTGCTACTAAATAATTCTTTGCAGTTTCTGAGTAGCTCCAGACCTACTCCTACACTGCGATCAGCTCAGTCCGTTTAGTTCCTGGTTTGACGTCACAAACAAGCCCTGCGTTCGGCCAGACACTCTCGCGTTTTTCCCTGACACGCCTGCGTTTTTTAGCACACTCCCGGAAAACGCTCAGTTACCACCCAGAAACGCCCCTTTCCTGTCAATCATTCAGCGACTGAAAAGCGCCGCAGGATCCACAGCAAATCTACTAAGTTTTTAGTTAAATAAGCGCATGCGCCCTGCGTGCCTTGCGCATGCGCATTTAGCAACAAATCGCAGCATAGCAAAAATCGGCAACGAGCGAACAACTCGGAATGACCATTGCAATGAAAATTAAACAGCCTGACGGTTAGAAACCCTACATCACCAACTGTTTATACAGCTTGAGTTGCACTGGGTTGAAATCCTGTAGCTCCTCCTCCGCAGGACCTGTCAGCAGAGTCCCTTGGTAAACAAAACGTATATTAATAATTAAAATAATCCTTCATTAAAGTGATAGAAGATCACAGCAGGGACTCCTATACTAAATTTGCACCACTACTGTCAAGTCAGAATTATATTAATGTACTGCACTAACTGCTATACTCTGTGTGTCAGGGCTCTGCCCAGTCCGTCCCCCTCCAGAGGCTTGGTGCTCTAACTGCGCGCCTGAGGAATAGTCAAAATGGCGGAAAAATAGGATTTTAATTACCTAACGGTAAATCCTTTTCTCGTAGTCCATAGGGGATATTGGGGGATGGGCTATAGAAGGGGTCCAAAGGAGCCGGTGCACTTTAAATTTCTTCAACTGGGTGTGTTGGCTCCTCCCCTCTATGCCCCCTCCAACAGGCAGTTATAGGTAGTGATGTGCACCGGACATTTTTCGGGTTTTGTGTTTTGGTTTTGGATTCGGTTCCGCGCCCGTGTTTTGGATTCGGACGCGTTTTGGCAAAACCTCACCGAAATTTTTTTGTCGGATTCTGGTGTGTTTTGGATTCGGGTGTTTTTTTCAAAAAACCCTAAAAAACAGCTTAAATCATAGAATTTGGAGGTCATTTTGATCCCATAGTATTATTAACCTCAATTACCATAATTTCCACTCATTTTCAGTCTATTCTGAACACCTCACACCTCACAATATTATTTTTAGTCCTACAATTTGCACCGAGGTCGCTGGATGGCTAAACTAAGCGACACAAGTGGCCGACACAAACACCTGGCCCATCTAGGAGTGGCACTGCAGTGCCAGGCAGGATGGCACTTCAAAAAATTGTCCCCAAACAGCACATGATGCAAAGAAAAAAAAAGAGGCGCACCAAGGTCGCTGTGTGACTAAGCTAAGCGACACAAGTGGCCGACACAAACACCTGGCCCATCTAGGAGTGGCACTGCAGTGTCAAGACAGGATGGCACTTCAAAAAAATAGTCCCCAAACAGCACATGATGCAAAGAAAAAAAGAGGCGCACCAAGGTCGCTGTGTGACTAAGCTAAGCGACACAAGTGGCCGACACAAACACCTGGCCCATCTAGGAGTGGCACTGCAGTGTCAAGACAGGATGGCACTTCAAAAAAATTGTCCCCAAACAGCACATGATGCAAAGAAAAAAAGAGGCGCACCACAGGTATAGAATGTAGATGGATAGTATACTTAATGAATAATGACGACACAGAGGTAGGCACAGCAGTGGCCTTCCGTATCGTACTGCTATATATAGTATACTGGTGGTCACTGTGTCAGCAAACTGCAAAACTAAAATGCACCACAGGTATAGAATGTAGATGGATAGTATACTTAATGATGACACAGAGGTAGGCACAGCAGTGGCCTTCCGTATCGTACTGCTATATATAGTATACTGGTGGTCACTGTGTCAGCAAACTGCAAAACTAAAATGCACCACAGGTATAGAATGTAGATGGATAGTATACTTAATGACGACACAGAGGTAGGCACAGCACTGGCCTTCCGTATCGTACTGCTATATATAGTATACTGGTGGTCACTGTGTCAGCAAACTGCAAAACTAAAATGCACCACAGGTATAGAATGTAGATGGATAGTATACTTAATGACGACACAGAGGTAGGCACAGCAGTGGCCTTCCGTATCGTACTGCTATATATAGTATACTGGTGGTCACTGTGTCAGCAAACTGCAAAACTAAAATGCACCACAGGTATAGAATGTAGATGGATAGTATACTTAATGATGACACAGAGGTAGGCACAGCAGTGGCCTTCCGTATCGTACTGCTATATATAGTATACTGGTGGTCACTGTGTCAGCAAACTGCAAAACTAAAATGCACCACAGGTATAGAATGTAGATGGATAGTATACTTAATGACGACACAGAGGTAGGCACAGCAGTGGCCTTCCGTATCGTACTGCTATATATAGTATACTGATGGGCACTGTGTCAGCAAACTGCAAAACTAAAATGCACCACAGGTATAGAATGTAGATGGATAGTATACTTAATGACACAGAGGTAGGCACAGCAGTGGCCTTCCGTATCATACTGCTATATATAGTATACTAGTGGTCACTGTGTCAGCAAACTGCAAAACTAAAATGCACCACAGGTATAGAATGTAGCTGGATAGTATACTTAATGACGACACAGAGGTAGGCACAGCAGTGGCCTTCCATATCGTACTGCTATATATAGTATACTGGTGGTCACTGTGTCAGCAAACTGCAAAACTAAAATGCACCACAGGTATAGAATGTAGATGGATAGTATACTTAATGACGACACAGAGGTAGGCACAGCAGTGGCCTTCCGTATCATACTGCTATATATAGTATACTGGTGGTCACTGGTCAGCAAAACTCTGCACTGTACTCCTCCTATATAATATTAATTATACTGGTGGTCCCCAGTCCCCACAATAAAGCAGCACACTGAGCACAGATATGGAGTGTTTTTCAGGCAGACAACGTATACTGGTGGTCACTGTCAGCAAAACTCTGCACTGTACTCCTGCTATATAATACAGCTGCTCCCCAGTCCCTACAATTAAGCAGTGTGAGCACAGATATATTATGCAGCACACTGAGCACAGATATGGAGCGTTTTTTTCAGGCAGAGAACGGATAAAACTGGTGGTCACTTATCAGCAAAACTCTGCACTGTACTCCTCCTAACAGCTGCTCCCCAGTCCTCCCCACAATTAAGCAATAAAGCAATCAAGTTCAACAATAAACGGAGAGGACGCCAGCCACGTCCTCTCCCTATCATCTCCAATGCACGAGTGAAAATGGCGGCGACGCGCGGCTGCTTATATAGAATCCGAATCTCGCGAGAATCCGACAGCGGGATGATGACGTTCGGGCGCGCTCGGGTTAGCCGAGCAAGGCAGGAAGGTTCGAACCTGCCTCGGACCCGTGTAAAATGGGTGAAGTTCGGGGGGGTTCGGTTTCCGAGAAACCGAACCCGCTCATCACTAGTTATAGGTAAAATAGTGCCCGAAGGAGAAAGGACATACTTGAGAGAAGGAACAAACAACAAGGAGTGGTGAGATTCATACACCAGCACACCACTAACATAAAATGACCAGCGGGGGTGTGTGGCTTCGGCGGACATGGAGTAGCTGCTACTAGTTGACTACTCTGTGCCCAGAACGCGGTGGAGCAGAGCAGGAGGGTGTGGCGGCCCATAGCAGCTTTGGTATAGGCGGGTGGCTGAGAATCCTGATTCGCACCGCTCGCGGCTGTGAAGCAGTGCACCCATCACAGCAACGTGGAGTAGCGGAGGCAGACGGAGCAGCGACCTGACTCAGCACTGGGGACTGTGAGCGGCTGCAGGGGAGAGCGAGGAGAAAGCCTCGAGTCGCGCCGGAACTCCGTCCCACGCTACTCGTTGAGGGGGAGCAGTGGGTGCTTTACCAGCACGGCAAAGTTGAGCCGGATTGCGGGGGGAAGGTGGTGTGATGTCTCTGCAGGTCACAGTGGACACAGGTTAGATAACAGCCGGTGCCTGGAGCCGCAGCGTGGCGCGGCTTGCGCAGTCATATTGTAAAACACTCCCAGAGCATTAGTGTTGCGCTGCATACGGGGCTGACATAATTCCTGCATAACCTCTGGGAGCTTATGTCTACCTACAGCAGCCCTGGACTGTTACCCATTACAAACTGCTCCTAAGTGTCTATAGCAGGCTTTCCCAACCACGGTCCTCAAGGCACACCAACAGTGCAGGTTTTAGTGATATCCAGGCTTCAGCACAGGTGACTTAATTAGTAGCTCAGTTATTTTGATTTAACCATCTGTGCTGCAGCCTGGATATCACTAAAACCTGCACTGTTGGTGTGCCTTGAGGACCGTGGTTGGGAATGCCTGGTCTATAGGGTATAGTGGAGACACCATTATTGTGTACACGTTTACACTCACTGCAGCTGACAGTACTGGAATCCGCCATTTCTGGTCTGAGCTGTATACTATCCCAGATCGGAACTTCCACTACAGTTGCTTCATTGCTGTACCATACTGCTTCTCCTCCATAGAGCCATGGTTAACCCTGTTAAATTTTCTGTACACTCGCTCTCCTCTATCCTGAAGGCTATAGCGGAATCCGAGAAAAGGGTTCTTAATATGTGTAATGTCTCTGTAAAGTGAGTGGAGTACGTTCGTACCTGAAGTTCAGTCGTGTTTGTTGTCAGCTGAATCCACTCTTCAACAATGTCGAGACCAGTGACTATTCTTCACGTCACCTGTATGGCTGGGACAGAAGGACAAGGAGGACCCCGGAAGGACAACCCAAACACAGTATGCTCAAAGACCACCACACAGGGAGACGGTGACAACCATTTATTGAACGGAAAGTTATCAGTCACCGCTGTAACTCAATTCTTGTTAGGAACAATTGCATAGGTTAGACATCATTGCAATACCCCAATTCCAGTGTGTCGATAACAGCAACTACAACTTGTGTATTTCAAAGGCAATGGCTTGGTCAAACAGTCATGTATATTACGTGCAACAGAAATCATTAAAATGTAAGGAACCACTTCAAATATTTTAGGGTAAGAAATGTCCAGACAGTAATTTTGGCACACTATCTAAACTGTCCATAGGGTGGCGCCGCACATCATACACTAACATTCAGTTCCTGCGCCTTAGTTGGCGTTTGGGGTAAATGTCTCCTTTTTAAAAGATCACTTGCACTTTAATAGTGAACTCCTGAGAAGACGTCAGTAGACGTAAGGTAAGTATTTGTAGGAAGGTGTGCAGGTTGGAGAACTTTAAATATAACACAGCAACAATGAATAACGGTGTGAAAGGTATTTGTATCTCAGGACAGGTAAGTCAATTTGTAGGACACCTTTATGTTCGTAGCGAAGTCAGAGCACATAAAGCTATTCCGGATAAAGGGGGTCATTCCGAGTTGTTCGCTCGTTGCCGATTTTCGCAACGGAGCGGTTAAGGCAAAAATGCACATGCGCATGGTACGCAGCGCGCATGCGCTAAGTATTTTAGCACAAAACTTAGTAGAAGTGATCGGAGTGTGATTGAGAGGAAGTGGGTGTTTCTGGGCGGAAACTGACCGTTTTCTGGGAGTGTGCGGAAAAACGCAGGCGTGTCAGGGAAAAACGCGGGAGTGTCTGGAGAAACGGGGGAGTGGCTGGCCGAACGCAGGGCGTGTTTGTGACGTCAAACCAGGAACGAAACGGACTGAGTTGATTGCAATCTGTGAGTAGGTCTGGAGCTACTCAGAAACTGCTAAGAATTATTTAATCGCAGTTCTGCTAATCTTTCGTTTGCTATTCTGCTAAAATAAGATACACTCCCAGAGGGCGGCGGCCTAGCGTGTGCAATGCTGCTAAAAGCAGCTAGCGAGCGAACAACTCGGAATGAGGGCCAAAGTGTCACTCCTCACATGTAATCGTTTAGTGTGAGTTGGTGGGGTTTAGCACAGTTCTAGTTGGCAGGAGGAGAATAGGGGCTTATACAACTCTGTTCTAACTGGAGAGGCATGATGCTAATCCCAGTAAGAAGATGTCCCAGCCGGGGACACAAATAAGGTACTCCCTGTTAGATAAAGCTCCCACAATGTATCAGTCAAGTGAGGTAGGTTGATCAGTGCTCTTGCTGCCTGATTCCTGGCTGTGGCTGCAGTCGCAGCCTTCCCAATGTGCTGGCTGCCAAGAGTCCTCTTCCCTCTGACTCCCCTTTGTCACAGCGGTGCGGCTGCGCTCTCAGTTCAGGGCAGGTGCTGGGGAAAGCTTTGGCTCCACGTTCTCCCCTCACAGCGGGAGCTTGCTGTATCCCGCTGCGGACAGCAGCGTCCATTTACTGCAGGGGTGGGGAACCTCCGGCCTGCGGGCCGTATAAGGCCCGCAAAGCCGTTTGCTCCGGCCCACCCGCTTCTCCCAGTGAGACACGCCGCCGCTCAGTCCGGCTGCGTGTCTCAGCTGTCAGTGTCAGGACAGGGAGGAGAGCGCGGCGGCGGCATGTAGAACTTGAAACCAGCCGCCAGTTCGTGAGCCAATCAGAGCTCGCGGACCGGCAGCCAATCAGGAGCCGCGGCTGCCGGCCCGCGAGCTCTGATTGGCTCTTGAACCGGCGGCTGGTTTCAAGTCCTACACGCCGCCGCCCAACATAGCCTCGCTCTCCTCCGTGTCCCGCCGAAAGGAGCGGTAAGTAGCACGGAAGGGGGGGGGGGGGGGCACTGTGGGGGCATCTGTATACCTTGCACTGTGGGGGGCATTTGTATACCTGGCACTGTGGGGGGCATCTGTATACCTGGCACTGTGGGGGCATTTGTATACCTGGCACTGTGGGGGCATCTGCATACCTGGCACTGTGGGGGGCATTTGTATACCTGGCCCTGTGGGGGCATCTGTATACCTGGCACTGTGGGGGCATCTGTATACCTGGCACTGTGAGGGGCATCTGTATACCTGGCACTGTGAGGGGCATTTGTATACCTGGCACTGTGGGGGCATCTGTATGCCTGGCACTGTGGGGACATCTGTATACCTGGCACTGTGAGGGGCATTTGTATACCTGGCACTGTGAGGGGCATCTGTATACCTGGCACTGTGGGGGGCATCTGTATACCTGGCACTGTGGGGACATCTGTATACCTGGCACTGTGAGGGGCATTTGTACACCTGGCACTGTGAGGGGCATTTGTATACTTGGCACTGTGGGGGCATTTGTATACCTGGCACTGTGAGGGGCATTTGTATACCTGTCACTGTGAGGGCATTTGTGGATCTGTCACTGCACTATTGGGGGCATATGTGTATCACGTCCCATTTTTTTGGCGCACACACACAGTACCTCTATGGGGCAGGGTCATTTTTTAACTTGAGAATTTTTGTATGGCCCCCGAAGGATTTTATAAATATCCAAATGGCCCTCGGTAGAAAAAAGGTTCCCCACCCCTGATCTACTGCACACACATGCGGCGATGTTTTCACCTCACACCGCCGTACTCTGACCAGTTACACGGGTCCCGGCTCCCAGTGATGCCGCTGGACACAGCCGCGTCTCTCTCCCTGCACGCGGCAGCTGGTCTCTGCCTCCTTCACTCCCCGCAGTAGCTCTCCTCCTTCCTTCTTCTCCCGCGCTCTCTCTCTTCCAATCCCCAGGGCTTCCCGCTCTCCAAGATCCGGGCAGCTGCTAGGCAACCACCAAGGGACTTAACCCTAGTGTCCCTTTTAAAACAAGTCTTTCAGGCAGTATTAGCTGCAATAAGGGGGAAGTCAGTATGCCTTGGGGTACCCCAGAGGTGGGTACCACATATGTTCAAAGAAGACACTGATACGGTGGCTGATTCTTCTGCGGGGTCCATCTGCCTGCTTGTGTTAATACTGTAACCTTGCTCAATTCCCCCCAGAGTTAGTCTGCTCCTCAGTGCCTCCACCCAAGCTAAAGTGACAGTCCTAAGCCCGGTGAATGAGTACCACTGTAAATGCAATATACCCTCCAATCACCACCTTCTGGATTCAGATACCTTTTCCGCTGGTCTTCTCTTCTCCAAGTCCAGGGATCATTTCTCAGGAAACATATATGATAGTTATAACAATTCCTGGTTTATTACACCGATATAACATCTAGGGTTAACCTTATTGTCGCCATTTATAATATGCAAACTACAGTACCACCCTAAAACTAAAATACCTATCCAATAAACGATTGCATGCATTACAAAAAATTTACCTTGATGGCCATAAAAATACTAAAGCCATTAGTTTATACACAAAAACAATACCCGGGTAAATTATCTCATCCAACCGCTGCAGTACATTTCTCTCGTTGGGGCCCTTTGGATGTATTTCCAAACTGCTGTCTATCAGCGCGCTGCTTCTTCTCTGCTGGGTGGATACACCTCCCGGTGTCTGGATATCTGGTTTCCTTTGTACACCTCACCACCAAAGAGGAGAAGTTATAGTCAGGTAGACACTTCCTGCAGCTTATAATAGGCCTTCTAGGCTTGACTGGGCTAATGAATTAATCCAAGCTGCCTATAGGGATTACTGCATCTGGGAGTTTTCTTCCTGATATTATTATGATATACAAATAGGTGGCCACCTATTCCCTTGGTCCAAGTGCAGGTAGCCTCAGCGGGACTCTACAGGATGAGATAGTGGGTCCGACTATTACTGTTATCCTTATATCAACTTTCTCTGCAGTTAGTGTATGCAGGGCCGTTTCTTGGGGCAGGCGAGCAGTGCAACCGCACTGGGCGCCCGCCGCGGCACTAACTGTGGCTCCCTGCTTCCCCCTCCTATTTCTCCCAGAGTAACCCGCTCGAGGGGCGGAGTTTCACGGAATGACACGGTTGCGTCGTTACGTCACAATACAACCCTGTCACTCCGCAAAACTCCCCCCCCTCCCCCCCCCCCCCCCGAGCGGAGTACAGAGGGGGATCCAAGTTAGGAAGAGGGAAAGGCCGGCGTGAGGAAGGCCGTAGAGCGGTAATCGCCTCTGTAAGTATTCTCTCTCTCTCTCTCAATGTGTAAAATAGGGACACCTGCCGTAATGTGTGAAATGGGGACTCTTGCCTGCCGTAGTGTGGGGATTTAATGTATCAAGGGCATTGCGGTGTGTGGCATAATATGGTGCAGGGGGCATTACTGTGTGGGGCTTAATATGGTAGAATTTTTTTTTTCCTGTGGTGGTCGTGATCTGTTGAAGCAGGGTCAAAAACTGGATTGTAAGGTAGTCTTTTCAGACGAGGCCATGCCCATTTAAATGAAGCCACACCCATTTAGAGGAGGCCACACCCCCTTGTCGGTGAGCGCGCGGAAGTTTTTTTATTTATCTAGGTGTGTGTGTGTGTGGGGGGGCACATTTTTTTTATGTCATGGGGGGGCGCATTTTTAAATCTCACACTGGGAGCCAAATTGGCTAGAAACAGCCCTGAGTGTATGGTATCTGTGGGGAAGAGTTCTACCACTCAATTTCTCAGAGTAGTAAGATTCGGCCGAGATACTATCAGCTTGATCCCTTCTCACCAGTACTTAGATAGCGGCCACAGTCCTTAGGCGATAACAGATCCTGATGCTCTATTACTTGTGCGTTACTAATACTGCTTACAGTCCTTTCACTTAACCGTGACCAGCCTACTCATCTTATAATATTGGATGCTAGGACCCTGACACTGCCGCTGTGTTGAGTTCGCTATTAAACCCTGTACTTCAGATGGACTCCCCCAGATCCTGGGGTATAGGGATGATATACTGTCATTTCTATAATGTATTTCCTCACTGGGATAAGACTGAGTAAGATGGTTCAGTATTGGCAGGGCAGCAGCTAGGTAAGTAGTTAACTGTTGGGCTACACTGGCTACCTTTTCTCCCTGTCTGACAGTTATGGGAATCAGAAGCTTCGGCTGTTAGCTCTACCCACAAAGGGAGGGTATGGCTGCATAGTACGCCTCCAGGGCGGGTCCAGTGCTAGCTCTCACCTCCGCCCCTCAGCTGCTCAGCGGGAACTATTGACGCCAGGGACAGCCCCCAGCTTTGCCCCAGTTGATGACACCGCACACCTCTGGTTTTATGACCACTCCTACTACTGGACTTCCGCCTCCGCCAGGGACCAGGAACTCGGATGCCTGCAGTCGGGTATACTCCTCCAGCAATACTCCCGGTAAACGCAAGTTGTCCCCGCTCTCCTCCGTCAAGCCGCCGAGCTCCGCAGCTTGCTCCCCCACTCTCTTGCCACTACCGATCCTCTCTTGCTGCGCCACCAACCGCCTCGCGCGGTGCTGCGCTCCCGTCAGCTCCGGGCAGCACGTTCCCCTCTGTCCTACCAGTTCACAGCTAACCGCTGGATTAGGGTCACAATAGTCAGCATTGCAGAAGGGACCCCAGTTACCCACACTTAGCACACACAGAAACTATCCATTACTATTAATATACACCAGGGGTGGCCAACCAGTTAGAGTCAAAGAGCCAAAAAATCTTGTTAGGTACGTCAAAGAGCCGAAGGCGAGCATGCAAAAATGGGTTGTGGCCTTGTGCCTGCTAGGCACTACCCCTGGTATAAAATAAGAATTTACTTACCGATAATTCTATTTCTCGGAGTCCGTAGTGGATGCTGGGGTTCCTGAAAGGACCATGGGGAATAGCGGCTCCGCAGGAGACAGGGCACAAAAAAGTAAAGCTTTACTAGGTCAGGTGGTGTGCACTGGCTCCTCCCCCTATGACCCTCCTCCAGACTCCAGTTAGGTACTGTGCCCGGACGAGCATACACAATAAGGGAGGCATTTTGAATCCCGGGTAAGACTCATACCAGCCACACCAATCACACCGTACAACTTGTGATCTAAACCCAGTTAACAGTATGACAACAGAAAGGGCCTCTTAAAGATGGCTCCTTAACAATAACCCGAATTAGTTAACAATAACTATGTACAAGTATTGCAGATAATCCGCACTTGGGATGGGCGCCCAGCATCCACTACGGACTCCGAGAAATAGAATTATCGGTAAGTAAATTCTTATTTTCTCTATCGTCCTAAGTGGATGCTGGGGTTCCTGAAAGGACCATGGGGATTATACCAAAGCTCCCAAACGGGCGGGAGAGTGCGGATGACTCTGCAGCACCGAATGAGAGAACTCCAGGTCCTCCTTTGCCAGGGTATCAAATTTGTAAAATTTTACAAACGTGTTCTCCCCCGACCACGTAGCTGCTCGGCAGAGTTGTAATGCCGAGACCCCTCGGGCAGCCGCCCAAGATGAGCCCACCTTCCTTGTGGAGTGGGCTTTTACAGTTTTAGGCTGTGGCAGGCCTGCCACAGAATGTGCAAGTTGAATTGTGTTACAAATCCAACGAGCAATCGACTGCTTAGAAGCAGGTGCGCCCAACTTGTTGGGTGCATACAATATAAACAGCGAGTCAGATTTTCTGACTCCAGCCGTCCTTGCAATGTATATTTTTAAGGCTCTGACAACGTCCAACAACTTGGAGTCCTCCAAGTCGCTAGTGGCCGCAGGCACCACAATAGGTTGGTTCAGATGAAATGCTGATACCACTTTAGGGAGAAAATGCGGACGAGTCCGCAGTTCTGCCCTATCCGAATGGAAGATTAGATAAGGACTTTTATAAGATAAAGCCGCCAATTCAGATACTCTCCTGGCAGAGGCCAGGGCTAGTAACATAGTCACTTTCAATGTGAGATATTTCAAATCCACCTTTTTCAATGGTTCAAACCAATGGGATTTGAGGAAATCTAAAACTACATTTAGATCCCACGGTGCCACCGGAGGCACCACAGGAGGCTGTATATGCAGTACTCCCTTGACAAAAGTCTGGACCTCAGGGACAGAGGCCAATTCTTTTTGGAAGAATATTGACAGGGCCGAAATTTGAACCTTAATGGATCCCAATTTGAGACCCATAGATAATCCTGATTGCAGGAAATGTAGGAAACGACCCAGTTGGAATTCCTCCGTCGGAACCCTCCGATCCTCGCACCACGCTACATATTTTCGCCAAATGCGGTGATAATGTTTCACGGTGACTTCCTTCCGTGCCTTAATCAAGGTAGGAATGACTTCTTCTGGAATGCCTTTCCCTTTTAGGATCTGGCGTTCAACCGCCATGCCGTCAAACGCAGCCGCGGTAAGTCTTGAAAAAGACAGGGACCCTGCTGTAGCAGGTCCCTTCTCAGAGGTAGAGGCCACGGTTCGTCCGTGAGCATCTCTTGAAGTTCCGGATACCAAGTCCTTCTCGGCCAATCCGGAACCACTAGTATTGTTCTTACTCTTCTTTGCCGTATGATCTTCAATACCTTTGGTATGAGCGGCAGAGGAGGAAACACATACACTGACTGGTACACCCAAGGAGTTACCAGTGCGTCCACAGCTATTGCCTGTGGATCTCTTGACCTGGCGCAATATTTGTCCAGTTTCTTGTTGAGGCGAGACGCCATCATGTCTACAATTGGTCTTTCCCAACGGTCTATTAACATGTTGAAGACTTCTGGATGTAGACCCCACTCTCCCGGATGAAGATCGTGTCTGCTGAGGAAGTCTGCTTCCCAGTTGTCCACGCCCGGGATGAACACTGCTGACAGTGCTATCACGTGATTCTCCGCCCAGCGAAGAATCTTGGCAGCTTCTGCCATTGCACTCCTGCTTCTTGTGCCGCCCTTCCTGTTTACATGGGCGACCGCCGTGATGTTGTCCGACTGAATCAACACCGGCTTTCCTTGCAGGAGAAGTTCCGCCTGGCTTAGAGCATTGTAGATTGCTCTTAGTTCCAGAATGTTTATGTGAAGAGACTTTTCCAGACTCATCCATACTCCCTGGAAGTTTCTTCCTTGTGTGACTGCTCCCCAGCCTCTCAGGCTGGCGTCCGTGGTCACCAGGATCCAATCCTGAATGCCGAATCTGCGGCCTTCTAATAGGTGAGCCTTCTGCAACCACCACAGAAGTGACACCCTTGTCTTTGGTGACAGGGTTATTCGCAGGTGCATCTGCAGATGCGACCCTGACCATTTGTCCAACAGATCCCTTTGGAATATTCTTGCATGGAATCTGCCGAATGGAATTGCTTCGTAAGAAGCCACCATTTTTCCCAGGACTCTTGTGCATTGATGTACTGACACTTTTCCTGGTTTTAGGAGGTTCCTGACCAGATCGGATAACTCCTTGGCTTTTTCCTCTGGAAGGAAAACCTTTTTCTGAACCGTGTCCAGAATCATTCCTAGGAACAGCAGACGAGTTGTCGGGATTAAATGGGATTTTGGAATATTCAGAATCCACCCGTGTTGTCTTAGCACCTCTTGAGATAGTGCTAAAGCTGTCTCCAGCTGTTCTCTGGACCTTGCCCTTATTAGGAGATCGTCCAAGTATGGGATAACTAATACGCCTTTTCTTCGAAGAAGAATCATCATCTCGGCCATTACCTTGGTAAAGACCCGAGGCGCCGTGGACAATCCGAACGGCAGCGTCTGAAACTGATAGTGACAGTTTTGAACAATGAACCTGAGGTACCCCTGGTGTGCGGGGTAAATCGGAACGTGTAGATACGCATCCTTGATGTCCAAGGATACCATAAAGTCCCCTTCTTCCAGGTTCGCTATCACTGCTCTGAGTGACTCCATCTTGAACTTGAACTTTTTTATGTAGAGGTTCAAGGACTTCAGATTTAGAATAGGCCTTACCGAGCCATCCGGCTTCGGTACCACAAATAGAGTGGAATAATACCCCTTTCCTTGTTGTAATAGGGGTACTTTGACTATCACCTGCTGAGCGTACAGCTTGTGAATGGCTTCCAACACCCTCTCCCTTTCGGAAGAGACGGTTGGTAAGGCAGACTTCAGGAAACGATGAGGAGGATCCGTCTCTAATTCCAACCTGTACCCCTGAGATATTATCTGCAGGATCCAGGGGTCTACCTGCGAGTGAGCCCACTGCGCGCTGTAATTTTTGAGACGGCCCCCCACTGTCCCCGAGTCCGCTTGAGAGGCCCCAGCGTCATGCTGAGGTTTTTGCAGGAGCCGGGGAGGGCTTCTGTTCCTGGGAAGGAGCTGCCTGTTGGTGTCTCTTCCCTCTTCCTCTGCCTCGTGGCAGGTACGACAAGCCCTTTGCTCTCTTATTTTTGTAGGAGCGAAAAGGCTGCGGTTGAAAGGTCGGTGCCTTTCTCTGTTGGGGAGTGACTTGAGGTAAAAAAGTGGATTTCCCGGCAATAGCCGTGGCCACCAAGTCTGATAGACCAACTCCAAATAACTCCTCCCCTTTATACGGCAAAACCTCCATGTGACGTTTTGAATCCGCATCGCCTGTCCACTGTCGTGTCCATAAGGCTCTTCTGGCTGAAATGGACATAGCACTCACCCGAGATGCCAGTGTGCAAATATCCCTCTGTGCATCACGCATATAGATAAATGCATCCTTTATTTGTTCTAACGACAGTAAAACATTGTCCCTATCTAGGGTATCAATATTTTCAATCAGGGATTCTGACCAAACTACTCCAGCACTGCACATCCAGGCAGTTGCTATAGCTGGTCGTAGTATAACACCTGCATGTGTGTATATATTCTTTTGAATAACTTCCATCTGTCTATCTGATGGATCCTTAAGTGCGGCCGTCTCAGGAGAGGGTAACGCCACTTGTTTGGATAAGCGTGTGAGCGCCTTGTCCACCTTAGGGGGTGTTTCCCAGCGCGCCCTAACCTCTGGCGGGAAAGGGTATAATGCCAATAACTTTTTTGAAATTATCAACTTTTTATCAGGAGCAACCCACGCTTCATCACACACGTCATTTAATTCTTCTGATTCAGGAAAAACTGTTTGTAGTTTTTTCACACCATACATAATACCCTGTTTTACGGTATCTGTAGTATCAGCTAAATGTAACGTCTCCTTCATTGCCAAAATCATATAACGTGTGGCCCTACTGGAAAATACGTTTGAATTTCTACCGTCGTCACTGGAATCAGTGCCCGTGTCTGGGTCTGTGTCGACCGACTGAGGCAAAGGGCGTTTTACAGCCCCTGACGGTGTTTGAGGCGCCTGGACAGGCATTAATTGATTGTCCGGCCGCCTCATGTCCTCAACTGACTGTTTAAGGGAAGATAAACCATCACGTAATTCCACAAATAAAGGCATCCATTCTGGTGTCGACCCCCTGGGGGGTGACATCTGCATATTTGGCAATTGCTCCGCCTCCACACCAATATCGTCCTCATACATGTCGACACCACGTACCGACACACACCGCAAACTCACAGGGAATGCTCTAATGAAGACAGGACCCACTAGCCCTTTTGGGGAGACAGAGGGAGAGTCTGCCAGCACACACCACAAAGCGCTATATATACAAGGGATATCCTTATATTAAGTGCTCCCTTATAGCTGCTTTAATATATATATATATAGCCATTAATGTGCCCCCCCTCTCTGTTTTACCCTGTTTCTGTAGTGCAGTGCAGGGGAGAGACCTGGGAGCCGTTCTGACCAGCGGAGCTGTGACAGAAAATGGCGCCGTGTGCTGAGGAGATAGGCCCCGCCCCTTTTTCGGCGGGTTCTTCTCCCGCTATTTTTCCAGTCAGGCAGGGGTTAAATATCTCCATATAGCCCCTATGGGCTATATGTGAGGTATTTTTAGCCTTGTATAAGGTTTATATTTGCCTCTCAGAGCGCCCCCCCCCAGCGCTCTGCACCCTCAGTGACTGCCCAGTGAAGTGTGCTGAGAGGAAAATGGCGCACAGCTGCAGTGCTGTGCGCTACCTTATGAAGACTGAGGAGTCTTCAGCCGCCGGTTTCCGGACCTCTTCACGCTTCAGCATCTGCAAGGGGGTCGGCGGCGCGGCTCCGGGACCGGACTCCACGGCTGGGCCTGTGTTCGATCCCTCTGGAGCTAATGGTGTCCAGTAGCCAAGCAGCAAATCCACTCTGCATGCAGGTGAGTTTACTACTTTCCCCCTAAGTCCCACGTTGCAGTGATCCTGTTGCCAGCAGGACTCACTGTAAAGAAAAAAACCTAAACTAAACTTTCTCTAAGCAGCTCTTTAGGAGAGCCACCTAGATTGCACCCTTCTCGTTCGGGCACAAAATCTAACTGGAGTCTGGAGGAGGGTCATAGGGGGAGGAGCCAGTGCACACCACCTGACCTAGTAAAGCTTTACTTTTTTGTGCCCTGTCTCCTGCGGAGCCGCTATTCCCCATGGTCCTTTCAGGAACCCCAGCATCCACTTAGGACGATAGAGAAAATACATTGAAAAAGCCAGATCCACATAAAATGCATTGAAAAAGCCAGATCCAACATAAAATAATTGAAAAAGCCAGAACCACATAAAATATAATGAAAGACGATTCACATAGTACACTTCAGCTCTCCCATGTGTTACTTCAGCCAGCACCCTGCTGTGTCATTCCAGCCAGCTTCCCCACATGTCACTCCTGCTAGAACCCTCATGTGTCACTTCAGAGCTCCCCCCAACTCATGCCATTGTAGCAGCTCCTTATTACCCCTTTCACACCGCACAAATATCCCGGTATCGACCCGGCATATTGCCGGGTGGACACGGGTTGGTGTGCGGTGTGAATGGGCTATGGTCGAATTCCTGGGTCGCCTGCCCCCGTAATTTAACCAGGTTATAAGCAGTGTTATTCCTGGGTTGAATACCGGGTCAGTGGCTGTGTAAATGAGCTCCCGGGTCAATGCGACCCGGGACCCGTTTACTACATAGGGAGAGGCGGCGTGGAGATGAGCTCATCTCCCAGCGCCGCCTCCACCACTGCTGCCGGCTCCCACCCTCTGCAGCTATGGCAACTGACACAGCAAATTGCCAGGTCGGGAAGCCACCTGTTAGGGTCCAATGCCAGATCCCACCCGGGAAGGACCGTTTCTAATTCCCGGGTGAGATCCTGCATTGGCGATGTGAAATGGGGGTTAAGGATCCTCTGTTTGATGGTGGGTGTTTTATCTCTAGTATCTGGCTACCTCAGTTCACAGTCCTCGTACTGCTTCCGCGTGTCTTTCTGGAGTGCAGTGGTTACCGGATCTGTTGTGGTAATGCGACTTCAAGTGTCGGAAGCCACATTTAAATAAAAAAAGAGCCACATGCGGCTCAAGAGCCACAGGTTGGCCACTGCTGATATACACTATATTATACCAGAATACAGTCACGTTTTTATACGTTAGCATATAATACACAGGGTTACAATACCCCCGGAGCCCTTGGGTGAGCCTGTGACTGTGCTTAATGTTGTGGGTTCTCCTGACCTATACATCATGACTGAATCAGGGGAGTTGCAGATTTATCCTAAGCATATTCACCGTTCTTTGCAGTTGGTGATGGTGCTTGGGATGTCGGCGGCTGCCTCCATTTTATCATTGATGACTGTTTGGACCCCCACTACAATTTCATTTGAAGCTCCACAGTGTGCCTTCCTTAATCCTGGGGGAGAACTGTTTCGTGTTGTATTGCAATCCATTGAGGTGTTATGGGGAGGGAAAGTTTTCCATTCTACAATTTTTATGGAACTGTGGCCTACCCTCTTCGCTACTTGGAAAATTCTGTGCAAGATGGTTAATGACTCCGTTTCTTTACCGGCTGCTGCTCGTGATCCGCTAGCCTACTTGGTTCCAGAATGGGCTTACCCCCCCGGACTAATTATTATTATTTTTTGTCAAGTTTGTGTGTTGCTTCGCTGGTTGCCGGGAACCCTTGCTGTGTTTTATTTTATTAGCGATACTCTCTAATATACTATGCGCTCTCATATTCTATTATATATTTTCTGTATATCTTTTCATTGGTACAATTTAGTTATTTCACGGTTAGGTTTCATTTGGACATCTCTTAGTTAAGAGCCTATATATCCTTCTTACCATTGCTAGTATTTAATTATTCAATGGTTCCAAGTTATGTTTTATTTGACCATCTCTTATTTAAGAGTTTAGAAATCTGAGTACACAGTTATATCTACAGGGTACAAGCACTATTCCTCATATTTCAGGGTCATTTATCATATCTCCATATTTTTATTCTTCTACGAGGGAGAACTATTATATTTACATTTTAGCCATATTTTTTTTTTTTTTTTTTTACTTGCCCCGGTCATTTTTTATTTATTTATTTATCCTGGTCTCAGGGAAGGGAGGGAGTGGCAGAGGGGGGGGGGGGGGGGGTGTTAGGTAGCTAGGTTAAGTAGTTTAATGGGGGTGGGGGGTTTGGGGATCCAAGTATACCTAGGTTGGGGTTAGGCTATACAGGTAGGGGGGTTCTGAGGTGGTTTGTTTTTGGGGGGATTTTGTTTCTGTTATATATTGCAGGGTTTTTTTGGTTTGGTTTTTATATATGGCAAATGTCTTAGGATTTTAATTCTTTTTTATTTTATTCTACATAACTGTGTGTTTTATTTATAGTCTGCAGGGTCAATACTGCTGTATTTTTCTATGCCTCGTGTGTCAGTCTTTTTTACTTTATCCTTGATGTGAGAGCCTGTGAGTTCTTACTGCTTATCGTTATACTGTGGGATGCACTGTAGTTCCTGACTTGTCGGATGTGCACTGTAACTATATCTTGCGTTCATTGGTTCATTGCCTGACCATACTTCTGGTTGCTTACTGTATACCTTACTATATCTGCCATTATTGTTTGGTGTAGTTTTTTTTTTTTTTTTGTGTCTGGGTGTTTATTCAAAACTTTCAATAAAAAATACGCAATTTAAAAATACAAACATAAAACGACCAGCAACGGCTGGTAACAAGACAGCAACAGCTGAACAGGTAAACATAGAAAAGAGAAACTGCTGAAAAGTCTACGCACGCACTGAGGCGGGTTCCCAATATCCCTTATGGGCTACGAAAAAAGGATTTACCGGTAGGTAATTAAAATCCTATTTTCTCTAGCATTCATAAGGGATATTGGGGGAATCTAGTACGATGGGGACATCCCAAAGCTTCCAGAACGGGCGGTAATGTGCGGAGACGTCTGCAGCACCCCCTGCCCAAACTGGGTATCAAACCTGTAGAACTTCACAAAGGTGTTCCTCCCCGACCATGTAGCAGCTCGGCATAGTTGCAAGGTCGAGACTCCACGGGCAGCCGCCCAGGAAGACCCCACGGACCTTGTAGAGTGGGCCTTTTATACGTAATCATTACAGCCAGTGCTGGTACATTTTTATTCTCTTTCTCTGGGCCTTCAGAGACTGGGGAACAGGCAAGGCTGCCCACAAATAAGCCTGTTGGATAGTAAGCCAAAGCCAACGAACAATGGCCTGCTTAGAAGCAGGACAACCCTTTCTCTGCGCATCATATAGCACGAACAAGGAATCCGTCTTCCTGATCCGAGCCGTTCTCTTGACATAGATCTTCAAGGCTCGCACAGCATCCAATGCCTCCAGAGGAGCAGAAGTGCCAGAACTTGACGGAACCACAATAGGTTTATTCAAGTGGAACACAGAGGTGACCTTCGGCAGGAACTGCTGCCTAGTCCCGAGCTCCGCTCTGTCCTCATAAAAGACCAAGTAGGAACTTTTATACGATAAGGCCCCCAATACTGAGAGACGCTTAGCAGAAGCCAGGACCAATAACATCACCATCTTCCATGTGAGGTACTTGTTTTCTACCATCGTCAGAGGTTCAAACCAGGAGGACTGTAGAAATTCCTACACTACATTCAAGTCCCAGGGTGCCATGGGCGGCACAAAAGGAGGTTGATTGTGAAGCACCCCTTGCAAGAAGGTCTGAACTTCTGGTAATACTGCCAATTTCTTCTGGAAGAAAATAGAGAGAGAGCTGAAATCTGGACCTTAATGGAACCCAGACGCAAGCCCTTTTCCACACAAGCCTGCAGGAAACGGAGGAACCGTCCCAGATGAAACTCCACAGGTGTATACATGCGGTCCTCGCACCAAGAGACATATCTCCTAAAGATATGATGATAATGTTTTGACGTCACAGGTTTCCTGGCCTGCACCATGGTAGCAGTAACCTTTATGGAAAGGCCCTTGTGAGCTAGGATGTTCCGCTCAACCTCCATGCCGTCAAACGAAGCCGCCGTAAGTCCGGGTAGACGAACGGTCCCTGTTGAAGAAGATCCCATCTCAGTAGCAGAGGACAAGGGTCCTTGACGGACATGTCCAGAAGATCCGCGTACCAAGCCCTCTGAGGCCAATCCGGGGCAATCAGAATTGCCTGGACTCTGATTCCTGATTCGCTTCAGCACCCTTGGGAGCAATGGAATCGGGTAGACCAGCCAGTAAAGGCCAAGCCGACGTCAGTGTATCTACTGCCCTCGCCTGAGGGTCCCTGGTTCATGAGCAATACCAACAAAGCTTCTTGTTGAGACGAGAAGCCATCATGTCTATTTGTGGGCAGCCCCACCGGTCAATGATCTGCTGAAACACCTGACGGTGAAGCCCTAACTCTCCCGGGTGGAGATCGTGACGACTCAGGAAGTCCGCTTCCCAGTTGTCTACTCCCGGAATGAAGATTGCGGACATTGCTCTTGCATTTCTTTCTGCCCAGAGGAGTAACTTTGACACCTCTTGCATGCAGGCCCTGTTTTTTGTCCTTCCTCATTGATTGATGTTCACTACTGCAGTGGCATTGTCCGACTGTACCTTGATCGCGTGATCCCTGAGCAGAGGTGAGGCCTGAAGCAGAGCAGAATGTTGATCGGAAGGAGGGCTTCGTGGGTTGACCACCTGCCCTGGAACTGAGCCCCCTGGGTGACAGCTCCCCATCAGACTCGCATTCATCATAAGGAGGATCCAATCCTGAATCCCGAAACTTCGGCCTTCCAGTAGGTTGGAGGACTGCAGCCACCACAGGAGAGAAATCCTGGCCTGAGGTGACAGCCGAATTATCCGGTGCATCTGAAGATGTGATCCGGACCACTTGCTTAGGAGATCCAATTGAAAAGTCCTGGCATGGAACCTTCCATACTGGATCACCTCGTACGAGGCAACCATTTTCCCCAACAATCTTATGCAAAGATGGATGGATGGATGGATGGATACCCGAGTAGGCTGGACAACCATGCGGACCATCTCCTGAAGTGTTCTCGCCTTGTCCTCTGGGAAGAACACTTTTTGGGCCACAGTATCCAGCAACATTCCCAGGAACAGGAGCCTCTGAGCTGGCTCCAAGTGAGACTTCTGTAAATTGAGGATCCACCCATGGTGTGACAGAAGCTGGATAGTGCGGTCTATGGGGGTCATTCTGAGTTGTTCGCTCATTGCCGATTTTCGCTATGCTGCGATTTGTTGCCAATTGCGCATGCGTAAGGCACGCAGGACGCATGCTCTTAGTTATTTAACTAAAAACTTAGCAGTTTTGCTGTGGATCCTGCGGCGCTTCTCAGTCGCACTGCTGATTGGTGAATGATTGACAGGAAAGGGGCGTTTCTGGGTGGTAACTGAGCGTTTTCCGGGAGTGTGCTAAAAAACGCAGGCGTATCAGGAAAAAACGCGGGAGTGTCTGGAGAAACGGGGGAGTGGCTGGCCGAACGCAGGGCGTGTTTGTGAGGTCAAACCAGGAACTAAACGGATTGAGCTGATCGCAATCTGTAAGTAGGTCTGGAGCTACTCAGAAACTGCAAAGAATTATTTAGTAGCAATTCTGCTAATCTTTCGTTCGCTATTCTGCTAAGCTAAGATACACTCCCAGAGAGCGGCGGCCTAGCGTGTGCAATGCTGCTAAAAGCAGCTAGCGAGCGATCAACTCGGAATGTGGGCCTATATGGAGTAATAAAAGCTCCCTGGATCTTGCTTTTATCAGGAGATCGTCCAGGTAAGGGACAACATTGACCCCCCCTGGACCCAGAGTTGGAACATTATCTCCGCCATTACCTTCGTGAACACCCTTGGAGCTGTGGACAAGCCGAAGGGTAGCGCATGGAACTTGTAGTGATCTTTCAGCAGGGCAAACCTCAGGTAAGCCTGATGAG
Organism: Pseudophryne corroboree; assembly: GCF_028390025.1. Classification (NCBI taxonomy): domain Eukaryota; kingdom Metazoa; phylum Chordata; class Amphibia; order Anura; family Myobatrachidae; genus Pseudophryne; species Pseudophryne corroboree. The sequence goes on along the minus strand of NC_086450.1, from coordinate 508,611,469 downwards.
GTGGCCAAATCGGGATATGGAGATAGGCGTCTTTTATATCCATGGAGACCATGAACTCCTGTTCTTTCAGACCCACAATCACTGCTCGCAAGGATTCCACCTTGAACCTGAAAACCTTTAGGTAAGGGTTCAAGGATTTTAGATTCAAAATGGGCCTTACCTAATCGTCCGGTTTCGGTACCACGAACAGGTTGGAGTAGTACCCCTTTCCCTGCTGTTGCAGTGGCACTGGAACAATGACTTGGGATTGGACCAATTTCAGGATGGCCTGTTGCAGCGTAACATGTCTGTCCTCCAAAGCTGGTAAGCTTGATTTGAAAAATCGTTTGGGAGGAGCACTGTCGAACTCCAGCTTGTAGCCCTGTGAAATGAGGTCCTTGACCCAGGTATCCTGGCAGTAAATTTCGCAGATGCGGCTGAAGTGATGCAGCCGAGCTCCCACCTCGAGATTCCCTCAGGGTGGGTGGGCACTGTCATGCTGAGGCCTTAGTGGAAGCTGCACTGGTGCTCTCCTGAGAACTGGTGATCGCAGGTTTGCTTGTCTTACCTCTTGTGCCTCTATAGCAGCGTTGGAGGCACCTCTGGCCCTAGATCTAAATCCGTTAGACCGAAAGGACTGGTTAGACAACCCTGGGTAGGAGCGTCTAGCCGGCGAGGCCCCAGAGGGGAGAAACGTGGATTTCCCCGCAGTAACTTTAGGAATTCACGTGTCCAATTCCACCCGAAGAGCCATTCCCCCAAAAAGGGGAGAGACTCGACACTGCGCTTGGATTCTGCGCCCGAATCCACTGACGCAACCACAAAGCCCTGCACACCAGCACTGCCATAGCAGTAGTCCTAGCGTTAATATTGCCTCTCTCTTTAAGAGAGTCACACAGGACACGTGCAGTGTCCTGAATGTGCTTCAGGAGAGTCACTATAGTGACCAGGGGCATACACCCCGTGAGGCTCTCCTGATTCTGAGTAGCCCATGTATGGATGGCATGAGTCATCCAGCAACCTGCTATGACCGAACTTTGTGATATACCCGCTGCTGTGTAGACTTCAGTGTAGTCTCTATCTTCCTATCCCTAGGGTCCTTTATGGTGAAGGAGCCCGGGGCTGGCTGTACCACCTTTCTAGATAGGTGCGAGATGGATACGTCCACAGCCGGGGGTTCTTTCCAGAATGTTCTGCCTTCAGGAGCAAATGGGAAAGTGTGCAAAAACCGTTTTGACACTTGGTATTTTTTATCTGGATTTTTCCAGGCTAACTTAAATAGGTCATCTAACTCTGCAGAATCAGGGAAAGTGACATTAGGCTTGTTTTGTGTGAAGAACAATGACTGCTGTGATGCAGTGTCCTCTAGAGGGCGTTTTATCACGTCCCGTATAGCTAAAATGAGGGGTTCAATACCCTGTGCAGAAGGGGAATCCCCAATAACAGGATCCAAATCCTCCCTCTCCTCCTGTATTTCCTCATCTGAATCTGAGAGTAAAGCAGGTAACCCACGTGTTAGTGGTCCTGAGTTAGAGAGGGGGGGCTGTGGAACATCTGCCCTAGCAGCTAAGTCTGCAACAGCCTGCTGCAGTTGAGTCTTTTGAGCTGTGATGACATATCTGACATCATGGTTTTTACAGCACCTAGCCAGGAAGGCTCTCAACCCCCCCCCCCCCCCTCCCCCCCCCCAGACCCCTCACTGAGCTGTATTGACTACATTGTTCACATGATATTGATGGAGAGAATCTGGTATGGCCTACACTGCACAATTTGTGTTTTACCATGTTTACAGCAAACAAACAACACTCATATACACAGACAAGTAATATAACAGCAAGCCTGCCCTTACTGTATGTGAGAGGGAGACACAGAGGAAGGAACAGCAAACCCAAGCTAAACAGCCCCATTGAGGCTGCAAGCAGTTATATCACGGTGTAACACCAGTGTTTTTGTCCTTTTCAGGACTCAGGATGTGTACAATAGCGGCTCCCCCCCTTTGCTACACCCCTGTACCAATTTTCCTGCATATCCTGAGTGTCTGGAGGAGCTGTGTGTGCCTGCTGCTGCAGCAGCTGTAAGCAGAGAAAGCCAAAACGCCTCTGGTCCTGCTCTGAGGAAGCTCCGCCCCCTGTAATGGCACTGCAGTTTTAGTAATCTTTATACTGGCAAAAGTCTCCCTATGAGTATAAAACATCACACAAGTGCTAGTTTTACCCACCGCTGCCAGTGTACATAGGGATCCATAGCGGATCCCCCCCAGGAGAGTCCCGTATGCCGCCCCTGCGTTTTTGCCGCACCATGAACCGGGGGACCCCCCTAGTACTCACCATCGATATCACCTTCAGCATATTGTTAGGTGTGCGCAGCGATTGTGACCGCCAAGGCGCAGTACCCCACTGTACAACAACCTCTCAGGACGGTGGTCCTGCAGTGGGGAAGCGGCTGACACCACGCAAGGTGACGGCCCCTCCCTCTCCCCCCAACTCCCACGGTGCAGGTGTACTGTTGCCCAAACATACTGAAAAATAACAAGATTTAGAAGAAACTGAAGAAAACTCTCTGGAGCTGCAGTGTGTGCATCCTCTCCTGAGGCAACTTTTTTTCTAAACTGCCTGTGGGAGGAGGCATAGAGGGGAGGAGCCAGCACACCCAGTTGAAGACATTTAAAGTGCAACAGCTCCTTTGGACCCCGTCTATACCCCATCGTACTAATGTGTCCCCAATATTCCTTATGGATGCTAGAGAAACTAATTTTATGCTTCACTTCATAGCCTCTTAAACGTGTACTGTGCTCTCCTTACTTTCCGTTAGCCCCGTACTGCGCGCTGCCAGAGAGCCCTTTACCTCTGTATACGCTCTCCTCGCGCCGCTCAGAGACTCTAGAATACCAGTGCCTGCTCTGTGTGCCCTGCCACCTCCTGCTCCGGTTCACTGTCTAAGCATGCAAGTGCTGCCCTGGGTCCTGCACTGAGGGGATATCTATCAGGCTGCTGCTCTATTATTTATTTATTTATTAGCAGTTTCTTATATAGCGCAGTATATTCCGTTGCGCTTTACAATTAGAAAAACAGTAATAGAACAAAACTGGGTAAAAACAGACAGACAGAGGTAGGAAGGCCCTGCTCGCAAGCTTACAATCTATAGGGAAATAGGCATTGATACACAAGGATAGATGCTACCTATTGCATAATGGTCACCAGATTGCTATGTTCTTAATGGGTTGTATGATATGATCACCCCGCAATGTTGGACAAGTGTCAGGAGGGTGTGAGAGTAAAGAAAGACAAGATATGTGATGTTATGTGGACTGTACAGAGAGGATGTAATTAGATAGGAGACAGTGAAGGTTATGTGGGTGGGTCTGGAATTTGATAGGCTTGTCTGAAGAGGTGAGTTTTCACGGAACGTTTAAAGGTTTGGAGACTAGAGGCGAGTCTTACTGTGCGTGGGAGGGCATTCCACAGAGTGGGTGAAGCCCGGATAAAGTCCTGACATTTTGAGTGGGAGCGAGTAATGCGTGTGGATGAGAGACGTAGATCTTGTGCAGAGCGGAGAGGTCGGGTAGGGAGATATTGTGAGATGAGTGAAGAGATGTATGTTGGTGCAGTTTGGTTAATAGCCTTGTATGTCAGTAAAAGTATTTTATATTTAATACGGTAGAATACTGGTAACCAATGGAGGGACTGAAAGAGTGGACCTGCAGACGATGAACGTCTAGCGAGGAAGATTAGCCTCGCAGCTGCATTCAGAATGGATTGTAGTGGTGAGAGCCTATGTTTGGGAAGACTGGTCAGGAGACTATTACAATAATCAATGCGGGAGATAATGAGAGCATGGATTAGAGTTTTTGCTGTGTCTTGTGTAAGATATGGTCGTATTTTGGATATGTTTCTTAGATGTATGTAACATGATCTTGAGACAGATTGAATGTGGGGAACAAAGGACAGTTCAGAGTCAAGAATGACACCTAGGCAGCGAGCTTGTGGGGCAGGGATGATATGCGAGTTCTCAACAATGATAGAGATATCAGGTTGGAAACTACTATTGGCCGGTGAAAAATAGGATTTTGGTACTTACCGATAAATCCTTTTCTCCTAATCCGTAGAGGATGCTGGGGACTCCAAAAGGACCATGGGGTATAGACGGGATCCGCAGGAGCTTAGGCACACTGAAAAGACTTAAAGTGGATGTGAACTGGCTCCTCCCTCTATGCCCCTCCTCCAGACCTCAGTTATAGGAACTGTGCCCAGGAGAGACGGACATTTCGAGGAAAGGATTTTTGTGTAAACTAAGGGCTACAAACATACCAGCCCACACCACAAACATACCGTATGACCGGAGTAATAGTAAACCAGATAACAGTATGAAATAACAGCAACTAGCTGAAAAACAGAAATACACTACCCATGTATAAACCAAGTTAACCAACAAGAATACATTGCCAGTAACAGTCCGCACTGGGATGGGCGCCCAGCATCCTCTACAGACTAGGAGAAAAATAAGAATTTACTTACCGATAATGCTATTTCTCGTAGTCCGTAGTGGATGCTGGGAACTCCGTAAGGACCATGGGGATAGCGGCTCCGCAGGAGACTGGGCACAAAAGTAAAGCTTTAGGACTACCTGGTGTGCACTGGCTCCTCCCCCTATGACCCTCCTCCAAGCCTCAGTTAGGATACTGTGCCCGGACGAGCGTACACAATAAGGAAAGATTTATGAATCCCGGGTAAGACTCATACCAGCCACACCAATCACACTATACAACTTGTGATCTGAACCCAGTTAACAGCATGATAACAGAGGAGCCTCTGGATAGATGGCTCACAACAATAATAACCCGATTTAGTTAACAATAACTATGTACCAGTATTGCAGACAATCCGCACTTGGGATGGGCGCCCAGCATCCACTACGGACTACGAGAAATAGAATTATCGGTAAGTAAATTCTTATTTTCTCTGACGTCCTAGTGGATGCTGGGAACTCCGTAAGGACCATGGGGATTATACCAAAGCTCCCAAACGGGCGGGAGAGTGCGGATGACTCTGCAGCACCGAATGAGAGAACTCCAGGTCCTCCTCAGCCAGGGTATCAAATTTGTAGAATTTAGCAAACGTGTTTGCCCCTGACCAATTAGCTGCTCGGCAAAGTTGTAAAGCCAAGACCCCTCGGGCAGCCGCCCAAGATGAGCCCACCTTCCTTGTGGAATGGGCTTTTACAGATTTTGGCTGTGGCAGGCCTGCCACAGAATGTGCAAGCTGAATTGTACTACAAATCCAACGAGCAATAGTCTGCTTAGAAGCAGGAGCACCCAGCTTGTTGGGTGCATACAGGATAAACAGCGAGTCAGATTTTCTGACTCCAGCCGTCCTGGAAACATATATTTTCAGGGCCCTGACTACATCCAGCAACTTGGAGTCCTCCAAGTCACTAGTAGCCGCAGGTACCACAATAGGTTGGTTCAGATGAAACACTGAAACCACCTTAGGGAGAAAAAGAGGACGAGTCCTCAATTCCGCCCTGTCTGAATGGAAGATCAGATAAGGGCTTTTACAGGATAAAGCTCGCCAATTCTGACACGCGCCTGGCCGAGGCCAGGGCCAACAACATGACCACTTTCCATGTGAGATATTTTAACTCCACAGATTCAAGTGGTTCAAACCAATGTGACTTTAGGAACCCCAAAACTACATTGAGATCCCAAGGTGCCACTGGAGGCACAAAAGGAGGCTGTATATGCAGTACCCCTTTTACAAACGTCTGAACTTCAGGAACTGAAGCTAGTTCTTTCTGGAAGAAAATTGACAGGGCCGAAATTTGAACCTTAATGGACCCCAATTTTAGGCCCATAGACACTCCTGTTTACAGGAAATGCAGGAATCGACCTAGTTGAAATTCCTCCATCGGGGCCTTACTGGCCTCGCACCACGCAACATATTTTCGCCAAATGCGGTGATAATGCTTTGCGGTTACATCCTTCCTGACTTGATCAGGGTAGGGATGACTTCATCCGGAATGCCTTTTTCCTTCAGGATCCGGCGTTCAACCGCCCTGCCGTCAAACGCAGCCGCGGTAAGTCTTGGAATAGACAGGGTCCTTGCTGGAGCAGGTCCCTTCTTAGAGGTAGAGGCCACGGGTCCTCCGTGAGCATCTCTTGAAGTTCCGGGTACCAAGTCCTTCTTGGCCAATCCGGAGCCACGAGTATAGTTCTTACTCCCCTCCGTCTTATAATTCTCAGTACTTTTGGTATGAGAGGAAGAGGAGGGAACACATACACTGACTGGTACACCCACGGTGTTACCAGAGCGTCCACAGCTATTGCCTGAGGGTCCCTTGACCTGGCGCAATACCTGTCCAATTTTTTGTTTAGGCGGGACGCCATCATGTCCACCTTTGGTTTTTCCCAACGGTTTACAATCATGTGGAAGACTTCTGGGTGAAGTCCCCACTCTCCCGGGTGGAGGTCATGCCTGCTGAGGAAGTCTGCTTCCCAGTTGTCCACTCCCGGAATGAACACTGCTGACAATGCGATCACATGATTTTCCGCCCAGCGAAAAATCCTTGCAGCTTCTGCCATTGCCCTCCTGCTTCTTGTGCCGCCCTGTCTGTTTACGTGGGCGACTGCCGTGATGTTGTCCGACTGGATCAGCACCGGCTGACCTTGAAGCAGAGGTCTTGCTTGGCTTAGGGCATTGTAAATGGCCCTTAGCTCCAAAATATTTATGTGAAGTGATGTCTCCAGGCTTGACCACAAGCCCTGGAAATTTCTTCCCTGTGTGACTGCTCCCCAGCCTCGCAGGCTGGCATCCGTGGTCACCAGGACCCAGTCCTGAATGCCGAATCTGCGGCCCTCTAGACGATGAGCACTCTGCAACCACCACAGGAGAGACACCCTTGTCTTTGGTGACAGGGTTATCTGCTGATGCATCTGAAGATGCGATCCGGACCATTTGTCCAGCAGGTCCCACTGGAAAGTTCTTGCGTGGAATCTGCCGAATGGAATTGCTTCGTAGGAAGCCACCATTTTTCCCAGGACCCTTGTGCACTGATGCACTGACACTTGGCCTGGTTTTAGGAGGTTTCTGACTAGTTCGGATAACTCCCTGGCTTTCTCCTCCGGGAGAAACACCTTTTTCTGGACTGTGTCCAGGATCATCCCTAGGAATAGAAGACATGTCGTCGGGATCAGCTGCGATTTTGGAATATTGAGAATCCAACCGTGCTGCCGCAACACTACCTGAGATAGTGCTACCCCGACTACCAATAGTTCCCTGGATCTTGCCCTTATCAGGAGATCGTCCAAGTAAGGAATAACTAAAACTCCCTTCCTTCGAAGGAGTATCATCATTTCGGCCATTACTTTGGTAAAGACCCGGGGTGCCGTGGACAAACCAAACGGCAGCGTCTGAAACTGATAGTGACAGTTCTGTACCACAAACCTGAGGTACCCTTGGTGAGAAGGGTAAATTGGGACATGGAGATAAGCATCCTTGATGTCCAGAGACACCATATAATCCCCTTCTTCCAGGTTCGCAATCACCGCTCTGAGTGACTCCATCTCGAATTTGAACCTTTGTATGTAAGTGTTCAAGGATTTCAGATTTAAAATAAGTCTCACCGAGCCGTCCGGCTTCGGTACCACAAACAGTGTGGAATAATACCCCTTTCCCTGTTGTAGGAGGGGTACCTTGATTATCACCTGCTGGGAATACAGCTTGTGAGTGGCTTCTGCTGCAGCCTTTTTCCTCTCCCTCTGCAACGGGGCAGAAATGAGGAGTCTTTTGCCCGCTTGCCCTTATGGGGCCTAAAGGACTGCGCCTGATAATACGGCGTCTTCTTATGTTGAGAGGCTACCTGGGGTAAAAATGTGGATTTCCCAGCCGTTGCCGTGGCCACCAGGTCTGTTAGACCTACCCCAAATAACTCCTCCCTTTTATAAGGCGATACTTCCATATGCCTTTTGGAATCAGCATCACCTGACCACTGTCTTGTCCATAACCCTCTTCTGGCAGAAATGGACAGCGCACTTACTCTTGATGCCAGTCGGCAAATATCCCTCTGTGCATCACGCATATATATAAATGCATCTTTTAAATGCTCTACAGGCAATAATATACTGTCCCTATCTAGGGTATCAATATTGTCAGTCAGGGAATCCGACCAAGCCACCCCAGCACTGCACATCCAGGCTGAGGCGATTGCTGGTCGCAGTATCACACCCGTGTGAGTGTATATAAATTTTTAGGATATTTTCCTGCTTTCTGTCAGCAGGTTCCTTAAGGGCGGTCGTATCCGGGGACGGTAGTGCCACCTGTTTAGACAAGCGTGTGAGCGCTTTATCCACCCTAAGGGGTGTTTCCCAACGTGCCCTATCCTCTGGCGGGAAGGGGTATGATGATAATAACTTTTTAGGAATTAACAGTTTTTATCGGGGGAAACCCACGCATCATCACACACTTCATTTAATTCCTCAGATGCAGGAAAAACTACAGGCAGTTTTTTCTCACCCAACCTAATACCCTTTTTAGTGGTACTGGTATTATCAGAAATATGTAAAACATTTTCCATAGCCTCAATCATGTAACGTGTGGCCCTACTGGAAGTCACATTCGTCTCTTAATCGTCGACACTGGAGTCAGTATCCGTGTCGGCGTCTGTATCTGCCATCTGAGGTAACGGGCGTTTTAGAGCCCCTGATGGCTTTTGAGACGCCTGGACAGGCACAAGCTGAGTAGTCGGCTGTCTCATGTCATCAATCTTTTGTAAAGAGCTGACACTGTCACGTAATTCCTTCCATAAGCTCAGCCACTCAGGTGTCGACTCCCTAGGGGGTGACATCTCCATTACAGGCAATTGCTCCGCCTCCACACCATTTTCCTCCTCATACATGTCGACACAATCGTACCGACACACAGCACACACACAGGGAATGCTCTGATAGAGGACAGGACCCCACTAGCCCTTTGGGGAGACAGAGGGAGAGTATGCCAGCACACACCAGAGCGCTATATATATACAGGGATAACCTTATAGAAGTGTTTTTCCCCTTATAGCTGCTGTTTTATTAATACTGCGCCTAATTAGTGCCCCCCTCTCTTTTTTAACCCCTTTCTGTAGTGTAGTAACTGCAGGGGAGAGCCAGGGAGCTTCCCTCCAACGGAGCTGTGAGAGAAAATGGCGCCTGTGCTGAGGAGATAGGCTCCGCCCCTTTTTTGCGGACTTTTCTCCCGCATTTTTATGGATTCTGGCAGGGGTTAAAATACATCCATATAGCCCTGGGGGTTATATGTGGTGTATTTATGCCAGCCAAGGTGTTTACATTGCTGCTCAGGGCGCCCCCCCCTAGCGCCCTGCACCCTCAGTGACCGAAGTGTGAAGTGTGCCTGAGTAACAATGGCGCACAGCTGCAGTGCTGTGCGCTACCTTGTTGAAGACTGATGTCTTCTGCCGCCGATTTTTCCGGACCTCTTCTTGCTTCTGGCTCTGTAAGGGGGCCGGCGGCGCGGCTCTGGGACCGAGCTCCGAGGCTGGGCCTGTGTTCGGTCCCTCTGGAGCTAATGGTGTCCAGTAGCCTAAGAAGCCCAATCCACTCTGCACGCAGGTGAGTTCGCTTCTTCTCCCCTTAGTCCCTCGATGCAGTGAGCCTGTTGCCAGCAGGTCTCACTGAAAATAAAAAACCTAAAACTAAACTTTTACTAAGAAGCTCAGGAGAGCCCCTAGTGTGCACCCTTCTCGGCCGGGCACAAAAATCTAACTGGGGCTTGGAGGAGGGTCATAGGGGGAGGAGCCAGTGCACACCAGGTAGTCCTAAAGCTTTACTTTTGTGCCCAGTCTCCTGCGGAGCCGCTATCCCCATGGTCCTTACGGAGTTCCCAGCATCCACTAGGACGTCAGAGAAAGGATTTATCGGTAAGTACCAAAATCCTATTTTCTCTTACGTCCTAGAGGATGCTGGGGACTCCAAAAGGACCAGGGGGTTTATACCAAAGCTCCAGACCGGGCGGGAGAGTGCAGACGACTCTGCAGCACCGACTGAGCAAACGCAAGGTCCTCATCAGCCAGGGTATCAAACTTATAGAACTTAGCAAAAGTGTTTGCCCCTGACCAGGTGGCCGCACGGCAAAGCTGTAAAGCCGATACGCCTCGGTCAGCCGCCCAAGACGAGCACACTTTTCTGGTAGAATGTGCTTTTACGGACTTCGGCATGGGTAGCCCGGCCGAAGAATGAGCCTGCTGAATCGTACTACAAATCAAGCGTGCAATAGTCTGTTTTGAAGCAGGATGACCAATCTTGTTAGCAGCATACAGGACAAACAGCGCCTCCGTTTTCCTGGCAACAGCCGTACGGGTGACTTAGATCTTCAAAGCTCTCACCACATCCAGAGACTTTGGAACCGCCACAGCATCCGTAGCCACCGGCACCACAATTCAGCAAAAATTGTTGACGAGTCCGCAATTCTGCCCTATCTGAATGAAAAATCAAGTACGGGCTCTTATGAGATAAAGCCGCCAACTCAGACACCCGCCAGCGCCAACAGCATGACAACCTTCCAAGTGAGAAACTTCAACTCAACCTTACGCAAAGGTTCAAACCAGGAAGACATGAGAAACTGTAAAACCACATCAAGATCCCATGGGGCCACAGGAGGCACAAACGGAGGATTGATATGCATTACTCCTTTCACAAAAGTCTGAACCTCTGGGAGGACAGCTAATTCCTTTTGAAAGAAAATAGACAAAGCCGAAATCTGCACTTTGATGGAGCCTAATTTCAGGCCTGCATCTACACCTGCCTGCAAAAAATGGAGAAAACGACCCAAGTGAAAATCTTCCGCAGGAGCCATTTTAGTCTCACACCAGGAAACATACTTTCTCCAAATACGGTGATAATGTTTCGCCGTAACCTCCTTCCTAGCCTTAATGAGAGTGGGAATGACCTCCCCGGGAATACCCTTACGAGCTAAGATCTGGCGCTCAACTTCCATGCCGTCAAACGCAGCCGCGGTAAGTCTGGAAACACGCATGGACCCTGCAACAACAGGTCCTCTCTTAGAGGAAGCGGCCAAAGATCTTCCACCAGTAACTCCTGAAGATCCGGGTACCAGGCCCTTCTTGGCCAATCTGGAACGACGAGAATCGCCTGAACCCTTGCTCGTCGAATGATCACCAGTACCTTTGGAATGAGAGGAAGTGGAGGGAACACATACACCGACCGCAACACCCACGGAGACACCAGGGCGTCCACTGCACCGGCTTGGGGGTCTCTTGACCTGTAACAATACCTCGGAAGCTTCTTGTTGAGACGAGACGCCACCATGTCGATTAACGGAATTCCCCAACGCTTTGTCACCTCTGCAAATACCTCTTGGTGAAGAGCCCATTCGCCCGGATGGAGATCGTGTCTGCTGAGGAAATCTGCTTCCCAGTTGTCCACACCCGGTAGGAAGACTGCTGACAGTGCGCTCACGTGTTGTTCCGCCCAGCGAAGGATTCTTGTGGCCTCCACCATTGCCGCTCTGCTCCTTGTTCCACCTTGACGGTTTATATGTGCCGACGCTGTGATGTTGTCTGACTGTACCAGGACAGGTCGACATTGAAGAAGGCTTCTTGCTTTTAACAGGCCGTTGTAAATGGCTCTTAACTCGAGAACATTTATGTGGAGACACGCTTCCTGGAGCGACCATCTCCCCTGGAAGTTTCTTCCTTGGGTGACTGCACCCCAGCCCCGGAGACTTGCATCTGTTGTCAGAAGTACCCAGTCCAGGATACCGAACCGGCGACCTTCCAGGAGGTGAGAACTTTGCATCCACCACAGGAGAGAAATTCTGGCTCTGGGAGATAGACTTATCGTCCGGTGCATGTGCAGGTGAGACCCGGAGCATTTGCTCAGCAAATCCCACTAAAACACCCGGGCATGAAACCTGCCAAACGGAATGGCTTCGTACGCCGCAACCATTTTCCCCAGGGGTGGTCTTCTGTATGCCGAATGTCGGGATCCCGGCGCACAGTATACCGGCGCCGGAATCCCGACACCCGGCATACCGACAAGTATTCTCCCTCGTGGGGGTCCACGACCCCCCCCTGGAGGGAGAATAAAATAGTGTGGCGCGCGTAGCCCGTAGCGTGGCGAGCGCAGCAAGCCCGCAAGGGGCTCCTTTGCACTCGCCACGCTGTCGGTATGCCGGCGGTCGGGCTCCCGGCGCCGGTATGCTGGTCGCCGGGAGCCCGAGCGCCGGCATACCATACTACACCCTTCCCCAGAACCTGAGTACATTGATGGATGGACACACACTTCTGCCGCAGAAGTTACCTGACCATCAACCGTAGTTCTCGAGCTTTTTCTTCTGGAAGAAATACTCTTCGTAACTCAGTGTCCAGAATCATGCCCAGAAACGACAGCCGAGTGGCCGGAATCAACTGAGATTTCGGCAAATTTAGCACCCAACCGTGCTGCCGGAGCACCAACAGTACCAAACTCACACTCCTCAGCAAGCGTTCTTGGGCCTCGCCTTTATCAGGAGATCGTCCAAGTACGGGATAATTGTAACCCCTTGCCTGTGAAGGAGAACCATCATTTCTGCCATGACCTTGGTGAAAATCCTCGGGGCCGTGGAAAGCCCAAACGGCAACGTCTGAAATTGGTAATGAGAATCCTGTACCGCAAACCTTAGGAAAGCCTGATGCGGAGGATAAATCGGGACGTGTATGTAGGCATCCTTTATGTCCACTGACGCCATAAAATCACCCCCCTTCTAAGCTGGCAATCACCGCTCGAAGAGATTCCATCTTGAACTTGAAAACTTTCAAGTATGGATTGAGCAATTTTAGGTTCAGAATCGGTCTGACAGAACCGTCCGGTTTCGGCACCACAAAGAGGCTCGAGTAGAACCCCTCCCCCCCGTTGAGACGGGGGAACGGGAACAATGACCCTTGTATTGCTGCCAGCACGACCTCCCTGTCTGGAAGAGACACTGGCAGGGTCGACATGAAAAAACGGTGAGGGGGCGTCTCCTGAAACTCCAGCCTGTAGCCCTGAGATACAATCTCTAGAACCCACGGATCCAAGTCCGATTGGACCCAGACCCGACTGAAGAACTGCAGACGGCCCCCCACCGGGACGGACTCCCCCAGGGAAGCCCCAGCGTCATGCGGTGGACTTGGTAGCGGCAGGGGCGGACTTCTTGTCCTGGGCGCCTGACACTGCAGGCGACTTCTGTCCCCTTCCTCTACCTTTTAAAGAGAGAAAGGACGAACCTTTTCCTCGCCTGTATTTATTTGGACGAAAGGACTGCATCTGCTGATGTTGTGGCTTTTTGTGTTGTGTGGGAACATAGGGAAGAAACGAGGACTTACCCGCTGTCGCAGTAGAAACCAGGTCCGCCAAGCCTTCCCCCAAACAGGACATTACCTTTGAAGGGTAACGCTTCCATAGCTCTTTTGGAATCGGCATCAGCATTCCATTGATGGATCCACAGCGCCCTCCTGGCCGAAATAGACATGGCATTGGCTCTTGACCCCAAGAGACCAACATCCCTCGCCGCATCCTTCAGGTAATCTGCAGCGTCCTTGATATAACCAAGAGTTAAAAGAACAGTATCTTTATCAAGGGTATCCATATCAGCAGCTAAATTCTCAGCCCATTTAGCAATAGCACTACTCACCCATACCGACGCCACAGCAGGTCTGAGCAATGCACCCGTATTAGTGAAAATGGACTTCAGAGACGTCTCCAGCTTGAGATCCGACGGATCTTTGAGAGCTGCCGTGTCAGGAGACGGAAGCGCCACCTTCTTAGACAAACGAGATAAAGCTTTATCAACATTTGGAGACGCCTCCCATTTTCCCCTATCAACTGATGGAAAAGGATACGCCATGTAAATCCTCTTGGAAATCTGCCACCTCTTGTCCGGCGACTCCCAAGCCTTTTCACAAAGAGCATTCATCTCATGAGAGGGGGGAAACTGCACCTCAGGTTTTTTCTCTTTAAACAAGCAAATCCTTGTTTCCTGTACTGCAGGTTCCTCAGAAATGCGTAACAAATCTTTTATAGCCACAATCATGTACTGAATACTCTTAACTAATCTAGGATGTAAAGAAGCCTCAGTGAAGTCGACATCGGACTCAGAATCCGTGTCGGTATCAGTATCTACCACTTGAGTAAACGGCCTCTTTATCGACCCCGACGGGGTCTGTACCTGCGACAAAGCATCCTCCATGGATTTTTTTCCACACCTGTGTCTGTGATTCAGATTTATCTAATCTCTTTGATAAAGAAGTCACATTAGAATTAATTGTATTCAACAGTGCAAGTAAATCAGGTGTCGGCTGCGTCGACAGAGCCAACTCCAGACCCGCATCTGCTCCCCCAATAACCTCCTCCGGTGAATAACATTCAGCCTCAGACATGTCGACACCTAGTATCGACCCACCGACACACATACAATGCCTCAGCCAGGGGACAGGCCCACAAGGAAGCCTGGACAGAGAAACACAGAGGGAGTATGCCAGCCCACACCCCAGCGCCCATATATCCCACCAACGAAAATATATGTACCACGGGGGGGGGAGATTACCCCAGGGCATCATGTGAAGCAGCTACTCAACCCTTTAAAAGCCAATTTGCACCTTCCACTGATGCTACAGCGACTCTTCCGGACAATAAAAATTAGGACTGCATCTTGCCCAGGCACACCAGCACCGGCCATCTCTCCAGCCATGGATCTATTTGCAAGCATTGACGGGTGTTTGTTATTGTCTGCCAAACATGTTCTGAGAAGAGACTGACTGCAGTGTCCGATAGCAACCCCGCTGTGTCTAGAACACCCCCCCCCCCCCACTATCTTCCCAGTACTTATCTAAAATATCTTCAGTAATGTCATCCTAAAACTTTGTGCAGTCAGGAATGTTATTACTAGTTTTAACACGAGAATTAGGACTTAGAGGCGTTAGTCTTTACTTCTTCATTGTAGCCCCATAATTATTTCCCATACTATCCTTTTAAACCGGGACACAGCTGGCTGACTTCAAGCCTGCCTTTCACCTGGTTCTTAGCAGCTAGATAATAGGATTTTAATTACCTACCAGTAAATCCTTCTTGTAGTGCGTAGGGGATACTGGGAATCCATTTAGTACCATGGGATATAGACTGGTCCACTAGGAGCCTTGGGCACTTTAAGAATTTGATAGTGTGCGCTGGCTGCTCCCTCTATGCCCCTCCTACCAGACTGTCTAGGAAACGGTGCCCAAGGAGACGGACATACTTTGAGAGAAGGATAGATAAGGAAAGGTGCCGAGATTATGAACCAGCATACACAATAGAAGAGGAAAGCCATGCTAACCAAACTTGAAACCAGGAACAGCAACAGCTGAACCAACCAGAATACTTAACCAAGTAACAGTGCAGGAAGAACGAAGCACCGGGTGGGCGCCCAGTATCCCCTACGGACTACGAGAAAAATAAGAATTTACTCACCGGTAATTCTATTTCTCATAGTCCGTAGTGGATGCTGGGGACTCCGTAAGGACCATGGGGATTAGCGGCTCCGCAGGAGACTGGGCACAACTATAAAGAAAGCTTTTAGACTACTGGTGTGCACTGGCTCCTCCCACTAAGACCCTCCTCCAGACCTCAGTTAGGATACTGTGCCCGGAAGAGCTGACACAATTAGGAAGGATTTTGAATCCCGGGTAAGACTCATACCAGCCACACCAATCACACCGTATAACTCGTGATACAATACCCAGTTAACAGCATGATAACAACTGAGCCTCTCAACAGATAGATCAACAATAACCCTTTAGTTAAGCAATAACTATATACAAGTATTGCAGACAATCCACACTTGGGATGGGCTCCCAGCATCCACTACGGACTATGAGAAATAGAATTACCGGTGAGTAAATTCTTATTTTCTCTAACATCCTAAGTGGATGCTGGGGACTCCGTAAGGACCATGGGGATTATACCAAAGCTCCCAAACGGGCGGGAGAGTGCGGATGACTCTGCAGCACCGAATGAGAGAACTCCAGGTCCTCCTCAGCCAGGGTATCAAATTTGTAGAATTTTGCAAACGTGTTTGCCCCTGACCAAGTAGCAGCTCGGCAAAGTTGAAGAGCCGAGACCCCTCGGGCAGCCGCCCAAGAAGAGCCCACTTTCCTCGTGGAATGGGCTTTCACTGATCTAGGATGCAGCAGTCCAGCCGCAGAATGTGCAAGCTGAATCGTACTACAGATCCAGCGAGCGATAGTCTGCTTAGAAGCAGGTGCACCCAACTTGTTGGGCGCATACAGGATAAAGAGCGAGTCAGTCTTCCTGACTCCAGCTGTCCTGGAAACATAAATTTTTAGGGCCCTGACTACATCCAACAACTTGGAAGCCTCCAAGTCATTTGTAGCCGCAGGCACCACGATAGGTTGGTTCAGATGAAAAGCTGATACCACTTTGGGGAGAAACTGGGGACGAGTCCTCAATTCTGCCCTATCCATATGGAAAATCAGATAAGGGCTTTACATGACAAAGCCGCCAATTCTGAAACACGCCTGGCCGAAGCCAAGGCCAACAACATGACCACTTTCCACGTGAGATATTTCAAATCCACGGTTTTCAGTGGCTCAAACCAATGTGACTTTAGGAAATCCAACACCACGTTGAGATCCCAAGGTGCCACTGGAGGCACAAAAGGGGGCTGAATATGCAGCACTCCCTTAACAAAAGTCTGAACTTCAGGTAGTGAAGCCAATTCTCTCTGGAAGAAAATCGATAGAGCCGAAATCTGGACCTTAATGGAACCCAATTTAAGGCCCATAGTCACCCCTGACTGTAGGAAGTGCAGGAACCGGCCCAGCTGAAATTCTTCCGTTGGGGCCTTCCTGGCCTCACACCACGCAACATATTTTCGCCATATGCGGTGATAATGGTTTGCGGTTACTTCTTTCCTAGCTTTTATCAGCGTAGGAATGACTTCCTCCGGAATGCCCTTTTCCTTCAGGATCCGGTGTTCAACCGCCATGCCGTCAAACGCAGCCGTGGTAAGTCTTGGAACAGACAGGGCCCCTGCTGCAGCAGGTCCTGTCTGAGCGGTAGAGGCCATGGGTCCTCTGACATCATTTCTTGAAGTTCCGGATACCACGCTCTTCTTGGCCAATCCGGAACAATGAGTATAGTTCTTACTCCTCTTCTCCTTATTATCCTCAGTACCTTTGGTATGAGAGGAAGAGGAGGGAACACATAAACCGATCGGTACACCCACGGTGTTACCAGAGCGTCCACAGCTATCGCCTGCGGGTCTCTCGACCTGGCGCAATATTTTTCTAGCTTTTTGTTTAGGCGGGACGCCATCATGTCCACCTGTGGTTTTTCCTACTGGTTTACAATCATTTGAAAGACTTCTGGATGAAGTCCCCACTCTCCCGGGTGGAGGTCGTGCCTGCTGAGGAAGTCTGCTTCCCAGTTGTCCACTCCCGGAATGAACACTGCTGACAGTGCTAACACGTGATTTTCCGCCCATCGGAGAATCTTTGTGGCTTCTGCCATCGCCGTCCTGCTTCTCGTGCCGCCCTGTCGATTTACATGGGCGACCGCCGTGATGTTGTCTGACTGGATCAGTACCGGCTGGTTTTGAAGCAGGGGTTTTGCCTGACTTAGGGCATTGTAAATGGCCCTTAGTTCCAGAATATTTATGTGCAGGGAAGTCTCCTGACTTGACCATAGTCCTTGGAAGTTTCTTCCCTGTGTGACTGCTCCCCAGCCTCGAAGGCTGGCATCCGTGGTCACCAGGACCCAGTCCTGTATGCCGAATCTGCGGCCCTCTTGAAGATGAGCACTCTGCAGCCACCACAGCAGAGACACCCTTGTCCTCGGAGACAGGGTTATCAGACGATGCATCTGAAGATGCGATCCGGACCACTTGTCCAACAGGTCCCACTGAAAGGTTCTTGCATGAAACCTGCCGAATGGAATCGCTTCGTAGGAAGCTATCATTTTTCCCAGGAGCCGCGTGCAATGATGCACCGACACCTGTTTTGGTTTTAAGAGGCTTCTGACTAGAGATGACAGCTCCTTGGCCTTTTCCTCCGGGAGAAACACTTTTCTCTGTTCTGTATCCAGAACCATCCCTAGGAACAGCAGGCGTGTCGTAGGGACCAGCTGTGACTTTGGAATGTTTAGAATCCAGCCGTGCTGTTGTAGCACTTCCCGAGATAGTGCTACCCCTATCAACAACTGCTCTCTGGACCTCGCCTTTATCAGGAGATCGTCCAAGTATGGGATAATTAAAACTCCCTTCCTTCGAAGGAGTATCATCATTTCTGCCATTACCTTGGTAAAGACCCTCGGAGCCGTGGAGAGACCGAACGGCAACGTCTGAATTTGGTAATGACAATCTTGTACCACAAACCTGAGGTACTCCTGGTGAGGATGGTAAATGGGGACATGTAGGTAAGCATCCTTGATGTCCAGCGATACCATGTAATCTCCCTCGTCCAGGCTTGCAATAACCGCCGTGAGCGATTCCATCTTGAACTTGAATTTTTTTATATATGTGTTCAAGGATTTCAAATTTAAAATGGGTCTCACCGAACCATCCGGTTTCGGTACCACAAACATTGTGGAATAGTAACCCCTTCCTTGTTGAAGATGGGGCACCTTTACTATCACTTGTTGTGAATACAGCTTTTGAATTGCCTGTAACACACTGCCTCCCTGCCTGAGGGAGTGGTTGGCAAGGCAGATTTGAGGAAACGGCGGGGGGGAGATGTCTCGAATTCCAGTTTGTACCCCTGAGATACTACTTGAAGGATCCAGGGATCCACCCGTGAGCGAGCCCACTGATTGCTGAAATTTTTGAGACGGGCCCCCACCGTACCTGGCTCCGCCTGTGGAGCCCCAGCGTCATGCTGTGGACTTAGAGGAAGCGGGGGAGGACTTTTGCTCCTGGGAACTGGCTGTATGCTGCAGCTTTTTCCCTCTACCTCTGGGCAGAAAGGACGCGCCTTTAACCCGCTTGCCCCTATTGGGCCGAAAGGACTGTACCTGATAATACGGTGCTTTCTTTGGTTGTGAGGGAACATGGGGTAAAAATGTAGACTTCCCAGCTGTTGCTGTGGAAACGAGGTCCGAGAGACCATCCCCGAACAATTCCTCACCCTTATAAGGCAGAACTTCCATGTGTCGTTTGGAATCTGCATCACCTGTCCACTGCCGAGTCCATAACCCTCTCCTGGCAGAAATGGACATTGCACTAATTTTGGATGCCAGCCGGCAAATATCCCTCTGTGCATCCCTCATGTATAAAAGTGCGTCTTTTATATGCTCTACGTTTAGCAAAATAGTGTCCCTGTCTAGGGTATCTATATTTTCTGACAGGGAATCTGACCACGC
Organism: Pseudophryne corroboree; assembly: GCF_028390025.1. Classification (NCBI taxonomy): domain Eukaryota; kingdom Metazoa; phylum Chordata; class Amphibia; order Anura; family Myobatrachidae; genus Pseudophryne; species Pseudophryne corroboree. Next base: position 508,592,112 of record NC_086450.1, on the reverse strand, counting down.
AGCAGCAGCGCTGCACATCCAGGCTGAAGCTATAGCCGGTCTCAGTATCACACCTGTGTGTGTATATATAGATTTCAGGATAGCCTCCTGCTTTCTATCAGCAGATTCCTTCAGGGCGGCCATATCCGGAGACGGTAGTGCCATCTTCTTTGACAAGCGTGTGAGCGCTTTATCCACCCTAGGGGATGTTTCCCAGCGTGACCTATCCTCTGGCGGGAAAGGGTACGCCATTAGTAACCTCTTAGAAATTACCATCTTTTTATCAGGGGAAGCCCACGCTTCTTCACACACTTCATTTAACTCTTCAGACGGAGGAAAAGCTACTGGTAGTTTTTTCTCTCCAAACATTATACCCTTTTTTGTGGTACCGGGGGTAACATCAGAAATGTGCAACACATTTTTCATTGCCTCAATCATGTAACGTGTGGCCCTACTGGACGTTACATTAGTCTCTTCGTCGTCGACACTGGAGTCAGTATCCGTGTCGACATCTGTGTCAACCATCTGAGGTAGCGGGTGTTTTAGAGCCCCTGATGGTTTTTGAGACGCCTGGGCAGGCACAGGCTGAGAAGCCGGCTGTCCCACATTAGGTATGTCGTCAAACCTTTTATGTAAGGAGTCGACACTATCACGTAATTCCTTCCACAGCACCATCCACTTACATTTACAGGCATCTGCTCCGCCTCCACATAAGCCTCATCAAACATGTCGACACAGCCGTACCGACACACCGCAAACACACAGGGAATGCTCTGACAGAGGACAGAACCCCACAAAGCCTTTTGGGGAGACAGAGAGAGAGAGTATGCCAGCACACACCAGAGCGCTATATAACACTGGGATCCCACTATCAATGAGTGTTTTCCCTATAGCTGCTTTTTTATATATATTACATATATATAATATCTATACTGCGCCTAAATTTAGTGCCCCCCCCTCTCTTTTTTACCCTTCTGTAGTATTCTTAGACTGCAGGGGAGAGCCAGGGAGCTTCCTTCCAGCGGAACTGAGGGAAAAATGGCGCCAGTGTGCTGAGGGAGAAGCCCTGCCCCCTTTTCGGCGGACTTTCTCCCGCTTTTTCTGTAATACTGGCAGGGGTAATTTTACATCTATATAGCCTCTGGGACTATATATGATGTATATTTTGCCAGCCAAGGTGTTATTTATTGCCCTCAGGCCCCCCCCAGCGCCCTGCACTCATCAGTGACCGAAGTGTGAGGTGTACATGAGGAGCAATGGCGCACAGCTGCAGTGCTGTGCGCTACCTTGGTGAAGACCGAAGTCTTCTGTCGCCGATTTTCCGGACCTTCTACGTGCTTCTGGCTCTGTAAGGGGGACGGCGGCGCGGCTACGGGAACGAACACCAAGGTCAGGTCCTGTGGTCGATCCCTCTGGAGCTAATGGTGTCCAGTAGCCTAAGAAGCCCAAACTACCACCTGTTAGGTAGGTTCGCTTCTTCTCCCCTTAGTCCCTCGCTGCAGTGAGTCTGTTGCCAGCAGATCTTACTGAAAATAAAAAACCTAAATATACTTTCTTTCTAGGTGCTCAGGAGAGCCCCTAGTGTGCATCCAGCTCAGCCGGGCACAAGAATCTAACAGGTCTGGAGGAGGGTCTTAGTGGGAGGAGCCAGTGCACACCAGTAGTCTAAAAGCTTTCTTTATAGTGGTGCCCAGTCTCCTGCGGAGCCGCTAATCCCCATGGTCCTTACGGAGTCCCCAGCATCCACTTAGGACGTTAGAGAAAAGGATTTACCGGTAGGTAATTAAAATCCTATTTTCTCTTCCATCCTTGGGGATACTAGGAATCCATTTAGTACCATGGGGAAGTACCAAAGCTCCCAAACCGGGTGGGAGAGTGCTGAGGTTCCTGCAGAACTGACTGACCAAGCGGATCCTGCAGAACTGATTGCCCAAACTGAAGGTCCTCAGACGGCAAAGTATCTAACTTGTAAAATTTTGCAAACGTGTTCGAACCTGACCAAGTAGCTGCTCAGCAGAGCTGTAAAGCCGAGACACCCCGGGCAGCCGCACAAGAAGAACCCACCGACCTAGTAGAGTGGGCCTGTACAGATTTTGGAACCAACAATCATGCCGTTGAATAAGCATGCTGGATAGTGAGCCTGATCCAGCGTGCAATTGCCTGCTTTGAAGCAGGACACCCAATTTTATTGGGATCATAAAGAACGAACAGCGAGTCAGATGTCCTGTGATAAGCTGTTCTCTTTACATACACCTTCAAAGTCCACACAACAGCCAAAGAATTTGAAATAGCAGGAGTCCATAACAGCCGGAACCACAATAGGTTGGTTGATGCGAAACGCGGACACCTTAGGAAGAAACTGCTGACCAGTTCTGAGTTCAGCTCTGTCCACTTGGAAAATTAAGTAGAGACTCTTGTGAGACAACGCCCCTAGCTCCGACACACATCTTGCTGAAACAAAGGCCAACCTTACGTCAACCTCCTGTAACAACGGTTCAAACCAATCCGATTGGAGAAACTGCAGCACCAAATTGAGATCCCAAGGTGCCGTGGGAGGCACAAAGGGAGGCTGGATGTGCAGAACACCTTTCAAGAACATCTGGACCTCAGGGAGAGAAGCCAATTGTTTCTGAAAGTAAATAGACAAGGCCGAAATCTGGACTTTAATGGAGCCTAGGCGTAGGCCCACATCCACTCCCAACTGCAGAAAAAGCAGGAGACGCCCCAGATGAAATTCCACCGCAGAATATGGTTGGTCTGCTCTCACACCAAGATACATACTTCTTCCATCTATGGTGGTAATGTTTAGACGTTAGCCCCTGTCTGGCTTGGATCATAGTCAGGATGACCTTGTCAGGAATCCCTCTCCTGGCTAGAAGCAGCCGTTCAACTTCCATGCCATTAAACGTAGCCGCAGTAAGTCTTGATAGACGAACGGGCCCTGTTGAAGAAGATCCTCGCGAAGAGGTAGAGGCCACGGATCTTCGATCAGCATCTCGAGAAGATCTGCGTACCAGGCCCTTCGAGGCCAGTCCAGAGCAATGAGGATTGCTTGAACCGTTTCCATTTTTATTCTCTTCAGAATTCTTGGGACCAGAGGAAGTGGAGGAAAAACACATACACCAGCTGGTGGACCCACGGAGTTGTCAGAGCATCTACCGCCACTGCTTGTGGGTCTCTCAACCTGGAACAATGCCGCTTGAGCTTCTTGTCGAGTGGAGAAGCCATCATGTCGATCTGTGGATATCCCCACCGCCGTGTCAACCACCGGAACACCTCCGGGTGGAGACCCCACTCCCCTGAGTGCAAGTCGTGTCTGCTGAGGAAGTCTGCTTCCCAGTTATCTACTCCCGGAATGAAGACCGCCAACAACGCCACAGCGTGTTTTTCAACCCAGAGGAGAATTCTTGACATCTGACATTACTGCTCTGCTTTTCGTTCCGCCCTGCCGGTTTATGTACGTTACCGCCGTTACATTGTCCGACTGGACTTGAATGACCTGATCCCGAAGTAGAGATAAGGCCTGCCGAATGGTGTTGTTGATTGCCCTGAGTTCCAAGATGTTTATTAGAAGGATGACCACCCGACTTGACCATCTTCCTTGAAACTGCACCGCCTGGGTGACTGCTCCCCAACCTCTGAGGCTTGCGTCTGTGGTTAGCAGAATCCAATTCTAAATCCCGAACCTCGACGAGGTGAGAAGTCTGTAGCCACCACAGAAGGGAGATCCTGGCTCTTGGCGACAGACATATCCACTGGCGCATGTGAAGATGCGATCCGGACCATTTGTCCAACAGATCCAGCTGGAAGGGCCTCGCATGAAACCTTCCGTACCGAAGCGCCTCTTAAGAGACCACCATTTCCCCCAGAAGACAAATGCACAAGATCGGGGTTGGCTTCAGTACAGCTCGAACCATCGACTGGATTACCATAGCCTTCTCCAAGGGAAGGAACACTCTCTGAGACTCTGTGTCCAGTATCATTCCCAGGAAAGGAAGCCTCTGCGTTGGTTCCAGGTGAGATTGTGGTAAGTTCAGAATCCACCCGTGATTCAGGAGTAGTCTGGTTGAGAGGCCAATATTGTCAACAACCGCTCCCTGGACGGTGCCTTTATCAGAAGATCATCCAGGTACGAAATTATGTTCACTCCCTGTTTGCGGAGTAGAAACAATCTCTGCCATCACTTTGGTGAACAACCTCGGTGCCGTAGAAAGAACAAATGGCAGGGCCCGGAACTGGTAGTGACAGTCCTGCATTACAAGCCGTAGATAAGCCTGATGAGGTGGCCAGATCGGAATATGAAGGTACGCATCCTTGATATCTAGAGACACTAGGAATTCCCCTTTCTCCAGACCTGAGATCACCGCTCTCAGAGACTCCATCTTGAATTTGAACACTCGTTTGTTGATGGTGGATTGAACGGGTTCAACGACTTGAGGTTCAAAATCGGTCTTACTGATCTGGCCGGTTTCGGTACTACAAACAAGTTGGAATAATACCCCTTGTTTTGCAGATGAGGTGGAACTGGAACAATGACCTGAGTCTGTACCAGTTTTTGAATGGCATCCTGTAAAGTTATACTTGCCTCTTGCGAAACTGGTAAGCCTGATTTGAAGAATCTGTGTGGGAGCTCCTGAAACTGCAGTCTGTAGCTCTGGGAATTAAGATCTATGACCCAGGGATCCTGGCACGAACTTGTCCAGATGTGACTGAAGAATTTTAGTCGGGCTCCCACCTGCCAGTCTTCCAGGCATTTCGGTCCACCATCATGCTGAAGGCTTTGAGGAAGCAGAGCTTGAGCTCTGTTCCTGAGAACAGGCAGTTGCTGGTTTGCATGGTTTACCTCTAACGTCTCTGGTGGCTGTAGAAGAACCTCTGGTTTTGCCCATAAACTTGGCCGTCCGAAAGCACTGCAAATTTGAACCTAAGTTCAAAGCTGCGGAAGGAAGATATGTGGACTTACCCCCTGTAGCTTTGGAGATCCATTTGTCCAGTTCATCTCCAAATAAGGCCTCTGCTGTGAAGGGTAGGCCTCCCACGCCATTCCTGGAGTCCACGTCACCAGTCCACTGGCGTAGCCATAAGCCTCAGCATGCTGACACTGCCATAGCAGTGGTGCGTGTATTAAGCAAGCCTATTTCTTTTAAGGCTTCCACCATAAAGTTCGCAGAGTCCTGTATATGTTGCAGGAGTAAAATAATCTCCCCTTGAGGCAAGGTATCTAACCCCTCAATTAGGTTACCCGACCATTTGGCAATGGCCTTAGTAATCCACCCACATGCTATAGTGGGTCTCTGGGCCACCCCCGCAGCTGTATACAAGGATTTGAGTGTAGTCTCAATTCTACGATCAGCAGTGTCTTTTAGGGAGGCTGCACCCTGGACAGGCAATACAATTTTTCGTGACAGCCTGGATACTGATGCATCCACTATCGGTGGATTTTCCCAATTTTTCCTATCCTCAGGAGGAAAAGATATCAACCTTTTAGGGATTTGAAATTTCCTATCAGGATTAACCCACGGTTCTTAAACAGGGTATCAGGAAAAGTGGCTGAGGACTTCTTTTTTTTATATTAAAATAAGATTCCTCTCTCACCTTATCAGGGATATGCAGAACTTCTGATAGCCTCTATTCCCTGTGACAGAGTATCCTCCCCTACCTCTGAGTCCATCGCCATGTCTGACCCATCATCATCAGTCAGACTGTAGGATATGGGCCAGAGCACATTTTTGCAAACAAATGGCAGGGGACTGAGACGTTGGTTTGGGTACTGAGTCTCTTTTCATAAACTCAGTCATCGACTGTCTTAAGTATTGCGTCTCTTTCTCATTGCGGGACAATTTAGTAGAAATATTTCAAATCATTCCCTTAATGGAGTCCAGCCAAGCTGGCTCTGCCCCACTAGCCTAGGAAGGTGCACTTCACTAAGTACATAGTAGTGTAACCCCTGGAGAAGAGGAACACTGCCTTACATGAAACACACTCTTTGCCTGACATACTGTGGGGGATATTCAATTACCCGCACTGACTGCACGTATAAAAGTCTCGCCTCCAGCAGACGAAGCAAAATCCCAGAAAATGGGGCAAACACCTGAAAACACACAGGTTTCACTTATAAAGTGCATTTTCACCTGAAAATACACAGGTTAACACCTGGTCAAATCGAATAGGCCTACCGCAAAACCTGAAGTTTTTACTACCGATGTCTCTTTGGTGGCTAATTGAATATCCCTGTGACAGTGACAGCACACAGGAAAAGGTTAAATGCACAATTAACCCACAAAGAGCCCCCTCCAGGGAGACACAGAGATAGTATGGAGCCAGCTTACGGCACCCTTACCGCTAATGCCAAGCTTAGCCGGGTCGCAGACTAAGTACCTAGATTAGGGACACAGTACACTAACAATCGCTCCCCCCCCCCTGCTATGACACCCTGGTACCGCTGAGGTAATCTGGAGTCTCTCCGAAGGAGCTGTGCATCCCTGTCAGTCAGCATCCATGTCCACTGCAGAGGGAAAATGGCACTGGTGAGCTGCTGGATCTGCTCATAGTAAAGCCCCGCCCCTTCAATGGCACACGGTCTTCCCGCTCTTTTTTATACTGGCTGAGGTAATTGTGTCTAAAATGGAGTCAGCCCCCTTTCAAGTCTGTAATGCCAGTCTGGGTACTGTGTACACACATAGTGTACCGAGACTCAGTTAGACACTTCAGAAGCTGTGCGTCCGCATTGTGAGACCCAGACGCCCCATGTAGAAGCCGTGCGTCTCCGTACCCTCATGCCGCCGTAATGGCCGGCTTAGTACTCACCACTCTTTCTTCTGGCTGTTAGGGGTGGCGGCGTGCTGCGGGAATGTACGCTCACCGTGGTGGGGCTAGCGAATAGTTCCCTCAGGAGCTAGTGACCTGTCAGCAGGGAACGGGACCGTTAACCCTTCAAGAGGTTGGGCCGTTCCACCCCCCCTAAGTCCCACGAAGCAGGCAGGCTGGTGCCATCCAGTCCTGCCTGAAAACAACAAACAGAAAATAAATGCAGAAAACTCTTCAGGAGCTTCCATAAGCGTGACCGGCTCCTCCGGGCACATTTTCTAAACAGAGTCTGGTGGGAGGGGCATAGAGGGAGGAGCCAGCACACACTATCAAATTCTTAAAGTGCTCAAGGCTCCTAGCAGACCCGTCCATACCCCATGTCACTAAATGGATTCCCAGTATACCCAAGGACGTAAGAGAAAACCTGTGTAATTCATAAGTGTCCAGTTTAAAGTGATAGTATGGTAAACCTACCCCCATAATACACGTCAGGTACACCTCCAATGTGTACATATCCACCCTCACACAGCTTCAACAAATGAGTTGGGGGGATACATACTTTTAATAGCTTCTACCATTTTAGACTGCCATCTAGTGGTATGTCACAAGCTGTATATCTCTCTGTCTATATGTTGTGGGGGATAGACAGAGCAATCTTTCAGGCCATAATTATTAAACAGAAGGTTTGCACAAAGACACTTTATTCTCTCCATAAGAAAAAGTTTATACATTTTAACCTCAATTCTTCCAGCTTTGCCATATTTAATATTAACAGTTCAAGGAAAAAGCATGAAGTAATCTAGAGGGACCTCAGGGTCAAACTTTGTGCCAGCGTTCCTAGGCGATTACTGCTATATGCAAAAGGACGTTTTGTGAACCTTAGACCAAAACACATGGAGATCAAATAAAAAGTATGCATCTGTGAAATAAATATGCCTCGGGTGTGTTATGGCTTGTCAGAGTGAGCATGTTACCCGGGTGATGTACGCCACATGATGAACTGTCTACAAACCATCCCTGGTGGTCTAGTGGGTCCTTACCTTCTCCCAGAGACCGCACTCTCTCCAGTGTCTACTTCAGGGTCCCGGCAGCAACATGAGTTTGAACCATGTTGACGTTATGACCATTCGACTGGATACACATTACAGAAAACGGACACGCAGTACATGGCAAATTTCATACTTTTGCCCTTGCTCACTTACATTATACATTTTAAAGCCTAACACATACAGTGCATCTGGAAAGTATTCACAGCACTTCACTTTTTCCACATTTTGTTATGTTACAGCCTTTTCCAAGATGGAATAAAAAAAAATTTTCTGCTCAAAATTCTACACACAATACCCCGTAATGACAAACGTGAAAAAAGTTTTGAGATTTTTGCAAATTTATTAAAAATAAACTAAGAAATCACATGTACATAAGTATTCGCAGCCTTTACCATGAAGCTCAAAATTGAGCTCAGGTGCATCCTGTTTCCACTAACCATCCTTGAGATGTTCCTACAGCTTAATTGGAGTCCACCTGTGGTAAATTCAGTTGATTGGACATGATTTGGAAAGGCACATACTTGTCTATATAAGGTCCCACAATTGACAGTGCATGTGATCACAAACCAAGCATGAAGACAAAGGAATTGTCTGTAGACCTCCAAGACAGGATTGTCTCGAGGCACAAATCTAGGAAAGGGTACAGAAAAATATCTGCTTCTTTGAAGGTCCCAATGAGAACAGTGGCCTCCATCATCCGTAAATGGAATTAGTTCGGAAGCACCAGGTCTCTTCCTAGAGTTGGCGGTCCGTCTAAAACTGAGCGAGCGGCGGCGAAGGGCCCAAGTCAGGGAGGTGCCAAAGAACCCGATGGTCACTCTGTCAGAGCTACAGCATTTCTCTGTGGAGAGAGAACCTTCCAGAAGGACAACCATCTCTGCATCAATCCACCAATCAGGCCTGCATGGTAGAGTGGCCAGATGGATGCCGCTCCTTAGTGAAAAGCACATAGCAGCCCGCCGATGGAGTTTGCCAAAATGCACCTGAAGGACTCTGACCCTGAGAAACAAAATTCTCTGGTCTGATGAGACAAAAATTGAACTATTTGGCATGAATGCCAGGCGTCATGTTTGGAGGAAACCAGGCACCGCTCATCACCAGGCCAATACCATCCCTACAGTGAAGCATGGTGGTGGTAGCATCATGCTGTGGGGATGTTTTTAGCAGCAGGAACTGGGAGACTAGTCAGGATAGAGGAAAAGATGAATGCAATGTACAGAGACATCCTGGATGAAAACCTGCTCCAGAGCGCCCTTGACCTCAGACTGGGGCGACAGTTCATCTTTCAGCAGGACAACGACCCTAAGCACTCAGCCAAGATGTCAAAGGAGTGGCTTCAGGGCAACTCTGTGAATGTCCTTGAGTGGCCCAGCCAGAGCCCAGACTTGAACCTGATTGAATATCTCTGGAGAGATGTGAAAATGGCTGTGCACCGACACTTCCCATCCAATCTAATGGAGCTTGAGAGGTGCTGTAAAGAGGAATGGGCAAAACTGCCCAAAGATAGGTGTGCCAAGTTTGTGGCATCATAGTCAAAAAGACTAGAGGCTGTAATTGCTGCCAAAGGTGCATCAAAGTATTGAGCAAAGGTTGTGAATACTTATTTATGTACATGTGATTTCTTAATTAAAAATAAAAAAACTTACAAAAAACTTTTTTCACGCTGTCATTATGGGGTATTGTGTGTAGAATTTTAAAGGGAATTTTTTTTTAATTTATTCCATTATGGAATGAGGCTGTAACAATCAAAATGTGGAAAAAGTGAAGCGCTGTGAATACTTTCCGGATGCACTGTATGGATGTAAATGCATTCATCCAAAGAGAGGAAATTACCCCAGCACCGAATAAACAAGACTACAGTTTAGTTTAAAACTTTTATTTTTTAGTTTTTGTTGTTTTTTGTAATTTTTTTGTAAGTTTTTTTTCTTCTTTTTTTTTTTTTTAAATATTTTATTCAATAAAAAGTAAAAGTAGTCCATCACTCCGTTCAAGTTAAGGGGGTTCGGGAGGAGATGAGGGGGAAAAGGGTGGGTGATGAAAGTGGACTCTGCCTTGAAACTGCCGATTTTAGTTATAAATAAAAAATAAAATCTTGGTTTTTGTTCCAGTCTCTGAGAGAAGGGCTGCGCCCCTTCCCCCCTGCAGATCAAACCAAAAGCTAAAACATTCTCCTCCTGGTGCCAATAAGGGGGACTAAGGCTGCCTCCAGCTACGGGATCCACGCCTAGGACAGTTCTCCATATGTGGCTGAATGCTCCTCTCCGATAGGGCGTGACACAGGCCCCCACAACCCTGTGCCACCCAGCACTGCTGCAGAAGTCTGTGGGGGGGAGGGCGGCCGTGGGCCTGTGGACACTGTCTCAGCCAGTATCCTGGACAATGTGGGTGGGTTAAGGCCAGAGGCAGGACTGGCTGCTGGGGTTATAGGACTGTGGAGCTTGGAATCACAGCTTGGGAGAAAGCTCAGTTACCAGGAGGGTGGAACGGTAGTTGCTGGGACGGATGAGACTGAACTGAAACAAGACAATTAGAAAATGGATCAAAAACACAAGTCACGTGCTAACATGCAAAGATAACATTACTTCCAGGGCTGCTGGTTGGGTACTACGTGGACAATTAGAAAGACAGGCCTAAATTATTATACCCCTTTCACACCGCACAGCAACCTGTGTCGACCCGGCAACATAAAACCGGGTTATTTGTGCAGTGTGAAAGGGGTATTATACAACTCAGTTCCTTGTGTCATATGCAATAGAATTATCCAGTACACCGTGGTTTCGGTATAATGGCGCCACAACCTATACTGGCAATTACACCAGGGGTTTTCAGTTAGCCCTCCTAACACATAAGGTAAGGAATTCTTCCATACGCTAACATGCCCCATAAAGGCATGGCACTTCCATGCCCCCTAGAAGCACTGTGCCTTACTACTCCAGTCCTCCATACCACAATAGGGCGTACGTCACGCAAATTGCTCCCGAGGGAGTATCACGTATAATAAACAAATCTTACTTTTCCTTAAAACAGGATATCTACCGTCTCAGTGGGAGGGATCAGTATCAGCCAGGTTAATAAGTGCAGGGACAAGAGGGCAGCGTTTGCAACAGTGTTCGAGACAGTAGAGAACTCCGGGACAGGTAAAATAACGAGTTTTATGGTAAGAACTTACCCTTGTTAAAACTCTTTCTGCGAGGTACACTGGGCTCCACAAGTCTGGACAATGGGGCGTAGAGTAGGATCTTGATCTGAGGCACCAACAGGCTCAAAGCTTTGACTGTTCCCAGAATGCACAGCGCCGCCTCCTCTATAACCCCGCCTCCCAGCACAGCTGCGCAGTTTAGTTAACCAGCCCAATGCAGTAGCAGGAAAAGATACGACAACGGTTAGTAGCCACATACACCACACTCTCACGACAAGAGAAGTGTCAGCGGCTAATGCCATATCAACCAAAAAGAAGCTAAGTGAGTCAGGGTGGGCGCCTTGTGGAGCCCAGTGTACCTCGCAGAAAGAGTTTTAACAAGGGTAAGTTCTTACCATAAAACTCGTTTTCTGCTGCGGGGTACACTGGGCTCCACAAGTCTGGACAATGGGGATGTCCTAAAGCAGTTCCTTATGGGAGGGGACGCACTGTAGCGGGCACAAGAACCCGGCGTCCAAAGGAAGCATCCTGGGAAGCGGCAGTATCGAAGGCATAGAACCTTATGAACGTGTTCCCAGAGGACCACGTAGCCGCCTTGCACAATTGGTCAAGAGTCGCACCACGTTAGGCCGCCCAAGAAGGTCCAACAGACCGAGTAGTATGGTCCGTAATGTGAGCAGGAGCTGACAGGCCAGCCTTCACATAAGCATGCGCAATCACCATTCTAATCCACCTGGCCAGGGTCTGCTTGTGAGCAGGCCAGCCACGTTTGTGAAATCCAAACAAAACAAAGAGAATCAGACTTTCGAATAGAAGCAGTTCTCTTCACATAGATACGGAGAGCCCATACCACATCCAAAGACCGCTCTTTGGGAGACAAATCAGGAGAGACAAAAGCTGGAACCACAATCTCCTGATTAAGGTGGAACGAAGAAACCACCTTAGGCAAATATCAGGGACGAGTCCTAAGAACCGCCCGGTCACGGTGAAAAATCAGATATGGGGAACAACAAGACAAGGCCCCCAAATCCAACACTCTTCAAGCAGAGGCAATAGCCAGCAAGAACACCAACTTAAGGGAAAGCCACTTAAGGTCAGCTTGAACCAAGAGGTTCAAATGGAGGCTCCTGCAACTCCTCCAAAACCACCGACAAGTCCCAAGGAGCCACAGGTGGGACATAGGGAGGTTGGATACGCAATACACCCTGAGTGAAAGTATGAACATCAAGTCGCAATTTTTCTCTGAAACCACACCGACAAGGCAGAAATATGAACCTTGAGGGAGGCCAGACGCAGGCCTAAATCTAGGTCCTGCTGTAAAAAAGCCAAAAGTTTGGCTGTACTAAACTTGGAAGCGTCATAATGCTTAGATGCGCACCAAAGTAGGAATGCCAGACCCGATGGTAAATCCGAGCAGAGGCCGGTTTCCGGGCCCGCAACAGTTTGAATGACTTCTTCAGAAAAACCCTTAGCTCTTAAGACAGAAGCTTCAAGAGCCACGCCGTCATAGACAGCCGGGCTAGGTCCTGGTAGACACAGTGGCCCTGAACGAGGAGGTCTGGGCGTTGTGGAAGTGGACGCTCTGACGATAGACCTGCAGGTCTGAGAACCAGTGCTGTCTGGGCCACGCCGGAGCTATGAGAAGCAGATTTCCTTTTTCTTGCTTGAACTTCCGAATAACTCTGGGCAGGAATGACACCGGAGGGAACACGTACGGCAGCCGAAACCTCCACGGCACTGCCAGCGCATACACGAATGCTGCTTGAGGATCCCTTGTCCTTGCTCCGAACACCGGAACCTTGTGATTGTGTCGAGACGCCATCAGATCCACATCTGGAAGACCCCACCTTTCCAAGAGGAGTTGAAACACTTCTGGATGGAGGCCCCACTCGCCGGCATGCACGTCCTGACGACTGAGAAAGTCTGCATCCCAATTCAGGACTCCCTGAATGAATATTGCCGGTAGATGGTGTTCTGCCCAATGTAGAATCCGTGAGGCTTCCTTCATTGCCAAACGGCTTCGAGTGCCGCTTTGATGATTTATGTAAGCCACTGTGGTGGCGTTGTCTGACTGTACTTGAACAGGACGGTTTGGAATCAAATGCTGGGCTAGGTTCAACGCATTGAAGACCGCCCGCACTTCCAGAATGTTGATAGAGAGGAGAGATTCCTCCTTGGTCCACCGACCCTGCAAGGAGTGTGGCTACAGCACCGCGCCCCAACCTCTAAGACTGGCATCTGTCGTCAACAGGACCCAGTTGGATATCCAGAAGGGACGGCCTCTGCACAATTGTCGGTCCAAGAGCCACCAGAGCAGCGACAGACGGACCTCCGGAGTCAATGAGATCATGTGAGACCTGATCCGGTGAGGCAGGCCGTCCCACTTGGCTAGAATCAGCTTCTGGAGGGGGCGAGAATGGAATTGAGCATACTCCACCATGGCGAATGCAGACACTATGAGGCCCAGCACCTGCATTGCCGAATGTATCGACACTTGCGGACGAGAAAGGAAGCAACGAATCCTGTCCTGAAGTTTCAGGACTTTCTCCTGAGACCAGAATAACCTCTGGTTGTGAGTGTCCAACAGCGCTCCCAGATGCACCATGCTCTGAGCAGGGACCAGGGAGGATTTCTTCCAGTTGATGAGCCACCCGTGGGCTTGTAGAAACCGGACCGTCATATCCAGATGATGCAGGAGAAGATCTGGGGAATTTGCCAGGATTAACAAGTCGTCCAGATACGGCAGTATCCTGACCCCTTGACGGCGGAGTACAACCGTCATCACGCCATAACTTTGGTGAAGACTCGCGGAGCCGTTGTTAAACCAAAAGGTAACGCCCGAAACTGGTAATGGAGGTTGCCAATAGCATACCTCAGGTATTGTTGATGTGACACTGCTATAGGAATATGCAGACAAGCGTCCTGTATGTCCAGGGAGACCATGCAGTCCCCAGGTTCCAAGGCCAGAACTATAGAGCGAAGGGTTTCCATACGGAACTTGGAAACCTTCACAAATTTGTTCAGTGCCTTGAGGTTCAGAATGGGACGGGAGGACACATTCAGTTTCCGGACTAGAAACAGCGGAGAATAGTACCCCCGGCCCCTCTGAGCAAGAGGCACCTGTACTACGACTCCTGTATCCAGGAGGGTATGTACCACCGAATGCAGAGTGTTTGCCTTTGTCTGGTCCGACGGGACGTCTGTCTGGCAAAATCGATGAGGGGGTCGGTTTTTGAAGGCTATGGCGTAACCTCGAGTGACGACTTCCCGTACCCAGGCATCTGAAGTGGTCTTCAACCATTCCTGGGTATACCCTAGAAGCTGGCCCCCCACCCTGGGATCCCCCAGGGGGAGGCGCGCCCCGTCATGTGGCAGGCTTATCGGTCTTGGCTGATGGCTGACGGGCAGCCCAGGCTCTTTTTGGCTTCGGCTTACCAGGTTTGTAAGTGCGGGCCTGCTTATGGGACGCCTGACCTTTTGCTTTACCTGAAGGATGAAAGGACGTGCCTTTGGCCTTCGACACAGAAGGAGCTGTATTAGGCAGACAGGCAGTAGCCAAGTTAGCCAATATCTTATTTAAGTCCTCCCCAAACAGAATATCCCCCTTGAAAGGGAGTACCTCCAGGGTTTTTCTAGAGTCCAGATCCACAGACCAGGATCTCAGCCACAATATCATGCAAACCAGGACTGACGTAGTAGAGGCCTTGGCTGCTAGGATACCGGCATCAGAAGCCGCCTCTTTAATATAGCGAGAAGCTGTGACAATATATGACAAGCATTTTCTAGCATGGTCAGAGGAGATTTCAGCCTCTAACTCCAAGGCCCATGCTTCAATAGCCTCTGCCGCCCATGTAGCTGCAATAGTGGGCCTTTGTGCAGCACCCGTGAGGGTGTAAATCGCTTTTAGACAACCCTCGACACATTTATCTGTAGGCTCTTTTAGAGACATGACGGTAGTGACAGGTAGAGCTGAGGAAACCACCATCCTAGCCACATGCGAGTCTACTGGAGGAGGCGTTTCCCAATTCTTAGCTCTGGTGCGAGGGGATAGCGAGCCAGCATCTTTTTTTGAGGCACAAACTTTGTACCCGGGCTTTGCCAGGGTTCCTGACGTATATCCACTAGGTGGTCAGAGTGAGGTAAAACTTGTTTAATCACCTTCTGACGCTTGAACCTATCTGGTTTCTTAGGAGGAACTGAATAGCCTCCAAAAGATCAGGAACATCCACATGTGAACTACCCTCCCAATCAGCCATATCAGAGTCAGAACCTGTGGGGTCAGTGTATGTGCTGTCTTCATCAGACGAGGTGTCAGTGACAGCAGTGGATTGTGAGGAGACGAGCGCTCGCTTAGAGGACCTCTTGGACTTAGGCGAGCGACGGTCAGACTTTTTAGTAGTCGGGGACTAGTTCAATTTCTTTAATTGAGCAGATAAATCGTCAGCCCACGGCAGGTTAGCTCCAGGGACTACACACGGTTGTACCGGCATTGGGGGTCCCATAGGGGGTGTTAGTTTATGAACTAGCGTATGCAGAAGCGTTGAAAAAGCGGCCCACAGAGGGTCAGTATGTGCCTCCGTTGCCACAGTCCCACTGGGGGGCAAGGAGCCCCCAGAACCAGATCCCACAGCTGCTATATTCTCCCCATATGTGCCTGTGGCTTCCGCAACACCAGCAGTGTGTTCCGCCCCAGAACCGTTACCCTCAGAAGCAGACATGATATAACTTGCAGTATGAGGTAACACAGTACAATTATTAGCAGCACTATATCCCTAAACCCAAACCCCTGCGCAGTGTAGTCAGCACCAGCAAAGATAAAGGAGAGATATGGTGACTAAATCACCGAGAAAAATACGTAATACAGTATATCTTTGTGAAAATCCTATAATAAATAACACCTGACGCACCAAGCCCCCTCAGGTTATAGAATATAGGGATAGCAAGTTGAGTGAAAGACACGAGATGGACACCACTCAGCTATCAATGCACACACAGATAGTCACAGTCTGTACAATGCAGAGGTTATTACAATAATACTGCACTGGACTAGCTTACATATATAGCTATATATCAATATATATAACACTACACAGTAAGAAACTGGATGTATATCACAGGGTAATTGTACTATAAACCCCTGACTAAGTGCACTCTTTCTTAACTATCACTGACTAAAAAGGCAGGTAGAATACTTAAGTGTCATGTAAAGTCACAGCACTGACAACCAGGCGGCTTTACATAGGAGGATTTGCCCAAGCAGTCCCAGGAACAGTGAGCTGAGGAGTAATGGCACCGCAGACACTGACAGGGAGTGAGGAAAGACAGAGATGCAGCTCCAGGACGGGAACACTTGCTGGAAATGGCGCCCTGGGGCTGGGGAAGGGGCTTCAGATCTAAGCCTTATTCCCTTTGCTGGCAAAACCACCGGGTACTGTGGGCGATATTAAAATTGGTTTTAAGAGAAAAACTGATCTTCGCCCATGCCCTGGTGATCTAGTGGGATCGCCTGTATCTACAGTGTCCACCGCCAGCGAGCTCGGCCCGCCTCCCACTGACCGCGCCGGATCGCGATAAAGCCCGGGTCCCGCGAGCGGGACCCACTTACCACCTCCTGAAGCGCGGCCACGCGATCCTGGAGAGCCCCAGCCGTGTGTGTCTCTAACATGAAGAAAACCGGAGCCTCCGCTGTAGGTACCCGGCAACCAGGGCTCGGGAGTGTACAGCGCCGCTGTGGAGAGCTGGAGCTGCAGCAGAGAATGTCACAAGACATTTACCCCTGCTGTTGCCCTTGAAGTCTTCACTTTTTACCTCATAAAAAGCTTTTCTTAGGGCTGCCTGGAGCAGCCCCTCTGTTAAGTGCCTGCTACTGCAGCACCAACTACAAAACTGAGCTCCTGTGCAGGGAGGCGGGGTTATAGAGGAGGTGGCGCTGCGCATTCTGGGAAGTCAAAGCTTTGAGCCTGATGGTGCCTCGGATCAAGTTCCTACTCTACACCCCATTGTCCAGACTTGTGGAGCCCAGTGTACCCCGCAGCAGAAATGTAGTTACTGTCTTGGCCGGTCTGCCCAGACATTTTGGTATTTGGGGGCAGAATGAAGCGTCAATCATGCTTCTCCTCAGCAGTATAAACATGAAAATTTCCAGCCCTCCGGTGATTTGGGTCTCCCACAGTTATATTTGTGACGCCGGTCACTGGGCCGGACTGCAGCAGGTGGCGGCCCGTAGGTTGGACGCCCCTGCATTAGGCCAAGGAGAACCGCTGAGGGAATTAGGCTGACGTGACTTCCTGTCTATGTCACCATTACCCGTCAGCAGAAAACTGTTTCACACAAGCCTTCGTTTACGAGGTCAGTATATTGTCGTCTCTGGTTAGAATGCCGACATTTATAGGTACACGTTATGTCGGTACTAACCATTTTAACTTTCAGCATGTTGACACTTATGTAATGCTGATATTGAAATGTCGACAATTTCCTTTTTATTATTCTACTCCTATGGCAAATGCTGACATACTGTCAATGTCGTCATGTTCCAGGTGTTGACATTAACGATAAGAAAGCTGACAATTCCCCTCTGGACCCGGTGACTGGACCCCTTATTTTCAGTAAGGACATGTGCACGCTACCGAACCGTATTACACGTTCTTGAGTGTGCTGCTTTCCCCGCGGCTTCACAATGGGTCTTGGTTATACACGTTACCACAGCACAGCACTATATACTGGCAGCACTCACCTTGATGATGGGGTATATAGGCGTATGGAGAATTGGCGGATACACCGGTCTGTTGTACAGCACCCTGTGGTGGGCCGCCGTGAGTCTGTGAGGGATGCAGGAGCATAACCTGTGTAGGATGAGGGGCTCCAGGGTGTGATGGGTGAGGGGCTCCGGGGTGGGGAGGGGGAGGCGCTCCAGTTATTCCACTCTGTACATGTGCCTTGAGAGATAAACAAAGATTTAGAAAGGAAGATACAAAAAAAAAAAAAAAGACTTGAGAGGAGGGTCCGTTCTGTCAGCCATATTACCTGGGCGACATGAGACATGTTTGTGTAGCCGTGCTGTAGCTGTTGATGGGCGTGGATTGCATACACGGCCTGCTGCGGGTAGCTGCTCTGTGGGGATTGCGCAGTGGGTCCAGGAGTCAGGGAGGGTGGAGTGGCAGTCAGGGCTGCCGTGTGATACAGATTCTGCTGAGGTTGCCCACTGCCCAGGTGCTGAGGTTGGCCACCCTGGTGCTAGAGAGAGAGACACAGACACGTACAGTTCAGTCTGTGCACGGATACGCCCATATTACCCAACTGTGCCCAAGATGCAGAGACTTGCCCACTCCCCGGCTGCCTGGCCAGCCGCTTCACAACACATTCCACACCACGGACCATTCCCTCACTCACCTGCACAGGGCTGGGGTTAGCATGCTGAGACTGTTGCTGGCTCTGGGTAGGGGTGCTGGAGGGTTGCGGGTGCAGCTGGGCTGCATGGTGAGAGTAGGATTGATGGACAGTTGCTGGAAGAGACACAGACATTAGCCATAGGATGTTGCCATTACAGGAGGCAGAAGGGACGCAGCACCAGCAAACAGGAACATGGCTACTCACCATACAGGGTCTGCGGACTGGGCTGCTCTGTAGGCTGGTACTGAGGATTGGAGGACGAGACTAAGGCTTGATGGTTTCCAGATGCCAGCATGCGTGGATTCCCCTGAAGCATCTGAGCAAACATGGGCTGAAAGGAAAGGAAACCACAATGCTAAGCCCTACTACTGAAACGCCAAATTCATCATGTATAACCGTTGTCTGGCGGACGCAGTGCGCCAGTCCCACCAACCTGTGAAGGGTAGTGAGCCATGGGCTGCATCATGGTCGGCTGCCCCGGGAACTGCTGTGGGCTGTAGGAGATGTAAGAGGAATACGGAGTGGCTGCCACTAGGGGGGGACCGGCGGCTGCTGCTGCCTGCATTATGGGAGGGGCGGAGTTGGGCTGATCAGAGCGCTGCGGAGGACCTGCAGGAGGAATGGAAGAGAAGTGTCGTTCAGAGAACACATATCTCACACACACACACACACACACACACACACACACACACACACAACTGTCCAGCTAGGGGTCCTGCCCAATCCCTACCCAGACACAGTAGCATATACATTTCCATTACACAACGTCTTACAATGAGATCTATGGAGAGGACAGAGAAAGTCCTAATGATTGTGATGGGCCGCAGGCATTTGCCTCTTACCTTTCGCTCTATACTTTCCCTGCTGGCCCGGCACAGAGTTAGACACTGGATACGAATACATCTGAGGAGCCTGGAAGAGTCCATTAGACATATTTTAGGATATGCAAAGTTGGAAGCCTATTGAACAGTTCTGCTACAGCAGTGAATACTGAATGACTGGCATGCGCTGCATCGTGTAACAGAGAGAGAGGAGGACCAGATACACCACGTTGTGTAAAGGATGTAGTAACATTTCCCGCCAGGAGGAACTCACCTGCACCGCCGGGCTCATGTGGATCTGGGGGATGTAGGAGATGTACTGGCTGTACACCCCACCCTGCCCTGCTGTCAGCATGGGGATGGTGGTGGTGGCGGAATGGTTTCTTGGTCCGGGGGATGTCGGGGTGCTGGTTGCCTTGTTCTGCAAAAAATTTAAAAAGTCTGAATAGTCGTCTAGAGTCTGAACCTGTATCAAGAGTTAAGTGCACCCATTACCTACAATAATAGGTGCTGCAGGCTGAACCAATAAGATTACAGCGACCAGTGAGGTCATAATTTCCCTGTGCGCTGATAGGCTGCATCTTCAGCAAGCACTGCAACAACATGGATTCCTGGCCCTGAACGGTCTACTCACCACAGCCAGAAGGGACTTGGAAGGGTTAAACTCCTTAGCATTGGGATTCAGAGTGGATTTCTTTACTTGGCTGCAAGAAATGGGGAGTAAATGTTAATAAACGGAGTTGTCTGAGTTTGTCTCCACAAAGTGTCTGCGAAGTATTACAGTAATGTAGGTAGAGCCGTATCACATGCATACACAGCAGCCAACACACAGGTGCAATAATACAGACTGTGCAGAGGGAGAACATACTCACACACTCACAGCAGCCAACACACAAGTGCAATAATACAAACTGTATAGAGGGAGAATATGCTCACAGCAGCCAATACACAGGTGCAATAATACAGACTGTGCAGAGTGAGAATATACTCACACTCACAGCAGCCAATACACAGGTGCAATAATACAGACTGTGCAGAGTGAGAATATACTCACACTCACAGCAGCCAATACACAGGTGCAATAATACAGACTGTGCAGAGTGAGAATATACTCACACACTCACAGCAGCCAACACAAAGGCGCAATAATACAGACTGTGCAGAGGGAGAACATACTCACACACTCACAGCAGCCAACACAAAGGCGCAATAATACAGACTGTGCAGAGGGAGAACATACTCACACACTCACAGCAGCCAATACATAGGTGCAATAATGCAGACTGTGCAGAGGGAGAACATACAGCAGGCAATATACAGGTGCAATAATACAGATGGTGCAGAGGGAAAACATACTCACACACTCAAAGCAGTCAACACACAGGTGCAATAATACAGATGGTGCAGAGGGGGAACACACTCACTGAAACCTATACACGTGTGCAATAATACATACTGTGCAGAGGGAGAACATACTCACACACTCACAGCAGCCAACATACAGGTGCAATAATGCAGACTGTGCAGAGGGAGAATATACTCACACGCTCACAGCAGCCAACACACAGGTGCAATACAGACTGTGCAGAGGGGGAACATACTCACACTCACAGCAGCCAACACACAGGTGCAATAATACAGACTGTATAGAGGGAGAATATACTCACACACTCACAGCAGCCAACACACAGGTGCAATAATACAGACTGTATAGAGGGAGAATATACTCACACACTCACAGCAGCCAACACACAGGTGCAATAATACAGACTGTGCAGAGGGGAACATACACACTCACAGCAGCCAACACACAGGTGCAATAATACAGACTGTACAGAGGGGAACATACTCACACTCACAGCAGCCAATACATAGGTGCAATAATGCAGACTGTGCAGAGGGAGAACATACAGCAGCCAATATACAGGTGCAATAATACAGAATGTGCAGAGGGGAACATACTCACACTCACAGCAGTCAACACACAGGTGCAATAATACAGACTGTATAGAGGGAGAATATACTCACACACTTACAGCAGCCAACACACAAGTGCAATAATACAAACTGTATAGAGGGAGAATATGCTCATAGCAGCCAACACACAGGTGCAATAATGCAGACTGTGCAGAGGGAGAACATACTCACACACCCACAGCAGTCTATACACAGGCGCAATAATACAAACTGTATAGAGGGAGAACTTACTAACACACCCACAGCAGTCTATACACAGGCGCAATAATACAAACTGTATAGAGGGACAACATACTAACACACCCACAGCAGTCTATACACAGGTGCAATAATACAGATGGTGCAGAGGGGGAACATACTCGCACACCCACAGCAGCAATAATACAGATGGTGCAGAGGGGGGAACATACTCGCACACCCACAGCAGCAATAATACAGATGGTGCAGAGGGGGAACATACTCGCACACCCACAGCAGTCTATACACAGGTGCAATAATACAGATGGTGCAGAGGGGGGGGGAACATACTCGCACACTGCGTGCTCCTCTCTCTCTTCTGGTTCCGCTTTGCTTGCGGGACTAGCCGCTTCCTCCTGGCGCTCGCTAGTCTCACATACTCGCTCCTCCTTACTCTCTTCCGCCGTCTCGGAGATTTTATGTACCAGATCATGCGGCTCGTTTCCATCGCAGTGCGCTGGGTCTTGTGGAGCTAATTTATTTTCTAAAGGCTCTCGCTGCCTGGATGGGAAAGTTTCTATTGAGGAGTCAGGGCAGGAGCTTGATTGGAGCTAGGGCGGAAGAAAATAGAGAATGGTCAAATTAGGTCTCAGCAGATAGAATACTTCAGAACTAAAGAGCCTGGCCCGGGGCACCTCGCTGCGCCGCAGGGCACTGGCCCGGGGCACCTCGCTGCGCCGCAGGGCACTGCCGCACCCCCATAATAATAAGATTTTACTTACCGATAAATCTATTTCTCGTAGTCCGTAGTGGATGCTGGGGACTCCGTCAGGACCATGGGGATATAGCGGCTCCGCAGGAGACAGGGCACAATAATAAAAGCTTTAGGATCAGGTGGTGTGCACTGGCTCCTCCCCCTATGACCCTCCTCCAAGCCTCAGTTAGGATACTGTGCCCGGACGAGCGTGCATAATAAGGAAGGATATTGAATCCCGGGTAAGACTCATACCAGCCACACCAATCACACCGTACAACCTGTGATCTGAACCCAGTTAACAGTATGATAACGAAGGAGCCTCTGAAAAGATGGCTCACAACAAGAATAACCCGATTTTTGTAACAATAACTATGTACAAGTATTTCAGACAATCCGCACTTGGGATGGGCGCCCAGCATCCACTACGGACTACGAGAAATAGATTTATCGGTAAGTAAAATCTTATTTTCTCTGACGTCCTAGTGGATGCTGGGGACTCCGTCAGGACCATGGGGATTATACCAAAGCTCCCAAACGGGCGGGAGAGTGCGGATGACCCTGCAGCACCGAATGAGAGAACTCCAGGTCCTCCTCAGCCAGGGTATCAAATTTGTAGAATTTAGCAAACGTGTTTGCCCCTGACCAAGTAACTGCTCGGCAAAGTTGTAAAGCCGAGACCCCTCGGGCAGTCGCCCAAGATGAGCCCCCTTCCTTTTGGAATGGGCTTTTACCGATTTTGGCTGTGGCAGGCCTGCCACAGAATGTGTAAACTGAATTGTATTACAAATCCAGCGAGCAATCGTCTGCTTAGAAGCAGGAGCACCCATCTTGTTGGGTGCATACAGGCTAAACAGCGAGTCAGATTTTCTGACTCCAGCCTTCCTGGAAACATATTTTTCAGGGCCCTGACAACGTCAAGTAACTTGGAGTGCTCCAAGTCCCTAGTACCCGCAGGTACCACAATAGGTTGGTTCATGTGAAAAACAGAAAACACCTTAAGGAGAAATTGAGGACGAGTCCTCAATTCTGCCCTGTCAGAATGAAAAATTAAGTAAGGGCTTTATATATGATAAAGCCGCCAATTCTGACACACGCCTGGCTGAAGCCAGGGCTAATAGCATCGTCACCTTCCATGTGAGATATTTTAAGTCCACAGTGGTGAGTGGTTCAAACCAATGTGACTTTTAGGAAACTCAAAACAACATTGAGATCCCAAGGTGCCACTGGGGCACAAAAGGAGGCTGTATATGCAGTACCCCTTTTACAAACATCTGAACGTCAGGCACTAAAGCCAGTTCTTTCTGGAAGAAATTCGACAGGGCCGAAATTTGAACCTTAATGGACCCTAATTTTAGGCCCATAGACAGTCCTGTTTTCAGGAAATGTAGGAAACGACCCAGTTGGAATTCCTCTGTAGGGGCCTTCTTGGCCTCACACCACGCAACATATCTTCGCCAAATGCGGTGAAAATGTTTTGCGGTTACATCCTTCCTGTCTTCGACCAGGGTAGGGATGACTTCATCTGGAATGCCCTTTCAGGATCCGGCGTTCAACCGCCATGGCGTCAAACGCGGCCGCGGTAAGTCTTGGAACAGACAAGGCCCCTGCTGGAGCAGGTCCTTTCTTAAAGGTAGAGGCCACGGGTCTTCCGTGAACATCTCTTGAAGTTTCGGGTACCAAGTCCTTCTTGGCCAATCCGGAACCACGAGTATCATTCTTACTCATCTCCCTCTTATGATTCTCAGTACTTTTTGTATGAGAGGCATAGGAGGGAACACATACTCTGACTGGTACATCCACAGTGTTACCAGAGCGTCCACCGCTATTGCCTGAGGGTCCCTTGACCTGGCGCAATATCTAGTTTTTTGTTCAGGCGGGACGCCATCATGTCCACCTTTGGTTTTTCACAACGGTTTACAATCATGTGGAAGACTTCCCGATGAAGTCCCCACTCTCCCGGGTGGAGGTCATGCCTGCTGAGGAAGTCTGCTTCCCAGTTTTCCACTCCCGGAATGAACACTGCTGAGAGTGTTATCACATGATTTTTCGCCCAGCGAAGAATCCTTGCAGTTTCTGCCATTTCCCTCCTGCTTCTTGTGCCGCCCTGTCTGTTTACGTGGGCGACTGCCGTGATGTTGTCCCACTGGATCAATACCGGCTGACCTTGAAGCAGAGGTCTTGCTAAGCTTAGAGCATTGTAAATTGCCCTTAGCTCCAGTATATTTATGTGGAGAGAAGTCTCCAGACTCGATCACACTCTCTGGAAATTTTTTCCTTGTGTGACTGCTCCCCAGCCACTCAGGCTGGCATCCGTGGTCACCAGGACCCAGTCCTGAATGCTGAATCTGCGGCCCTTTCATAGATGAGCACTCTGCAGCCACCGCAGAAGAAACACCCTTGTCCTTGGAGACAGGGTTATCCGCTGATGCATCTGAAGATGCGATCCGGACCATTTTTCCAGCAGATCCCACGTAAAGGTTCTTGCGTGAAATCTACCGAACGGGATCGCTTTGTAAGAAACCACCATTTTTCACAGGATCCTTGTGCAATGATGCACTGATACTTTTCCTGGTTTTAGGAGGTTCCTGACTAGCTCGGATACCTCCCTGGCTTTCTTCTCCGGGAGAAAACATCCTTTTCTGGACTGTGTCCAGAATCATCCCTAGGAACAGTAGACGTGTCGTCGGAAAAAACTGCGATTTTGGAATATTTAGAATCCACTCGTGCTGTCGTAGAACTACTTAAGATAGTGCTACTCCGACCTCCAACTGTTCTCTGGACCTTGCCCTTATCAGGAAAGCGTCCATATTTCTTTTAAAGAAGAATCATCATTTCGGCCATTACCTTGGTAAAGACCCGGGGTGCCGTGGACAATCCAAACGGCAGCGTCTGAACTGATAGTGACAGTTCTGTACCACGAACCTGAGGTACCCTTGGTGAGAAGGGCAAATTTGGACATGTAGGTAAGCGTCCCTGATATCCAGTGACACCATATCGTCCCCTTCTTCCTGTTCGCTATCACTGCTCTGAGTGACTCCATCTTGATTTGAACGCTTGTATGTAAGTGTTCAAATATTTCAGATCTCACCTAGCCGTCTGGCTTCAGTACCACAATATAGTGTGGAATAATACCCCTTCCCTTGTTGTAGAAGGGGTACTTTGATTATCACCTGCTGGGAATACAGCCTGTGAATTGTTCCCAATACTGCCTCCCTGTCGGAGGGAGACGTTGGTAAAGCAGACTTCAGGAACTTGTGAGGGGGAGACGTCTCGAATTTCCAATGTACACCTGGGATACTACGTGTATGATCCAGGAGTCCACTTGTGAGTGAGCCCACTGCGTGCTGAAACTCTTGAGATGACCCCCTACCGCACCTGAGTCCGCTTGTACGGCCCCAGCGTCATGCTGCGGACTTGGCAGAAGCTGTGGAGGGCTTCTGTTCCTGGGAATGGGCTGCCTGCTGCAGTCTTCTTCCCTTTCCTCTACCCCTGGGCAGATATGACTGGCCCTTTTGCCCGCCTGCCCTTATGGGGACGAAAGGACTGAGACTGAAAAGACTGTGTCCTTTTCTGCTGAGATGTGACTTGGGGTAACAAAAGGTGGATTTTTCAGCTGTTGCCATGGCCACCAGGTCCGATGGACCGCCCCTTTATACGGCAATACTTCCATGTGCCGTCTGGAATCTGCATCACCTGACCACTGTCGTCTGGCAGATATGGACATCACATTTACTCTTGATGCCAGAATGCAAATATCCCTCTGCGCATCTCGCATATATAGAAATGCATCCTTAAAATGCTCTATAGTCAATAAAATCTTGTCCCTGTCAAGGGTATCAATTTTTCAGTCAGGAAATCCGACCAAGCCCCCTCAGCGCTGCACATCCAGGCTGAGGCGATTGCTGGTCGTAGTATAACACCAGTATATGTGTATATACTTTTAGGATATTTTTCAGCTTCCTATCAGCTGGCTCCTTGAGGGCTGCCGTATCTGGAGACGGTAACGCCACTTGTTTTTATAAGCGTGTGAGCGCCTTATTCACCCTAAGGTGTGTTTCCCAACTCGCCCTAACTTCTGGCGGGAAAGGGTATACCGCCAATAATTTTCTATCGGAGGAAACCCACGTATCATCACACACTTCATTTAATTTATCTGATTCAGGAAAAACTACAAGTAGTTTATTCACACCCTACATAATACCCTTATTTGTGGTACTTGTAGTATCAGAAATATGTAACACCTCCTTCATTGCCCTTAACATGAAACGTGTGGCCCTAAAGGAAAATACGTTTGTTTCTTCACCGTCGACACTGGAGTCAGTGTCCGTGTCTGTGTCGACCGACTGAGGTAAATGGGCGTTTTTACAAGCCCCTGACGGTGTCTGAGACGCCTGGACAGGTACTAATTTGTTTGCCGGCCGTCTCATGTCGTCAACCGACCTTACAGCGTGTTGACATTATCACGTAATTCCTAAATAAGCCATCCATTCCAGTGTCGACTCCCTAGAGAGTGACATCACCAATACAGGCAATTTGCTCCGCCTCCTCACCAACATCGTCCTCCTACATGTCGACACACACGTACCGACACACAGCACACACACAGGGAATGCTCTGACAGAGGACAGGACCCCACTAGCCCTTTGGGGAGACAGAGGGAGAGTTTGCCAGCACACACCAAAAACGCTATAATTATACAGGGACAACCCCTTATACAAGTGTTTTCCCTTATAGCATTTTTATATATGTAATCATATCGCCAAATAAGTGCCCCCCCTCTCTTTTTTAACCCTGTTTCTGTAGTGCAGTGCAGGGGAGAGCCTGGGAGCCTTCCTCACAGCAGAGCTGAGCAGGAAAATGGCGCCGTGTGCTGAGGAGAATAGGCCCCGCCCCCTTTTCGGCGGGCTCTTCTCCCGGAGTTTGTGAGATCTGGCAGGGGTTAAATACATCCATATAGCCTCAAGGGCTATATGTGATGTATTTTAGCCATAAAAAGGTATTATACATTGCTGCCCAGGGCACCCCCCCCAGCGCCCTGCACCCTCAGTGACAGTTGGTGACTGTTGGTGAAGTGTGCTGACAACAATGGCGCACAGCTGCAGTGCTGTGCGCTACCTTATGAAGACTGAAAGTCTTCTGCCGCCTGTTTCTGGACCTCTGGACCTCTTCAACTTCGGCATCTGCAAGGGGGGTCGGCGGCACGGCTCCGGGACGAACCCCAGGGTGAGACCTGTGTTCCGACTCCCTCTGGAGCTAATGGTGTCCAGTAGCCTAAGAAGCAAATCCATCCTGCACGCAGGTGAGTTTTCTTCTCTCCCCTAAGTCCCTCGTAGCAGTGAGCCTGTTGCCAGCAGGACTCACTGAAAATAAAAAACCTAACTTAAACTTTTATTCTAAGCAGCTCAGGAGAGCCACCTAGATTGCACCCTTCTCGTCGGGCACAAAAATCTAACTGAGGCTTGGAGGAGGGTCATAGGGGGAGGAGCCAGTGCACACCACCTGATCCTAAAGCTTTTATTATTGTGCCCTGTCTCCTGCGGAGCCGCTATATCCCCATGGTCCTGACGGAGTCCCCAGCATCCACTAGGACGTCAGAGAAAATTACATATTCATATATTCCCCACCCAACACTGTATATACATGATGTTGTGTTGGACAATCCTGACATTAAAAGCACTTATGAATATTTACATTATGGTCCATAAAGCTGTGTGCCCCATAATCGCTCACCCTGAATTCAGCCCCAAATTTCCGCAGCTCGTCCAATTGATTCCTCTTCTGGTCAGTCTGCAGCACTGCAGGGAGAAATGACAGCGACTGTATAAACACACGAGGATTCATACCGGCCAGGTTACGGCAGAGAGCGCGGACGGAGAGCCAGGAGAGACAAACCTTTACATGGCTGCTGCTTCACGTCGCACGGCACGCTCTGCTCCAACGCCCGGCCCGGCTCCTTCACCACAGCGCTTGGAACGTCTTTGCCTAAACAGAAAGAACAATATAACCGACGCTGTATAAAGCAAACGGGAAACATTTATACATCGCTTCACACTAAACCCGTAACGCCCCAAAAATATTCTATCTTTAAAGCTGTTCTGTGGCAAAAAAAATAAAATCCAAATGGTAGAGGAGTCTCATTACTGGGGGCAGGTGGCACGTTGGCAAAGGTACACACCAGAGAGCTGGGGGCATCGTACAGCTACATATACAGCATAGAAAGAGGCTAAAAGTGAAACGCACTCAGGAAAATCATCTTATATCACAGGGGTTCCAAAACGCAGTCCTCGAGGCACCAAAACAGTCCAGTTATTAAGGATATCCATGGTTAGGCACGGGCGACTTAATTAGTACTTCAGTTTATACCATCTGTGCAAAAGCAGCGATATCCCCAACACCTGGACTGTTGGGGAGCCGTGAGGACCAACGTTTGGGAACCACTGTTCTATCAATGTCTGAAGTGCATTGATTAGCGTCTAACTGAATATTACAAATCCCTGTCCTTGAATAGGTTGTCACCATCAGACACATTTTATGGCTTCACAGGTCAATTTTTTTTTTAACCCTTCTTGTCTTCTTCTATCATCTAAACCATTGTAGTTCTTTTGGATTCCTTTAAAAAAAAAAGGACATAAAACAACTTCTGTATGTGATGGCAGAGCAAAGTTAGGTCATATCCAAGGGCAGTGGATAAAGGCAGCAAGACACGGAAACCCAGAAGAGTGAAAGCAATGTACTTAGGGGGTCATTCCGAGTTGATCGCTCACTAGCTATTTTTTGCAGCGCTGCGATCAGATAGTCGCCACCTTTCGGGGAGTGTATTTTCGCTTTGCAAGTGTGCGAACGCTTGTGCAGCCGAGCAGTACAAAAACAGATTAAGTTCAGGTCTACTCAGAAACTGCACACTCAGCCGCTGCGATCACTTCAGCCTGTCCGGTCCCGGAACGGACGTCAGACACCCGCCCTGCAAACGCTTGGACATGCGCAATTTTGCCGAGTTTTGACCTGACTGCAGCGCTGCAAAAAAAATAGCTAGTGTGCAATCAGGTTGGAATGACCCCCTTAGTCATTAATGCTGCAGGTTACGTCAAAGTGTAGAACAAGAGTGCAGCAGTAATCCTACGTTACACCGCGACAGGGGAGGATTGTGAACCCTGATTCACTTTGGATTTATTGGCATTCATTATACGGATTCCTACTGTACTGAAAAGCTATATGTAACAACTAAAAGATGCTCGCGCATACATTAAATCATTTTTATTTATAATCTCCATATCAAATAGTTGCAATCTTTCAGAGACAAAAACAAAACCTGCAGTAAATTACAGAATGGGAAATTAAGCCCCCTTCCCAGCCGCTAATATATACACACACACACAAAGTCAGTGTCAACACACACTCTACACTTCTATGCGGTTATTAAGCTTAACAACTAAAACCCAGTGTGTGGTGGTAAAATATTGGTGTATTACTGCCAATCTCCTAGAAAACGTTCGGTAATACAAGTCCGATATAGCTGCTGTTAGTAGAAATATTTTAAAGTCAACTTTATTTATACATCTAAATCAGGGGCATCACATTCAATGGAAATGGATATAAAGGAATAAGTAATCAGGTCTTCAATGTGTTAATTAGGGTATAGGGGGTTCCTCACCTTCCATCATCAAGGTGGGAGTGACATTCTTTGGGGAGGAGGGTTTAGTGGAGGCGCTGGGTTCCAGAGCAGACCGAGAGTCAGGGGTGGAAGCCTGAGAAGACGAGTCCAAGGAACTGATGGAGGAGGCAGATTTTGGAGACATAGGTGCGTAGACACGGGAGGCCGCTGCATTAGGTCAGAGATGAAGACAATTCGGTCATTAAAGCATAGATGGATCAAGAATGAAATCTGTAGTAGCATGTTGCTTATAAGCAATGTGGAGCATGTAGAACCAACCTGATGGGGATGTGGACACTTCTATAGGACGACTGGACGGAGAAGACATGGTCTTAGTACACCTTACTGTGCGCTGCGATTTGGGAGACATCCGTGAAGGGCCTAAGAGGTAAAAGGAATAAATTGGACCTTCATGGAGAACATGAATAATTATGTATGTATGTATGTATGTATGTATGTATGTATGTATGTATGTATGTATGTATGTATGTATATATATATATATAAGGCAGAGGAAGAACTGAAGACAACTCAATGTTCTCCATCACATACTGTGGAGTCATGGCCTACCAACGCTCACCTCCGTTGATGCCTCTCTGCTCTGGCACTGGGCTAGAACTGGTTTCAGGATAATGTTGAGGGGCAGCCCGGGGAGGGACGGAGCCCATGCCAGGTCTTCCTCCTCTGGTGGAGTTCGTCCGGAGTCCTCCCCGTGACCCGTCTCGGACTCGTTGTGGAAGAGGAATGTACTTTCCATCCCTGAGAAGACAGTGATAACAGTTTGTTAGTACAGACGTCACACTGTATAAAGTCGCACCTAAAGATAAAGTAGTTGTGCGACTGGCTCCTGATACTCTGCATTTTATTCCCTAAATCTGGAATAACGTGCAGCCGTCGGGTCAGACCGGAGGCTTTATCCACTCACCGGGAACCAAGGCTTGGGCTGTCTCGGTCAGAGTTTGGACGATTGACAGAGCTGTGCTTCTCCTCCTCTGTCCGGCAGTCGTCGTTCTCTATGGCAATCCGAGCTCTGTACTGAGGACTGGATTCTATCTCGCGGGCCAGCTGGGCTGCTCGGGCTTCCCGCTGCCTAAACTCCTCGGAGTTATCTTTTTCTAGGGGGACCCTAAAGTGAATACAGTACATATAATACCTCCCAGCGACACGACGACCACCCCACCCACAAGGAAACCCTTTAATTACACTCACACCACACGAGTATAACTCACGTGTATGAGGAGAGACTGCTGTCATATGTCGTTTTCACTCCGTAGTTATCCTCATTGAACTTAAACATGTCGTTAGGATCCCAGCCATTAGACTGAAAAAGAAGCGATGTATTAGAAAAGCAGGTGAAAGGAGAATGCCACCAGAAAGCCAAAGATCCATAACAAACCTCTCCTCTATCTAATGAATGCAGTCTCCCGCCTATTAGCACTGTACGATAAGCGGAAGCCTGCTATTAAATCACTGCATGACTGATGAGATCGGTGCGTTGCTCTCTGCCACCCCCTGCTGGTCAGGAAAGCGAACACTGCCAGCTGTGTGAACACGCGTGACCGATGGGTCAAGGATGGGGCGGCCTGGGAGGCGGTACTTTTTCCAACAGGGCTTCTGACAGCTAAGTGAGCGAATGTGTGGGGGATTATTATTTTTCTATTTAATATCAGAGAAACTTTAAACGGTGCCGGTTAGATTTTGCTGAACGGGCGACGTTCTGATCTTGCCCTCAGCAGAGCTACGCAGCCCGACCCTCAGCAGAGCTACGCAGCCCGACCCTCAGCAGAGCTACGCAGCCCGACCCTCAGCAGAGCTACGCAGCCCGACCCTCAGCAGAGCTACGCAGCCCGACCCTCAGCAGAGCTACGCAGCCCGACCCTCAGCAGAGCTACGCAGCCCGACCCTCAGCAGAGCTACGCAGCCCGACCCTCAGCAGAGCTACGCAGCCCGACCCTCAGCAGAGCTACGAAGCCCGACCCTCAGCAGAGCTACGAAGCCCGACCCTCAGCAGAGCTACGAAGCCCGACCCTCAGCAGAGCTACGAAGCCCGACCCTCAGCAGAGCTACGAAGCCCGACCCTCAGCAGAGCTACGAAGCCCGACCCTCAGCAGAGCTACGAAGCCCGACCCTCAGCAGAGCTACGAAGCCCGACCCTCAGCAGAGCTACGAAGCCCGACCCTCAGCAGAGCTACGAAGCCCCTGTAGCTTGCCAGACGTACTACCACACGATCACCCCCATATTCCCACATACCATATCAGACTCCAAGTCATAGTCATCGCTGTTGCTTTCGCCCCCATCCCAGCGCATTAGAACCTTCTCCTTGTGCTCCCCATTCACTTTGGAATTCATCGCAATGGCCGAATCGGTAAACTTATCTGTGGGGAAGAGGAAGCTCATGTAAGAGATATAAATACTACACCCTGCTGGTAGAATTCTCATTACTAGCCATGTGTCTGACTCGTACATACAACGGCTAGTGGCCACAGGCAGCTAGTGCCGGTCGCAGTGCGGGACGACTCAATGCGTCTAGTCCTACCCAATGGACAACATCTTCTCAGCCGCAATAAATAAAACTTGATGGCTTCCTGCACAATGGTACACGGAGGGTTGTGTGGGCCTCGCACCCCTACCTTTCGTAGCATAGTTGAAATCTACGTTGTGGAAGTGAACGAGGGCCACATCTGAGTGCTTGAAGATCATGGTGTCAACAATGTCCTCGCGCTTGGGCCCCGTCACCTGATCACTTGTCTTCCTGTGCACAGCGTCAACGGCCAACTCAAACTGCAGTAGGAGAGAGAACTAGTCAGTGTTCTGCCAGATCAGATGTCACCCCATGGCAGCTGTACAACACTATATCCCATGCTTTCTGTAGTATACATGCTACCATTGGTCGACACAATCAGACGTCATGGCCTGGTCCACCACTGCTATGCAGATGATACACAACTGTACCTGTCCTTTACTCCAGGTACTGATAACCCAATAACTACCCTAAATGCCTGCCTAGCTGAGCTCCAGAAGTGGATGAGTGCCAGTTCGCTGTGGCTGAATCCGGATAAAACAGAGGTCCTTATGATAAGTCCCAAGACAAGACTGCAGCATAGCCAACCAACAAGGCCTACACTTGGGGGCTCAGAATTAGAAAACACTGACCATGTGTAGAATCTTGGCGTTGTCCTGGATGGTGGCTTGACCCTGAAAACTTCAAGTATCAGCCACAACCAAATCCTCATTCTTTCATCTAAGGAACATACAGTAGCCAGAATTTAGCACTTAATTCCCTCTGAAGATCTGCCTGAAGTCATACATGTATCAGTATCATCTCGATTAGGCTACTGCAATGCCCTCTACTGTTGTCACCCAGCAGTTGGTAAATAAAACCATTCTGTACTCCCTCCACAGGCTGCCTGTAAGATGCCGAATCTATTTCAAGATTGGCTTACCGACTTTCAAAGCACTACATGACCAGGTCCCAGGGTACCTGACGCAGCTTCTGATCCCTTAATTCCCTACTCGGTTACCGCCATCTGTAGATGACGGACTCTTAGCAGCACCTAAAATCTCCCAGAATTCATCTGGGTGTCAAGCTTTTAGCCACGCTGCACCGACTATGGAACTCTTCCCTGCACAGTGCGAGAGCCCCCACTCTAGAACCCTTCAAAATCAGACTCCAGACTTTCCTGATTACTCGCACATTTCCCTAATGTTCTCCATTCTCGCTGTATTTTATTAAAAGCTGTTCTGTACTGTATTATGTTCAGTCTGTCAAGAATCTTGAGCACTACTGGAGAAAGCACTATATAAATAATATTTTTACTCTCCTTTTCTCTTACCTTTGAGCTTAACGTCTTGAAGATTCCTTGGTACGTGGTCCCATTTTTCACCTTTACATCACACGTGGAGCCCTTAAAAGAGAGAAGCATTGCTTTACCAACCCCAGGTGATCACAGTTTTAGTCCCGGTGAGATAAGCTGAATCTGTAATTCAAGGACTCTGGTCCCGAACAGCTGCCTCCACTGTGTCATCAATTGGTGCACAATGCAGCACTACTATGGATGGTGCCCTTCTGCTCAATGGGAGGTTTCTGTCCTCCCTGAGCTCACCTTAGCATCCAATATTCATCAGTACAGTGTCCCCATCCTTTGTCGGAGCACGTGAAGGGCTGCGGCCGCAACTCCTCACCCTAATTATGGCTTCACACAGCCACCAGAGCAGAGATGCCGCGGAATGGCCGCATTTCAAAAAGACAGGTGAAAATAAATGGGGATTAATAAAGAAAACACTGCTGCCATTAGGACCCAGTGCAGGTGGTGTCCTTTGGTACTTTGGCGAGCCACAAAAAGCACCCGGTACCCTGACAACACTTAGAGGTAGATGTATCAAAACTTGGAGGAAGATAGAGGACCAACCAATCAGCTCCAAACTGGCGTGTTATAGGCTGTGGGTTGAAAACCCAACAGAAGCTGATTGGTAGTTTCTCTCCCTCCACTTTAATACTCTCAAAGCTTTGATAAATCTCCCACTTAGTCAGCTTCAGGAGTTACCGCATTCACCCACACTCCTGGCCAAGCTTCTACACCCCAAACTTTCCAGTGTCCCCCAATTGGGTGGAAGAGAAACATATACAACAGCTGATTTCTGTAACTTCCAAAAATAAGATTTTAAACCTACCGGTAAATCTATTTCTCCTAGTCCGTAGAGGATGCTGGGGACTCCGTAAGGACCATGGGGTATAGACGGGCTCCGCAGGAGACATGGGCACCTATAAAGAACTTTTAGTATGGGTGTGCACTGGCTCCTCCCTCTATGCCCCTCCTCCAGACCTCAGCTAGAGAACTGTGCCCAGAGGAGATGGACAATACGAGGAAAGGATTTTGTAAATCTAAGGGCAAGATTCATACCAGCCCACACCATCCACACCGTATAACCTGGAATACACAAAACCAGTTAACAGTATGAACAAACAACAGCAACGGTCCAAGACCGATTCCAACTGTAACATAACCCTTATGTAAGCAATAACTATATACAAGTCTTGCAGATTTTCCGCACTGGGACGGGCGCCCAGCATCCTCTACGGACTAGGAGAAAAAGATTTACCGGTAGGTTTAAAATATTATTTTCTCTTACGTCCTAGAGGATGCTGGGGACTCCGTCCCAGTGCGGAAAATCTGCAAGACTTGTATATAGTTATTGCTTACATAAGGGTCATGCCAAAGCTCCCAATCAGGCGGGAGAGTGCGGATGACTCTGCAACACCGACTGAGCAAATGCTAGGTTCTCATCATCCAGGGTATAAAACTTGTAGAATTTAGAAAAAAATGGAACTGCGCATATCATCCAAAAAGGAGACATTTATTCAATATCATAATAAAACATAAAAAGATTAAAAGGAAAAAATTCCCCCAATTACCGGCCGGTTAAAGCAATAAAATTACTATTCAGTATTCCTATCATGCAATAAGCCCATATGTCACTATGTAGAATTTAGCAAAAGTGTTTGACCCCGACCAAGTCGCTGCTCGGCAAAGCTGTAATGCCGAGACGCCCCGGGCAGCCGCCCAAGAAGAGCCCATCTTCCCAGTGGAATGGGCCTTTACTGAATGTGGTAACGGCAATCCAGCCGTAACATACGCCTGCTGAATCGTGTTACAAATCCAGCGAGCAATAGTCTGCTTTGAAGCAGGCGTGCCAATCTTGTTGGCTGCATACAGAACAAACAGAGCCTCTGTTTTCCTAATTCTAGCCGTCCTGGCTACATAAATCTTTAAGGCCCTGACTACTTCCAGGGACCTGGAATCCTCCAAGTTACTTGTAGCCACAGGCACCACAATAGGTTGGTTTATATGGAATGAAGAAACCACCTTAGGTAAAAATTGAGGACGAGTCCTCAATTCCGCTCTATCAACATGAAAAATCAAGTAGGGGCTCATGTGAGACAAGGCCGCTAATTCTGACACCCGCCTTGCAGATGCCAAGGCCAACAACATGACCACGTTCAAGGTGAGAAATTTCAACTCAACCGTGTTAAGCGGTTCAAACCAGTGTGATTTTAAGAACTGCAACACCACGTTCAGGTCCCATGGTGCCACTGGGGGCACAAAAGGAGGCTGGATGTGTAGCACTCCCTTTACAAAAGTCTGGACTTCTGGAAGAGAAGCCAATTCCTTCTGAAAGAATATTGACAGAGCTGAAATCTGTACCTTAACAGAGCCTAATTTTAGGCCCATATCCACTCCTGTCTGTAGGAAGTGGAGAAAACGACCCAAATGGATATCTTCCGTAGTAGCATTCCTGGTTTCACACCAAGAGACATATTTCCGCCAGATACGGTGATAATGTTTTGCCGTCACCTCCTTCCTAGCCTTTATTAGAGTAGGTATGACCTCTTCCGGAATACCATTCTCAGCTAGGATCCGGCGTTCAACCGCCATGCCGTCAAACGTAACCGCGGTAAGTCTTGGAACATGCAGGGCCCCTGCTGCAACAGGTCCTCCCTTAGAGGAAGAGGCCAAGGATCTTCTGTGAGCATCTCCTGAAGATCTGAGTACCAGGCCCCTCGAGGCCAGCCTGGAACTATGAGTATGGTCTGTACTCTTTTTCGCCTTATGATCCTCACCACCTTTGTGATGAGAGGAGGAAACACGTAGACCGATTGGAACACCCATGGCGTTACCAGAGTGTCTACTGCTATTGCTTGAGGGTCCCGGGACCTGGCACAATACCTCTGAAGCTTCTTGTTG
This sequence comes from Pseudophryne corroboree, assembly GCF_028390025.1. NCBI lineage: Eukaryota > Metazoa > Chordata > Amphibia > Anura > Myobatrachidae > Pseudophryne > Pseudophryne corroboree. The sequence goes on along the minus strand of NC_086450.1, from coordinate 508,555,622 downwards.
AAGCGTGACGCCATCATGTCTATTTGAGGAACTCCCCAAAGACCCGTTATCTCTGCAAAGACTTCTTGAAGAAGTCCCCACTCTCCTGGATGGAGATCGTGTCTGCCTCCCAGTTGTCCACACCAGGAATGAAGACAGCTGACAGAGCGCTTACGTGATTTTCCGCCCAGCATAGAATCCTGGTGGCTTCTGCCATCGCGACTCTGCTCCTTGTCCCGCCTTGGCGGTTCACATGAGCCACTGCTGTGACATTGTCCGATTGAATCAGCACCGGTAGGTTGCAAAGAAGACTCTCCGCTTGTCGAAGGCCGTTGTATATGGCCCTTAATTCCAACACGTTGATGTGCAGGCAGGACTCCTGGCTTGTCCATAGTCCTTGAAAATTTCTTCCTTGGGTGACTGCTCCCCATCCTCGGAGGCTCGCGTCCGTGGTTACCAGAACCCAGTCCTGAATGCCGAATCTGCGACCCTCTAGGAGGTGAGCACTTTGCAGCCACCATAGAAGAGACACCCTGGCCCTGGGGGACAGTGTTATCTTTTGATGTAATTGTAGATGGGACCCGGACCATTTGTCCTGAAGGTCCCATTGAAACGTCCTCGCATGGAACCTGCCGAAGGGGATGGCCTCGTAGGCTGCCACCATTTTCCCCAAAACACGAGTGCATTGATGAACGGACACTCTTTTTGGCTTTAGCAGATCTCTGACCATGTTCTGGAGGTCCTGGGCTTTTTCCAACGGGAGAAAAACCTTCTTTTGTTCCATGTTCCGGTATCATACCTAGGAACGCTAGTCGAGTTGTTGGAACCAACTGTGACTTCGGTAGATTGAGAATCCAACCGTGTTGCTGGAGTACTCTCAGAGAGAGTGACACGTTTCTCAGCAATTGCTCTTTTGATCTCGCCTTTATCAGAAGATCGTCCAAGTATGGGATAATTGTGACTCCTTGCTTGCGCAGGACCACCATCATTTCCGCCATTATCTTGGTGAAAATCCTCGGGGCCGTGGAAAGCCCAAACGGCAACGTCTGAAACTGGTAATGACAATCCTGTACAGCGAATCTCAGGTACTCCTGATGAGAGGGATATATGGGGACATGAAGGTAAGCATCCTTTATGTCCAGTGACACCATAAAATCCCCCCCCCCTCCAAGCTGGCTATTACCGCTCGGAGCGATTCCATCTTGAATTTGAATCTTTTCAAGTACAGGTTTAGGGATTTTAGATTTAAAATGGGTCTGACCGAACCATCCGGCTTCGGGACCACAAAAAAGGGTCGAATAGTACCCTTTTCCCTGTTGGTTCAGGGGAACCCTGATAATTACTTGCTGTTGACACAGCGTTTGAATTGCAGCTAACACTACATCCCGCTCTGGGGTAGCAGCTGGTAAGGCAGACTTGAAAAATCGGCGTGGGGGCACCTCTTCGAATTCCAGTTTGTAGCCTTGGGAAACTATTTCCAACGCCCAAGGATTCACCTCTGACCTGACCCAGACCTGGCTGAAGAGTCGAAGGCGTGCCCCCACTGGTGCGGACTCCCGCAGGGGAGCCCCAGCGTCATGCAGTGGGTTTTGTAGAAGCCGGGGAGGACTTCTGTTCCTGGGCACCAGCCGAAGCAGGTGTTCTCTTTCCTCTACCCTTACCTCTGGCAAGGAAGGAGGATCCCCGACCTCTTCTGGACTTTTGCGACCGAAAGGACTGCATATGATATTGTGGAGTTTTCTTTTGCTGTTGGGGAATAAAAAGGTAAATTTACCCGCGGTAACTGTGGAAACCAGGTCCGCGAGCCCATCCCCAAACAACACGTCACCCTTATAGGGTAAAACCTCCATATGCTTTTTCGAATCCGCATCACCCGTCCATTGGCGGGTCCATAAGGATCGTCTCGCTGAAATAGCCATGGCATTGGCTCTGGAACCCAGCAACCCAATGTCCCTTTGAGCGTCTCTCATATACAAGACTGCGTCTTTAATATGGGCTAGAGTTAACAAAATAGCATACCTATCTAGTGTATCAAGGTCAGCCGACAGGGTATCTGTCCAAGCTGCAACTGCGCTACATACCCATGCCGACGCAATTGCCGGTCTGAGCAAAGCACCAGTATGTGAATAAATAGACTTTAATGTAGTCTCCTGCCTGCGGTCCGCAGGGTCCTTGAGGGCCGCTGTGTCTGGAGACGGCAGCGCCACTTTCTTGGACAGGCGTGTTAAAGCCTTGTCCACAGTGGGAGAGGATTCCCAGCGTACCCTGTCCTGTGTAGGGAAAGGGTATGCCATATTAGTTCTTTTGGGAATCTGCAGCCTCTTATCTGGAGTCTCCCAAGCTTTTTCAAATAACTCGTTAAGTTCATGAGATGAGGGAAAGTTTATTATCTGTTTCTTTCCCTTAAACATGTGTACCCTCGTGTCGGGAACAGGGGGTTCATCAGTGATATGCAACACATCTCTTATTGCAATAATCATACACTGAATACGCTTTGTCACCTTAGGGTGCATTCTAGCTTCATCATAGTAGACACTGGAATCAGAGTCCGTGTCAGTATCAGTGTCCACAATTAGTGACAAGGGACGCTTTTGAGACCCCGACGGGCCCTGTGAGTCGGTCCAATCCGAGGATTGACCCCCTGATGCCTCCCTGGATTCAGCCTTATCAAGCCTCTTATGTAAAGATGCCACACTTGCATTCAACATATACCACATGTCCATCCATTACTGAGTCGGCACTACCGACGGGGACACACCACTCATCTGCTCCACCTCCTCCTTGGAGAAGCCTTCTGCTTCAGACATGCCGACACGCACGTACCGACACCCCACACACACAGGGATATACCTATAAGGGGACAAATACCCAACCAGGCCCTTAGGAGCTGCAGTGCTGTGCGCTACCTTTAGAAGACTGCAGGAGTCTTCAGCCGCCGATTCTGGACCTCTTCTGATTTCAGCATCTGCAAGGGGGCCGGCGGCGTGGCTCCGGTGACCATCCAGGCTGTACCTGTGATCGTCCCTCTGGAGCTTGATGTCCAGTAGCCAAGAAACCAATCCATCCTGCACGCAGGTGAGTTGACTCCTTCTCCCCTCAGTCCCTCGCTGCAGTGATCCTGTTGCCAGCAGGAATCACTGTAAAATAAAAAACCTAGCTAAACTTTCTCTAAGCAGCTCTTTAGGAGAGCCACCTAGATTGCACCCTTCTCGGCCGGGCACAAAAATCTAACTGGAGTCTGGAGGAGGGTCATAGGGGGAGGAGCCAGTGCACACCACCTGATCGGAAAAAGCTTTACTTTTTGTGCCCTGTCTCCTGCGGAGCCGCTATTCCCCATGGTCCTTTCAGGAACCCCAGCATCCACTAGGACGATAGAGAAATATTATTATATAATGCCAATCTTCCCACTCACTGTGCTCCAATGTGCCCCCCTCCTCTTTTTCAGCCCTCTGAAGTGTTCAGCAGGGGAGAGTCCGGGGAGCCAGTGTTCTCTGCAGCCTCTGTGGAGAAAATGGCGCTGGTTAGTGCTGAGGGATCAAGCTCCGCCCCCTCCAGCGGCAGGCTTCGGTCCCTCTTCAATTTTAATAAAATGGCAGGGGATCATCTATTTGCTGCCTCCGCAGCCTAATGTGACCTTTTTTGCCCAAAAACGATGTTTATTGCTGCCCAGGGCGCCCTGCACCCATCAGTGCTTTCTGTGTGTGGGAGCAATGGCGCGCAGCTTACCGCTGCACGCTTTACCTCATGAAGATCTGAAGTCTTCTGCCGCCTTTGACGTCTTCTTGCTTCTCATACTCACCCGGCTTCTATCTTCCGGCTCTGTGAGGAGGACGGCGGTACGGCCCCGGGACGAACCCCAGGGTGAGACCTGTGTTCCGACTCCCTCTGGAGCTAATGGTGTCCAGTAGCCTAAGAAGCAGAGCCTCTCTTCTCCCCTCAGTCCCCCGATGCAGGGAGCCTGTTGCCAGCAGTGCTCCCTGAAAATAAAAAACCTAACAAAATTCTTTTTTTTTTCACAGAAAACTCAGGAGAGCTCTCTGCAGTGCACACTTCTCCTCTGGGCACAGGATCTAACGGAGGAGGGGCATAGAGGGAGGAGCCAGTGCACACCCATACTAAAAGTTCTTTATAGGTGCCCATGTCTCCTGCGGAGCCCGTCTATACCCCATGGTCCTTACGGAGTCCCCAGCATCCTCTAAGACGGAAGAGAAAAGTATATAAAGGTAACAATGAAAACACATCGGAACACACACTAGAGCGATAGCCCTTATCAAACACTGCTGCAAAAACGTGAGCCCGTAACGTATTCACTACATGGAGAAGCACATGGGAGACTAGTTCCTCTTACAGGTACAACCCACCTTGTTATATAGACCTAGTACCAATCATACAACAGATTCTGTGAAAGGTCTGACCTATACCAGTGCTGAAGACAAGGAAAGGTACCAACATGTGAGTAATAACTGCACTGCAGACAACCAAGCAGATACTCCCAGGAGATAACTTCCTGCATGAGGGGAGTAATGCATGGCCAGCCTTTAGGAAACAATGGTACAAGGTGGGCACATTGAAAATCATGAGTGGTATGATACCCAGAAATAAACGCTAGCACTTCCCAAACCTACACAGGAACAGGACTCTCTCCAATAGCACGAGCAGGTATGACCTAGCACTGGCCAAGCCGTTAAATGTAAGAATTGCAGCTCATGGGGGCACACGGAGTCGAGCCAGCTCCTGCAGGTTGTGATGAAGGAGCGCAGCATGGGAAAGACGGTCAGGCAGGAGAGAGATGCAGGGTCCGGTAGATGGGAACAGAATGGGAGATTGCAGGCGCCCTGGTGATGCATGGAAAGCAATAAATGAAGTGGCACAGCGAAGCAACTACCAGAGTGTCTGGATCAGAGGATCCAGAACGGTGTAGAGGGAGAGAGGATTCTCATCATGACCATTTACTAGATGTGGGGGTCTGCGAGTGCGCCCTGGAGGGTGGTATAGGAGAACCAGAAATACGGACACTAGTTGTTAAAGTTAGGGTTCTGACCATTCAGAAGAGAAACCGCATCAAATCAGACTCATGGGCGAGCAGAGCTGGATTCAGAACTGCAGCCCCACCCACGTCATATCTTCCTCCCACTCCGGGTAGGAACCACCCCAGACCCATCCTAAAAACACTTGCACTTAGAAGAACAGGTTTACTGGGAGAGGAGTCAGTCTCATACATAGTGCCCCGCCTCTGCGATGGTGTTATACAGCCTATCACTTACAGGTGATCCCGCGCTGTACTAATCTGGGCACTATGTCACCACTAACATCACTATATCACCGCTGCATTACAGTCACAGCACGAACATCACTATACCACCACTGCATTACAGTCACAGCATGAACATCACTATACCACCACTAACATCACTATATGACCGCTGCGTTACAGTCCTTAACATCATCACTAGATCACAGCACTAACATCACTATATGACTGCTGCGTTACAGTCCTTATCACTATATCACAGCACTAACATCACTATATCACCGCTGCATTACAGTCACAGCACGAACATCACTATATCACAGCACTAACATCACTATATCACCGCTGCATTACAGTCACAGCACAAACATTACTATACCACCACTAACATCACTATATCACCGCTGCATTACAGTCACAGCACAAACATTACTATACCACCACTAACATCACTATATCACCGCTACGTTACAGTCACAGCACAAACATTACTATACCACCACTAACATCACTATATCACCGCTGCATTACAGTCACGGCACGAACATCACTATATCACAGCACTAACATCACTATATCACCGCTGCATTACAGTCACAGCACAAACATTACTATACCACCACTAACATCACTATATCACCGCTGCATTACAGTCACAGCACAAACATTACTATACCACCACTAACATCACTATATCACCGCTGCATTACAGTCACAGCACAAACATTACTATACCACCACTAACATCACTATATCACCGCTGCATTACAGTCACAGCACAAACATTACTATACCACCACTAACATCACTATATCACCGCTGCATTACAGTCACGGCACGAACATCACTATATCACCGCTGCATTACAGTCACAGCACGAACATCACTATATCACAGCACTAACATCACTATATCACCGCTGCATTACAGTCACAGCACAAACATTACTATACCACCACTAACATCACTATATCACCGCTGCATTACAGTCACAGCACAAACATTACTATACCACCACTAACATCACTATATCACCGCTGCATTACAGTCACAGCACAAACATTACTATACCACCACTAACATCACTATATCACCGCTGCATTACAGTCACGGCACGAACATCACTATATCACAGCACTAACATCACTATATCACCGCTGCATTACAGTCACAGCATGAACATCACTATACCACCACTAACATCACTATATCACCGCTGCATTACAGTCACAGCACGAACATCACTATACCACCACTATCATCACTATATCACAGCTGTGTTACAGTCACTGCCATCATCACTATATCACCGCTGCGTTACAGTCACTGCCATCATCACTATATCACCGCTGCGTCACAGTCACTGCCATCATCACTATATCACCGCTGCGTTACAGTCACTGCCATCATCACTATATCACCACTGCGTTACAGTCACTGCCATCATCACTATATCACCGCTGCGTCACAGTCACTGCCATCATCACTATATCACCGCTGCGTTACAGTCACTGCCATCATCACTATATCACCGCTGCGTTACAGTCACTGCCATCATCACTATATCACCGCTGTGTTACAGTCACTGCCATCATCACTATATCACCGCTGTGTTACAGTCGCTGCCATCATCACTATATCACAGCTGTGTTACAGTCACTGCCATCATCACTATATCACAGCTGCGTTACAGTCACTGCCATCATCACTATATCACAGCTGTGTTACAGTCACTGCCATCATCACTATATCACCGCTGTGTTACAGTCACTGCCATCATCACTATATCACCGCTGTGTTACAGTCACTGCCATCATCACTATATCACAGCTGCGTTACAGTCACTGCCATCATCACTATATCACCGCTGTGTTACAGTCACTGCCATCATCACTATATCACCGCTGTGTTACAGTCACTGCCATCATCACTATATCACAGCTGTGTTACAGTCACTGCCATCATCACTATATCACAGCTGTGTTACAGTCACTGCCATCATCACTATATCACAGCTGTGTTACAGTCACTGCCATCATCACTATATCACAGCTGTGTTACAGTCACTGCCATCATCACTATATCACAGCTGCGTTACAGTCACTGCCATCATCACTATATCACCGCTGTGTTACAGTCACTGCCATCATCACTATATCACCGCTGCGTTACTGTCACTGCTATCATCACTATATCACCGCTGTGTTACAGTCACTGCCATCATCACTATATCACAGCTGTGTTACAGTCACTGCCATCATCACTATATCACAGCTGTGTTACAGTCACTGCCATCATCACTATATCACCACTGCGTTAGTCGCTGCCATCATCACTATATCACAGCTGCGTTACAGTCACTGCCATCATCACTATATCACAGCTGTGTTACAGTCACTGCCATCATCACTATATCACCGCTGTGTTACAGTCACTGCCATCATCACTATATCACAGCTGTGTTACAGTCACTGCCATCATCACTATATCACCACTGCGTTACAGTCACTGCCATCATCACTATATCACCGCTGCGTTACAGTCACTGCCATCATCACTATATCACCGCTGTGTTACAGTCACTGCCATCATCACTATATCACCACTGCGTTACAGTCACTGCCATCATCACTATATCACCGCTGCGTTACAGTCACTGCCATCATCACTATATCACAGCTGTGTTACAGTCACTGCCATCATCACTATATCACCGCTGTGTTACAGTCACTGCCATCATCACTATATCACCACTGCGTTACAGTCACTGCCATCATCACTAAATCACCACTGCGTTACAGTCACTGCCATCATCACTATATCACCGCTGTGTTACAGTCACAGCTATCATCACTATATCAAAGCTGTGTTATAGTCACTTTACAAAGAAAAGGGGTAAAGAACTGCGGTATTCCTATATACAGCTCTTTTAAGCTGGTTGCCGCTACAAAACAAAGTGGGTATACTACGGAAGCCCACTTATAGTAAACAGATACGGCAAAAGATGTTCAGCGCATCCCTAGCTTAAAATGTTTCAATATATTGTATTTATAACTATAAATAATGTCCACAATTAGGCAATGATAGTTTTAAAGAAAAAGGTTTTTTATTATTTAAAAAAAATATGTATACAAACGATAAAAAGTATATATTTAAATGTGCTTGAAAAATGTAACTAGTACCGGTACACAAAACATATAACATATAGACAAATCTGTAACTATATAGTATAATACACACCTGTGGGCACACTGCTTAGCGTTTTAAATGCGGGGTAAAAACGCTAAGCAGTGTGCCCACAGGTGTGTATTATACTATATCACAACTGTGTTACAGTCACTGCCATCACTATATCACAGCTGTGTTACAGTCACTGCTATCATCACTATATCGCAGCTGTGTTACAATCACTAACATAACTATATACCGCTGTGTTACAGTCACTGCCATCATCACTATATCACCGCTGTGTTACAGTCACTGCCATCATCACTATATCGCAGCTGTGTTACAATCACTAACATAACTATATACCGCTGTGTTACAGTCTCTGCCATCATCACTATATCACCGCTGTGTTACAGTCACTGCCATCATCACTATATCGCAGCTGTGTTACAATCACTAACATAACTATATACCGCTGTGTTACAGTCTCTGCCATCATCACTATATCACCGCTGTGTTACAGTCACTGCCATCATCACTATATCACCGCTGTGTTACAGTCACTGCCATCATCACTATATCACCGCTGTGTTACAGTCACTGCCATCATCACTATATCACCGCTGTGTTAGTCACTGCTAACATCTCTATATCACCGCTGCGTTACAGTCACTGCCATCATCACTATATCACCGCTGCGTTACAGTCACTGCCATCATCACTATATCACCACTGCGTTACAGTCACTGCCATCATCACTATATCGCAGCTGTGTTACAATCACTAACATAACTATATACCGCTGTGTTACAGTCTCTGCCATCATCACTATATCACCGCTGTGTTACAGTCACTGCCATCATCACTATATCACCGCTGTGTTACAGTCACTGCCATCATCACTATATCACAGCTGCGTTACAGTCACTGCCATCATCACTATATCACAGCTGCATTACAGTCTCTGTCATCATCACTATATCACAGCTGCATTACAGTCTCTGTCATCATCACTATATCACAGCTGCGTTACAGTCACTGCCATCATCACTATATCACCGCTGTGTTACAGTCACTGCCATCATCACTATATCACCGCTGTGTTACAGTCACTGCTATCATCACTATATCACCGCTGTGTTACAGTCACTGCTATCATCACTATATCACCGCTGTGTTACAGTCACTGCCATCATCACTATATCACCGCTGCATTACAGTCTCTGTCATCATCACTATATCACAGCTGCGTTACAGTCACTGCCATCATCACTATATCACCGCTGTGTTACAGTCACTGCCATCATCACTATATCACCGCTGTGTTACAGTCACTGCTATCATCACTATATCACCGCTGTGTTACAGTCACTGCCATCATCACTATATCACCGCTGTGTTACAGTCACTGCCATCATCACTATATCACCGCTGTGTTACAGTCACTGCCATCATCACTATATCACAGCTGTGTTACTGTCACTGCCATCATCACTATATCACCGCTGTGTTACAGTCACTGCTATCATCACTATATCACCGCTGTGTTACAGTCACTGCCATCATCACTATATCACAGCTGCGTTACAGTCACTGCCATCATCACTATATCACAGCTGTGTTACAGTCACTGCCATCATCACTATATCACAGCTGTGTTACAGTCACTGCCATCATCACTATATCACCGCTGCGTTACAGTCACTAACATCATCACTATATCACCGCTGCGTTAGTCACTGCCATCATCACTATATCACAGCTGTGTTACAATCACTAACATAACTATATACAGCTGTGTTACAGTCACTGCCATCATCACTATATCACCGCTGTGTTACAGTCACTGCCATCATCACTATATCACAGCTATGTTACAATCACTAACATAACTATATACCGCTGTGTTACAGTCACTGCCATCATCACTATATCACAGCTATGTTACAATCACTAACATAACTATATACCGCTGTGTTACAGTCTCTGCCATCATCACTATATCACAGCTGTGTTACAGTCACTGCCATCATCACTATATCACAGCTGTGTTACAGTCACTGCCATCATCACTATATCACAGCTGCGTTAGTCACTGCCATCATCACTATATCACAGCTATGTTACAATCACTAACATAACTATATACAGCTGTGTTACAGTCACTGCCATCATCACTATATCACAGCTGTGTTACAGTCACTGCCATCATCACTATATCACCGCTGCGTTACAGTCACTGCTATCATCACCATATCACCGCTGTGTTACAGTCACTGCCATCATCACTATATCACAGCTATGTTACAATCACTAACATAACTATATACCGCTGTGTTACAGTCACTGCCATCATCACTATATCACAGCTATGTTACAATCACTAACATAACTATATACCGCTGTGTTACAGTCACTGCCATCATCACTATATCACAGCTATGTTACAATCACTAACATAACTATATACCGCTGTGTTACAGTCTCTGCCATCATCACTATATCACCGCTGTGTTACAGTCACTGCCATCATCACTATATCACCGCTGTGTTACAATCACTAACATAACTATATACCGCTGTGTTACAGTCTCTGCCATCATCACTATATCACAGCTGTGTTACAGTCACTGCCATCATCACTATATTGCAGCTGTGTTACAATCACTAACATAACTATATACCGCTGTGTTACAGTCACTGCCATCATCACTATCACCGCTGTGTTACAATCACTAACATAACTATATACCGCTGTGTTACAGTCACTGCCATCATCACTATATCACAGCTGTGTTACAGTCGCTGCCATCATCACTATATCACCGCTGTGTTAGTCACTGCCATCATCACTATATCACAGCTGTATTAGTCACTGCCATCATCACTAGATCACAGCTGTATTAGTCACTGCCATCATCATTATATCACCGCTGCATTAGTCACTGCCATCATCACTATATCACAGCTGTATTAGTCACTGCCATCATCATTATATCACCGCTGCATTAGTCACTGCCATCATCACTATATCACAGCTGTATTAGTCACTGCCATCACTATATCACAGCTGCATTAGTCACTGCCATCATCATATCACAGCTGCATTAGTCACTGCCATCATCACTATATCACAGCTGCATTAGTCACTGCCATCATCACTATATCACAGCTGCGTTAGTCACTGCCATCATCACTATATCACAGCTGCATTAGTCACTGCCATCATCACTATATCACAGCTGTATTAGTCACTGCCATCATCATTATATCACCGCTGCATTAGTCACTGCCATCATCACTATATCACAGCTGTATTAGTCACTGCCATCATCATATCACCGCTGTATTAGTCACTGCCATCATCACTATATCACAGCTGTATTAGTCACTGCCATCATATCACCGCTGTATTAGTCACTGCCATCATCACTATATCACAGCTGTATTAGTCACTGCCATCACTATATCACAGCTGTATTAGTCACTGCCATCACTATATCACAGCTGCATTAGTCACTGCCATCACTATATCACAGCTGCGTTAGTCACTGCCATCATCACTATATCACAGCTGCGTTACAGTCACTGCCATCATCATTATATCACCGCTGCATTAGTCACTGCCATCACTATATCACAGCTGTATTAGTCACTGCCATCATCATTATATCACCGCTGTATTAGTCACTGCAATCATCACTATATCACAGCTGCATTAGTCCCTGCCATCATCACTATATCACAGCTGCATTAGTCACTGCCATCATCACTATATCACAGCTGTGTTAGTCGCTGCCATCATCACTACATCACCGCTGCATTAGTCGCTGCCATCATCACTATATCACAGCTGCATTAGTCACTGCCATCATCACTATATCACAGCTGCGTTAGTCGCTGCCATCATCACTATATCACAGCTGCGTTAGTCGCTGCCATCACCACTATATCACAGCTGCGTTAGTCGCTGCCATCACTATATCACAGCTACGTTAGTCGCTGCCATCATCACTACATCACCGCTGCATTAGTCGCTGCCATCACTATATCAGCTACGTTAGTCACTGCCATCATCACTACATCACAGCTGCGTTAGTCACTGCCATCATCACTATATCACAGCTGCATTAGTCGCTGCCATTACTATATCACAGCTGCATTAGTCGCTGCCATCATCACTACATCACAGCTGCGTTAGTCACTGCCATCATCACTATATCACAGCTGCATTAGTCGCTGCCATCATCACTATATCACAGCTGCGTTAGTCGCTGCCATCACCACTATATCACAGCTACGTTAGTCGCTGCCATCATCACTACATCACCGCTGCATTAGTCGCTGCCATCACTATATCAGCTACGTTAGTCACTGCCATCATCACTACATCACAGCTGCGTTAGTCACTGCCATCATCACTATATCACAGCTGCATTAGTCGCTGCCATTACTATATCACAGCTGCATTAGTCGCTGCCATCACTATATCACAGCTGCATTAGTCGCTGCCATCATCACTATATCACAGCTGCGTTAGTCGCTGCCATCATCACTATATCACAGCTACGTTAGTCGCTGCCATCATCACTACATCACCGCTGCATTAGTCGCTGCCATCACTATATCACAGCTACGTTAGTCACTGCCATCACCACTACATCACAGCTGCGTTAGTCACTGCCATCATCACTATATCACAGCTGCATTAGTCGCTGCCATCATCACTACATCACCGCTGCATTAGTCGCTGCCATCACTATATCACAGCTGCGTTAGTCACTGCCATCATCACTACATCACAGCTGCGTTAGTCACTGCCATCACTATATCACAGCTGCATTAGTCGCTGCCATTACTATATCACAGCTGCATTAGTCGCTGCCATCACTATATCACAGCTGCATTAGTCGCTGCCATCATCACTATATCACCGCTGTGTTACAGTCGCTGCCATCATCACTATATCACCGCTGTGTTACAGTCACTGCCATCATCACTATATCACCGCTGTGTTACAGTCACTGCCATCATCACTATATCACAGCTGTGTTACAGTCTCTGTCATCATCACTATATCACAGCTGCATTACAGTCACTGCAATCATCACTATATCACCGCTGTGTTACAGTCACTGCCATCATCACTATATCACCGCTGTGTTACAGTCACTGCCATCATCACTATATACCGCTGTGTTACAGTCACTGCCATCATCACTATATCACCGCTGTGTTACAGTCTCTGCCATCATCACTATATCACAGCTGTGTTACAGTCTCTGCCATCATCACTATATCACCGCTGCGTTACAGTCTCTGCCATCATCACTATATCACCGCTGCGTTACAGTCACTGCCATCATCACTATATCACCGCTGTGTTACAGTCACTGCCATCACCACTATATCACAGCTGCGTTACAGTCACTGCCATCATCACTATATCACCGCTGTGTTACAGTCTCTGCCATCATCACTATATCACAGCTGTGTTACAGTCTCTGCCATCATCACTATATCACCGCTGCGTTACTGTCACTGCCATCATCACTATATCACCGCTGTGTTACTGTCACTGCCATCATCACTATATCACAACTGTGTTACTGTCACTGCCATCATCACTATATCACAGCTGTGTTAGTCGCTGCCATCATCACTATATCACAGCTGCGTTAGTCGCTGCCATCATCACTATATCACAGCTGCGTTAGTCGCTGCCATCATCACTATATCACAGCTGCGTTAGTCGCTGCCATCATCACTATATCACAGCTGCGTTAGTCACTGCCATCATCACTATATCACAGCTGTGTTACAGTCACTGCCATCATCACTATATCACAGCTGTGTTACAGTCACTGCCATCATCACTATATCACCGCTGTGTTACAGTCACTGCCATCATCACTATATCACCGCTGTGTTACAGTCACTGCCATCATCACTATATCACAGCTGCGTTAGTCACTGCTACCATCACTATATCACAGCTGCGTTACTGTCGCTGCCATCATCACTATATCACAGCTGCGTTAGTCACTGCCATCATCACTATATCACCGCTGTGTTACAGTCACTGCCATCATCACTATATCACAGCTGTGTTACAGTCACTGCCATCATCACTATATCACCGCTGTGTTACAGTCACTGCCATCATCACTATATCACAGCTGTGTTACAGTCACTGCCATCATCACTATATCACAGCTGCGTTACAGTCACTGCCATCATCACTATATCACCGCTGTGTTACAGTCACTGCCATCATCACTATATCACCGCTGTGTTACAGTCACTGCCATCATCACTATATCACAGCTGCGTTAGTCACTGCTACCATCACTATATCACAGCTGCGTTACTGTCGCTGCCATCATCACTATATCACAGCTGCGTTAGTCACTGCCATCATCACTATATCACCGCTGTGTTACAGTCACTGCCATCATCACTATATCACAGCTGTGTTACAGTCACTGCCATCATCACTATATCACCGCTGTGTTACAGTCACTGCCATCATCACTATATCACAGCTGTGTTACAGTCACTGCCATCATCACTATATCACAGCTGCGTTACAGTCACTGCCATCATCACTATATCACCGCTGTGTTACAGTCACTGCCATCATCACTATATCACCGCTGTGTTACAGTCACTGCCATCATCACTATATCACCGCTGTGTTACAGTCACTGCCATCATCACTATATCACTGCTGTGTTACAGTCTCTGCCATCATCACTATATCACTGCTGTGTTACAGTCTCTGTCATCATCACTATATCACCGCTGTGTTACAGTCACTGCCATCATCACTATATCACCGCTGTGTTACAGTCACTGCCATCATCACTATATCACAGCTGTGTTACAGTCACTGCCATCATCACTATATCACCGCTGTGTTACAGTCACTGCCATCATCACTATATCACAGCTGTGTTACAGTCACTGCCATCATCACTATATCACAGCTGTGTTACAGTCACTGCCATCATCACTATATCACAGCTGCGTTACAGTCACTGCCATCATCACTATATCACCGCTGTGTTACAGTCACTGCCATCATCACTATATCACCGCTGTGTTACAGTCACTGCCATCATCACTATATCACCGCTGTGTTACAGTCACTGCCATCATCACTATATCACTGCTGTGTTACAGTCTCTGTCATCATCACTATATCACCGCTGTGTTACAGTCACTGCCATCATCACTATATCACCGCTGTGTTACAGTCACTGCCATCATTACTATATCACCGCTGTGTTACTGTCGCTGCCATCATCACTATATCACCGTTGCGTTACTGTCACTGCCATCATCACTATATCACCGCTGTGTTACAGTCACTGCCATCATCACTATATCACCGCTGTGTTACAGTCACTGCCATCATCACTATATCACCGCTGTGTTACAGTCACTGCCATCATCACTATATCACAGCTGTGTTACAGTCACTGCCATCATCATTATATCAGAGCTGTGTTACAGTCACTGCCATCATCACTATATCACAGCTGTGTTACAGTCACTGCCATCATCACTATATCACAGCTGTGTTACAGTCACTGCCATCATCACTATATCACAGCTGTGTTACAGTCACTGCCATCATCACTATATCACCGCTGTGTTACAGTCACTGCCATCATCACTATATCACCGCTGTGTTACAGTCACTGCCATCATCACTATATCACAGCTGTGTTACAGTCACTGCCATCATCATTATATCAGAGCTGTGTTACAGTCACTGCCATCATCACTATATCACAGCTGTGTTACAGTCACTGCCATTATCACTATATCACCGCTGTGTTACAGTCACTGCCATCATCACTATATCACAGCTGCGTTACAGTCACTGCTACCATCACTATATCACAGCTGCGTTAGTCGCTGCCATCATCACTATATCACAGCTGCGTTACAGTCACTAACATCACTATAGAGTTCACTGTAGGATTTGGGCAGGGTGCCGGACTGTGAGGGACATAAGCGTGTGCGCGCGAAGCCGAGCACGTGAAAAGGGGCGTGGCCTCGCAAAATAGGGGCCGTGGTCATTTCACGTAATAAAAGAGTGGGCGGTTCAGCCCACAGACGTTAAAAATAAGATTTTACTCACCGGTAAATCTATTTCTCGTAGTCCGTAGTGGATGCTGGGACTCCGTAAGGACCATGGGGAATAGCGGCTCCGCAGGAGACTGGGCACAACTAAAGAAAGCTTTAGGACTACCTGGTGTGCACTGGCTCCTCCCACTATGACCCTCCTCCAGACCTCAGTTAGGATACTGTGCCCGGAAGAGCTGACACAATAAGGAAGGATTTTGAATCCCGGGTAAGACTCATATCAGCCACACCAATCACACCGTATAACTCGTGATACTATACCCAGTTAACAGTATGAAATATAACTGAGCCTCTCAACAGATGGCTCAACAATAACCCTTTAGTTAGGCAATAACTATATACAAGTATTGCCGACAATCCGCACTTGGGATGGGCGCCCAGAATCCACTACGGACTACGAGAAATAGATTTACCGGTGAGTAAAATCTTATTTTCTCTGACGTCCTAGTGGATGCTGGGAACTCCGTAAGGACCATGGGGATTATACCAAAGCTCCCAAACGGGCGGGAGAGTGCGGATGACTCTGCAGCACCGAATGAGAGAACTCAAGGTCCTCCTCAGCCAGGGTATCAAATTTGTAGAATTTTGCAAACGTGTTTGCCCCTGACCAAGTAGCAGCTCGACAAAGTTGTAAAGCCGAGACCCCTCGGGCAGCCGCCCAAGAAGAGCCCACCTTCCTCGTGGAATGGGCTTTGACTGATTTAGGATGCGGCAGTCCAGGATAAAAATGTCGACTTCCCAGCTGTTGCTGTGGAAACGAGGTCCGAGAGACCATCCCCGAACAATTCCTCGCCCTTATAAAGCAAAATTTCCATGTGCCTTTTAGAATCTGCATCACCTGTCCACTGCCGAGTCCATAACCCTCTCCTGGCAGAAATGGACAGTGCACTTATTTTAGATGCCAGCCGGCAAATATCCCTCTGTGCATCTCTCATGTATAAGACAGCGTCTTTAATATGCTCTATGTTTAGTAATATAGTGTCCCTGTCTAGGGTGTCAATGTTTTCTGACAGGGAATCTGACCACGCAGCTGCAGCACTGCACATCCATGCTGAAGCAATAGCTGGTCTCAGTATAATACCAGTGTGTGTATATATAGCCTTCAGGAGAGCCTCCTGCTTTCTATCAGCAGGTTCCTTTAGGGCGGCCGTATCCGGAGACGGTAGTGCCACCTTTTTTGATAAGCGTGTAAGCGCTTTATCCACCTTAGGGGGTGTTTCCCAACGTGACCTATCCTCTGGCGGGAAAGGGTACGCCATTAGTAACTTTTTAGAAATTACCAATTTTTTTTCTGGGCAAGCCCACGCTACTTCACACACTTCATTTAATTCTTCAGAAGGGGGAAAAACTACTGGGAGTTTTTTCTCTCCAAACATAATACCCTTTTTTTGTGGTACCTGGGGTCACATCAGAAATGTGTAAAACATTTTTCATTGCCTCAATCATGTAACGAGTGGCCCTATTGGACATTACATTAGTCTCTTCGTCGTCGACACTGGTATCTGTATCCGTGTCGACATCTGTGTCTGCCATCTGAGGTAGCGGGCGTTTTAGAGCCCCTGATGGCCTTTGAGACGTCTGGGCAGGCACGAGCTGAGAAGCCGGCTGTCCCGCATTTGGCATGTCATCAAATTTTTTATGTAAGGAGTCGACACTTTCACGTAATTCCTTCCACAAGTCCAGCCACTCAGGTGTCTGCCCCGCAGGGGGTGACAACACATTTACAGGCATTTGCTCCGCCTCCACATAAGCCTCATTATCAAACATGTCGACACAGCCGTACCGACACACCGCACACACACAGGGAATGCTCTGACAGGAGACAGGACCCCACAAAGCCCTTTGGGGAGACAGAGAGAGAGTATGCCAGCAAACACCAGAGCGCTATATAATACAGGGATTAACTAAATTATATCCCCTTATACCTGCTATATATGTATATTGCGCCTAAATTTAGTGCCCCCCCCTCTCTTTTTTACCCTTCTGTAGTGTAGACTGCAGGGGAGAGCCACGGAGCTTCCTTCCAGCGGAGCTGTGAGGGAGAAATGGCGCCAGTGTGCTGAGGGAGATAGCTCCGCCCCTTTTTCGTCGGACTTTCCCCCCGCTTTTTTATGGATTCTGGCAGGGGTATTTATCACATATATAGCCTCTGGGGCTATATATTGTGATGATTTTGCCAGGCAAGGTGTTTATATTGCTGCCCAGGGCGCCCCCCCCAGCGCCCTGCACCCATCAGTGACCGCAGTGTGAGGTGTGCAAGAGGAGCAATGGCGCACAGCTGCAGTGCTGTGCGCTACCTTGTTGAAGACAGGAGTCTTCTGCCGCCGATTTTCCGGATCACTTCTTGCTTCTGGCTCTGTAAGGGGGCCGGCCTAGCGTGAACACTATCACTATATCACCACTGCGTTACAGTCACTGCCATCATCACTATATCACAGCTGTGTTACTGTCGCTGCCATCATCACTATATCACAGCTGTGTTACAGTCACTGCCATCATCACTATATCACCGCTGCGTTACTGTCGCTGCCATCATCACTATATCACAGCTGTGTTACAGTCACTGCCATCATCACTATATCACAGCTGTGTTACAGTCACTGCCATCATCACTATATCACAGCTGCGTTACAGTCACTGCCATCATCACTATATCACCGCTGTGTTACAGTCACTGCCATCATCACTATATCACAGCTGTGTTACAGTCACTGCCATCATCACTATATCACAGCTGCGTTACAGTCACTGCCATCATCACTATATCACAGCTGCGTTACAGTCACTGCCATCATCACTATATCACAGCTGTGTTACAGTCACTGCCATCATCACTATATCACCGCTGTGTTACAGTCACTGCCATCATCACTATATCACAGCTGTGTTACAGTCACTGCCATCATCACTATATCACAGCTGTGTTACAGTCACTGCCATCATCACTATATCACAGCTGTGTTACAGTCACTGCCATCATCACTATATCACAGCTGCATTACAGTCACTTCCATCATCACTATATCACCGCTGCGTTACAGTCACTGCCATCATCACTATATCACAGCTGTGTTACAGTCACTGCCATCATCACTATATCACCGCTGTGTTACAGTCACTGCCATCATCACTATATCACAGCTGCATTACAGTCACTTCCATCATCACTATATCACCGCTGCGTTACAGTCACTGCCATCATCACTATATCACAGCTGTGTTACAGTCACTGCCATCATCACTATATCACCGCTGCGTTACAGTCACTGCCATCATCACTATATCACCGCTGCGTTACTGTCGCTGCCATCATCACTATATCACAGCTGCGTTACAGTCACTGCCATCATTACTATATCACCGCTGCGTTACTGTCGCTGCCATCATCACTATATCACAGCTGCGTTACTGTCGCTGCCATCATCACTATATCACCGCTGCGTTACAGTCACTGCTATCATCACTATATCACCGCTGCGTTACTGTCGCTGCCATCATCACTATATCACAGCTGTGTTACTGTCGCTGCCATCATCACTATATCACCGCTGCGTTACTGTCGCTGCCATCATCACTATATCACAGCTGCGTTACTGTCGCTGCCATCATCACTATATCACAGCTGTGTTACTGTCGCTGCCATCATCACTATATCACCGCTGCGTTACTGTCGCTGCCATCATCACTATATCACCGCTGCTTTATAATAGCTGCTAACATCACTATATCACAGCTGCGTTACTGTCGCTGCCATCATCACTATATCACCGCTGCGTTACTGTCGCTGCCATCATCACTATATCACCGCTGCGTTACTGTCGCTGCCATCATCACTATATCACCGCTGTGTTACTGTCACTGCCATCATCACTATATCACCGCTGCGTTACTGTCGCTGCCATCATCACTATATCACAGCTGCGTCACAGTCACTGCCATCATCACTATATCACAGCTGTGTTACAGTCACTGCCATCATCACTATATCAGAGCTGTGTTACAATCACTGCCATCATCACTATATCACAGCTGCGTTACAGTCACTGCCATCATCACTATATCACCGCTGTGTTACAGTCTCTGCCATCATCACTATATCACAGCTGCGTTACAGTCACTGCCATCATCACTATATTACAGCTGCGTTGGTGCCAAAATCACTATATCACCACTTTACAGTGACTACTAGCATCACTATATCACCGCTGCATTACAGTCGCTGCCATAATCACTGTATCACAGGTGCGTTGCAGTCACTGCCATCATACTATATCACCGCTGTATTACAGTCATTGCCATCATCACTAGATCACTGCTGCGTTAGTCACTTAGTGTTCACGATAGGCTGTTTTAGCAGGGTGCCTCGCCCTGCCCGATTTTAAGGGCAAAATCCGCCATCTACTTCCTGCCCTCCCAGAGTGTAAAGACGCCATGCGCACAGCATCCATTCACGCAATGGGAGAGCGCTTGGGGGAAGCCCAGAACCTCCGTAGGTGCTGGGCACGCCCCCATCAGTGACGCCGCAGGCCGCCCACGCCCCCTGTAGTAATGTCTGTGGGCCCCGCACCGCTCACTTCACAGACGTTAAATGGCCATGCCTCCTATTCGGCCTCGCGCACACACGCCCCCGCAGTCCGGCGCCCTGCCCTCTAGAATTGCTAGAGGGAACACTAGTCACTGCTAACATCACTATATCACAGCTGTGTTACAGTCACTGCCATCATCACTGTATCACAGCTGTGTTACAGTCACTGCCATCATCACTATATCACAGCTGCGTTACAGTCACTGCCATCATCACTATATCACAGCTGTGTTACAGTCTCTGCCATCATCACTATATCACAGCTGCGTTACAGTCTCTGCCATCATCACTATATCACCGCTGCGTTACAGTCACTGCCATCATCACTATATCACAGCTGTGTTACAGTCACTGCCAGCATCACTATATCACAGCTGTGTTACAGTCACTGCCATCATCACTATATCACAGCTGCGTTACAGTCACTGCCATCATCACTATATCACAGCTGTGTTACAGTCACTGCCATCATCACTATATCACAGCTGTGTTACAGTCACTGCCATCATCACTATATCACAGCTGCGTTACAGTCACTGCCATCATCACTATATCACAGCTGCGTTACAGTCACTGCCATCATCACTATATCACAGCTGTGTTACAGTCACTGCCATCATCACTATATCACAGCTGTGTTACAGTCACTGCCATCATCACTATATCACAGCTGCGTTACAGTCACTGCCATCATCACTATATCACAGCTGCATTAGTCACTGCTACCATCACTATATCACAGCTGCGTTACAGTCACTGCCATCATCACTATATCACAGCTGTGTTACAGTCACTGCCATCATCACTATATCACAGCTGCGTTACAGTCACTGCCATCATCACTATATCACAGCTGCGTTACAGTCACTGCCATCATCACTATATCACAGCTGCGTTACAGTCACTGCCATCATCACTATATCACAGCTGTGTTACAGTCACTGCCATCATCACTATATCACAGCTGTGTTACAGTCACTGCCATCATCACTATATCACAGCTGTGTTACAGTCTCTGCCATCATCACTATATCACAGCTGCGTTACAGTCACTGCCATCATCACTATATCACAGCTGTGTTACAGTCACTGCCATCATCACTATATCACAGCTGTGTTACAGTCACTGCCATCATCACTATATCACAGCTGTGTTACAGTCACTGCCATCATCACTATATCACAGCTGTGTTACAGTCACTGCCATCATCACTATATCACAGCTGTGTTACAGTCACTGCCATAGAAACATAGAATTTGTCGGCAGATAAGAACCACTTGGCCCATCTAGTCTGCCCCTTTTTTTTTTTTATATTATTTTTTATCTCTAACCTTATTTGATCCTTATTTCTTTGTAAGGATATCCTTATGTCTATCCCATGCATGTTTAAATTGCTCTACTGTCTTAGCCTCTACCACCTCTGATGGGAGGCTATTCCACTTGTCCACTACCCTTTCTGTGAAATAATTTTTCCGCAAATTTCCCCTGAACCTCCCCCCCTCCAGTCTCAGTGCATGTCCTCGTGTCCTATTGCTTCTCTTCATTTGGAGAATGTTTCCCTCCTGGACTTTGTTAAAACCCTTGATATATTTGAAAGTTTCTATCATGTCCCCCCTTTCCCTTCTCTGCTCCTAACTATACATATTGAGATTTCTTAGTCTTTCTGGGTATGTTTTGTGATGTAGGCCATGCACCATTTTAGTTGCCCTCCTTTGTACAGTTTCTAATGTATTAATATCCTTTTGAAGATATGGCCTCCAGAACTGAATACAGTATTCTAGATGAGGCCGTACCAATGACCTATACAGTGGCATTATTACTACTTTCTTTCTGCTGCCGATTCCTCTCCCAATGCAGCCAAGCATCTGACTAGCCTTCCTCATTGCCTTGTTACATTGCTTACCTGCCTTTAAGTTATCTGAAATAGTGACTCCTAGATCCCTTTCCTCCTCAGTAGTTTTCAGTATAGTGCCATTAATACTGTATTTAGCTTTAGGATTTTTGAGACCCAAGTGCATGATTTTGCATTTTTTGGCATTAAACTGTAATTGCCAGACTCTTGACCATTCCTCTAGTCTACCTAGATCCTCAATCATTTGTTTTACCCCACCTGGTGTGTCTACCCTGTTGCATACCTTTGTGTCATCTGCAAAAATAAGAATTTACTCACCGGTAATTCTATTTCTCGTAGTCCGTAGTGGATGCTGGGAACTCCGTAAGGACCATGGGGAATAGCGGGCTCCGAAGGAGGCTGGGCACTCTAGAAAGATCTTAGACTACCTGGTGTGCACTGGCTCCTCCCACTATGACCCTCCTCCAAGCCTCAGTTAGGTACTGTGCCCGGACGAGCGTACACAATAAGGAAGGATTTTGAATCCCGGGTAAGACTCATACCAGCCACACCAATCACACCGTACAACTCGTGATATGAAACACAGTTAACAGTATGAAACAATAGAGCCTCTCAACAGATGGCTCAACAATAACCCGATTTAGTTAACAATAACTATGTACAAGTATTGCAGATAAACCGCACTTGGGATGGGCGCCCAGCATCCACTACGGACTACGAGAAATAGAATTACCGGTGAGTAAATTCTTATTTTCTCTAACGTCCTAGTGGATGCTGGGAACTCCGTAAGGACCATGGGGATTATACCAAAGCTCCCAAACAGGCGGGAGAGTGCGGATGACTCTGCAGCACCGAATGAGAGAACTCCAGGTCCTCCTCAGCCAGGGTATCAAATTTGTAGAATTTTGCAAACGTGTTTGCCCCTGACCAAGTAGCTGCTCGGCAAAGTTGTAAAGCCGAGACCCCTCGGGCAGCCGCCCAAGATGAGCCCACCTTCCTTGTGGAATGGGCATTGACAGATTTTGGCTGTGGCAGGCCTGCCACAGTATGTGCAAGCTGAATTGTACTACAAATCCAACGAGCAATAGTCTGCTTAGAAGCAGGAGCACCCAGCTTGTTGGGTGCATACAGGATAAACAGCGAGTCAGATTTTCTGACTCCAGCCGTCCTGGAAACATATTTTCAGGGCCCTGACAACGTCTAGCAACTTGGAGTCCTCCAAATCCTTAGTAGCCGCAGGCACCACAATAGGCTGGTTCAGGTGAAACGCTGACACCACCTTAGGGAGAAACTGGGGACGAGTCCTCAATTCTGCCCTATCCATATGGAAAATCAGATAAGGGCTTTTACATGATAAAGCCGCCAACTCTGACACTCGCCTGGCTGAAGCCAAGGCCAATAACATGACCACTTCCCACGTGAGATATTTCAGATCCACGGTTTTTAGTGGCTCAAACCAATGTGATTTTAAGAAACTCAACATCACGTTGAGATCCCAAGGTGCCACAGGAGGCACAAATGGGGGCTGAATATGCAGCACTCCTTTCACAAATGTCTGAACTTCAGGTACTGAAGCTAGTTCTTTTTGAAAGAAAATCGACAGAGCCGAGATCTGTACCTTAATGGAGCCCAGTTTTAGGCCCATATTCACTCCTGCTTGCAGGAAATGCAGAAATCGACCTAGTTGAAATTCCTCTGTTGGGGCCTTTTTGGCCTCGCACCATGCAACATATTTCCGCCATATGCGGTGATAATGCTTTGCCGTAACATCTTTCCTGGCTTTAATAAGCATAGGAATGACTTCCTCCGGAATGCCCTTTTCCTTCAGGATCCGGCGTTCAACCGCCATGCCGTCAAACGCAGCCGCGGTAAGTCTTGGAACAGACAGGGGCCCTGCTGCAGCAGGTCCTGTCTGAGCGGCAGAGACTACGGGTCCTCTGAGATCATCTCTTGAAGTTCCGGGTACCACGCTCTTCTCGGCCAATCCGGAACCACGAGAATTGTGTTTACTCCTCGCTTTCTTATTATTCTCAATACCTTTGAGAGGAGGGAACACATAAACTGACCGGTACACCCACGGTGTCACTAGAGCGTCCACAGCTATCGCCTGAGGGTCTCTTGACCTGGCGCAATACTTCTCTAGTTTTTTGTTTAGGCGGGACGCCATCATGTCCACCTGTGGACGACCCCATTGATTTACAATCATTTGGAAGACTTCTGGATGAAGTCCCCACTCTCCCGGGTGGAGGTCGTGCCTGCTGAGAAAGTCTGCTTCCCAGTTGTCCACTCCCGGGATGAACACTGCTGACAGTGCTAGTACATGATTCTCCGCCCATCTGAGAATTTTTGTGGCTTCTGCCATCGCCGTCCTGCTTCTTGTGCCGCCCTGTCGATTCACATGGGCAACTGCCGTGATGTTGTCTGACTGGATCAGCACCGGCTAATGTAGGAGCAGGGATTTTGCTTGACTTAGGGCATTGTAAATGGCCCTTAGTTCCAGAATATTTATGTGAAGGTCAGTCTCCTGACTTGACCATAGTCCTTGGAAATTTCTTACCTTTGTGACTGCCCCCCAGCCTCGTAGGCAGGCATCCGTGGTCACCAGGACCCAGTCCTGTATGCCGAATCTGCGGCCCTCCAGAAGATGAGCACTGTGCAGCCACCACAGGAGAGACACCCTGGTTCGTGGAGACAGGGTTATTAAACGATGCATCTGAAGATGCGATCCGGACCACTTGTCCAACAGGTCCCACTGAAAAATCCTGGCATGGAACCTGCCGAATGGAATTGCTTCGTAAGAAGCTACCATCTTTCCCAGGACCCGCGTGCAGTGATGCACCGATACCTGTTTTGGTTTTAGGAGGTCTCTGACTAGAGAAGACAACTCCCTGGCTTTCTCCTCCGGGAGAAGCACTTTTTTCTGGGCCGTGTCCAGAATCATTCCCAGGAACATTAGACGTGTCGTGGGGACCAGCTGTGACTTTGGGATATTCAGAATCCAGCCGTGCTGGCTCAGCACTTCCTGAGATAGTGCTACTCCCACTAACAACTGTTCCTTGGATCGTGCCTTTATTAGGAGATCGTCCAAGTATGGGATAATTAAAACTCCCTTTTTTCGAAGGAGTATCATCATTTCCGCCATAACCTTGGTAAAATACCCTCGGTGCCGTGGAGAGTCCAAACGGCAGCGTCTGGAATTGGTAATGGCAGTCCTGTACCACAAATCTGAGGTACTCCTGGTGAGAATTGTAAATGGGGACATGCAGGTAAGCATCCTTGATGTCCAGGGATACCAAGTAATCCCCCTCGTCCAGGCTTGCAATAACCGCCGTGAGCGATTCCATCTTGAACTTGAATTTTTTTATGTATGTGTTCAAGGATTTCAAATTTAAAATGGGTCTCACCGAACCGTCCGGTTTCGGCACCACAAATAGTGTGGAATAGTAACCCCGGCCTTGTTGAAGTAGGGGTACCTTGATTATCACCTGCTGGGAATACAGCTTGTGAATCGCTGCTAGCACCGCCTCCCTGTCTGAGGGAGCAATCGGCAAGGCGGATTTTAGGAAACGGCGGGGTGGAGTCGCCTCGAATTCCAGCCTGTATCCCTGAGATACTATTTGAAGGATCCAGGGATCCAC
Organism: Pseudophryne corroboree; assembly: GCF_028390025.1. Classification (NCBI taxonomy): domain Eukaryota; kingdom Metazoa; phylum Chordata; class Amphibia; order Anura; family Myobatrachidae; genus Pseudophryne; species Pseudophryne corroboree. The sequence goes on along the minus strand of NC_086450.1, from coordinate 508,528,991 downwards.
CTGTGAGCGGGCCCACTGATCGCTGAAATTCCTGAGGCGGGCCCCCACCGTACCTGGCTCCGCCTGTGAAGCCCCACCGTCATGCGGCGGACTTGGAAGAGGAAGCGGGGGAGGACTTTTGTTCCTGGGAACCTGCTGTTTGCTGCAGCCTTTTTCCCCTGCCTCTGCCTCTTGACAGAAAAGACCCTCCTTTTCCCCGCTTGTTTTTCTGGGACCGAAAGGACTGAACCTGATAAAATGGCGCCTTCTTAGGCTGTGAGGGGACATGGGGTAAAAATGCTGACTTCCCAGACGTTGCTGTGGAAACTAGGTCGGAGAGACCATCCCCAAATAATTCCTCCCCCTTATAAGGCAAGACTTCCATGTGCCTTTTGGAATCTGCATCTCCAGTCCACTGGCGAGTCCATAAGCATCTCCTAGCAGAGATAGATAATGCACTTATTTTAGATGCCAGCCGGCAGATTTCCCTCTGTGCATCTCTCATGTATAAGACTGAGTCTTTTATATGGTCAATTGTTAGCAGGATCGTGTCTCTGGCTAACGTGTCAATATTTTCTGACAGTTTATCTGACCACGCAGCGGCAGCACTGCACATCCATGCTGACGCAATAGCTGGTCTGAGTATAATGCCTGAGTGTGTATATACAGACTTCAGGATCGCCTCCTGCTTTCTATCAGCAGGTTCCTTAAGGGCGGCCGTATCCTGGGACGGTAGTGCCACCTTTTTAGACAAACGTGTGAGCGCTTTATCCACCCTCGGGGGTGTTTCCCAACGTAACCTAACCTCTGGCGGGAAAGGGAACGCCATTAGTAGCTTCTTAGGAATTACCAATTTCTTATCAGGGGAAGCCCACGCTTCTTCACACACTTCATTTAATTCATCTGACGGGGGAAAAACTACAGGTAGTTTTTTCTCCCCAAACATAATACCCTTTTTTGTGGTACCTGGATGTAAATCAGAAATATTTAACACCTCTTTCATTGCCTCAATCATGCAGTGAATGGCCTTAACGGGCATTAAATTTGACTCATCGTCGTCGACACTGGTGTCAGTATCCGTGTCGACATCTACTTGTGCCACCTGAGATAACGGGCGTTTCAGAGCCCCTGATGACTTTTGAGACACCTGGACAGGCACGAGCTGAAGACTCGGCTGTCCCACAGTCGGCATGTCGTCAAATTCTTTATGTAAGGAGTCTATACGTGCACTCATTTCCTGCCATAATACCATCCACTCAGGTGTCTGACCCCCAGGGGGTGACATCCCTGCTAAAGGCATCTGCTCCCCCTCCACATCATTATCCTCCTCAAACATGTCGACACAGCCGTACCGACACACTCCACACACACAGGGAATGCTCAAATAGAGGACAGGACCCACAAAAGCCCTTTGGGGGGACAGAGTAAGAGTATGCCAGCACACACCAGAGCGCTATATATATACAGGGACTAACTGAGTTATGTCCCTAATAGCTGCTTTTTATATAATATACTGTATACAGTGCCAATTTTAATGCCCCCCCTCTCTTTTCCCTCTTACTGTACTGTAGAATTGCAGGGAAGAGCCAGGGAGCTTCCTTCCAGCCGAGCTGTGAGGGAAAAATGGCGCCAGTGTGCTGAGGAGATAGGCTCCGCCCCTTTTTCGCGGCCTATTCTCCCGCTTTTTATGGGATTCTGGCAGGGGTATTTACCTCATATATAGCCCCAGGGGCTATATATTGAGGTATTTTAGCCAGCCAAGGTGTTTTTATTGCTGCCTCAGGGCGCCCCCTCCCCCAGCGCCCTGCACCCTCAGTGACCGGAGTGTGAAGTGTGTATGAGGAGCAATGGCGCACAGCTGCAGTGCTGTGCGCTACCTTGGTGAAGACAGGATGTCTTCATGCCGCCGATTTTCCGGACCATCTTCTTGCTTCTGGCTCTGTAAGGGGGACGGCGGCGCGGCCCCCGGGACCGAACATCAAGGCTGGGCCTGCGGTCGATCCCTCTGGATCTAATGGTGTCCAGTAGCCTAAGAAGCCCAATCCGGCTGCAAGCAGGCGAGTTCGATTCTTCTCCCCTTAGTCCCTCGCTGCAGTGAGCCTGTTGCCAGCAGGTCTCACTGAAAATAACAAATTCTAAGACTAACTTTCTAAGAGCTCAGGAGAGCCCCTAGTGTGCATCCAACCTCGGCCGGGCACGAAATCTAACTGAGGCTTGGAGGAGGGTCATAGTGGGAGGAGCCAGTGCACACCAGGTAGTCTAAGATCTTTCTAGAGTGCCCAGCCTCCTTCGGAGCCCGCTATTCCCCATGGTCCTTATGGAGTTCCCAGCATCCACTAGGACGTTAGAGAAAAGGCATACTTTCCCTTTAATGCCATTTGCAATGTCACCAATAAAGATATTAAAAAGCACTGGTCCAAGTACAGATCCCTGGGGTACTCCACTGGTAACATTTCCCTCCTGTAAATGCACTCCATTTACCACAACTCTCTGTTTTCTATCCTTCAACCAAGATCTTATCCATTCAATAATCCTAATATCCAATCCCAAACTTTCAAGTTTATTTAGCAGTCTGCGATGTGGAACTGTGTCAAAAGCCTTACTAAAGTCTAGATAAGCTATATCCATGGCTCCACCTTTATCCATCACTTTAGTCACACAATCAAAAAAGTCAATAAGATTTGTTTGACATGATCTCCCCCCAGTGAATCCATGCTGTTTGGGATCCAGTAAATTGCCGGATTTGAGATAATCTACAACTCTTTCTTTTAAGAGTGTTTCCATCAATTTCCCTACTACTGATGTAAGACTCACTGGTCTGTAGTTGTTTGCCTCTTCCTTGCTTCCACTTTTGTGCAGTGGGACTACGTTTGCTCTTTTCCAGTCCCCTGGAATTACTCCTGTAGCTAATGACTGGTTGAATAATTCTGTCAATGGTGCTACCAGCACCTCTTTAAATTCTTTTAGTATCCTTGGATGTATCCCATCTGGCCCCATAGATTTGTCCACTTTCAGCTTTGAGAGTTCTGTTAGGACCTTCTCCTCTGTAAATGTACTTGTTTCATTTTCCTGAATATCCCTGCAACTTAACTGTTGCCCCTTCCCCTCTCTTTCAGTAGTAAATACTGAGCAAAAAAATAAGAATTTACTTACCGATAATTCTATTTCTAGTAGTCCGTAGTGGATGCTGGGGACTCCGTAAGGACCATGGGGAATAGCGGCTCCGCAGGAGACTGGGCACATCTAAAGAAAGCTTTAGGACTATCTGGTGTGCACTGGCTCCTCCCCCTATGACCCTCCTCCAAGCCTCAGTTAGGATACGGTGCCCGGACGAGCGTACACAATAAGGAAGGATTTTGAATCCCGGGTAAGACTCATACCAGCCACACCAATCACACTGTACAACTTGTGATCTGAACCCAGTTAACAGCATGATAACAGAGGAGCCTCTAGAAAAGATGGCTCACTACAGCAATAACCCGATTTTTTTGGTAACAATAACTATGTACCAGTATTGCAGACAATCCGCACTTGGGATGGGCGCCCAGCATCCACTACGGACTACGAGAAATAGAATTATCGGTAAGTAAATTCTTATTTTCTCTAACGTCCTAAGTGGATGCTGGGGACTCCGTAAGGACCATGGGGATTATACCAAAGCTCCCAAACGGGCGGGAGAGTGCGGATGACTCTGCAGCACCAAATGAGAGAACTCCAGGTCCTCCTCAGCCAGGGTATCAATTTTGTAGAATTTACAAACGTATTTGCTCCTGACCAAGTAGCTGCTCGGCAAAGTTGTAAAGCCGAGACCCCTCGGGCAGCCGCCCAAGATGAGCCCACCTTCCTTGTGGAGTGGGCATTTACAGATTTTTGGCTGTGGCAGGCCTGCCACAGAATGTGCAAGCTGAATTGTACTACAAATCCAACGAGCAATAGTCTGCTTAGAAGCAGGAGCACCCAGCTTGTTGGGTGCATACAGGATAACAGCGAGTCAGATTTCCTGACTCCAGCCGTCCTGGAAACATATTTTCAGGGCCCTGACAACGTCTAGCAACTTGGAGTCCTCCAAGTCCCTAGTAGCCGCAGGCACCACAATAGGCTGGTTCAGGTGAAACGCTGAAACCACCTTAGGGAGAAACTGAGGACGAGTCCTCAATTCCGCCCTGTCCGAATGGAAAATCAGAAAAGGACTTTTACAGGATAAAGCCGCCAATTCTGACACGCGCCTGGCCCAGGCCAGGGCCAACAGCATGACCACTTTCCATGTGAGATATTTTAACTCCACAGATTTAAGTGGTTCAAACCAATGTGACTTTTGGAACCCAAAAACTACATTGAGATCCCAAAGTGCCACTGGAGGCACAAAAGGAGGCTGTATATGCAGTACCCCTTTTACAAACGTCTGAACTTCAGGGACTGAAGCTAGTTCTTTTTGGAAGAAAACTGACAGGGCCGAAATTTGAACCTTAATGGACCCCAATTTCAGGCCCATAGACACTCCTGTTTGCAGGAAATGTAGGAATCGACCCAGTTGAATTTCCTCAGTCGGGCCTTACTGGCCTCGCACCACGCAACATATTTTCGCCAAATGCGGTGATAATGTTTTGCGGTTACATCCTTCCTGGCTTGATCAGGATAGGGATGACTTCATCCGGAATGCCTTTTTTCCTTCAGGATCCGGCGTTCAACCGCCCTGCTGTCAAACGCAGCCGCGGTAAGTCTTGGAACAGACAGGGTCCTTGCTGGAGCAGGTCCCTTCTTAGAGGTAGAGGCCACGGATCCTCCGTGAGCATCTCTTGAAGTTCCGGTCACCAAGTCCTTCTTGGCCAATCCGGAGCCACAAATATAGTGCTTACTCCTCTCCATCTTATCAATCTCAGTACCTTGGGTATGAGAGGCAGAGGAGGGAACACATACACTGACTGGTACACCCACGGTGTTACCAGAGCGTCTACAGCTATTGCCTGTTGGTCCCTTGACCTGGCGCAATACCTGTCGAGTTTTTCCCAACGGTTTATAATTATGTGGAAGACTTCTGGGTGAAGTCCCCACTCTCCCGGGTGGAGGTCGTGCTGAGGAAGTCTGCTTCCCAGTTGTCCACTCCCGGAATGAATACTGCTGACAGTGCTATCACATGATTTTCCGCCCCGCGAAGAATCCTTGCAGCTTCTGCCATTGCCCTCCTGCTTCTTGTGCCACCCTGTCTGTTTATGTGGGTGACTGCCATGATGTTGTCCGACTGGATCAACACCGGCTGACCTTGAAGCAGAGGTCTTGCTAAGCTTAGAGCATTGTAAATGTCCCTTAGCTTCAGGATATTTATGTGAAGTGATGTCTCCAGGCTTGACCATAAGCCCTGGATATTCCTTCCCTGTGTGACTGCTCCCCAGCCTCGCAGGCTGGCATCCGTGGTCACCAGGACCCAGTCCTGAATGCCGAATCTGAGGCCCTCTAGAAGATGAGCACTCTGCAACCACCACAGGAGGGACACCCTTGTCCTTGGTGACAGGGTCATCCGCTGATGCATCTGAAGATGCGACCCGGACCATTTATCCAGCAGGTCCCACTGGAAAGTTCTTGCGTGGAATCTGCCGAATGGGATTGCTTCGTAGGAAGCCACCATTTTACCCAGAACCCTTGTGCATTGATGCACTGAGACTTGGCTCGGTTTTAGGAGGTTCCTGACTAGCTCGGATAACTCCCTGGCTTTCTCCTCCGGGAGAAACACCTTTTTCTGGACTGTGTCCAGGATCATCCCTAGGAACAGAAGACAAATCGTCGGAACCAGCTGCGATTTTGGAATATTGAGAATCCAATCGTGCTGCCGCAACACTACCTGAGATAGTGCTACACCGACCTCCAACTGTTCCCTGGATCTTACCCTTATCAGGGAATCGTCCAAGTAAGGGATAACTAAAATTCCCTTCCTTCGAAGGAATATCATCATTTCGGCCATTACCTTGGTAAAGACCCGGGGTGCCGTGGACCATCCATACGGCAGCGTCTGAACTGATAGTGACAGTTCTGTACCATAAACCTGAGGTACCCTTGGTGAGAAGGGTAAATTTTGACATGAAGGTAAGCATCCTTGATGTCCCGAGACATCATGTAGTCCCCTTCTTCCAGGTTCGCAATCACTGCTCTGAGTGACTCAATCTTGAATTTGAACCTCTGTATGTAAGTGTTCAAAGATTTTAGATTTAGAATCGGTCTCACCGAGCCGTCCGGCTTCGGTACCACAACAGTGTGGAATAATACCCCGTTCCCTGTTGCAGGAGGGGTACCTTGATTATCACCTGCTGGGAATACAGCTTGTGAATGGCTTCCAAAACTGTCTCCCTGTCAGAAGGAGACATCGGTAAAGCCGACTTTAGGAAACGGCGAGGGGGAGACGTCTCGAATTCTAATTTGTACCCCTGAGATATCACCTGAAGGATCCAGGGGTCTACTTGCGAGTGAGCCCACTGCGCGCTGAAATTCATTGAGACGGGCCCCCCACCGTGCCTGATTCTGCTTGTAAAGCCCCAGCGTCATACTGAGGGCTTGGCAGAGGCGGGAGAGGGTTTCTGTTCCTGGGAACTGGCTGATTTCTGCAGCCTTTTTCCTCTCCCTCTGTCACGGGGCAGAAAAGAGGAATCTTTTGCCCGCTTGTCCACGAAAAGACTGCGCCTGATAATACGGCGTCTTCTCATGTTGAGAGGCGACCTGGGGTACAAACGTGGATTTCCCAGCTGTTGCCGTGGCCACCAGGTCTGAAAGACCGACCCCAAATAACTCCTCCCTTTAATAAGGCAATACTTCCAAATGCCGTTTGGAATACGCATCACCTGACCACTGACGTGTCCATAACCCTCTACTGGTAGAAATGGACAACGCACTTAGACTTGATGCCAGTCGGCAAATATTCCGCTGTGCATCACGCATATATAGAAATGCATCTTTTAAATGCTCTATAGGCAAAAATATATTGTCCCTATCTAGGGTATCAATATTTTCAGTCAGGGAATCCGACCACGCCAACCCAGCACTGCACATCCAGGCTGAGGCGATTGCTGGTCGCAGTATAACACCAGTATGTGTGTAAATACATTTTAGGATACCCTCCTGCTTTCTATCAGCAGGATCCTTAAGGGCGGCCATCTCAGGAGAGGGTAGAGCCCTTACAAGCGTGTGAGCGCTTTATCCCCCCTAGGGGGTGTTTCCCAACGCACCCTAACCTCTGGCGGGAAAGGATATAATGCCAATAACATTTTAGAAATTATCAGTTGTTATCGGGGGAAAACCACGCATCATCACACACCTCATTTAATTTCTCAGATTCAGGAAAACTACAGGTAGTTTTTCCTCACCTAACATAATACCCCTTTTTTTGGTGGTACTCGTATTATCAGAAATGTGTAATAACATTTTTCATTGCCTCAATCATGTAACGTGTGGCCCTACTGGAAGTCACATTTGTCTCTTCACCGTCGACACTGGAGTCAGTATCCGTGTCGGCGTCTATATCTGCCATCTGAGGTAACGGGCGCTTTAGAGCCCCTGACGGCCTATGAGACGTCTGGACAGGCACAAGCTGAGTAGCCGGCTGTCCCATGTCAACCACTGTCTTTTATACAGAGCTGACACTGTCACGTATTCCTTCCAACAGTTCATCCACTCAGGTGTCGACCCCCTAGGGGGTGACATCACTATTACAGGCAATCTGCTCCGTCTCCACATCATTTTTCTCCTCATACATGTCGACACCAACGTACCGACATACAGCACACACACAGGGAATGCTCTGATAGAGGACAGGACCCCACTAGCCCTTTGGGGAGACAGAGGGAGAGTTTGCCAGCACACACCAGAGCGCTATATATATACAGGGATAACCTTATATAAGTGTTTTTCCCATTATAGCTGCTGTATCTTTAATACTGCGCCTAATTTGTGCCCCCCTCTCTTTTTTAACCCTTTCTGTAGTGTAGTGACAGCAGGGCAGAGACAGGGAGCTTCCCTCCAACGGAGCTGTGAGGGAAAATGGCGCCAGTGTGCTGAGGAGATAAGGCCGCCGATAAGGGGGCGGAGCCTATCTCCCGTTTTTCTATGTATTTTGGCAGGGGTTAAATGCATCCATATAGCCCAGGAGCTATATGTGATGCATTCTTTTGCCATCCAAGGTGTTTATTATTGCGTCTCAGGGCGCTCCCCCCCAGCGCCCTGCACCCTCAGTGACCGGAGTGTGAAGTGTGCTGAGAGCAATGGCGCACAGCTGCAGTGCTGTGCGCTACCTTGTTGAAGACAGGACGTCTTCTGCCGCCGATTTTCCGGACTCTTCTGCCTTCTGGCTCTGTAAGGGGGCCGGCGGCGCGGCTCTGGGACCAATCCAGGCTGGGCCTGTGATCGTCCCTCTGGAGCTAATGTCCAGTAGCCTAAGAAGCCCAATCCACTCTGCACGCAGGTGAGTTCGCTTCTTCTCCCCTTAGTCCCTCGATGCAGTGAGCCTGTTGCCAGCAGGTCTCACTGAAAATAAAAAACCTAAACTAAAACTTTCACTAAGAAGCTCAGGAGAGCCCCTAGTGTGCACCCTTCTCGTTCGGGCACAGAGATCTAACTGAGGCTTGGAGGAGGGTCATAGGGGGAGGAGCCAGTGCACACCAGATAGTCCTAAAGCTTTCTTTAGATGTGCCCAGTCTCCTGCGGAGCCGCTAATCCCCATGGTCCTTACGGAGTCCCCAGCATCCACTTAGGACGTTAGAGAAATAAGAATTTACTTACCGATAATTCTATTTCTCGTAGTCCGTAGTGAATGCTGGGAACTCCGTAAGGACCATGGGGAATAGCGGCTCCGCAGGAGACTGGGCACAAAAGTAAAAGCTTTAGGACTACCTGGTGTGCACTGGCTCCTCCCCCTATGACCCTCCTCCAAGCCTCAGTTAGGATACTGTGCCCGGACGAGCGTACACAATAAGGAAGGATTTTGAATCCCGGGTAAGACTCATACCAGCCACACCAATCACATTGTACAACCTGTGATCTGAACCCAGTTAACAGCATGATAACAGCGGAGCCTCTGAAAAGATGGCTCACAACAACAAAAACCCGATTTTTGTAACAATAACTATGTACAAGTATTGCAGACAATCCGCACTTGGGATGGGCGCCCAGCATCCACTACGGACTACGAGAAATAGAATTATCGGTAAGTAAATTCTTATTTTCTCTGACGTCCTAGTGGATGCTGGGAACTCCGTAAGGACCATGGGGATTATACCAAAGCTCCCAAACGGGCGGGAGAGTGCGGATGACTCTGCAGCACCGAATGAGAGAACTCCAGGTCCTCCTCAGCCAGGGTATCAAATTTGTAGAATTTAGCAAACGTGTTTGCCCCTGACCAAGTAGCTGCTCGGCAAAGTTGTAAAGCCGAGACCCCTCGGGCAGCCGCCCAAGATGAGCCCACCTTCCTTGTGGAATGGGCTTTTACAGATTTTGGCTGTGGCAGGCCTGCCACAGAATGTGCAAGCTGAATTGTACTACAAATCCAACGAGCAATAGTCTGCTTAGAAGCAGGAGCACCCAGCTTGTTGGGTGCATACAGGATAAACAGCGAGTCAGATTTTCTGACTCCAGCCGTCCTGGAAACATATTTTCAGGGCCCTGACAACGTCCAGCAACTTGGAGTCCTCCAAGTCCCTAGTAGCCGCAGGTACCACAATAGGCTGGTTCAAGTGAAACGCTGAAACCACCTTAGGGAGAAATTGAGGACGAGTCCTCAATTCTGCCCTGTCCGTATGAAAAATTAGGTAAGGGCTTTTATAGGATAAAGCCGCCAATTCTGAGACACGCCTGGCTGAAGCCAGGGCTAACAGCATTACCACTTTCCATGTGAGATATTTTAAGTCCACAGTGGTGAGTGGTTCAAACCAATGTGATTTTAGGAACCCCAAAACTACATTGAGATCCCAAGGTGCCACTGGAGGCACAAAAGGAGGCTGTATATGCAGTACCCCCTTGACAAACGTCTCTACTTCAGGAACTGAAGCCAGTTCTTTCTGGAAGAAAATCGACAGGGCCGAAATTTGAACCTTAATGGACCCTAATTTTAGGCCCATAGACAGTCCTGTTTGCAGGAAATGCAGGAAACGACCCAGTTGAAATTCCTCTGTAGGGGCCTTCCTGGCCTCACACCACGCAACATATTTACGCCAAATACGGTGATAATGTTGTACGGTTACATCCTTCCTGGCTTTGATCAGGGTAGGGATGACTTCATCCGGAATGCCTTTTTCCTTCAGGATCCGGCGTTCAACCGCCATGCCGTCAAACGCAGCCGCGGTAAGTCTTGGAACGGACAGGGTCCCTGCTGGAGCAGGTCCTTTCTTAGAGGTAGAGGCCACGGGTCCTCCGTGAGCATCTCTTGAAGTTCCGGGTACCAAGTCATTCTTGGCCAATCCGGAGCCACGAGTATAGTCCTTACTCCTCTCCTTCTTATGATTCTCAGTACCTTGGGTATGAGAGGCAGAGGAGGGAACACATACACTGACTGGTACACCCACGGTGTTACCAGAGCGTCCACAGCTATTGCCTGAGGGTCCCTTGACCTGGCGCAATATCAGTCTAGTTTTTTGTTGAGGCGGGACGCCATCATGTCCACCTTTGGTTTTTCCCAACGGTTCACAATCATGTGGAAGACTTCTGGGTGAAGTCCCCACTCCCCCGGGTGGAGGTCGTGTCTGCTGAGGAAGTCTGCTTCCCAGTTGTCCACTCCCGGAATGAACACTGCTGACAGTGCTATCACATGATTTTCCGCCCAGCGAAGAATCCTTGCAACTTCTGCCATTGCCCTCCTGCTTCTTGTGCCGCCCTGTCTGTTTACGTGGGCGACTGCCGTGATGTTGTCCGACTGGATCAACACCGGCTGACCCTGAAGCAGAGGCCTTGCTTGACTTAGGGCATTGTAAATGGCCCTTAGTTCCAGGATATTTATGTGAAATGACGTTTCCATGCTTGACCACAAGCCCTGGAAATTTCTTCCCTGTGTGACTGCTCCCCAGCCTCTCAGGCTGGCATCCGTGGTCACCAGGACCCAGTCCTGAATGCCGAATCTGCGGCCCTCTAGAAGATGAGCACTCTGCAACCACCACAGGAGAGACACCCTTGTCCTTGGAGACAGGGTTATCCGCTGATGCATCTGAAGATGCGATCCGGACCATTTGTCCAGCAGATCCCACTGAAAAGTTCTTGCGTGGAATCTGCCGAATGGAATCGCTTCGTAAGAAGCCACCATTTTTCCCAGGACCCTTGTGCATTGATGCACTGACACTTGGCCTGGTTTTAGGAGGTTCCTGACTAGCTCGGATAACTCCCTGGCTTTCTCCTCCGGGAGAAACACCTTTTTCTGGACTGTGTCCAGAATCATCCCTAGGAACAGCAGACGTGTCGTCGGAATCAGCTGCGATTTTGGAATATTTAGAATCCACCCGTGCTGTCGTAGTACTACTTGAGATAGTGCTACTCCGACCTCTAACTGTTCCCTGGACCTTGCCCTTATCAGGAGATCGTCCAAGTAAGGGATAATTAAGACGCCTTTTCTTCGAAGAAGAATCATCATTTCGGCCATTACCTTGGTAAAGACCCGGGGTGCCGTGGACAATCCAAACGGCAGCGTCTGAAACTGATAGTGACAGTTCTGTACCACAAACCTGAGGTACCCTTGGTGAGAAGGGCAAATTGGGACATGGAGGTAAGCATCCTTGATGTCCAGAGACACCATATAGTCCCCTTCTTCCAGGTTCGCTATCACTGCTCTGAGTGACTCCATCTTGAATTTGAACCTTTGTATGTAAGTGTTCAAGGATTTCAGATTTAAAATAGGTCTCACCGAGCCGTCCGGCTTCGGTACCACAAACAGCGTGGAATAATACCCCTTTCCCTGTTGTAGGAGGGGTACCTTGATTATCACCTGCTGGGAATACAGCTTGTGAATGGCTTCCAATACCGCCTCCCTGTCGGAGGGAGACGTTGGTAAAGCAGACTTCAGGAACCGGCGAGGGGGAGACGTCTCGAATTCCAATTTGTACCCCTGAGATACTACCTGCAGGATCCAGGGGTCCACTTGCGAGTGAGCCCACTGCGCGCTGAAATTCTTGAGACGACCCCCCACCGTACCTGAGTCCGCTTGTAAGGCCCCAGCGTCATGCTGAGGACTTGGCAGAAGCGGGGGAGGGCTTCTGTTCCTGGGAAGAGGCTGCCTGCTGCAGTCTTTTAACCCTTCCTCTGCCCCGGGGCAGAAATGAGTGGCCTTTTGCCCGCTTGCCCTTATGGGGACGAAAGGACTGAGCCTGAAAAGACGGTGTCTTTTTCTGCTGAGAGGTGACCTGGGGTAAAAAATAAGATTTTACTTACCGATAAATCTATTTCTCGTAGTCCGTAGTGGATGCTGGGGACTCCGTCAGGACCATGGGGATTAGCGGCTCCGCAGGAGACAGGGCACAAAACTAAAGCTTTAGGATCAGGTGGTGTGTACTGGCTCCTCCCCCTATGACCCTCCTCCAAGCCTCAGTTAGGATACTGTGCCCGGACGAGCGTACACAATAAGGAAGGATATTGAATCCCGGGTAAGACTCATACCAGCCACACCAATCACACCGTATAACTTGTGATCTGAACCCAGTTAACAGTATGACAAACGTAGGAGCCTCTGAACAGACGGCTCACAACAATAACAACCCGATTTTTTTGTAACAACAACTATGTACAAGTATTGCAGACAATCCGCACTTGGGATGGGCGCCCAGCATCCACTACGGACTACGAGAAATAGATTTATCGGTAAGTAAAATCTTATTTTCTCTGACGTCCTAAGTGGATGCTGGGGACTCCGTCAGGACCATGGGGATTATACCAAAGCTCCCAAATGGGCGGGAGAGTGCGGATGACTCTGCAGCACCGAGTGAGAGAACTCAAGGTCCTCCTCAGCCAGGGTGTGCCCCTGACCAAGTAGCAGCTCGGCAAAGTTGTAAAGCCGAGACCCCTCGGGCAGTCGCCCAAGATGAGCCCACCTTCCTTGTGGAATGGGCATTTATATATTTTGGCTGTGGCAGTCCTGCCACAGAATGTGCAAGCTGAATTGTACTACACATTCAACTAGCAATCGTCTGCTTAGAAGCAAGAGCACCCAGTTTTTTGGGTGCATACAGGATAACAGCAAGTCAGTTTTCCTGACTCCAGCCGTCCTGGAAATCTATATTTTCAGGGCCCTGACAACATCTAGCAACTTGGAGTCCTCCAAGTCTCTAGTAGCCGCAGGTACCACAATAAGCTGGTTCAGATGAAACGCTGACACCACCTTAGGGAGAAACTGGGGACGAGTCCGCAGCTCTGCCCTGTCCGAATGGACAATCAGATATGGGCTTTTGTGAGACAAAGCCGCCAATTCTGACACTCGCCTGGCCGAGGCCAGGGCCAACATCATGGTCACTTTCCATGTGAGATATTTTAAATCCACAGATTTGAGCGGTTTAAACCAACGTGATTTGAGGAATCCCACGACTACGTTGAGATCCCACAGTGCCACTGGAGGCACAAAAGGGGGTTGTATATGCAGTACTCCCTTGTCAAATTTCTGGACTTCAGGAACTGAAGCCAATTCTTTCTGGAAGAAAATCGACAGGGCCGAAATTTGAACCTTAATGGACCCCAATTTGAGGCCCATAGACACTCCTGTTTGCAGGAATCGACCGAGTTGAAATTTCTTCGTGGGGCCTTCCTGGCCTCACACCACGCAACATATTTTCGCCACACGTGGTGATAATGTTGTGCGGTCACCTCCTTCCTGGCTTTGACCAGGGTAGGAATGACCTCTTCCGGAATGCCTTTTTTCCCTTAGGATCCGGCGTTCAACCGCCATGCCGTCAAACGCACCCGCGGTAAGTCTTGGAACAGACATGGTACTTGCTGAAGCAAGTCCCTTCTTATCGGCAGAGGCCCTGAGTCCTCTGTGAGCATCTCATGAAGTTCCGGGTACCAAGTCCTTCTTGGCCCATCCGGAGCCACGAGTATAGTTCTTACTCCTCTACGTCTTATAATTCTCAGTACCTTTGGTATGAGAAGCAGAGGAGGGAACACATATACCGACTGGTACACCCATGGTGTTACCAGAACGTCCACAGCTATTTCCTGAGGGTCTCTTGACCTGGCGCAATACCTGTCCAGTTTTTTGTTCAGGCGGGACGCCATCATGTCCACCTTTGGTCTTTCCCAACGGTGCACAATCATGTGGAAACAACTTCTAGATGAAGTCCCCACTCTCCCGGGTGGAGGTCGTGCTGAGGAAGTCTGCTTCCCAGTTGTCCATTCCCGGAATGAAAACTGCTGACAGTGCTATCACATGATTTTCCGCCCAGCGAAGAATCCTTGCAGTTTCTGCCATTGTCCTCCTGCTTCTTGTGCCGCCCTGTCTGTTTACGTGGGCGACTGCCGTGATGTTGTCCCACTGGATCAATACCGGCTGACCTTGAAGCAGAGGTCTTGCTAAGCTTAGAGCATTGTAAATTGCTCTTAGCTCCAGTATATTTATGCGGAGAGAAGTCCCCAGACTTGATCACACTCCCTGGAAATTTTTTCCCTGTGTGACTGCTCCCCAGCCTTTCAAGCTGGAATCCGTGGTCACCAGGACCCAGTCCTGAATGCATAACTGTGGCACTTTAGTAGATGAGCACTCTGCAGCCACCACAGAAGAGACACCCTTGTCCTTGGAGACAGGGTTATCCGCTGATGCATCTGAAGATGCGATCCGGACCATTTGTCCAGCAGATCCCACTGAAAAGTTCTTGCGTGAAATCTGCCGAATGGAATCGCTTCGTAAGAAGCCACCATTTTTCCCAGGACCCTTGTGCAATGATGCACTGACACTTTTCCTGGTTTTTGGAGGTTCCTGACTAGCTCGGATAACTCCCTGGCTTTCTCCTCCGGGAGAAACACCTTTTTCTGGACTGTGTCCAGAATCATCCCTAGGGACAGCAGACGTGTCGTCGGAGACAGCTGCGATTTGGAATATTTAGAATCCACCCGTGCTGTCGTAGAACTACTTGAGATAGTGCTACTCAGACCTCCAACTGTTCTCTGGACCTTGCCCTTATCAGGAGATCGTCCAAGTAAGGGATAATTAAGACGCCTTTTCTTTGAAGAAGAATCATCATTTCGGCCATTACCTTGGTAAAGACCCGGGGTGCCGTGGACAATCCAAACGGCAGCGTCTGAAACTGATAGTGACAGTTTTGTACCACGAACCTGAGGTACCCTTTGTGAGAAGGGCAAATTTGGACATGGAGGTAAGCATCCTTGATGTCCAGGGACACCATATAGTCCCCTTCTTCCTGGTTCGCTATCACTGCTCTGAGTGACTCCATTTAGAATAGGTCTCACCGAGCCGTCTGGCTTCAGTACCACAATATAGTGTGGAATAATACCCCTTTACTTGTTGTAGGAGGGGTACTTTGATTATCACCTGCTGGGAATACAGCTTGTGAATTGTTTCCAATACTGCCTCCCTGTCGGAGGTAGACGTTGGTAAAGCAAACTTCAGGAATCTGCGAGGGGGAGACGTCTCGAATTTCCAATCTGTACCCCTGGGATACTACTTGTAGGATCCAGGGGTCCACTTGCGAGTGAGCCCACTGCGTGCTGAAACTCTTGAGACGACCCCCCACCGCACCTGTTTGTACGGCCCCAGCGTCATGCTGAGGACTTGGCAGAAGCGGTGGAAGGCTTCTGTTCCTGGGAATGGGCTGCCTGCTGCAGTCTTCTTCCCTTACCTCTATCCCTGGGCAGATATTATGGGGACGAAAGGACTGAGGCTGAAAAGACTATGTCTTTTTCTGCAGAGATGTGACTTGGGGTAAAAAAGGTGGATTTTCTAGCTGTTGCCGTGGCCACCAGGTCCGATGGACCGACCCCAAATAACTCCTCCCCTTTATACGGCAATACTTCCATGTGCCGTTTGGAATCTGCATCACCTGACCACTGTCGTGTCCATAAACATCGTCTGGCAGATATGGACATCGCACTTACTCTTGATGCCAGAGTTTCGCATATATAGAAATGCATCTTTTAAATGCTCTATAGTCAATAAAATACTGTCCCTGTCAAGGGTATCAATATTTCCAGTCAGGGAATCCGACCAAGCCACCCCAGCGCTGCCCATCCAGGCTGAGGCGATCGCTGGTCGCAGTATAACACCAGTATGTGTGTATATACTTTTTAGGATATTTTCCAACCTCCTATCAGTTGGCTCCTTGAGGGCGTCCGTATCTGGAGACGGTAACGCCACTTGTTTTTATAAGCGTGTGAGCGCCTTATCCACCCTAAGGTGTGTTTCCCAACGCGCCATAACTTCTGGCGGGAAAGGGTATACCGCCAATAATTTTCTATCGGGGGAAACCCACGCATCATCACACACTTCATTTAATTTATCTGATTCAGGAAAAACCACATGTAGTTTTTTCACACTCCACATAATACCCTTTTTTGTGGTACTTGTAGTATCAGAAATATGTAACATCTCCTTCATTGCCCTTAACAAGTAACGTGTGGCCCTAAAGGAAAATACGTTTGTTTCTTCACCGTCGACACTGGAGTCAGGGTCCGTGTCTGTGTCGACCGACTGAGGTAAAAGGACGTTTTAACGCCCCTGACGGTGTTTTAGACGCCTAGACAGGTACTAATTGGTTTGCCGGCCGTCTCATGTCGTCAACCGACCTTGCAGCGTGTTGACATTATCACGTAATTCCTTAAATAAGCCATCCATTCCGGTGTCGACTCCCTAGAGAGTGACATCACCATTACCGGCAATTGCTCCGCCTCCTCACCAACATCGTCCTCATACATGTCGACACACAAGTACCGACACAGCACACACACAGGGAATGCTCTGATAGAGGACAGGACCCCACTAGCCCTTTGGGGAGACAGAGGGAGAGTTTGCCAGCACACACCAAAAACGCTATATTATACAGGGACAACCTTTATATAAGTGTTTTTCCCTTATAGCATTTTAATATATATATATACATATCGCCAAATAAGTGCCCCCCCTCTCTGTTTTAACCCTGTTTCTGTAGTGCAGTGCAGGGGAGAGCCTGGGAGCCTTCCCACCAGCCTTTCTGTGAGGGAAAATGGCGCTGTGTGCTGAGGAGAATAGGCCCCGCCCCCTTTTCGGCGGGCTTCTTCTCCCGTTTTTCTGAGACCTGGCAGGGGTTAAATACATCCATATAGCCTCCAGGGGCTATATGTGATGTATTTTTAGCCAGAATAAGGTATTATACATTGCTGCCCAGGGCGCCCCCAGCAACGCCCTGCACCCTCCGTGACCGTTGGTGTGAAGTGTGTGACAACAATGGCGCACAGCTGCAGTGCTGTGCGCTACCTCATGAAGACTGAAAAGCCTTCTGCCGCCTGTTTCTGGACCTTCAATCTTCAGCATCTGCAAGGGGGTCGGCGGCGCGGCTCCGGGACGAACCCCAGGGTGAGACCTGTGTTCCGACTCCCTCTGGAGCTAATGGTGTCCAGTAGCCTAAGAAGCCAATCCATCCTGCACGCAGGTGAGTTGAACTTCTCTCCCCTAAGTCCCTCGATGCAGTGAGCCTGTTGCCAGCAGGACTCACTGAAAATAAGAAACCTAAAAACTTTTTCTAAGCAGCTCCTTAAGAGAGCCACCTAGATTGCACCCTGCTCGGACGGGCACAAAAACCTAACTGAGGCTTGGAGGAGGGTCATAGGGGGAGGAGCCAGTACACACCACCTGATCCTAAAGCTTTAGTTTTGTGCCCTGTCTCCTGCGGAGCCGCTAATCCCCATGGTCCTGACGGAGTCCCCAGCATCCACTTAGGACGTCAGAGAAAGGTGGATTTCCCAGCCGTTGCCGTGGCCACCAGGTCCGATAGACCGACCCCAAATAACTCCTCCCCTTTATACGGCAATACTTCCATATGCCGTTTGGAATCCGCATCACCTGACCACTGTCGCATCCATAACCCTCTTCTGGCAGAAAATAAGATTTTACTTACCGATAAATCTATTTCTCGTAGTCCGTAGTGGATGCTGGGACTCCGTCAGGACCATGGGGATTAGCGGCTCCGCAGGAGACAGGGCACAAAAATAAAAGCTTTAGGACTAGGTGGTGTGCACTGGCTCCTCCCCCTATGACCCTCCTCCAAGCCACAGTTAGGATACTGTGCCCGGACGAGCGTACACAATAAGGAAGGATTTTGAATCCCGGGTAAGGCTCATACCAGCCACACCAATCACACCGTACAACTTGTGATCTGAACCCAGTTAACAGTATGACAAACGTAGGAGCCTCTGAACAGACGGCTCACAACAATAACAACCCGATTTTTTTGTAACAATAACTATGTACAAGTATTGCAGACAATCCGCACTTGGGATGGGCGCCCAGCATCCACTACGGACTACGAGAAATAGATTTATCGGTAAGTAAAATCTTATTTTCTCTGACGTCCTAGTGGATGCTGGGACTCCATCAGGACCATGGGGATTATACCAAAGCTCCCAAACGGGCGGGAGAGTGCGGATGACTGCAGCACCGAATGAGAGAACTCCAGGTCCTCTTTAGCCAGGGTATCAAATTTGTAGAATTTTACAAACGTGTTCTCCCCCGACCACGTAGCTGCTCGGCAGAGTTGTAATGCCGAGACCCCTCGGGCAGCCGCCCAAGATGAGCCCACCTTCCTTGTGGAATGGGCCTTGATAGATTTAGGCTGTGGCAGGCCTGCCACAGAATGTGCAAGTTGAATTGTGCTACAAATCCAACGAGCAATCGTCTGCTTAGAAGCAGGAGCACCCAGCTTGTTGGGTGCATACAGTATAAACAGCGAGTCAGATTTTCTGACTCCAGCCGTCCTTGAAATATATATTTTCAATGCCCTGACAACGTCCAGCAACTTGGAATCCTCCAAATCGCTAGTAGCCGCAGGCACCACAATAGGCTGGTTCAGGTGAAACGCTGAAACCAACTTAGGCAGAAACTGAGGACGCGTCCGCAGTTCTGCCCTGTCCGAATGGAAAATCAGATATGGGCTTTTATACGATAAAGCCGCCAATTCTGACACTCTCCTGGCTGAAGCCAGGGCCAGTAGCATGGTTACTTTCCATGTAAGATATTTCAAATCCACCGATTTGAGTGGCTCAAACCAATGGGATTTGAGAAAATCCAAAACTACATTAAGATCCCACGGAGCCACTGGGGGCACAACCGGGGGCTGTATATGTAGTACTCCTTTTACAAAAGTCTGGACTTCAGGAACTGAAGCCAATTCTTTCTGGAAGAAAATCGACAGGGCCGAAATTTGAACCTTAATGGACCCTAATTTGAGGCCCATAGACAATCCTGTTTGCAGGAAATGTAGGAATCGACCCAGTTGAAATTCCTCCGTCGGGGCCTTCCTGGCCTCACACCACGCAACATATTTTCTCCAAATGCGGTGATAATGTTGTGCAGTCACCTACTTCCTGGCTTTTACCAGGGTAGGGATGACCTCTTCCGGAATGCCTTTTTCCCTTAGAATTCGGCGTTCAACCGCCATGCCGTCAAACGCAGCCGCGGTAAGTCTTGGAATAGACACGGTCCCTGCTGAAGCAGGTCCCGTCTTAGAGGTAGAGGCCACGGATCTTCCGTGAGCATCTCCTGAAGTTCCGGGTACCAAGTTCTTCTTGGCCAATCCGGAGCCACGAGAATCGTTCTTACTCCCCTTTGCCGTATAATTCTCAGTACTTTTGGTATGAGAGGCAGAGGAGGAAACACATACACTGACTGGAACACCCACGGTGTTACCAGAGCGTCCACAGCTATTGCCTGAGGGTCTCTTGACCTGGCGCAATACCTGTCCAGTTTTTTGTTGAGGCGGGACGCCATCATATCCACCTTTGGTTTTTCCCAACGGTTCACAATCATGTGGAAGACTTCTGGATTAAGTCCCCACTCTCCCGGGTGTAGATCGTGTCTGCTGAGGAAGTCCGCTTCCCAGTTGTCCACTCCCGGAATGAACACTGCTGACAGTGCTATCACATGATCTTCCGCCCAGCGAAGAATCCTTGCAGCTTCTGCCATTGCCCTCCTGCTTCTTGTGCCGCCCTGTCTGTTTACGTGGGCGACTGCCGTGATGTTGTCCGACTGGATCAACACCGGCTGACCCTGAAGCAGGGGTTTTGCCAGGCTTAGAGCATTGTAAATTGCCCTTAGCTCCAGTATATTTATGTGAAGAGACATCTCCAGGCTTGACCACACTCCCTGGAAGTTTCTTCCCTGTGTGACCGCTCCCCAGCCTCTCAGACTGGCATCCGTGGTCACCAGGACCCAGTCCTGTATGCCGAATCTGCGGCCCTCTAACAGATGAGCACTCTGCAACCACCACAGAAGAGACACCCTTGTCCGTGGAGACAAAGTTATCCGCTGATGCATCTGCAGATGCGATCCGGACCATTTGTCCAGCAGATCCCACTGAAAAGTTTGTGCGTGGAATCTGCCGAATGGAATCGCTTCGTAAGAAGCCACCATTTTTCCCAGGACTCTTGTGCATTGATGCACAGACACTTTTCCTGGTTTTAGGAGGTTCCTGACAAGTTCGGATAACTCCCTGGCTTTCTCCTCCGGAAGAAACACCTTTTTCTGAACCGTGTCCAGAATCATTCCCAGGAACAGCAGACGTGTCATCGGGGTCAATTGAGATTTTGGAAAATTCAGAATCCACCCGTGCTGTTGCAGCACTACTTGGGTTAGTGCTACTACGTCCCCCAGCTGTTCTCTGGACCTTGCCCTTATCAGGAGATCGTCCAAGTAAGGGATAATTAATACGCCTTTTCTTCGCAGAAGAAACATCATTTCGGCCATTACCTTGGTAAAGACCCGAGGTGCCGTGGACAATCCAAACGGCAGCGTCTGAAACTGATAATGACAGTTTTGCACCACGAACCTGAGGTACCCTTGATGTGAAGGGCAAATTGGGACATGCAGGTAAGCATCCTTGATGTCCAGGGACACCATAAAGTCCCCTTCTTCCAGATTCGCTATCACTGCTCTGAGTGACTCCATCTTGAACTTGAATTTTTGTATGTACAGGTTCAAAGATTTCAGATTTAGAATAGGTCTTACCGAGCCGTCCGGCTTCGGTACCACAAATAGTGTGGAATAATACCCCTTTCCCTGTTGTAGGAGGGGTACCTTGACTATCACCTGCTGAGAATACAGCTTGTGAATGGCTTCCAATACCGTCGCCCTGTCTGAGGGAGACGTTTGCAGAGCAGACTTTAGGAACCGGCGAGGGGGAGACTTCTCGAATTCCAACCTGTAACCCTGAGATACTACCTGCAGGATCCAGGGGTCCACCTGTGAGTGAGCCCACTGTGCGCTGAAATTCTTGAGTCGACCCCCCACCGCCCCTGAGTCCGCTTGTAAAGCCCCAACGTCATGCTGAGGGCTTTGCAGAAGCCGGGGAGGGCTTCTGCTCCTGGGAGGGAGCTGCTTGGTGCACTCTCTTACCCTTTCCTTTGCCTCGGGGCAGATATGACTGTCCTTTTGCCCGCTTGTTCTTATAGGAACGAAAGGACTGCGACTGAAAAGACGGTGTCTTTTTCTGTTGGGAGGGGACCCGAGGTAAAAAGGTGGATTTCCCGGCTGTTGCCGTGGCCACCAAATCCGATAGACCGACCCCAAATAATTCCTCCCCTTTATACGGCAATACTTCCATATGCCGTTTGGAATCCGCATCACCTGACCACTGTCGCGTCCATAAACTTCTTCTGGCAGATATGGACATCGCACTTACTCTCGATGCCAGAGTGCAAATATCCCTCTGAGCATCTCGCATATAAAGAAAAGCATCCTTTAATTGCTCTATAGTCAATAAAATACTGTCCCTATCCAGGGTATCAATATTTTCAGTCAGGGAATCCGACCAAACCACCCCAGCACTGCACATCCATGCAGAGGCGATGGCTGGTCGCAGTATAACACCAGTATGAGTGTATATACTTTTCAGGGTAGTTTCCAGCCTCCTATCAGCTGGATCCTTGAGGGCGGCCGTTTCAGGAGACGGTAACGCCACTTGTTTTGATAAGCGTGTGAGTGCCTTATCCACCCTAGGGGGTGTTTCCCAGCGCGCCCTAACCTCTGGCGGGAAAGGATATAATGCCAATAACTTCTTTGAAATTAGCAGTTTTCTATCGGGGTTAACCCACGCTTCATCACACACTTCATTCAATTCCTCTGATTCAGGAAAAACTACAGGTAGTTTTTTCAGACCCCACATAATACCCCTTTTTGTGGTACTTGCAGTATCAGAGATATGCAAAGCCTCCTTCATTGCCGTGATCATATAACGTGTGGCCCTACTGGAAAATACGTTTGTTTCTTCACCGTCGACACTAGATTCGGTGTCCGTGTCTGGGTCTGTGTCGACCGACTGAGGTAAAGGGCGTTTTACAGCCCCTGACGGTGTCTGAGACGCCTGGACAGGTACTAACTGGTTTGCCGGCCGTCTCATGTCGTCAACTGATTTTTGTAACGTGCTGACATTATCACGTAATTCTATAAACAAAGCCATCCATTCCGGTGTCGACTCCCTAGGGGGTGACATCACCATTACCGGCAATTGCTCCGCCTCCACACCAACATCGTCCTCATACATGTCGACACACACGTACAGACACACAGGGAATGCTCTTATCGAAGACAGGACCCCACTAGCCCTTTGGGGAGACAGAGGGAGAGTTTGCCAGCACACACCCAAGCGCTATAAATATATAGGAACAACCCTACAGAAGTGTTGTTTCCTTTATAGCAGCTTAATATATCAATATCGCCAAAAAAGTGCCCCCCCTCTCTGTTTTTTTACCCTGTTTCTGTAGTGCAGTGCAGGGGAGAGTCCTGGGAGCCTTCCTCGCAGCGGAGCTGTGCAGGAAAATGGCGCTGTGTGCTGAGGAGATAGGCCCCGCCCCCTATTTCGGCGGGCTCTTCTCCCGGTGTTTGTGAGACCTGGCAGGGGTTAAATACATCTATAAAGCCCCAGGGGCTATATGTGATGTATTTTTAGCCAGAACAAGGTATTATCATTGCTGCCCAGGGCGCCCCCCCCCAGCGCCCTGCACCCTCAGTGACCGCTGGTGTGAAGTGTGCTGACAACAATGGCGCACAGCTGCAGTGCTGTGCGCTACCTCATGAAGACTGAAAAGTCTTCTGCCGCCGGTTTCTGGACCTCTTCACTTTTCGGCATCTGCAAGGGGGTCCGCGGCGCGGCTACGGGACCGGACTCCATGGCTGGGCCTGTGTTCGATCCCTCTGGAGCTAATGGTGTCCAGTAGCCTAAGAAGCCAATCCATCCTGCACGCAGGTGAGTTCACTTCTTCTCCCCTAAGTCCCTCGTTGCAGAGAGCCTGTTGCCAGCAGGACTCACTGAAAATAAAAAACCTAATAACTTTTTCTAAGCAGCTCTTTAGGAGAGCCACCTAGATTGCACCCTGCTCGGACGGGCACAAAAACCTAACTGAGGCTTGGAGGAGGGTCATAGGGGGAGGAGCCAGTGCACACCACCTAGTCCTAAAGCTTTTATTTTTGTGCCCTGTCTCCTGCGGAGCCGCTAATCCCCATGGTCCTGACGGAGTCCCAGCATCCACTAGGACGTCAGAGAAATGGACAGCGCACTTACTCTTGATGCCAGAGTGCAAATATCCCTCTGTGCATCTCGCATATATAGAAATGCATCCTTTAAATGCTCTATAGTCAATAATATACTGTCCCTGTCCAGGGTATCAATATTTTCAGTCAGGGAATCCGACCAAGCCACCCCAGCACTGCACATCCAGGCTGAGGCGATTGCTGGTCGCAGTATAACACCAGTATGTGTGTATATACTTTTTAGGATATTTTCCAGCTTCCTATCAGCTGGCTCCTTGAGGGCGGCCGTATCAGGAGACGGTAACGCCACTTGTTTTGATAAGCGTGTGAGCGCCTTATCTACCCTAGGGGGTGTTTCCCAACGCGCCCTAACCTCTGGCGGGAAAGGGTATAATGCCAATAATTTTTTAGAAATTAGCAGTTTTTTATCGGGGGAAACCCACGCTTCATCACACACCTCATTTAATTCATCTGATTCAGGAAAAACTACGGGTAGTTTTTTCACACCCCACATAATACCCTTTTTTGTGGTACTTGTAGTATCAGAAATGTTCAAAACCTCCTTCATTGCCGTGATCATGTAACGTGTGGCCCTACTGGAAATCACGTTTGTTTCCTCACCGTCGACACTGGAGTCAGTGTCCGTGTCTGGGTCTGCTTCCATAAGACCATCCAGTCAGGTGTCGACTCCCTAGGGGGTGACATCACTATTACAGGCAATTGCTCCGCCTCCATACCATTTTCCTCCTCATACATGTCGACACAAACGTACCGACACACAGCACACACACAGGGAATGCTCTGATAGAGGACAGGACCCCACTAGCCCTTTGGGGAGACAGAGGGAGAGTTTGCCAGCACACACCAGAGCGCTATATATATACAGGGATAACCTTATATAAGTGTTTTTCCCTTATATAGCTGCTGTATTGATTAATCTGCCAAATTAGTGCCCCCCCTCTCTTGTTTTACCCTGTTTCTGTAGTGCAGGACTGCAGGGGAGAGTCAGGGAGACGTCCTTCCAGCGGAGCTGTGAGGGAAAATGGCGCTTGTGTGCTGAGGAGATAGGCTCCGCCCCCTTCTCGGCGGCCTTTCTCCCGCTTTTTTAAGGAAAACTGGCAGGGGTTAAATGCATCCATATAGCCCAGGAGCTATATGTGATGTATTTTTCGCCATCTAAGGTGTTTTTATTGCATCTCAGGGCGCCCCCCCCCCAGCGCCCTGCACCCTCAGTGACCGGAGTGTGAAGTGTGCTGAGAGCAATGGCGCACAGCTGCGGTGCTGTGCGCTACCTTATTGAAGACAGGACGTCTTCTGCCGCCGATTTCCCGGACCTCTTCTGTCTTCTGGCTCTGTAAGGGGGCCGGCGGCGCGGCTCTGGGACCCATCCATGGCTGGGCCTGTGATCGTCCCTCTGGAGCTAATGTCCAGTAGCCTAAGAAGCCCAATCCACTCTGCACGCAGGTGAGTTCGCTTCTTCTCCCCTTAGTCCCTCGGTGCAGTGAACCTGTTGCCAGCAGGACTCACTGAAAATAAAAAACCTATACTTAAACTTTTTCACTAAGCAGCTCAGGAGAGCCACCTAGTGTGCACCCTTCTCGTTCGGGCACAAAAATCTAACTGAGGCTTGGAGGAGGGTCATAGGGGGAGGAGCCAGTGCACACCAGGTAGTCCTAAAGCTTTTACTTTTGTGCCCAGTCTCCTGCGGAGCCGCTATTCCCCATGGTCCTTACGGAGTTCCCAGCATCCACTAGGACGTCAGAGAAAATAAGATTTTACTTACCGATAAATCTATTTCTCGTAGTCCGTAGTGGATGCTGGGGACTCCGTCAGGACCATGGGGAATAGCGGCTCCGCAGGAGACAGGGCACAAAACTAAAGCTTTAGGATCAGGTGGTGTGTACTGGCTCCTCCCCCTATGACCCTCCTCCAAGCCTCAGTTAGGATACTGTGCCCGGACGAGCGTACACAATAAGGAAGGATTTTGAATCCCGGGTAAGACTCATACCAGCCACACCAATCACACCGTATAACTTGTGATCTAAACCCAGTTAACAGTATGACAAACGTAGGAGCCTCTGAACAGACGGCTCACAACAAATAACCCGATTTTTTTGTAACAATAACTATGTACAAGTATTGCAGACAATCCGCACTTGGGATGGGCGCCCAGCATCCACTACAGACTACGAGAAATAGATTTATCGGTAAGTAAAATCTTATTTTCTCTGACGTCCTAAGTGGATGCTGGGGACTCCGTCAGGACCATGGGGATTATACCAAAGCTCCCAAACGGGCGGGAGAGTGCGGATGACTCTGCAGCACCGAATGAGAGAACTCCAGGTCCTCTTTAGCCAGGGTATCAAATTTGTAGAATTTTACAAACGTGTTCTCCCCCGACCACGTAGCTGCTCGGCAGAGTTGTAATGCCGAGACCCCTCGGGCAGCCGCCCAGGATGAGCCCACCTTCCTTGTGGAATGGGCCTTGACAGATTTAGGCTGTGGCAGGCCTGCCACAGAATGTGCAAGTTGAATTGTGCTACAAATCCAACGAGCAATCGTCTGCTTAGAAGCAGGAGCACCCAGCTTGTTGGGTGCATACAGTATAAACAGCGAGTCAGATTTTCTGACTCCAGCCGTCCTTGAAATGTATATTTTCAATGCCCTGACAACGTCCAGCAACTTGGAATCTTCCAAATCGCTAGTAGCCGCAGGCACCACAATAGGCTGGTTCAGGTGAAACGCTGACACCACCTTAGGCAGAAACTGAGGACGCGTCCGCAGTTCTGCCCTGTCCGAATGGAAAATCAGATATGGGCTCTTATACGATAAAGCCGCCAATTCTGATACTCTCCTGGCTGAAGCCAGGGCCAGTAGCATGGTTACTTTCCATGTAAGATATTTCAAATCCACCGATTTGAGTGGCTCAAACCAATGGGATTTGAGAAAATCCAAAACTACATTCAGGTCCCACGGAGCCACTGGGGGCACAACCGGGGGCTGTATATGTAGTACTCCTTTTACAAAAGTCTGGACTTCAGGAACTGAAGCCAATTCTTTCTGGAAGAAAATCGACAGGGCCGAAATTTGAACCTTAATGGACCCCAATTTGAGGCCCATAGACAATCCTGTTTGCAGGAAATGTAGGAATCGACCCAGTTGAAATTCCTCCGTGGGGGCCTTCCTGGCCTCACACCACGCAACATATTTTCTCCAAATGCGGTGATAATGTTGTGCAGTCACCTCCTTCCTGGCTTTAACCAGTGTAGGAATGACCTCTTCTGGAATGCCTTTTTCCTTTAGAATTCGGCGTTCAACCGCCATGCCGTCAAACGCAGCCGCGGTAAGTCTTGGAATAGACACGGTCCCTGCTGAATCAGGTCCCGTCTTAGAGGTAGAGGCCACGGATTTTCCGTGAGCATCTCCTGAAGTTCCGGGTACCAAGTTCTTCTTGGCCAATCCGGAGCCACGAGTATCGTTCTTACTCCCCTTTGCCGTATAATTCTCAGTACTTTGGGTATGAGAGGCAGAGGAGGAAACACATACACTGACTGGTACACCCACGGTGTTACCAGAGCGTCCACAGCTATTGCCTGAGGGTCTCTTGACCTGGCGCAATACCTGTCCAGTTTTTTGTTGAGGCGAGACGCCATCATATCCACCTTTGGTTTTTCCCAACGGTTCACAATCATGTGGAAGACTTCTGGATGAAGTCCCCACTCTCCCGGGTGTAGATCGTGTCTGCTGAGGAAGTCTGCTTCCCAGTTGTCTACTCCCGGAATGAACACTGCTGACAGTGCTATCACATGATCTTCCGCCCAGCGAAGAATCCTTGCAGCTTCTGCCATTGCTCTCCTGCTTCTTGTGCCGCCCTGTCTGTTTACGTGGGCGACTGCCGTGATGTTGTCCGACTGGATCAACACCGGCTGACCCTGAAGCAGGGGTTTTGTCAGGCTTAGAGCATTGTAAATTGCTCTTAGCTCCAGTATATTTATATGAAGAGACATCTCCAGGCTTGACCATACTCCCTGGAAGTTTCTTCCCTGTGTGACCGCTCCCCAGCCTCTCAGACTGGCATCCGTGGTCACCAGGACCCAGTCCTGTATGCCGAATCTGCGGCCCTCTAACAGATGAGCACTCTGCAACCACCACAGAAGAGACACCCTTGTCCGTGGCGATAAGGTTATCCGCTGATGCATCTGCAGATGCGATCCGGACCATTTGTCCAGCAGATCCCACTGAAAAGTTCGTGCGTGGAATCTGCCGAATGGAATCGCTTCGTAAGAAGCCACCATTTTTCCCAGGACTCTTGTGCATTGATGCACAGACACTTTTCCTGGTTTTAGGAGGTTCCTGACAAGTTCGGATAACTCCTTGGCTTTCTCCTCCGGAAGAAACACCTTTTTCTGAACCGTGTCCAGAATCATTCCCAGGAACAGCAGACGTGTTGTCGGGGTCAACTGAGATTTTGGAAAATTCAGAATCCACCCGTGTTGTTGCAGCACTACTTGGGTTAGTGCTACTCCGTCCTCCAGCTGTTCTCTGGACCTTGCCCTTATCAGGAGATCGTCCAAGTAAGGGATAATTAATACGCCTCTTCTTCGCAGAAGAATCATCATTTCGGCCATTACCTTGGTAAAGACCCGAGGTGCCGTGGACAATCCAAACGGCAGCGTCTGAAACTGATAATGACAGTTTTGCACCACGAACCTGAGGTACCCTTGATGTGAAGGGCAAATTGGGACATGCAGGTAAGCATCCTTTATGTCCAGGGACACCATAAAGTCCCCTTCTTCCAGATTCGCTATCACTGCTCTGAGTGATTCCATCTTGAACTTGAATTTTTGTATGTACAGGTTCAAAGATTTCAGATTTAGAATAGGTCTTACCGAGCCGTCTGGCTTCGGTACCACAAATAGCGTGGAGTAATACCCCTTTCCCTGTTGTAGGAGGGGTACCTTGACTATCACCTGCTGAGAAAACAGCTTGTGAATGGCTTCCAATACCGTCGCCCTGTCTGAGGGAGACGTTGGCAGAGCAGACTTTAGGAACCGGCGAGGGGGAGACTTCTCGAATTCCAACCTGTAACCCTGAGATACTACCTGCAGAATCCAGGGGTCCACCTGTGAGTAAGCCCACTGCGCGCTGAAACTCCTGAGTCGACCCCCCACCGCTCCTGAGTCCGCTTGTAAAGCCCCAGCGTCATGCTGAGGGCTTTGCAGAACCCTGGGAGGGCTTCTGTTCCTGGGAAGGAGCTGCTTGCTGCCCTCTCTTACCCCTTCCTCTGCCCCGGGGCAGATATGACTGTCCTTTTGCCCTCTTGTTCTTATAGGACCGAAAGGACTGCGGCTGAAAAGACGGTGTCTTTTTCTGTTGGGAGGGGGTCTGAGGTAAAAAGGTGGATTTTCCGGCAGTTGCCGTGGCCACCAGATCCGATAGACCGACGCCAAATAATTCCTC
The DNA here is from genome assembly GCF_028390025.1 of Pseudophryne corroboree. Taxonomy (NCBI): domain Eukaryota; kingdom Metazoa; phylum Chordata; class Amphibia; order Anura; family Myobatrachidae; genus Pseudophryne; species Pseudophryne corroboree. The sequence goes on along the minus strand of NC_086450.1, from coordinate 508,499,881 downwards.
CCCTTTATACGGCAATACTTCCATATGTCGTTTGGAATCCGCATCACCTGACCACTGTCGCGTCCATAAACTTCTTCTGGCAGATATGGACATCGCACTTACTCTCGATGCCAGAGTGCAAATATCCCTCTGAGCATCTCGCATATAAAGAAAAGCATCCTTTAATTGCTCTATAGTCAATAAAATACTGTCCCTGTCCAGGGTATCAATATTTTCAGTCAGGTAATCCGACCAAACCACCCCAGCACTGCACATCCATGCAGAGGCGATGGCTGGTCGCAGTATAACACCAGTATGTGTGTATATACTCTTTAGGGTAGTTTCCAGCCTCCTATCAGCTGGATCCTTGAGGGCGGCCGTATCAGGAGACGGTAACGCCACTTGTTTTGATAAGCGTGTGAGCGCCTTATCCACCTTAGGGGGTGTTTCCCAGCGCGCCCTAACCTCTGGCGGGAAAGGGTATAATGCCAATAACTTTTTTGAAATTAGCACTTTTCTATCTGGGTTAACCCACGCTTCATCACATACATCATTCAATTCCTCTGATTCAGGAAAAACTACAGGTAGTTTTTTCACCCCCCACATAATACCCCTTTTTGTGGTACTTGTAGTATCAGAGATATGCAAAGCCTCCTTCATTGCCGTGATCATATAACGCGTGGCCCTACTGGAAAATACGTTTGTTTCTTCACCGTCGACACTAGATTCAGTGTCCGTGTCTGGGTCTGTGTCGACCGACTGAGGTAAAGGGCGTTTTACAGCCCCTGACGGTGTCTTAGACGCCTGGGCAGGTACTAACTGGTTTGACGGCCGTCTCATGTCGTCAACTGATTTTTGTAATGTGCTGACATTATCACGTAATTCCATAAACAAAGCCATCCATTCCGGTGTCGACTCCCTGGGGGGTGACATCACCATTACCGGCAATTGCTCTGCCTCCACACCAACATCGTCCTCATACATGTCGACACACACGTACCGACACACAGCAGACACACAGGGAATGCTCTTATCGAAGACAGGACCCCACTAGCCCTTTGGGGAGACAGAGGGAGAGTTTGCCAGCACACACCCAAGCGCTATAATATATATGGGAACAACCTTATATAAGTGTTGTATCCTTATAGCAGCTTAAATATATAAAATATCGCCAAAAAAGTGGCCCCCCTCTCTGTTTTACCCTGTTTCTGTAGTGCAGTGCAGGGGAGAGTCCTGGGAGCCTTCCTCACAGCGGAGCTGAGCAGGAAAATGGCGCTGTGTGCTGAGGAGAATAAGCCCCGCCCCCTATTCCGGCGGGCTTTTCTCCCGTAGTTTGTAATATCTGGCAGGGGTTAAATACATCCATATAGCCTCAAGGGCTATATGTGATGTATTTTTTAGCCATAAAAAGGTATTTACATTGCTGCCCAAGGCGCCCCCAGCAGCGCCCTGCACCCTCCGTGACCGTTGGTGAGAAGTGTGTGACAAACAATGGCGCAAAGCTGCAGTGCTGTGCGCTACCTTCAAGAAGACTGAAGAGCCTTCTGCCGCCGGTTTCTGGACCTTCAATCTTCAGCATCTGCAAGGGGGGTCGGCGGCGCGGCTCCGGGACGAACCCCAGGGTGAGACCTGTGTTCCGACTCCCTCTGGAGCTAATGGTGTCCAGTAGCCTAAGAAGCCAATCCATCCTGCACGCAGGTGAGTTGAACTTCTCTCCCCTAAGTCCCTCGATGCAGTGAGCCTGTTGCCAGCAGGACTCACTGAAAATAAAAAAACCTAAAAACTTTTTCTAAGCAGCTCCTTAAGAGAGCCACCTAGATTGCACCCTGCTCGGACGGGCACAAAAACCTAACTGAGGCTTGGAGGAGGGTCATAGGGGGAGGAGCCAGTACACACCACCTGATCCTAAAGCTTTAGTTTTGTGCCCCGTCTCCTGCGGAGCCGCTATTCCCCATGGTCCTGACGGAGTCCCCAGCATCCACTTAGGACGTCAGAGAAATAATCATTAAGATGATCTGCTATTAAATTGTCTCCTTTAACAAGACTCCCAGTGTCCGTCTTTAGTTTTATAATTCCGCCTTTTGTTTTTCTCCTTTCGCTTATATACCTAAAAAAAGTTTTGCCTCCTTTACCCACTATATCACAGCTGTGTTACTGTCACTGCCATCATCACTATATTACCGCTGTGTTACAGTCACTGCCATCATCACTATATCACCGCTGTGTTACAGTCACTGCCATCATCACTATATCACAGCTGTGTTACAGTCACTGCCATCATCACTATATCACAGCTGTGTTACTGTCACTGCCATCATCACTATATCACAGCTGTGTTACTGTCGCTGCCATCATCACTATATCACCGCTGCGTTACTGTCACTGCCATCATCACTATATCACAGCTGTGTTACAGTCACTGCCATCATCACTATATCACCGCTGTGTTACAGTCACTGCCATCATCACTATATCACCGCTGTGTTACAGTCACTGCCATCATCACTATATCACAGCTGCGTTACAGTCACTGCCATCATCACTATATCACAGCTGTGTTACAGTCACTGCCATCATCACTATATCACAGCTGTGTTACAGTCACTGCCATCATCACTATATCACAGCTGTGTTACAGTCACTGCCATCATCACTATATCACAGCTGTGTTACAGTCACTGCCATCATCACTATATCACAGCTGTGTTACAGTCACTGCCATCATCACTATATCACAGCTGTGTTACAGTCACTGCCATCATCACTATATCACAGCTGTGTTACAGTCACTGCCATCATCACTATATCACAGCTGTGTTACAGTCACTGCCATCATCACTATATCACAGCTGTGTTACAGTCACTGCCATCATCACTATATCACAGCTGCGTTACAGTCACTGCCATCATCACTATATCACCGCTGTGTTACAGTCACTGCAATCATCACTATATCACCGCTGTGTTACAGTCACTGCTATCATCACTATATCACCGCTGCGTTACAGTCACTGCCATCATCACTATATCACCGCTGCGTTACAGTCACTGCCATCATCACTATATCACCGCTGCATTACAGTCACTGCCATCATCACTATATCACCGCTGCATTACAGTCACTGCCATCATCACTATATCACAGCTGCGTTACAGTCACTGCCATCATCACTATATCACAGCTGCGTTACAGTCACTGCCATCATCACTATATCACCGCTGCATTACAGTCACTGCCATCATCACTATATCACAGCTGCGTTACAGTCACTGCCATCATCACTATATCACAGCTGTGTTACTGTCACTGCCATCATCACTATATCACCGCTGTGTTACTGTCACTGCCATCATCACTATATCACCGCTGCGTCACAGTCACTGCCATCATCACTATATCACAGCTGCGTTAGTCGCTGCCATCATCACTATATCACCGCTGTGTTACAGTCACTGCCATCATCACTATATCACCGCTGTGTTACAGTCACTGCCATCATCACTATATCACCGCTGCGTTACTGTCACTGCCATCATCACTATATCACAGCTGTGTTACAGTCACTGCCATCATCACTATATCACCGCTGTGTTACAGTCACTGCCATCATCACTATATCACAGCTGTGTTACAGTCACTGCCATCATCACTATATCACAGCTGTGTTAGTGGCTGCCATCATCACTATATCACAGCTGTGTTACAGTCACTGCCATCATCACTATATCACAGCTGTGTTACAGTCACTGCCATCATCACTATATCACAGCTGCGTTACAGTCACTGCCATCATCACTATATCACCGCTGTGTTACAGTCACTGCCATCATCACTATATCACCGCTGTGTTACAGTCACTGCCATCATCACTATATCACAGCTGTGTTACAGTCACTGCCATCAGCACTATATCACAGCTACGTTAGTCACTGCCATCATCACTATATCACCGCTGTGTTACTGTCACTGCCATCATCACTATATCACCGCTGTGTTACAGTCACTGCCATCATCACTATATCACAGCTGTGTTACTGTCACTGCCATCATTACTATATCACCGCTGTGTTACAGTCACTGCCATCATCACTATATCACAGCTGCGTTACAGTCACTGCCATCATCACTATATCACCGCTGTGTTACAGTCACTGCCATCATCACTATATCACCGCTGTGTTACAGTCACTGCCATCATCACTATATCACCGCTGTGTTACAGTCACTGCCATCATCACTATATCACAGCTATGTTACAGTCACTGCCATCATCACTATATCACAGCTGTGTTACAGTCACTGCCATCATCACTATATCACAGCTGTGTTACAGTCACTGCCATCATCACTATATCACTGCTCCGTTACTGTCACTGCCATCATCACTATATCACCGCTGCGTTACAGTCACTTCCATCATCACTATATCACAGCTGTATTACAGTCACTGCCATCATCACTATATCACCGCTGCGTTACTGTCACTGCCATCATCACTATATCACAGCTGCGTTAGTCGCTGCCATCATCACTATATCACAGCTGCGTTACAGTCACTGCCATCATCACTATATCACAGCTGTGTTACAGTCACTGCCATCATCACTATATCACCGCTGTGTTACAGTCACTGCCATCATCACTATATCACAGCTGTGTTACAGTCTCTGCCATCATCACTATATCACAGCTGCGTTACAGTCACTGCCATCATCACTATATCACCGCTGTGTTACAGTCACTGCCATCATCACTATATCACAGCTGTGTTACAGTCTCTGCCATCATCACTATATCACAGCTGCGTTACAGTCACTGCCATCATCACTATATCACAGCTGCGTTACAGTCACTGCCATCATCACTATATCACAGCTGCGTTACAGTCACTGCCATCATCACTATATCACTGCTGCGTTACAGTCACTGCCATCATCACTATATCACAGCTGTGTTACAGTCACTGCCATCATCACTATATCACCGCTGTGTTACAGTCACTGCCATCATCACTATATCACCGCTGTGTTACAGTCACTGCCATCATCACTATATCACCGCTGTGTTACAGTCTCTGTCATCATCACTATATCACAGCTGCGTTACAGTCACTGCCATCATCACTATATCACAGCTGCGTTACAGTCACTGCCATCATCACTATATCACAGCTGTGTTACAGTCACTGCCATCATCACTATATCACCGCTGCGTTACAGTCACTGCCATCATCACTATATCACCGCTGCGTTAGTCACTGCCATCATCACTATATCACCGCTGTGTTACAGTCACTGCCATCATCACTATATCACCGCTGCATTACAGTCACTGCCATCATCACTATATCACAGCTGTGTTACAGTCACTGCCATCATCACTATATCACAGCTGTGTTACAGTCACTGCCATCATCACTATATCACCGCTGTGTTACAGTCACTGCCATCATCACTATATCACCGCTGTGTTACAGTCACTGCCATCATCACTATATCACCGCTGCATTACAGTCACTGCCATCATCACTATATCACCGCTGTGTTACAGTCACTGCCATCATCACTATATCACTGCTGTGTTACAGTAGCCAACAGACTTTTTGCTATTAAACCCATTCATAATAACTGGATATCATCAAACTTAAAACAGTGAGAACACATTTTAACCTGTTACTTACCACCACAGCAGTTAAAAAATGCAGCATGCGAGAATTATTATAGACTCCTTCAAAAACCTAGAACAAAGAAACAACATCATTAGCAACTTTAGCACTCTGACCGTGATCAGTGTCTGAATGAAGAAACAAACCAGCTACACCACAAGTACTGAGGTGACGCTATAAGCACCCCGAGTCCAATTGGAGAAAGAGCACTATATAAATCAATTAATTATTCTATAATAACACACGCAATAAAATCAGACGACTATTTAAAACCCTGTAAAAGTTGCCTTGTAATTTCCGTTTAGTGAAGCTGCTATTCACATTGGTGGCAGACAGTCATGTGATAAACATGGCAAGAAAGTCTCGGCGCTGATTTGTTTGTGATTAAAGAGTATTTTACCCAATGGTGCAGAAATGCGCTCAGATGGTTTATATGTGCTCATCGGGGTATCTCGAGCTCCTGCTTCCAGCCCACCACTGCCCACACTATGTCTGCCTTTGTACCCACTAGCTTTTCCATCTGCGTTCATCTGTGGGAGAGACTCGTGCCCTTGTGCTGCTGCCGAGCTGCACTGGCCGGAGACTCCGCACATTAGACGGCCTGTCCACCGGAGCCTCAAGCTCGTTTCCCGCACACGGCTATCAGGGCCCCATGGTGCCAGCACCTAACATTTCATGCCACGGTACCTCTCCTCCAACATACAAGGCACCTGACCTCATGGACAACGGAGCTTCTTAGCACAAACACTAGAGAGGTAATCTGGCAGTAGCCCTAGCGCTATTTGTAATCATATAAAGCAGGCATGTCCAAACTGCGGCCCTCCAGCTGTTGTGAAACTACATATCCCAGCATGCCCTGACAGTTTTGCTGTCAGAGAATGCTAAAGCAGTGTCAGGGCATGCTGGGATGTGTAGTTTCTCAACAGCTGGAGGGCCGCAGTTTGGACATGCCTGATATAAAGACTCATGATCCACTAATATCAGGTTATCATTACTAGAACCTCAATTAGTATCAACGACTGTGCAGGCTTAGAAATAGATACAAAAATAACAATTTACCATCACGGCTACAAAAAGTAACTTACTTCCTATGAGTAAACAGGAGAACAATCTGATGTACTGATCTACACACAAAACCCTACTCATAAGGACATTCTTATATGGACTATTTCTGTTTTTACATGACTACATAATGGTCTTCTTTGACTGGCCACTCATAATCCCATAGCCAAATGGGTGGGTAGGGGGGTTTCTGGTTGCCCGGATTCCCCCCCTCCCCCTGCCAAGTGGCTCAGATTGTGACAATAGCAACAGTATATAAATTACTAGAGCTGCCGCTACACCATGCAGTGTAAGGGACAGGTCAGAGCTGCTGCATATGCACGGTGGTACCAACTTCTTCTGTCAAGTTTGCTGTGTGTGTGGATCTGGGCCCTCAGTGCACTGGACCAGAGAGTAGCTTCTAAGTAGAAGAGACAGGAGCCTTACCATGAGGTGGGAGAATGTGTGCTTAGAAAGTGCAGTACGGGTTCTATTAAGTTTGTGTATTTATTATGGTATGTATAACCTTTTTCTGACCACTTATTTGTATTATTTAAATAAGTTGGATACAGACTATACCCTAGACCAGGCATTCCCAACCACGGTCCTCAAGGCACACCAACACTGCAGGTTTTAGTGATATCCAGGCTTAAGCACAGATGGTTAAATCAAAATAACTGAGGTGCTTATTAAGTCACCTGTGTTCAAGCCTGGATATCACTAAAACCAGGACTGTTAGTGTGCCTTGAGGACCGAGGTTGGGAAACACTGCCCTAGACCATCTATAGTGTTGAATATTAATATCGCATTCCACAGTATCCAGTGTATAAAAATAAGAATTTACTTACCGATAATTCTATTTCTCATAGTCCGTAGTGGATGCTGGGGACTCCGTCAGGACCATGGGGATTAGCGGGCTCCGCAGGAGACAGGGCACATCTAAAAAAGCTTTTAGGTCACATGGTGCGTACTGGCTCCTCCCCCTATGACCCTCCTCCAAGCCTCAGTTAGGTACTGTGCCCGGACGAGCGTACACAATAAGGAAGGATCTTGAATCCCGGGTAAGACTCATACCAGCCACACCAATCACACCGTACAACTTGTGATCTGAACCCAGTTAACAGTATGATAACAAAACGAAGTAGCCTCTGAAAAGATGGCTCACAACAACAGTAATAACCCGATTTTGTAACAATAACTATGTACAAGCATTGCAGACAATCCGCACTTGGGATGGGCGCCCAGCATCCACTACGGACTATGAGAAATAGAATTATCGGTAAGTAAATTCTTATTTTCTCTAACGTCCTAGTGGATGCTGGGGACTCCGTCAGGACCATGGGGATTATACCAAAGCTCCCAAACGGGCGGGAGAGTGCGGATGACTCTGCAGCACCGAATGAGAAAACTCCAGGTCCTCTTTAGCCAGAGTATCAAATTTGTAAAATTTTACAAACGTGTTCTCCCCTGACCACGTAGCTGCTCGGCAAAGTTGTAATGCCGAGACCCCTCGGGCAGCCGCCCAAGATGAGCCCACCTTCCTTGTGGAGTGGGCCTTTACAGATTTAGGCTGTGGCACGCCTGCCACAGAATGTGCAAGTTGGATTGTGCTACAGATCCAACGTGCAATCGTCTGTTTAGACGCAGGAGCACCCATCTTGTTGGGTGCATACAATGTAAACAACGAGTCAGTTTTTCTGACTCCAGCTGTCCTTGAAATATATATTTTTAATGCTCTGACAACGTCCAGTAACTTGGAGTCCTCCAAGTCGCTAGTAGCCGCAGGCACCACAATAGGCTGGTTTAAGTGAAATGCCGAAACCACCTTAGGGAGAAATTGAGGACGTGTCCTCAATTCTGCCCTGTCCGAATGGAATATCAGATATGGGCTCTTGTATGACAAAGCTGCCAACTCTGAAACTCTCCTGGCAGAAGCCAGGGCCAACAGCATGGTTACCTTCCATGTAAGGTATTTTAATTCTACCGATTTTAACGGCTCAAACCAATGAGATTTGAGAAAATTTAGAACCACGTTCAAATCCCACGGTGCCACTGGAGGCACTATTGGGGGTTGTATATGTAGTACACCTTTGACAAAAGTTTGTACTTCAGGCACTGACGCCAATTCCTTCTGGAAGAAAATTGATAAGGCCGAAATTTGAACTTTAATGGACCCCAATTTTAGGCCCATAGACAATCCTGCTTGCAGGAAATGTAAGAATCGACCCAATTGAAATTCTTCCGTTGGAGCCTTCTTGGCCTCACACCACGCAACATATTTTCGCCAAATGCGGTGATAATGTTGTACAGTCACTTCCTTTCTAGCCTTAATCAAGGTAGGAATAACTTCCTCTGGAATGCCCTTTTCTTTTAGAATCCGGCGTTCAACCGCCATGCCGTCAAACGCAGACGCGGTAAGTCTTGGAACATACAAGGTCCCTGCTGAAGCAGATCCCTTCTTAGAGGTAGAGGCCACGGATCCTCCGTGAGCATCTCTTGAAGTTCCGGATACCAAGTTCTTCTTGGCCAGTCCGGAGCCACCAGTATCGTTCTTACTCCTCTTTTCCGTATAATTCTCAGTACCTTTGGTATGAGAGGCAGAGGAGGGAACACATACACTGACTGGTACACCCACGGTGTTACCAGAGCGTCCACAGCTATTGCCTGAGGGTCTCTTGACCTGGCGCAATACCTGTCCAATTTTTTGTTGAGGCGAGACGCCATCATGTCCACCTTTGGTTTTTCCCAACGGTTCACAATCATGTGGAAAACTTCTGGATGAAGTCCCCACTCTCCCGGGTGAAGGTCGTGTCTGCTGAGGAAATCTGCTTCCCAGTTGTCCACTCCCGGGATGAACACTGCTGACAGTGCTATGACAAGATTCTCCGCCCAGCGCAGAATCCTTGCAGCTTCTGCCATTGCACTCCTGCTTCTCGTGCCGCCTTGTCGGTTTACGTGGGCGACTGCCGTGATGTTGTCGGACTGGATCAACACCGGCTGACCCTGAAGCAGCGGTTTTGCCAGACTTAGAGCATTGTAGATCGCTCTTAGCTCCAGTATATTTATGTGAAGAGACGTCTCCAGGTTTGACCACACGCCCTGGAAGTTTCTTCCCTTTGTGACTGCTCCCCAACCTCGTAGGCTGGCATCCGTAGTCACCAGGACCCAGTCCTGTATGCCGAATCTGCGGCCCACTAACAGATGGGCAGTCTGCAACCACCACAGGAGAGACAACCTTGTTCTCGGTGACAGTGTTATCCGCTGATGCATGTGCAGATGCGATCCGGACCATTTGTCCAGCAGATCCCACTGAAATGTCCGTGCATGGAATCTGCCGAATGGAATCGCTTCGTACGAAGCCACCATCTTTCCCAGGACTCTTGTGCATTGATGTACTGACACAGTTCCTGGTTTTAGGAGGTTCCTGACAAGTTCGGATAACTCCCTTGCTTTCTCTTCCGGGAGAAATACCTTTTTCTGAACCGTGTCCAGAATCATACCCAGGAACAGCAGATGCGTTGTCGGGGTCAATTGAGATTTTGGAAGATTTAGAATCCACCCGTGTTGCTGAAGCACTACTTGTGTTAGCGCCACACCGACTTCCAGCTGTTCTCTGGACTTTGCCCTTATCAGGAGATCGTCCAAGTAAGGGATAATTAATACGCCTTTTCTTCGTAGAAGAACCATCATTTCGGTCATTACCTTGGTAAAGACCCGAGGGGCCGTGGACAAACCAAACGGCAGCGTTTGAAACTGATAATGACAGTCTTGTATCACGAACCTGAGATACCCTTGGTGTGAGGGGTAAATCGGGACATGTAGATAAGCATCTTTTATGTCCAAGGACACCATGAAGTCTCCTTCTTCCAGATTCGCTATCACTGCCCTGAGTGACTCCATCTTGAACTTGAATTTCTGTATGTACAGGTTCAAGGATTTCAGATTTAGAATAGGCCTTACCGAACCGTCCGGTTTCGGTACCACAAATAGAGTGGAATAATACCCCTTTCCCTGTTGTAGGAGGGGTACCTTGACTATCACCTGCTGAGAATACAGCTTGTGAATGGCTTCCAAAACCGACGTCCTTTCTGAGGGAGACGTTGGTAAAGCAGACTTTAGGAACCGGCGAGGGGGAAACCTTTCGAACTCCAGCATGTAACCCTGAGATATTATCTGCAGGACCCACGGGTCCACTTGTGAGTGAGCCCATTGATTGCTGAAAATCTTGAGTCGACCCCCCACCGTTCCTGGGTCCGCTTGTAAAGCCCCAGCGTCATGCTGATGGCTTTGTAGAAGCCGGGGCGGGCTTCTGTTCCTGGGCAGGGGCTGCGTGCTGCCCTTTCTTACCCTTTCCTCTGCCTCTCGGCAGATAAGACTGTCCTTTTGGTCGCTTTTTATAGGAGCGAAAGGACTGCGGCTGAAAAGACGGTGTCTTTTTCTGTTGTGAAGGGGTCTGAGGTAAAAAGGTGGATTTGCCGGCAGTTGCCGTGGTCACCAGGTCCGAAAGACCGACCCCAAACAATTCCTCTCCTTTATATGGCAATACTTCCATATGCCTCTTGGAATCCGCATCACCTGACCACTGTCGCGTCCATAAACTTCTTCTGGCAGATATGGACATCGCGCTTACTCTTGATGCTAGAGTACAAACATCCCTCTGAGCATCTCGCATATAAAGAAAAGCATCCTTTAATTGCTCTAGAGTCAATAAAATACTGTCCCTATCCAGGGTCTCAATATTTTCAGTCAGAGAATCCAACCACACTACCCCAGCACTGCACATCCAGGCTGAGGCTATTGCCGGTCGCAGTATAACACCAGTATGTGTGTATATACTCTTCAGTGTAGTTTCCAGCCTCCTATCTGCTGGATCCTTGAGGGCGGCCGTATCAGGAGACGGCAACGCCACTTGCTTTGATAAACGTGTGAGCGCCTGATCCACCTTAGGGGGTGTTTCCCAGCGCGCCCTAACCTCTGGTGGGAAAGGGTATAATGCCAATAACTTCTTTGAAATTAGCAATTTTCTATCGGGGGTAACCCACGCTTCATCACACACATCATTCAATTCCTCTGATTCTGGGAAAAATACAGGTAGTTTTTTCACCCCCCACATAATACCCCTTTTTGAGGTACCAGCAGTATCAGAGATCTGCAACGCCTCCTTCATTGCCGTGATCATATAACGTGTGGCCCTATTGGAAAATACGTTTGTTTCTTCACCGTCGACACTAGATTCATCTGTCGGTACCCGTGTCGACTGACTGAAGTAAAGGACGTTTTACAGCCCCTGACGGTGTCTGAGACGCCTGAACCGGTACTAACTGGTTTGCCGGGCGTCTTATTTCGTCAACTGACTTTTGTAGTGTGCTGACATTATCACGTAATTCCATAACTAAAGCCATCCATTCCGGTGTCGACTCCCTAGGGGGTGACATTACCATCATCGGCAATTGCTCTGCCTCCACACCAACATCGTCCTCATACATGTCGACACACACGTACCGACACACAGCAGCCACACAGGGAATGCTCTAATCGAAGACAGGACCCCTTAGCCCTTTGGGGAGACAGAGGGAGAGTTTGCCAGCACACACCAAAAGCGCTATAAATGTATATAAACAACCCTAGAAGGTGTTGTTTACTATATATGCGCTCTTAATATATAAATATCGCCAATTTATGCCCCCCTTCTCTTTGTTACCCTGTTTCTGTAGTGCAGTGCAGGGGAGAGTCCTGGGAGCCTTCCTCACCAGCGGAGCTGAGCAGGAAAATGGCGCTGAGTGCTGAGGAGAATAAGCTCCGCCCCTTTTTCGGCGGGATTTTTCTCCCGGTTTTTAAGAAACTGGCCTGGGTCAAAATACATACATATAGCCTTAATGGGTATATGTGATGTATTTATTTTGCCACTAAAGGTAATTATATTGCTGCCCAGGGCGCCCCCAGCAGCGCCCTGCACCCTCCGTGACTGAGTCAGTGAGCCGTGTGACAACAATGGCGCACAGCTGCAGTGCTGTGCGCTACCTTCATGAAGACTGTGGAGTCTTCTGCCGCCTGTTTTCCGGACCTCCGTTCTGCCGTCTCTTCAGCGTCTGTAAGGGGGATCGGCGGCGCGGCTCCGGGACGAACCCCAGGCTGACCTGTGTTCCGACTCCCTCTGGAGCTAAGTGTCCAGTAGCCTAAGACTCCAATCCATCCTGCACGCAGGTGAGTTGGAAATCTCTCCCCTAAGTCCCTCGATGCAGTGATCCTGTTGCCAGCAGGAATCACTGAGATTGAAACCTAAAAAAAAAACTTTTCTAAACAGCTCTTTAAGAGAGCCACCTAGATTGCACCCTCTCGGACGGGCACAAAAACCTAACTGAGGCTTGGAGGAGGGTCATAGGGGGAGGAGCCAGTACGCACCATGTGACCTAAAAGCTTTTTTAGATGTGCCCTGTCTCCTGCGGAGCCCGCTAATCCCCATGGTCCTGACGGAGTCCCCAGCATCCACTAGGACGTTAGAGAAAAGACCAATGTGTACATTAACGTCTAGGGTCGTTAACAGGTTTTTCCGCCATTCCCCTGGACTCCCACAATTGTTCAAATGTTCCGCAGGGTGGGAGATTGTGGAATGCATTTGGAACCCCCCCCCCCCCCCCCCCCCCTTTAGAAATTTGCCACTGAATCCATTTCCATGAGATACTCCTCGATGTATGCACATGCATTTATGTAACCCTTTTTATTTCCTCATGTAATAAATTGATTTAATGTATTATTAAGCTTGCTTATGATCTGTATTTATAGAGATGTTTTGACCCAGTGGAGCGCAGTTCCTTTGTGTTTGCTCCATGTGATAAACATGACAACCAGTCACATGACAATGTAGTCTGTAGAGTGGAAAGTTTACAGCATAAAACACTTCCCCATCCGCAGCCAACACGTGACCACTGGGGAGCTTGGGGACTGATTGGCTCAGAAGCAGGCAGGCTAAACTCTCTTGGGAACAAGCAGAAACCAAATAATACTGAGAGACACCATATGTTGAAGTGCAGTCATATCCTCGCCATAGAACAATTTAGCAAAGGACGACCAAGCTATATAAAAACCTAGTACAAACAAGGGCTAGCCCCTTCACATTAAAGAGCAAGCTCCCTATATAACAAAACCAAAGCAACGCTGCAGGATTGCACCTTATATAAGGGCCCTACATTGTGGACCCATCGGAACCCTTTCCTGTCTGCTGCTGATGTCCCACACTGGTAGTGTTCATTCTAGCACCCTGCACCTTTCAAATCCTGTGCAGTTCCTCTTTCCTGCCTGGGGTGTCGCTCTCTGCTCTGGTGCTTCTCAGCACACACAGGTCTGTATCACAGCACTCAGTAACAGATCAGAGTGTGCCGAGAAGCACCAGAGCAGAGAGCGACAACCAAGGCAGGAAAGAGGAACTGCACAGGATTTTGAAAGGTGCAGGGTGCTAGAATGAACACCACACTGGAGACCCATGCCAACATCACCCGACGGTATATGCTTAAATCATGTGGCAGCCAATACCTGTTCTCACAATATGCTTGGTCCACCCCCCCCCCCCCTCCTTTGCCCAGGAGTGCCCATCTGTTGCCCACTACCCGTCGGACAGTTCTGGTTTGATGAACAGATCTGTGCGGGAAGAAGCTGTAATGTAGCGTCTAACATTGTCAGCATATCATCATGTATGCAGGAAGTAGCGGAACCACATTCCCTGTGACTTACCGGAGGCTGGAGTCCCTTCACGATGCTCCTGCCCCTGGAATGGAAAAATAGGGATTAATGTACAGAAACAGACCCCAACTAGAAGTGTTCAGAGCCTCCAATGTTAAACTATGACCTGTATTCTGTGTAATCTGCTGGACCACTCTTACCCAGCACCAGAAAGCCATGCAACACGCGCAGCATGAAGTACAGCAAAGGGTAATTCCCTGACCTTACTACGGAGCGTTACCGGCACTACTAGTACATACCACTGCTGAGGTAACGTGCGATAATGACCATCCGTTGTATAGCGCCAACATATTGCGCAGTGCTTAATCATATCTAGGCTGAGAAGACTTCCAGCCAGTAATTGTTCCAGTCACCAGTACCGGACCACCACAGCTAGGGCCATGAAGCCAGGAACAAAAGTACTAGCAATCTGTTACTAACAATTATTTTATTGACCGATGTATGGAGGGGGTACATACATACCCACTTATGGCCAGCGTAACAGCACCCAGTGGGTCACACAGGACACCGGTTTCAATGACCAGCATATTAGATTGTACCATGCTGTGGTAAGCATAGTAATGTGTATGTATGTATGTATGTATGTATGTATATTTCCAGATATATAGAAATCCACTGCCTATTTCACTGCTGTCTAACTACTTCATGGACGGCAAATGTATATTAATATATAACAATGGGGTCCATGCACCAAGTGTTGGAGAGAGATAAAGTGGACGGAGATAAAGTACCAGCCAATCAGCTCCTAACTGTCATTTTTCAAACCCAGCCTGTGCCATGGTAGTTAGGAAATGGCTGGCTGGTACTTTCTCTCTCTACACGGCTTAGTACATAGACCCTACATTTACTCTAGCAAAATGGTAAAAAGCAGTGTAATGCCCAGAAACCGCACTCGCAGGAGGAGACAGCGGGAGAATGCACTCACAGGAAGAGACAGCCCGGAGACACAGACTGCTGACATAGCCTGGTGAGAACATCTGCAAACTGAGGTTGCCGGTGAATGATACTCTGCAGAGTCTGTGTACAATTCAATCCTGGGATCACAAAAATGGGGCAAATTGGGCTTCTCTAACCATCACACAAATCATCCGGCTACTTAGAGAGATGGAACCTAGAAATGCAGACTGTAATGTGCAGCTGCTACGGAGGGGAGACTGCAGTGTAACTAGTGCTGACCGGTACGAGCATGTAACACCTGGCCTGCAGTGCTGCACCAACTCTAAATCAGGGCCTTCATTAGTACCTGGCCTATCCCCCTGTACCACTCCCAGTATATATATATATATCTATATCTATATATAATACTTTTTACTGTTTAGCTGGAGTCGGAACATTCCTACCAGCTCCCACTGCCCCCCAGAGTCTCCAACCCTGCGGCCCTGACAGAAGCCATTCATCCACATTACAACTGGTTATATAAAGGCTAATGACACATTTATGTTACGTTTTAATAGCACTTAAGGAAACCCCGATAAGATAGGGTGCGGTATAGATCTACACTGTCTAGATAGACCATTATCAGGTCATCCTCATAAGGTGGACAAGGTCGACACAAAAACAAAACAAAAACAACATTGACGCAAGGTTTTTTCTTCAGCTTTTTGGTTCTCATTTTGTACATCTAACCATATCTAATCACAATCAGTGGAAACGCGTACCCTTGCGGTTGACCTTGGGTATCTGTCATCCTAATGCACGTCGGCCATATGGGATCGATCTATTGACTGTGGACCTATACACTGGAAGGTGTTTAGACAGCGTGCGGGAGAGGGGCACTTCCTGATAGCACAACGAGGACACGGGAACGAGTCGTCTCTTCTATCATAGTACTGCATTAGTACTTATGGAGGCACTTCAGTTTTGGCTCATTTTACACACAAAAGCCTTTGGGACCAAGTCGAATAAAAGTGAAACGCACAATGAGCTGTCGGAACGGTGTGTGGAAATGCTAATGTCATCAGAACATCACTCCTTATACCTCACGCCCCTACAGTGGTGCGCAGTAGGAGTGGTGATGTTGCCGCGCTGTAATTGTGCGTGACGTACACAGAAGCTACACATCGCAGATTTGTGCATTACTGAAAGTCATATTACAGCTATTAAGATCACATATCCTTCTCAATGTCCCCTGGCAAATTAAAGCCTTTCCACCAGAAGTTGGCCACCAGAGCCATCCGACCAGACACCTATGCCCAAACTGGTCAACATGCGACTTTACAGGTGAAACACGCGTGGCGCCTGACCACAGTAAACCCACTCCCCCCCCCCCCCCCCCCCATACGGTCCGTCTTCACGTCATCAGCACCAAACTGCAACAATTCGTTTCTTGCCACCAAACGTCCGGTCACTCAGAGTAGCAGCACATGGTCATTTAAAGAAAAAAAAACTAGAATTCAGAAAAATATTGTGCAATTCACACAATTACAGATCAGCCAACGTTTCATGTTAGACATCTGTGGGATAAACAGAACATTTATATGTAGCAATTCAGAGTATAGAGCTCTGGGTTACGGCACCACCTATACCAGGGTCTCCTTGAGGACCAAACACTATTGGGCTGTTGGGACATTCACTAAAAAATATAGTCAATGAACATCAAGCTTCTCTCTCTAGTGTAAGGGATATCAAAACACCCTATCGCATATAGAATAGCGCACACACACACACAAGGTAAAACTAATGACATATGGGCAAAAACTAAGTCTTAATACATAAATACTGATATCCTCTGCCGGGATGGGCAAAATGACAGGTATGTAGTCACAACATACGCCAATGTGAGAAAAACAAGAGACAAACCGTCACTAAACAATATGGCCGCCGACTGATCTGCCCTTTCGCTCCTACTGGCATATGTATGTGTAGGTCTTGGCTTATGTATATAGTATATGTGATTATGCTCCGTACTATTATTAGCCTTTACATGCTGCCACAAAGGTTCTGCAGTGCCTAACAAGGTACATAGACAATGAGCAAGAAAACAGCGACTTACAGTACAAGACAATACAGGACACGTACATGGTATATTACCATTGTTGCATCAGCAGTCACGACACTGAAAAAAGCATCAGGGTGTCAAACCGTATCCCTAGGATTTACCTATAGAAGCATGTACACATTAACGTCATATGACCTGCCATGTATACATACGTGTCGTAACTACAATACGTTTTCTTCCCATGGCGTAAAATAACTACTCAACATTTTTAAGGGCTATGGCATTTTAATGGCATTACATCTGTCTATATATATCTCCTATCCAGTGCACGGCCAGCATAGCTAACATTACTGCAGCGCTTGTACCTATGTCTTGGAGCTCGTGTTTCCGTACTACGTCTCACAGTGGGATAATAAGATTTTACTTACCGATAAATCTATTTCTCGTAGTCCGTAGTGGATGCTGGGGACTCCGTCAGGACCATGGGGAATAGCGGCTCCGCAGGAGACAGGGCACAAAAGCAAGCTTTTAGGATCACATGGTGTGTACTGGCTCCTCCCCCTATGACCCTCCTCAAAGCCTCAGTTAGGTACTGTGCCCGGACGAGCGTACACAATAAGGAAGGATCTTGAATCCCGGGTAAGACCCAAACCAGCCACACCAATCACACCGTACAACTTGTGATCTGAACCCAGTTAACAGTATGATAACAATGAAGTAGCCTCTAAAAAAGATGGCTCACAACAATAATAACCCGATTTTTGTAACAATAACTATGTACAAGTAATGCAGACAATCCGCACTTGGGATGGGCGCCCAGCATCCACTACGGACTACGAGAAATAGATTTATCGGTAAGTAAAATCTTATTTTCTCTAACGTCCTAGTGGATGCTGGGGACTCCGTCAGGACCATGGGGATTATACCAAAGCTCCCAAACGGGCGGGAGAGTGCGGGTGACTCTGCAGCACCGAATGAGAGAACTCCAGGTCCTCCTCAGCCAGGGTATCAAATTTGTAGAATTTTACAAACGTGTTCCCCCCTGACCACGTAGCTGCTCGGCAAAATTTTAAAGCCGAGACCCCCTCGGGAATCCGCCCAAGATGAGCCCACCTTCCTTGTGGAATGGGCATTGACAGATTTTGGCTGTGGCAGGCCTGCCACAGACTGTGCAAGCTGAATTGTACTACAAATCCAACGAGCAATAGTCTGCTTAGAAGCAGGAGCACCCATCTTTTGGGGTGCATACAATATAAACAGCAAGTCAGACTTTCTGACTCCAGCCGTCCTGGAAATATAAATAAATAAATAAATATATATATATATATATATATATATATATATATATATATATATATATATATATATATATATTTTTAGGGCCCCGACAACGTCTAGCAACTTGGAGTCCTCCAAGTCCCTAGTAGCCGCAGGCACCACAATATGTTGTTTCAGGCGAAACGCTGACACCACCTTAGGAAGAAACTGGGGACGAGTCCGCAGTTCTGCCCTGTCCGAATGGAAAAACAAATATGAGCTTTTTTTAAGACAAAGCCCCCAATTCTGACAATCGCCTGGCCGAGGCCAGGGCCACAACATGGTCCCTTTCCATGTGAGATATTTCAAATCCACAGATTTGATCGGTTCAAACCAATATGATTTGAGGAATCCCAACACTACGTTGAGATCCCACGGTGCCACTGGAGGCACACAAGGGGCTGTATATGCAATACTCCCTTGACAAACGTCTGGACTTCAGGAATTGAAGCCAATTTTTTCTGGAAGAAAATCTACAGGGCCGAAACTTGAACCTTAATGGACCCCAATTTGAGGCTCATAGACACTCCTGTTTTCAGGAAGTGCAGAAAACGACCTAGTTGAAATTTTTTCGTGGGGCCTTCCTGGCCTCACCCACGCAACATATTTTCACCACATGTGGTGATAACGTTGTGCGGTCACCTCCTTCCTGGCTTTGACCAGGGTAGGTATGACCTCTTCCGGAATGCCTTTTCCCTTAGGATCCGGTGTTCAACCGCCAGGCCGTCAAACGCAGTCGCGGTAAGTCTTGGAACAGACAAGGTCCCTGCTGGAGCAGGTCCTTTCTTAGAGGCAGATGCCACGGTTCCTCTTGGAACAGACATGGTTCTTGCTGAAAGCAAATCCCATCTTAGCTCCCGAGGCCATTAGTCCTCTGTGAGCATCTCTTGAAGTTCCGGGTACCAAGTCCCTCTTGGCCAATCCGGAGCCACGAGTATAGTTCTTACTCCTCTACGTCTTATAATTCTCAATACCTTGGTTATGAGAAGCAGAAGAGGGAACACATACACCGACTGTTACACCCACGGTGTTACCAGGACGTCCACAGCTATCGCCTGAAGGTCTCGTGACCTGGCGCAATACCTGTCCCATTTTTTGTTCGGGCGGGACGCCATCATTTCCACCTTTGGTCTTTCCCAACGGTTCACAATCATGCGGAAAACTTCCCGATGAAGTTCCCACTCTCCCGGGTGGAGGTCGTGCCTGCTGAGGAAGTCTGCTTCCCAGTCGTCCACTCCCGGAATGAACACTGCTGACAGTGCTATCACATGATTTTCCGTCTAGCGAAAAATCCTTGCAGTTTTGACCACTGCCCTCCTGCTTCTTGTGCCGCCCTATCTGTTTACGTGGGCGACTGCCGTGATGTTATCCCACTGGATCAATACCGGCTGACCTTGAAGCAGAGGCCTTGCTAAGCTTATAGCATTACAAATTTGCTCTTAGCTCCAGTATATTTATGTGGAGAGAATTCTCCAGACTTGATCACACTCCCTGGAAATTTTTTTCCCTGTGTGACTGCTCCCCAGCCTCTCAGGCTGGCCTCCGTGGTTACCAGCATCCAATCCTGAATGCCGAATCTGCGGCCCTCTAGAAGATGAGCACTCTGTAATCACCACAGGAGAGACACCCTTGTCCTTGGATATAGGGTTATCCGCTGATGCATCTGAAGATGCGATCCGGACCATTTGTCCAGCAGATCCCACTGAAGAGTTCTTGCGTGAAATCTGCCGAATGGAAGCGCTTCGTAATAAGCCACCATTTTTTACCAGGACTCTTGTGCAATGATGCACTGACACTTTTCCTGGTTTTAGGAGGATCCCGATTAGCTCGGATAACTCCCTGGCTTTCTCCTCTGGGAGAAACACCCTTTTCCTGGACTGTGTCCAGAATCATCCCTAGGACCAGCAGACGTGTCGTCGGAACAACTGCGGTTTTGGAATATTTAGAATCCACCCGTGCTGTCGTAGAACTACTTGAGATAGTGCTACTCCGACCTCCAACTGTTCTCTGGACCTTGTTCTTATCAGGAGGTCGTCCATTTTCTTTGAAGACGAATCCTCATTTCGGTCATTACCTTGGTAAAGACCCGGGGTGCCTTGGACACTCCAACGGCATCGTCTGAAACTGATAGTGACAGTTCTGTACCACGAACCTGAGGTACCCTTGGTGAGAAAAGCAAATTTTGGGACATGGAGGTAAGCATCCCTGATGTCCCGGGACACCATATAGTCCCCTTGTTCCCAGTTCGCTATCACTGCTCTGAGTGACTCCATCTGGATTTGAACCCTTGTAAGTGTTCAAATTTTTCAGATTTAGAATCGGTCTCACCTAGCCTTCTGGCTTCAGTACCACCCTATAGTGTGGAACAATACCCCTTTCCTTGTTGTAGGAGGGGTAATTTTATTATCACCTGCTGGGAATACAGCTTGTGAATTGTTTTCAATACTGCCTCCCTGTCGGAGGGGGACATTGGTACAGCAGACTACAGGAACCTGCGAGGGGGGAAACGCCTCGACATTCCAATCTGTGCCCCTTTGATACTACTTGTAGGATCCAGGGGTCCTGTACGGTCCCAGCGTCATGCTGAGAACTTAGTAGAAGCGGTGGAGGGCTTCTGTTACTGGGAATGGACTGCCTGCTGCAGTCTTCTTCCCTTTCCTCTATCCCTGGGCAGATATCTTATAGGGACGAAAAGACTGAGGCTGAAAAGACGGTGTCTTTTTCTGCAGAGATGTGACTTAGGGTAAAAAACAGTGGATCTTCCAGCAGTTGCCGTGGCCACCAGGTCCCATGGACCGACCCCAAATAACTCCTCCCCTTTTATACGGCAATACATCTTTGTGCCGTTTGGAATCTGCATCCCCTGACCACTGTCGTGTCCATAAACATCTTCTTGCAGATATGGACATCGCATTTACTCTTGATGCCAGAGTGCAAATATCCCTCTGCGCATCTCGTATATATAGAAATGCATCCTTTAAATGCTCTATAGTCAATAAAATACTGTCCCTGTCAAGGGTATCAATATTTTTAGTCAGGGAATCCGACCAAGCCACCTCAGCTCTGCACATCCAGGCTGAGGCGATCGCTGGTCACAGTATAACACCAGCATGTGTGTGTATACTTTTTAGGATATTTTTCTGATAAGCATGTGAGCGCCTTATCCACCCTGAGGGGCGTTTCCCAATGCGCCTTAACTTCTGGCGGGAAAGGGTATACCGCCAATAATTTTCTATCGGGGGAAACCCGATCATCATCACACACTTCATTTAATTTATCTGATTCAGGAAAAACTACAGGTAGTTTTTTCACCTCACACATAATACCCTTCTTTGTGGTACTTGGAGTATCAGAAATATGTAACACCTCCTTCATTGCCCTTAACGTGTGGCCCTAAAGGAAAATACGTTTGTTTCTTCACCGTCGACACTGAAATCAGTGTCCGTGTCTGGGTCTATGTCGACCGACTGAGGTAAATGGGCGTTTTTACAAGCCCCTGACGGTGTCTGAGACGCCTGGACCGGTACTAATTTGTTCGCCGGCCGTCTCATGTCGTCAACCCACTTGCAGCGTGTTGACATTATCACGTAATTCCATAAGTAAGCCATCCATTCCGGTGTCGACTCCCTAGAGAGTGACATCACCATTACAGGCAATTTGCTCCGCCTCCTCACCAACATTTTCCTCATACATGTCGACACACACGTACCGACATACAGCACACACATAGGGAATGCTCTGATAGAGGACAGGACCCACTAGCCCTTTGGGGAGACAGAGGGAGAGTTTGCCAGCACACACCAAAATGCTATAATTATACAGGGACAACCCTTATATAAGTGTTCCTCCCATATAGCATTTAATATATATGTATATCGCCAAATCAGTGCCCCCCCTCTCTGTTTTAACCCTGTTTCTGTAGTGCAGTGCAGGGGAGAGCCTGGGAGCCTTCCCCTCAGCCTTTCTGTGAGGGAAAATGGCGCTGTGTGCTGAGGAGAATAGGCCCCGCCCCCTTTTCGGCGGGCTTCTTCTCCGGAGATTGTGAAGTCTGGCAGGGGTTAAATACATCCATATAGCCTCAAGGGCTATATGTGATGTATTTTTCGCCATACAGGTATTCTACATTGCTGCCAGGGCGCCCCCCCCCCGCGCCCTGCACCCTCCGTGATCGCTGTGGGAAGTGTGCTGACAGACAATGGCGCACAGCTGCAGTGCTGTGCGCTACCTGAGGAAGACTGAAAAGTCTTCTGCCGCCTGGTTCCGGACCTCTTCAATCTTCAGCATCTGCAAGGGGGTCGGCGGCGCGGCTCCGGGACGAACCCCAGGGCGAGACCTGTGTTCCGACTCCCTCTGAAGCTAATGGTGTCCAGTAGCCTAAGAATCCAATCCATCCTGCACGCAGGTGAGTTGAAATTCTCTCCCCTAAGTCCCTCGATGCAGTGAGCCTGTTGCCAGCAGGACTCACTGAAAATAAAGAACCTAAAAACTTTTTCTAAGCAACTCTTTAAGAGAGCCACCTAGATTGCACCCTTCTCGGACGGGCACAAAAACCTAACTGAGGCTTGGAGGAGGGTCATAGGGGGAGGAGCCAGTACACACCATGTGATCCTAAAAGCTTGCTTTTGTGCCCTGTCTCCTGCGGAGCCGCTATTCCCCATGGTCCTGACAGAGTCCCCAGCATCCACTAGGACGTTAGAGAAAATGGGATTGCTTTAACTACTCATCCACGAAGCATTAGACACCTAACCCAGCGAAGGTATTGCCTCTGCAGCTTTATATACTGTACTAGTATTCTGGGCCTGTCATTCGCCGGGTCACCAGCTATTGTGCGACATTGCAGGGTGTTATCTCCTCTTTCTCTTCCCCCACTTTCCCATCTCCTCCTATTCTCTCTCTCACCCCCCCACTCTCTCAGGGCTGTTACCTGTGGAAGGCTGTTGCGGCCTGACGGGCGAGTGCCATTTAATCCACTGCGCTAGACGGAAACCATACCCCATTGTGTAATACGTAGGGACAGAATTTCTCTCTCACAATCTGGCTCTATAGACGTATTTAAGGAGCAGCGTAGGAAAGATCCCCATGTTTGATGCACCCTACATTCCCAAGTACTACGTGTTGTCCCTCTCCACTATTTTCCGTGCATTTTCACCGAGCTCCCACGCAGTGCTGTGTGTCTTGGCATAGTGGAGATTTGGCAGATGAGAAGCCTTACAGAGCCGCCACACCTCAATACACCAGACAAGCTCCCTATACGAGGCGTGGCTTAGCCTTAGCGGACAGCCCAGATGTCTCATGCGTACAACCAAGCAGGAGGCTGGCCTAGAGCTGCGCAATAGGTCTGTAATGAACCCCGGATCCATGCATACAGTGATCTCCGGAGGTAACTACACACGTGTATAACACTGATGATGTATCCTATGTTATAAGTCCTGCCTTTTATAGATCACACTGTTTAATGTCTGCTTTTTGCAAGTACATGATGATTTTGTTTTTTTTGGTCAGCCAGTCCAGGGGGGGCCAGCACATAACCCAGAGGCACCGAGTGACACCTGCTGGAGGGGAAAGAGATAAGGTGTGACCTGTGGACAGAATCGCTCGTCGCTTCCCCGAGAGCTTAAGTCAAAGTCCGTGTCCTCACGTCTGTGGTCTGAATTCACAAACAGGGCACTGCGGACTGCACATTCCTGACTGATGAACACTGGTGCATAGGTAACCATGGAAATGTAGGCATGTGGTTACCCACAGCAACAGGATCGCTCTATTACAGCTTAGATCAGGGGTAGGCAACATGTGACACATGCCAGCATGCCCTGCCACAGTTATAGAAAGCCTCAACAGTAGCAGTGCATGCTGGGATATGCAGTTCCTCAGCAGCTGGAGTGCCACAGGCTGCCTACCCCCGACTTAGATACAACATAGAAGCAAGCGTGATTGCTTGCTCTGGGGCCCAGTGTCTGCACCCCCCCCCCCCCCCCCCCACTGCACCGGCTTTCATAGTGGAGAATGAAAACATTGCAACAAAAGGTCCTGAATTGCCGGGTACAGAGGATCACAGCCAATTACTGGCAGCATTCTTTCTATAGAACCCATAGTCCCCACCTATAGGCTCCATCCCTGCTGTGGTATGCCCATTTTAGGGTATTGTAAATAATCCAAACCCAATGCAGCGGCTGGGAAGAGATCAGCACACAGAGGTACCAATGTAACCCTAGATTGTGTTATCCCACCTCGTGTCAGGTCACCGGCCGCAGTTTATGTCCTGGTTCCGTCAGTGGAGGGAACGGTGCAATGTGTCAGCACTATATAGGTATATACGGGTGTGGTTCATTAGGTCGACATGAGTTAGGTCGACCACGTTTGCTCGACAGGAGTTTTTTTTTTTTAACCTTTTTTGTTGTGTTTTCTTTGAAAAGTGAACCCCAATTAGTGCACTGTGTCCCGTCGCATGGCGAGCGAGCTTCGGGCAAGGTTACTGTTCCCAATTGTAGTCCACGTGGATCATTAAGTATGAAAAACGTCAAAAAATGAAAAAAAATTGCAAAAACCTCATGTCGACCTAATGACCACCATCCAGAATGTATGTATGTATGTATGTATGTATGTATGTATGTATGTATGTATGTATGTATGTATGTATATATAGGATATATCCACTTCTTGGAACCATTTATTCAAACTGTAATTAATATTGTCCCTGGTTCGATAGATTACTAATTTGTTCTTGGCCATTACTGACTCCCAATGCCAGGCAATCCTCTCCCGCCATACCCATGTGGCCTCCGCCTCTCTGCTCTCCCCTGCCAGTCACTAACGCTGCTGCTCAGTCATTGGGGGCCCCTGCTCACCTTGCACCCATTGACTCCTTAGCTTTCAGCGCTATTGTCTCAGAGATATATGCAATACACTGACACAGTTGGGGCACATGCCGGTGTGAGTGGGAGACGCAGCGTCCCACCTCCTCTGATAAACACCTGTGCCGCTCTTCTCATTTTCCTCTGTAACTTGTCTGCATTGGTCTACCCCCCCAACCATCCCCTCAGATCCCAGTCCATGCTCCTGACTCTTACACATAAAGCCCACTCCTCCATCTCTAAACTCATATTTACCCACACCCCCTCTGCTCTCTCTCTGCCTCCTGCCCCCAACACTGTTTACCCTCTCATATGATGCCTCCTCAATGTCTCCGACTCAGACCCTCTCCTCTGGTACCACCTTCCCGCCAAGTCAGACTTTTTACCATTCTTGGACTGAAACCACCTACCATCCCTGCTGCTAACCCACCACTTCCCTCTCCTTCCTTGACCGGCTCTTCTACACAGTTCCCTCTCCAACTGTTGACCCCTCCACTTACTTATCCACTTATGTAAGCTCCCACAGGCAGCCCTAGCATTACCCTTTGCTAACAATGCTCCTAGTCCAGTCTCCTAATCCCCTTAGCCTTCCTGTGACTCACCTCCACTCACCCAACTCGTCAATAATCACTGCGTCTCCCTACCCTCACCCCTTGTCTGCAACCTACCTAGTTTTCCTATGAACTATTCTGTATTGTTCCCAAGATCTGTCAGCTGAAATGTAGAGTTCCTGTTCAGTTTTCCCCGTGCAGTGCCACGGACACTATGTGGTACCACCAGGAAGTTCTCAGCAAACAGCTCTTGGCCGAGGCATCACGGTAGGTTGTCTATAGTCAGTGGCTACTCCCAACCCGCTACTTTATCGAAGCCAAACGGCAGCGGAGAACGTTTCTCATTCTGGAGGCCAAGTGCAGAAAATCTCAAGTCTCCCCCCCTCCACCTTAAAACGCCCTGAAGGTGTAACGCTGAGGACCATGTAACACGATAAACCTAATCGGTCAGATTGGAGCTTCAGATAAGCCACATGCACCCACCCAGGGAAAACATGAGCAGCACAGGGTACGCGAGGAGAGGAAGAATTGGCTGAGCTGGAGTGTCAGCCGGGCCGGTCTGAGGATTGAGGAGTAATCTAATACATACTACGACTTCCAGTGACATACGGTGGGGTGAGGCAGAGCCTTTCCTGTCATACTAGCGTTTATACAGTAAAAACTCTGGCACGAAGTATATGAAAAATACAAAGAATATGTTTTAAATATCTTTGTGTTATTCTAATCATTTTTATAGCCAAAACTCCGGAGTAAAAAGTCTATGGCAGGGGAGGCAGTGCCTCACCTGTGTATCCTTTCCACACATCTCTCATCAAAACTCACCAAATTTCCAGGAGTTTATAATGCTGCACCTGTGTATAATGCCCAGATGTACTCTTTGGCTCATATATTGCATGTAAATCTGGCTCTGGCGTTAGCCAGTGCCCGAGCCATGTAGCTCACCGCGCGTCCCTGTAGTACACGATGCAACCAAATGACATTAGAAACTCCGTTACGGGTGCTAACTAGAGATTCAAGGTGGGTACAAACGGAGATATCCGTGCTTAAATTCTAAGCAATCTGACTAGATCGCTCAGCACACATCTCCCCGTGTGTACGGGGCTTAAGGCCTATTTACTAGGCCTTGGAGAGAGATAAAGTCCCAAATAATCAGCTCCTGTCATTTTTCAAACACAGCCTGTAACATAGCTGTTAGGAGCAGATTGGCTGCTACTTTATCTCTCTCCAACACTTAAGCTGGGTACACACTGGGGGTAATTCCAAGTTGATCGCAGCAGGATTTTTGATAGCAATTGGGCAAAACCATGTGCACTGCAGGGGAGGCAGATATAACATTTGCAGAGAGTTAGATTTGGGTGGGTTATTTTATTTCTGTGCAGGGTAAATACTGGCTGCTTTATTTTTACACTACAAATTAGATTGCAGACTGAACACACCACACCCAAATCTAACTCTCTCTGCACATGTTACATCTGCCTCCCCTGCTGTGCACATGGTTTTGCCCAATTGCTAACAAAAATCCTACTGCGATCAACTTGGAATTACCCCCACTGAGCGATAGATCAGCCAATACTGAATGGCCGTTATATCGCAAACCCATCGGCAGGTGTGTACCCCCAATGTGTCCGAATTACAACATTCGGAGACATGTGGCGTTGTCCCTGCAGCACAGCAGCTATATCTGCAGCTGGATCAGCCCATTTGGCTGGGTGTACGGCGTACACTTGTTGCCAGTGACTGACATCTGAACTGGGCAGGTACATTTAAATGCCCGACGACTGGTAAGTGTATGTCCCCTTACAAAACATTAGATAAGTTGGCGGACCGGCCGATACGTCAGACAGGTATGTACCCAGCTTTAATAAACAGACCTCGTAATAATACACCACCTGTGGATGTCAACCAATTAAAATTAATTTATGAAAGGATATTAACCACTATGGCCATATTGGTATATAGCGGAAGGGGGGTGCAGGCACAAACCACCATCCTCCTACTGGCCTTCTATCCAGCAGAGAGGAATGGTGTGTGAGCTGGGCATGGCTTGTTACATAGTAATACTGACTTAGACAAGATACTATGCTGGTTAAAGAAATTCCCTTAGACCTTTATGGGCTGTGTCTTCTGTGGATAGCTTACAGCGGGTCGTGTGTAGGGCAGGATTTACCAGACTCAGCACCATATGAAGGCCTACAATCCCGCTGCTCCTAGAACCTGGTGTGGCTGCAGTTCTGAACACAGTGATGCACTGATTTGTGCACATCTGGGGACAGGGGGGTGACACTGGCAGGCGGTGAGGGCAGGCCGCCGGGTACAGGGGGTGAGTGAGGGCAGGCCGCCGGCTACAGGGGGCGAGGGCAGGCCACCGAGTAATGGGGGCGACACTGGCAGGGGGTGAGGGCAGGCCACTGGGTACAGGGGGCGGCAGGGGGTGAGGGCAGGCCACCGGGGGCGACCGTGGCAGGGGGTGAGGGCAGGGTACAGGGGGCAACAGTGGCAGGGGGTGAGGACCGATCATGGTACAGGGGGTGACAATGGCAGAGGGTGAGGGCAAGCCTCTGGGTACAGGGGGCGACACTGGCAGGGGGTGAGGACCGATCATGGTACAGGGGGTGACACTGGCAGAGGGTGAGTGCAGGCCTCTGGGTACAGGGGGGTGAGGGCTGACCAGGGTAAAGGGGGCGACACTGTCAAGGGGTGAGGGCAGGCCACCGGGTACAGGGGGTGAGGGCAGGCCGTCAGGTACAGGGGGAGACACTGACAGGGGGTGAGGGCAGGCCACCGGGTACAGGGGGTGACACTGGCAGAGGGTGAGGGCAGGCAAGTGGGTACAGGGGGCGAGGGCTGATCAGGGAAAAGGGGGTGACACTGGCAGGGGGTGAGGGCAGGCCACCGGGTACAGGGGGTGAGGGCAGGCCACCGGGTACAGGGGGTGAGGGCAGGCCACCGGGTACAGGGGGTGAGGGCAGGCCACCGGGTACAGGGGGTGAGGGCAGGCCACCGGGTACAGGGGGCGAGGGCAGGCCACCGGGTACAGGGGGCGAGGGCTGATCAGGGTAAAGGGGGCGACACTGGCAGGGGGTGAGGGCAGGCCACCGGGTACGGGGGTGACTGGCAGAGGGTGAGGGCAGGCCACCGGGTACAGGGGGTGAGGGCTGATCATGGTAAAGGTGGTGACACTGGCAGGGGGTGAGCGCAGGCCACCAGGTACAGGGGGTGACACTGGCAGGGGGTGAGGGCAGGCCTCTGGATACAGGGGGCGAGGCTGATCATGCTAAAGGTGGTGACACTGGCAGGGGGTGAGGGCAGGCCGCCGGGTAAAGGGGGTGAGGGATGATCAGGGTATAGGGGGTGACACTGACAGGGGGTGAGGGCAGGCCACCGAGTACAGGGGGCGAGGGCTGATCATGGTAAAGGTGGTGACACTGGCAGGGGGTGAGGGCAGGCCACCAGGTACAGGGGGTGACACTGGCAGGGGGTGGGGGCAGGCCGTCAGGTAAAGAGGGTGACACTGGCAGGGGGTGAGGGCAGATCATGGTAAAGGTGGTGACACTGGCAGGGGGTGAGGGCAGGCCATCGGGTAAAGGGGGTGAGGGTCGATCAGGGTACAGGAAGTGACACTGAGAGGGGGCAAGGGCAGGCCTCTGGGTACATGGGGCGACGGCTGATCATGGTAAAGGTGGTGACACTGGCAGGGGGTGAACGCAGGACACCGGGTACAGGGGGTGACACTGGCAGAGGGTGAAGGCCGATCAGGGTACAGGGGGTGACACTAGCATGGGGTGAGGGCAGGCCTCTGGGTACAGGGGGCGACGGCTGATCATGGTAAAGGTGGTGACACTGGCAGGGGCAGGCCGTCGGGTAAAGGGGGTGACACTGGCAAGGGGTGAGGGCAGGCCTCTGGGTACAGGGGGCGAGGGCTGATCATGGTAAAGGTGGTGACACTGGCAGGGGGTGAGGGCAGGCCGACGGGTAAAGGGGGTGACACTGACAGGGGGCGAGGGCAGGCCACTGGGTACAGGGGGTGACACTGACAAGGGATGAAGGCCGATCAGGGTACACTGACAGGGGGTGAGGACAGATCACGTTACAGGGGGTGACACTGGCATGGGGTGAGGGCAGACCTCTGGGTACAGGGGGAGGGCTGATCAGGGCACAAGTGGTGACACTAGCAGGGGGTGTGAGCAGGCCTCCGTGTACAGGGGGTGACACTGGCAGGGGATGATGGCAGATCAGGGTACAGCTGGTTAGGCACACCTCAGGGATACAGGGGGTGACACAGGCAGGGGTTGAGGGAGGATTTGGGTACAGGGAATGACACTGGCAGGGGGTGAGGTCCAATTAGGGTACAGCTGGTTAGGGCACATCTCAGGGGCACAGGGGGTAACACTGGCAGGGGTTGAGAGATTCAGGTACAGGGGGTGACACTGGCAGGGGGTGAGGGCCCATCTCAGGGGTACAGGGGGTGACACTACCAGGGGGTGAGTGCCAATAAGGGTACAGGGGGTGACACTAGCAGGGAATGAGGGCAGATCAGGGTACAGGGTGACACTGGCAGGGGGTGAGGGCCCATCTCAGGGGTACAGGGGGTGACACTACCAGGGGGTGAGTGCCAATAAGGGTACAGGGGGTGACACTGGCAGATCAGGGTACAGGAGGTGACACTGGCAGATCAGGGTACAGGCGGATCAGGGTACAGGGGGTGACACTGGCAGGGGGTGAGGGCGGATCAGGGTGCAGGGGGTGACACTGGCAGATCAGGGTACAGGGGGTGACACTGGCAGGGGGTGAGGGCGGATCAGGGTGCAGGGGGTGACATTTGGCAAGGGGTGAGGGCAGATCAAGGTACAGGAGGGTGACACTGCCAGGGGGTGAGGACCAATCAGGGTAAAGGGGGGTGACACTGGCAGATCAGGGTACAGTGAGGGCAGGGCTCCGGCCGGATAGAACACGTCTCGGAGATGGGCCCGGCGCGGCCGGTACCGGCGGATACTGCGGCGCAGGCCGGGGAAGGGTGGGAGAACAGACCATGTGACCGGGGAGACACGCCCCTCTCCGGCTGCCTCTCCATTGGCCGCCCCAGCCATCAATCAGCCGGAGCTTTCCCCGTTGCCGGTAAACAGGCATTTCCCCCGCACATCCCGCCTTACCTGCCGGCTCCGGCCCGCTCCTGGCTCCCGGATGGGGGCAGGCTGCCGTTGGGGCTCCCCGGGGAGCCGCTTCCTGGCGTGGAGACCGCCATGGCCGCTGCGGCAGGTTTGCGGGTGGCCTGAGACGACGGCGGCGGCTGCTGCTTGAGCATATTCCACGGAGAAGCTGCTGCCGGTGCGGGCGGGGGGAGGGGGGGCTGCTGCCGGGAGAGCGGACACCAACAGCGGCAGCGCGCGCGCCTGACTCTCGCTCCAACCGACAATGCGCGCGGACGGCCTGGAAAGGGAGGGGGGAGCGATCGGCCAATAGGAGCGGGCGGCTGGTGGGGAGGGCGGGGCGTCTGCCGACCAATCTGCTGCCTGGCAGCTCTCGCTGGCTGCCGCTGACCCGTCTCTCTGTCTCCAGCGGCGTTCCCTTCAGCGCGCGCCGAGGTTGCGGCGTGGCCTGGGCCGAGCGTGCCGGCCAATGGCAGCGGGCGAAGGGGGAGGAGCCCCAGCGGCAGCCGCCAATGGCGTGAGGTGCTGGGCGGGACCACGGCTTGCCTACCTGGCTGCCGTCTCTGAGAGGGAGGAAGCGGAGCTCGTGCATGGGCTGGAGAGGAGGCGGAGCCACAAAATGGCGGCGGCTGCTGCTGCGGAGGCCCCGCCTCCCCCGTAACGTCACGCGACCGAGGGAGAGCAGCTGAGGCAATGCCGGTCTGAGGAGAGACATGACGAGAGGCTCGTAACAGCGCCCTCCCCCCATCCCTCCACCCACAGCGCTACCGTGTCGCACTGCGGCGGCGTCATCGCCGGAACCTGCGCCTTCACGTCATACCTTCACTGGCATGACGTTGCGTATCCCTCCGAGCTCGAAATGTAGTCCCCTCCCCTTGTGCGGTGCTATCCGGTAGATGTTAGAATCAAGTGGGCTAAGGGACCTTTTCCGTAAGGGGGAGGAGTTACGACGCAAGAGGGAGGAGCTAGGCCAGCGGGATAGTTCCTCTACTATCCACGCCACCAACTATTACCTTTAGTAATTAGGTGGTGAGCGGAGCGAGCCACCGTGCCCGAAGCGTGGCGAGCGAAGCGAGCCCGCGAGGGTACTTTTCGGGTACCCTGTTCGCCCGTAGCTCCTCCCCCTGGTGACGTAGCTCCTCCCCTCAATACGTCACAAGGTCCCTTCAGCCACTCCGATATAGAACCAACCGGTGCTATCCCGCCATACAATCAGCCCCAGAGGCTATATATAGTATAATGTGTGTGTGTGTATATATATACATACACACACACGTACAAATGTGGGCCATGTAACCGCTACACACTGTTCACTGTGTGTGTATAGAATACATATTTCTGCAGCGGGGTACACTGTGTTCCACAGGGAATACATTGGGGTGTAGAGTTGGATCTTGATCCGGAGGCACCAACAGGCTAAAGCTTTAGACTGTCCCCGCGGGGCCTCCTCTATAACCCCGCCTCCAGGCACTGTGAGCTCAGTTTTAGAGTTGCCTACATGAAACAGGTGACTTAACAGGTGGGGCTGCCTACCTGAAAAAGCTTTTTAGAAGACTTCAAGGGATGCAGCACTGATATGTCAGGGTGACATACTGTGCTGCGGCTCCATCACCTCACCAGCGGCGTCACATACTCCCTCGGCTCTGTTCCCGGGTACTTGCGGCCGAGGCGCTCCGGTTTTTAGGCACACCACCGCAGACGTAAGAAAATTCTTGGCGCAGCATTTAAAGGATGACAGTGAAGACAGAGACAATTGTCAGACTGAATTACTATAAATAGCATTTAATGCTCACAAATTAAAAATGTTTTGCTTATTAAGCGCACGGTTAAAAACACAATTCATTCACTGATAAGATACTTAATTCATTCAATAAAACGAGTATAACCGGTATAAAATACTCTATAATGGATGAATTGGATTGAAAGTCAATGCCTAAACGGCAGAAAATGTCCTGAGACCTGTTGTCCTTAGCCAGATAGGTTTGCAGTTTATCTCGCCAAACAGATCTGTACAGTTTAAAATAACAATCCTTTAACGGTATAGCCTCTTTCCTTTTACACTTTCCTGTGCAAATAGCTTGATACACATTGGGAACCTTTCCGTAACATACAGCTTTAATAGTATATTGGCAAGGATGGACCCACTACTTCCTGGTGATGATTAGCTGAATGCAGCGCTAATGTACATCTCACTTTTAGTATGGTGGATCCCCGTCTCCGCTGTACTTGTTCCCCTCCACAGGTGCCGACCGCCTCCCAGAGCCGTGGTGATCCGTCGCTCTGCACAGCTTGCAGGCTGTGGAACGCACCACTTCGGTTTCCGGTGATGCTTGTAGCCGGCGTGTGTGGTCAGTGTAAATTCAGGGCTCGTCCGTTCAGTTGATGCAGCTTCCTCCGCACCACCGCAGACGTTCTCCTGGACCGCGTGGCTGCTACTATGGGAGGAGGTAAGAGGGTCCCCCAGGCAGGACCCGTTATTAAATCGCGTTCCGGTCGCGGTTTCAGGAGACAAATCGCAACGCTGGTGTGGACACTGTGTCAGTACAGGGACTCCACTATATCCACCAGGGCATGGGAGCACAGGTCGGATAGTAAAATATACACTTTAATAAAGCTCCATAGTACCCGGTGGTGAGGAACAGCATAGGGGAAAAGGCGGTGACCTGTAGACCCTCCCCCAGCTCCGGGCGCCATGTGCTGCTGGTGTTCCCACCCTGGAGCACTCTCCCTCACTCCCTGGCTGAGACTCTGGGCGCCATCTTGACACAGTAGCAGCGACTGGTCTCCGGGACTGCAGGGCAAGGTCTCCTCTGTAAATCCGCCTGCTTCATCAACGCTGTGATTTTACAGACACTTAAGTATTCTACATGTCATTTCAAGACAGTGTTAGTTAAGAACAAGTGTACCTCTACCAGAATATATTGTACGAGTATTCTGATATATACATCCGGTCTAGGACCGCGCATTGTTTTATATATATATATATATATATATATATATATATATATATTTACTAATCCAGTCCATTTTTATTGTCTGCTCATGTAATTATCTGCATTGTGACTGTGAGTGCCTGTGTCTGCTGTGTGGATTTCACTTTCAGTGTATCCCAGCTATAGCTATCACTGTATTCTGTACCCTAGGGGACTAGGCGCATCAGGGTCTATTATATAGTGCTGCACAGTATTTACAGTTCAGTGTATTCTACTGTGTTTTTCAGTCACCTCATACCACATTTATTCTCTGTGTCCTGTATATCCTGTCACATAAATAGGGGATTTATTTGCAGGTATTGTGTTTGTCTGGCTGTATCGTACTCTTACGCTCTAGGGTTACATTCACTATAATGTCTACCACAAAGAGCGGGAAATCCGCGGACGCTCCTGCATCATGCAGTGCATGCACCAAGGATTTGCCAGAGTGGGAAGTTTCAAAGGATGGTCTGTGTAATATGTGCCATGCATCTCCCAGTCAGCTTGCTGCTCCTGTAGCCAATCAGGAGACACTTTGGGCGGCGTTCTCTACTATACTTAATACGCTTGTGACACGTCTTAAGCCCCCTATGGGACCTCCTGTGCCATTGCAGCCACATATTGTCCCTGTGGTAAATCCACCCTGGGTGGATGCTCTGTGTACCCACATACAACAATCAAATCACTCTTTGGTTAGACAAAAACCTACCCCACGTCCCTCTGGGTTCAAGGGGTCATCTAAGCGGGCCACCTTCTTCCTCACAATCCACTAATATCTCCAATGATTCTTCTGACGACGATGGGGAGTATACTGATCCATCAGACACTGATACAGTTGCTTCTGACGAGGAACCTACAACTCAGGTTGATGTCCCTGACCTAGTGGAGGCTATTAAGTTCATTCTACAAATCGATGATGAGGTAGATCCCACTACTGCGTCTAAGAAACCTGATAAGTTTAAACGTCAGAAGGTTGCTAAGGTAGTCTTACCGCATTCTGACCATTTAGTGGACATACGTCAGGAACCCTGGTCTTCTCCAGGAAAAAAGTTCTCCCTGTCTAAACAGATGCTAGCTCGCTATCCTATCCCTGCTGAGTTGTGTAACAAGTGGGAAAAGTCACCGCCGGTGGATTCCCATGTCATCCGTCTTGTGGTGTCTGTCACTACTGTCACATCACTGAAGGAACCGACAGATAACCATGTGGAGGGATGCCTGAAGTCTATTTACTCCCTTACAGGTGCTCTACATAGACCCACTATAGCAGCCTCCTGGGCCGCAAAAGGAATTGAAGCATGGGTTCAGGCAATTGAGGATGAGGTGCCTCAGGATATACAGTTGTGCTCATAAGTTTACATACCCCAGCAGAATTTGTGATTTTCTGGCCATTTGTCAGAGAATATGAATGATAACTCACAAACTTTTCTCTGACGTCCTAGTGGATGCTGGGGACTCCGAAAGGACCATGGGGAATAGCAGGAGACTGGGCACAAAAGTAAAAGCTTTAGGACTACCTGGTGTGCACTGGCTCCTCCCCCTATGACCCTCCTCCAAGCCTCAGTTAGATTTTTGTGCCCGAACGAGAAGGGTGCTCACTAGGTGGCTCTCCTGAGCTGCTTAGTAAAAAAGTTTAAGTATAGGTTTTTTATTTTCAGTGAATCCTGCTGGCAACAGGTTCACTGCACCGAGGGACTAAGGGGAGAAGAAGCGAACTCACCTGCGTGCAGAGTGGATTGGGCTTCTTAGGCTACTGGACATTAGCTCCAGAGGGACGATCACAGGCCCAGCCATGGATGGGTCCCAGAGCTGCGCCGCCGGCCCCCTTACAGAGCCAGAAGACTGAAGAGGTCCGGAAAATCGGCGGCAGAAGACGTCCTGTCTTCAATAAGGTAGCGCACAGCACCGCAGCTGTGCGCCATTGCTCTCAGCACACTTCACACTCCGGTCACAGAGGGTGCAGGGCGCTGGGGGGGGGCGCCCTGAGACGCAATAAAAACACCTTATATGGCAAAAAATATATCACATATAGCTCCTGGGCTATATGGATGCATTTAACCCCTGCCAATTTTTCCTTAAAAAAGCGGGAGAAAGGCCGCCGAGAAGGGGGCGTAGCCTATCTCCTCAGCACACTGGCGCCATTTTTCCTCACAGCTCCGTTGGAGGGAAGCTCCCTGACTCTCCCCTGCAGTCCTGCACTACAGAAACAGGGTAAAACAAGAGAGGGGGGGCACTAATTTGGCAGATAAATCTATACAGCAGCTATATAAGGGAAAAACACTTATATAAGGTTATCCCTGTATATATATAGCGCTCTGGTGTGTGCTGGCAAACTCTCCCTCTGTCTCCCCAAAGGGCTAGTGGGGTCCTGTCCTCTATCAGAGCATTCCCTGTGTGTGTGCTGTGTGTCGGTACGTTGTGTCGACATGTATGAGGAGGAAAATGGTATGGAGGCGGAGCAATTGCCTGTAATAGTGATGTCACCCCCTAGGGAGTCGACACCTGACTGGATGGTCTTATGGAAGGAATTACGTGATAGTGTCAGCACTTTACAAAAGACTGTTGACGACATAAGACAGCCGGCAAATCAGTTATTACCTGTACAGGCGTCTCAAACACCGTCAGGGGCTCTAAAGCGCCCGTTACCTCAGATGGTCGACACAGACCCAGACACGGACACTGACTCCAGTGTCGACGGTGAGGAAACAAACGTATTTTCCAGTAGGGCCACACGTTACATGATCACGGCAATGAAGGAGGTTTTGAACATTTCTGATACTACAAGTACCACAAAAAAGGGTATTATGTGGGGTGTGAAAAAACTACCCGTAGTTTTTCCTGAATCAGGTGTGTGATGAAGCGTGGGTTTCCCCCGATAAAAAACTGCTAATTTCTAAAAAATTATTGGCATTATACCCTTTCCCGCCAGAGGTTAGGGCGCGTTGGGAAACACCCCCTAGGGTAGATAAGGCGCTCACACGCTTATCAAAACAAGTGGCGTTACCGTCTCCTGATACGGCCGCCCTCAAGGAACCAGCTGATAGGAAGCTGGAAAATATCCTAAAAAGTATATACACACATACTGGTATTATACTGCGACCAGCAATCGCCTCAGCCTGGATGTGCAGTGCTGGGGTGGCTTGGTCGGATTCCCTGACTGAAAATATTGATACCCTGGACAGGGACAGTATATTATTGACTATAGAGCATTTAAAGGATGCATTTCTATATATGCGAGATGCACAGAGGGATATTTGCACTCTGGCATCAAGAGTAAGTGCGCTGTCCATTTCTGCCAGAAGAGGGTTATGGACGCGACAGTGGTCAGGTGATGCGGATTCCAAACGGCATATGGAAGTATTGCCGTATAAAGGGGAGGAGTTATTTGGGGTCGGTCTATCGGACCTGGTGGCCACGGCAACGGCTGGGAAATCCACCTTTTTACCCCAGGTCACCTCTCAGCAGAAAAAGACACCGTCTTTTCAGGCTCAGTCCTTTCGTCCCCATAAGGGCAAGCGGGCAAAAGGCCACTCATATCTGCCCCGGGGCAGAGGAAGGGGAAAAAGACTGCAGCAGGCAGCCTCTTCCCAGGAACAGAAGCCCTCCCCCGCTTCTGCCAAGTCCTCAGCATGACGCTGGGGCCTTACAAGCGGACTCAGGCATGGTGGGGGCCCGTCTCAAGAATTTCAGCGCGCAGTGGGCTCACTCGCAAGTGGACCCCTGGATCCTGCAGGTAGTATCTCAGGGGTACAAATTGGAATTCGAGACGTCTCCCCCTCGCCGGTTCCTGAAGTCTGCTTTACCAACGTCTCCCTCCGACAGGGAGGCGGTATTGGAAGCCATTCACAAGCTGTATTCCCAGCAGGTGATAATCAAGGTACCCCTCCTACAACAGGGAAAGGGGTATTATTCCACGCTGTTTGTGGTACCGAAGCCGGACGGCTCGGTGACACCTATTTTAAATCTGAAATCCTTGAACACTTACATACAAAGGTTCAAATTCAAGATGGAGTCACTCAGAGCAGTGATAGCGAACCTGGAAGAAGGGGACTATATGGTGTCTCTGGACATCAAGGATGCTTACCTCCATGTCCCAATTTGCCCTTCTCACCAAGGGTACCTCAGGTTTGTGGTACAGAACTGTCACTATCAGTTTCAGACGCTGCCGTTTGGATTGTCCACGGCACCCCGGGTCTTTACCAAGGTAATGGCCGAAATTATGATTCTTCTTCGAAGAAAAGGCGTCTTAATAATCCCTTACTTGGACGATCTCCTGATAAGGGCAAGGTCCAGAGAACAGTTAGAGGTCGGAGTAGCACTATCTCAAGTAGTACTACGACAGCACGGGTGGATTCTAAATATTCCAAAATCGCAGCTGATTCCGACGACACGTCTGCTGTTCCTAGGGATGATTCTGGACACAGTCCAGAAAAAGGTGTTTCTCCCGGAGGAGAAAGCCAGGGAGTTATCCGACCTAGTCAGGAACCTCCTAAAACCAGGCCAAGTGTCAGTGCATCAATGCACAAGGGTCCTGGGAAAAATGGTGGCTTCTTACGAAGCGATTCCATTCGGCAGATTCCACGCAAGAACTTTTCAGTGGGATCTGCTGGACAAATGGTCCGGATCGCATCTTCAAATGCATCAGCGGATAACCCTGTCTCCAAGGACAAGGGTGTCTCTCCTGTGGTGGTTACAGAGTGCTCATCTTCTAGAGGGCCGCAGATTCGGCATTCAGGACTGGGTCCTGGTGACCACGGATGCCAGCCTGAGAGGCTGGGGAGCAGTCACACAGGGAAGAAATTTCCAGGGCTTGTGGTCAAGCATGGAAACGTCACTTCACATAAATATCCTGGAACTAAGGGCCATTTACAATGCCCTAAGTCAGGCAAGGCCTCTGCTTCAGGGTCAGCCGGTGTTGATCCAGTCGGACAACATCACGGCAGTCGCCCACGTAAACAGACAGGGCGGCACAAGAAGCAGGAGGGCAATGACGGAAGTTGCAAGGATTCTTCGCTGGGCGGAAAATCATGTGATAGCACTGTCAGCAGTGTTCATTCCGGGAGTGGACAACTGGGAAGCAGACTTCCTCAGCAGACACGACCTCCACCCGGGGGAGTGGGGACTTCACCCAGAAGTCTTCCACATGATTGTGAACCGTTGGGAAAAACCAAAGGTGGACATGATGGCGTCCCGCCTCAACAAAAAACTGGACAGATATTGCGCCAGGTCAAGGGACCCTCAGGCAATAGCTGTGGACGCTCTGGTAACACCGTGGGTGTACCAGTCAGTGTATGTGTTCCCTCCTCTGCCTCTCATACCCAAGGTACTGAGAATCATAAGAAGGAGAGGAGTAAGGACTATACTCGTGGCTCCGGATTGGCCAAGAAGGACTTGGTACCCGGAACTTCAAGAGATGCTCACGGAAGACCCGTGGCCTCTACCTCTAAGAAAGGACCTGCTCCAGCAGGGACCCTGTCTGTTCCAAGACTTACCGCGGCTGCGTTTGACGGCATGGCGGTTGAACGCCGGATCCTGAAGGAAAAAGGCATTCCGGATGAAGTCATCCCTACCCTGATCAAAGCCAGGAAGGATGTAACTGTGCAACATTATCACCGTATTTGGCGTAAATATGTTGCGTGGTGTGAGGCCAGGAAGGCCCCTACAGAGGAATTTCAACTGGGTCGTTTCCTGCATTTCCTGCAAACAGGACTGTCTATGGGCCTAAAATTAGGGTCCATTAAGGTTCAAATTTCGGCCCTGTCGATATTCTTCCAAAAAGAACTAGCTTCAGTTCCTGAAGTTCAGACGTTTGTCAAGGGGGTACTGCATATACAGCCTCCTTTTGTGCCTCCAGTGGCACCTTGGGATCTCAATGTAGTTTTGGGGTTCCTAAAATCACATTGGTTTGAACCACTCACCACTGTGGACTTAAAATATCTCACATGGAAAGTGGTAATGCTGTTAGCCCTGGCTTCAGCCAGGCGTGTCTCAGAATTGGCGGCTTTATCCTATAAAAGCCCTTACCTAATTTTTCATACGGACAGGGCAGAATTGAGGACTCGTCCTCAATTTCTCCCTAAGGTGGTTTCAGCGTTTCACTTAAACCAGCCTATTGTGGTACCTGCGGCTACTAGGGACTTGGAGGATTCCAAGTTGCTGGACGTAGTCAGGGCCCTGAAAATATATGTTTCCGGGACGGCTGGAGTCAGAAAATCTGACTCGCTGTTTATCCTGTATGCACCCAACAAGCTGGGTGCTCCTGCTTCTAAGCAGACTATTGCTCGTTGGATTTGTAGTACAATTCAGCTTGCACATTCTGTGGCAGGCCTGCCACAGCCAAAATCTGTAAAAGCCCATTCCACACGGAAAGTGGGCTCATCTTGGGCGGCCGCCCGAGGGGTCTCGGCTTTACAACTTTGCCGAGCAGCTACTTGGTCAGGGGCAAACATGTTTGCTAAATTCTACAAATTTGATACCCTGGCTGAGGAGGACCTGGAGTTCTCTCATTCGGTGCTGCAGAGTCATCCGCACTCTCCCGCCCGTTTGGGAGCTTTGGTATAATCCCCATGGTCCTTTCGGAGTCCCCAGCATCCACTAGGACGTCAGATAAAATAAGAATTTACTTACCGATAATTCTATTTCTCATAGTCCGTAGTGGATGCTGGGCGCCCATCCCAAGTGCGGATTGTCTGCAATACTTGTACATAGTTATTGTTACAAAAATCGGGTTATTATTGTTGTGAGCCATCTTTTCAGAGGCTCCTCTGTTATCATGCTGTTAACTGGGTTCAGATCACAAGTTGTACGGTGTGATTGGTGTGGCTGGTATGAGTCTTACCCGGGATTCAAAATCCTTCCTTATTGTGTACGCTCGTCCGGGCACAGTATCCTAACTGAGGCTTGGAGGAGGGTCATAGGGGGAGGAGCCAGTGGACACCAGGTAGTCCTAAAGCTTTTACTTTTGTGCCCAGTCTCCTGCGGAGCCGCTATACCCCATGGTCCTTTCGGAGTCCCCAGCATCCACTACGGACTATGAGAAATAGAATTATCGCTAAGTAAATTCTTATTTTCTTTCACTCATGGTTAGTGGTTGGGTGAAGCCATTTATTGTCAAACAACTGTGTTTACTCTTTTTAAATCATAATGACAACAGAAACTACCCAAATGACCCTGATCAAAAGTTTACATACCCCAGTTCTTAATACCGTGTATTGCCCCCTTTAACATCAATGACAGCTTGAAGTTTTTTGTGGTAGTTGTGGATGAGGGTCTTTATTTTCTCAGATGGTAAAGCTGCCCATTCTTCTTGGCAAAAAGCCTCCAGTTCCTGTAAATTCTTGGGCTGTCTTGCATGAACTACACGTTTGAGATCTCCCCAGAGTGGCTCAATGATATTGAGGTCAGGAGACTGAGATGGCCACTCCAGAACCTTCACTTTATTCTGCTGTAGCCAATGACAGGTCGAATTGGCCTTGTGTTTTGGATCATTGTCATGTTGGAACGTCCAAGTACGTCCCATGCGCAGCTTTCGGGCTGATGAGTGCAAATTTTCCTCCAGTATTTTCTGATAACATGCTGCATTCATCTTGCCATCAATTCTGACCAAATTTCCAGTGCCTTTGTAGCTCCCATATCCCCAAAACATCAGCGATCCACCTCCGTGTTTTACAGTAGGAATGGTTTCATCATAGGCCTTGTTTACTCCTCTCCAAATGTAACGTTTATGGTTGTGGCCAAAAAGTTCAATTTTGGTCTCATCACTCCAAATGACTTTGTTCCAGAAGTTTTGAGGCTTGTCTCTGTGCTGTTTGGAGTATTGTAAGCGGGATGCTTTGTGGCATTTGCGTAGTAATTGCTTTCTTCTGGCGACTCGACCATGCAGCCCATTTTTCTTCAAATGCCTCCTTATTGTGCATCTTGAAACAACCACACCACTTTTTTTCAGAAAGTTCTGTATTTCAGCTGAAGTTATATGTGGATTTTTCTTTGCATCCCGAACAATCTTCCCGGCAGTTGTGGCTGAAATTTTTGTTGATCTAC
This sequence comes from Pseudophryne corroboree, assembly GCF_028390025.1. NCBI lineage: Eukaryota > Metazoa > Chordata > Amphibia > Anura > Myobatrachidae > Pseudophryne > Pseudophryne corroboree. Next base: position 508,457,645 of record NC_086450.1, on the reverse strand, counting down.
CTGACCGTGATTTGGTTTCCACAGAATCCCTCATTTTCCACTTCTTAATTAGAGTTTGAACACTGCTGATTGGCATTCTCAATTGATTGGATATCTTTTTATATCCCTTTCCTGTTTTATACAGTTCAATTACCTTTTCCCGCAGATCCTTTGACAATTCTTTTGCTTTCCCCATGACTCAGAATCCAGACACATCAGTGCAGCACTGGATGAAAGATGCAAGGGTCTTTCAAGAGTCCAGAAACTCACTGACCTTTTATACAAACACTGATTACAAGCAAACAGATCACAGGTGAGGATGGTTACCTTTACTAGCCATTCAAACCCGTTTGTGTCAACTTGTGTGAATGTTATCAGGCCAAAATCTCCAGGGTATGTCAACTTTTGATCAGGGTCATTTGGGTAGTTTATGTTGTCATTATGATTTAAAAAGAGTAAACACAGTTGCTTGACAATAAATGGCTTCACCCAACCACTAACCATGAGTGAAAGAAAAGTTTGTGAGTTATCATTCATATTCTCTGACAAATGGGCAGAAAATCACAAATTCTGCTAGGGTATGTAAACTTATGAGCACAACTGTATCTGACACTGCCAGACAATATCTGTCTCAAATTACCACCGCCTCCCAATATATTCAGGAGGCGTCCTCTGATGCAGGTGTAATGGCGGCCAAGGCGTCGACTACGTCCATCCTGGCTCGCCGAATTCTGTGGTTGAAGTCATGGAAGGTGGACCTGGACTCCAAAAAGACCTTGGAGGTACTCCCTTTTAAGGTAGACATCCTATTTGGGGAAGATCTGAATAAGATTGTGACTGACTTAGCAGCTGCTAAGACTGCATTTCTCCCAAATACTACTCCTTCTGCACAGAAGGCAAAGAGTACCACTTTTTGTTCCTTTCGTCCTCAAGGGAAAGCAAAAGGTCAGATATACCCGAGACAGACTCGTGCACCCAAAACCACTAAACCCGAAATGAAACAATCCTGGGCCGCCCGTCAGCCTGCTTCCAAACAATACAAGCCTGCTGCATGACGGGGCGGGCCTCCCCCTGGAGGATCCCAGGGTGGGAGGCCGACTTCTGCAGTTCACCCAGGTCTGGTTAGAGACCACTTCAGATGCATGGGTGCGGGAAGTCGTCTCTCACGCGTACGCAGTCTCCTTCAAGAGACGTCCCACTCGCCAGTTCTACACGGTGGTTGTTCCTCCGGACCCGTTGAAGGCGCAAGCTCTACACCTGGTTGTGCATTCCCTCTTGGATACAGGAGTGGTAGTGCCGGTACCCCTGTCCCAGAGAGGCGGAGGATACTACACGACCCTGTTTCTAGTCCCGAACCCCAATGGGTCTTTCCGGCCTATACTCAACCTCAAATCAGTGAACAAATTTGTGAGAGTGTCCACGTTCCATATGGAAACGCTGCGTTCGATTGTACTGGCCATGGAACCCGGAGATTATATGGTATCCCTGGATATACAAGATGCTTATCTGCATATACCTATTGCTATATCGCATCAGCAATATCTGCAGTTTGCTATTGGCAACCTTCATTATCAGTTCCAGGCTCGGCCGTTTGGACTGACCACGGCCCCTCTGATCTTCACCAAGGTTATGGCTGTAATGACGGCTCATCTGCGTCGTCAGGGAATCAGGATCCTGCCGTATCTGGACGACTTGCTGATCCTGGCGAACTACCAAGATGTCATCATCAATTATCTGCAACTGACGGTATGCTTCCTTCAAGCCCACGGGTGGCTTGTCAACTGGAAGAAGTCCTTGCTGGTCCCTGCTCTGAGCATGGTGCACCTGGGGACACTGCTGGATACACAGCCAAAGACTGTTTCTGTCTCCAGAGAAGGTCCTGAATCTTCAGGACAGGATCAGATACTTAATTTCTCACCCAAGAGTCTCGATACACTCGGCGATGCAACTACTAGGCCTCATGGTGTCGGCTTTCGACATGGTGGAGTACGCTCAGTTGCATTCCCGCCCTCTACAGAATTTAATCCTTTCCAAGTGGGATGGTCTTATCGGATCTCTCCTTGACTCCGGAGGTTCGTCTGTCCCTGAGCTGGTGGCTACAGGACCAGCAGTTGAGCAGGGACCGTCCCTTCTGGATCCCCAACTGGGTCCTGCTGACAACTTAGGCCAGTCTGAGGGGTTGGGGCGCTGTGTTGTAGCAACACTCTTTCTCTATCGTCCTAAGTGGATGCTGGGGTTCCTGAAAGGACCATGGGGAATAGCGGCTCCGCAGGAGACAGGGCACAAAAAAGTAAAGCTTTACTAGGTCAGGTGGTGTGCACTGGCTCCTCCCCCTATGACCCTCCTCCAGACTCCAGTTAGATTTTGTGCCCGAACGAGAAGGGTGCAATCTAGGTGGCTCTCCTAAAGAGCTGCTTAGAGAAAGTTTAGTTTAGGTTTTTTTCTTTACAGTGAGTCCTGCTGGCAACAGGATCACTGCAACGTGGGACTTAGGGGGAAAGTAGTAAACTCACCTGCATGCAGAGTGGATTTGCTGCTTGGCTACTGGACACCATTAGCTCCAGAGGGATCGAACACAGGCCCAGCCGTGGAGTCCGGTCCCGGAGCCGCGCCGCCGACCCCCTTGCAGATGCTGAAGCGTGAAGAGGTCCGGAAACCGGCGGCTGAAGACTCCTCAGTCTTCATAAGGTAGCGCACAGCACTGCAGCTGTGCGCCATTTTCCTCTCAGCACACTTCACTGGGCAGTCACTGAGGGTGCAGAGCGCTGGGGGGGGGCGCTCTGAGAGGCAAATATAAACCTTATACAAGGCTAAAAATACCTCACATATAGCCCATAGGGGCTATATGGAGATATTTAACCCCTGCCTGACTGGAAAAATAGCGGGAGAAGAACCCGCCGAAAAAGGGGCGGGGCCTATCTCCTCAGCACACGGCGCCATTTTCTGTCACAGCTCCGCTGGTCAGAACGGCTCCCAGGTCTCTCCCCTGCACTGCACTACAGAAACAGGGTAAAACAGAGAGGGGGGGCACATTAATGGCTATATATATATATATTAAAGCAGCTATAAGGGAGCACTTAATATAAGGATATCCCTTGTATATATAGCGCTTTGTGGTGTGTGCTGGCAGACTCTCCCTCTGTCTCCCCAAAAGGGCTAGTGGGTCCTGTCTTCATTAGAGCATTCCCTGTGAGTTTGCGGTGTGTGTCGGTACGTGGTGTCGACATGTATGAGGACGATATTGGTGTGGAGGCGGAGCAATTGCCAAATATGCAGATGTCACCCCCCAGGGGGTCGACACCAGAATGGATGCCTTTATTTGTGGAATTACGTGATGGTTTATCTTCCCTTAAACAGTCAGTTGAGGACATGAGGCGGCCGGACAATCAATTAATGCCTGTCCAGGCGCCTCAAACACCGTCAGGGGCTGTAAAACGCCCTTTGCCTCAGTCGGTCGACACAGACCCAGACACGGGCACTGATTCCAGTGACGACGGTAGAAATTCAAACGTATTTTCCAGTAGGGCCACACGTTATATGATTTTGGCAATGAAGGAGACGTTACATTTAGCTGATACTACAGATACCGTAAAACAGGGTATTATGTATGGTGTGAAAAAACTACAAACAGTTTTTCCTGAATCAGAAGAATTAAATGACGTGTGTGATGAAGCGTGGGTTGCTCCTGATAAAAAGTTGATAATTTCAAAAAAGTTATTGGCATTATACCCTTTCCCGCCAGAGGTTAGGGCGCGCTGGGAAACACCCCCTAAGGTGGACAAGGCGCTCACACGCTTATCCAAACAAGTGGCGTTACCCTCTCCTGAGACGGCCGCACTTAAGGATCCATCAGATAGAAAGATGGAAGTTATTCAAAAGAATATATACACACATGCAGGTGTTATACTACGACCAGCTATAGCAACTGCCTGGATGTGCAGTGCTGGAGTAGTTTGGTCAGAATCCCTGATTGAAAATATTGATACCCTAGATAGGGACAATGTTTTACTGTCGTTAGAACAAATAAAGGATGCATTTATCTATATGCGTGATGCACAGAGGGATATTTGCACACTGGCATCTCGGGTGAGTGCTATGTCCATTTCAGCCAGAAGAGCCTTATGGACACGACAGTGGACAGGCGATGCGGATTCAAAACGTCACATGGAGGTTTTGCCGTATAAAGGGGAGGAGTTATTTGGAGTTGGTCTATCAGACTTGGTGGCCACGGCTATTGCCGGGAAATCCACTTTTTTACCTCAAGTCACTCCCCAACAGAGAAAGGCACCGACCTTTCAACCGCAGCCTTTTCGCTCCTACAAAAATAAGAGAGCAAAGGGCTTGTCGTACCTGCCACGAGGCAGAGGAAGAGGGAAGAGACACCAACAGGCAGCTCCTTCCCAGGAACAGAAGCCCTCCCCGGCTCCTGCAAAAACCTCAGCATGACGCTGGGGCCTCTCAAGCGGACTCGGGGACAGTGGGGGGCCGTCTCAAAAATTACAGCGCGCAGTGGGCTCACTCGCAGGTAGACCCCTGGATCCTGCAGATAATATCTCAGGGGTACAGGTTGGAATTAGAGACGGATCCTCCTCATCGTTTCCTGAAGTCTGCCTTACCAACCGTCTCTTCCGAAAGGGAGAGGGTGTTGGAAGCCATTCACAAGCTGTACGCTCAGCAGGTGATAGTCAAAGTACCCCTATTACAACAAGGAAAGGGGTATTATTCCACTCTATTTGTGGTACCGAAGCCGGATGGCTCGGTAAGGCCTATTCTAAATCTGAAGTCCTTGAACCTCTATATAAAAAAGTTCAAGTTCAAGATGGAGTCACTCAGAGCAGTGATAGCGAACCTGGAAGAAGGGGACTTTATGGTATCCTTGGACATCAAGGATGCGTATCTACACGTTCCGATTTACCCCGCACACCAGGGGTACCTCAGGTTCATTGTTCAAAACTGTCACTATCAGTTTCAGACGCTGCCGTTCGGATTGTCCACGGCGCCTCGGGTCTTTACCAAGGTAATGGCCGAGATGATGATTCTTCTTCGAAGAAAAGGCGTATTAGTTATCCCATACTTGGACGATCTCCTAATAAGGGCAAGGTCCAGAGAACAGCTGGAGACAGCTTTAGCACTATCTCAAGAGGTGCTAAGACAACACGGGTGGATTCTGAATATTCCAAAATCCCATTTAATCCCGACAACTCGTCTGCTGTTCCTAGAAATGATTCTGGACACGGTTCAGAAAAAGGTTTTCCTTCCAGAGGAAAAAGCCAAGGAGTTATCCGATCTGGTCAGGAACCTCCTAAAACCAGGAAAAGTGTCAGTACATCAATGCACAAGAGTCCTGGGAAAAATGGTGGCTTCTTACGAAGCAATTCCATTCGGCAGATTCCATGCAAGAATATTCCAAAGGGATCTGTTGGACAAATGGTCAGGGTCGCATCTGCAGATGCACCTGCGAATAACCCTGTCACCAAAGACAAGGGTGTCACTTCTGTGGTGGTTGCAGAAGGCTCACCTATTAGAAGGCCGCAGATTCGGCATTCAGGATTGGATCCTGGTGACCACGGACGCCAGCCTGAGAGGCTGGGGAGCAGTCACACAAGGAAGAAACTTCCAGGGAGTATGGACGAGTCTGGAAAAGTCTCTTCACATAAACATTCTGGAACTAAGAGCAATCTACAATGCTCTAAGCCAGGCGGAACTTCTCCTGCAAGGAAAGCCGGTGTTGATTCAGTCGGACAACATCACGGCGGTCGCCCATGTAAACAGGCAGGGCGGCACAAGAAGCAGGAGTGCAATGGCAGAAGCTGCCAAGATTCTTCGCTGGGCGGAGAATCACGTGATAGCACTGTCAGCAGTGTTCATCCCGGGCGTGGACAACTGGGAAGCAGACTTCCTCAGCAGACACGATCTTCATCCGGGAGAGTGGGGTCTACATCCAGAAGTCTTCAACATGTTAATAGACCGTTGGGAAAGACCAATTGTAGACATGATGGCGTCTCGCCTCAACAAGAAACTGGACAAATATTGCGCCAGGTCAAGAGATCCACAGGCAATAGCTGTGGACGCACTGGTAACTCCTTGGGTGTACCAGTCAGTGTATGTGTTTCCTCCTCTGCCGCTCATACCAAAGGTATTGAAGATCATACGGCAAAGAAGAGTAAGAACAATACTAGTGGTTCCGGATTGGCCGAGAAGGACTTGGTATCCGGAACTTCAAGAGATGCTCACGGACGAACCGTGGCCTCTACCTCTGAGAAGGGACCTGCTACAGCAGGGTCCCTGTCTTTTTCAAGACTTACCGCGGCTGCGTTTGACGGCATGGCGGTTGAACGCCAGATCCTAAAAGGGAAAGGCATTCCAGAAGAAGTCATTCCTACCTTGATTAAGGCACGGAAGGAAGTCACCGTGAAACATTATCACCGCATTTGGCGAAAATATGTAGCGTGGTGCGAGGATCGGAAGGTTCCGACGGAGGAATTCCAACTGGGTCGTTTCCTACATTTCCTGCAATCAGGATTATCTATGGGTCTCAAATTGGGATCCATTAAGGTTCAAATTTCGGCCCTGTCAATATTCTTCCAAAAAGAATTGGCCTCTGTCCCTGAGGTCCAGACTTTTGTCAAGGGAGTACTGCATATACAGCCTCCTGTGGTGCCTCCGGTGGCACCGTGGGATCTAAATGTAGTTTTAGATTTCCTCAAATCCCATTGGTTTGAACCATTGAAAAAGGTGGATTTGAAATATCTCACATTGAAAGTGACTATGTTACTAGCCCTGGCCTCTGCCAGGAGAGTATCTGAATTGGCGGCTTTATCTTATAAAAGTCCTTATCTAATCTTCCATTCGGATAGGGCAGAACTGCGGACTCGTCCGCATTTTCTCCCTAAAGTGGTATCAGCATTTCATCTGAACCAACCTATTGTGGTGCCTGCGGCCACTAGCGACTTGGAGGACTCCAAGTTGTTGGACGTTGTCAGAGCCTTAAAAATATACATTGCAAGGACGGCTGGAGTCAGAAAATCTGACTCGCTGTTTATATTGTATGCACCCAACAAGTTGGGCGCACCTGCTTCTAAGCAGTCGATTGCTCGTTGGATTTGTAACACAATTCAACTTGCACATTCTGTGGCAGGCCTGCCACAGCCTAAAACTGTAAAAGCCCACTCCACAAGGAAGGTGGGCTCATCTTGGGCGGCTGCCCGAGGGGTCTCGGCATTACAACTCTGCCGAGCAGCTACGTGGTCGGGGGAGAACACGTTTGTAAAATTTTACAAATTTGATACCCTGGCAAAGGAGGACCTGGAGTTCTCTCATTCGGTGCTGCAGAGTCATCCGCACTCTCCCGCCCGTTTGGGAGCTTTGGTATAATCCCCATGGTCCTTTCAGGAACCCCAGCATCCACTTAGGACGATAGAGAAAATAAGAATTTACTTACCGATAATTCTATTTCTCGGAGTCCGTAGTGGATGCTGGGCGCCCATCCCAAGTGCGGATTATCTGCAATACTTGTACATAGTTATTGTTAACTAATTCGGGTTATTGTTAAGGAGCCATCTTTAAGAGGCCCTTTCTGTTGTCATACTGTTAACTGGGTTTAGATCACAAGTTGTACGGTGTGATTGGTGTGGCTGGTATGAGTCTTACCCGGGATTCAAAATGCCTCCCTTATTGTGTATGCTCGTCCGGGCACAGTACCTAACTGGAGTCTGGAGGAGGGTCATAGGGGGAGGAGCCAGTGCACACCACCTGACCTAGTAAAGCTTTACTTTTTTGTGCCCTGTCTCCTGCGGAGCCGCTATTCCCCATGGTCCTTTCAGGAACCCCAGCATCCACTACGGACTCCGAGAAATAGAATTATCGGTAAGTAAATTCTTATTTTCCAGGGTTGGTGGACCAGGGAGGAATCTATCCTCCCGATAAACATTCTGGAATTGCGGGCAGTGTTCAATGCTTTGACTCTTGCCCTGCCTCTGATACAGAACAGGCCTGTTCAAGTTCAATCAGACAACGCCACCACGGTGGCATACATAAGCCATCAAGGTGGCACTCGAAGCCGCATGGCAATGATGGAAGTGTCAAAAATCCTTCGTTGGGCAGAACGCCATCTGCCAGCAATATTGGCAGTGTTCATTCCGGGAGTCCTCAACTGGGAAGCGGATTTCCTCAGTCAGGATGTGCACGCCGGAGAGTGGAGTCTTCATCAGGAAGTCTTTCAATTCCTAGTGGACAAGTGGCGTCTACCAGATGTAGACCTGATGGCGTCTCGACACAATCACAAATTTCCGGTTTTCGGATCAAGAACAAGGGATCCTCAACAGCGTTCGTGGACGCACTGGCAATTCCATGGAACTTTCGGCTGCCATACATGTTCCCTCCAGTATCACTCCTGCCCAGGGTGCTACGGAAGTTCAAGCAAGAAGGAGGAATACTACTTCTAGTCGCTCCAGCGTGGCCCAGACGGCATTGGTTCTCAGACCTGCAGGGTCTATCGATAGAGCATCCTCTTCTACTTCCTCAACGCCCAGACCTCCTCGTTCAGGGCCCTTGTGTCTACCCAGACCTGGCCAGACTGGCTTTGACGGCGTGGCTCTTGAAGCTTCACTCCTGAGGGCCAAAGGTTTCTTCGAGGCGGTTATCCAAACTATGCTGAAGGCCCGCAAACCTGTTTCTGCACGGATTTTTTTATTGGATTTGGAATTCTTACTTCACCTGGTGTGCTGCTAAGAATTACGATGCTTCCAAATTTAGTACTTCCAGGCTTCTGGCTTTTTTGCAACAAGGCCTGGATTTAGGACTTCGTCTGGCCTCCCTCAAGGTTCACATATCTGCCTTGTCGGTGTGGTTTCTGAGAAAAATTGCGTCTATTCCTAAAGTTCATACATTCACTCAGGGCGTTCTGCGGATTCAGCCTCCCTTTGTCCCTCCTGTGGCTCCATGGGATTTGTCTGTTGTCCTCCATGCCCTACAAGAGTCTCCATTTGAACCTCTTGAGTCAGTGGACCTTAAATGGCTCACAGCCAAGGTCCTGTTTCTGCTGGCTATTGCCTCTGCTAGAAGGGTGTCAGACTTAGGCGCTTTGTCCCGTCATCCACCCTTTTTGATATTTCATCATGATCGAGCAGTTCTTAGAACTCGCCCTAGTTATTTACCTAAGGTGGTGTCATCTTTTCAACTTAATCAGGATATTGTGGTTCCAGCTTTCATCTCTTCTGACTTGTCCTTCAAAGAGCAGTCTTTGGATGTGGTACGGGCTCTCCGTATATATGTGGAGAGGACTGCCTCTATTAGGAGGTCAGATACCGTCTTTGTACTGTTTGGTTACCACAAACATGGCTGGCCGGCGAATAAGCAAACCTTTGCCAGATGGATTAGAACGGTGATTGCACAAGCTTATGTGCAGGCAGGACTCCCAGCTCCTGCTGCTATTGAAGCCCATTCTACTTGGCCTGTTGGACCCTCTTGGGCGGCCCATCATGGCGCGTTTGCTGAACAATTGTGCAAGGCGGCTACGTAGTCCTCAGTGAACACGTTTATTAGGTTCTATGCCTTTGATACTTCCACCTCCCAGGATGCTTCCTTTGGACGCCAGGTTGTCATTCCCGCTTGAGGAACTGCTTTAGGACATCCCTGATGTATTCCTTGTGGAAAACAGTTTACCCTGCTGCAGAAAAGGAGATTTATGGTAGACTTACCATGGTTAAATCTCTTTCTGCGAGGTACACTGGGTTCCACAGGGCGCCCACCCTGACGCACCTAGCTTCTTTGGGTTTGTGTGGCATTAGCCGCTAGTCCCTTCTCCTGTCGCGAGAACGTGGTTCTATGCGACTAACATCTGCCTTCTCTTTTACCTGCTTCTGCATTGGACTGGTTAACAAAACTGAGCTCACAGTGCCTGGAGGCGGGGTTATAGAGGAGGCCCCGCAATGCATTTTGGGACAGTCTAAAGCTTTAGCCTGTTGGTGCCTCTGGATCAAGATCCATCTCTACACACCCGATGTATTCCCTGTGGAACCCAGTGTGCCTCGCAGAAAGAGATTTAACCATGGTAAGTCTACCATAAATCTCCTTTTATTATATATATATATATATATAGAGATAGATAGATATATATATATATATATACAGGTTGAGTATCCCATATCCAAATATTCCGAAATACGGACTTTTCTGAGTGAGAGTGAGATAGTGAAACCTTTGTTTTCTGATGGCTCAATGTACACAAACTTTGTTTAATACACAAAGTTATTAAAAATATTGTATTAAATGACCTTTAGGCTGTGTGTATAAGGTGTATATGAAACATAAATGAATTGTGTGAATGTACACACACTTTGTTTAATGCGCAAAGTTATAAAAAATATTGGCTAAAATTACCTTCAAGCTGTGTGTATAAGGTATATATGTAACATAAATGCATGCTGTGCTTAGATTTAGGTCCCATCACCATGATATATCATTATGGTATGCAAATATTCCGAAATACGGAAAAATCCCATATCCAAAATACCTCTGGTCCCAAGCATTTTGGATAAGGGAGACTCAACCTGTATATACACACACACACACACACACACACACACTATATACAAACACACAACGGGGTATAGATGGCAGCAGACCTTTCCTTTAGGTACCTCGGTCTAGATAGCTGGAACTTGGGAGCATTGACATATATAATTTCTCTAACGTCCTAGTGGATACCAGGGATCTGTACTTTAGTACCATGGGATATAGATCGGGTGCACTGGAGCCTGGCACTTTAAAATCTTTAGTGTGTGTATGTGTGTGCTGGCTCCACCCCTCTATGCCCCTCTTACCAGACTCAGTTTAGAAAAATGTGCTCAAGGAGCCGGGTGCATTTCTCTGGAGCTCCAGAGAGTTTCCTTTAATTTTGTTTTAGTTTATTGTTTTCAGGTAGTAGGGTAGGGGGGACCAAACCAACCTCTTGAGGGTTAATGGTTCGTAATCCCAGCTGACAGGACACTGAGCACCTGAGGTGCTAATCACACATCGTTAGTATGTGTGCCCACGCCAGCAGCTAGCCGCCACCCTCTAACAGATGTTAGCGGGTCCCCAATGCAGTTTGGCGGCAGGTCGCGCAACGGTCACGGGACACAAGCTGCGGTGCCCGCCGCGGACAAAACTGGCTCTGGGCTCATGCTCCGCAGTGCTCACTGCCCCTGAGGGCTTGTCTGTACTGACATACATGTGAATTTCACTCATGGCCAGTATAATATTGTGAGGGACCGTGCGCCATTGCAAGGGGCGGGGCTTCCCGAAGCGGGACCAGAGGCGGGAAGGCGCCATTTCCTGCTGCTGCAAATCATAAAGGCTGCATGCACGCTGCACCTCCACGGACTCACGCTGTTACAGACTCTGTACTGGTACCAGGGGGCCATAGCAGGGGGGGAGCACTACAGCGGTAGCGCCGCTGCACGTTTATCAGGTTATACATATTATTTCACACACTGTGCTGCTGTGTTGGTGTGCTGGTTTCCGCTCCTCAGAGTCACTCCAGGGGCTCTCTAGGGTCTGTGTGAGGGTGTTTTACAGTGAGCTGCACTTTTTTACAGTGCTTAAGGATGTCTGTGGACATGGTTATGTGTGCTGCTTGTAAATCCACCCCTTCAGCAGCGGGGTCTCTCATGTGTGAACAGTGCTCCTTGTCATCTCAGGGACACTGTTCACAGGCACCTGACTGGCTGGATAATTTTAAAAGCATGATTCAGAATGTTATTTTAAAATTAGCTGCAGCAAAAAAGGAGAGACAGGTGTTAAAACAGTCTATTGAAAAGCAGTAGATACCAGAAAGGCTTCTAAGCCCCCTCTGTTGGTTTCACATAAACGCTCACTGCCACAGGTGCTCCGGTCTGATTCTGATCAGCCTGATGTGGATGATAATGATATAGCTCTCTGTCACCTGGGGTGGAGGACCTCATTTTTGCAGTAAGAGAGGTTCTTCAGGAGTCAGAACTAGATGAGGAGATGTACTTTAATGTTAGACCAAAGACCTCAGCAACTTTTCCTGTGTCTAAGGAATTCAATTCCCTGGCCAGGGAGGCTTAGTTAAACCCTGGTAAAAAAAAATTAAATACTCAGAGGTTTTTAGCTACCTTTCCCCTCCCAGCTGACGACAGGAAGGTATGAGAAACCCCCCCATCAGTAGATACGTCTGTGTCCAGACTGTTTAAGAAATTGGTACTGCCAGTGCCAGGGGCTATGTCCCTAAAATGAGCGGCTGACTGTAAAATTGAGACCACTTTCAAGGCAATTTATACGGCAGCGGGTGTAGCACAGCGCCCCACAATAGTTTGTGGGTGGATCTCCAGGGCAATGGTTAAGTGGTCCGATAATATTATTAATGGATTAGACTCTGCCCCAGGATGAGGTCGTTACTCTGTTACAACACATTCAGGATGCTGCAAATTTTAAGAGCGAGGCTATAAAGGAATTGTGTACGATAAATGGCCGCACTATTGCTATGGCAGTTTCGGCATGCAGAGCTCTGTGATTGCGTCAATGATCAGCGGATGCTGATTCCAAAAAGGGTGTAGAAAATCTTCCCTTTACAGGTGATGCCTTGTTTGGGGACGAATTGAATAAATGGATTTCCCAGGCAACGGCGGGTAAGTCAACCTATCTACCGTCGGCTGCGTCACCTGCTAGACGTTCTTACACAGGATCCTCCTTGCAGTCCTTTCGTGTGGCAAGGTTCAGAGGCAGGGTCCGGGGAGTCTCCGCCACTCCGAGATGATCGCGTGGTACGTCCCGTAAACCTGCAACTGCTGCATACCTGGACCAGACCACCGGATCCCCTGCCACTAAGCCTTCCGTGTGACGGCCCCAGCAGCAAGGCAACTTTCAGGTGGGTGCTCACCTTCAACACTTCGCTCACGTGTGTGCAGAGTCCTGCCAGGATCCTTGGGTGATGGATCTCATTTCCCAGGGATACCAGCTGGAATCTCAAACACTTCCTCCTCCCAGATTTTTCAAATCGGGCTTACCAGTTTTGCCCGATGCAAAAGTTACCTTGCAAGAGGCAATTCAAAAACTTTTGTGCACAGGAGTGGTGGTTCCAGTACCTCCTCCTTTACACAAAAGGGGGTTTTATTCCAGTCTTTTTGTCTTTCCAAAACCGGGCGGTTCGGTTCGACCCATCTTAAACCTGAAGTCTCTAAACCCGTATCTGCGGGTGTTCAAATTCAAGATGGAATCCCTGTGGGCAGTGGTGTCCGATCTGGAGGATGGGGGATTCTTGGTATTCCTGGATGTCAAGGATGCTTACCTACACATTCCCATGTGGCCCCCTCATCAGGCTTACCTCAGGTTCGCCATTTTGGATGACTATTTCCAGTTTCAGGCCTTGCCCTTTGGCCTGTCCACAGCTCTGAGGGTTTTCACGAGAGTCATGGTGGAGATGATGCTGCAACTGCGCAAGATGGGAGTCAACATAGTCCTCTACTTGGATGATCTCCTGATAAAGGCTATGTCCAGGGAGCATCTATTGCACAGCATCGATCTGACGACTCACCTGCTTACGTATCATGGGTGGATTCTAAACTTCCAGCAATCTAACCTTTAACCGTCCCAATGTCTCCAATTCCTGGGAATGATACAGTGTCTCAATAGGTATTTCTCCCGATGGACAAGGCCTTGGCCATCCAGGCTTTGGTCTGCTCAGTGCTCCGTCCTCGCAAGGTATCGATACATCTTTGCATACGTTTGCTGGACAAGATAGTTGCTGCTTACGAGGCAATCCAATACGGCAGATTTCATGCCTGGCCTTTTCAGCTGGTTCTGTGGGACAAATGGGGTCTCACCTTCACATGCATGAGGATCAACATTATTTCTGAAAGCCCAGATTTCTCTATTATGGTGGCTACAAGTTCCTCACCTGGTAGAAGGCAGTAATTTCAATATCCACTCGTGGATTCTACTGACCACGGATGCCTGCCTCTGGGATTGGGGGGGCTGTGACTCAAGTGGCCCAGTTCCAGGGGATATGGTCAATTTAGGAATCGACTCTGCCGATAAACGTCCTGGAACTCAGAGCAATTTACAATGCCCTTCTGCAAGCTTCCCATCTCCTGAGGGATCGGGTGATCCAGGTTCAATCGGACAACGCCACAGCGGTGGCGTACATAAACTGACAAGGGGTAACAAAAAGCAGAGCAGCGATGCGAGAAGTGTCAAAAATCCTCCTCTGGGCAGAGGCCAACGCAAGGGCCATCTCAGCCATATTCATTCCAGGAGTGGACAACTGGGAAGTGGACTTCCTCAGCAGGCACGACCTCCATCCGGGGGAATGGGGTCTACAACCCCAGGTGTTTCAACAATTAATTAACCGATGGGGCTGTCTGCAGATAGACCTGATGGCTTCTCATCTCAACAAGAAGCTATGCCGTTACTGTTCCAGAACAAGGGATCCACAGGCTGTAGCAGTGGACGCTCTGATGATGCCTTGGCCGTACCAGTTTGCGTACCTGTTCCCTCCTCTACCGCTAATCCCAAGGGTTCTAAAAAGACTAAGAAGGGAAAGCGTTGTAGCAATTCTGTTTGCCCTCGATGGGCGTGGTACTCGGACCTCCTTACCATGGCTCTGGAAGATCCCTGGCCTCTGCTGCTCCAAAAGGATCTTCTTCAGCAAGGCCCATTCGTCTATCCAGACTTACAGTGGCTACGTTTGATGACTTGGAAGTTGAGAGGGAGATTCTAACAAGAAAAGGTATTCCCTCCCGGGTAATTTCCACCATGGAACTTTCTCACCTAGAAAATGGTGATGCTTTGACGTCTGCAAGACGTGTCTCTGAATTGGGGGCTTTATCCTGTAAGGACCCTTACTTGGTTTTTCATGAAGACAGGGTGTGTTGCCATATAGACCATTACATAACAATATAATTTAGTAGGTACCAAAGTTAGAACAAATTATGTAAATTAAATATGATTTATTACCCAATGTGATTTTAACCAGTTAAGAGTGTGTGTATATATATATTATTGTAAGGTATAACTTAAATAGGTTTGAATGTATTAGTCTTATGTTTTGAGAATTTAGTAGCATGTATTTCTGTGTGTTTTACTGCAAGATTATGGGTCATTATGTAAGAGACAGGTTTTCTCTGTGTAAGCCATATAGCCAGAATACACAATACATTGAGCATTACACAAATTCATCCCTTCCATGCGATTATTCATATCTGTATTAATCAAAGGATTAATGTCTGATCTGCACTATACCAAGTACAATTAAATCAAAGTTTACATGATATGTAGATATATGTATACTGTATACTTGATTCACACACAGCAAATAAATAATTATAACTTGGTGGATAAAGTCAATAGGTCACCTAGCTCAGGTCTCATAATATGCAAACAGTTACTGGTATGAACAGGGTGCATTGGAATTCACAATCAAAGATCTTCATACCTTTAGAAAGTATATCAACCAGCTGGCCTATTGTCCAGTTATACTGCTGGCCAGAGGCAATGATAATATAGGATCAAACCCACTATAAACAGGTCACAATCATTTATGCTAACACCCTAGGGCCTAGGCGAAATAGATCGTTTACACATCCATACAAAGGTAGATCTCTGATGGATAAAGAAATACCAAATTTTATGATCCCAAATTCCCTACATACTCACCACCGTGGGACGGAGTTAGCAGAGAACGTTTTATTACACTTTGGAATCTGTCAAAACCTATAATTATGTACTTCATTGGAAACTGTGGGGATATACTAGTTTTGAATTGGTAGAATATAGGATAAAAAGCAGCAGACTTTTTAGTTAGGAGTTAGAGGAGGAAAAAAGGAGGAAGGAGAAGGAGAAGGAAGGAAGTCAGTCAGGAGGAGAAGTCATGGAGAACATGCAGAAGGAATGATTCTTGGGATGGCAATCTTTAACTTGCAAGTATAAATATGATAGTAATTGAAACTGTTTGTGAAACTTATGTCATGTTGTTTTATGTTATGTAACGAAGGAAGCATAGCATAGCTTAATATAATAATTAGTATATATATCACTACTGTGTATATCTTATTCTGTACGATTTGATCTGCCTGTAAATAAATAATCATATAAAAAGAGCGGTAATATTCAAGCTTGAACTCTCTTTAAGGAATCTTAATTTCATAATTTCATAAGTCATATATATATATATATATATAAGGACTGCATATATTTATTAGCCACTTAGTAAGCCTGACATAATATACTTGCAGATATATATGATAAATGCATATTAATTGAAATATATCAATATATTAAATCTGGAGAGCCACAGGTTGGCCAGGCCTGATATATGATATATTAAATATTAATATTCATAAATATGATTCCATAAATCAATATTGGCGACCACGAAGGGACTTGTTATTACTGAATCTGATTATCTGATTTATAATATTTATGAGGAGTAGCAAATGCTATAAGCTGGCTACCAAATCTGCAGAATCACGGTGGGGATGTATCTATGAAAATTTATTACCATTGTGTAATGTCAATTTTGTATTCTGTATAACCTAGGATAAATGTGTTAGTGCAATATACGTTATTTTAACTAACATAATATCTATTAGGAAGCAGCACCAATGGCTGTAAGCCTGCTGGCAAAGTACAAGATCACAGTGGAATAGGTTACAAATGAGAATAAAGAATTTAAAGGCCTAGAATAGAAAATGTGCACAGTGGAAATGAATATTTCCAAATAAATGTATAAATGTACCAGGTATTAGAGTTTAACCTTAAGACACCGGTCAATCTTAAGGAGAGGATACCTTCAGTACTAAAAACAAAGAATATATAAATTTAGCATTGTAATGTTAAATATGCAAAAAGTTGCAGCAGCATTAGTAAAAATGCGCAGAACTGCGGCTTTAGAAGCCAAACAGAAATGTAAAGAAGGATCAGGTTCACGTCTTCGTAAGGCGTGCCTGACCATTAATGCAAAAATGCATTCATTATTTAAGTCCCTTAAACAGAAAAATAAACAGAAAAAGTTTGGGGCAGAAGCAAAAAGCCTGGCAGATTGTAAGCAAACTGTCATGACCTCTCAGGAGGAGATAAAAGAAAGTACAAGGGAGAACATTGTAGATGTAGGTGAGACTCAGGACAGCATTGTCCATGTGCAGCACACAGAGTCTGCTATGGTCACACAGACCACCAGCAGAACAGCCTCTTTGGTAAAGGAAGAAAGTAGCAATGTGCAGGATGTGTCTATCATCAGACAGCACATTAATGTAAAGGAGGTAGCAGCAATAGGAGATGTCCCCTATACTGTGTCTAGTAAGGGGGAAGATCAGTGTAATTCAGATTATGAGTATTCTGCTGAATACACTCTCAGAGTTCCCAATGTAAATGAAGAATTTGTTATGCCCTTAGGCAAAGGTGAATTGTCAGCAGACTTAAACACTGATAGCTGCAGTACAGTGCACACAGGGGTGGAGAAGTTCCCCATGGTGAAAACTCCCATGGCAACCAGAGTTGCAAACCTTGAAATGTATTCACCTGGAAACATGTTTAAAGGGAAAATCCATGAAATTAATTCAGGAATGCATGTTTACAAACAAAGTTCCCAATCTTTTGTAACCCCCACACAACACTCAGAGACATCTAGTGATGGTGCAAATGTTTTCAGGTCAGAGAGACCACATGCAGAGTGTCATTCTGCAAACCACACACCAATTAACAATGACAAAAAGGATCACCAGGATGAGAATGTTTTTATGCCCTGGTGCCATAACCATTTTATTACAGGTGTGGAAAGACAGAAAGCCCTGGGACCTGCAATACATATTTGGCAAAGTCTAACAAGTTTCCCCACAAAAGTAGGTTTTTTCAGAAGCTCCAAGATTCTTCCAAACTAAGGAGCCACACCAAGCAGCAAACACTATGGTTGGAGACAGTCTGGGACCAGGCTGCGTCACAAGGGAGTATGGTCACAAGTGAATACGGTAGTATCATTCCTTTACTTGTTAGATCCAATGTAGCCATTGTTTGCTTTGATGTTCAAACAGCCACAGTTTCCAAATTAAACCTGCATCATATCTGCAGCGACAATTGTGCTGTCATTGACACACAATGTGACAGGAAAGATTGGCACAGGCCAGAAACAATTGTTTGTTTGTTATTCAATCTTTAAAGACACATTTGTAAATTCTGTACCTGATAACATGCAGCAGACAGGACAGAATGCATAGCAAGCTATGTTAAATCACTATAAATATCTGTGATATTCATTGTATGTCTTTTTGTTTGATTCATAGTAATCCTGGCAACCTGTATACAGAATGGTGCAAGACTCCAAAAAGACTCCAATTTACAAGCGAAAAGGTCTTCATTAACCCTTTCATCGCTGCTATCCAGCAAAATCTACATAGCATCCCTAAAGACTGATATATGGACAAATCCTCAAGGAGTTTTCCAGTTTCACAAGAAAGGGGAAGGTTTTCATTAACCCTTTCATCACAAGTAATCATTACTTGTCTTTCAAACTACATGTACACCCCCACAACAGTGTACAGCACATCTCATCACTGTGATTATACAGAACTGTCTCATCCCTTCATATACCTTAATCAAATATATATGTAAACATTTGTCTGATATATATATATATATATATATATTTTATATCATTGTATTATATACCCTGTAAATATTTTATGTTTTTTTTATATTACACAGTAGATACTACCTATGCTTCCTTCGTAAAAGCTTCAAAAGTAATTGAATATCTAATACTGGATGGAATTAGATTTAGTCAAAGCCATTCCTAAATGATATTTAATATCTGTTTGAAGCAAAATTGTATTCATTTATTGTATTGATAGGATGTTACTATATACACATCAAAAGCATTTTAAATAATTATTAGTCAAAATATAGGTAGGATAGAAAACGCCTTTATATGGGTTAAACTGGTATAGGGTTATTTAAGATTGAGATGTATAAATAGGTTCAAGGTAGAATAAGGAGACTTAAGACTGCATGGTAATTTATTCAGTGAGGAAATACAGAACAGAGTAGGTGTACTACTCACAGCCATTTGTGGTACTATTGCCCGAAGACAATTAAGACCTACTATTAACAAGGAAAGAAAGAAAGAAAGAAAGAAAGAAAGAAAGAAAGAAAGAAAGAAAGAAAGGGGAAAAAAAAAAAAAAAAGACTTTCATATATGCCTGTTCTATTCAAAATCGCAACCTGTTTGTGCAAAAGCAATATGGACACTTGTCACAACTGCGGCATTGGAAAAACATTTAAAGGACGCACAAGGCTAAAGACCATTACTGAGGGTCGTCACAAGTACTGAATGTTCAAGACACAGCACTCGACGTACACAGCCCTCTGCCTCAAACAGCGAAATGGCAAGCAAAGGAGCAGCTGCTATGAAGAATTCTACTTCAACTGCCTCCATAATGCAAACGCAAGGCGTCTCCAATTGCAAGCAAACCACGCAGATGACAGTCTTATCCCAGTAAATTGCTACAGACAAGAACAGCAAAAATGTCCAAACGTACTGATCCAGATACAGAAAAAAGGTCTACAATTGGGCTATGGTATTCCAAATGTCTGTAGAAATTAGTTTTCCTCATGAATACTGAATAAAACCTCAGTCTTGGTCTGCTTTAGTTAAAAGTAAAAGTAGAATAAGGTTAGGTAAGCTAAGAATTTTTAGAGATTTTTAAAATCATAATGGTTATTATTATTACACTTATGGTTTATATTAGGGTTACAACAAAAGTTATGTTTTGAAGAAATATTTTGAAATGTATTTGGAAGCAATTACGCTAGTTTAATGTGTGGCCAATCAAAATAATTTCTCATGGCCACAAGGGGGCGACTGTTGCCATATTGACCATTACATAACAATATAATTTAGTAGGTACCAAAGTTAGAACAAATTCTGTAAATTAAATATGATTTATTACCCAATGTGATTTTAACCAGTTAAGAGTGTGTGTATATATATATTATTGTAAGGTATAACTTAAATAGGTTTGAATGTATTAGTCTTATGTTTTGAGAATTTAGTAGCATGTATTTCTGTGTGTTTTACTGCAAGATTATGGGTCATTATGTAAGAGACAGGTTTTCTCTGTGTAAGCCATATAACCAGAATACACAATACATTGAGCATTACACAAATTCATCCCTTCCATGCCATTATTCATATCTGTATTAATCAAAGGATTAATGTCTGATCTGCGCTATACCAAGTACAATTAAATCAAAGTTTACATGATATGTAGATATATGTATACTGTATACTTGATTCACACACAGCAAATAAATAATTATAACTTGGTGGATAAAGTCAATAGGTCACCTAGCTCAGGTCTCATAATATGCAAACAGTTACTGGTATGAACAGGGTGCATTGGAATTCACAATCAAAGATCTTCATACCTTTAGAAAGTATATCAACCAGCTGGCCTATTGTCCAGTTATACTGCTGGCCAGAGGCAATGATAATATAGGATCAAACCCACTATAAACAGGTCACAATCATTTATGCTAACACCCTAGGGCCTAGGCGAAATAGATCGTTTACACATCCATACAAAGGTAGATCTCTGATGGATAAAGAAATACCAAATTTTATGATCCCAAATTCCCTACATACTCACCACCGTGGGACGGAGTTAGCAGAGAACGTTTTATTACACTTTGGAATCTGTCAAAACCTATAATTATGTACTTCATTGGAAACTGTGGGGATATACTAGTTTTGAATTGGTAGAATATAGGATAAAAAGCAGCAGACTTTTTAGTTAGGAGTTAGAGGAGGAAAAAAGGAGGAAGGAGAAGGAGAAGGAAGGAAGTCAGTCAGGAGGAGAAGTCATGGAGAACATGCAGAAGGAATGATTCTTGGGATGGCAATCTTTAACTTGCAAGTATAAATATGATAGTAATTGAAACTGTTTGTGAAACTTATGTCATGTTGTTTTATGTTATGTAACGAAGGAAGCATAGCATAGCTTAATATAATAATTAGTATATATATCACTACTGTGTATATCTTATTCTGTACGATTTGATCTGCCTGTAAATAAATAATCATATAAAAAGAGCGGTAATATTCAAGCTTGAACTCTCTTTAAGGAATCTTAATTTCATAATTTCATAAGTCATATATATATATATATATATATATATATAAGGACTGCATATATTTATCAGCCACTTAGTAAGCCTGACATAATATACTTGCAGATATATATGATAAATGCATATTAATTGAAATATATCAATATATTAAATACCATATATGATATATTAAATATTAATATTCATAAATATGATTCCATAAATCAATAGGTGGAACTGAGGACCCGTCCTCAGTGTTTGCCGACAGTGGTTTCA
The DNA here is from genome assembly GCF_028390025.1 of Pseudophryne corroboree. Lineage (NCBI taxonomy): Eukaryota > Metazoa > Chordata > Amphibia > Anura > Myobatrachidae > Pseudophryne > Pseudophryne corroboree. Next base: position 508,436,288 of record NC_086450.1, on the reverse strand, counting down.
GCTTTTCATGTCAGTCAACCCATTGTGATTCCGGTGTTATCTGACGCTTCCATTGGGCCAGAGTCCTTGGATGTGGTGAGTGCTCTGAAGATCTATGTCAAAAGGACGGCTCGTCATCGGAAATCTGACTCGCTGTTTGTCCTTTATGATGCCACCAAGATTGGTCATCCAGCTTCCAAGCAATCCATTGCTCATTGGCTCATGTTGACCATTCAACAGGCCTATACCTCGGCGGCTCTGCCTTTGCCGACGTCTATTCAGGCCCACTCGACGAGGTCTGTGGGCTCTTCCTGGGTGGCTGCCTGGGGTGTCTCGGCCTTACAGTTGTGCCGAGCTGCTACTTGGTCTAGTTCGAACACTTTTGTGAACTTCTATCGGTACAACACCGTGGCCCAGGATGACCTTCAGTTTCGTCAGGCGGTTTTACAGGGGTCTCAGCACTCTCCCACCCGTTTGGGAGCTTTGGGACTTCCCCATGTTACTAAAATACAGATCCCCAGTATCCACTAGGACGTCAGAGATAATAGGAATTTAATACCTACCGGTAATTCCTTTTCTTGTAGTCCGTAGTGGATACTGAGCACCCGCCTCAGTGCTTCGATTCCTGCTTACCTGAGTAAGTTTTTGGTTGGCCTGCCGTTGTGTTCCAGTTCTGTTGTTGGGATAGCTGTGCTATCCTGGTTGGGTTGGTGTTGCTATCCTCTGTTCTGGTTAGCGCCCTCCTTTTAGTTATGGTTGTGCGTTGGCTTGTTGCCTCACCGCTGTTGTATTATTCCTTCTCTCGTGGTATGTCCGTCTCCTCGGGCACAGTTTTCCTAGACTGAGTCTGGTAGGAGGGGCATAGAGGGGAGGAGCCAGCACACACATACACACACTAAAGGTTTTAAAGTGCCAGGCTCCAGTGGACCCGATCCATACCCATGGTACTAAAGTACAGATCCTTAGTATCCACTACGGACTACGAGAAAAAGAATTACCGCTACTGTAGGTATTAAATTCCTATTTTCTCTTCTGTTCATTCACTTTGCATTTTGTTAATCGATAAAAATAAACTAATAACGTTTCTATTTTTTAAAGCATTCTTTCTTTGCAGCATTTTTTCCACACCTGCCTAAAATTTTGCACGGTACTCAATATCGGAAGCCGGTATTACCATTCAATGATGGGCTTCAGGTGTCTATCCCTAACCCGGCATGAAAATCAGCAGCTGCACTCATTTCTGTCACTGCTCCCAAGTTCCAGCTAGCTACAACAAGGAACCTAAAGGAAAAGTCTGCTGCCATCTATTCCCCCGCTGCTTCGGTCACTACCGCGTCACCAACTGCTAGGATCTCCTGCGCAGCTCACGGCGTTTAAGGAGGAACCCAAACCCGACAGCTGAAACCAATACTCCTAAACCTCTGCACAATATTGTAGAATCTGGCTAGACCGTGGTTACTTACCATCACATCAAAGCCAGGTCCTGTGGCCGTGCCTGCTGCACAGCAGCTGGTAGGCTTGTAGTGAGAATACAGTGGTCTAGCATAGGAAGACCATCGCTTCTACACCATTTGATGGAAGTGAATATCAGAAAGCCGCCATCGAATGCAAAAACCACTAACATCAGCAAAAAAAATTTTTTTTAAGGTATTAAACTATCAAATATCGATGTCCAACCCTACAACACAGCAATTCCCATTCTGTGGAGACTCCTGCCAAGCCTCCGTTGGCCAAACGCGTTTGGGTCTTCAGTAGCAGCTTGTCACAGTCTTTTACCTATTGTCCTACCTCTTCAAGCGAGTGAAGGAAGCGGACTATCATGCCCACCTGTTAGCGATATCCTAATACTTCTACCAGAAGCTTCACTGACATGGTTCCTTTTCCGGTCAGTGGCCTCATTTACCGCTGATCTGATTCTTTCCAGAGCTCATTATGGTATTGTCACATCTGAGCTGACGGGTCTTGAGCCCTTCTTGGCTAGATCATTGCAACATTTATCTGCAGACCAATCTAGGGTGATAAAAAAAATGCTTATGATTTTAAGGGCACAGGTAATGAGAGCCACTCAGATTCCCGGCTATCGAGAGCCAAGGGTCTGCGTGTAACCATGCAGGCTTCCTAGCCCCCATTTCCATTGGCCAGTTGTGCATGCTGAGGCGAAGGTTCCGATGTTGGGTCCCAGCTTGCAATGCCGGTCGCAGCGCTGGGATCGCAGCTACTTGCAGGAGGTGTCTCTTCTAATGAGATGTCTTCTGCATGCCCCTCCTGGAGATCGGACAGAAATACAATGCTGTAGATAATTGGAGTGGAATCAACAATGGCGCTGTGTGGATAGAGCTGCCTAGGTGTTTTTCTGGTGGGACGCAACCACAAAAATTCAAGAAAAATAGCAGAAAGAGTGAGAAACACCTTTGGCGCTCCACAGTTTACAAGCAAAGATCGTGAAATTTCACATACAAGCATATTAAAACATGGCGAAGGCAACAAAAACCATTTGAAATCCCTAGCACCCCTAGAGGGGCAGACAGCAGCACAGAGTATATCAGGAGACAGCATAACTCCGGAATTGCTGGAACAATGTACTAAAAAATTGTTACACATATGCCTTACAATCTAGCAACAAACACTGTGGGAGGAAGACACCCCTAGCATTCATAGGGGTGGGACAGTAGCACAGAGTATGTCAGCAGACAGCAAAACTGTGGAAAGCCTGGAGCAATTTACACCAAACTTGGTACACATCTGACTTGAAATCTTGGAACTAACTCTGTGGGGGTTAGACACCGCTAGCACCCTGAGGGGTGGGGCAGCAGCACAGAGTATTTCAGGAGACAGCAAAACTATGGAAGGCCTGGAGCTATTTACACCAAACTTGGTACACATCTCGCTTACAATGTGGGAACAAACTCTGTGGGGTTAGCCACCCCTAGCACTCATACGAGTGGGACAGCAGCACAGAGTATTTCAGGAGACAGCATAACTCCCGAATGGCTAGACCAATTTACAACAAACTGGGTATACATATGACTTACACTCGGTAAACAAACAATTTGGGGGTCAGACACCCCTAGCATCCCTAGGGGTGGGACAGCAGCACAGAGTATGTCAGCAGACAGCATAACTGTGGAATGCCTGGAGCAATTTACACCAAACTTGCTACACATATTACTTACACTCTGGGAACAAACACTGTGGGGGTAACACACCACTAGCACCCCTAGGTGTGGCCCAGCAGCACAAACTATCAGGACATGCATGATATGTCAGTGATAACAGGGCTGCATGTGACACGGACAGTGACATGATGTGAGGAGGGGAATGGAGGTAGCACGAACCTACACACTGAGAGTTATATAGTGGAAGTAGCACGGTCCCCCAGCAGGACATTGGGTTTTCATTTTATTGATGTGTATAACATTTTTTTTTAAATTGCGTAGTTTTTATTGAAAATTTTGAATAAACACCCCAACACACTAAAAAAAATAAAAAAAAATAATACCATAAACAATAATGGCAGATATAGTAAGGTATACAGTATGCAACCAGAAGTATGGTCAGGCAATGGTCACAGGATATAGTTACAGTGCACTTCCGACAAATCAGGAAATACAATACGCCCCACAGTATAACAGTAAGTAGTAAGAACCCACAGGTGCCATGTGAGCTCACACATCAAGGATAAAGTAAAAAGACTGACACACAGGGCATAGAAAAATACAGAAGTATTGACACTGCAGACCAGAAATAAAACACTCGCAAAGTTATGTAGAATAAAATAAAAATTAATGAAAATCCTAAAACATCTGCCATATATAAAAACAAAACAAAAAAACCCTACAATATATAACAAAAACAACCCCCCCCCCCCCCAAAAAAAAAAAAACCACCTCACAACCCCCCTTTCCCTCCCTCCCTTCCCTGAAACCAGGATAAATAATAAGAATTTACTTACCGATAATTCTATTTCTCGTAGTCCGTAGTGGATGCTGGGGACTCCGTAAGGACCATGGGGAATAGCGGCTCCGCAGGAGACAGGGCACAAAAGTAAAAGCTTTAGGATCAGGTGGTGTGCACTGGCTCCTCCCCCTATGACCCTCCTCCAAGCCTCAGTTAGGATACTGTGCCCGGACGAGCGTACTCAATAAGGAAGGATTTTGAATCCCGGGTAAGACTCATACCAGCCACACCAATCACACTGTACAACCTGTGATCTGAACCCAGTTAACAGCATGATAACAGCGGAGCCTCTGAAAAGATGGCTCACAACAATAATAACCCGATTTTTGTAACAATAACTATGTACAAGTATTGCAGACAATCCGCACTTGGGATGGGCGCCCAGCATCCACTACGGACTACGAGAAATAGAATTATCGGTAAGTAAATTCTTATTTTCTCTGACGTCCTAAGTGGATGCTGGGGACTCCGTAAGGACCATGGGGATTATACCAAAGCTCCCAAATGGGCGGGAGAGTGCGGATGACTCTGCAGCACCGAATGAGAGAACTCCAGGTCCTCCTCAGCCAGGGTATCAAATTTGTAGAATTTTTCAAACGTGTTTGCCCCTGACCAAGTAGCAGCTCAGCAAAGTTGTAAAGCCGAGACCCCTCGGGCAGCCGCCCAAGATGAGCCCACCTTCCTTGTGGAATGGGCATTTACATATTTTGGCTGTGGCAGGCCTGCCACAGAATGTGCAAGCTGAATTGTACTACACATCCAACTAGCAATCGTCTGCTTAGAAGCAAGAGCACCCAGTTTGTTGGGTGCATACAGGATAACAGCAAGTCAGTTTTCCTGACTCCAGCCGTCCTGGAAATCTATATTTTCAGGGCCCTGACAACATCTAGCAACTTGGAGTCCTCCAAGTCCCTAGTAGCCGCAGGTACCACAATAAGCTGGTTCAGGTGAAACGCTGACACCACCTTAGGGAGAAACTGGGGACGAGTCCGCAGCTCTGCCCTGTCCGAATGGACAATCAGATATGGGCTTTTGTGAGACAACGCCGCCAATTCTGACACTCGCCTGGCCGAGGCCAGGGCCAACAGCATGGTCACTTTCCATGTGAGATATTTCAAATCCACAGATTTGAGCGGTTTAAACCAATGTGATTTGAGGAATCCCAGAACTACGTTGAGATCCCACAGTGCCACTGGAGGCACAAAAGGGGGTTGTATATGCAGTACTCCCTTGACAAACTTCTGGACTTCAGGAACTGAAGCCAATTCTTTCTGGAAGAAAATCGACAGGGCCGAAATTTGAACCTTAATGGACCCCAATTTGAGGCCCATAGACACTCCTGTTTGTAGGAAATGCAGGAATCGACCGAGTTGAAATTCCTCCGTGGGGGCCTTCCTGGCCTCACACCATGCAACATATTTTCGCCAAATGCGGTGATAATGTTGTGCGGTCACCTCCTTCCTGGCTCTGACCAGGGTAGGGATGACCTCATCCGGAATGTCTTTTTCCCTTAGGATCCGGCGTTCAACCGCCATGCCGTCAAACGCAGCCGCGGTATGTCTTGGAACAGACATGATCCTTGCTGAAGCAAGTCCCTTCTTAGTATCTCTTGAAGTTCCGGGTACCAAGTCCTTCTTGGCCAATCCGGAGCCACGAGTATAGTTCTTACACCTCTCCGTCTTATAATTCTCAGTACCTTGGGTATGAGAGGCAGAGGAGGGAACACATACACCGACTGGTACACCCACGGTGTTACCAGAGCGTCCCAGCTATTGCCTGAGGGTCTCTTGACCTGGCGCAATACCTGTCCAGTTTTTTGTTCATACGGGACGCCATCATGTCCACCTTTGGTCTTTCCCAACGGTTCACAATCATGTGGAAGACTTCCAGATGAAGTCCCCACTCTCCCGGGTGGAGGTCGTTCCTGCTGAGGAAGTCTGCTTCCCAGTTGTCCACTCCCGGAATGAACACCGCTGACAGTGTTATCACATGATTTTTCGCCCAGCGAAGAATCCTTGCTGCCATTGCCCTCCTGCTTCTTGTGCCGCCCTGTCTGTTTACGTGGGCGACTGCCGTGATGTTGTCCGACTGGATCAGCACCGGTTGACTTTGAAGCAGAGGTCTTCCTAGGCTCAGAGCATTGTAAATTGCCCTTAGCTCCAGTATATTTATGTGGAGAGAAGTCTCCAGACTTGACCACACTCCTTGGAAATTTCTTCCCTGTGTGACTGCTCCCCAGCCTCTCAGGCTGGCATCCGTGGTCACCAGAACCCAGTCCTGAATGCCGAATGTGCTGCCCTCTAGTAGATGAGCACTCTGCAGCCACCACAGAAGAGACACCCTTGTCCTTGGAGACAGGATTATCCGCTGATGCATCTGAAGATGCGATCCGGACCATTCGTCCAGCAGATCCCACTGAAAAATTCTTGCGTGAAATCTGCCGAATGGAATCGCTTCGTAAGAAGCCACCATTTTTCCCAGGACTCTTGTGCATTGATGCACTGACACTTGGCCTGGTTTTAGGAGGTTTCTGACTAGCTCGGATAATTCCCTGGCTTTCTCCTCCGGGAGAAACACCTTTTTCTGGACTGTGTCCAGAATCATCCCTAGGAACAGCAGACGTGTCGTCGGAATCAGCTGCGATTTTGGAATATTTAGAATCCACCCGTGCTGTCGTAGAACTACTTGAGATAGTGCTACTCCGACCTCCAACTGTTCTCTGGACCTTGCCCTTATCAGGAGATCGTCCAAGTAAGGGATAATTAAGACGCCTTTTCTTTGAAGAAGAATCATCATTTCGGCCATTACCTTGGTAAAGACCCGGGGTGCCGTGGACAATCCAAACGGCAGCGTCTGAAACTGATAGTGACAGTTCTGTACCACGAACCTGAGGTACCCTTGGTGAGAAGGGCAAATTGGGACATGGAGGTAAGCATCCTTGATGTCCAGGGACACCATATAGTCCCCTTCTTCCTGGTTCGCTATCACTGCTCTGAGTGACTCCATCTTGATTTGAACCTTTGTATGTAAGTGTTCAAAGATTTCAGATTTAGAATAGGTCTCACCGAGCCGTCTGGCTTCAGTACCACAAATAGTGTGGAATAATACCCCTTTCCTTGTTGTAGGAGGGGTACTTTGATTATCACCTGCTGGGAATACAGCTTGTGAATTGTTTCCAATACTGCCTCCCTGTCGGAGGGAGACGTTGGTAAAGCAGACTTCAGGAACCTGCTAGGGGGAGACGTCTCGAATTTCCAATCTGTACCCCTGGGATACTACTTGTAGGATCCAGGGGTCCACTTGCGAGTGAGCCCACTGCGCGCTGAAACTCTTGAGACGACCCCCCACCGCACCTGAGTCCGCTTGTACGGCCCCAGCGTCATGCTGAGGACTTGGCAGAAGCGGTGGAGGGCTTCTGTTCCTAGGAAGGGGCTGCCTGCTGCAGTCTTCTTCCCTTTCCTCTACCCCTGGGCAGATATGACTGGCCTTTTGCCCGCTTGCCCTTATGGGGACGAAAGGACTGAGGCTGAAAAGACGGTGTCTTTTTCTGCTGAGATGTGACTTGGGGTAAAAAAGGTGGATTTTCCAGCTGTTGCCGTGGCCACCAGGTCCGATGGACCGACCCCAAATAACCCCTCCCCTTTATACGGCAATACTTCCATGTGCCGTTTGGAATCTGCATCACCTGACCACTGTCGTGTCCATAAACATCTTCTGGCAGATATGGACATCGCACTTACTCTTGATGCCAGAGTGCAAATATCCCTCTGTGCATCTCGCATATATAGAAATGCATCCTTTAAATGCTCTATAGTCAATAAAATACTGTCCCTGTCAAGGGTATCAATATTTTCAGTCAGGGAATCCGACCAAGCCACCCCAGCGCTGCACATCCAGGCTGAGGCGATCGCTGGTCGCAGTATAACACCAGTATGTGTGTATATACTTTTTAGGATATTTTCCAGCCTCCTATCAGCTGGCTCCTTGAGGGCGGCCGTATCTGGAGACGGTAACGCCACTTGTTTTGATAAGCGTGTGAGCGCCTTATCCACCCTAAGGGGTGTTTCCCAACGCGCCCTAACTTCTGGCGGGAAAGGGTATAACGCCAATAATTTTCTATCGGGGGAATCCCACGCATCATCACACACTTTATTTAATTTATCTGATTCAGGAAAAACTACAGGTAGTTTTTTCACACCCCACATAATACCCTTTTTTGTGGTACTTGTAGTATCAGACATATGTAACACCTCCTTCATTGCCCTTAACATGTAACGTGTGGCCCTAATGGAAAATACGTTTGTTTCTTCACCGTCGACACTGGAGTCAGTGTCCGTGTCTGTGTCTGTGTCGACCGACTGAGGTAAATGGGCGTTTTAAAGCCCCTGACGGTGTTTGAGACGCCTGGACAGGTACTAATTGGTTTGCCGGCCGTCTCATGTCGTCAACCGACCTTGCAGCGTGTTGACATTATCACGTAATTCCCTAAATAAGCCATCCATTCCGGTGTCGACTCCCTAGAGAGTGACATCACCATTACAGGCAATTGCTCCGCCTCCTCACCAACATCGTCCTCATACATGTCGACACACACGTACCGACACACAGCACACACACAGGGAATGCTCTGATAGAGGACAGGACCCCACTAGCCCTTTGGGGAGACAGAGGGAGAGTTTGCCAGCACACACCAAAACGCTATAATTATACAGGGACAACCTTATATAAGTGTTTTCCCTTATAGCATCTTAATATATAATAATATCGCCAAATAAGTGCCCCCCCTCTCTGTTTTAACCCTGTTTCTGTAGTGCAGTGCAGGGGAGAGCCTGGGAGCCTTCCTAGCAGCGGAGCTGTGTAGGAAAATGGCGCTGTGTGCTGAGGAGAATAGGCCCCGCCCCCTTTTCGGCGGGCTTCTTCTCCCGTTTTTCTGACAACCTGGCAGGGGTTAAATACATCCATATAGCCCCAGAGGCTATATGTGATGTATTTTTAGCCAGCATAGGTACTTTCATTGCTGCCCAGGGCGCCCCCCCCCAGCGCCCTGCACCCTCAGTGACCGTTGGTGTGAAGTGTGCTGAGAGCAATGGCGCACACCTGCCGTGCTGTGCGCTACCTTAAGAAGACTGGGAAGTCTTCAGCCGCCGATTTCTGGACCTCTTCTCTCTTCAGCATCTGCAAGGGGGTCGGCGGCGCGGCTCCGGTGACCCATCCAGGCTGTACCTGTGATCGTCCCTCTGGAGCTAGTGTCCAGTAGCCTAAGAAGCCAATCCATCCTGCACGCAGGTGAGTTCACTTCTTCTCCCCTAAGTCCCTCGTTGCAGTGAGCCTGTTGCCAGCAGGACTCACTGAAAATAAAAAACCTAACAAAACTTTTACTCTAAGCAGCTCTTTAGGAGAGCCACCTAGATTGCACCCTTCTCGGCCGGGCACAAAAACCTAACTGAGGCTTGGAGGAGGGTCATAGGGGGAGGAACCAGTGCACACCACCTGATCCTAAAGCTTTTACTTTTGTGCCCTGTCTCCTGCGGAGCCGCTATTCCCCATGGTCCTTACGGAGTCCCCAGCATCCACTTAGGACGTCAGAGAAAAATAAATAAAAATGACTGGGGCAATTAAAAAAAAAAAGAAATATGGCCAAAATGTAAATATAATAGATCTCCCTCTTAGAAGAGTAAGAATATGCAAATATGGAGATATGTTAAATGACCCTGAGATATAAGGAATGGTGCTTGTTGTACCCTGCAGATATAACGGTGTACACAGATATATAAACTCTTAAATAAGAGATGGTCAAATACAACAGAACTTGGAACCATTGAATAATAAAATTATAGCAATGGTTAGAAGGATATATAAGCTTGTAACTAAAGGCCCATACACACTGGGCGATTTTGAGCTGAGAGCAGGTCACTTTTGGTGTGTTGAGCTGCTTTCAGCTCAAAGCCACCCAGTGTGTATGGACAAGCGGTGAGCTCTGATGCGCGCTCCTGCTTCATCGCTGGTGGCTGCCGTTGATCTACTGGTATTACCAGTAGATGAGCGGCGGGGTGAGCGGCTTTCCATAGCATCCTGCTATGGAAAGCCGCTGACATCGCTGGGCAGGGGGGAAAAGCGCTCAGTGTATATGCACCTTAAGAGATGTCCAAATGAAACATTGCTTGGAACCATGAAATAACTAAATTGTACTAATGAAAAGATATACAGAAAATATAGAATATGAGAGCACATAGTATATTATAGAATATCACTAATAAAATAAAACATAGCAAGGGTTCCCGGCAGCCAGCGAAGCAGTGCACAGACTTCACAAAAAAAAATAATAATAATTAGTCCGGGGGGTAAGCCCATTCTGGAACCAAGTAGTCCAGCGGTTCACAAGCAGCAACCGGTAAATAGATGGAGGGGGTCATTCCGAATTGTTCGCTCGTTGCCGATTTTCGCTATGCTGCGATTTGTTGCTAACTGCGCATGGTACGCAGAGCGCATGCGCTAAGTTATTTAACACAAAACTTAGTAGATTTGCTGGTGTTCGAACGACGATTTTCAGTCGCACTGCTGATCGGTGAGTGATTGACAGGAAAGGGGCGTTTCTGGGTGATAACTGAGCGTTTTCTGAGAGTGTGCTAAAAAAACGCAGGCGTGTCAGGGAAAAACGCAGGAGTGTCTGGAGAAACGGGGGAGTGGCTGGCGGAACGCAGGGCGTGTTTGTGACGTCAAACCAGGAACTAAACGACTGAGCTGATCGCAATCTAGGAGTAGGTCCGGAGCTACTCAGAAACTGCAAAGAATTATTTAGTAGCAGTTCTGCTAATCTTTCATTCACAATTCTGCTAAGCTAAGATACACTCCCAGAGGGCGGCGGCCTAGCGTGTGCAATGCTGCTAAAAGCAGCTAGCGAGCGAACAACTCGGAATGAGGGCCGGAGTCAATAACCAACTTGCACAGAATTTTCAAAGTAGTGAAGAGGGTAGGCCACAGTTCCATGAAAACTGTTAAATGGAAAACCGTCCCTTCCCCTAACACCTCAACGATTTGCAATACAACACGATAACAGTTCTCCCCCATGATCAAGGAAGTCACACTGCGGAGCCTCAAATGAAGTTGTAGTGGGGGTCCAAACAGTCATCAACGATAAAATGGAGGCAAACGCCGACATCCCAAGCACCATCACCAACTGCGAAAAACGGTGAATATGCTTCAGATAAATCTGCAACTCCCCCGATTCAGTCATGATGCATAGGTCAGGAGAACCCACAACACTAAGCACAGGCTGTAGCGGAGCAGCAGGCATCACAATCACAGGCTCTCCCAAGGGCTCTGAGGGTATTAACACAAGCGGGCAGATGGACCCCGCAGAAGAATCAGCCACCGTATCAGTGTCTTCTTTGAACATATTAAGAACCCTTTTCTCGGATTCCACTATAGCTTGCAGGATAGAGGAGAGTGAGTGTCCAGAAATATTAACAGGGTTAACCATGGCTACGGAGGAGAAGCAGTATGGTACAGCAATGGAGCAATATATCACAGAAATAAGTATATAGTGGCATAGGTGTGCGCAGGGGGGGGGGGTGCCTGGTGCGCACAGGCACCCCCTAATGTCTGGCACCCCGATCTCACATGCCTGATGCAGCGAGCAGGCTTATTACTGTCCGCTCTGTGACAGTGAGTGACTGACTTGTAAGTAAGCTGCTGCAGCTTGCTGGGGAAAGAGAGAGGGAGCCAGACCAGGCTGCGGAGGAGCAGTGTAATTGCAGTGAGTGCCATCAGGGGTGCTTGTTTGGTGCACACTACAACATCTGACAATGTATCTGCTTTATTAGGATTGGTACAAGGGTGGATATTTTATATTGAGTTGATCGTCAATAGATGGTGCTAGACACGCCCAAAAGGCGGTGCTAGACACACCCCTCCAACGGTGCACCCCCTAATAAAATGTGCTGCGCACGCCTATGTATAGTGGTCCTCCAGGTGTATGTGGGTGTCACAGCAGTCAGCAGCCTAAGCAGAGGCACAGCAGACAAGGTGAATATATAAATTCCTTCACGACCACAGTATCAAAGGAACAATATTGGAGGCACTTATGGAGTGTGAGATTGGCAGCACTTACTGCTGAGCACAGGAGAGAAGCTGCACACATACAGCACAGCGCCACCTCAGACACGCAGACCCAGCAAGGGAGGTAAGATGGCGGCTCCGTGGCGGGAAAGTGCACCCACGGCGATCAGCTCCCCGGACCCGGCAAGGAGAGGCTCCACTGTCGTACCCGCTGCAGTCCGCCAGAACCCAGAGTCCTCAGCCGCCAGCCGGAGCAGTCACGAGATAGCCGCGACTGGAAGTAGGTAGCCGCGACCGGAAGTAGTGCTGCGCTCGGCACAGGATCGCCAGGCGAGGCCGGCATCCGCGTCCCCCGCACAGGAGAGTCAGGAAGGGCAAGGCAGCACTGCAGGCACAGCCTCACCACACTCACCGGAGGGTGAGTATGTATTCATAAACCTGCACAGCAAGTTGCAAACAGCTCAGCGCCAGAGATCAGGATATTATAAACGGATGTATGGAGGGAGCTACAGCTTAGTGCTGCTACTCCATGCTGATCCAAGCCACCCCCCGATGTGTATAACATTTTTCATGCTTTTTTTATACTATGTTATTTATACTGTGTGTTTAATATTTAAATTAATTTTTGTAAACAAACCTTCTTAAAATCCCGGGCAACGCCGGTACTCCAGCTAGTATGTATATATATGAATTTCTACAGTGGCGTAACTACTGCCCCGCAGCCCTCACGGTGGCTTGGGGGCGAGGGGCTGCGGGGGCGCCACTGATTTAGTGCAGATTGACATGCGGACGAGCGTCCGCATGTCAATCTGCGGTCTCCTTCCCTCCGCTGCTGTAAGGAGGGACACGGAGGGCACAGCGCGCGCCTCTCCCGTGTCCCTCCTGGGTCTCCGGCGGGTCTAATAAAGGCAGTGCCATTCGTGAGCTCTGATTGGCTCACGAACCGGCACTTCCTTTAACAGACCCGCCGGAGACCCAGGAGGGACACGGGAGAGGCGCGCGCTGTGCCCTCCGTGTCCCTCCATCACAAAGGAGCAGGGGGGGGAGAGCGGGGGAGCGTGGCACTGGGGGAGCATATGTGGCAGTCACTGAGGGGGCATATGTGGCACTGGGGGCACGTAAGTACCTGGCACTGTGGGGGAATATCTGGCACTGGGGGCATATGTGGCACTGGGGGGGTATATTTGGCACTGGGGGCATATGTGGCAGGCACTGAGGAGGCATATGTGGCACTGGGGGCACGTGAGTACCTGGCACTGTGGGGGAATATCTGGCACTGGGGGCATATGTGGCAGGCACTGAGGGGGCATATGTGGCACTGGGGGCACGTGAGTACCTGGCACTGTGGGGGAATATCTGGCACTAGGGGCATATGTGGCACTGGGGGGTATATTTGGCACTGGGGGCATATGTGGTAGGCACTGAGGGGGCATATGTGGCACTGGGGGCACGTGTACCTGGCACTGTGGGGGAATACCTGGCACTGGGGGCATATGTGGCACTGGGAGCATGGCCCTAGCAACAAGCACTGCCCCCTAGCAACGAGCATGACACCCAGTGCATGAAACCCCTGGCAACGAGCATGACACCCTGAGCATGAAAATCCCTGGCACCGTGCATGGAACCAAGAGTATGAAACCCCTGGCAACGAGCAGGTAATTTAAAAGTAATTAGAAGCCTTACTGTAGAACTTAATGTGTAATGGGCATTACGGTGTGTGGCATAATGTATCACGGACATTGCGGTGTGTGTCATAATGTGTCATAGGCATTACGATGTGTGGCATACTATATCACGGGCATTGTGGTATGTGGTATAATGTCTCAGGGGCATTGCAGTGTGGCATAATGTATAACGGGCATTGCGGTGTGTGGCATAGGGTATAACGGGCATTGCGGTATGTGTCATAGGCATTACGGTGTATGGTATACTATATCACGGGCATTGTGATATGTGGTATAATGTCTCAGGGTCATTGCAGTGTGTTGCATAATGTATCACGGACATTGCGGTGTGTGTCATAATGTGTCAGGCATTACGGTGTGTTGTATACTATATCACGGGCATTGTGGTATGTGGTATAATGTCTCAGGGTCATTGCGGTGTGTGTCATAATGTGTCACAGGCATTGTATGTGCTATAATGTATCAGGGGCATTGCAGTGTGTAGCATAATGTATAACGGGCATTGCGATTCCTGTCATAATGTGTCACAGGCATTACGGTGTGTGGCATAATGTGTCACAGGCATTACGGTGTGTGCATATTGTGTCATGTGCATTATTGTGTGTGGCATAATGTCTAAGGAAAAATGACAAGTAATGTAAGGGGCATGAATCAGGATTATTTTTCTTTCCTGTGGTGGCTAACGTCTGGGCGGGCAGGTTGCAAAACTGGGGTATAAGGTAGTCTTTTCCTGCAATGCCACGCCCCTTTATGTGAAGCCACGCCCATGTCAACAAAGCCACGCCCCTTTTTGGCGCCGCACGCATGTTTATCCTTTTACTAGTGCCAATTATGGGGGATAGGGAGGGGGGGGGGGGGGCGCCGAAGAATTTTTTGGCTTGGGGGAGAAAAATTTCTAGTTACGCCACTGAATTTCTTGTAGTCAATTTCTTCTTCCCCGTAATCCCAAGTTTAATTAAGACGGACACTGGGGTCGATTTACCTGCATCCAATAATTTTAAAGGAAGGCATCGTGTCTGGTGGCCGGTGATCAGCATGAAGGGAGGAAGGAAGGGATCCGCAACCTCCCATACATACTCACTCTTTTGCTCCTTGCCAGGAGCTAGACACGGTACGAGTCCATTTTATTACTTACCTGTCGTGTTGTGGATTTACAAAAGAAACTCAGCCGATCGCAAGGAGATTGATAGGAAGAAGGCGTCTCTGGGTGGCATCTGACCGTTTTCTGGGAGTGCCGTGGAAATCGCAGGCGTTTGCAGGGCGGGTGTCTGACGTCAGTTCCGGGACCTGACAAGTTGAAGTGATCGCAGCGGCTTAGTAAGTTCAGAGCTACTCAGAAACTGCACAAAAACTTTTTGCACAGCTCCCCCGCACAAGCGATCGCACACTTGCTATGCCAAAATACATCGGCGGTGACTATCTGATCGCACGGCTGCAAAAAACTGCTACCGTGCGATCAACTCAGAATGACCCCCTACATTTTTGCACCATCCTGTCGCTGTTTGGCGACACGTGTGCGCAGTCATTCGATAATCGTCCGCTGTGCGAAAAATGCACAGCTGCGATCAGGTCTGAATCGGGCCCTTAAACCTCCATTCTTACCTTTGCTTTTCACCCTTTCTTTTTTTTGTGTGAAATATCTACTATACATAGAAAAATCTGTGATTTGGAATTTAGATTTTGAAGTAAAATGTTGATTATTTGTATATTTCACTGTGAGGATTACTGTGTATAAACATAATCCAGGGTATAACATATCCATATATGGACATTAGAGATTGCTTTGACCTTTTAGTTGTAATCCTTCAGATCTCTTTGGTGGGAGGTTAGCAAATGCTCCCTCATTAAATAATCAATTTTGTTATTTTTTTGGCATATTGGAGGGAAGTAAAAAAAAAAAAAAAACATGTGTAGAAATGTTTTGATTGGTAATTTCTACACGTTCCCCCCCCCCCCCCCCCCCCCCCCTTCATTTTTTCCATGTGTCTCTGAGCATATCCTAATATCCAGAGAAGAAGTCACGTTTGGGAAGAAAGACCCTCAGTAATAGAGATAAGTATACCTCTGGGTCCCTCTTTCCACTACTTTCCATCCTCACAGACACAGTAGCGCCAACTTCTTCACAACCTTTATACTTTCTACCAGAACCATTTGGACTAAACTGGGATAAGTCCGATCGTAAAGTAAAGAGGCTGCCACAGTGTCAATTGAAGCGCGAAGTAATACACAAAAAAAAAACATATTCCAGTTTGCAGGGCGGGTGTCTGACGTCAGTTCCGGGACCAAAAAGACTGAAGTGATCGCAAGGGCTGAGTAAGTCCAGAGCTACTCGGAAACGGCAAAAAACTTTTTCGTCCCACTCGGCTGCACACAAGTTCGCACACTTGCAAAACGAAAATACACTCCCCTATATGTGGCGACTATGCGTTTGCACAGCTGCTAAAAGTAGCTAGCGAGCGATCAACTCGGAATGACACCCTATGTGCACTACAGGGGGGGCAGATGCAACATGTGCAGAGAGATGTAGATTTGGTGAGTTATATTGTTTCTGTGCAGGGAAATACTGCCTGCTTTATTTTTACACTGCAATTTTGATTTTTCAGTTTGAACAAACCCCACCCAAATCTAACTCTCTCTGCACATGTTACATCTGCCCTACTTACACTGCACGTGGTTTTGCCCATTAGAGGTAGGGTTTGCTTTTGCAATCAACCTTGAATTAGGCACAATGTATGCTATTTAGATCTTAAATATATCCATACTAGGTGATTCATCGCGCCCTACGAGCGCTCTTCACACCATCATAAGGGGCTACGCCCCCTTAACCTTTGCACACCCTTGTGGCGTGCAATATTTTTATTATATGGAGTATTACATCCAATCATAATAGTGTGAGTGGTTAAATATTGCAAAGACAAAGGGCGTGCAATGGTTAAGGGGTGAGAGCCCCTTGCAACGGCGTGAACAGCGCATGTAGGGCCTGATGAATCACCTAGTAGGTGCTTTGGTTGGGGTAGTAGGGGGTGCGGGGAAAAGGCGGATGGGATCCTGGGGTGCCACGGGAGGGGCGGTTGCAGTGGTGCCACAGGTGGGGGAGGGTGCGTGGGTGCTGCGGGTGGTGGTTCCGGAGCCGCTGCGGGTGGGGGAGGAGCAGTTGCGGGGTTGCCCCAGGTGGGGGAGGGGCGGATGCGGTGGTGCAGCGGGAGGGGCGGGTGTGGAGTTGCTGCGGGTGGGGGAGTGGGTTCGGAGCCACCGCGGGTGGTGGAGGGGGTGTGTGGGGGTGCCGCGGATGGTGCCCAGAGGTACTGTGAGTGGGGGAGGGGCGGGTAATGCTTATCCTGCTTCTCCTCCTGTCAGCAGCTAAGCTGCTGTCCTCCCTTTGGCAGTGGCTCTCCCGGAGACTCGCACAGCAGCCAGTCACTATTGTTAGCGCCGGTGTCCCAATGCGCCGCATTACAGGGAAGAAGATGTACGCAATAAACTACAGCTCCCAGCAGCCCTAAGGGGCGGGAGCCAAAGTGGGCGGAGCTAGAAGAGAGGAAGGGGCGGAGCTACACAGGACCATGCTGCAGCAGGAGGATGAGCTGCTACAGCTTCGGCCAGCCAGACTTCATTAGATAAGTGTCTGGAAAGAGAGTGAGTGAGTGTGTGTGTGTGTGTGTGTGTGTGTGTGTGTGTGTGTGTGTGTATATACAGTGTCTGTGTACACTGTATATATGTGTGACTGTGTATGTGTGTAATGTATGTACAGCATGTATGTGTGTGTGTTTGTATATATATATATATATATATATATGTGTCTGTTGTGTGTGTGTGTGTGTGTGTGTGTGTGTGTGTGTGTGTGTGTGTGTGTGTGTGTGTGTGTCTGCTGCATAATGTGTGTAAGCGGTACTGGTACAGGGGGCGTTACGTGTCTAAGCGGCACTGCTACAGGGGGCATTACGTGTGTAAGCGGCACTGCTACAGGGGGTGTTACTTGTGTAAGCGTCACTGGTACGGGGGGGGCATTACATGTGTAAGTGTCTCTACTACAGGGGTCATTATGTGCGCTGTGCGTTTGTAAAATATGCGAGGGTGCAAATTTATAGTTTGCAGGGGGGCGCGGAAGACTCTAGCAACGGCCCTGACTGCACACCCACTGCACTGCACAGCACTGTCACCTTTTACACTGATTCAGCGTCCATACATTACCCTCCGCGATATCACCCTCTCTATCCGTTACATTAACCATCTCGGGGCTTCCAGGCCGGCAGCCCAGGTGCTGTGTTGCGGAGTCAGGGCCTCTGGGGATCTGGGTGCGGCTGTGGTGGGGAGGCACTTCTGCGACATCAGACGCAGAGCAGGCTCCGGGGCTCAGAGAGTATGTGGCGCAGGGAGGCCTATGAAAGTCGTCCGCTGCGCCGCTTTCATACACATCTATGCCGGTGGCCGCAGCAGCTTTTGTTCCACCTGTGGCGCGGCTAGGGAGTGGGGATTGTTGATGCCGGAGGGGGCAGGTGGACTGGCAGCAAGACATTGGTGGTCATTCCGAGTTGATCGCTCGCTAGCAGTTTTTAGCAGCCGTGCAAACGCTAAGACGCCGCCCACTGGGAGTGTATTTTAGCTTAGCAGAAGTGCGAACGAAGGGATCGGAGAGCGGGTACAAAAAAATTTTGTGCAGTTTCAGGGTAGCTTCAGACCTACTCCGCACTTGCGATCACTTCAGACCATTCAGTTCCTGATTTGACGTCATGAACACGCCCTGCGTTCGCCCAGCCACGCATGCGTTTTTCCAAACACTCCCTGAAAACGGTCAGTTGACACCCAGAAACGCCCTCTTCCTGTCAATCACTCTGTGACTGCCTATACGACTGAAAAGCATCGCTAGACCCTGTGTAAAACTACATCGTTCGTTGTAATAGTATGCCGCACGTGCGCATTGCGCTGCATACGCATGCGCAGAAGTGCAGAGTTTTTGCCTGATCAATGCACAGCGAACGAATGCAGCTAGCGATCAACTTGGAATGACCCCCATAGGACGCTGCAGTAAAAGGATGTTTTTTCCCCTATCTTCAGCGCAGAGACTTGCTGCAGATACAGTGGCATACCCTCCAGCTGCACCTTTTTGGCAGGTACAGACCCTTTTTTTTATGGTCTGTACCGTTTTTTTACTCTCCAAGCTTCCATTGAAAGTATAGGAAAAGGGGCGTGGCCACTCTGCTGTACCCGTGGTCACGCCCCCTTTTAGAATTTGTATCAATGTTTATGTGTAAATTGTTGGAGGGTGTGTTGCTGCAGATGCAGTGGGCCTATTTTGGGGTGTGGGGCTGAGTGTTAGGGTCTCCTGCCCTGTGCTGCCACGTCGTCATGGCAACCGGGAGACAAGTGCTAGTGGAGTAACCTGAGCGCAGCTGATACTCCGGTTCGGGTCTTTTGCTGTGCAGTGGTTATAGGCTCTGTGCACGGCAGGGGATCCGGTGCTGGTTTTTGTGCTCACAGTCTGTGAGGTCTGAGTGGGGCGTGGACAGCACCTGCTTTATAAGGCCTCTTTTCAGGGTAAGCAGATGCTGCTGAATCTCTGTTGGTTAGTCAGTTCATGAAAGTTAGCCAGTACTGTGTAGCTTTGTATTTGTTTGTTGCTTACTGCAAATAGGCCTGGGGATTTGGTATTACACTCTGCCAATCCAGACCTAGCAGTAAGACTGGAGTCAGTCGTTTAGCTTGCTGGGGTTCTGTTATTACTCTGTGAACTTAGCAAGTTTGCGGCTGTATTCTAACACTTGCCTGTCTAATCCTGTCTCACTGTGCTAGGTGTCAGGGGTCAGTTTAGTGGCAGTAAGCTTAAACCTGTGCACTGCAAGTGAGAATCAGGATTGTGGAGGCTCTCCTTGTGTCTATCATTCCATCTCTGACCAAGGAGTTTACTGCCACACCCGTTGGTAACCCTTTAGGGTTTTGCTGTTGCCCTTAGCAACAGCATTTCGGGTTCTCTACGTATTAAAACACAACATCTTGCTTTTTTCATCTGAGCAGTTCTAATACAAGGGAGATACCCAGTTCCTTAGCCTCTGGGCTTCTCTGTTCACTGTGTGTGTATTTTGTTACCCTATCACCTTCTGTGTACGTTATGTCATATTCCCCAGTTTGTCTGTGAGTCCATTTGTTTTGCATAACAGTTCAAACACCAGTACATTCCTGCAGACACTGGAGTGCATAACAGTTCTGACACTAGTACTTTCCTGCAGGCACTGGTGTGCATAACATATTCAGCAGCCTAATACTCCTGTTGAAATTTTGTGGGAATATGGAGCATACCCCTCAAAATACGTTGCAACAGGTGGTCGATCAGGTGCAGGTCCTGACTCGACAATTTAATGATTTGTCCATTAAAATGCACACCTCCCAGGCTGCTGGCGGAGCTCCCGCAGCAGCAGCACCTGCAGGGGTTAAGGAGCCGAAAGTAAATCTCCCGGATCGTTTTTCTGGAGATCGCTCGCAGTTCTTTTGTTTCAAGGAGAGCTGCAAGCTATACTTCCGGCTTAGGCCTCAGTCTTCTGGGTCGGAGATTCAGCGGGTGGGCATAGTGATTTCCTTGCTACAAGGAGACCCACAGGTCTGGGCATATGGGTTGCAGCCTGACTGTCCGTCGCTTAAAAGTGTTGATGCTTTTTTTACGGCACTGGGCATGTTGTATGATGACCCTGACAAGACGGCCTCAGCCGAGGCTCAGATTTCGATCCTTAAGCAAGGGCGAAGGCCAGTTGAGGTTTACTGTACGGAGTTTCGGAGGTTGGCCCATGATACCCAGTGGAATGACCCAGCCCTGAGACACCAGTACCGAAGAGGTCTTTCTAACCAGATAAAGGACCAACTGGTACAATATCCCTTGCCTGATAGCTTGGATCAGCTCATGCAGTTATCCATCCGGGTGGATAGACGGCTGAGAGAGCGTAGGCTTGAAAGGGAGACTGAGATTTCCTTCCTTCCCAAGGGAACCTCAGACTCTGAGGAATTTTCTGAGGAGCCTATGCAGATTGGGGCTACCCGCCTCTCCTCGCGTGAGAAGACGCGGAGGAGACAGCAGGGGTTGTGTTTGTACTGTGGGAATAAAGGTCATGTGGTAGTATCATGCCCAGAAAAGCCGGAAAACTTCAGGGCCTGAGGGTGATGGGAAATATCCTGTCAGGCCAGAAGTCAGAATTTCCCAAGAAGACTTTTATCATTCCGGTGACCTTGAAGATCCTCGGTCAAACTGTCAAGACTGAGGCCTTTGTGGACAGTGGGGCCGACGGGGTTTTTATGGACCGCCAATTCGCCCTAAAACACTCTGTTCCCTTAGTACCCTTGGCATCGGAAATTGAGATTTGTGGGTTAAACGGGGAACCATTATCCCAAGGTAAAATTACCTCTTGCACTAGCCAGATTTCTTTGTTTATTGAAGCTACACACTCTGAAAAATTGTCCTTTTATGTGACTGTCTGTACTTTTGCCCCATTGGTGTTGGGGTTACCCTGGTTAAGGGCCCACAATCCTCAATTTGACTGGGTCTATGGGGAGATTCTTAGTTGGGGTACTGATTGTTTCAGGAGTTGCTTGAGCCTTCCAGTCAGGCTCTCGCAGCTAAGTTTGCTAGGATTGCCAGGGTGTTATGCAGATTTTGCGGACGTGTTCTCCAAAAAAGTTGCAGAGGTACTACCTCCCCATCGCCCCTATGACTGTGCCATTGATTTGTTGCCAAATGCTAAGCTTCCCAAGAGCAGGTTGTACTCCCTGTCACGTCCTGAGACTCAGGCTATGGCAGAGTACATTCAGGAGAACTTGGCTAAGGGATTTATCAGACCTTCACAGTCTCCAGTTGGGTCGGGGTTCTTCTTCGTGGGTAAAAAGGACGGTTCGTTGCGACCCTGCATCGACTTCAGGGAATTGAACCGTATCACGATTAAAAACTCATACCCACTGCCTCTCATTTCGGTCTTGTTTGACCAGCTTCGTACTGCCACCATTTTTTCTAAGATTGACCTACGCGGTGCGTACAATCGAATCCGAATAAGAGAGGGGGATGAATGGAAGACTGCCTTTAATACCCACTCAGGGCATTATGAATATTTGGTGATGCCTTTTGGGCTCTGTAATGCCCCGGCAGTCTTCCAGGATTTCATGAATGATGTGCTCAGGGAATATTTGGATAGATTCTTAGTTGTATACTTAGATGACATCCTAATCTTCTCCCATTCCCTGGAGGAACATCGGAAGCATGTACGCTTAGTCCTCCAGAAACTCAGAGACCACCGGCTTGGGGCGAAGCTGGAGAAGTGCGAATTTGAAGTTCAGCAAATCGCATTTCTAGGATATATTATCTCCCCAGAAGGTTTCCAAATGGAGGGTTCCAAGGTACAGGCAGTCCTGGATTGGGTGCAGCCCACTAGTTTGAAGGCGCTTCAGCGTTTCCTGGGCTTTGCGAATTTTTATAGACGATTTATCGCTGGATTTTCGTCTATAGTGGCGCCCTTGGTGGCACTCACTAAGAAAGGGGCGGATGTTGCTCACTGGTCTTGTGAGGCTAAAGCGGCTTTTGCCCGTCTCAAAAGGGCATTTGTTTCGGCCAAGGTGCTGCGACACCCAGATCCAGAGCGTCCTTTTGTGGTGGAGGTGGATGCCTCTGAGATGGGTATTGGGGCAGTGCTTTCTCAGATGGGAGTGTCTGATAATCGCCTTCATCCCTGTGCTTACTTTTCCCGTAAATTTTCGCCTGCCGAGATGAATTATGACGTGGGTAACCGGGAATTGTTGGCTATTAAGGATGCACTCGAGGAGTGGAGACACTGGCTTGAGGGGGCTAAGTTTGTGGTCTCAATTCTCACTGACCATAAGAATCTGGCATATTTAGAGTCAGCGAAGCGTCTCAATGCCAGGCAGGCACGATGGGCTTTGTTTTTTGCTCGCTTTAATTTTTTGATAACATATCGCCCTGGGTCAAAAAACATCAAGGCTGATGCGCTCTCGCGGAGTTTTGCTCCAATCCAGGAGACCACCGAGGAGCCGTTGCCCATTGTTTCCCCATCATGTATTAAAGTGGGCATTACCCAGGACCTCTTATCATTAGTCCTTAGAGCACAGGAGCAGGCTCCTCCAGACCTTCCGGTAGGTCTTTTGTTTGTGCCTCCTAGGTTAAGACAGCGAGTGTTCCTGGAATTCCATGCCAAGAAGTCGGCAGGTCACCCGGGTATTGCCAGAACTCGGGAGTTGCTATCTAGGGCGGTGTGGTGGCCCTCGGTGGCTAAGGATGTGGATCAGTGGGTTCGGGCATGTGACATCTGTGCCCGAAATAAGACTCCTAGAGGGGTTCCTGTTGGCCCATTACATCCACTCTCTATCCCATCTAAGCCATGGACCCACATTTCAATGGATTTTGTGGTGGACTTGCCCAAATCCTCGGGGATGACAGCCATCTGGGTTGTCGTTGACAGGTTTTCGAAGATGGCGCACTTCGTTCCACTGGTTGGGCTGCCATCAGCCAGACGCCTGTCTGAATTATTTATGCTGCATGTTGTGCGTCTCCACGGGTTGCCACTTGATGTGGTCTCTGACCGCGGATCCCAGTTTGTGGCCAAATTCTGGAGGGCATTTTGTTCCGATCTCCAGATTTCTGTCAGCTTGTCGTCAGGCTACCATCCGCAGTCTAATGGGCAGACTGAAAGGGTGAACCAGTCCTTGGAGCAGTTCCTCAGGTGTTATGTCTCCAAGTGTCAGACTGACTGGGTTGCTCATCTGTCCATGGCGGAGTTTGCCTATAACAACGCGGCTCACTCTGCTACAGGGATCTCTCCCTTCCTTTGTGTGTATGGGCATCATCCTAAGGCCAATTCTTTTGACCCCCTGGACTCCACGCCTGGTGGTTCCTCTGTGGTTTCGGTCCTTAGAGGTATTTGGCGGAAAGTGAAGAAAGCCCTTGTGTCTGTGTCATTAGTGACCAAAAGGGTTTTTGATAAGCGGAAAAGACCCTGCAGCTTCAAATTAGGAGACTTCGTCTGGTTGTCTACCAAGAATTTGAAGTTGAGACAGCCATCTCATAAGTTAGGGCCCCGGTTCATCGGCCCTTATAAGATCACCAGGGTTATCAATCCGGTGGCTTTTCAGTTAGATCTGCCCCGTTCTTTGGGTATCAATAAAACATTTCATTGTTCCCTTTTAAAACGGGCGATTAGTAATCCTTCTTCCAGTGGAAGACCTTCCCCTCTTCTGATACGTGGCCAGAGGGAGTTTGTTGTTGAAAGGATTCTTGACTCCAAGGTGGTTCGGGGTCGGCTGTCATTTTTGGTGCACTGGAAGGGGTATGGCCCGGAGGAGCGGTCGTGGGTGCGCAGTTGTGATCTTCATGCCCCCAGACTGATACGCTCTTTCTTCTCGCAGTTCCCCGATAAACCCGGTGGTAGGGGTTCTTTGACCCCTCGTCAGAGGGGGGGTACTGTTAGGGTCTCCTGCCCTGTGCTGCCACGTCGTCATGGCAACCGGGAGACAAGTGCTAGTGGAGTAACCTGAGCGCAGCTGATACTCCGGTTCGGGTCTTTTGCTGTGCAGTGGTTATAGGCTCTGTGCACGGCAGGGGATCCGGTGCTGGTTTTTGTGCTCACAGTCTGTGAGGTCTGAGTGGGGCGTGGACAGCACCTGCTTTATAAGGCCTCTTTTCAGGGTAAGCAGATGCTGCTGAATCTCTGTTGGTTAGTCAGTTCATGAAAGTTAGCCAGTACTGTGTAGCTTTGTATTTGTTTGTTGCTTACTGCAAATAGGCCTGGGGATTTGGTATTACACTCTGCCAATCCAGACCTAGCAGTAAGACTGGAGTCAGTCGTTTAGCTTGCTGGGGTTCTGTTATTACTCTGTGAACTTAGCAAGTTTGCGGCTGTATTCTAACACTTGCCTGTCTAATCCTGTCTCACTGTGCTAGGTGTCAGGGGTCAGTTTAGTGGCAGTAAGCTTAAACCTGTGCACTGCAAGTGAGAATCAGGATTGTGGAGGCTCTCCTTGTGTCTATCATTCCATCTCTGACCAAGGAGTTTACTGCCACACCCGTTGGTAACCCTTTAGGGTTTTGCTGTTGCCCTTAGCAACAGCATTTCGGGTTCTCTACGTATTAAAACACAACATCTTGCTTTTTTCATCTGAGCAGTTCTAATACAAGGGAGATACCCAGTTCCTTAGCCTCTGGGCTTCTCTGTTCACTGTGTGTGTATTTTGTTACCCTATCACCTTCTGTGTACGTTATGTCATATTCCCCAGTTTGTCTGTGAGTCCATTTGTTTTGCATAACAGTTCAAACACCAGTACATTCCTGCAGACACTGGAGTGCATAACAGTTCTGACACTAGTACTTTCCTGCAGGCACTGGTGTGCATAACACTGAGCTGCAGCTCCATCAGTCCCATTGCTAATCCTGCTCTGTGAAAACACAGCAGCCAAAGGACAGAGCCTCCCATTGGATGTAACCTGTGTGGGAGGGCGTTTCTCGCCCAATCAGCTGTGGACTGGGTGTGATAGACCTGCCACTAACCCAATGAGAGCTGGATGTAACCTGTGTGGGAGGGCATTTCTCGCCCAATCAGCTGTGGACTGGGTGTGATAGACCTGCCACTAACCCAATGAGAGCTCCTAGCCACGCCCAGCGTTAGAGACCCAGGCACCGAATCACAGGGCTATTATATAGGAGATTATACTTCCAGCTCTGGTTGGCCCCTGTATGTTTGCTTGAAGAAGACTTGATAAAATGCAAAATCTTGATTCCCAGCTTTTGTCTCTGTTAAGGTGCCAACAAGAAATGGTCTCCAACAAGCATTCTTCCGTGGACAAGGTTGCATATAAAGATCTTCAAGTGCACTTAATCTTCAGCAAGATCACAAAGGACATCTCTAAATGAAGACTTCCAAACTTCTCTGCTATTGTAGCAAAACCAAAGACTACAAAAATCAGGGATTGTTCTTCACAGAACCACAGTGACTTGTGATCACCACATACTCCAGCACATCAGGGTGGGCTTCTTCTATGCACAAGTGGCACTAGGAGTGTGACTACAGGACAAAATAAGCCTGCACCCAAACATTCTGGTAATAAAGGTGGTATGGCACGCAATTCATAATTTCCACAAGGCCCAAATTCACAGAGGTGGTTTAGGAACACTGGGATACATTTATCTTTTAGACTGTCGAGGTTGAGTCCTCAATCTCCAAGGGCCTTAGATCAGAATTTGTTTTTGCCTCAGGCTTTTTGCAAGACAGAGGAAAGTACCTGGACATCAAGCCGGCTATAGGTCTTTTACAGTTTTCAGGAATGCTTTCTCCTGCTCCAATAGGACGAGAGCCCAATTTTTTCCCTCCAATCTTTGTTGTATTTTGTAACCGGACAAGATTTGTGTCGCCCCTTTTCTAATGTAGTACTTGGATGCAATGTTTTAAGGGAACAGTTTTGAGTTGAATTTAAGGGCTGTAATTATTCCAGTCATCTCATTGCAAGATTAGAAAATACATTTTTGACTTGGACAGTAGACTTATTTCCAACAATATTACTGGTGTACATTCACAAGGTTCTCCTTGAGAAAGTAGTGTCTCCATCCAAAGATATTCGGTGTATGTGGTCTGCTGGAGTCCAGTCTGAGAGCTTATTCAATTGCTGCGTGTGTGCGTGCGCAGTGGCAAAAAAAACGCTCCACCGCATCGGACATTGAATACACCTCTGAATCAGACTTATAATTCTGATAATTAACTGTCTCTGGAATGTGCTGCACATTTTATTTTTTATTGTGTGCAATATTGTATGGTTTATGAAATAACTTTATGGAGGTTTTGTATTTGAAACATTTAAAAAAAAAACAGAAGGGAGAGGAACTGCCAAATACAAAAAAAAAAAAATTGCTGCAATGTCATTCTTCATGCATCCTAAACCCATGAACGATAAAAGCCTAGAATCGCGTAAACAAATCTAAACCATGAGCATAACCATAAATGTAAAACATACAGTGGGGTTTGAAAGTTTGGGCACCCCAGGCAAAAATTCATTTTAATGTGCAAAAAGAAGCCAAGGAAAGATGGAAAAATCTCCAAAAGGCATCAAATTACAGATCAGACATTCTTATAACATGTCAAAAAAAGTTTGATTTTATTTCCATCATTTACACTTTCAAAAGAACAGAAAACAAAAAATGGTGTCTGCAAAAGTTTGGGCACTCTGCAGAGTTAATACCTTGTACTGCCCCCTTTGGCAAGTATCACAGCTTGTAAACGCTTTTTGTAGCCAGCCAAGAGTCTTTCAATTCTTGTTTGAGGTATCTTCGCCCATTCTTCCTTACAAAAGTCTTTGAGATTCCTGGGCTGTCTGTGACGCACTGCTCTTTTAAGGTCTATCCATAGATTTTCAATTATGTTGAGGTCAGGAGATTGTGAAGGCGGTGTGTTTAGGATCATTATCCATTTGTAGAAGCCAGCCTCTCTTTAACTTCAGCTTTTTCACAGATGGCATCAAGTTAGCGTCCAAAATTTGCTGGAATCTTATTTAATCTATTTTTCCTTCTACTCATGAAATGTTCCCTGTGCCACTGGCTGCAATACAACCCCAAAGCATGATTGATCCACCCCCATGCTTAACAGTTGGACAGAGGTTCTTTTCATTAAATTCTATGCCCTTCCTTCTCCAAACGTACCTTTGCTCATTCCGGCCAAAAAGTTCTATTTTAACCTCATCGGTCCACAGAACTTTATTCCAAAATGCATCAGGCTTGTCTATATGTTAATTTGCAAATTTCAAACGCTGATTTTTGTGGTGAGGACGTAGAAGAGGTTTTCTTCTGATGACTCTTCCATGAAGACCATATTTGTACAAGTATCTCTTTATAGTGGAATAGTGTACCACAACTCCAGTGTCTGCCAGATCTTCCTGGAGGGATCGTGCAGTCAAACGTGGATTTTGACTTGCTTTTCTCACAATCCTGCGAGCTGTTCTGTCTGATATTTTTCTTGGTCTTTCAGATCTTGCTTTAACTTCCACTGTTCCTGATGACTGCCATTTCTTAATTACATTCCGGACAGAGGATATGGGCATCTGATAACGCTTTGTTATCTTCTTATAGCCTTCTCCTGCTTTGTGAGCGTCAACTATTCTCAGTTTCAGTGTTCTACACAACTACTTAGAGGAACCCATGGTGCTGATTGTTGGAGCAAGGTCAGATGAGTCTAGGCTTTTAAAACCTTTGAGATTGACATCACTTGGTCTTTCCAGACGATGATTGAGAACAATCCATGACACTGCCAGGCAGAGCCGGCCATAGGCAAACTAGGCAATTGCCTAGGGCATTTGATATGCCTAGGGGCATCAGCAACTTCTGCTGATTAAAATGATATGTGGCATGCCTATATTCTGTGTAGCGTTTCATATGCAGATACAGCCACAGTCTCACACAGAATATAGGCATGCTGCATATCATTTTAATCAGCAGATGCTGCTTGAGTATCCTAGCCACATAGCAATGCAAATAAGATGCATTTTCATAAAAAAGGTGCCCTATGTTAGCATTGAGGCAATATTTATGAGGACACATCTGTATCCAAGCAGAGGCAGAGGTCACAGTGTTAGTGGCAGTGTGATTGCTGTGTGCATGTGAGTTTGTTGGTTGTGCAGTAATGTTCGGAATATGTGTAAGGAGCATTACGTGTGTCATGTAAAAATGCATTAATAATGTGCAACATATGTGTAAGGGGCACTATGTGTGTCATTATGTGTATAAGGGCATTAATAATGTGCGGCATATGTGTAACAGGGTACTACTGTATGTGTGTCATTATGTGTATAAGGGCATTAATAATGTGCAGCATATGTGTAAGAGACATTATGTGTAAAAGGGCATTAATAAAGGTTGGCATAATGTGTAGGACGCATTATGTTTATAAGGACATTAATAATGTGTGTCATATGTGTAAGGGGCATTACTGTGTGGAATGTGTGTAAATGCATTACTAATGTGTGGCATTATGTGGTGTTGCGTATAGAAAGGGCACTACTGTGTCGTCTAATGTGAATAAAGAGCAATAGGGTGTGGTGTAATGTGAATAAGGAGCAATTCAGTGTGATGTAATGTGAATAAGGGGCTCTACTGTGAGGAGTAACATTTATAAGGTAAAGTGATACTACTGTGGGATGTAATATGAATTATGGACACTATCGCATGATCATATGTGAATAAAGTTGCAGTACTGTGTGGCGTAATTTGAATTGGGGTTATTGTGTGGCCATGCCCCTTGCCAGCAAAAACACACCCCTTTTTGGGCTGTGCGCCAAATGTGCGAACTTTTCCTATTTAAAATATAGGGGGTACAAGGTCAGAGGCGGAACCAGCGGTGGTGCTAGGGGGCACCAGCCAAAAGCTTGCCTAGGGCATCATATTGGTTAGAGCCGGCTCTGCTGCCAGGTCTCAGCTGTCCAAAGGGGGCAGTACAAGGTATTAACTCTGCAGGGTGCCCAAACTTTTGCAGACGCCATTTTTTGTTTTCTGTCCTTTTGAAAGTGAAATAAAATCAAACTTTTTTTGACATGTTTTAAGAATGTCTAATCTGTAATTTGATGCCTTTTGGAGATTTTTCCATCTTTTCTTGGCTTCTTTTTGCACATTAAAATGAATTTTTGCCTGGGGTGCTCAAACTTTCAAACCCCACTGTAAATTATATTGTCATTCACTACTACTGGGAAGACATCGGGGACAATTGCTAAAGGGGAGGAGGCGGGTAGTGTATCTGTCACGTCTCCAGAAGCCAGTGCTATAACAGATTACATACCAAGGGCGGTATTCAATTCTTTTCACCCCCTTCCACACCCATTCTGTTTCTGCTGACAGGCATGGTATAATCATTTCAGCTTGCTACCCACAGGGTAGCGAGGGTGCCCAACCCTTTACGCAGCTAAACCTAATTACTATGGGCGTGATATATCATTTGAATACCGCCCCAAGACTGTGGGAGGGGGCATAGGTTCTGTATAATATTTATACTAATAGCATGTCCTGAAGGGGTAAAAATATATAATTGGCATCTAAAATTAAAAAGACCCCATTGTTACAGGGCTTCACTTTTTCGGATGTCTAAATTGATTGGAGACTTTAAATACATTTTTATTCTATCCTTACATTGTATACAGACACTGGTTGGCTAGAAATAGGCTGTGACATCCAGCTCAAATACTCATCTGAAATGGTCTAGACTCAAGGCACAGAAATATGTCAGCCAACAATTTAGTCACCAGTGGTATTGTTGCACAGATGCCTATCAGAGGTACTAGGATGCTCTTCACAATCTCCAGAGAAGCCACCTGTCTTAATGGATCAGCTTTGACCCAATGGATGCAAAAGACATTGCTGAAATTACCTGAATGTTGCATCCCACTACTTGTGATCTTGGGGCCCTCTCTCAACCAAGCTTCTAAAAGGGTGTATGTATATAATTGGCGCTGCAAAAAAATATTTGCAAAAATAGTTCAATGCTCTTTGCATTTTTCCTCAAATAGTAAAGGAGGCAATTGTTAGGTTAGACCTCTTCTTAACAAAACTAATTTAAATCCCGACTGCATGACGAACTACAGACCTGTATGAAACCTTCCCTTTATAGGAATGGTTATTGAGAAAGTGGTTGCAACTCAACTGAAAACCCGCCTGACAACCCATGATATTTATAATCCATTCCAGTCCATTCCAGTCAGGATTCAGGAGAAGACATAGCACTGAAACAGCCCTGGTGTGAGTGCTTAATGATCTTCTGATGGCAAGAGTCAGAGGTGACTGCTCAACCTTAATCCATCATGATCTCTCTGCAGCATTTGATACCGTAGACCATGGGCTTCTGATTGAGCCACTGAAAAATTTCTGTGGACTGGATGGCACAGTACTTAGCTGAATCAAATAATTTCTCACTGGTGGGTCACAGAGAGTTTCATCTGGAGTACACCATCGTCACCAGTGCCACTACCATGTGGTGTCCCACAAGGTTTTATACTATCCCCCTTGCTGTTTGCAGCATATGCTACCACTGGAGGCAGTAGCGGATCTTGCTACGGGCACACAGGATTTTTGCCCAGGGCGCCGCCTACCAGAGGGCGCCGGCGCCATCTGAAGGGCATCGCGCCATGGCAAGATCCACTACTGTTGGTCAGTGCCCCCGGTGCTGTGCGGCGCTGTGAAGGAAACTAGATGGGTAGACGCTACCCGTCTAGTTTCCCTTTGTGTAGAGGACCTTTGCTGTGCGGTGCGCAATGACGTCATCGCGCGCCGCACAGCATTGTGGGACTGGCATCGCGCGCCGCACAGCATTGTGGGACTGGCACATAGACTGGCACATAGACTGGCACATAGACCTTTGCTGTGCGGTGCGCAATGACGTCATCGCGCACCGCACAGCATTGTGGGACTGGCACATAGACGCTTATGACCTCTAGTGTCTATGCTGTGCTATGGGAGAGACATCATGACGTCTCTCCCATAGATCCGAGGAGCGGCGCGGGTGGAGGTCAGCAGCGGTCGGGAATCAGGAGCGTGGATAGTATTCATTTTTTTCCCGTAAGCGGCGCTACTCTACAGGGGGCACAAATGGGGGCACAACTCTACAGGGGGCACAACTCTACAGGGGGCGTAACTGACCACGCCCCTGTATGAAGCCACGCCCTTATATTTGCCCGGGGCGCCACAAGGGCTAGAACCGATCCTGACAGGAGGAAATAATCAGACGCCATGGCTTGGTCTACCACTGCTATGCAGATGATGCACAACTGTACCTGTCATTTGCTCCGGGTACTGATAACCCAACAATAACCCTAAATGGCTGTCTAGCTGAGCTCCAGAATTGGATAAGTGCCAGTTCGCTGCAACTGAATCTTAATAAAACAGAGGTCATTATGATAGGACCTCAACATCAAAGGACAAGACTGCAGCTTAGCCAACCAACTGGACTTTACTTGGGAACTCAGAATTACAAAACACTCATCATGTACGGAATATTGGTGTTGTCCTGGATGGTGGCCTAACACTTAAACATCAGATATTAGCCACAATCATATCTTCCCTCTTTAATTTGAGGAACATAGCCAGAACTAAGCACTTAGGGGGTCATTCTGAGTTGATCGCTAGCTGCCGTTGTTCGCAGTGCAGCGATCAGGCTAAAAATCGGCACTTCTGCGCATGCGTATGGGCCGCAGTGAGCACGCGCGACGTACTTTCACAAAAAATTACTATGCAGTTTCACACAAGGTCGAGCGACTCTTTTCAGTCGCTCTGCTGATCGGTGAGTGATTGACATGAATGGGGCGTTTCTGGGAGATAATTGACCGTTTTCCGGGAGTGTGCTAAAAAAATGCAGGCGTGCGAGATGAAAACGCAGGCATGCCTGGGGAAATGGGGGAGTAGCTGGCCGAACGCAGGGCGTGTATGTGATGTCAAAACTGGAACTAAATAGTCTGAAGTGATCGCAAGGTAGGAGTAGGTCTGGAGCTACTGCATGAACATATTTTGGAGCAGTTCTGCGAACCTTTCGGTCGCACTTCTGCTAAACTAAGATACACTATCAGAGGCCGGCGGCTTAGCGTTTGCACGGCTGCTAAAAGCAGCTAGCGAGCGATCAACTCGGAATGACCCCCTTAATTCCCTGAGAAGATCTGCCTAAAGTCATACATGCATTTGTGTCTTCTCAATTAGACTACTGCAATGCCCTCTACCTTGGTCCCCCAGCAAAATAATTGTACCAACTAGCCCACTGGTTCCCAAATTTTATTGAATCACGGTGCCCTAGTGTCACGGCTAGCGAGGTTTGAGGATCCGGCAGCTGAGACTTACCCAAGGAGATAGTTGGCTGTGATGAACGAAACGAGGGGGTTGGATATAGTTCCTTCTCATGGGACAAGGGGCAATGAAGAACGTAGGCGGAGCTAAGAGTCAGTGGATTGTAGTTCTTATGGACAGGGCTGAGGTAGAGAACTGTGGCTGGTGAACGATGATTTGAAGACGTAGTTGTAGACAAAGAACTGCGGGTTGTGGCTTGAAAGACGAGGTTGTGAATAATGAACTGCGGAACTGTGAATAGTGGTTAAAGACGTGGCTGGAGACAAAGGACTGTGGCTTGAAAGACGAGGCTGTAGATTATGAACTGCGGAACTGTGGATGGGGGTTAAAGACGTGGCTGGAGATGAAGATCTGTGGAGTGTGGCTTGAAAGACGAGGCATAAGACCCGGGACCGACCGTGCCCAAAGAGTCTTACTGGACCGGGTTTTCCAGGAGCGCTTCCACAGGCAGCAGCAGGCTAGGAACGGCAGGGCTGCAGCAGAAACAGAGAACCGGCCAAGCAGGGTCAGGAGTAACCAGAATACGGCAAGAATTCTGGGAGCACAGGCTAAAGCACCTACAACAGGGTTGTAACTTGAAGCACTGGCGTCCCTGTCCTAAACCAGCCCCCTTTTATAGGGAGAACTTCCCCTGGATTGGCTGGAAGAAACAGGAAACAAGAACTATGCCTCAAACTTGGTCTCCAACATGGCGGCGCGCAGTAATGCAGACCTTTCTGTATAGCCACATAGCTCATTGCCCCTGGTCTCCTAGCAACGGCACAGCAAGAGCGACCCGCTGCAGCGGCGTCCCGCCGCCACGAGCGGACCCCCTCACCGCCGCTACTGCTGCCCTCAGACCCGGCGCAGCAGCCCACCTCTGCCGCTGCCCGCACGCCGCCTGAGAAGCCATCCCCGCGGCTTCAGCATACCGGTAAGACTCCGGATGCTGACAGTACCCCCCACCCTTTGCGGGTGGACTCCGGACACCTATATGGTTTAGTTGGAAACTTGGCATGAAATGTCTGAAGAAGTCTTGGAGCATGGACATCTTCTGCTTCTACCCAAGACCTTTCCTCTGGTCCATATCCCTTCCAATCAACAAGGTACTGGAGGCGACCATATCGTCTGCGGGAGTCGAGGATCTAGTGAATCTCAAATTCGTCTCCTTGTGCTGATTGGATCTTGGGTGATTTAGGCAGAGCAGCTCTGAATCAATTAAGTACCAACGGTTTTAAGAGAGAAATATGAAATGCATTAGGGATTCTCAAATGCGGAGGTAACTTCACTTTGTAGGCCACAGGATTTAAAACTTTTTTCGATTGGGTAGGGCCCAATAAATCTGGGAGCAAACTTTTAAGTAGGAACCTTCAATCTTAGGTTACGTGTGGAAACCCAAACCCGATCTCCTACTCTAAGACTTGGTACAGCTTTTCGCTTCAGATCCGCGTAGATCTTATACTTCTTGGATGTCTTGAGCAAGGCCTTGTGAATTTGTCTCCAGGTTTTAGTAAATTGTCGAAGTGCTGATTCTGCGGCAGGGACCTCAAGTGTAGGCAGAAGTTGGAAGTCAGGAACTTTCGGATGAAAACCATAATTAATGAAAAATGGAGAAGATTTTGTGGCAGAGTGATAGAGATTGTTATGTGTCTGTGAATGGGAGGAAGTCCAGCCAGTCGTCCTGAGAGGAGGGCATGAATAAACGCAGAAATGTCTCCAGGTCCTGGTTCACTCTCTCTGTTTGACCATCCGTTTGGGGATGATATCCTGAGGAGAAATTAAATTTCACACTGAGAGCTGAACATAGGGATCTCCAAAACTTGGCCACAAACAGAGGACCTCTATCAGACACGATTTCTTGCGGTAGACCCTGGAGTCTGAAGATCTCTCTGCTATGAATAATTTTGCCAACTGGGATGCTGATGGAAGACCAGCCAGTCGAACAAAGTGTGCCATTTTAGAGAACCGGTCAACTATGACCCATACAGTATTCCGTCCGCCAGACGCAGGCAAATCAGTAATAAAGTCCATAGAAATATGCGTCCACGGTCTTTGCGGCACAGGCAATGGATGGAGTAACCCGTCTGGAGGACCTTTGGGACTTTTATGCTGGGCACACTTTGGACAGGCAGCCACGAATTCCTGAATGTCAGTTCTGAGATGAGGCCACCAATAGGAGCGCTGAAGGAATTTGAGTGTTATGACCACCTGCATGGCCCATGAAGGAGGAGGAATGAGCCCAGGTAAGCAGTATCTTGCAAAGATTTGGTGCAACGAAGATTTATCCCGGAGGAGGAAGTGGAGAAGGAATTAGTTGCTGAAAAGGAGATGGATTCCAAGATGAATTGTTCCTTTGAACGATCAGAGGGTTCTTCAGAACTTAGGGAACGGGATAATGCATCTGCCTTTTTGTTGAGGGAACTTGGTCGGTAACTAAGTTTAAAGTTGAAACGGGTAAAGAAGAGTGCCCATCTTGCTTGGTGTGGGTTCAGACATCGAGCTGACTGTAGATACAGGAGGTTCTTGTGATCCGTGGTTACCGAGATTGGATGCTGAGCTCCCTCCAACAAATACCTCCACTCCTCAAAGGCTAACTTAATTGCCAGTAATTCTTGTTCCCCAATAGAGTAATTCTGTTCAGCGGGGGAGAATCTTCGCGAGAAGAACGCACAAGGATGGACTTTCTTGTCTTTGAAGAGCTGGGATAATACTGCTCCTACTCCTACAGTAGAGGCGTCAACCTCCACCAGGAATGGACGGCTGAGATCGGGTTGTCGAAGAACAGGGGTGGTCATGAAGGCCTCCTTTAAAGACGACAAGGCTTCCAAAGCCTCTGGAGACCACTTGGCAGTATCGGCTCCTTTTCTAGTTAATGTGGTTATGGGAGCTATGACAGAAGAATAGTTCTGAATAAATCTTTGGTAAAAGTTAGCGAATCCCAGGAAACGTTGAACTCCCTTAAGGGTAGCTGGAAGCGATCAATCCTGAATCGCCTGGACTTTAGCGGGGTCCATCTGTAACTTCTGCACTGAGAGGATGTAACCAAGGAATGGAATCGTGGGTACTTCGAAGGTGCACTTCTCTATCTTACAGAATAATTGATTCCTCCGTAAACGAGTTAGAACTTCTTTGACTTGTTCTCGATGGGTCTTCCGATCCCTGGAAAACATAAGGATGTCATCCAAATACACCACCAAGCAGTCATAGAGGAGGTCTCTGAAGATTTCATTAACGAATTCTTGAAAGACGGCTGGGGCGTTACATAGGCCAAAAGGCATTACCAAGTATTCGTAATGGCCGTCGCGGGTATTAAATGCTGTCTTCCATTCGTCACCTGGGCGAATACGTATAAGATTGTAGGCCCCCCGTAAGTCCAGCTTAGTGAATACAGTAGCTCCCTTAACACGGTCGAACAGTTCTGGAATTAGAGGTAACGGATATCTGTTTTTAATTGTTATATCGTTGAGACCTCTATAGTCAATACATGGCCGCAGACCCCGATCCTTCTTTTTGACGAAGAAAAACCCAGCCCCGGCCGGAGAGGTGGAAAGCCTGATGAACCCTTTATCCAAGTTCTCCCGGATATACTCTGACATGGCCTGTGTCTCAGGGAGTGAGAGAGGATAGATTTGACCTCGGGGAGGAGTCTTGCCTGGTACCAGATCAATGGGGCAATCCCAAGTGCAATGCGGAGGCAAGGTGTCAGCCCCATGTTTACTGAAAACATCTTGATAGGCTTGGTATTCCACAGGAAGGCTGGAAGGGCTGGAAGAACAGAGGGGTCTTACTGAAGGCAAACAGTTATGGAAGCAGTCTCGTCCCCAAGAGAGAACATCCATAGTTTGCCAGTCTATGTGGGGATTGTGTCTTAATAACCATGGAAATCCTAGGATCAGTTCATGAGAGGCTTTAGGAATTACAAGGAAAGATATTTTTTTCTGAATGAAGAACTCCGACCTTCATCTTGAGAGGAATAGTACGAAAGGATATAATACCCTCAGGAATATGACTTCCAGTAATAGAAATGGTACGATCCAAATGGACCGTTTGTATTCCAGATTGTTTGACCAGAGCTGATGTAATGAAGCTTTCGGCGGCTCCGGAATCGAGTAGTGCAGGGATGAGAAGAGAGGAAGAAGGGAGCTCCAGGTGGGTTAACAAGACAGACTCTTTCTTGGTATGTAATTCAGAGAATTACATACCAAGGACACAGGTTCTACTTGCAAGGATTCACACTCCCATCAGCCGCTGCACCATAGCATTGTCCGTGCAGAGCAATCCACCTCTACAGCACCACCACCGGGAGCACCTGCATCTGCACTACATTCCCCATCACAGTTGCTACGGCCAACCACGCCATCTGGGGAAGTGGTAATCACGGGTGCCGTTTCCCTGCAGCCCGGCGCAGACCGGCGCACTCCGGAAAATCAGCCCTAACAGCCTCCTGTCTGCAAAGTACGGAGGTACCGGAGGCAGTGTAATTTACCTGCACAGCTTGTTGAGGCACACTGCACGGTGCAGCATCATCTTACCCGCTGAGGCTCTGGTGCGTGTCACTGACAGCATAGCGGGACGCCACCAGGGAGCAAGGACAGAACAGGCTCCTGCCCAGCGGAGGTAATTCACCTATGCATTCTTACAACTAACTATCTACTGCAATGGATTTGTGACGTATACAGCACCTTCTGGTATACCAAGGCGTGAGTGACTCATGTTATGAAATCACATTAATCAATCAATTATATATTTATTTCATATTTTAATTTACTTGCACCAAAAGTGTACCATAGATAGTTAAAATCCTCCAGGCGCAGCTATTTATTTGTGTGCATTTAAGTTTACTAATTATAATTGGTTACCTGAGGAATTGAATAAGAAGCCTTACTATAGTGCACATTTTTATTATTGTGAATTGTCATATTATTTTATTCTCCCGGGAGTGTGTTGTAACCTTATTTATTGTATTTAAATAAATGTTTTTTTAATTTCATTTGATTGTCAAGCGCCACCTGTTAATTTGTTGGTTAGAGAATTCTCCTAGCTTGACCTCTCCAACACAAGCTAGGAGCGGGCGTTTCCCGGACGTAGATTGCAAGATTTAACAAAGTGTTTAGATGCACCACAATACAAGCAGACGTTCCCTTGTCGCCGTCTCTGACGTTCTTCGTTGGAGAGGCGGGAACGATTGGTCTGCATGGGTTCTTCAATAGTTGGTGATGATGGTGTTGGTGGAAGAACAACTCTAGGCTTAGGACGATCTGACCGCGATCTCTCCATAGCGTTCTCTGCACCTCAGGTCTAATTTATTGCATAAAGAAATGAATTTATCCAACTAATCAGGTACGTCCTGAGTTGCGAGGTCATCTTTGATCTTTTCGGAGAGACCGCTCCAGAAAGCTGCAATGAGAGCCTCCTCGTTCCAGTTCAGTTCTGAGGAGAGAGTACGAAACTGGATCACGTACTGACTGACCGTACGCGTGCCTTGACGCAGGCGCAGGATCTCCAATGAGGCGGCAGAAGTCCTGCCCGGTTCGTCGAAGATTTTTCAAAAGGTGGCCACGAATTCTGAATAGTTAGACAGGATGGGATCCGTCCTCTCCCATAGAGGTGAAGCCCATTCCAACGCTTGCCCGGTAAGTAAAGAAATTATATAGGCTACTTTGGTTCGTGCTGATGGGAAGTTGGCCAACTGTAGTTCGAACTGGATTTCTCACTGGTTAAGAAACCCGCGGCATTGTTTTGGATTCCCATCAAACTTACTGGGAGATGGCAAATGCAACCGTGGAAGTGGTACTGGTACAGGAGGAAGCGGGACCGGAGGTGCTAATGTGGGAGCAGCTGTAGATACTTGAGGGACCGTCATGGCAACACAGAGAGAATCGAGACGTTCGGACATATTCTGCATGAACTGCACAATTTGGGATTGTGTGGCCTCCTTCTTACTTAAGCGAGACCAGATATCTGCAGTTGAATCACCTCCTGAGGTCTGATCCCCCATCGAATCCATTGGGCCAGCTTACTGTCACGCTAGCGAGGTTTGAGGATCCGGCAGCTGAGACTTGCCCAAGGAGGTAGTTGGCTGTGGATGAACGAGACGAGGGGGTTGGATATAGTTCCTTCTCATGGGACAAGGGGCAATGAAGAACGTAGGCGGAGCTAAGAGTCAGTGGATTGTAGTTCTATGGACAGGGCTGAGGTAGAGAACTGTGGCTGGTGAACGATGATTTGAAGACGTAGTTGTAGACAAAGAACTGCGGGTTGTGGCTTGAAAGACGAGGTTGTGAATAATGAACTGCGGAACTGTGAAGAGTGGTTAAAGACGTGGCTGGAGACAACAGGGTTGTCTTGAAGCACTGGCATCCCTGTCCTAAACCAGCCCCCTTTTATAGGGAGAACTTCCCCTGGATTGGCTGGAAGAAACAGGAAACAAGAACTATGCCTCAAACTTGGTCTC
This sequence comes from Pseudophryne corroboree, assembly GCF_028390025.1. Classification (NCBI taxonomy): domain Eukaryota; kingdom Metazoa; phylum Chordata; class Amphibia; order Anura; family Myobatrachidae; genus Pseudophryne; species Pseudophryne corroboree. Next base: position 508,397,341 of record NC_086450.1, on the reverse strand, counting down.
CAACATGGCGCGGCGCCCAGTAATGCAGACCTTTCTGCATAGCCACACAGCTCACTGCCCCTGGTCTCCTAGCAACGGCTCAGCAAGAGCGACCCGCTGCAGCAGCGTCCCGCCGCCACGAGTGGACCCCCTCACCGCCGCTACTGCTGCCTTCGGACCCAGCGCAGCAGCCCACCTCCGCCGCTGCCTGAACGCCGCCTGAGAAGCCAGCCCCGCGGCTCCAGCGTACCGGTAAGACTCCGGACGCTGACACCTAGAGTATAAAAAAAATGTTCATGGCACCCCTAGGCTAAAAGTCTCTTATTGAGAAATGTAGAAATAAATATGAAATTACCGGTAAGTCAATTGTGTTTATGTCATCCTTTTCAGTTGTGTGGTGAGGGCAAGATTTGCTACTGTTTGTCCACATATTTTATGACTGACAGCCACCAATACCTGTTTTGCCTATTACATTGGCCATAAGTAATTTGAATTGGTCCTGGACCATCAATCCAAGGCACCCCTGCAAGTGTCCTGAGGCACTCCAGGGAGCCACGGCACACAGTTTGAGAACCACTGAACTAGCCCCGTTCCAGCCACATAACACCCATTCTCTTTTCCCTCCAGTAGTTGCTTGTAAGATGGCGAATCGTCTTCAGGATGGGCTTACTGACTTTCAAACTCTACATGACCAGTGCCCAAGGTACCTGAAGCAGCTTCTGATTCCATACTGCCCCGCCTGATTATTACGATCAGTAGATGACGGACTTTTAGCAGTACCTAGAATCTTCCGTAATTCATCTGGGGGTTGAGCTTTCAACCATGTGGCTCCAACTCTATGGAACTTACTTCACCGTACAATGCAAGAGGCCCCCACTCTAGAATATTTCAAAAACATACTCAAGACTTTCCCGGTCTACTCACACATTTCCCTAATGTCCCTTTAGTATCTCCATGCTCTCTGTATTTTATGAAAAGCTTTTCTATATTGTATTATGTTTATTCCAACTGTTAAGCACCTTGTGTCCTATTGGAGACAGAGTGCTATATAAATAAAATTATTATGATGTAGACATTGGAACTGATGTGTTCTATGCATCCACTTTCATGCACATAAGGACGTGGAGCACCATGGGAACAACAGATGTAATAAAACTTGACTTGGTGGTTCATGGAGACTTGTGCGGTGATATATGGAGACGTGCTGTGATATATGAAGACTTGTAAGTTGTTATATGGAGAGGTGCGCTGTTACAGAATATATAGGGTCATTCAGACCTCATTGCACGCTAGCTTTTTGTGCAGCGCTGCGATCAGGTCAGAACTGCGCATGCGTATGCACCGCAATGCACAGACGCGTCGCCCCATGGCAACGGGGATCGCCGGACAGCGACGGGACGAACGAAGAAACCGAACGCACCGCCGATCGCTAGAAGATTGACGGGAAGAGGCCGTTTGTGGGTGTCACCCGACCGTTTCCAGGGAGTGTTTGGAAAAAAGCAGCCATGTCCAGCCGCTTGAAGGGAGGGTTCCTGATGTCAGCTCCTGGCTGGATCATCCCACTGGAAAAGTAAGTCCTGAGCTGTGCAAACTTTTGTTTGTGCAGCTCTCAAGCACATGAGCCCTGCACAGCGACTACCTCCTCTCCCTGTACGCAGCGACAACCTGATCGCAGGGATGCAAAAAACTCACCCTAGCGATCAGGTCTGAGTTAGGCCCATAGAGATTTGCACTGTGTTCTAGGAAAATTTGCTGTGTTATATGGACACTTGTTAGTTGTTATATGGAGACTTGTGCTGTGTATATGAAGACTTGTGCTGTGTTATATGGAGACTTGTGCTGTGTTATATGGAGACTTGTGCTGTGTTATATGGAGACTTGTGCTGTGTATATGAACACTTGTGCTGTGTATATGGAGACTTGTGCTGTATATATGAAGACTTGTGCTGTGTTTATATGAAGACTTGTGCTGTGTTATATGGAGACTTGTGCTGTGTTATATGAAGACTTGTGCTGTGTATATGAAGACTTGTGCTGTGTATATGGAGACATGTGCTGTGTTATATGGAGACTTGTGCTGTGTATATGAAGACTTGTGCTGTGTTATATGGAGACTTGTGCTGTATATATGAAGACTTGTGCTGTGTATAGGAAGACTTGTGCTGTGTTATATGGAGACTTGTGCTGTGTTATATGAAGACTTGTGCTGTGTATATGAAGACTTGTGTTGTGTATATGAAGACTTGTGCTGTGTATATGAAGACTTGTGCTGTGTATATGAAGACTTGTGTTGTGTATATGAAGACTTGTGTTGTGTATATGGAGACTTGTGTTGTGTATATGAAGACTTGTGTTGTGTATATGAAGACTTGTGCTGTGTTATATGGACACTTGTTAGTTGTTATATGGAGACTTGGGTGGTGTTATATGAAGACTTGTGCTGTGTATATGAAGACTTGTGCTGTGTATATGAAGACTTGTGTTGTGTATATGGAGACTTGTGTTGTGTATATGAAGACTTGTGTTGTGTATATGAAGACTTGTGCTGTGTTATATGGACACTTGTTAGTTGTTATATGGAGACTTGGGTGGTGTTATATGAAGACTTGTGCTGTGTATATGAAGACTTGTGTTGTGTATATGAAGACTTGTGCTGTGTATAGGAAGACTTGTGCTGTATATATGAAGACTTGTGCTGTGTATAGGAAGACTTGTGCTGTGTTATATGAAGACTTGTGCTGTGTTATATGGAGACTTGTGCTGTGTTATATGGAGACTTGTGCTGTGTATATGAAGACTTGTGCTGTGTTATATGGAGACTTGTGCTGTGTTATATGGAGACTTGTGCTGTGTTATATGGAGACTTGTGCTGTGTATATGAACACTTGTGCTGTGTATATGGAGACTTGTGCTGTATATATGAAGACTTGTGCTGTGTATATGAAGACTTGTGCTGTGTTATATGGAGACTTGTGCTGTGTTATATGGAGACTTGTGCTGTGTTATATGGAGACTTGTGCTGTGTTATATGGAGAATTGTGCTGTGTATATGGAGACTTGTGCTGTATATATGAAGACTTGTGCTGTGTATATGAAGACTTGTGCTGTGTATATGAAGACTTGTGCTGTGTATAGGAAGACTTGTGCTGTGTATATGGAGATTGTGCTGTGTTATATGGAGACTTGTGCTGTGTATAGGAAGACTTGTACTGTGTTATATGGAGACTTGTGCTGTGTATATGAAGACTTGTGCTGTGTATATGGAGACTTGTGCTGTGTATAGGAAGACTTGTGCTGTGTATAGGAAGACTTGTGCTGTGTTATATGGAGACTTGTGCTGTGTATATGAAGACTTGTGCTGTGTATATGGAGACTTGTGCTGTGTTATATGGAGACTTGTGCTGTGTATAGGAAGACTTGTGCTGTGTATAGGAAGACTTGTGCTGTGTATATGGAGACTTGTGCTGTGTTATATGGAGACTTGTGCTGTGTATATGAAGACTTGTGCTGTGTATAGGAAGACTTGTGCTGTGTATAGGAAGACTTGTGCTGTGTTATATGGAGACTTGTGCTGTGTATATGAAGACTTGTGCTGTGTTATATGGAGACTTGTGCTGTGTATAGGAAGGCTTGTGCTGTGTTATATGGAGATTGTGCTGTGTTATATGGAGACTTGTGCTGTGTATATGGAGACTTGTGCTGTGTTATATGAAGACTTGTGCTTTGTATATGGAGACTTGTGCTGTGTATATGGAGACTTGTGCTGTGTATAGGAAGACTTGTGCTGCGTTATATGGACACTTGTGCTGTGTTATATGGAGACTTGTGCTGTTTATATGGAGACTTGTGCTGTGTTATATGGAGAATTGTGCTGTGTATATGAACACTAGTGCTGTGTTATATGGAGACTTGTGCTGTATATATGAAGACTTGTGCTGTGTATAGGAAGACTTGTGCTGTGTTATATGGAGACTTGTGCTGTGTTATATGGAAACTTGTGCTGTGTATAGGAAGGCTTGTGCTGTGTATATGAAGACTTGTGCTGTGTATAGGAAGACTTGTGCTGTGTTATATGTAGAGATGAGCGCCGGAAATTTTTCGGGTTTTGTGTTTTGGTTTTGGGTTCGGTTCCGCGGCCGTGTTTTGGGTTCGACCGCGTTTTGGCAAAACCTAACCGAATTTTTTTTGTCGGATTTGGGTGTGTTTTGGATTCGGGTGTTTTTTTCCAAAAAACCTAAAAAACAGCTTAAATCATAGAATTTGGGGGTCATTTTGATCCCAAAGTATTATTAACCTCAAAAACCATCATTTCCACTCATTTTCAGTCTATTCTGAATACCTCACACCTCACAATATTATTTTTAGTCCTAAAATTTGCACCGAGGTCGCTGGATGACTAAGCTAAGCGACCCTAGTGGCCGACACAAACACCTGGCCCATCTAGGAGTGGCACTGCAGTGTCACGCAGGATGGCCCTTCCAAAAAACCCTCCCCAAACAGCACATGACGCAAAGAAAAAAAGAGGCGCAATGAGGTAGCTGTGTGAGTAAGATAAGCGACCCTAGTGGCCGACACAAACACCGGGCCCATCTAGGAGTGGCACTGCAGTGTCACGCAGGATGTCCCTTCCAAAAAACCCTCCCCAAACAGCACATGACGCAAAGAAAAAAAGAGGCGCAATGAGGTAGCTGTGTGAGTAAGATAAGCGACCCTAGTGGCCGACACAAACACCGGGCCCATCTAGGAGTGGCACTGCAGTGTCACGCAGGATGTCCCTTCCAAAAAACCCTCCCCAAACAGCACATGACGCAAAGAAAAAAAGAGGCGCAATGAGGTAGCTGTGTGAGTAAGATAAGCGACCCTAGTGGCCGACACAAACACCGGGCCCATCTAGGAGTGGCACTGCAGTGTCACGCAGGATGTCCCTTCCAAAAAACCCTCCCCAAACAGCACATGACGCAAAGAAAAAAAGAGGCGCAATGAGGTAGCTGTGTGAGTAAGATAAGCGACCCTAGTGGCCGACACAAACACCGGGCCCATCTAGGAGTGGCACTGCAGTGTCACGCAGGATGTCCCTTCCAAAAAACCCTCCCCAAACAGCACATGACGCAAAGAAAAAAAGAGGCGCAATGAGGTAGCTGTGTGATAAGCGACCCTAGTGGCCGACACAAACACCGGGCCCATCTAGGAGTGGCACTGCAGTGTCACGCAGGATGGCCCTTCCAAAAAACACTCCCCAAACAGCACATGACGCAAAGAAAAAAAGAGGCGCAATGAGGTAGCTGTGTGAGTAAGATAAGCGACCCTAGTGGCCGACACAAACACCGGGCCCATCTAGAAGTGGCACTGCAGTGTCACGCAGGATGGCCCTTCCAAAAAACCCTCCCCAAACAGCACATGACGCAAAGAAAAAAAGAGGCGCAATGAGGTAGCTGTGTGAGTAAGATAAGCGACCCTAGTGGCCGACACAAACACCGGGCCCATCTAGGAGTGGCACTGCAGTGTCACGCAGGATGTCCCTTCCAAAAAACCCTCCCCAAACAGCACATGACGCAAAGAAAAAAATAGGCGCAATGAGGTAGCTGTGTGAGTAAGATAAGCGACCCTAGTGGCCGACACAAACACCGGGCCCATCTAGGAGTGGCACTGCAGTGTCACGCAGGATGGCCCTTCCAAAAAACACTCCCCAAACAGCACATGACGCAAAGAAAAAAAGAGGCGCAATGAGGTAGCTGTGTGAGTAAGATAAGCGACCCTAGTGGCCGACACAAACACCGGGCCCATCTAGGAGTGGCACTGCAGTGTCACGCAGGATGGCCCTTCCAAAAAACACTCCCCAAACAGCACATGACGCAAAGAAAAATTAAAGAAAAAAGAGGTGCAAGATGGAATTGTCCTTGGGCCCTCCCACCCACCCTTATGTTGTATAAACAGGACATGCACACTTTAACCAACCCATCATTTCAGTGACAGGGTCTGCCACACGACTGTGACTGATATGACGGGTTGGTTTGGACCCCCACCAAAAAAGAAGCAATTAATCTCTCCTTGCACAAACTGGCTCTACAGAGGCAAGATGTCCACCTCATCATCATCCTCCGATATATCACCGTGTACATCCCCCTCCTCACAGATTATCAATTCGTCCCCACTGGAATCCACCATCTCAGCTCCCTGTGTACTTTGTGGAGGCAATTGCTGCTGGTCAATGTCTCCGCGGAGGAATTGATTATAATTCATTTTAATGAACATCATCTTCTCCACATTTTCTGGATGTAACCTCGTACGCCGATTGCTGACAAGGTGAGCGGCGGCACTAAACACTCTTTCGGAGTACACACTTGTGGGAGGGCAACTTAGGTAGAATAAAGCCAGTTTGTGCAAGGGCCTCCAAATTGCCTCTTTTTCCTGCCAGTATAAGTACGGACTGTGTGACGTGCCTACTTGGATGCGGTCACTCATATAATCCTCCACCATTCTTTCAATGTTGAGAGAATCATATGCAGTGACAGTAGACGACATGTCCGTAATCGTTGTCAGGTCCTTCAGTCCGGACCAGATGTCAGCATCAGCAGTCGCTCCAGACTGCCCTGCATCACCGCCAGCGGGTGGGCTCGGAATTCTGAGCCTTTTCCTCGCACCCCTAGTTGCGGGAGAATGTGAAGGAGGAGATGTTGACAGGTCGCGTTCCGCTTGACTTGACAATTTTCTCACCAGCAGGTCTTTCAACCCCAGCAGACTTGTGTCTGCCGGAAAGAGAGATCCAAGGTAGGCTTTAAATCTAGGATCGAGCACGGTGGCCAAAATGTAGTGCTCTGATTTCAACAGATTGACCACCCGTGAATCCTTGTTAAGCGAATTAAGGGCTCCATCCACAAGTCCCACATGCCTAGCGGAATCGCTCCGTGTTAGCTCCTCCTTCAATGTCTCCAGCTTCTTCTGCAAAAGCCTGATGAGGGGAATGACCTGACTCAGGCTGGCAGTGTCTGAACTGACTTCACGTGTGGCAAGTTCAAAGGGCATCAGAACCTTGCACAACGTTGAAATCATTCTCCACTGCGCTTGAGACAGGTGCATTCCACCTCCTATATCGTGCTCAATTGTATAGGCTTGAATGGCCTTTTGCTGCTCCTCCAACCTCTGAAGCATATAGAGGGTTGAATTCCACCTCGTTACCACTTCTTGCTTCAGATGATGGCAGGGCAGGTTCAGTAGTTTTTGGTGGTGCTCCAGTCTTCTGTACGTGGTGCCTGTACGCCGAAAGTGTCCCGCAATTCTTCTGGCCACCGACAGCATCTCTTGCACGCCCCTGTCGTTTTTTTAAAAATTCTGCACCACCAAATTCAAGGTATGTGCAAAACATGGGACGTGCTGGAATTTGCCCATATTTAATGCACACACAATATTGCTGGCGTTGTCCGATGCCACAAATCCACAGGAGAGTCCAATTGGGGTAAGCCATTCCGCGATGATCTTCCTCAGTTGCCGTAAGAGGTTTTCAGCTGTGTGCGTATTCTGGAAAGCGGTGATACAAAGCGTAGCCTGCCTAGGAAAGAGTTGGCGTTTGCGAGATGCTGCTACTGGTGCCGCCGCTGCTGTTCTTGCGGCGGGAGTCCATACATCTACCCAGTGGGCTGTCACAGTCATATAGTCCTGACCCTGCCCTGCTCCACTTGTCCACATGTCCGTGGTTAAGTGGACATTGGGTACAACTGCATTTTTTAGGACACTGGTGAGTCTTTTTCTGACGTCCGTGTACATTCTCGGTATCGCCTGCCTAGAGAAGTGGAACCTAGATGGTATTTGGTAACGGGGGCACACTGCCTCAATAAATTGTCTAGTTCCCTGTGAACTAACGGCGGATACCGGACGCACGTCTAACACCAACATAGTTGTCAAGGCCTCAGTTATCCGCTTTGCAGCAGGATGACTGCTGTGATATTTCATCTTCCTCGCAAAGGACTGTTGAACAGTCAATTGCTTACTGGAAGTAGTACAAGTGGTCTTCCGACTTCCCCTCTGGGATGACCATCGACTCCCAGCAGCAACAACAGCAGCGCCAGCAGCAGTAGGCGTTACACGCAAGGATGCATCGGAGGAATCCCAGGCAGGAGAGGACTCGTCAGAATTGCCAGTGACATGGCCTGCAGGACTATTGGCATTCCTGGGGAAGGAGGAAATTGACACTGAGGGAGTTGGTGGGGTGGTTTGCGTGAGCTTGGTTACAAGAGGAAGGGATTTACTGGTCAGTGGACTGCTTCCGCTGTCGCCCAAAGTTTTTGAACTTGTCACTGACTTATTATGAATGCGCTGCAGGTGACGTATAAGGGAGGATGTTCCGAGGTGGTTAACGTCCTTACCCCTACTTATTACAGCTTGACAAAGGCAACACACGGCTTGACACCTGTTGTCCGCATTTCTGTTGAAATACTTCCACACCGAAGAGCTGATTTTTTTGGTATTTTCACCAGGCATGTCAGTGGCCATATTCCTCCCACGGACAACAGGTGTCTCCCCGGGTGCCTGACTTAAACAAACCACCTCACCATCAGAATCCTCCTGGTCAATTTCCTCCCCAGCGCCAGCAACACCCATATCCTCCTCATCCTGGTGTACTTCAACACTGACATCTTCAATCTGACTATCAGGAACTGGACTGCGGGTGCTCCTTCCAGCACTTGCAGGGGGCGTGCAAATGGTGGAAGGCGCATGCTCTTCACGTCCAGTGTTGGGAAGGTCAGGCATCGCAACCGACACAATTGGACTCTCCTTGTGGATTTGGGATTTCGAAGAACGCACAGTTCTTTGCGGTGCTTTTGCCAGCTTGAGTCTTTTCAGTTTTCTAGCGAGAGGCTGAGTGCTTCCATCCTCATGTGAAGCTGAACCACTAGCCATGAACATAGGCCAGGGCCTCAGCCGTTCCTTGCCACTCCGTGTGGTAAATGGCATATTGGCAAGTTTACGCTTCTCCTCCGACAATTTTATTTTAGGTTTTGGAGTCCTTTTTTTACTGATATTTGGTGTTTTGGATTTGACATGCTCTGTACTATGACATTGGGCATCGGCCTTGGCAGACGACGTTGCTGGCATTTCATCGTCTTGGCCTTGACTAGTGGCAGCAGCTTCAGCACGAGGTGGAAGTGGATCTTGATCTTTCCCTAATTTTGGAACCTCAACATTTTTGTTCTCCATATTTTAATAGGCACAACTAAAAGGCACCTCAGGTAAACAATGGAGATGGATGGATACTAGTATACAATTATGGATGGACTGCCGAGTGCCGACACAGAGGTAGCTACAGCCGTGAACTACCGTACTGTGTCTGCTGCTAATATAGACTGGTTGATAATGAGATGTAGTATGTATAAAGAAGAAAGAAAAAAAAACCACGGGTAGGTGGTATACAATTATGGATGGACTGCCGAGTGCCGACACAGAGATAGCTACAGCCGTGGACTACCGTACTGTACTGTGTCTGCTGCTAATATAGACTGGATGATAATGAGATGTAGTATGTATAAAGAAGAAAGAAAAAAAAAACCACGGGTAGGTGGTATACAATTATGGATGGACTGCCGAGTGCCGACACAGAGATAGCTACAGCCGTGGACTACCGTACTGTACTGTGTCTGCTGCTAATATAGACTGGATGATAATGAGATGTAGTATGTATAAAGAAGAAAGAAAAAAAAACCCACGGGTAGGTGGTATACAATTATGGATGGACTGCCGAGTGCCGACACAGAGGTAGCTACAGCTGTGGACTACCGTACTGTACTGTGTCTGCTGCTAATATAGACTGGTTGATAATGAGATGTAGTATATATAAAGAAGAAAGAAAAAAAAAACCACGGGTAGGTGGTATACAATTATGGATGGACTGCCGAGTGCCGACACAGAGGTAGCTACAGCCGTGAACTACCGTACTGTGTCTGCTGCTAATATAGACTGGTTGATAATGAGATGTAGTATGTATAAAGAAGAAAGAAAAAAAAAACACGGGTAGGTGGTATACAATTATGGATGGACTGCCGAGTGCCGACACAGAGGTAGCTACAGCCGTGAACTACCGTACTGTGTCTGCTGCTAATATAGACTGGTTGATAATGAGATGTAGTATGTATAAAGAAGAAAGAAAAAAAAAACCACGGGTAGGTGGTATACAATTATGGATGGACTGCCGAGTGCCGACACAGAGGTAGCTACAGCCGTGGACTACCGTACTGTGTCTGCTGCTAATATAGACTGGTTGATAATGAGATGTAGTATGTATAAAGAAGAAAGAAAAAAAAAACCACGGGTAGGTGGTATACAATTATGGATGGACTGCCGAGTGCCGACACAGAGGTAGCTACAGCCGTGGACTACCGTACTGTGTCTGCTGCTAATATAGACTGGTTGATAATGAGATGTAGTATGTATAAAGAAGAAAGAAAAAAAAACCACGGGTAGGTGGTATACAATTATGGATGGACTGCCGAGTGCCGACACAGAGATAGCTACAGCCGTGGACTACCGTACTGTGTCTGCTGCTAATATAGACTGGTTGATAATGAGATGTAGTATGTATAAAGAAGAAAGAAAAAAAAAACCACGGGTAGGTGGTATACAATTATGGATGGACTGCCGAGTGCCGACACAGAGGTAGCTACAGCCGTGGACTACCGTACTGTGCCTGCTGCTAATATAGACTGGTTGATAATGAGATGTAGTATGTATAAAGAAGAAAGAAAAAAAAAACCACGGGTAGGTGGTATACAATTATGGATGGACTGCCGAGTGCCGACACAGAGATAGCTACAGCCGTGGACTACCGTACTGTACTGTGTCTGCTGCTAATATAGACTGGATGATAATGAGATGTAGTATGTATAAAGAAGAAAGAAAAAAAAACCACGGGTAGGTGGTATACAATTATGGATGGACTGCCGAGTGCCGACACAGAGGTAGCTACAGCCGTGGACTACCGTACTGTACTGTGTCTGCTGCTAATATAGACTGGTTGATAATGAGATGTAGTATGTATAAAGAAGAAAGAAAAAAAAAAACACGGGTAGGTGGTATACAATTATGGATGGACTGCCGAGTGCCGACACAGAGGTAGCTACAGCCGTGAACTACCGTACTGTGTCTGCTGCTAATATAGACTGGTTGATAATGAGATGTAGTATGTATAAAGAAGAAAGAAAAAAAAACCACGGGTAGGTGGTATACAATTATGGATGGACTGCCGAGTGCCGACACAGAGGTAGCTACAGCCGTGGACTACCGTACTGTGTCTGCTGCTAATATAGACAGGTTGATAATGAGATGTAGTATGTATAAAGAAGAAAGAAAAAAAAAACACGGGTAGGTGGTATACAATTATGGATGGACTGCCGAGTGCCGACACAGAGGTAGCTACAGCCGTGGACTACCGTACTGTGTCTGCTGCTAATATAGACTGGTTGATAATGAGATGTAGTATGTATAAAGAAGAAAGAAAAAAAAAACACGGGTAGGTGGTATACAATTATGGATGGACTGCCGAGTGCCGACACAGAGATAGCTACAGCCGTGGACTACCGTACTGTGTCTGCTGCTAATATAGACTGGTTGATAATGAGATGTAGTATGTATAAAGAAGAAAGAAAAAAAAAACCACGGGTAGGTGGTATACAATTATGGATGGACTGCCGAGTGCCGACACAGAGGTAGCTACAGCCGTGAACTACCGTACTGTACTGTGTCTGCTGCTAATATAGACTGGTTGATAATGAGATGTAGTATGTATAAAGAAGAAAGAAAAAAAAAACCACGGGTAGGTGGTATACAATTATGGATGGACTGCCAAGTGCCGACACAGAGGTAGCTACAGCCGTGAACTACCGTACTGTGTCTGCTGCTAATATAGACTGGTTGATAATGAGATGTAGTATGTATAAAGAAGAAAGAAAAAAAACCCACAGGTAGGTGGTATACAATTATGGATGGACTGCCGAGTGCCGACACAGAGGTAGCTACAGCCGTGGACTACCGTACTGTGTCTGCTGCTAATATAGACTGGTTGATAATGAGATGTAGTATGTATAAAGAAGAAAGAAAAAAAACACGGGTAGGTGGTATACAATTATGGATGGACTGCCGAGTGCCGACACAGAGGTAGCTACAGCCGTGGACTACCGTACTGTGTTTGCTGCTAATATAGACTGGTTGATAATGAGATGTAGTATGTATAATGAAGAAAGAAAAAAAAAAACCACGGGTAGGTGGTATACAATTATGGATGGACTGCCGAGTGCCGACACAGAGATAGCTACAGCCGTGGACTACCGTACTGTACTGTGTTTGCTGCTAATATAGACTGGATGATAATGAGATGTAGTATGTATAAAGAAGAAAGAAAAAAAAAACCACGGGTAGGTGGTATACAATTATGGATGGACTGCCGAGTGCCGACACAGAGGTAGCTACAGCCGCGAACTACCGTACTGTACTGTGTCTGCTGCTAATATAGACTGGTTGATAATGAGATGTAGTATGTATAAAGAAGAAAGAAAAAAAAAACCACGGGTAGGTGGTATACAATTATGGATGGACTGCCGAGTGCCGACACAGAGGTAGCTACAGCCGTGAACTACCGTACTGTGTCTGCTGCTAATATAGACTGGTTGATAATGAGATGTAGTATGTATAAAGAAGAAAGAAAAAAAAACCACAGGTAGGTGGTATACAATTATGGATGGACTGCCGAGTGCCGACACAGAGGTAGCTACAGCCGTGGACTACCGTACTGTGTCTGCTGCTAATATAGACTGGTTGATAATGAGATGTAGTATGTATAAAGAAGAAAGAAAAAAAAAACCACGGGTAGGTGGTATACAATTATGGATGGACTGCCGAGTGCCGACACAGAGGTAGCTACAGCCGTGGACTACCGTACTGTGTTTGCTGCTAATATAGACTGGTTGATAATGAGATGTAGTATGTATAAAGAAGAAAGAAAAAAAAAACCACGGGTAGGTGGTATACAATTATGGATGGACTGCCGAGTGCCGACACAGAGATAGCTACAGCCGTGGACTACCGTACTGTACTGTGTTTGCTGCTAATATAGACTGGATGATAATGAGATGTAGTATGTATAAAGAAGAAAGAAAAAAAAAACCACGGGTAGGTGGTATACAATTATGGATGGACTGCCGAGTGCCGACACAGAGGTAGCTACAGCCGTGAACTACCGTACTGTGTCTGCTGCTAGTATAGACTGGATGATAAATAATGATCTAAAAAATATATATATATCACTACTGCAGCCGGACAGGTATATATTATATAATGACGGACCTGCTGGACACTGTCTGTCAGCAGAATGAGTTTTTTATAGAATAAAAAAACACCACACAAGTCACACGACGAGTGTTTAACTTTTTCAGGCAGACAATCACAATATACTGGTGGTCAGTGTGGTCAGGTCACTGGTCAGTCACACTGGCAGTGGCACTCTGGCAGCAAAAGTGTGCACTGTTTAATATGTACTCCTGGCTCCTGCTATAACCTATAACTGCTCCCCAGTCTCCCCCACAATTAAGCTGTGTGAGCACAGTCAGATATTATACATAGATGATGCAGCACACTGGGCTGAGCACAGATATGGTATGTGACTGAGTCACTGTGTATCGTTTTTTTCAGGCAGAGAACGGATTATATTAAATAATAATAAAACTGCACTGGTGGTCTCACTGGTCAGTCACTAGTATAACTAACTAACTACTATCAGCAAAATTCTGCACTCTCTGAGTACTCCTCCTAAGCTCCAGTAAATGAAGTGTCTCACTCTCACTCTCCTATCTATTTCTAAACTGAGAGGACGCCAGCCACGTCCTCTCCCTATCAATCTCAATGCACGTGTGAAAAAGGCGGCGACGCGCGGCTCCTTATATAGAATCCGAGTCTCGCGATAGAATCCGAGCCTCGCGAGAATCCGACAGCGTGATGATGACGTTCGGGCGCGCTCGGGTTAACCGAGCAAGGCGGGAAGATCCGAGTCGCTCGGACCCGTGTAAAAAAACCTTAAGTTCGGGCGGGTTCGGATTCCGAGGAACCGAACCCGCTCATCTCTAGTTATATGGAGACTTGTGCTGTGTTATATGGAGACTTGTGCTGTGTATAGGAAGGCTTGTGCTGTGTATATGAAGACTTGTGCTGTCTATAGGAAGACTTGTGCTGTGTTATATGGAGACTTGTGCTGTGTATAGGAAGACTTGTGCTGTGTATATGAAGACTTGTGCTGTGTATAGGAAGACTTGTGCTGTGTTATATGGAGACTTGTGCTGTGTTATATGGAGACTTGTGCTGTGTATAGGAAGGCTTGTGCTGTGTATATGAAGACTTGTGCTGTGTATAGGAAGACTTGTGCTGTGTTATATGGAGACTTGTGCTGTGTATATGAAGACATGTGCTGTGTATAGGAAGACTTGTGCTGTGTTATATGGAGACTTGTGCTGTGTATATGGAGACTTGTGCTGTGTTATATGGAGACTTGTGCTGTGTATATGAAGACTTGTGCTGTGTATATGGAGACTTGTGCTGTGTTATATGAAGACTTGTGCTGTGTTTATATGAAGATGTCTGCTGTGTTGTTGTTGTTGCTGTTGTTGTTGTTATTATTATTATTAATAGTTTCTTATATAGTGCAGCATATTCCGTTCCGCTTTACAATTGGAACAACAGTGATAACTGGGTATAACAGACAGAGGGGATTATTCAGAGATGAATGTGGATAGCTGTGTACGCAGCCAGATCTGTGTTCATCTCTGCACGTGCTGGGGGCTGTCCAGCATGTGTGGAGCTAACTCCCAATTTAATTGCGGACGCATCGGAACTAAGGTTGACCCCCCGGCAGTGCAGCACGGCTGTGCTGTCAGACGGTCAGCGGGCATTTTTTTTTTTATTGAAGCTGCTGCATGTAACTACACGCAGCCGCCCGAAAACGGTTCCGGCTCGCCCCCATTCACCCTGCCCCCCCTACACCGCGTCGCCGCCCCGCAAGCGGCCGCCGCTGTCAATCACGTTGCAGTCGCATCCATCGGGGATGCGACCATAATACGTGGGTCCTTGCAGCTGTTGTGAGCCCACTGCGCATGTGCAGTTTGCCGCCACAGCTTTTTCTGTAGGACGCTATTGCGGCCGGGTCTGAATGACCCCCAGAGTGTTATATAGAGACTTATGTTATATGAAGACTTGTGAGTTATTATATCGATCCCGGACGCCAGAATGCCACGACACCCACAGAGTGGGTATAGAACCTTTGGCGAGCGCAGCGAGCCCGCAAGGGGCTTAGTTACGCTCACCCACCTGCTGGCATTCTGGTGGCCGGGATCCCGGTGTTGGTATGCTGACCACCGGGATCCCATACCCAACCCGTGCAGTGTTTGTGGAGACTTGTGTGGTGTTATGTGGAGACTTACCTTCAGTAAGCTGGCTCGCAAGCTGATAGGATTCTGGGATGAGTCTTTGGCGTACGTGTGACCCCAACAGAACAGATTAGGCTGATTTCTGCCTCAGCCTATAGCACATGGGTTTATATGCCCATCTACCTCTCCAGCAAGGAGTTAATTGTAATATACTTGTCTTCAGAGACATATTAGATAACATCATTGTAATATACTTGGATTACAGCTTCATCAATTCACCAACTTCAGCAGAGCATTGTCTCCATGTTTGATGAGAGTTGGAGAAGCTAAAACACAGCACATATATAATAAAGTTGGCTGCTGAGAGCGTTGGCATGTAATAACAGTTGATATGAACTGTGACCTCCTTCCTCCGGGGTCAGCGTTGTCTCTTCCAGAGAGTTCCAGAATAACACACATTTGTAGTCTCCAAACACTTCTGGTATGTTCCACACTTGGGGGTAAATTTACTGAGAATCGTGTTTAGTCCGAGTTTAAACACGATCTGCATCGCTGGGATACGTGAGAGTATTTCAAGATGAAACACTCAAATTTACTAAGAGTCGTGTTTGACAGAATCGTGTTTTCCAATGGTGTATGCAGTCGTGTTTACTGTTTAGTGGTATTTAATAGTGTGAGTGTTCAGCTGTGTTTGTGCGCGTATAGTCCTGCCTGTGATCATTGTGATCTGCGCAGCGCTTCTGTGTGGTGGACGCAAGTGGGGTGGGTGCTGCGTCTTCGGTCGCAGTAGAAGATATGGTAATGCTGCAGGTGCCGTCCTTTGGAATTATGGTTCGTGTTTGTATTTATGCCCTTTTCTTGTATTTTTTCATCCCCTCCTTCCCCGTTTTTTTTTTTGTAAACTCCCCCCCCCCCCCCCCAAACACCACCTACCACTTTTTTAAAGATCTCAATAAAATCTGTTGATGTTAAAAATAAATAAATGAACAAACAGCAGATCAAAGAGTGGAAACGAGAGTTTTGGCGGGCCCAATGTACTGTGAGCCCATCTGCTGCAGCTTATCTCATGTTGATCTGGTCCGCCCTGGGTACTGCACCATGAGTCCCGCTTTCCCATGTCTACATCACCCTTCTACCCGAGTCAGCGACTGCCTAAGGAATAAACAGGTGAGTTAAATATAGAGAACAACTGAGGTTTATGGCCGTTATAGTCATGGAGCAAAGAGTCACAGTAGTAGCCACCATAGTGCCAAAGCTACATATCCCCCTTTATGGGTGTCTCTTTGAGAAAAGTCCCCCACAAACAACAAAGGTGGCTTTGGAAGGGAAAGAGACTGCTCTAGAAGAGAAGGATGTGGGTATACTGGTGCTAAGAGATCCTCTCCAAGGTGACAAAAAGGAACTACCCGTACTTGGGAAATGTGTTGGAAAGAAGTGACGTTGGAGAGAGAAGAACGTGTACTATCATCTCCCGTTGGAAGGCACTCACTTGATATTATCAGACATGTTTAACTATGAAATATATCTGTGGCAGGTTAGGAAGGCTTCTCTACCCCCATAACTCTACAGCTTGAACACATTTGTCAGGGCACCATGGCTAACCTGATCCTGTGCAAATTGCTGCAGGGTAAACTGTCCTGGTATCAGGTGGCAGCGTTTCATCTGTGGTCTCTCCCAGCAAGACTGCGTTGGTTCTTCTCATACTTTTTAATTTTTCATTGCATTATCCCTTTACCATTGCTCAGGTAAAGCGGCATCTTCTTTCTCCCTTTCCCTGCTTCCCTTTAGAAGGCGCAACAATTCCTCTTCAATTATATGCATTTCTCTTTAGCTACTTTATAGTCTTTCTATGTGTAAATTTCACTGTACACTGATTGCTCTCAGTATTGTGTTTTCTATTTTTCTGTGGTGCATTTGTGTTGCTTTCTCTCTGTTAATACCTTGTAAAATGTTTAATAAAAAGATTATTAAAAATAAAAATAAAAGAATTGACCAGACCAGCTAGTTTGTCCAGCTATTACTGAAGTTGTATTTTCAGATCCTTGGTCTGCTTACTGCTCTCCTTATCCTACAAGCCTCAAATTCCTGTTTTAGGATCATCCTTCAAATGGACACCTCAAGCATAGATGTAGGAGCTGCGTTCTTACAAGTTCTGGTGAAAAACCAATGGTGAACCTGAGCTATAAGCTCATTCCCAGGGATCCAACAGTAAGCTACGGTAGAATGGAAGAGTCTTTGGTACTATTTACTAAGAGAATTTACGCTGGCCATTGACCATGCGACATTATGTTGGATACAAATCAACTGTGAGGTAAACAAGAAAGTGACTTGTTCGTTATTGGTGCTACAGCCATTCCAGTTTACAGCAGAAAGTAGTAGACAAAAATATGGGAATGCTGTCCCTGAAATTCATGCTCCCTGCCACCTGATTTGGTGATGCTAGTAGGAAGAATATTTGGAGTGTACCACATGTGTTCTGCTCTCACTTCTTCCTTAACCATCAGTGGTTCCCCCCTCCATGGTTAAAAACCCACTGATCATTTATGATTAACCTGTCGATGGACAACCTTAGCCTACATGAACCTGAACTACCCTCCCACCTAAATATCTCTCTCCCTGTTCCTCTTACGCATCTTCTACTGCTTGCTTACCCTACTCTCAGGCCCCACACAGTTCCCACTATCTGTTCATGTTCCTCTTTCCGCCATAATATGTCTCACTCACTACTTATTTGCAACCCACAAACTTCATTCTCATCTATTCACTTTCCTACTTCCCCTGTTGCTACAAACACTGGAACGTTAGATCTGTATTCCGCAGGCTTACATCCATGACCTTTTGAAGTTTTCCTATCTTGCTCAACATTCTTGATGTTGCTAAACTGTGATCTACACCACTGACACTATTTCACCGGCTCTTTTATCCCATGGCGTTGTTTCCTTCATTCCCACTCCTCATCTCAGTGACCTACAAGGTGGCGGAGAAGGCTTCTGTTTGTCCACTGACTGCACTTTCCAAGTCCTCACTCAAGGACCCTCCATCTGCTCATAGTTTGAAGTCCATAACATTTATCTCTACTCTCCTCCGCACCACCTCTGTATTGCTGCCATCTGTTGCAGCTCAGGACCGGTCTGCCAGCTTCATTACCTGCTTTCCTTATTCTCTTCCCACTGACATACCCATAGTCCTTTTTAAGGGGACCTCAACATCCCCACTGACACCCCTATTGTCATCTCTATACACCTCAAGCTTACTTACTCCTGTGATCTCTACTAATTGACATCATCTTCCATCTATTGCGATGGACACTACTAGAACCACATGTTCTGATATCTATCTGCCTTCTTCAGCTTTTGTAACTCAGCTTACACACCCTGACCATAATTCCCTATTCTATCCTTCTACTGGAATGCTGCACCACAATCTGCAACTGCTTCACCCCTCTCCCACTTATACCCTGTAATTTCCTCTTGTTACCAGTACCACACATTCCCTCTGGAGATCTACAAACATTCTTTCTCACCAAGCAATCCAACTTTAATTCCATTATATCCATCCAATTGTCCATCACTGTCGCCTTTTTTCAAACTTCAACTAATTTCTCTGCCTACCTGCTCCTCTTCTTCCCAGCTCATGACTTTGCCACCTACTTCAAGGGCACAATTGTCACCATCCATGAAGAGATCTCCTCACCCCAGATCCATCATCCCAAGACCACCTTCTCTAGTTCTGGAACATCCTCCTATAGGCCCCTTCTGTCTGTGTGGTCCTCTCAAAGCTCTGATCTTGGCTCCCTGGCATTCTTCCTTTACACATCTATCAGAGAACACTCAAATTACCTCTCCACCACTGATGTCACTCTTTTTCTTTTATCTGGTGTCTCCAACTGTCTCTTAAGGCCCATACACACTGGGCGATTTTGAGCTGAAATTAGCTCAACAAAGTGTCTATTCCATTTAAATACGTGCAAAGTTTGTGTCTGAGTCCCTGAGCACTCTCAAACGCATGCTTGTACATCAGGGGAGGAGATGATACTGACATTACCATAAAGTCGCAGATGCCAAAGTTAATAGCAAAGCGGATACGCACATCTCAGTAGACTGGGAGTCTTGTTGACGGAGACAATGTAACAGCAGATCATCTTAAGAATTATTTTTGCTCAGTATTCACTACTGAAAGAGAGGGGAAGGGGCCACAGTTAAGTTGCAGGGATATTCAGAAAAATTAAACAAGTACATTTACAGAGGAGAAGGTCTTAACAGAACTCTCACATCTGAAAGTGGATAAATCAATTGGGCCAGAAGGCATACATCCAAGGATGCTAAAAGAGCTTAAAGGGTGCTGGTAGCACCATTAACAGAATTATTCAACCAGTCACTAACTACATGAGTAATTCCAGAAGACTGGAAAAGAGCTAATGTAGTTCCACTGCACAAAAGTGGAAGCAAGGAAGAGGCAAACAACTACTGACCAGTGAGCCTTACATCAGTAGTAGGGAAATTGATGAAAACACTCTTAAAAGAAAGAGTTGTATATTATCTCAAATCCAGCAATTTACAGGATCCCAAACAGCATGGATTCACTGAGAGGAGATCATGTCAAACAAACCTTATTGACTTTTTTGACTGTGTGCATGAAGTAATAAAGTAATAGATATAGCTTAACTTTAGTAAGGCTTTTGACACTGTCCCACATTGAAGACTGCTAAATTATTTATTATTATTTATTAACAGTTACTTATATAGCGCAGCAAATTCCGTTGCGCTTTACAATTGGAATAAACTCAAAAGCTTGGGACTGGAGACTAAGATGGTAGAATGGATAAGATCTTGGTTGCAGGATAGAAAACAGAGTTGTAGTAAATGGAGTGCATTCACACGAGGGAACTGTTACCAGTGGAGTACCCCAGGGATCTGTACTTGGAGTCTTGGACTAGTGCTTTTTAATATCTTTATTGGTGACATTGCTGATGGCATTAATGGGAAAGTATGCCTTTTTGCAGATGACACAAAGGTATGCAACAGGGTAGACACACCAGGTGGGGTAAAACAAATGATTGAGGATCTAGGTAAACCAGAGGAATGATCACGAGTGTATCAATTACAGTTTAATGTCGAAAAATGCAAAATCATGCACTTGGGTCTCAAAAATCCAAAGGCTAAATATAGTATTAATGGCTCTATACTGGAAACTACTGAGGAGGAAAGGGATGTAGGAGTCACTATTTCAGGTGACTTAAAGGCAGGTAAGCAATGTAAGAAAGCAATGCGGAAGGCTAGTCAGATGCTTGGTGCATTGGGAAAGGAATCAGCAGCAGAAAGAAAGAAGTAATAATGCCACTGTATAGGTCATTGGTACGGCCTCATCTAGAATACTGTGTTCAATTCTGGAGGCCATATCTTCAGAAGCATATTAGTACATTAGAAACTGTACAAAACATACAAAGAAAGTCTTAAAAATCTTAATATGTATAGTTTGGAGCAGAGAAGGTAAAGGTGGGACATGGTAGAAACTTTCAAATATATCAAGGGTTTTAAAAAAGTCCAGGAATAAACTTTCTTGAAATGAAGAGAAGTATTAGTACACGAGGACATGCACTGAAACCAGAGGGAGGTAGGTGCAGTATACTTATACCTGCAGGCAGGGGCGTATTGTCCCACCAGGACAGATTCCGATGGGCTGGTCCCAACCCCCCCCCCCCCCCCCCTCAGCCAGGCCGATTCACACTCAGGCTGGGCTGGGTCACAGTGCTACCAGTACTTGCAGTTCATTGGAACGCAATCCGGAAGATAGGCTGGCGGGCACTTCCAGGTGCCGCTAGCTGTGAACAGTGGTGAAGCTTTTCTACCATACGGGGACCTGCAGAAAGTTTACCAGCCCAGCAGCATCTTCTCTCTGGCCCTGGCCAAAGGTCTCTTCAATGAGCCTGGCCCGGGAGCAGCAGCATAGCGATGGTCAAATCCGGGTTCACTACACCCGCTGCCACCCTAGCTCTCGCACTCTCACTGAACTGGCCAGAGCGGCGACTGAGCACTGAAGGGGACCCGGCAGAGAGGTTATTTTTAATTACATTATTTGCATTATCATGATGGTGTAAGGGTTAGGACGTCCCCGGTCACAGTGTATGGTTTGGGGACTGGACAGGAGCAGGATGTACCTTGTTCTCAGGATGGCAGCTGATCAGGTAGCACTCACAGCCAGCCCTGGGACACTCTCTAATGCAAAGTCCTTCAGCCCTATAGCTGCCCAATGTCTGTCCATGATGAAGGGCCTATTTATGTAATGCGGTGGCTACGTATGTAATGCGGTGGCTACGTATGTAATGCGGTGGCTACATATGTAATGTGGTGGCTACGTTTGTAATGTGGCGGCTATGTATGTAATGCGGTGGCTACGTATGTAATGTGGTGGCTACATATGTAATGTGGTGCAATACGTCATTGGGTTGAATGAAGGGGCCCTGGTGGTGGACTTCCAGGGTGGTAGGGGATGTTTAATACAAAGGGGAGGGGTGGATATTGGAGTGGGCTTAATATTCATCATTTTCCGGGCGTCAGGGCAGCTTGCTTGACTGCAGATATCTCCAGTTCCTGGGAATAGATTTCTTAGCTATTATGGGATAAAAAAAAACACTAGAGTGTCCCACCTTTCAGGAGGTGCTGGGGACTTAGGGATCAGGCTTCAGAAGCCAGAGCAATCCACCAACAAAAATATAAAACTGCATATTAGGCGTGTGGAGCTGGAGCAGGGACCAGCTGCTGGAAGGCTGATATCTCTGGTTCTGGGCATAGTAGAGACAAGCTGCCTGTGTCCACTGAAAGGGGAGAGTCCCAGCTTTTGGAGTATACCCTCAGAATAACTTTAAGTCAGACAGAACCTGAGATATCTGGCTGGGAATAACAATTAACAGGCTTGGATGGGGACCACTGCTTTGACGTCAGATATCTCCGGTTCCCCAGGACCGATCTTCAAAAATCTGGTACCCCTGGAAAGAGGGGACCCTCAGCTATCAGACAAGGGCCCTTTTGCTCCTGGGGCCCTTGGGCAAGAGCCCATTGAGGCCATACAAAAAGACGGCCCTGCCTGTACTGTGCTGTATGTAGTGTGTGCTCCCCCTCCCTGTACTGTGCAGTATGTAGTGTGTGCTCCCCCTCCCTGTACTGTGCTGTATGTAGTGTGTGCTCCCTCTCCCTGTACTGTGCTGTATGCAGTGTGTGCTCCCCCTCCCTGTACTGTGCTGTATGCAGTGTGTGCTCCCTCCCTGTACTGTATGTAGTGTGTGCTCCCCCTCCCTGTACTGTGCTGTATGTAGTGTGTGTAGTGTGTGCTCCCTCCCTGTACTGTGCTGTATGTAGTGTGTGCTCCCTCCCTGTACTGTGCTGTATGTAGTGTGTGCTCCCTCCCTGTACTGTGCTGTATGTAGTATGTGCTCCCTCCCTGTACTGTGCTGTATGTAGTGTGTGCTCCTTCCCTGTACTGTGCTGTATGTAGTGTGTGCTCCCTCCCTGTACTGTGCTGTATGTAGTGTGTGCTCCCTCCCTGTACTGTACTGTATGTAGTGTGTGCTCCCTCCCTGTACTGTGCTGTATGTAGTGTGTGCTCCCTCCCTGTACTGTGCTGTATGTAGTGTGTGCTCCCTCCCTGTACTGTACTGTATGTAGTGTGTGTAGTGTGTGCTCCCTCCCTGTACTGTGCTGTATGTAGTGTGTGCTCCCTCCCTGTACTGTGCTGTATGTAGTGTGTGCTCCCTCCCTGTACTGTGCTGTATGTAGTGTGTGCTCCCTCCCTGTACTGTACTGTATGTAGTGTGTGTAGTGTGTGCTCCCTCCCTGTACTGTGCTGTATGTAGTGTGTGCTCCCTCCCTGTACTGTGCTGTATGTAGTGTGTGCTCCCTCCCTGTACTGTGCTGTATGTACAGAGGCGGAACTACCGGCAGTGCAGGCAGTGCACTGCACTGGGGCCCGCCTCTGTCCAGGGGCCCAAGCATGTAATGAGTCAAACTGACTCATTACATGCCGCTGTGCGCTGCAGGCAACCGCTGCCCGCAGCGCACAGCCGCCCGGAGATAGGAGCTGAGCAGCGGTACAGACGGGGGAAGGAGGAGGGAGCCGGAGGACGGAGCCGCAGCAGCGCTTTGTTACTGGTGGAGGCGCTGCTGCTGCTGCTCCTCTGCTTCCCTATAGGCTGTCTTCCGAGAACAGCCTATAGGGAAGCAGAGGGGCAGCAGCAGCAGCGCCTCCACCAGTAACAAAGCGCTGCTGCGGCTCCGTCCTCCGGCTCCCTCCTCCTCATTCTCTACTGCCCGGGAATCGTCGTCTGACGCAGCTGCACCGAGGAGCCTGAGGGTAAGTATTGAAGGGTTAAATATGCTATATGAACTGTTATGTGCTAGTATAAATACGTACCATTCTGTGCCGGGTACCTTTATCTGTTCATACAATACAAGGCTTGTATGTGTCTCCTTGTCAGGGACAGCTACATTCCAGACTTAATCTGTTATCTCTACTTCTGTGTGATTAACAACTTTTCTTAGAGGTTTTAAGATGTTTTGCAGAAAACCCATATATGGACATCCGCCTGATGCACAATCTTTTTCTTTTCTGCCTGGTAACTACTAACGAGCCAATAAGAGTGTAACAACATGTCAGTTACACCCATGTACGTTGTCTTTATATACCTTTGTTAACCTTATAATAAGGCAGAGTGATTCTTAACCATTGACTCGTGTGTTTGATGTATAGGGTTAAGATTTGCTCTGACTGGTACCAGAAGGCCATCATATCGAGGGGACATAGGCAGACTAATCCCAACAAGCTGGGGGCTCAAAGTCCGGAATCTAGGCGATCGTCCCCTGCCCGGTAAGATAGAGAATTTTATTGTCTGTCTTTTCCGTTCAGGGATTGCGATTACTACTAGATTTGAACTCATTCCGTGTTCCGGGAACACGTGACAAAAAATACAATCCAAGTCTGGGACTTGGCAGAAAAGAAACTTGTTTTCTTAAAGGCGCCGGGCGCCACATAAAGGTATCGAGGATACCAATAGCAGGACCGGGGGTCCGATTGGGACAGTCTCCTCGATCTGATCGCCTAGTTAGTTTTGAATATGGCCATATATTTGTAAAAATTATATTGTTTATTTGTATTAGGATATTCAGTGAACAGGTGGTAAGTGTATGGACACTGAATATCATATGACATTACTATTTACAGTTATTTTATGTAAGAAAAATTGTATAACATTACTATTTACAGTTATTATATGCAAAGAAAATTGTACTTTATTTTTACATAATATCAAATTTACAGGTGGTAAGTTTACGTACATTTGGTATCACAAGTTGTGCTGTTATTCCTTATCTTCTCTGTTCTGTCTCTGGTAGTTTGTGTAGGAATGTGTAATCCCACATGTTACCAATGATTTATGATCAGATCAGCTGAATGCATACATAGACTGATATTCCCCCTCAGTGACTTTTTTATATAATCGCATATATATTTATATAATCTGTTGTTAGTTGTTTTGAAAGTTTATTTAAAAGATGGGAGCAAGTCAGAGTAAAAAGACTGAATATCCCCTGCCCCTCCCCGGAGAAACATGTAAAGACTATGTCGGCCGTGTTTCTCCTACAAATTTTTATCTTGTTAACCCATGGGTAGATAATCTGGCAGGCTGGACAGAAGCCGTAGGAAGTCCTAAATCTTTCCCACGGGATGGAACAAATTTTCCCTTCTATATGGATATGGTTAAGGGACTATGTTTAGAAGATAAAGCAGCCTGGCCATGGTATGATCATGATCCACAATGGAACATGACATACATGAGAGCAGGAGGGGAACAGTGGCTTACTATAGCGCCCTATTGGTATGACAGTTCCACTAATAAGAAACAAAGAAAATTAAAAAATATAACAACCCAATTACACAAGGCAGAGGAGGAGAGGATAAGTAAAACAGTTAAAGCATCCTGTCCACCTCCCTATAGTCCTTTGTACCCATCTTTAAATGATACAGACATTTTGGCGGCTGTAGCCCTTTCACACATTCAGAGACCCACAGGAGGTGTTGGTGGAGGCGCAGGGGGTGGCGATC
Source organism: Pseudophryne corroboree (assembly GCF_028390025.1). Lineage (NCBI taxonomy): Eukaryota > Metazoa > Chordata > Amphibia > Anura > Myobatrachidae > Pseudophryne > Pseudophryne corroboree. The sequence continues at coordinate 508,371,875 of NC_086450.1, read as the reverse complement.
CCCCACCTGCCCTCTTAGACACTCTCATACAGAACCTCCCTGCAGGTCAGATACCACCCCCACCTACCTCTAGTGCCCCTGTAGATCAGTTAGTTGAGGAACATAATATCCCACCACCCGCAGATTCCCCAGGAATTACCTGGGGTAGGAGTATTTTAAATACTGGTATAGACATTCTTGGTACCCCGGTTAGGATATTAACTGCCCGTCGCCAAACGGCTGACTCCACTGTTATCACCGAGAACCCTCTTAGCCCACACCACACCAGGTCCGGTAATGAATTCTCTGAAGATAACACAGCAACCAGTAGCACTGGCACTCATCTGCCTTTTATGACAGTGGGGGACCAGTTACTTAAAAAATCCATTGAAATTGAAGACTTAGATAGGATTATTAAAAATTGTCCTAAACCAATGATCACCCCTTTAGGATGTATTGCTTACTTAAAAAAGGCTTGTAAAGGATGCAGTTTTACACAAGAGGACATGAGACTCATCATAGATGGGGTCATAGATCATTACAATGGGTGGGATTGGACAAAAGTACCTTCAATTAATACCCCCATAACAGCAGATAATCAAACTGCCACTAATTATCCTTTAAATACGCAGGATGGAATAGACAAAATGTGGAAGGAACTTAGTGAGCACATGAATGTGGTATTTAAAAATCGTTCATCTCTCCCAATTGCCGTAGCATGTAAACAGAAACCTAGTGAATCAGTAACAGAATTCTGGAAAAGATTTAAAAAGTGTTGGTCTGAAGAAGCAGGACTCAGCCTAGTGAATTGTCATAATCTTCTTATTTCTACATTTGTTAACAATCTGCTGCCCTCTACTGGTCTCACAGTAAAACAAAGTGTCTCCAGCTGGACCTCTGATGATCTTAAAGATTTTGAAAAACATTTATATGAGAAAGAAGCAGCAGGTTGTTTTGAAATGAGGAAATCTGTCAGTTCTATACCCTCACATAACTACCAGAAACCCCAGAACCCCCCGGGAAAGCCAAATAGGTCTTTCCGCCCACCCCAAGACAATAGGTTCAAGAAGGGCCCTATGGGACCCCCACCTATTTCTAGGAGACAGACCAATACATGTTACAATTGCGGGAAAGATGGCCACTGGGCCAGGGATTGTCCATATCCCCCCAGCAGACCCCGACAGGCTCGGGACCCTATGCACAACGATGCACCACCCCGCAGCCAACCCAGAGACCAGACTAAAGACTTTCCCCGTTTTCGAGTTGACTGGCAGGAACAGACCCATTGACGGGGCCCGGAGGAGGGTATCTCAGCCTTTGCCCAAATCACAAAGCATTGGAAGGACCCACCGCTGCTCACTTTAATTGTGGGAGGAAAAGCCATCCCCTTTTTAGTGGACAGTGGTGCTACTACCAGTGTTTTGTGTAAGGACCTATACAATGGTCACCTGGAAAGGACTGCTCCTTCAATGGGAATTAATGGGATACCCACAAAAGCCTATATTACCGACGCCATCAGTATAAAAACTTTGAAGGGCGTTTATATGGGAAGACACAACTTTACTGTAATACCTGAATGCCCAATAAACCTACTGGGAAGGGATCTTCTCAGCCGTCTTGAAATCACAATCAGTCCCTCTGCCTCAAGTAGCGGCATGGATGTTGTATCACCTCATTTACCTGTGTGGGTAAACCTTGACACACCACCTGAGTTAGAGACTGTAAACCCCCAGGTATGGTCAGAGGGGCCCTATGACACTGGCCTAATATCATGTACACCATACAAAGCTACACTCAAACCTGACTCACAACCCGTGTACCACAAACAATACCCTTTGTCAAAAGAAAAGATAGAAGGTCTTAGACCTATGGTACAGCAATTTTTAGAACAAGGCATTCTTAGACATGTAGTATCCCCATACTGCACACCAGTCAACCCTGTAGCAAAAGCAGATGGGTCTGTGAGATTTGTACAAGATCTCAGAGCAATCAACCAACTAATTGTTCCCATTGCACCAATTGTACCTGATGTAAACTCACTCCTCTCAGCCATCCCTGTAGATGCTGCATTTTTTTCAGTGATTGATTTAAAAAATGCATTTTTCAGCATACCAGTGGACCCCCAGACACAGTTACTTTTTGCTTTTTCTTTTGAGGGCAAGCAGTTAACATGGTGCAGATTACCACAGGGATGGATTGATTCACCTGTTGTGTATAGCATTGTACTCCAAACCACATTGGCTCCCTGGCACCCCCCCTATGGTTCAGTCCTGCTACAATATGCAGATGATCTGCTTATTTGTAGTTTATCAGAGGAGGCCTGCCGAGAGGATGGTATATCACTGTTAAACTGGCTCTGTGAATGTGGACACAAAGTGTCAAAAACTAAAATGCAATGGTGTAAAAATCAAGTTGATTATCTGGGTTTTGTCCTCACAAAGGGAGAAAGGAAGGTCAGTCCACAACGTATTCAGTCTGTATTGGGCCTGGTCACCCCAACCACTCAGAAAGAAATGCTATCTTTTCTGGGAATGATAAATTACTGCAGACAGTGGATAGCTGATTGTTCCTACTATGATAACATTTTGAGACAAGCCACACTCAAAGACAAACCTAAAGAAATACAATGGTCACAAGAAATGTTAAATGCATATGAAAGCCTAAAATGTATGTTGATGAAAAGTCCGGCATTGGGCCTCCCTAACTATGTACAACCATTTCATTTATATGCAAGGGACAATTGTAAAACCATGGCGGGGGTACTAACTCAATCACATGGAGGCAAACTGCGCCCCGTGGCATTTTTTTCCAAAGTAATGCCTGTTCCGGTCCAAGGTATGCCTGCCTGCCTCAGAGCACTGGCAGCTTGTGCAATGGTGGCTGAGATGGCAACTACACTCACCTTAGGTCACACAACAATTCTACACACAACACATGATGTAGTAGCAATACTTAACGGCTTGCATACACAGCATATGTCAGCCCAACGCCTTAGTGGGTATGAAGTCCTATTGCAAAGCAACCCATCCCTCATCATCAAATATGCAAACACGTCATCAGGCCCAGCACCCATTCTTAATGCACTCCTAGGGCTAAAGGGTCCCCAAGATGACATACCTGACGACCATGACTGCTCAGCATCAATAGAATCAGAGACCTCCCCGAGATTAGACATGTCCCCTGTGCCAATACCCGGTTCGGACAATGTCTTTGTTGATGGCTCTTGTAGCAGACCAAATGACTCCACATACCAAGCAGGTTATGCCGTTGTGCGCCTGCCCAATGACATTCTTGAAGCAAAGCCCATACCTTACCAATCGGCACAGGCTGCAGAGCTCATAGCCCTTACCAGAGCCTGCCAAATGTACCAAAACAAACCCGTTACAATTTACACAGACTCCAAATATGCCCATGGCGTTGTCCACGACCATGGAGTTATTTGGGCAAGAAGAGGCTTTGTAGGAGCCGATGGCAAAGGCATTTCCCATGCACAACTTATCACAAACCTCCTCCATGCCATCACACTGCCCTCTGACATTGCAATTTTGCACTGCAGGGCCCATACTGGTGGCAAGGACGACATATCAGAAGGAAATGCCCTTGCTGACAGAACTGCCAAAGAAGCAGCTCTACAACCCATTGCTCAGTCCCATATGACTGTCATGACCCCCCCTGCCATTAATGATCAATATCTTATCACGGAACTACAGGCCACAGCCTCCAACAAGGATTTGGATGACTGGATATATCCTGTATTGCAGAAAAATCCCAAATCAGGATTAATCTGCAAAGAGGGGAAACCTTGTATACCCCAAACAAGTGCCCCTTTGTTCATTGCTCATTACCATGGGGTAGGACATCATAGCAAGAACACCACAGCCTTACTTTTAAGCAAAGACTTTTATATCACTGATGTTAAAACACTGGTAGATCATTACGTCAGCAGATGTGTTACCTGTTTACGTAACAACCCAAATAATCCTGATAAAGCAAAACATCAGCATCTTGAATACCCTACTACACCCTTTACGCATTTGCAAATTGATTTCACACACATACCAGGTAAAGGCAAACAGGAATATGCTTTGGTCATAGTTGATATGTTTTCACGGTGGCCAGAAGCATTTCCAACAAAATCAGAAGATGCTAAGACTGTAGCAAGGATTTTAACCCAAGAAATCATCCCTAGATGGGGATGCCCACTACAGATAAACAGTGATAAAGGCGCAGCCTTTACAGCAAAAATCACACAGGCCCTGGTGAAGGCCTTACAAATTGAATGGAAATTCCATATTCCATATCACCCGCAGAGTTCAGGGGTCGTAGAGAGGATGAATAGGACCCTCAAAGACAAACTAAGGAAGGCCACAGGAGGTACCTTCCACAAATGGAAACAGGTCCTTCCCATTATCTTAGCAGAAATCAGAATGACCCCACAAAAGACCCTAGGTTACGCACCCTTCGAAATACTTATGGGTAGGCCCTTCCCTACACCTTGGGCTAAGAAACCATTAGTAGTCCAGGAAGGAGACCTAGAATTGATAAGGGAAGAATATGTGAGGTCCCTCATCAGCAAACTAGACGAAATTGAACACAAAATTGTTTGTAAAAATCCTTCTAACCCACAGGAATCAACACACCCTTTCCAGGTTGGAGACAGAGTCGTTGTGAAGGTGCTCCCGAGGAATAAAGGTCCAGGAGATTTCACCTATGGTCCAGAGACGGAAGTCGTGGCAGTGACCAGGACGGCTGTCCTTACTGAAGAGGGGCCCACGTGGATACACGCATCCCGAGTAAAGAAGGTACCCAGACCAGACCGTGAGGGAGATTCCAGAGAGGTACTAACGGGGGCAGACAGCCCTGACCTCCAACATGGAGAAGCAGACGATGCAGAAAAAGAACAAGATGCCTACCTATGGCCAGGGGACTATGTTGATAATCCTAATGGTCCTCACTTGCCAAGCTACAGCTGAAGTAGACATTACACAAAAATCCGGCACCTATACATTTTGGTATAACTCCTCCAATACTGAGGTTGCCACCTACAAAATAGATTTCTGTACCATTGCTCCCTGTGTTAACAAACATTATGCCTGGAAGTGTGATCAGTATGGAACACGTAATACCCCCACTGAAGCCTATATTTGTGTTACTAGCAAATATTGGGGAAATAAATGTGCGTATTGGGGATCAGTGGGATGGAATTCTGGTCATAGTTATGGATACCAGCCCAAGGAGGCTTTCTTAAGTAAAGACAAACATGGTGAGTCCCTGCTTACCCGTCTTACCCTTTATAGACAAAACAGATGTGATAGTAAATTCATGTTAAGCATAAAACATCCCCAGTCTACTGATGCAGGCACCTATGTCCTGGGTGAATCCTTTTTTATAAATCCATCCCTTACACAATTCTTGTTACAAGATATGTTTAACAATGAAAAGTATGCCCAGCTCAAGTCCCCTAAACCACGCCCCAACCTCTTGAAACCTCATATAATCACCTTCCAGGAAATGATTGCTATAGACAACCCCACTTTTGAAGACACTATGGCCATTGAAACTGGGTTTTCAGATATTAATCTTTGGGTAGAATGGATGAGATATAATGCCAAGAAACATAATATGACTAATTGTTATGTATGTGGTAAATCCAGACCCCATCTGGGAACAGTCCCTCTAAATATCCCCTTAGACCAAGAAAGCTGTTTCTTTAGTTTATATAATGACACAGAAACTAATGATAGTACCTGTGAGACATGGAAAAAGAAATACCCCATACTCTCAAAAAACCCCAACCCTGGTAACACAATAACCATATACCCAGGTAACTACACCTGCTACAACTCCACTAGCCACTCTGGCAAGGATTTTAAATATTTCCCTCCTGGATACTGCTCAGAAACACGTAACACCATCCTAGTTAATCAAACCAAGTCCCTAGGGGACATTTATTATATCTGTGGAGATTTAAAACTCAGAACTAGATTAGATATCCCATGGAAAGGTCAATGTGCCTTAGCCAAAATAATTATGCCATTACACATACTCCCAACTAATGAAGGTTCCCCTACCTCAAACACTGCTCCCACACATAGAAGAAAAAGGGAAACCCCAGTAGGTAGCTTCGATCCACATGTTTATATTGACACAATTGGGGTCCCAAGAGGGGTGCCAGACGAATTCAAAGCTAGAGATGAAGTAGCTGCAGGATTTGAATCCTTAATCCCTATAATAACTGTCAATAAAAATGTTGCATGGATCAATTATATCTACTATAACCAACAGAGATTCATTAACGATACCAAAGTTGCACTCAAAGGTATAGCTGAACAATTAGAAGCCACCTCCCAAATGACATTCCAAAACCGTATGGCCTTAGACATGATACTGGCTGAAAAGGGTGGAGTTTGTGTCTACATAAAACAGGTAGAAGGATGTTGTACCTTTATCCCTGACAACACAGGGCCAAACGGTAAAGTTACCTTAGCCATAAAGAAACTAGATGATTTATCCATAGAGCTAAAAAAGAATTCAGGTATTGATAATCCATGGAGCCAATACTTTGGTTGGTTTGAAAATTGGAAACAGGGTCTTGTTCAACTAGGAATCTACATATTGATTGTGATAGCAATCTTTTGTGTTGTTTTCTTTTGCATTATACCCTGCTGCAGAAAACTCGCCACAAAAGGTATTGAAAACTCGCTTATGTATGAAGCCGTCCTTAGAATCCCTCCTAACTCCCCTGCAGCCTATAAGCAATACCTAACTGAATATAGAAATAAAAAGCTCTATGAAAAGAATCATGTTATATAAATATATGATTCTAAGAGGGGATTGAAGGGTTAAATATGCTATATGAACTGTTATGTGCTAGTATAAATACGTACCATTCTGTGCCGGGTACCTTTATCTGTTCATACAATACAAGGCTTGTATGTGTCTCCTTGTCAGGGACAGCTACATTCCAGACTTAATCTGTTATCTCTACTTCTGTGTGATTAACAACTTTTCTTAGAGGTTTTAAGATGTTTTGCAGAAAACCCATATATGGACATCCGCCTGATGCACAATCTTTTTCTTTTCTGCCTGGTAACTACTAACGAGCCAATAAGAGTGTAACAACATGTCAGTTACACCCATGTACGTTGTCTTTATATACCTTTGTTAACCTTATAATAAGGCAGAGTGATTCTTAACCATTGACTCGTGTGTTTGATGTATAGGGTTAAGATTTGCTCTGACTGGTACCAGAAGGCCATCATATCGAGGGGACATAGGCAGACTAATCCCAACAAGTATAATTCTTCTTTCTTTCTTTCTTTCTTTCTTTCTTTCTTTCTTTCTTTCTTTCTTTCTTTCTTTCTTTCTTTCTTTCTTTCTTTTCTTTCCTTCTTTCTTTCTTGTGCCTGCCTGCCGCAATGTGTAAAAAGGGGGGACTACCTGCCGCAATGTGTAAAAAGGGGGGACTGCCTGCCGCACTGTGTAAAAAGGGGGGACTGCCTGCCGCAATGTGTAAAAAGGGGGGACTACCTGCCGCAATGTGTAAAAAGGGGGGACTGCCTGCCGCACTGTGTAAAAAGGGGGGACTGCCTGCCGCAATGTGTAAAAAGGGGGGACTACCTGCCGCAATGTGTAAAAAGGGGGGACTGCCTGCCACTATGTGTAAAAAGGGGAATCTGCCTGCCGTAATGTGTAAAAATGGGGACGCTGTCTGCCGTAATGTGTAACAAGGGCACGCTGTCTGCCGTAATGTGTAAAAAGGGCACGCTGTCTGCCGTAATGTGTAACAAGGGCACGCGGTCTGCCGTTATGTGTAAAAAGGGGTAATCTGCCCGACGCTATGTGTAAAAATGGGGAATCTGCCTGCCGTAATGTGTAAAAAAGGGGGGCTGCCTGACGCTATGTGTAAAAATGGGGAATCTGCCTGCTGCTATGTGTAAAAAGGAGGAATCTGCCTGCCGTAATGTGTAAAAATGGGGACGCTGTCTGCCGTAATGTGTAACAAGGGCACGCTGTCTGCCGTAATGTGTAACAAGGGCACGCTGTCTACCGTAATGTGTAAAAAGGGCACGCTGTCTGCCGTAATGTGTAACAAGGGCACGCGGTCTGCCGTTATGTGTAAAAAGGGCACGCTGTCTGCCGTTATGTGTAAAAAGGGCACGCTGTCTGCTGTAATGTGTAAAAAGAGGAATCTGTTCGCTGTAAGGTGTAAAAGGGTCTCTACCTGGTGTAGTGGTGCTACTGTGCGGCGTAATTTGAATAATGGAGACTACTGTGTTGGTATTATTTTGTGGCCACACCCCTTCCCCACGAAGCCACGCCACTATGTATTTTTGCGCGCGCCTACGGCGCGCACTGCCCCCGGGGTGGACTTGGATGGGGGGGGGGGGGGCCCAAAGCATTTTGTCGCACCTGGGCCCACCGCTTGCTTGTTCCGCCACTGTGTATGTAGTATGTGCTCCCTCCCTGTACTGTGCTGTATGTAGTGTGTGCTCCCTCCCTGTACAGTGCTGTATGTAGTGTGTGCTCCCCCTCCCTGTACTGTGCTGTATGTAGTGTGTGCTCCCCCTCCCTGTACTGTGCTGTATGTAGTGTGTGCTCTCCCTCCCTGTACTGTGCTGTATGTAGTGTGTGCTCCCCCTCCCTGTACTGTGCTGTATGTAGTGTGTGCTCTCCCTCCCTGTACTGTGCTGTATGTAGTGTGTGCTCTCCCTCCCTGTACTGTGCTGTATGTAGTGTGTGCTCCCCCTCCCTGTACTGTGCTGTATGTAGTATGTGCTCCCCCCCTGTACTGTGCTGTATGTAGTGTGTGCTCCCACCCTGTGCTGTATGGTATGTAGCGTGTGCTCCCCCTCCCTGAACTGTGCTGTATGTAGTGTGTGCTCCCTCCCTGTACTGTGCTGTATGTATTGTGTGCTCCCCCTCCCTGTACTGTGCTGTATGTAGTGTGTGCTCTCTCCCTGTACTGTGCGGTATGTAGCGTGTGCTCCCCCTCCCTGTACTGTGCTGTATGTAGTGTGTGCTCCCCCTCCCTGTACTGTGCTGTATGTAGTGTGTGCTCCCCCTCCCTGTACTGTGCTGTATGTAGTGTGTGCTCTCTCCCTGTACTGTGCGGTATGTAGTGTGTGCTCCCTCCCTGTACTGTGCTGTATGTAGTGTGTGCTCCCCCTCCCTGTACTGTGCTGTATGTAGTGTGTGCTCCCTCCCTGTACTGTGCTGTATGTAGTGTGTGCTCCCACCCTGTACTGTGCTGTATGTAGTGTGTGCTCCCCTCCCTGTACTGTGCTGTATGTAGTGTGTGCTCCCCCTACCTGTACTGTGCTGTATGTAGTGTGTGCTCCCCCTCCCTGTACTGTGCTGTATGTAGTGTGTGCTCTCTCCCTGTACTGTGCTGTATGTAGTGTGTGCTCTCTCCCTGTACTGTGCGGTATGTAGTGTGTGCTCCCTCCCTGTACTGTGCTGTATGTAGTGTGTGCTCCCCCCTCCCTGTACTGTGCTGTATGTAGTGTGTGCTCCCTCCCTGTACTATGCTGTATGTAGTGTGTGCTCCCTCCCTGTACTGTGCTGTATGTAGTGTGTGCTCCCTCCCTGTACTGTGCTGTATGTAGTGTGTGCTCCCCCTCCCTGTACTGTGCTGTATGTAGTGTGTGCTCCCTCCCTGTACTGTGCTGTATGTAGTGTGTGCTCCCTCCCTGTACTGTACTGTGCTGTATGTAGTGTGTGCTCCCTCCCTGTATTGTGCGGTATGTAGTGTGTGCTCCCTGTGCTGTATGTAGTGTGTGCTCCCTGCCTGTACTGTGCTGTATGTAGTGTGTGCTCTCTACCTGTACTGTGCTGTATGTAGTGTGTGCTCCCTCCCTGTACTGTGCTGTATGTAGTGTGTGCTCCCACCCTGTGCTGTACGGTATGTAGCATGTGCTCCCCCTCCCTGAACTGTGCTGTATGTAGTGTGTGCTCCCTCTCTGTACTGTGCTGCATGTATTGTGTGCTCCCCCTCCCTGTACTGTGCTGTATGTAGTGTGTGCTCCCTCCCTGTACTATGCTGTATGTAGTGTGTGCTCCCCCTCCCTGTACTGTGCTGTATGTAGTGTGTGCTCCCACCCTGTACTGTGCTGTATGTAGTGTGTGCTCCCACCCTGTACTGTGCTGTATGTAGTGTGTGCTCCTCCTCCCTGTACTGTGCTGTATGTAGTGTGTGCTCCCACCCTGTACTGTGCTGTATGTAGTGTGTGCTCCCTCCCTGTACTGTGCTGTATGTAGTGTGTGCTCCCTCCCTGTACTGTGCTGTATGTAGTATGTGCTCCCTCCCTGTGCTGTATGTAGTATGCGATCACTCCCGGTACTGTGCTGTATGTAGTGTGTGCTCCCTCCCTGTACTGTGCTGTATGTAGTGTGTGCTCCCTCCCTGTACTATGCTGTATGTAGTGTGTGCTCCCCCTCCCTGTACTGTGCTGTATGTAGTGTGTGCTCTCTCCCTGTACTGTGCGGTATGTAGTGTGTGCTCCCTCCCTCTGCTGTATGTAGTATGCGATCCCTCCCTGTACTGTGCTGTATGTAGTAGAGATGTGCACTTGAAATTTTTCGGGTTTTGTGTTTTGGTTTTGGGTTCGGTTCCGCTGCCGTGTTTTGGGTTCGACCACGTTTTGGCAAAACCTCACCCAATTTTTTTTGTCGGATTCGGGTGTGTTTTGGATTCGGGTGTTTTTTTCAAAAAACACTAAAAAACAGCTTAAATCATAGAATTTGGGGGTCATTTTGATCCCAAAGTATTATTAACCTCAAAAACCATAATTTCCACTCATTTTCAGTCTATTCTGAATACCTCACACCTCACAATATTATTTTTAGTCCTAAAATTTGCACCGAGGTCGCTGGATGACTAAGCTAAGCGACCCTAGTGGCCGACACAAACACCTGGCCCATCTAGGAGTGGCACTGCAGTGTCACGCAGGATGTCCCTTCCAAAAAACACTCCCCAAACAGCACATGACGCAAAGAAGAAAAAAAGAGGCGCAATGAGGTAGCTGTGTGAGTAAGCTAAGCGACCCTAGTGGCCGACACAAACACCTGGCCCATCTAGGAGTGGCACTGCAGTGTCACGCAGGATGGCCCTTCCAAAAAACACTCCCCAAACAGCACATGACGCAAAGAAGAAAAAAAGAGGCGCAATGAGGTAGCTGTGTGAGTAAGCTAAGCGACCCTAGTGGCCGACACAAACACCTGGCCCATCTAGGAGTGGCACTGCAGTGTCACGCAGGATGTCCCTTCCAAAAAACCCTCCCCAAACAGCACATGACGCAAAGAAAAAAAGAGGCGCAATGAGGTAGCTGTGTGAGTAAGATAAGCGACCCTAGTGGCCGACACAAACACCGGGCCCATCTAGGAGTGGCACTGCAGTGTCTCACGCAGGATGTCCCTTCCAAAAAACCCTCCCCAAACAGCACATGACGCAAAGAAAAAAAGAGGCGCAATGAGGTAGCTGTGTGAGTAAGATAAGCGACCCTAGTGGCCGACACAAACACCTGGCCCATCTAGGAGTGGCACTGCAGTGTCACGCAGGATGTCCCTTCCAAAAAACCCTCCCCAAACAGCACATGACGCAAAGAAAAAAAGAGGCGCAATGAGGTAGCTGTGTGAGTAAGATAAGCGACCCTAGTGGCCGACACAAACACCGGGCCCATCTAGGAGTGGCACTGCAGTGTCTCACGCAGGATGTCCCTTCCAAAAAACCCTCCCCAAACAGCACATGACGCAAATAAAAATGAAAGAAAAAAGAGGTGCAAGATGGAATTGTCCTTGGGCCCTCCCACCCACCCTTATGTTGTATAAACAGGACATGCACACTTTAACCAACCCATCATTTCAGTGACAGGGTCTGCCACACGACTGTGACTGAAATGACGGGTTGGTTTGGACCCCCACCTAAAAAGAAGCAATTAATCTCTCCTTGCACAAACTGGCTCTACAGAGGCAAGATGTCCACCTCATCATCATCCTCCGATATATCACCGTGTACATCCCCCTCCTCACAGATTATCAATTCGTCCCCACTGGAATCCACCATCTCAGCTCCCTGTGTACTTTGTGGAGGCAATTGCTGCTGGTCAATGTCTCCACGGAGGAATTGATTATAATTCATTTTAATGAACATCATCTTCTCCACATTTTCTGGATGTAACCTCGTACGCCGATTGCTGACAAGGTGAGCGGCGGCACTAAACACTCTTTCGGAGTACACACTTGTGGGAGGGCAACTTAGGTAGAATAAAGCCAGTTTGTGCAAGGGCCTCCAAATTGCCTCTTTTTCCTGCCAGTATAAGTACGGACTGTGTGACGTGCCTACTTGGATGCGGTCACTCATATAATCCTCCACCATTCTTTCAATGGTGAGAGAATCATATGCAGTGACAGTAGACGACATGTCCGTAATCGTTGTCAGGTCCTTCAGTCCGGACCAGATGTCAGCATCAGCAGTCGCTCCAGACTGCCCTGCATCACCGCCAGCGGGTGGGCTCGGAATTCTGAGCCTTTTCCTCGCACCCCCAGTTGCGGGAGAATGTGAAGGAGGAGATGTTGACAGGTCGCGTTCCGCTTGACTTGACAATTTTCTCACCAGCAGGTCTTTGAACCCCAGCAGACTTGTGTCTGCCGGAAAGAGAGATCCAAGGTAGGCTTTAAATCTAGGATCGAGCATGGTGGCCAAAATGTAGTGCTCTGATTTCAACAGATTGACCACCCGTGAATCCTTGTTAAGCGAATTAAGGGCTCCATCCACAAGTCCCACATGCCTAGCGGAATCGCTCTGTGTTAGCTCCTCCTTCAATGTCTCCAGCTTCTTCTGCAAAAGCCTGATGAGGGGAATGACCTGACTCAGGCTGGCAGTGTCTGAACTGACTTCACGTGTGGCAAGTTCAAAGGGCACCAGAACCTTGCACAACGTTGAAATCATTCTCCACTGCGCTTGAGACAGGTGCATTCCACCTCCTATATCGTGCTGAATTGTATAGGCTTGAATGGCCTTTTGCTGCTCCTCCAACCTCTGAAGCATATAGAGGGTTGAATTCCACCTCGTTACCACTTCTTGCTTCAGATGATGGCAGGGCAGGTTCAGTTGTTTTTGGTGGTGCTCCAGTCTTCTGTACGTGGTGCCTGTACGCCGAAAGTGTCCCGCAATTCTTCTGGCCACGACAGCATCTCTTGCACGCCCCTGTCGTTTTTTAAAAAATTCTGCACCACCAAATTCAAGGTATGTGCAAAACATGGGACGTGCTAGAATTTGCCCATATTTAATGCACACACAATATTGCTGGCGTTGTCCGATGCCACAAATCCACAGGAGAGTCCAATTGGGGTAAGCCATTCCGCGATGATCTTCCTCAGTTGCCGTAAGAGGTTTTCAGCTGTGTGCGTATTCTGGAAAGCGGTGATACAAAGCGTAGCCTGCCTAGGAAAGAGTTGGCGTTTGCGAGATGCTGCTACTGGTGCCGCCGCTGCTGTTCTTGCGGCGGGAGTCCATACATCTACCCAGTGGGCTGTCACAGTCATATAGTCCTGACCCTGCCCTGCTCCACTTGTCCACATGTCCGTGGTTAAGTGGACATTGGGTACAACTGCATTTTTTAGGACACTGGTGAGTCTTTTTCTGACGTCCGTGTACATTCTCGGTATCGCCTGCCTAGAGAAGTGGAACCTAGATGGTATTTGGTAACGGGGGCACACTGCCTCAATAAATTGTCTAGTTCCCTGTGAACTAACGGCGGATACCGGACGCACGTCTAACACCAACATAGTTGTCAAGGCCTCAGTTATCCGCTTTGCAGCAGGATGACTGCTGTGATATTTCATCTTCCTCGCAAAGGACTGTTGGACAGTCAATTGCTTACTGGAAGTAGTACAAGTGGTCTTCCGACTTCCCCTCTGGGATGACGATCGACTCCCAGCAGCAACAACAGCAGCGCCAGCAGCAGTAGGCATTACACTCAAGGATGCATCGGAGGAATCCCAGGCAGGAGAGGACTCGTCAGAATTGCCAGTGACATGGCCTGCAGGACTATTGGCATTCCTGGGTAAGGAGGAAATTGACACTGAGGGAGTTGGTGGGGTGGTTTGCGTGAGCTTGGTTACAAGAGGAAGGGATTTACTGGTCAGTGGACTGCTTCCGCTGTCACCCAAAGTTTTTGAACTTGTCACTGACTTATTATGAATGCGCTGCAGGTGACGTATAAGGGAGGATGTTCCGAGGTGGTTAACGTCCTTACCCCTACTTATTACAGCTTGACAAAGGCAACACACGGCTTGACACCTGTTGTCCGCATTTCTGTTGAAATACTTCCACACCGAAGAGCTGATTTTTTTGGTATTTTCACCAGGCATGTCAATGGCCATATTCCTCCCACGGACAACAGGTGTCTCCCCGGGTGCCTGACTTAAACAAACCACCTCACCATCAGAATCCTCCTGGTCAATTTCCTCCCCAGCGCCAGCAACACCCATATCCTCCTCATCCTGGTGTACTTCAACACTGACATCTTCAATCTGACTATCAGGAACTGGACTGCGGGTGCTCCTTCCAGCACTTGCAGGGGGCGTGCAAATGGTGGAAGGCGCATGCTCTTCACGTCCAGTGTTGGGAAGGTCAGGCATCGCAACCGACACAATTGGACTCTCCTTGTGGATTTGGGATTTCGAAGAACGCACAGTTCTTTGCGGTGCTTTTGCCAGCTTGAGTCTTTTCATTTTTCTAGCGAGAGGCTGAGTGCTTCCATCCTCATGTGAAGCTGAACCACTAGCCATGAACATAGGCCAGGGCCTCAGCCGTTCCTTGCCACTCCGTGTGGTAAATGGCATATTGGCAAGTTTACGCTTCTCCTCCGACAATTTTATTTTAGGTTCTGGAGTCCTTTTTTTACTGATATTTGGTGTTTTGGATTTTACATGCTCTGTACTATGACATTGGGCATCGGCCTTGGCAGACGACGTTGCTGGCATTTCATCATCTCGGCCATGACTAGTGGCAGCAGCTTCAGCACGAGGTGGAAGTGGATCTTGATCTTTCCCTAATTTTGGAACCTCAACATTTTTGTTCTCCATATTTTAATAGGGACAACTAAAAGGCACCTCAGGTAAACAATGGAGATGGATGGCTACTAGTATACTTATGGATGGACTGCCGAGTGCCGACACAGAGGTAGCTACAGCCGTGGACTACCGTACTGTGTCTGCTGCTAATATAGACTGGATGATAATGAGATGAAATCAATATATATGTATATATAATATCACTAGTACTGCAGCCGGACAGGTATATATTATATATTTATTATGTAATGACTGATGACAGACCTGCTGGACACTGTCAGCTCAGCAGCACCGCAGACTGCTACAGTAAGCTACTATAGTAGTATGTATAAAGAAGAAAGAAAAAAACAACAACCACGGGTAGGTGGTATACAATTATGGATGGACTGCCGAGTGCCGACACAGAGGTAGCTACAGCCGTGGACTACCGTACTGTGTCTGCTGCTAATATAGACTGGATGATAATGAGATGAAATCAATATATATGTATATATAATATCACTAGTACTGCAGCCGGACAGGTATATATTATATATTTATTATGTAATGACTGATGACGGACCTGCTGGACACTGTCAGCTCAGCAGCACCGCAGACTGCTACAGTAAGCTACTATAGTAGTATGTATAAAGAAGAAAGAAAAAAACAACAACCACGGGTAGGTGGTATACAATTATGGATGGACTGCCGAGTGCCGACACAGAGGTAGCTACAGCCGTGGACTAACGTACTGTGTCTGCTGCTAATATAGACTGGATGATAATGAGATGAAATCAATATATATGTATATATAATATCACTAGTACTGCAGCCGGACAGGTATATATTATATATTTATAATGTAATGACTGATGACGGACCTGCTGGACACTGTCAGCTCAGCAGCACCGCAGACTGCTACAGTAAGCTACTATAGTAGTATGTATAAAGAAGAAAGAAAAAAACAACAACCACGGGTAGGTGGTATACAATTATGGATGGACTGCCGAGTGCCGACACAGAGGTAGCTACAGCCGTGGACTAACGTACTGTGTCTGCTGCTAATATAGACTGGATGATAATGAGATGAAATCAATATATATGTATATATAATATCACTAGTACTGCAGCCGGACAGGTATATATTATATATTTATTATGTAATGACTGATGACGGACCTGCTGGACACTGTCAGCTCAGCAGCACCGCAGACTGCTACAGTAAGCTACTATAGTAGTATGTATAAAGAAGAAAGAAAAAAACAACAACCACGGGTAGGTGGTATACAATTATGGATGGACTGCCGAGTGCCGACACAGAGGTAGCTACAGCCGTGGACTAACGTACTGTGTCTGCTGCTAATATAGACTGGATGATAATGAGATGAAATCAATATATATGTATATATAATATCACTAGTACTGCAGCCGGACAGGTATATATTATATATTTATTATGTAATGACTGATGACGGACCTGCTGGACACTGTCAGCTCAGCAGCACCGCAGACTGCTACAGTAAGCTACTATAGTAGTATGTATAAAGAAGAAAGAAAAAAACAACAACCACGGGTAGGTGGTATACAATTATGGATGGACTGCCGAGTGCCGACACAGAGGTAGCTACAGCCGTGGACTACCGTACTGTGTCTGCTGCTAATATAGACTGGATGATAATGAGATGAAATCAATATATATGTATATATAATATCACTAGTACTGCAGCCGGACAGGTATATATTATATATTTATTATGTAATGACTGATGACGGACCTGCTGGACACTGTCAGCTCAGCAGCACCGCAGACTGCTACAGTAAGCTACTATAGTAGTATGTATAAAGAAGAAAGAAAAAAACAACAACCACGGGTAGGTGGTATACAATTATGGATGGACTGCCGAATGCCGACACAGAGGTAGCTACAGCCATGGACTAACGTACTGTGTCTGCTGCTAATATAGACTGGATGAAAATGAGATGAAATCAATATATATGTATATATAATATCACTAGTACTGCAGCCGGACAGGTATATATTATATATTTATTATGTAATGACTGATGACGGACCTGCTGGACACTGTCAGCTCAGCAGCACCGCAGACTGCTACAGTAAGCTACTATAGTAGTATGTATAAAGAAGAAAGAAAAAAACAACAACCACGGGTAGGTGGTATACAATTATGGATGGACTGCCGAGTGCCGACACAGAGGTAGCTACAGCCGTGGACTAACGTACTGTGTCTGCTGCTAATATAGACTGGATGATAATGAGATGAAATCAATATATATGTATATATAATATCACTAGTACTGCAGCCGGACAGGTATATATTATATATTTATTATGTAATGACTGATGACGGACCTGCTGGACACTGTCAGCTCAGCAGCACCGCAGACTGCTACAGTAAGCTACTATAGTAGTATGTATAAAGAATAAAGAAAAAAACAACAACCACGGGTAGGTGGTATACAATTATGGATGGACTGCCGAGTGCCGACACAGAGGTAGCTACAGCCGTGGACTAACGTACTGTGTCTGCTGCTAATATAGACTGGATGATAATGAGATGAAATCAATATATATGTATATATAATATCACTAGTACTGCAGCCGGACAGGTATATATTATATATTTATTATGTAATGACTGATGACGGACCTGCTGGACACTGTCAGCTCAGCAGCACCGCAGACTGCTACAGTAAGCTACTATAGTAGTATGTATAAAGAAGAAAGAAAAAAACAACAACCACGGGTAGGTGGTATACAATTATGGATGGACTGCCGAGTGCCGACACAGAGGTAGCTACAGCCGTGGACTAACGTACTGTGTCTGCTGCTAATATAGACTGGATGATAATGAGATGAAATCAATATATATGTATATATAATATCACTAGTACTGCAGCCGGACAGGTATATATTATATATTTATTATGTAATGACTGATGACGGACCTGCTGGACACTGTCAGCTCAGCAGCACCGCAGACTGCTACAGTAAGCTACTATAGTAGTATGTATAAAGAAGAAAGAAAAAAACAACAACCACGGGTAGGTGGTATACAATTATGGATGGACTGCCGAGTGCCGACACAGAGGTAGCTACAGCCGTGGACTAACGTACTGTGTCTGCTGCTAATATAGACTGGATGATAATGAGATGAAATCAATATATATGTATATATAATATCACTAGTACTGCAGCCGGACAGGTATATATTATATATTTATTATGTAATGACTGATGACGGACCTGCTGGACACTGTCAGCTCAGCAGCACCGCAGACTGCTACAGTAAGCTACTATAGTAGTATGTATAAAGAAGAAAGAAAAAAACAACAACCACGGGTAGGTGGTATACAATTATGGATGGACTGCCGAGTGCCGACACAGAGGTAGCTACAGCCGTGGACTAACGTACTGTGTCTGCTGCTAATATAGACTGGATGATAATGAGATGAAATCAATATATATGTATATATAATATCACTAGTACTGCAGCCGGACAGGTATATATTATATATTTATTATGTAATGACTGATGACGGACCTGCTGGACACTGTCAGCTCAGCAGCACCGCAGACTGCTACAGTAAGCTACTATAGTAGTATGTATAAAGAATAAAGAAAAAAACAACAACCACGGGTAGGTGGTATACAATTATGGATGGACTGCCGAGTGCCGACACAGAGGTAGCTACAGCCGTGGACTAACGTACTGTGTCTGCTGCTAATATAGACTGGATGATAATGAGATGAAATCAATATATATGTATATATAATATCACTAGTACTGCAGCCGGACAGGTATATATTATATATTTATTATGTAATGACTGATGACGGACCTGCTGGACACTGTCAGCTCAGCAGCACCGCAGACTGCTACAGTAAGCTACTATAGTAGTATGTATAAAGAAGAAAGAAAAAAACAACAACCACGGGTAGGTGGTATACAATTATGGATGGACTGCCGAGTGCCGACACAGAGGTAGCTACAGCCGTGGACTAACGTACTGTGTCTGCTGCTAATATAGACTGGATGATAATGAGATGAAATCAATATATATGTATATATAATATCACTAGTACTGCAGCCGGACAGGTATATATTATATATTTATTATGTAATGACTGATGACGGACCTGCTGGACACTGTCAGCTCAGCAGCACCGCAGACTGCTACAGTAAGCTACTATAGTAGTATGTATAAAGAAGAAAGAAAAAAACAACAACCACGGGTAGGTGGTATACAATTATGGATGGACTGCCGAGTGCCGACACAGAGGTAGCACTAGCTACAGCCGTGGACTAACGTACTGTGTCTGCTGCTAATATAGACTGGATGATAATGAGATGAAATCAATATATATGTATATATAATATCACTAGTACTGCAGCCGGACAGGTATATATTATATATTTATTATGTAATGACTGATGACGGACCTGCTGGACACTGTCAGCTCAGCAGCACCGCAGACTGCTACAGTAAGCTACTATAGTAGTATGTATAAAGAAGAAAGAAAAAAACAACAACCACGGGTAGGTGGTATACAATTATGGATGGACTGCCGAGTGCCGACACAGAGGTAGCTACAGCCGTGGACTAACGTACTGTGTCTGCTGCTAATATAGACTGGATGATAATGAGATGAAATCAATATATATGTATATATAATATCACTAGTACTGCAGCCGGACAGGTATATATTATATATTTATTATGTAATGACTGATGACGGACCTGCTGGACACTGTCAGCTCAGCAGCACCGCAGACTGCTACAGTAAGCTACTATAGTAGTATGTATAAAGAATAAAGAAAAAAACAACAACCACGGGTAGGTGGTATACAATTATGGATGGACTGCCGAGTGCCGACACAGAGGTAGCTACAGCCGTGGACTAACGTACTGTGTCTGCTGCTAATATAGACTGGATGATAATGAGATGAAATCAATATATATGTATATATAATATCACTAGTACTGCAGCCGGACAGGTATATATTATATATTTATTATGTAATGACTGATGACGGACCTGCTGGACACTGTCAGCTCAGCAGCACCGCAGACTGCTACAGTAAGCTACTATAGTAGTATGTATAAAGAAGAAAGAAAAAAACAACAACCACGGGTAGGTGGTATACAATTATGGATGGACTGCCGAGTGCCGACACAGAGGTAGCTACAGCCGTGGACTAACGTACTGTGTCTGCTGCTAATATAGACTGGATGATAATGAGATGAAATCAATATATATGTATATATAATATCACTAGTACTGCAGCCGGACAGGTATATATTATATATTTATTATGTAATGACTGATGACGGACCTGCTGG
Source organism: Pseudophryne corroboree (assembly GCF_028390025.1). Classification (NCBI taxonomy): domain Eukaryota; kingdom Metazoa; phylum Chordata; class Amphibia; order Anura; family Myobatrachidae; genus Pseudophryne; species Pseudophryne corroboree. The sequence goes on along the minus strand of NC_086450.1, from coordinate 508,351,475 downwards.
ACACTGTCAGCTCAGCAGCACCGCAGACTGCTACAGTAAGCTACTATAGTAGTATGTATAAAGAAGAAAGAAAAAAACAACAACCACGGGTAGGTGGTATACAATTATGGATGGACTGCCGAGTGCCGACACAGAGGTAGCTACAGCCGTGGACTAACGTACTGTGTCTGCTGCTAATATAGACTGGATGATAATGAGATGAAATCAATATATATGTATATATAATATCACTAGTACTGCAGCCGGACAGGTATATATTATATATTTATTATGTAATGACTGATGACGGACCTGCTGGACACTGTCAGCTCAGCAGCACCGCAGACTGCTACAGTAAGCTACTATAGTAGTATGTATAAAGAAGAAAGAAAAAAACAACAACCACGGGTAGGTGGTATACAATTATGGATGGACTGCCGAGTGCCGACACAGAGGTAGCACTAGCTACAGCCGTGGACTAACGTACTGTGTCTGCTGCTAATATAGACTGGATGATAATGAGATGAAATCAATATATATGTATATATAATATCACTAGTACTGCAGCCGGACAGGTATATATTATATATTTATTATGTAATGACTGATGACGGACCTGCTGGACACTGTCAGCTCAGCAGCACCGCAGACTGCTACAGTAAGCTACTATAGTAGTATGTATAAAGAAGAAAGAAAAAAAAAAAAAACACGGGTAGGTGCTAGGTGGTATACAATATTATATATATATTATATACAATTATATATATATATATATATATATATATATTAAACTCATAAACTGGTGGTGATTTGTTAAACTGGTGGTCATGTCACTGGTCACACTATCAGCAACTTGCAAGTAGTACTCCTGAGTCCTAAGCAGACAATCACAATATATATTATACTGGTGGTCAGTGTGGTCACAAACAATGGCAGTGTGGCTGGCACTCTGGCAGCAAAAGTGTGCACTGTACGTTATATGTACTCCTGAGTCCTGCTCTCAGACTCTAACTGCTCCCCACTGTCAGTGTCTCCCCCACAAGTCAGATAATACAGTCACACTATCTCTCTCTATCACTTCAGCAAGTACTAGTAGTAGTAGTACTCCTCCTAATGCTCCCCAAATTACTACTGTGTCTCTCTCTGTCTCACTCTCTTCTCGAATCTCTATAAACGGAGAGGACGCCAGACACGTCCTCTCCCTATGAATCTCAATGCACGTGTGAAAAATGGCGGCGACGCGCGGCTCCTTATATAGAATCCGAGTCTCGCGATAGAATCCGAGCCTCGCGAGAATCCGACAGCGTGATGATGACGTTCGGGCGCGCTCGGGTTAACCGAGCAAGGCGGGAAGATCCGAGTCACTCGGACCCGTGTAAAAAAACATGAAGTTCGGGCGGGTTCGGATTCCGAGGAACCGAACCCGCTCATCTCTAGTATGTAGTGTGTGCTCCTTCCCTGAACTGTGCTGTATGTAGTGTGAGCTCCCACCCTGTACTGTGCTGTATGTAGTGTGTGCTCCTTCCCTGAACTGTGCTGTATTTAGTGTGTGCTCTCTCCCTGTACTGTGCGGTATGTAGTGTGTGCTCCCCCACTCTGTACTGTGCAGTATGTAGTGTGTGCTCCCTCCCTGTACTGTGCTGTATGTAGTGTGTGATCCCTCCCTGTACTACTGTGCTGTATGTAGTGTGTGCTCCCTCCCTGTACTGTGCTGTATGTAGTGTGTGCTCCTTCCCTGTACTGTGCTGTTTGTATTGTGTGCTCCCCCTCCCTGTACTGTGCTGTATGTAGTGTGTGCTACTGTACTGTGCTCTATGTAGTGTGTACTCCCCCTCCCTGTACTGTGCTGTATGTAGTGTGTGCTACTGTACTGTGCTGTATGTAGTGTGTACTCCCCCTCCCTGTACTGTGCTGTATGTAGTGTGTGCTCCCTCCCTGTACTGTGCTGTATGTAGTGTGTGCTCCCCCTCCCTGTACTGTGCTGTATGTAGTGTGTGCTACTGTACTGTGCTGTATGTAGTGTGTACTCCCCCTCCCTGTACTGTGCTGTATGTAGTGTGTGCTACTGTACTGTGCTGTATGTAGTGTGTACTCCCCCTCCCTGTACTGTGCTGTATGTAGTGTGTACTCTCCCTCCCTGTACTGTGCTGTATGTAGTGTGTACTCCCCCTCCCTGTATTTTGAAACATATAAGGTAAAAAAAAAGGGGTTTGTAGAATGAAAAAATAAGATTTTAATTAGCTACTGGTAAATCCTTTTCTCGTAGTCCATAGAGGATGCTGGGGTCCATATCAGTACAATGGGGTATAGTCGGGTCCACAAGGAGCCATTGACACTTTAAGAGTTTAACAGTGTGGGCTGGCTCCTCCCTCTATGCCCCTCCCACCAGACTCAGTCTAGAAACTGTGCCCGAGGGGACAACATACTTCGAGAGAAGGAAATACACAGATAGTGGCGAGATTCATACCAGCTCACACAACAGGCAAATCTGGCCAACATGCCGGAAAACTCAGCAACAGCTGAAACAGTACTGAAACAGTAAACAACGCAGAACTTACCTAGGAACCAGGCAGTACTGAACATCAATGCAGGAAAACGAACCGCTGGGCGGGCGCCCAGCATCCTCTACGGACTACGAGAAAAGGATTTACCGGTAGGTAATTAAAATCCTATTTTCTCTTACGTCCTAGAGGATGCTGGGGTCCATATTAGTACCATGGGGATGTACCAAAGCTCCCAAAACGGGAGGGAGAGTGCGGAGGCTCCTGCAGAACTGCTTGACCAAACTTGAGGTCATCAGAGGCTAAAGTATCGAACCTGTAATACTTAGCAAACGTGTTCAATCCAGACCAAGTAGCAGCTCGGCAAAGCTGTACAGCCGAGACACCCCGGGCAGCCGCCCAGGAAGAACCCACCTTACGAGTAGAGTGGGCCTTTACAGATTTTGAACACGACAGTCCTGCTGTAGAATATGCATGCTGGATGGTGAACCTGATCCAGCGTGAAATCGACTGCTTAGAAGCAGGACACCCAATTTTCTTGGGATCATAGAGGACAAACAGAGAGTCAGATTTTCTATGACGAGCCGTCCTCTTCACATAAATCTTCAAAGCCCTTACCATGTCCAAGGCGTTTGAAGCAATTGAGGAGTCAGTAACCACTGGCACCACAATAGGTTGATTGATATGAAAAGCTGAAACAACCTTAGCCAAGAACTGCGGACGAGTACTGAGTTCCGCCCTGTCTTCATTAAAGATCAGATAGGGACTTTTACAGGATAAAGCTCACAATTCCGACACGCGTCGAGCAGAAGCTAAGGCCAACAAAGTGACAGCCTTCCATGTGAGAAACTTTATTTCAGCCTCCTGAAGAGGCTCAAACCAATCTGATTTCAGGAACTGTCATACCACATCAAGATCCCAGGGTGCTGTTGGCACCGCAAAGGGAGGCTGGATGTGCAGAACCCCTTTCAAAAAGGTCTGAACATCATGGAGGACAGCCAATTGTTTTTGGAAGAATATGGACAAAGCTGAGATCTGGACCTTGATGGAGCCCAATGTCAGGCCCATATCCACACCTGCTTGCAGGAAAAGGAGAAAACGACCAAGTTGAAACTCCACCGCAGGAAATTTCTCGGACTCACACCAAGACACATATTTTTTCCAGATGCGATGATAATGTTTAGACGTTACCCCCTTCCTAGCCTGTATCAGGGTAGGAAACACCTCGCTCAGGATACCCTTCCGAGCTAAGATCTGGCGCTCAACCGCCATGCCATCAAACATAGCCGTGGTAAGTCTTGATAAGCGAACGGACCCTGCAGTAGCAGATCCTCCTGAAGAGGTAAGGACCTTGGATCTTCCAGCAGTAGATCCAGCAGATCCGCGTACCAAGCCCTTCTTGGCCAGTCCGGAGCAATGAGGATTGCCAGAACCTTTGTTCTTTTTATACGTTGAACTTTTGGAATCAGAGGAAGTGGAGGGAACAGATACACTGACGTGAACACCTACAGTGTTACCAGTGCGTTCACCGCCACTGCCTGCGGGTCTCTCGACCTGGAACAGTACCTCCGAAGCTTCTTGTTGAGGCGAGAGGCCATCATGTCTATGTGAGGAACCCCCCACCAACCGGTTACTTCCTCGAACACCTCCGGATAAAGGCCCCATTCTCCTGTTTTTTTCTAAGCAAGCTCTGTAGAGCTCCCCTAGCTGTGACCGGCTCCTCCGGCCACATTTTCTAAACTGAGTCTGGTGGGAGGGGAATAGAGGGAGGAGCCAGCCCACACTGTTAAACTATTAAAGTGCCAATGGCTCCTGGTGGACCCGTCTATACCCCATATTACTAATATGGACCCCAGCATCCTCTAGGTCCTAGGACATAAGAGAAATAAATAAAACCAGAAGTAGATTAAAGGCATGACAGCAGTGTCAGTAGATACTGAAAGTGGGCATATCAGTCCTTGTATATTCAGACGTACAGATGTACATCAGGGAAGAGCATTGTAGCAGTATATGCATAAAGTCACAGGCAAACATTAGCATAACGTGAAGCAAAGGAGGCCCCAACTGTATCTATCTCAGCATCAGGATCTCTGAGGAGTGAAACTGCCCTCTTGACAGGCCCCTCCCCCTCAATAGACCCCGCCCCCATTATGGTTGCTTTTATAAATTTACCAGGCTGGTGTTCGATCCCAATCCGCCCTTGCCTGCTGGGAAGCAGGAATTAGCTGGGCAATTGGATAGGATACTGTGTGCAGTGGATTGGCTGTGGAAAGTCATGTGACCAACCCAAACATGGCTGCACCCATGTTTGGCTCTGGAAGAAAACGTCTGTTTGTAAACAGCATGTGGAAACTTATAGTAATGGCGGCGGCATAGGCCGCGGAGTGCAGGACACACCATCCGCTAGGACAGGAGGGGCATGCTAGGTAGCTGTCATGTCAGCATCACCATGATTACTGAGGAGAGACTGTGGAGATGCCGTGCAGCGCACTGCACGCAAACAGCGCAGCTGGAATCCAGGCTTTGAGCACAGGGACAGTCTGAGATGGCACTTGGAAGGTAAGAGTGCTTAGTTACCGGGTTCGTGACAATAGAAGGGCACGACACCCATGATAATATATACATGGATATCAGTTTTCCTGTATATTGGAATACCATTCTGAGAGATCTGGCAATGGGAAGACCAAACACAGAATTAATGTATGTATCATATGCACCTTATCAGTGCCGTAACTAGGCATTTTAGCGCTGTGTGCGAGAAACGACAGTGGCGCGCCCCCCCCCCCCCATGAAAAATTTCTAGGGGCGTGGCTTCACGGGGAAGGGGCGTGGCCACAAAATAATAGCAATTCATACTACGGTGCACAGTAGTTTACATTATTCAAATAACGCTGCACAGTAGCGCCACTACACCAGGTAGAGCCCCTTTTATACATTACAGCAGACAGTGTCCCCCTTTTTACACATTGCGGCAGCCAGTCCCCCTTTTTACACATTGCGGCAGCCAGTCTCCCTTTTTACACATTGCGGCAGCCAGGACCCCTTCTTACACATTGCGGCAGCCAGGCCCCCTCTTTACACATTGTGGCAGATAGACCCTTTTTACACATTGCGGCAGCCAGTCCCCCTTTTTACACATTGCGGCAGATAGACCCTTTTTACACATTGCGGCAGCCAGTCCCCCTTTTTACACATTACAGCAGCCAGTCCCCCTTTTTACACATTGCAGCAGCCAATCCCATTTTTTACACATTGCGGCAGCCAGTCCCATTTTACACATTGCGGCAGCCAGTCCCATTTTTTACACATTGCGGCAACCAGTCCCATTTTACACATTGCGGCAGCCAGTCCCATTTTACACATTGCGGCAGCCAGTCCCATTTTTTACACATAGCGGCAGCCAGTCCCATTTTACACATTGCGGCAGCCAGTCCCATTTTTTACACATTGCGGCAGCCAGTCCCATTTTTTACACATTGCGGCAGCCAGTCCCATTTTTTACACATTGCGGCAGCCAGTCCCAATTTTTACACATTGCGGCAGCCAATCCCAATTTTTACACATTGCGGCAGCCAGTCCCATTTTTTACACATTGCGGCAGCCAGTCCCATTTTTTACACATTGCGGCAGCCAGTCCCATTTTACACATTGCGGCAGCCAGTCCCATTTTTTACACATTGCGGCAGCCAGTCCCATTTTTTACACATTGCGGCAGCCAGTCCCATTTTTTACACATTGCGGCAGCCAGTCCCATTTTACACATTGCGGCAGCCAGTCCCATTTTACACATTGCGGCAGCCAGTCCCATTTTTTACACATTGCGGCAGGCGGTGTCCGAGAGAGAGAGAGAGAGAGAGAGAGGGGGGGGGGGGGGGATATACTTACCTTCTCCTCGCTGACAGGCTCCTCGTGCAGCTCCCTCGGTGCAGGCAGTGAGGTGAGAAGAAGGAGGAGGGAGGGGGAGCTGCATTGGCAGCCAATACGGAAGGAGAGGGGGATGCTGCAGCGGCGCTTACTACCAATAACATAGCGCTTCTGCGGCTCCCTGCTCCCCCTCCCTCCTCCTTCTCCGCTGCCCGGCGGCGACGCTGATGTCTTCTCTCTTCACAGCGCGGCGCACGGCGCAGATACTTAGAGGCGGCATGTAATGAGTCAATTTGACTCATTACATGCCGCTGGCCGTGCGCCCTCAGGGCAACTGCGCTGTGTGCCAAGCCCACTTGGCACACACGTAGTTACGGCCCTGCACCTTATACACATAGCCTGAAGGTGATTTTATGCAATATTTTTAAGAACTGTATGCAAAGTTTGTGTACACTGAGCCGCCAGAAAGCAACAGTGACACTATCTCAGTCGCGTTCACAAATTCTGTATTTCGGAATATTCCGTATTTCAGAATTCTGGCTATGGGAGACCCAACCGGTATTGGGGTCTCATGTGCCCCTGTACCTAACTCTCTTCTTTTCTTTGTTTGATAATATACACGTGTATAGAGTTACAGGTAGCACCTCACTACAATAAGATAAAAACTGTGAAGACTTTGGGGTATATTCAATTAGGGTCAGATCCATTCCGACATGCATTCCGACAACCCCTATTCAATCTCATCTCAATTCGACTTTTACAAAGTCGAATTGAGATGAGGGACCCAGAGGAGGAGGGGGGGGGGGGGATGGAGCCGTGGGGATAGCCGCGGGCAGACGTTGAGAGCAGTGTTACAGTAGCGCTGCAGGAGGATGTCACACAGCCGCCCGACCTCACGGCAGTGTCCACCCGGCTCCAGCAAGCGTTACCTCACTTGCTGGAGCCGGGTGGACGCTGCCGTGAGCGGCGCGGCTGTGTGACATCCTGCTGCAGTGCTGTAGCGCTGATCCCCGCGGCAGTCCCCCGTCTCCCTGCGGCTGTCCCCCCTCTCCTCCTCTGGGTCCCACATCTCAGTCTGACATTTTTTTATGTCCGACTGAGATGATCGGAAACGGGGCCGAATCCTATCGAATTTGGTCCAGTTTCACTCAAAAGTACGTGAGTCGGCAGCTATACCGCCGATTCACATACTATTCGACAAGTCGATTTCCACGTCTTGTCGAATAAAAACTGCTGGGACTGAATAGGTCGAATCACTATTCGACCTTAAAAAGTCGAAAAACTGCCGTCTTTTCGACAGACGGAAGTTTTCGATCCTAATTGAATATACCCCTATTTCTCCCTATAACACACTTTACTATCTATGTGAGACATGACAGATTATAAAGTACACATGTATACACACTGGTGGGTGCAGCATTATGGTGGCTTGGTGTGTGTAGTGACTATCTTGTCTGATTTGCCCTGGCTCCTGCAGACCTCAGGCTATTGCATTTGACCTTTAGTTGGTTTAATATTTGTGAGTGTGATAAAGGTTTTAGAGATGTTTAGACAGACCGGGTGGTTTTGTCCTGATTCTCCCTGTCACACGCAGACGTCAGTCATACTCCAATTGGTCTTGTAAAACCTTATTTTCTCATCAAATCTTGTATAGGATATTTTACCCTGAATGCTTGAAATGCAGAATTTAGGATATTTTTATATAGATTTTTACCTCTATCATTTTAAACCCTCTGCCTAAAATATACTGATAGCAAAATAAAGGACCAATAATAATGAAAAACTGGTTCATAGAAAATTAATGGTCCAGGGGCATTTCTAGAGAGGAGGAGGCCCGTGTGCAGGGACCGTCTGGGCCCCTCCCCTCTAGCCGGCGGCAGCATTTAGCTCTGGGAGTCTACAGCGCATGTTCGGCTGCCATTTTGCCAGTGATGCTTTACTGCCAGTGATGTTTTAATGTGCATGCGTGACTCTGAAAATGGCGCTGCGCCATTTTCCCAGCGATTTCTGCAGCGCTGCTGCTTCACCACGGGACCCCAGAGGGTATTATAAATAATGGGTGCAGGATGCGCGGTGTGGGCACTCAAGGGGCCTGTCTGCACCGCACCCATTATAAATACACCAGTGGAATGGTCTCACATTGAATAACTGTATTGTATACAGTGTATATTGCTCCATAACACCAGATGAACATTGTTCCTACTAAGATAACCATATTTATTAACGTACACTATGCATACCATACAACGTGGGATAGGAGCGCCTTCCTGAAGGGCTGAATACTGAATCTGCTGTTCAGTGCTACCCAGCATCATTTACACTGTATAACTTACTGGTTATACACAAACAATGGCCCCATGACCCTGAATTATAGTCATGTATGCTATGCCCCATATGATGTCCTGGAGGACTGTGATTTGTACGGTATCCGGACTCCAGGTCGACAACAAAAAGGCCGACACACCTTAGGTCGACGCCAATTGGTCGACACACATTAGGTCGACATGGACAAAAGGTCGACAGGAACAAGGTCGACATGGAAAAAGGTCGACATGAGTTTTTCACAATTTTTTTATTTTTTGGAACTTTTTCATACTTAACGATCCATGTGGACTACGATTGGAACGGTAATCTGTGCCGAGCGGAGCGGAGCGAAGGCACCATGCCCGAAGCATGGCGAGCGAAGCGAGCCATGCGAGGGGACGCGGTGCACTAATTGGGGTTCCCGGTCACTCTACGAAGAAAACGACACCAAAAAAACTCATGTCGACCTTTTTCCATGTCGACCTTGTTCCTGTCGACCTTTTGTCCATGTCGACCTTTTGTCAATGTCGACCTAAGGTGTGTCGATCAATTGGCGTCGACCTAAGGTGTGTCGACCTTTTTGTTGTCGACCTGGAGTCCCAGACCCGATTTGTACACAGTACGACAGTGAATGACTGAGGAGACCTCACAGTGAGTGCAGGTCACTCAGCCACGGGACCCTCACTTCTGCCAATGTGGCTCTCAGTCAGTGTTGCCAACTAAATGAAATACAAGCAACTGATGACTAAAAAACAAGCCCAAACCATTCCTAAAAAAAAGCCCCCCAAAAAGCCCTACTTAAGTTTTTAGTTTTTCTAATTCAAATTAGAGATGAGTGGGTTCGGTTCGTCGAGAACCAAACCCCCTCGAACTTCACGTGGTTTACACGGGCCCGAGGCAGCCTCGGATCTTCCCGCCTTACACGCAAAACCCGAACGGGGGAAAACGTCATCATCCCGCTGTCGGATTGTCGCGAGATTCGGATTCCATATAAAGAGCCGCGCGTCGCCGCCATTTTTACTCATGCATTGTCGAGATAGAGAGAGGACGTGGCTACGTTCTCTGCCCGAATAGCCCAATATCAGCAAATCTCAGCTCAATATCTGTGCTCAGTATCAGTGCTGCATTGTGGTGACCAGTATATAGTAGTACAGTACAGTAGTCCAGTGCTGTATTTTGCTGCCCATTGTCAGTTCTATTATCCTGAATAGTGCTCAGTATCTGTGCTCATTATATTATCATTGCTGCATTGTGGGGACCACTGACCAGTATATAGTAGTACAGTACAGTACAGTAGTCCATTGCTGTATTTTGCTGCCCATTGTCAGTTCTATTATCCTGAATAGTCTCTGTATCTGTGCTCATTATATTATCATTGCTGCATTGTGGGGACCACTGACCAGTATATAGTAGTACAGTACAGTACAGTAGTCCATTGCTGTATTTTGCTGCCCATTGTCAGTTCTATTATCCTGAATAGTCTCTGTATCTGTGCTCATTATATTATCATTGCTGCATTGTGGTGACCACTGACCAGTATATGGTAGTACAGTACAGTAGTCCAGTGCTGTTCTCGCTGCCCAGTGTCACTCAGTTCTATTATCCTGAACAGTGCACAGTGTATCTGTGCTCATTATTATCAGTGCTGCATTCGGTTGACCACTGACCAGTATATGGTAGTACAGTACAGTAGTCCAGTGCTGTTCTCGCTGCCCAGTGTCACTCAGTTCTATTATCCTGAACAGTGCACAGTGTATCTGTGCTCATTATTATCAGTGCTGCATTCTGTTGACCACTGACCAGTATATGGTAGTACAGTACAGTAGTCCAGTGCTGTTCTCGCTGCCCAGTGTCAGTTCTATTATCCTGAACAGTGCACAGTGTATCTGTGCTCATTATTATCAGTGCTGCATTGTGGTGACTAAAAGTCCAGTGTCTTGTGCTGCATCTTGCTGCTGTAGGGTGCTGTGGTAGTGTCCTGTCACTGTGCACAGGTCATCATCATTCCAGTCACAGTGGTATCTGGTATCTATCTAGTGGTATCTAATTCCAGACATTACTGCCGTCTAATTCCAGATATTTACTGGCATATAATTCCACACATTAAAAAATGGAAAACAAAAATGTGGACGGTAAAATAGGGAAAGATCAAGATCCACTTCCACCTAGTGCTGAAGCTGCTGCCACTAGTCATGGCAGAGACGATGAAATGCCATCAACGTCGTCTGCCAAGGCCGATGCCCAATGTCATAGTAGAGAGCATGTAAAATAAAAATAAAAAAAAGTTCAGTAAAATGACCCAAAAATCTAAATTAAAAGCGTCTTAGGAGAAGCGTAAACTTGCCAATATGCCATTTACGACTCGGAGTAACAAGGAACGGCTAAAGCCCTCTCCTATGTTCGTCATGACTAGTGGGTCAGCTTCACATGAGGATGGAAGCACTCATCCTCCCGCTAGAAAAATGAAAAGACTTAAGCTGGCAAAAGCACAGCAAAGAACTGTGCATTCTTCTAAATCACAAATCCCCAAGGAGAGTCCAATTGTGTCGGTTGCGATGCCTGACCTTCCCAACACTGGACGGGAAGAGGTGGCGCCTTCCACCATTTGCACGCCCCCTGCAAGTGCTGGAAGGAGCACCCACATCCAGTTCCTGATCTTCATATTGAAGATGTCACAGTTGAAGTACACCAGGATGAGGATATGGGTGTTGCTGGCGCTGAGGAGGAAATTGACCAAGAGGATTCTGATGGAGAGGTGGTTTGTTTAAGTGAGGCACCCGGGGAGATACCTGTTGTCCGTGGGATGAATAAGGGCATTGACATGCCTGGTCAAAATACAAAAAAAAAATCACCTCTTCGGTGTGGAATTATTTCAACAAAAATGCGGACAACTGGTGTCAAGCCGTGTGTTGCCTTTGTCAATCTGTAATAAGTAAGGTTAAGGACGTTAACCACCTAGGAACATCCTCCCTTATACGTCACCTGGAGCGCATTCATCAGAAGTCATTGACAAGTTCAAAAACTTTGGGTGACAGCGGAAGCAGTCCACTGACAGTGACAACTAAATCCCTTCTTCCTCTTGTACCCAAGCTCCTGCAAACCACACCACCAACTCCCTCAGTGTCAATTTCCTCCTTAGACAGGAACGCCAATAGTCCTGTAGGCCATGTCACTGGCAAGTCTGACGAGTCCTTTCCTAACTGGGATTCCTCCGATGGATCCTTGAGTCTAACGCCTACTGCTGCTGGCGCTGCTGTTGTTGCTGCTGGGAGTCGATCGTCATCCCAGAGGGGAAGTCGGAAGACCACTTGTACTACTTCCAGTAAGCAATTGACTGTCCAACAGTCCTTTGCGAGGAAGATGAAATATCACAGCAGTCATCCTGTTGCAAAGCGGATAACTCATGCCTTGACAACTATGTTGGTGTTAGACGTGCATCCGGTATCCGCCGTTAGTTCACAGGGACTTAGAGAATTGCTTGAGGTAGTGTGTCCCCAGTATCAAATACCATCTAGGTTCCACTTCTCTAGGCAGGCGATACCGAGAATGTACACAGACGTCAGAAAAAGGGTCATCAGTGTCTTAAAAAATGCAGTTGTACCCAATGTCCACTTAACCACGGACATGTGGACAAGTGGAGCAGAGCAGACTAAGGACTATATGACTGTGACAGCCCACTGGGTAGATGTATTGCCTCCCGCAGCAACAACAGCAGCGGCGGCACCAGTAGCAGCATCTCGCATACGCCAACTCGTTCCTAGGCAGGCTTACAGAAACTGAGGAACATCATCGCAGATTGGCTTACCCCAATTGGACTCTCCTGGGGATTTGTGACATCGGACAACGCCACCAATATTGTGCGTGCATTACATGTGGGCAAATTTCAGCACGTCCCATGTTTTACACATACAATGAATTTGGTGGTGCAGAATTAAAAAAAAAACGACAGGGGCGTGCAAGAGATGCTGTCGGTGGCCCGAAGAATTGCCGGCCCCTTTCGGCATTCAGCCACCGCGTGCCAAAGACTGGAGCACCAGCAAACACTCCTGAACATGCCCTGCCATCAGCTGAAGCAAGAGGTGGTAACAAGGTGGAATTCAACCCTCTATATGCTTCAGAGGATGGAGGAGCAGCAAAAGGCCATTCAAGCCTATACAGCTACCTACGATATAGGCAAAGGAGGGGGAATGCACCTGACTCAAGCGCAGTGGAGAATTATTTCAACGTTGTGCAAGGTTCTGCAACCCTTTGAACTTGCCACACGTGAAGTCAGTTCAGACACTGCCAGCCTGAGTCAGGTCATTCCTCTCATCAGGCTTTTGCAGAAGCAGCTGGAGAGATTGAAGGAGGAGCTAAAACGGAGCGATTCTACTAGGCATGCGGGACTTGTGGATGGAGCCCTTCATTCGCTTAACCAGGATTCACGGTTTGTCAATCTGTTGAAATCAGAGCACTACATTTTGGCCACCCTGCTCGATCCTAGGTTCAAAGCCTACGTTGTATCTGTCTTTCCGGCAGACACAAGTCTGCAGATGTTCAAAGACCTGCTGGTGAGACAATTGTCAAGTCAAGCGGAACGTGACCCGCCAACAGGTCCTCCTTCATTTTCTCCCGCCACTGGAGCTGCCAGGAAAAGGATAAAATTTCCAAAACCACCCACTGGCGGTGATGCAGGGCAGTCAGGAGCGATAGCTGACATCTGGTCCGGACTGAAGGACCTTCCAACGATTACTGACATGTCGTCTACTGTCACTGCGTATGATTCTGTCACCATTGGAAGAATGGCGGAGGATTATATGAGTGACAGCATCCAAGTAGGCATGTCAGACAGTCCGCACGTATACTGGCAGGAAAAAGAGGCAATTTGGAGGCCCTTGCACAAACTTGCTTTATTTTACCTAAGTTGCCTCCCCTCCAGTGTGTACTCCGAAAGAGTGTTTAGTGCAGCCGGTAACCTTGTCAGCGATCGGCGTAGGAGGTTACTTACAGAAAATGTGGAGAAGATGATGTTCATCAAAATGAATTATAATCAATTCCTCCGTGGAGACATTTACCAGCAATTGCCTCCAGAAAGTATACAGGGACCTGTGATGGTGGATTCCAGTGGGGACGAATTAATATTCTGTGAGGAGGGGGATGTACACAGTGAAAGGGGTGAGGAATCGGACGATGAGGAGGAGGTGGACATCTTGCTTCTGTAGAGCCAGTTTGTGCAAGAAGAGATTGATTGCTTCTTTTTTGGTGGGGGCACAAACCAACCAGTCATTTCAGCCACAGTCGTGTGGCAGACCCTGTCACTGAAATGATGGGTTTGTTAAAGTGCTTAACAGTGTCCTGTTTATACAACATAAGGGTGGGGTGTGAGGGCCTAAGGACAGTGGCGTAACTACTGCCCCCGCAGTCCTCGCGGTGGCTTGGGGGCGAGGGGCTGCGGGGGCGCCACTGATTACAGCAGACTGACATGCGGACGAGCGCCCGCATGTCAGTCTGCTTTCTCCTTCCCGCCGCCGCTTGTTGGAGGGAAACGGACGGCACAGCGTGTGCCTCTCCTGTGTCCCTCCTGCTGCATCATCTCCGGCGGCCGCGGGTCTAATAGGGGGAAGTGCCGTCCGTGAGCTCTAATTGGCTCACGGACGGCACTTCCCCCTATTAGACCCGCGGCCGCCGGAGATGATGCAGCAGGAGGGACACAGGAGAGGCGATCTGTGCGCCCTCCGTGTCCCTCCAATAAGCGGCGACGGCGGCACTGGGGGGAATATCTGGCACTGGGGGTGTCTGGCACTGGGGCATATATGGCACTGGGGGGGAGATGTCTGGCACTAGGGGGGATATCTGGCACTGGGGCATATATGGCACTGGGGGGGGGGATGTCTGGCACTGGGGCATATATGGCACTGGGGGGGAGATGTCTGGCACTAGGGGGGATATCTGGCACTGGGGCATATATGGCACTGGGGGGGTGATGTCTGGCACTGGGGCATATATGGCACTGGGGGGGAGATGTCTGGCACTAGGGGGGATATCTGGCACTGGGGCATATATGGCACTGGGGGGGGGGATGTCTGGCACTGGGGGGGATATCTGGCACTGGGGGGGGGATGTCTGGCACTAGGGGGGATATCTGGCACTGGGGCATATATGGCACTGGGGGGGGGATGTCTGGCACTGGGGCATATATGGCACTGGGGGGGGGATGTCTGGCACTGGGGCATATATGGCACTGGGGGGGGATGTCTGGCACTGGGGGGGATATCTGGCACTGGGGGGGGGGATGTCTGGCACTGGGGCATATATGGCACTGGGGGGAGATGTCTGGCACTGGGGGGGATATCTGGCACTGGGGCATATATGGCACTGGGGGGGGGATATCTGGCACTGGGGGGGGATGTCTGGCACTGGGGCATATAATGCACTGGGGGGGGATGTCTGGCACTGGGGCATATAATGCACTGGGGGGAGGATGTCTGGCACTGGGGCATATATGGCACTGGGGGGGGGATGTCTGGCACTGGGGGGGATATCTGGCACTGGGGGGGGATGTCTGGCACTGGGGCATATATGGCACTGGGGGGGAGATGTCTGGCACTGGGGGGGATATCTGGCACTGGGGCATATATGGCACTTGGGGGGGGATATCTGGCACTGGGGGGGGATGTCTGGCACTGGGGCATATATGGCACTGGGGGGGATGTCTGGCACTGGGGCATATAATGCACTGGGGGGAGGATGTCTGGCACTGGGGCATATATGGCACTGGGGGGGATGTCTGGCACTGGGGGGGGATGTCTGGCACTAGGGGGGATATCTGGCACTGGGGGAATATCTGGCACTGGGGGCATATGTGGCACTGGGGGGGAATATATGGCACTGGCGGCATATCTGGCACGGGGGGAATATCTGGCACTGGGGGCATATGTGGCACTGGGGGGGAATATCTGGCACTGGGGGCATATGTGGCACTGGGGGGGGGGTATATGTGTACCTGGCACATGGGGGGGCTATATTTGGCACCGGGGGCATGTGAGTACCTGGCACCGTGGGGGAATATCTGGCACTGGGGTCATATGTGGCACTGGGAGCACAGCCCTAGCAACAAGGACTACCTCCTAGCAACGAGCATGACACCCAGTGCATGAAACACCTGACAACGAGCATGACACCCAGTGCATGAAACACCTGGCAACGAGCATGACACCCAGTGCATGAAACCCCTGACAACGAGAAGGTAATTGAAAAGTAATTAGAAGCCTTACTGTAGGACTTAATGTGTAATGGGCATTACGGTGTGTGGCATAATATATCACGGACATTGCGGTGTGTGTCATAATGTGTCACAGGCATTACGGTGTATGGTATACTATATCGCGGGCATTGTGATATGTGGTATAATGTCTCAGGGTCATTGCAGTGTGTGGCATAATGTATCACGGACATTGCGGTGTGTGTCATAATGTGTCAGGCATTACGGTGTGTGGTATACTATATCACGGGCATTGTGGTATGTGGTATAATGTCTCAGGGTCATTGCAGTGTGGCATAATACATAACGGGCATTGCGGTGTGTGGCATAGGGTATAACGGGCAGGGCATTGCGGTATGTGTCACAGGCATTACGGTGTATGGTATACTATATCACGGGCATTGTGGTATAATGTCTCAAGGTCATTGCGGTGTGTGTCATAATGTGTCACAGGCATTGTATGTGCTATAATGTATCGGGCATTGCAGTGTATAGCATAATGTATAACGGGCATTGCGATTCCTGTCATAATGTGTCGGGGGCATTACGGTGTGTGGCATAATGTGTCACAGGCATTACGGTGTGTGGCATAATGTGTCGGGGGCATTACGGTGTGTGGCATAATGTGTCGGGGGCATTATGGTGTGTGGCATAATGTGTCATGTGCATTATTGTGTGTGGAATAATGTCTAAGGGCCATTGCAGTATGTGGCATAATGTATACTGGGCATTACTATAAGGAGGAAAAATGACAAATAATGTAAGGGGCATGAATCAGGATTATTTTTCTTTCCTGTGGTGGCTAACGTCTGGGCGTGCAGGTTGCAAAACTGGGGTATAAGGTAGTCTTTTCCTGCAATACCACGCCCCTTTATGAGAAACCACGCCCATTCCAACAAAACCACGCCCCTTTTTTTGCAGCGCGCCTTCGGCGCGCGCATATTTATCCCTTTCTTGCTCCCAATTATGCGGCGGGGGGGGGGGGGGGCGCCAAAGAATTTTTTGGCTTGGGGGAGAAAAATTTCTAGTTACGCCACTGCCTAAGGACAATTCCATCTTGCACCTCTTTTTTTTTATTTATTTATCTTTGCATCATGTGATGTTTGGGGCCAATTTTTTTAAGTGCCATCCTGTCTGACACTGCAGTGCCACTCCTAGATGGGCCAGGTGTTTGTGCCGGCCACTTGGGTCATCCAGTGACCTCGGTGCAAATTTTAGGACTAAAAATAATATTGTGAGGTGTGAGGTGTTCAGAATAGACTGGAAATTAGTGGAAATTATGGGGTATTGAGGTTAATAATACTATGGGATCAAAATTACCCCCAAATTCTATGATTTAAGCTGTTTTTGAGGGGTTTTTGAAAAGAAAAAAAACCACCCGAATCCGACAAAAAAATTTAAGGGAGGTTTTGCCAAAATGCGTCAGAATCCAAAACACGGCCGCAGAACAGAATCCAGAACCAAAACACAAAACCTGAAAAATGTCCGGTGCACATCTCTAATTAAAATACATCATAGCATAAGTGCTATGTCTGGCTACTACTCAGTGTTACTGTATCTCAGGTGCTGCTGGATGGACTGAAGACCATACTTGCCTACTTTTGAAAAAGCATTTCAGGGAGATTGTGAATGTAACACCTATCAGCGCGGACGAGCACTGCTATAACTGAGGGGCGTGTCATGAAAATTACTTACATCCAAATGTAAATGAGTCCCAGCGTTTGTAATATCTACTTGTTGAAGAAAAGACACTGATATTTTTCAGGATTTGTTTGTGTATTGTGTTTTAGAAGAGCTTCCATATACTGTAAGTGGCCACGAGAAACCTTATTTAATATGCATGTAGCCATAGGGATCATTGGGGGTCATTCCGAGTTGTTCGCTCGCAAGTGGATTTTAGCAGATTTGCTCATGCTAAGCCGCCGCCTACTGGGAGTGAATCTTAGCATCTTAAAATTGCGAACGATGTATTCGCAATATTGCGATTACACACCTCTTATCAGTTTCTGAGTAGCTCCAGACTTACTCGGCATCTGCGATCATTTCACTGCTTGTCGTTCCTGGTTTGACGTCACAAACACACCCAGCGTTCGCCCAGACACTCCTCCGTTTCTCCAGCCACTCCTGCGTTTTTTCCGGAAACGGTAGCTTTTTTCCCACACGCTCATAAAACGGCCTGTTTCCGCCCAGTAACACCCATTTCCTGTCAATCACATTACGATCGCCAGAATGATGAAAATGCCGTGAGTAAAATTCCTAAGTGCATAGCAAATTTACTTGGTGCAGTCGCAGTGCGGACATTGCGCATGCGCATTAAGCGGAAAATCGCTGCGATGCGAAGATTTTTACCGAGCGAACAACTCGGAATGACCCCCTCTTGTACTTTATAACCAATGCAGGGAAATTTAACTGATGATCCCATTTGAATGTATGTATCTCTGATTTCTTTTTTTACCCCAAGAATGTAACAACTATATAATGGGGATAAGGTGCAATCAGGGAGATTGCTAGTCTATTCAGGGAGTGAGGGAGATTGCGGCTATTTCAGGGAGTGTCCTGCAGAATGAGGGAGGGTAGGTAACTGTGCTGAAGACAAGTTCTGGAACTTGAAGTCAAGTGGATAGCTTTCAGTTTCTTGAACTTTTTCTTCTGGTATCTGGTTCTCCAGTCAGGATCAGTGCCGTCTTTAGGCATTTTAGCGCTGATAATGTCGATATTATCTTAAACCATAAAGCTTATACCTTTAAACACACTTTTACCATGAAGCCGCTACGGCCGCTAAACGTAATATGCGCTCTACGTACCTTTTACGCTATTTGCGTAATGAGTCCCGTACCGTGGCCCTCATTCCGAGTTGTTCGCTCGCAAGGCGATTTTAGCAGAGTTACACACGCTAAGCCTCCGCCTACTGGGAGTGAATCTTAGCTTCTTAAAATTGCGAACGATGTATTCGCAATATTGCGATTACAAACTACTTAGCAGTTTCAGAGTAGCTTCAGACTTACTCGGCATCTGCGATCACTTCAGTGCTTGTCGTTCCTGGTTTGACGTCACAAACACACCCAGCGTTCGCCCAGACACTCCCCCGTTTCTCCAGCCACTCCCGCGTTTTTTCCGGAAACGGTAGCGTTTTTATCCACACGCCCATAAAACGCAGTGTTTCCGCCCAGTAACACCCATTTCCTGTCAATCACATTACGATCGCCGGAGCGAAGAAAAAGCCGTGAGTAAAAAAACTATCTTCATAGCAAAAATACTTGGCGCAGTCGCAGTGCGAACATTGCGCATGCGTACTAAGCAGAAAAACGCTGCGATGCGAAAAAAATTACCGAGCGAACGACTCGGAATGACCCCCCGTGTACGGACTCTGCGTACTAACGCCGCTCTGGGGGTACAAAGTACACGCAGCGCGTACACACTCAATTAATACACTTTAAAACCTTATACAGTTAGGCAATGTAATACACTTTAAACCCTAGCAGGGAAAAGAGGACACAACACCGATTTGTAGTTAATCACTGGGTTCCGACACCACAGAGTAATATTTCTGAAAGGGGGTTTAACAATACAAATTTATGCACTACAATACAACAGAGTAAATGGCTACAGTCAATGTACATACGTGAGAATATTCGCATGCGCCTCCCGGTCCGGTCCTCCGCTATCAGGTAGATAACGTTAAGAGTCTTGTGCCTGGCCGGGCTGCAGCAGGCTTTATTTATACAAGTCTTCCAAAAGCAATACAATGGATACTGTAATCCCTTTGTCCATTGGACACAGGGATGCATCTTTACAGTACAGGAGAGGTCATAGGTTGATTTGAAAAGGTGGGCGATGTCTTTTTCAACTGCTCTTGTGGGTGGTCTCCTCTGGATTCCCGCCGCATGCATAATATACAGTAAATACAGTTTATATCTATATTCTGCTTCTGCACATAACTATCCACAGGAACATGCGATCTTCCGCAAACCAACACCGGAATGTTACCCTTAAAATACCCTACAGCTGGATACCAGACACCACCTTATAACCTTAGTCTGTCCCCTCCTATCATGCAAAGGTGAATCCCTTTGTTCTGGAATCATTTAAACTGTTGATACTTGCTGATGTGGTGCAGGGGGACTATGTGTACAATGTGCACTATTTGGATTAAATATGTAATGTTTTGATAGCCCTCCATGCGTTCACAAACTCCGCCGTAAATACCCATACCACGCGCAGGACCGCGGGAGTGACCATACGCAAATTGCGGATATGTGCACGCACGACGGAACAAGTGCACGCGCAGTGGGCATGTGTGTGCATTTTATACGTGCTGCGTGTTCTGTAATATTTTTCGACTTTGACAGTCCACCCTTTGGCAGTCAACAATAACTGCCACTTATCTAATCACTAAACAGAAAAATATCAATACAATATCTACAAACGATTGGATGGTAGGAGGAGAGTTGTAGGCGGGAAATGTATGACCTATTGGGATAGTAAAAAGCATGTATGTATGAATCCATGTCTGAGGGGCATGTATCATCGTGCCATATATGTTCTAGATAAGCTTCGAGGTATTGCGAAGTACACATTAAATCCTTCTTATCCTGTATTAAGGGCCTGTAAGTGGGCCAACAAACACTACCGAGCTCTTTCCGGCTTCTTGTACCAACAAATGGGGTGCACATTTAGTTGATGATACATGGAGGGGGAACATATGTGAGTGCTAGTATATGTGGATATCACCTATCGACTATGTGTGTCATTAACTGAAGGTTGTAGAGATGAAGATAAGACACATATCTAAAATACATTCACATAACATTTTCGTAATCATTCTTGGGTATAGTCGATGTCTTTTCCGGATCGGTGTATCTGGGCGGAGGGGGAGACAAAGGAAAAACGGGTGAAAGAAACAGGCCATGGAATTCATTTGCAATCATGTCTTATCATAACACTGTCTCTATGGATGGGTCGTAAATTAAATCTGCTGCTGTAACAATGCCCCCGCTCCTTAAACTCATCAATTTTGTGCCGTGCTTGCGCCGCGTTAGAATTCGAACACACCTAAATATCAAGCCAATAATTATGACGACTCCCAGGATACAAAGGAGAAACTTTCCCACACTCATAATAACATTTTGAGCCCACTCTCCTAACCCTGAGAACCAATTTCGTGGGTTCAACCATGAGACCCAGCCGGTCAGTTCATTACCCACAGCGGTCAGGGTAAGGTTGTGTCTCCTCCGGAACTCCCACTTCAACTGCAATATATCATCCATCTTTTGATCGATAATCTCTGTGGGGTCGTCAGTGCTGTTTGTAATATACGTGCAGCACTTCACACCATATTGAGTTGCCAAAGTGACACAGTACCCACCCGTCACGGCTGTGATATAATTGAGGACCATCCTATGCTGGATCAGTTCTGTCTTGTAAGCTTGCAACTCCCTACCCGTATACCTGAAGGTGTCGTCATACATCTCAGTGATATTATCTATCAAGTTCGCTAGCGCATGGATATACCTATAATTTATAATTCCTCTGGCAGTACGGGTGATGTCTAATGTGAGAAGGAATTGAATCCCGGTGGATTCGTGGATCAAATCAGAGGCTACGTGCTCTGTCCTCTCTATGAGGTGTCTCTTGACGATGTGTTCATAGTGAGTATGAGTATAAGGAGCCTGAGCACTGCAGTGAACGTCTTTCATCTTATCATGGGTTATGGTCATGACTTCTGGCAACACTCTTCCAACATAACACAATCACTCTGAGTTTGGGGCAAGCCACTTATACGCCTTCCTCCCACATATGAAATAGGCATCATCGGGGAGAACATAGGGGACAGAATATGACATTACCATATTACAAACTTTCCAAGTGAAAAACCCAATCCCTAGTTCTCCCATCTGCTCAGTACAGGTATCAGGCTGGATGATATGAGCACAGTACCCTGGTGATACTTCTCCAACCCACATGGTCTTGCTTCCTCGAGTATACCTATACCGAAAATACCTTCTACTGTTGGCTATTTGGCGTACAAGTTCAGAGTCTATGGGTATCCTATCAGCTCTGTGCTAAAAGGCTATGGTCTGGTTATTCCATGTCACCTCCCAATTTCCTGGTTTTCGGTAATTCGAGATGTTGAAACACACTAAGGATCTATCTACATGATACTGGTGGAGCTTCAAACTAGGGGGCCTAGAAATATTAGATTTCTTGTCCACCGGTCTCCCACCCCGTAATTCGAGTACCTCATCTATTGCTAAAGGGTACGGTACTAATCCTGACTTGCTCTGACCTTGAGGTACTTGTGAGCACACCCAGCATTCTGTCTGGTTTAAGACCTTACCCACTAGTGAGTGGTAATCACTATGTTGATATTAAGGCTGGACTGACATCTCTGGATGCACCCATCCTCAACTATCTTCTCACAATTCCTACAAATGCAATTTTCCTCAGCCAACAACCCTTCACAGTGCCTCCGAGCTCCCTGACTACCAGATCGTTTTCTGATACTCGCCTTTGCTCGAGTGATGTGTTGCTCTTGGAATTCTACAAATCCATCCTCGCCATCAGAACCCATTCCAGATCCTTTCTCGACCTCTCTGGGACCCTCACAGAAACAGACTGTTCTGGTCAACAACAGGGTTAACAGGAAAACCCGGAACGCAGTCTCTTGGGGTAAGTCCATCTTGTTAAGGGAAGAGAAAGGAAACAAGGAGGGGGAGAAAGGGAAGGAGAGAAGGAGGGTAGTGGGAGATGGAGAAAATAATAAAAAAGAAAAACTGGTGCGACAACCGCCTCTGGTCTTGTTGTTCTCTGCGCTCAGGTGCCGTCTCAACAGTCCTGCCTCTCAACCTTCCCGGAACAAACACTCCAGTGATACGATGTTCTCTAAACTCTGCTCTTTGTCACGGGTTCTCTCTGGGTCAGCGACCTTCTTACAGTGGGACGAGTGAACCCAAGTCTCTCTTTCGGCAACCTTTAATGCTGTCGTGCTGGTTAGTAAGACTTGGTACGGTCCTTCCCACCTGTCAATGAGGCAACCTGAGCGTAGAAAATTTCAAATCATTACATAATCCCCAGGTTCAATGTCATGACAATTACTGTTTGGCAGGTCAGGAATCACCAGCTTTAGGGGGTCATTCCGAGTTGTTCGCTCGCAAGCTGCTTTTAGCAGCTTTGCACACGCTAAGCCGCCGCCTACTGGGAGTGAATCTTAGCTTATCAAAATTGCGAACGAAAGATTAGCAGAATTGCGAATAGACACTTCTTAGCAGTTTCTGAGTAGCTCCAGACTTACTCGGCATCTGCGATCAGTTCAGTCAGTTTCGTTCCTGGTTTGACGTCACAAACACACCCAGCGTTCGCCCAGACACTCCTCCGTTTCTCCAGCCACTCCCGCGTTTTTCCCAGAAACGGTTGCGTTTTTTCACACACTCCCATAAAATGGCCTGTTTCCGCCCAGAAACACCCACTTCCTGTCAATCACATTATGATCACCAGAACGAAGAAAAAACCTCGTAATGCCGTGAGTAAAATACCTAACTGCATAGCAAATTTACTTGGCGCAGTCGCACTGCGGACATTGCGCATGCGCATTAGTGACTAATCGCTCCATTGCGAGAAAAAAATAACGAGCGAACAACTCGGAATGACCCCCTTAGATTTCTGTTTTGATTCCTCAGCTGCTGGCTCATCTTAACCAAATATTTTACAGTCATTTCGTTATTGCATTTCAAATCATCCTGGGGGTCTATCATTACATGGAGTTGTCGGCCAAAAAGAATCTCAAAGGGTGATAGGTTAAGTGGGGACCTGGTAGTGGTTCTGATGCTGTACAACACTAGTGGCAAAGCTTCTGGCCACAGCAATCCAGTTTCAGCCATTAATTTGCTCAGCTTGTTCTTAATAGTGCTATTCACTCTCTCCACCTTTGCACTCGCCTGTGGACGGTACGGAGTATGCAGCTTGCTATTAATTCCCATCAGTTTGCACATAACCTGAAAGACTTCACCTGTAAAATGGGTACCCCTATCGCTTTCAATTATTCTAGGGATACCATATCTACACACAAATTCCTGCACAATTTTCTTTGCAGTGAACGTAGCAGTATTTGTGGCAGCGGGGAACGCTTCTACCCAATTGGAAAATACATCAAAACAAACTAACACATATTTTAAATTCCTACAGGGTAGTAACTGTATGAAATCAATTTGTATTACCTGAAAAGGTCCGTCTGTAGGAGGGATATGGGATGGTTCTGTTGGTATTGACTTTCCAATATTCTTCCTCAAGCAAGTAAGACATGTCATTGCTCTCTTACCCGCATGAGAAGAGAATCCTGGCGCACACCAGTAGGCTCTCACCAGCTTACACATACCCTCTTTACCCAGATGAGTCAGACCGTGTTCCGCCTCAGCTAAGCTTGGAAGATATGCTCTGGGGGCCACTGGCTTACCCTGTCCACCTGTCCAGAGTCCTGAGGCTCCTGGTTATACCCCTTTGACCTCCAGACCACCTTTTCCAGTGGAGAACACAAATTTTGCATTTCAATTAATTGTTGTGTGTTGAATGTCATCAGTGATGTGATATCTGTTTGTTTGTATGGGGGTGCTGGCTGCTGATTTAGCAGCTTCGTCTGCCCGGCTGTTACCAAGTGAGATTGGATCTTGGTTGTAAGTGTGGGCTTTGCACTTGATAACAGCCACTCTGTCTGGTTCTTGTATCGCTGTTAGAAGCCTTTTTATGTGGGATGCATGCGCTACAGGTGTGCCAGCTGCCGTCATAGGGCCCCGAAATCATGCACTACAAAGGCATACCTAGAATCTGTGTATATATTGGCTGACTTACCCTTGGCTAATTCACAAGCTCTGGTTAGGGCGACCAGCTCAGCAACTTGTGCTGAGTGCGGTGGGCCCAGGGGTTCAGCTTCTATGATACCTCTGTCATCTACGACTGCGTATCCAGTACACAAGTCTCCCGAGTCCGTCTGTCTGTGGCAACTACCGTCAGTGTAAAAAGTAAAATCTACGCCTTCCAGTGGGTTGTCACTAATGTCAGGTCTTGCAGTGAAAGTCTGGTTCAGGTATTCCATACAATCATGCGTGTCAGTGTCTGCACTAAATCCTCCTTCACCATCATTCTCATCCTCCACCCTTTGTGCCTGTCCAGGCACACCCGGCAGATAAGTTGCAGGATTTAGTGCGCTGCTTCTCTTTATGGTGATGTTTACAGGGGCCATTAGTGCTAATTCCCACTTTGTAAACCGTGCCAATGAGACATGTCTGGTTTGGGCGGAGTTCAGTAAGGCTGATACTGCATGAGGTGTATGGATGGTCAGGTTGTGTCCTAACACTACATCTTCACTTTTACTCACTAGCAAGGCTATCGCTGCAACACTTCGCAAGCATGTGACCGTGCTACGGTGTCCAACTGTGCACTGTAGTAAGCTACCGGCCTGCTGGCATCACCATGTCTCTGGGTTAGGACACCTGCCGCACACCCAGCACTTTCCGTACCGTACAATTCAAAGGGTTTCCCATAATCTGGCCTACCTAATGCAGGTGCCTGTGATAGGCACTGTTTGAGTCTCTCAAATGCCAGTTCGGACTCATCTGTGTGCGAGATCCGATCTGGTTTCTTTGAAGAGACCATTTCTTGCAAAGGTAAAGCCAGTATGGAGAACCCTGGGATCCAGTTTCGGCAGTACCCACACATTCCAAGAAAAGTGCGGATCTGTTGCTGGGTTTGTGGCAGAGTCATGTCGCGAATCGCCTGTATTCTATCAGTGGTGAGGTGTCTAAGTCCTTGCGTCAAGCAATGTCCCAAATATTTTACCCTGGTCTGGCACAGCTGCAACTTATCCCTTGAAACCTTGTGTCCCGTATTAGAAAGGTGAAACAGAAGCTGTTTTGTGTCTTTCAAGGACGATTCAAGTGAATCAGAACACAGCAGTAAGTCATCTACATACTGTATTAATACTGATACGCTCTCAGGTTGAAAGGATTGTAAACAGTCATGCAAAGCCTGGGAGAAAATACTTGGGCTGTCAATGAAACCTTGGGGTAGTCGAGTCCAGGTGTACTGTACTCCCCTGTATGTAAATGCAAACAGGTATTGGCTGTCAGGGTGCAGAGGGACAGAAAAGAAAGCAGAACAGAGGTCAATGACAGTGAAAAACTTTGCAGTAGGGGGAATTTGCATGAGGATGACAGCTGGATTTGGCACTACAGGGAATTGGCTCTCAACTATCTTGTTTATCCCTCTTAGATCCTGCACTAGCCTGTAACCCCTCCCCCCACTCTTTTTCACAGGGAAGATGGGACTATTGGCAGCGCTGGACGTCCTGACTAGGATGCCCTGTTGTAGCAAGCGCTCTATGACTGGGTACACTCCTAATTCCACCTCTGGCTTCAGAGGATACTGAGGGATTTTTGGAGCTATCCTACCATCTTTTATTTGCACGACTACGGGAGCTACATTCGCCATCAATCCAGTGTCTTGTCCATCTTTGGTCCAGAGGGATCCCGGTATTCGTGAGATCATTTCCTCTACCTTTGATGGACACTTGTCTATAACAGCAGAGTGTGACATTAGCCTTTGTGGGGTGTCTAAAATATCCTGCACTTCCTGAACGTGATTCTCGGGTATATCTAAGAAGACACCCTCAGGAGTACAATATATGACACACCTCATTTTACACAATAAATCTCTCCCAAGTAGATTAATCGGAGCTGATGCAGCTAGAAAAAAGGAATGCTTGGTCTGCAAAGGCCCTATCGTAATCTCCGCAGGTCTACTCAAAGGGTAGTGTAACACTACTCCTGTTACTCCCATTGCCGAAATTGTTTTACCCGTGGTTTTCATACCTACCGTCGAATTTACCACTGACCTGGCCGCCCCTGTATCTACAAGAAAAGGTAATGATCTACCAGCTACATCAACTGTGACCTCTGGTTCACTACCAAGGCTAGCAATCAACTTCACTGGCTGCAGACTACAGGTGTGGCCCAACCCCTATTGTATATTGTGACCCTCCCGCAGCGCACTGGCAGCTACAATATGTGAGGGGGGTAACTGAGAATTTTCGGAGGTCTGCCAGTCCCTCCTAGGTGGGTACCTCCTTGTTTCCCCTGCATGTGGCTCATAACTTCTCCTATGCGATCCCTGATCCCTATTATGTGTATTATAGTGTGGTTCATATCCTGGTCTAGGGGGTCGGTATACTTTATGTGTGTTTGTATACCTACAATTCCGTGCAAAATGTCCTTCCTTCTGACAGTTATAGCATAGTACTACACGTGACTTACCATCAGGGGTCTGGGGTTTTGGCTGATGCAGTTTTGTTGTAAGAGCATTTATACTTACTGGCATCAGCTTATCCCCCTGAGACTCCCTGTGCTTAATGACGTTCCGGTCGTGCTCAATAGCGGACTCTCTTAATGCAGCCACCGAGATACCTCTCCAGTTAGGTAGAGTGGTTTGTACCCTTGTTCTTAATGTCTCTTTTAACCCGTCCATTAATACTGACACAGCTACCTCCCTGTGATGTACATTTTCCTTAATGTCCTCGATCCCAGTGTATCTAGCCATATCCTGCAGTGCTCGGTGGAAATATTCAGATGCCATTTCACCTTCTTTTTGTCTTATGGAAAAGATTTTATTCCATTTGACAACAGTAGGGAAATATACTCCTAATTGCAGATTGATTTGTCGTACATTCTCCTGAGTGTACTCATCAGTGAGAGGTACTTCTGCCTCTAATTTACAATCAGTAATGAATTTCGCGGGGTCAATATTGGAAGGTAAACATACTCGTAGCACTGTTCGCCAATCTTTGTTTGTGGGTTCGGTGTCGTTACCTAACTCTTTAATGAACCTCTGGCATGCAACTAGATCCCTCAATTCTGTCCGGGACCAGGGACAATGCATAGCAATGTTCCTGATGGGAGTGACTCCCTGAGCGTCAGTCTTCCCATTGGGGACTGCGATCACCCTGACAGGATTTAATTCAATTACGTAATTCTGAGTTGACTCCACAATCTGAGGTGCTATTGTCTCTGCATAATGTATGGTACCGTACTTACCTGTGGACACGACCTCACTTATCCCTCCGCTAGGGGGCCTTACTACTGATCTTACTGGTTGGGCCGTGCCCACCTGAGTATTCTGTATGGTGGCTGCTAGAGAGAGTGCCGATATCGTGCTGGGCTCATCTTCTTGCTCGCAGTCCTGAGGAAAGTTTATTATGGGATACAACTTGCAAGGGTTAGCGTTAGTACATTTATCAATTATATTCTTATCGGATACCAATATGCCATTGTCTGTAGCCACTTTCTCCCCTACAATATATGGTGGTGGTGGTGCGGTTGCCATCATTTTCCTGCTAGGTTTGGAACCTGCTGCGTGAGCTAATTCTCTTTGCATATCGCCCTCTTGCTGCCATAAGTTTTAACAGTTTGTGTGTCTGACCCTTTGATCCTTAAACAAGAGAAAAGGGCGGCTGCGCTGAATTTCAGAAATGTATGATATAATCAATAGAGAGAGCCAACGTGTCAAATCTAAAAATGAACAATTTTATTTAAAACACTGTTAATATAATAGAAAACAATAAATGAATATTCCTCAGTTACTTGTCTCAAAGTGTCAACATCATTCAAGAGCTTATATCAATTTGCAGCTGTGATGTATAATGCTGAAGTCCATGTTCCGTGACTGAGAGGAGGTGCTTCTAATGGTGCACAGAAATGAACACAGGGTGCAATTGTGGAGCTCCTATGATATAATAAACGTATGTGGCCAGTGGGTCATTCAGTGATTAGTACCTCTCAATGGGCTGGTCCGTTTACCGGGCATCCCCGTTCTGGTGTCCTGCGTTGCCCACTAGTGCTGTGCAGCGGAGAGGAGACGGAATGCCGTGTGTGGTCAGCTGGCTGATGCGGCATGAATGACAGCGGCTACTAGGAGCAGAGATCAGTCCGGAGCGTTGCCGTCTGGGAGTGCCGAGCTCTGCACCAAATGTCAGACACCTGAGCAAGGTGTGTGGAGAGGCGGGTCCTAACGGTATGTCAACCTGAACCCTGGTTGAACGTCCCTTACTTGAGCAACTGGCCCCCATATTTTTGCAGGTATTGTCCTTTCGGCTAATCCCACAAAAAAAAACAACCCAAAATACTCAATATAAGGCAACGGTGAAAGTTCTCTGAGCGCTCTTCACCCGCTCACCGCCCACGTTGGCCAGTACTACCATACACTGTCGATAGCGAAGGCAATGTACCCAACTTAGGGCCCTATGTAACCTCTATTTACTGGAAGTTTCTGGGAATAACTTACCCTTTCCAGTAAATATCAGTTGTTGGAGATTTCCTGAGAGAGACCAGCGAAAACTCCCTGAACCTTTATTATACACAAATCACGCTTGAGTATGCTATATACAGCGCTAATGATACCGCGATTTTACGCAAAGCTCATAAAAAGGGTATCACGTTGCGCTAAATATTGCACCCACGAATGCGCGGTCCAATCGCACAGCGTATAG
This sequence comes from Pseudophryne corroboree, assembly GCF_028390025.1. NCBI lineage: Eukaryota > Metazoa > Chordata > Amphibia > Anura > Myobatrachidae > Pseudophryne > Pseudophryne corroboree. Next base: position 508,322,059 of record NC_086450.1, on the reverse strand, counting down.
GTACTTGTTACTTATCCGCCGTACGACCACTGGAATCGATTTTCAGGCTGCGAAACCTCAGCCGGAGCGTATAAAAAGAAAAAACTAAATGGGTAAACCTTCGCTAACCCCCTGGGCTGCGGTACTCTAAACCTCGCTGAACTCCTGGGCCGCAGTACTCTGCTACCTTGCTCCTTTGTACTTCAATCTATATTAACGTGAGTCAGCTGCCTCACGCCACCAAGTCTCCACTCACTTGATGTACCACTCGACGGGATCCCGAATTCCCTGGGTCCACTAAACCTTTATTACGTTTGCTCACTCACGTTCCTTCACTCAAATACACTTTGGTTTTTCTGTACAGAAAATTATCTTTCATTCAGATAAACAGCTTTAGTACCAGAGGCAATACAGTAAAAAAGGTTTTATTTAAACTAAATCTTGGAAACTGAGCAATTTGTGCTAATGTAGCGTGGCTACTGTCCCGCCCCTAAACTAAACAATGCTATTGTGTAATTTGTACTTAGCGGTTGTACCCTTACGCACGTTGCGTAAACACGCGACCGTGCGTATGTCTTTACGTTGCGTACGCAGTCCCGTACTTTGTCCGAGACACGTGTACACAAAAACCGTATGTCCGCAATAGCACAAATCCCACACTTCTATAAATGTAAGCGATATTACCTATAATCGTTTACTTAACACAACACAGTTTCTTTCTGTATAAACCTGTTTAACTAAGCCAGACTGTATTTGTGTTTTACGTTTACTTCCTTAATATTTATTCTATGTTATTACTAAATAGCAACAAATTTCTCTGCACAGGTCTAAATGAATCTAGTAATCAGTACTTATGGCAACAATGTGAGCAGGTATACAGAGTACAGGTGTACGCTTGTGTTGTGTGCGCATTTGGCGCCAAACAGAAATTCACAGACTTTTTAAATAGCTTTGCGTATTTACTTTACGGGTCCCACCAGCATCCCTACAAACCCTGCAGAGCAGACGCCATCTAATCAGCAATAAAATAGGGTTTCCCAGTGTATCCTGCGGCCAGAAAAAGGTTTACGTAGGTTACCTGTCCGCCCTTTGCTGATAGATAAAGTCTGCTTTAACCTGCTAGGCTGCGGGTATGTGGAAAAACCGGACGATGCCCCCAACTGATAATGTCGATATTATCTTAAACCATAAAGCTATACCTTTAAACACACTTTTACCATGGAGCCATTACGGCCGCTAAACTTAATATGCGCTCTACGTACCTTTTACGCTATTTGCGTAATGAGTCCCGTACCGTGTACGGACTCTGCGTACTAACGCCGCGCTGGGGGTACAAAGTACACGCAGCGCGTACACACTCAATTAATACATTTTAAAACCTTATACAGTTAGGCAATGTAATACACTTTAAACCCTAGCAGGGAAAAGTGGACACAACACCGATTTGTAGTTAATCACTGGGTTCCGACACCACTTCTGAAAGGGGGTTTAAATATACAAAGTATGCACTACAATACAACAGAGTAAATGGCTACAGTTAATGTACATACGTGAGAATATTCGCATGCGCCTCCCGGTCCGGTCCTCCGCTATCAGGTAGATAACGTTAAGAGTCTTGTGCCTGGCCGGGCTGCAGCAGGCTTTATTTATACAAGTCTTCCAAAAGCAATACAATGGATACTGTAATCCCTTTGTCCATTGGACACAGGGATGCATCTTTACAGTACAGGAGAGGTCATAGGTTGATTTGAAAAGGTGGGTGATGTCTTTCTCAACTGCTCTTGTGGGTGGTCTCCCCTGGATTCCCGCCGCATACATAATATACAGTAAATACAGTTTATATCTATATTCTGCTTCTGCACATAACTATCCACAGGAACATGCGATCTTCTGCAAACCAACACCGGAATGTTACCCTTAAAATACCCTACAGCTGGATACCAGACACCACCTTATAACCTTAGTCTGTCCCCTCCTATCATGCAAAGGTGAATCCCTTTGTTCTGGAATCATTTAAACTGCTGTTACTTTCTGATGTGGTGCAGGGGGACTATGTGTACAATGTGCACTATTTGGATTAAATATGTAATGTTTTGATAGCCCTCCATGCATTCACAAACTCCGCCGTAAATACCCATACCACGTGCAGGACCACGGGAGCGACCATACGCAAATTGCGGATATGTGCACGCACGACGGAACAAGTGCACGCGCAGTAGGCATGTGTGTGTATTTTATACGTGCTGCGTGTTCTGTAATATTTTTCGACTTTGACAGCGCTGTGTGCAAGAAACGGCATTGGCGCCCCCCCTTCCCCTTATGTAAAATATGGGCAGTGCGCGCCGCAGACGCACGCAAAAATATAGGGGCGTGGCTTCATAGGGAAGGGGTGTGGCCACAAAATAATACCCATTCATACTACGGTGCACAGTAGTCTCCATTATTCAAATTACGCCGCACAGTAGCACCAGGTAGAGCCCCTTTTACACATTACGGCAGCCAGTCCCCCTTTTTACACATTACGGCAGACAGCATCCCCTTTTTACACATTATGTCAGACAGCGTCCCCTTTTTACACATTACGGCAGACAGCGTCTCCCTTTTTACACATTACGGCAGACAGCGTCCCCCTTTTTACACATTACGGCAGACAGCATCTCCCTTTTTACACATTACGTCAGACAGCATCCCCCTTTTTACACATTACGGCAGACGGCTTCTCCCTTTTTACACATTACGGCAGACAGCGTCCCCTTTTTACATATTACGGCAGACAGTGTCCCCTTTTTACACATTACAGCAGACAGCGTCCCCCTTTTTACACATTACGGCAGACAGCGTCCCCTTTTTACACATTACAGTAGACAGCGTCATCTTTTTACACATTACGGCAGACAGCGTCCTCTTTTTACACATTACGGCAGACAGTGTCCCCTTTTTACACATTACAGCAGACAGCATCCCCCTTTTTACACATTACGGCAGACAGCGTCCCCCTTTTTACACATTACGGCAGACAGCGTCCCCTTTTTACACATTGCGGAAGACAGCGTCCCCCTTTTACACATTACGGCAGACAGCGTCCCCCTTTTTACACAATACGGCAGACAGCGTCCCCTTTTTACACATTGCGGCAGAGTCCCCCTTTTACACATTACGGCAGACAGCGTCCCCTTTTTACACATTACGGCAGACAGCGTCCCCTTTTTACACATTACGGCAGACAGCTTCTCCCTTTTTATGCATTACGACAGACAGCACGCCCTTTTTACACATTACGGCAGACAGCGTCCCCTTTTTACACATTACGGCAGACAGCATCCCCCTTTTTACACATTACGGCAGACAGCGTCCCCTTTTTACACACTACGGCAGACAGAGTCCCCCTTTTACACATTAAGGCAGACAGCGTCCCCCTTTTTACACTTGACGACAGACAGCATGCCCTTTTTACACATTACGGCAGACAGCGTCCCCTTTTTACACATTACGGCAGACAGCGTCCCCCTTTTTACACATTATGGCAGCCAGTCTCCCTTTTTACACATTACGGCAGACAGCGCCCCCCTTTTTACACATCACGGCAGACAGCGTCCCTTTTTTACACATTACGGCAGACAGCGTCCCCCTTTTTACACATTACGACAGACAGCATGCCCTTTTTACATATTATGGCAGACGGCGTCACAGTCAGCAGCACAGGCTCTTCGAGAGGCTCTGGATCTCTTCTCCTTCCTCAACCACACCAGCTCGGCAGCTCCTCGCTGTGCAGCAGTAGGGGCAGGGCAGTATGGGAGAGATATCTGAAGTCATCACGTGACATCTCTCCCGAATTGCAAGGGAGGGGGGCCGAGCCGGCATTCGGGCCAGGGCTGCCGCTGGGCCAATGAGAAGAGCAGCCTGACACACACCTCTGTCGCATCGCTGCCAGAACCTTACAGCAGCAGTGGCGGCTTCAGCAGGACATAGGTGGCCGGGCGGCGGCGGCTTCAGCGGGACATAGGCGGGCTGCGTCGCCTTCAGTGGGACACAGGCGGCGCCGCCTTCAGCAGTGAGTCTGGACCTGGCCGTGCGGGTGTGATGCCCGATGGTGCGCCCTCAGTGCATTTGCGCTGTGGGCAAGACACCATCGTCACACACCTAGTTATGGCTCTGGTCAGGATGATAATGATATCCCGGAGGACAGGATGCTGGCTGTCAATATACCAAGAGCGGAATCCCGGCAGCCAGAATACCGGCAGCGTTGAGAGCACAAAGAGTCCACTTGCGGGCTCGGTGGCTTGCTGCACTCACCACAGGTTTTATACCCACTCTGTGGGTTTTGTGGACACCCACGAGTGGGAAAACACGTGGCGAGTGCTGTCGGCATTCCCGTCTGTCAGGATTTCGATTCAGGATCCTGAACGCCGGGATCCCGACAGCCTGGTTAACTACATCCCCTCCAGTCTGTGGTAGACATTATGGGCCTTTTTCAGACCCTGACACAGACGGGCAAAAATAATCGCAAACAACCGATTTTCAGCCATCTGCGTATGCTATCATGATGCGATCGCATCATAACTGACAGCATACTTGCCTACCTGACCCTCTCCATGAGGGAGAAAATGCTCTGTTCCTGGACTTTCCTGGTAATGTATTATTGCCATCACCTGTGGTGAGCTGGGTAATTGATAAGAAAGGTGTTTCACCACAGGTGATGGCATTCATACATTACCAGGAGAGTCCAGGACTAGAGCATTTTCTCCCTCATGGAGAGGGTCAGGTAGGCAAGTATGACTGACAGGCGACGGGTGTCCAGGGGCAGCGTTACGGCATTGGGGGGGGAGTGTCACGGGAAGTGCAGGCGTGTCATGGCCATTTTCGGGGCCGGCCAATGATGTCGCCTGCCTTTAATGCGAGTGGAAGCATGGCGGTGGTGCCCCTACTTATGCAGTTATCATACCTCCCAACATGACCCTCTCCAGGAGGGACACAATGCTCTGCTTCTGGACTTTTCTCCTAATTTATGATTGCTGGGACCTGTATTGAACAGGTGAATGGATAAGAAATGTGTTTCTGCACAGGTGATGGCAATCAGAAATTAAGAGGGAAGTCCAGGAGCAGAGCATTCTGTCCCTCCTGGAGAGGGTCATGTTGGGAGGTATGAGTTATGCTGCACAGGCAGGGGTCAACCTCTTTTTGAATTGCGATGCTGAGTGGCCTTGCCCTGTGTGATTTTGGTGGTTGCAAATTTTGCTAAAATAGCAAAATCTGCGACCAACTCTGGATAATCGCCTTAGTTTGCAGAAAAGAACTCGCTTACTATCATTTTTTCCATTGTTTTAGAAATATGCAGCAATTTGACACAATTTAAGACCCCTCAAATTAATCTATTCATCCACAGCTTCAGATCTCCATTCCGCCACAGAGGTAAAACCTCTGAGAGACGCTCACCCCGCGCTCAGCTCGCCTCTTTGGTACGCGTGTGCCGCTCTTGCTTTGTTTACATGAACGCTCGCTGGTTCTCGTGGTGACGTCACGCGATTGGCGCAGGCGCAGTAGCAGCGAGGCCGCAGCCCCATGAACGCGTCTAGGACCGAGCCAGTCAACAACAGAAACCGGGGAGCGCAGGAGGGAGGGGCCGCTGGCAGCCGAGAGGTAGCAGCTGTGAGGCCCCGAGTCACCGGGGAGAGGAGACCCAGCATCAGGGGGCTGCAGAGACTGCGGCTGATCTGGGCTTGTGCTGGGTACTGCGCACACTGCCAGCAGTAACAGGAGGCCCACACACAGCACTGACACAGGGAGGGGGGAGCCCACACAGCACTGACACAGGGGCCCTTAATCATAGCCCACTTATCACTGACATAGGGGCCCTTCAGCAGGAGCCCACTTATCCCTGACATAGGGGCCCTTCATCAGGAGCCCACTCATCACTGACATAGGAGGGTCTCTCACAGGGACCCTTTATTAGGAGCCCACCATCACTCACAGGGGCCCTTCATCAGGAACCACCCATCACTCACAGGGGCCCTTCATCAGGAGCCAACCATCACTCACAGGGGCCCTTCATCAGGAGCCCAACCATCACTGTCATAGGGGCCCTTCGGGAGTCCCACCCATCACTGTCACTGAGGCCCTCCACTGAGAGCCCGCCTGTCACTGTCACAGGGGCCCTTCATCAGGTGCCCACCCATCACTGTCACAGGGGCCCTTCATCAGGTGCCCACCCATCACTGTCACAGGGTGCCCTTCATCAGGAGCCCAACCATCACTGTCATAGAGGCCCTTCATCAGGAGGCTACTTAGCACTGTCACAGGGTCCCTTCCTGAAGAGCCCAACCATCACTGTCACTGGGGCTCTTCTACAGAGGCGCACCCATTACTGTCATAGGGTGGACTTACTCAGAAGCTCAGCCATTACTGTCACGGGGGGGTTCACTTGGGAGCTCAGGTATCACTAACATCGAGATCCCACCCATCACTGTCACAGGTGGTTCCTTCTTGGAACCCACCGATTGCAGTGACAGGAGGTCTGTCTCAGTAGCCCACCCAACCATATTTCGGACATTACTTCTCACCAGCTTCCCCCACCAGGAATACAGAGTATACCCTTGGTACTGTGCCTCACTTATCATCTAACCATAAAGTTCATGTTTTAAACTAATTTCTAAATGACCTGAAACCCCAAAAAAGACCTTGGGATTAGCAAAATACTATAGTGCTAAACCTTATTTAGTGAGCAGTCAAGCAGAAAGGCTGGGGCCACAGCCCAGGAGAATCGCACACATCCAGGGGCCACTTCCTGTGGACCCTGTGCAGAGAGGAGCCGGGACAGGATGGGGAGAGGTAAAAGGGACACTGACAGGTAAATACAAGATAACTCCGTATTATCTATTATACGTAGACTATACTTTCTAATAATGGAAACTTTATAATTACACAGTTTAATTTTACGACATAACTAACACTTCTTACAGCTATAATTTTAATGTCATATATATATATATATATATATATATATGTGTGTGTGTGTGTATGTATATATATGTGTATGTATATTTTAAAAGATTCATCCTACACACAGTCCACAGAAAAGTGTAAGTACCATGCATATTGGGGCAGATGTATTAAGCCTGGTGAAGTGATAAAGCAGTGAAAAGTGCAAGGTGATAACGCACCAGCCAATCACCTCCAGTATGTAAATCGTCCGGAGCTGATTGGCTGGTGCGTTATTACCTTCCACTCATCACTGCTTTATCACTTCTCCAGGCGTAATACATCTGCCCCCTTGTAACTAAAGTCTCAGCCTTATTGTGTGTGTTTACATGTGTTATGCCAATGCTCCGCTATGGTCCTGCATCGTATGGCTGTACCCTGTTACTGAATAATCTACATATCTGTGTATGAAACATCAATCCAGGGCCAGATCATTTGATTAATACAACATGACATATGGTCTGACCTTATAATCACAGATATTCCTTTTCGTGGCTCATAAGTCGCTAATGCCTTGTTACACAGGTTTTGTAGTATGTTGTGCTGAAAGTGAAACAGCTGTTTATAGAGCAGCAGCTGTTTATTACTAGTATCGCTGTGCACAGGGATTAACATCAATGAATGTCGGATTAACCAATGACTCACACTTTTGCCTCCATCGGGACTGGGGGATCTGAAAGCCTTAAGTGCTACTGCCAGAAATGTTATATACACACACACGGCCCGGTGTCCTGTATCCAAATGATGACGTTTACCTGGGTTTCATCAGTTACCAGAGTTATAAGACTGTGGCCTAACTGCTACATTTAGTGTGTAATAGTCCTCTAGCTTAGTGAGTAATGTGTGTATATAGTACTGAATTAGCTCCTGGTACCGATACAAATCTTGTAGTTTTGAAAGAATCAATTCCAAAGTATTGTTATTGTTACCCAGTATGCAACGCTGTAAGATCAGCTCATCAGTTAACATTTCTCCTTTATTTCTACATGATGTTAGTGAATTGTAATTGTCTTGTGGCTACCATGGTAACCACAGACACATACCACATGATGTAGTCAGCGGAGAGTCATTGGAACGGCCCTCTGTTCGGTGACTTCCTCACTCTCCCTCTGTACCTTCAGATATCACACTGTGGGTCTGTATCTGTGGGAGACTGGCAGCTACACTTGTTTTCCGTACCAGAGAACTTCCGAAGAGGAAATAGTAATTTTTCTTTAAAATCATTATCGGATGCTTAAAAAGTGCTCAACGTAGTACTTACAGGGAGAAAAAAAAACACCTATTTTTTTAAATATTGCTGCTTGTGGGGTGGTAACATAAATTGAATGATGATAAACATACGCCACTTAAACCGCTTTTACACCAAAAACCCAGGTTCGACCCAGGTTTACGGACGCAAGGGGTAAATGTATTTATGCCGCTATAACCCTTCCTGCTTTGCCTCATTACCGAGACGAAGCAGGAAGGGACATCGACAAGATGTATAAACATCTCGTCTACCAAAGCAGCTGCAGGTGTTGGAACGAAGCAGCTGCAGGTGTTGGAACGAAGCAGCTGCAGGTGTTGGAACGAAGCGGCTGCAGGTGTTGGAACGGTTAACATACATTGCTCCATCATATCAGCCTGCTATCTTTTATATAGCAGCCCCGCTGTCACTGAGCAAGCATCGCTGCTGTCCTATGGGCCCTACACACAGCGTGATCCGCCGCCGAGCTGCCCGACGGCGGATACGGGCAACCTGGCGGCAGGGGGCAGTGACGGGGGGAGTGAAGTTTCCCATAATGGAGCGTAATACATTTACCCCACGGTACCAGGGTCAGACCCTGTTTACACTGCACATTGGACCCGTCCGCACCATTTACATTGAACCCCGGTTTGCCATGCATGTCACTCAAAGACCCTCCCTTAAGGCGGACCTCTGCATTCACAGCCAATCAGCAGTTTTTAAGTTTTTAAGTTTTTAAGGTCGAGCTGTTTACCCTGCACCGTTATCTGGGTCCAACCCTGGTAGCTACCGGGGTGGGATTCCCTGGTCACTGGACCTGGGTTATTCTACCCATCAATAACCCAGGTCAAAAGCTTGGTGTAAAAGGAGTATAACTTTAACTTTGTTGCAGGTAGTGATGCATAAACACAACAAAAAATATACAGAATAGCAAAAAATTAAGTGTTATAAATCCTGACATAAATTTTAATATTTTCTGGAAAAAAAAAAAAAAATCCCAATAGTGTCTATTTGTTAGGGAAAATTCATTTTAGGGAGCCATCATGGAACCTCACTTGTCTGTATTGAAGCGCATTCTCCATTTCGCTGCCCAAGCTTCTAATTTAACTAAGTCGTTCTGAAGCGACTCGGCATCCCCCTCCGCATTTATAACTTTACACAATTTGGTATCATCTGCAAAAATTGACACCATGCTCTCTAGACCTTCTGTTAGGTCGTTAATGAAAATATTGAACAATAGCGGTCCTAATACTGAGCCTTGCGGCACACCACTTAGCACTTCAGTCCAATTTGAAAAAGATCCATTAACCACAACGCGCTGCTCCCTATTATCTAACCAATTTTTGACCCAAGTGCATATTGTGCTTCCTAGCCCTGTTTCTTGTAGCTTGTAGATAAGTCTCATGTGTGGTACAATGTCGAATGCTTTGGCAAAATCTAAAAAGATTACATCCACCTCTTTACCCTGATCTAGGTTTGCGCTTACTGTTTCATAAAAGCCAAGTAAGTTGGTTTAACAGGATCTGTCCTTCATAAACCCATGTTGATTCCTTTTAATGACCTTATTGACTTCAAGGAACTTCTGAATACTATCTCTTAGAATACCTTCCAATACTTTCCCCACTATAGATGTAAGACTAACTGGTCTTTAATTACCTGGTTCAGCTTTACTTCCCTTTTCTCTATCGTCCTAGTGGATGCTGGGGTTCCTGAAAGGACCATGGGGAATAGCGGCTCCGCAGGAGACGGGGCACAAAAGTAAAGCTTTCCGGTCAGGTGGTGTGCACTGGCTCCTCCCCCTATGACCCTCCTCCAAGCCAGTTAGATTTTTGTGCCCGGCCGAGAAGGGTGCAATCTAGGTGGCTCTCCTAAAGAGCTGCTTAGAAAAGTTTAGCTTAGGTTTTTTATTTTACAGTGAGTCCTGCTGGCAACAGGATCACTGCAACGAGGGACTTAGGGGAGAAGAAGTGAACTCACCTGCGTGCAGGATGGATTGGCTTCTTGGCTACTGGACATCAGCTCCAGAGGGACGATCACAGGTACAGCCTGGATGGTCACCGGAGCCTTGCCGCCGGCCCCCTTGCAGATGCTGAAGTAAGAAGAGGTCCAGAATCGGCGGCAGAAGACTCCTCAGTCTTCTAAAGGTAGCGCACAGCACTGCAGCTGTGCGCCATTTTCCTCTCAGCACACTTCACACGGCAGTCACTGAGGGTGCAGGGCGCTGGGAGGGGGGCGCCCTGGGAGGCAAATGAATACCTATTTTGGCTAAAAATACCTCACATATAGCCTCCGGAGGCTATATGGAGATATTTAACCCCTGCCAGAATCTGTTAAGAGCGGGAGACGAGGCCGCCGAAAAAGGGGCGGGGCCTATCTCCTCAGCACACAGCGCCATTTTCCCTCACAGAAAGGCTGGAGGGAAGGCTCCCAGGCTCTCCCCTGCACTGCACTACAGAAACAGGGTTAAAACAGAGAGGGGGGGGCACTAATTGGGCGTTAGAAATATATAAAAAAGATGCTATAAGGGAAAACACTTATATAAGGTTGTCCCTATATAATTATAGCGTTTTTGGTGTGTGCTGGTAAACTCTCCCTCTTTCTCTCCAAAGGGCTAGTGGGTCCTGTCCTCTATCAGAGCATTCCCTGTGTGTGTGCTGTGTGTCGGTACGTGTGTGTCGACATGTATGAGGACGATGTTGGTGAGGAGGCGGAGCAATTGCCTGTAATGGTGATGTCACTCTCTAGGGAGTCGACACCGGAATGGATGGCTTATTTAGGGAATTACGTGATAATGTCAACACGCTGCAAGGTCGGTTGACGACATGAGACGGCCGACAAACAATTAGTACCGGTCCAGACGTCTCAAAAACACCGTCAGGGGTTTTAAAACGCCCGTTTACTTTAGTCGGTCGACACAGACACAGACAGGGACACTGAATCCAGTGTCGACGGTGAATAAACAAACGTATTCCTTATTAGGGCCACACGTTAAAGGCAATGAAGGAGGTGTTACATATTTCTGATACTACAAGTACCACAAAAGAGGGTATTATGTGGGATGTGAAAAAACTACCGTAGTTTTTCCTGAATCAGATAAATTAAATAAAGTGTGTGATGATGCGTGGGTTCCCCCCGATAGAAAATTATGGGCGGTATACCCTTTCCCGCCAGAAGTTAGGGCGCGTTGGGAAACACCCCTTAGGGTGGATAAGGCGCTCACACGCTTATCAAAACAAGTGGCGGTACCGTCTATAGATAGGGCCGTCCTCAAGGACCAGCTGACAGGAGGCTGGAAAATATCATAAAAAGTATATACACACATACTGGTGTTATACTGCGACCAGCGATCGCCTCAGCCTGGATGTGCAGAGCTGGGGTGGCTTGGTCGGATTCCCTGACTAAAAATATTGATACCCTTGACAGGGACAGTATTTTATTGACTATAGAGCATTTAAAGGATGCATTTCTATATATGCGAGATGCACAGAGGGATATTTGCACTCTGGCATCAAGAGTAAATGCGATGTCCATATCTGCCAGAAGATGTTATGGACACGACAGTGGTCAGGTGATGCAGATTCCAAACGGCACAAAGGTGTATTGCCGTATAAAGGAAGAGGAGTTACTTGGGGTCGGTCCATCGGACCTGGTGGCCACGGCAACTGCTGGAAAATCCGCCGTTTTTACCCTAAGTCACATCTCTGCAGAAAAAGACACCGTCTTTTCAACCTCAGTCCTTTCGTCCCTATAAGATCATATCTGCCCAGGGATAGAGGAAAGGGAAGAAGACTGCAGCAGGCAGCCCATTCCCAGGAACAGAAGCGTTCCACCGCTTCTGACAAGTTCTCAGCATGGCGCTGAGACCGTACAGGACCCCTGGATCCTACAAGTAGTATCCCAGGGGTACAGATTGGAATGTCGAGACGTTTCCCCTTCGCAGGCTCCTGAAGTCTGTTTTACCAAGGTCTCCCTCCGACAAGGAGGCAGTATGGGAAAAAATTCACAAGCTGTATTCCCAGCAGGTGATAATTAAATTACCCCTCCTACTACAAGAAAAGGGGTATTATTCCACACTATATTGTGGTACTGAAGCCAGAAGGCTAGGTGAGACTTATTCTAAAAATTTTTTTGAACACTTACAAAGGTTCAAATCAAGATGGAGTCACTCAGAGCAGTGATAACGAACCAGGAAGAAGGGGACTATATAGTGTCCCGGGACATCAGGGATGCTTGCCTCTATGTCCCAAATTTGCCCTTCTCACTAAGGGTACCTCAGGTTCGTGGTGCAGAACTGTCACTATCAGTTTCAGACGCTGCCGTTTGGATTGTCCACGGCACCCCGGGTCTTTACCAAGGTAATGGCCGAAATGATGATTCTTCTTCGAAGAAAAGGCGTCTTAATTATCCCTTACTTGGACGATCTCCTGATAAGGGCATAGTCCAGGGAACAGTTGGAGGTCGGAGTAGCACTATCTCGGATACTGCTACAACAGCACGGGTGGATTCTAAATATTCCAAAATCGCAGCTGATCCCGACGACACGTCTGCTGTGCCTAGGGATGATTCTGGACACAGTCCAGAAAAAGGTGTTTCTCCCGGAAGAGAAAGCCAGGGAGTTATCCGAGCTAGTCAGGAACCTCCTAAAAACAGTGCATCATTGCACAAGGGTCCTGGTAAAAATGGTGGCTTCCTACGAAGCAATTCCATTCGGCAGATTTCACGCAAGAACTTTTCAGTGGGATCTGCTGGACAAATGGTCCGGATCGCATCTTCAGATGCATCAGCGGATAACCCTATATCCAAGGACAAGGGTGTCTCTCCTGTGGTGGTTATAGAGTGCTCATCTTCTAGAGGGCCGCAGATTCGGCATTCAGGATTGGATGCTGGTGACCACGGAGCCCAGCCCGAGAGGCTGGGGAGCAGTCACACAAGGAAAAAATTTCCAGGGAGTGTGATCAAGTCTGGAGACTTTTCTCCACATAAATATACTGGAGCTAAGGGTAAATTTATAATGCTCTAAGCTTAGCAAGACCTCTGCTTCAAGGTCAGCCGGTATTGATCCAGTGGGAAAAACATCATGGCAGTCGCCCACGTAAACAGACAGGGCGACACAAGAAGCAGGAGGGAAATGGCAAAAACTGCAAGGACTTTTCGCTGGGCGGAAAATCATGTGATAGCACTGTCAGCAGTGTTTCATCCCGGGAATGGAAACTGGGAAGCAGACTTCCTCAGCAGGCACGACCTCCACCCGGGAGAGTGGAAACTTCATCGGGAAGTTTTTTCCACATGATTGTAAACCGTTGGGAAATACCAAAGGTGGACATGATGGCGTCCCGTCTGAACAAAAAACGGGACAGGTATTGCGCCAGGTCAAGAGACCCTCAGGCAATAGCTGTGGACGTTCTGGTAACACCGTGGGTGTACCAGTCGGTGTATGTGTTCCCTCCTCTGCTTCTCATACCTAAGGTGCTGAGAATTATAAGACGTAGAGGAGTAAGAACTATACTCATGGCTCCGGATTGGCCAAGAAGGACTTGGTACCCGGAACTTCAAGAGATGCTTACAGAGGTCTTATGGCCTCTGCCGCTAAGAAGGGACTTGCTTCAGCAAGTACCATGTCTGTTCCAAGACTTACCGCAGCTGCGTTTGTCGGCATGGCGGTGGAAAGCCGGATCCTAATGGAAAAAGGCATTCCGGAAGAGGTCATTCCTACCCTGGTCAAAGCCAGAAAGGAGGTGACCGCACAACATTATCACCACATGTGGCGAAAATATGTTGCGTGGTGTGAGGCCAGGAAGGCCCCACAAAGAAATTTCAACTCGGTCGTTTCCTGCATTTCCTGCAAACAGGAGTGTCTATGGGCCTCAAATTGGGGTCCATTAAGGTTCAAATTTCGGCCCTGTCGATTTTCTTCCAGAAAGAATTGGCTTCAGTTCCTGAAGTCCAGAAGTTTGTCAAGGGAGTATTGCATATACAACCCCCTTTTGTGCCTCCAGTGGCACTGTGGGATCTCAACGTCGTTCTGGGATTCCTCAAATCACATTGGTTTAAAACCAGTCAAATCTGTGGATTTGAAGCATCTCACATGAAAAGTGACCATGCTCTTGGCCCTGGCCTGGACCAGGCGAGTGTCAAATTGGTGTTTTTTTCTCAAAAAAGCCCATATCTGTTTGTCCATTCGGACAGGGCAGAGCTGCGGACTCGTCCCCAGTTCTCTCCCTAAGGTGGTGTCAGTGTTTCACCTGAACCAGCTTATTGTGGTGCCTTGCACCTACTAGGGACTTGGAGGACTCCAAGTTGCTAGATGTTGTCAGGACCCTGAAAATATGTTCCAGGACGGCTGGAGTCAGGAAAACTGACTTGCTGTTATCCTGTATGCACCCAACAAACTGGGTGCTCTTGCTTCTAAGCAGACTATTGCTAGTTGGATGTGTAATACAATTCAGCTTGCACATTCTGTGGCAGGCCTGCCACAGCCAAAATATGTAAATGCCCATTCCACAAGGAAGGTGGGCTCATCTTGGGCGGCTGCCCGAGGGGTCTCGGCTTTACAACCTTGCCGAGCAGCTACTTGGTCAGGGGCAAACACGTTTGCTAAATTCTACAAATTTGATACCCTGGCTAAGGAGGACCTGGAGTTCTCTCATTCGGTGCTGCAGAATCATCCGCACTCTCCCGCCCGTTTGGGAGCTTTGGTATAATCCCCATGGTCCTTTCAGGAACCCCAGCATCCACTAGGACGATAGAGAAAATAAGAATTTACTTACCGATAATTCTATTTCTCGGAGTCCGTAGTGGATGCTGGGCGCCCATCCCAAGTGCGGATTATCTGCAATCCTTGTACATAGTTACAAAAATCGGGTTATTATTGTTGTGAGCCATCTTTTCAGAGGCTCCGCTGTTATCATACTGTTAACTGGGTTTAGATCACAAGTTGTACGGTGTGATTGGTGTGGCTGGTATGAGTCTTACCCGGGATTCAAAATTCCTCCCTTATTGTGTACGCTCGTCCGGGCACAGTACCTAACTGGCTTGGAGGAGGGTCATAGGGGGAGGAGCCAGTGCACACCACCTGATCGGAAAGCTTTACTTTTGTGCCCTGTCTCCTGCGGAGCCGCTATTCCCCATGGTCCTTTCAGGAACCCCAGCATCCACTACGGACTCCGAGAAATAGAATTATCGGTAAGTAAATTCTTATTTTTGAATATAGGCACTACTTCCGCTATACGCCAGTCTTTGGGAACCATACCTGATATTACTGAAACCTTAAAGATCAAAAATAGCGGTTTTGCAAGTTCAGAGTGATGCTCCATTAGAACCCTTGGGTGAATACCTATTAATAATAACTTATTGCAGCCAGTGCCCCCTGCCAATCGCCTATTCTTATCCGGTGCCCCCTGTCACTCGCCTGTTTCCATATGTTTCTCTTACGTCCTAGAGCAGGGGTGGCCAACCAGTCAGACACAAAGAGACAAAAAATCGAGTTAGATATGTCAAAGAGCTAACATCAAGCCAAAGATACACGTGCAAAAATGGGTCCTTGTGCCTAATAGACCACGCCCCTGGTATAAAATACGTTTTGTTACTCCAGCCAGCTCTCCCATGTGTCACTACTCCCAGCACCCTCCTGTGTCACTCCAGCCAGCTCCCCCTTGTGTCACTCCAGCCCACCCTCATGTGTCACGACAGCCCCTACAACTCGTGACATTGCAGCAGCCCCTTCTGTGTCCTTTGTTTGCCAGTGGGTGTCTCACCTCTAGTATATGACTCCCTCAATTCTCATTGCTTGTATTGCTGCTGTGTGTCTGACTGGAGTGTAGCAGTTTCCGTATCTATTGTGGTCATGTGATTTTGAGTGTTGGGGAGCCACATTTGAATAAAGAAAGAGCCACATACGGCTCAAGAGCCACTGGTTGGCCACCGCTGTCCCAGAGGATGCTGGGGTCCACATTAGTACCATGGGGTATAGACAGGTCCACTATGAGCCATTGGCACTTTAAGAGTTTGAGAGTGTGTGCTGTGCTGGCGCCTCCCTCTATGCCCCTCCTACCAGACTCGGTTTAGAAAATGTGCCCGGAGGAGCCGGTCACAGCTAGGGGAGCTCCATAGGAGTTCTTTTAGTTTTATTATTTTAAATAGAGTTTAGGGACAGGGAGGCTGCTGGCAACAGCCTCACTGCTTCGTGGGACTAAGGGGGGGAGTAGTGTTCACCCTGCGGGGTCTGAGCCACTATCTCCGCTGACAGGACACTGAGCTTCTGAGGGGATCGAACGTTCCCCGTCACAGGGGACCGCTCACCCCAGCAGCATGCTGCCACCCCCTTACAGAGCCAGAAGATCAGTGGCGAGTTAGTCACTGGCCCCCCTGGCAAGCGGGGAGCCAATGTGAAGATGGCGGCAACACGGTTTGGAGCGCAGTACTATCTGCGCTCCGGGGGTCAGCGGTACATAGTGCGGCGCTGTGAGGGGCGCCCTGAGCCAGCGCGTACACCCTACACTGGTCACCAAGCCTGTCAGGGTCCCAGGATCGCTTCCAGCACTTTTCCTCAGGCCAGTATAGTTTTCAGAACAGCGGGAAGCAGCGCCATGGGAAGGGGGCGGAGCTTCTCAGCGCGGAGCCAGCAGTGTTCAGCGCCATTTTCCTGCCTGCAGATGCGCTGTCAGGGAGAGCTGTCCCTCCAAATCAACTCCAGCTATCTCTTACGGTACCAGGGGGTTGTAGAAGGGGGGTGCTGTATATTTGGGCTGTGCTACCTATTAAGGTGCACAGTCAGCGCTGGTTAGGGGTCTCCCTATCTATTAGCGCTATGTGTGGATTGGCTCCATTCTCTGTGTTTCTCTTGCCATTCTTAGTGGGGGGGGGGACGACGACTCTGTCTGCCCTTCCCTGTGTGTGTGTGGAGTGTCTGTGGTCTCCATTAAGCTACGTCCAGGGACTCTGTGTCATATGCTGCAGAGGATATGTCCTCTCAGGATGATCCCATTCCGTAAGAGAGAGCCTGAGGAAAAGTGCTGGAAGCGATCCTGGGACCCTGACAGGCTTGGTGACCGGTGTAGGCGCTGGCTCAGGGCGCACTATGTACCACTGACCCCCGGAGCGCAGTTAGTACTGCACTCGATACCCTGTTCTGCGTTGGATGCGTGGATTTCCATGGCTACAGCGGGTAAGTCACCTTTTTTTTCCCTCAGCTGCACCTGCTACGAAGAAACCTTTTTCTTCAGCTGCATCACAGTCCTTTCGGGCTGCTAAAACAGGAAAGGCCAAGCCGTCCAACACCTTCTTTAGAGGAGTTCGGCCAAAATCCAAGAAACCTGCTGCTGCGGGTTCCAAGCAACAGAATCCTGTCAGGTACGCCAAAGTCCTCAGCATGAAGGTGGACCGTGCGGACTGGAGGTGGGGGCGAGACTCAGGCATTTTAGTCACGTGTGGGTGTCGTCCGGCCTGGATCCCTAGGTGCAAGGTATTGTGTCCCAGGGGTACAGGCTGGAGTTTCAAGATCTCCCTCCTCACCGATTCTTCAAATCAGGCTTGCCAGCTTTGCTGGCGGACAGGGCTATTCTACAGGAAGCCATCCAGAAGTTGATGGAGTCACAGGTCAGTGTACCAGTTCCACCCTATTTGCAAAACAAAGATGGTTCCGAAACCGGATAGTTCGGTCAGGCCCATTCTGAACTTAAAATAGCTAAACCCCTTTCTGAGCGAGTTCAAGTTCAAAATGGAGTCTCTGAGGGCGGTGATATCAGATCTGGAAGAGAGGGAATTCCTGGTATCCCTGGATATCAAGGATGCGTACCTCCACATTCCGATTTGGCCGCCGCATCAAGCTTTTCTTTGATTCGCACAGTCATTTTCAGTTCCTTCCAAAGGTTTTATCGCCATTTTATATCAACCAACCTATTGTGGTGCCAGTGGCTACTGACTCCTCAATTTCATCAAAGTCCTTGGATGTTGTAAGGGCTCTGAAAATCTATGTGAAAGGACTGCTTGTCACAGAAAATCGGTCTCTCTGTTCGTCCTGTACGATCCCAAGAAAATTGTGTGTCCTGCTTCTAAGCAGACGATATCTCGCTGGATCAGGTTCACTATCCAGCATGCGTATTCTACGGCAGGATTGCCATGTCCTAAGTCTGTTAAGGCCCACTCTACTCGTAAGGTGGGTTCTTCCTGGGCGGCTGCCCGGGGTATCTCGGCTTTACAGCTTTGCCAAGCGGCTACTTGGTCTGGGTCGAATACGTTTGCAAAGGTCTACAAGTTCTATACATTGGCAGCTGAAGAACTAAAGTTTGGTCAGTCAGTTCTGCAGGAGCCTCCGTGCTCTCCCTCCCGTTCTGGGAGCTTTAGTACATTCCCATGGTACTAATGTGGACCTCAGCATAATCTAGGTCGTGAGAGAAAATAGGATTTTAATTGCCTACCGGTAAATCCTTTTCTCGTAGTCCGTAAAGGATGCTGGGCGCCCGCCCAGCGCTTCGTGATCCTGCAGTGGTTACTTAGTTCAGTACTACTTAGTTCCTGATTAATTACTGTTTTGTTACTTGGTAAGTAATCTTGTTCAGCCGTTGCTGATATTTCAAGCTAGTTAGCTTGGTTTGCCTTGTGTGTGTGAGCTGGTGTGAATCTCGCCACTATCTGTGTAAAATCCTTCTCTCGAAGTTGTCCGTCTCCTCGGGCACAGTTTCTAGACTGAGTCTGGTAGGAGGGGCATAGAGGGAGGAGCCAGCCCACACTCTCAAACTCTTAAAGTGGCAATGGCTCCTAGTGGACCCGTCTATACCCCATGGTACTAATGTGGACCCCAGTATCCCCTACAGACTACGAGAAAAGGATTTAACGGTAGGTAATTAAAATCGTATTTCTCTGACGTCCTAGTGGATGCTGGGAACTCCGTAAGGACCATGGGGAATAGCGGCTCCGCAGGAGACTGGGCACAAAAAGTAAAAGCTTTACACTAGCTGGTGTGCACTGGCTCCTCCCCCTATGACCCTCCTCCAAGCCTCAGTTAGATTTTTGTGCCCGAACGAGAAGGGTGCAAGCTAGGTGGCTCTCCTGAGCTGCTTAGAAGTAAAAGTTTAAATAGGTTTTTTATTTTCAGTGAGTCCTGCTGGCAACAGGCTCACTGCATCGTGGGACTAGGGGGAGAAGAAGCGAACTCACCTGACTGCAGAGTGGATTGGGCTTCTTGGCTACTGGACATTAGCTCCAGAGGGACGATCACAGGTTCAGCCTGGATGGGTCCCGGAGCCGCGCCGCCGGCCCCCTTACAGAGCCAGAAGAGCGAAGAGGTCCGGAGAAAGCGGCGGCAGAAGACGTCCTGTCTTCAACAAGGTAGCGCACAGCACTGCAGCTGTGCGCCATTGCTCTCAGCACACTTCACACTCCGGTCACTGAGGGTGCAGGGCGCTGGGGGGGAGCGCCCTGAGACGCAATAAAAACGATATAAAAACCTTATATGGCTAAAAAAAAAAAAAAAATGCATCACATATAGCTCCTGGGCTATATGGATGCATTTATCCCCTGCCAGTTTCCTGAAAAAAGCGGGAGAAAAGGCCGCCGTGAAGGGGGCGGAGCCTTTCTCCTCCGCACACAAGCGCCATTTTCTTTCACAGCTCCGCTGGAAGGACGGCTCCCTGACTCTCCCCTGCAGTCCTGCACTACAGAAACAGGGTAAAACAGAGAGGGGGGCACTATTGGCAGCTAATATATAAATACAGCAGCTATAACAGGGAGTAACACTTATATAAGGTTATCCCTGTATATATATAGCGCTCTGGTGTGTGCTGGCAAACTCTCCCTCTGTCTCCCCAAAGGGCTAGTGGGGTCCTGTCCTCTATCAGAGCATTTCCTGTGTGTGTGCTGGGTGTCGGTACGATTGTGTCGACATGTATGAGGAGGAAAATGATGTGGAAGCAGAGCAATTGCCTGTGTTAGTGATGTCACCCCCTAGGGAGTCGACACCTGACTGGATGGTAGTAATTAAAGAATTACGTGACAATGTCAGCACTTTGCAAAAAACTGTTGACGACATGAGACAGCCGACAAATCAATTAGTGCCTGTTCAGGCGTCTCAGACACCGTCAGGGGCGCTAAAACGCCCGTTACCTCAGATGGTCGACACAGACCCTGACACGGATACTGAATCCAGTGTCGACGGTGACGAGACAAACGTAATGTCCAGTAGGGCCACACGTTACATGATCACGGCAATGAAGGAGGCATTGAACATTACTGACACTACAAGTACCACAAAAAAGGGTATTATGTGGGGTGTGAAAAAACTACCAGTGGTTTTTCCTGAGTCAGATGAATTAAATGAGGTGTGTGATAAAGCGTGGGTTTCCCCCGATAAAAAACTGCTGATTTCTAATAAATTATTGGCACTATACCCTTTCCCGCCAGAGGTTAGGGCACGTTGGGAAACACCCCCTAGGGTAGATAAGGCGCTCACACGCTTATCAAAACAAGTGGCGTTACCGTCTCCTGATACGGCCGCTCTCAAGGAACCAGCTGATAGAAGGCTGGAAAATATCTTAAAAGGTATATACACACATACCGGTGTTATACTGCGACCAGCGATCGCCTCAGCCTGGATGTGCAGCGCTGGAGTGGCTTGGTCGGATTCCCTGACTGAAAATATTGATACCCTGGATAGGGACAGTATATTATTAACTATAGAGCATTTAAAGGATGCATTACTATATATGCGAGATGCACAGAGGGATATTTGCACCCTGGCATCTAGAGTAAGTGCGATGTCCATTTCTGCCAGAAGAACGTTATGGACGCGACAGTGGTCAGGTGATGCGGATTCCAAACGACATATGGAAGTATTGCCGTATAAAGGGGAGGAGTTATTTGGGGTCGGTCTATCGGACCTGGTGGCCACAGCAACGGCTGGAAAATCCACCTTTTTACCCCAGGTCACCTCAGCAGAAAAAGACACCGTCTTTTCAAACCCAGTCCTTTCGTCCCTATAAGGGCAAGAGGGAAAAAGGCCGCTCGTTCCTGCCCCGGGGCAGAGGAAGGGGAAAAAGACTGCACCATGCAGCCTCTTCCCAGGAGCAGAAGCCCTCCCCCGCTTCTGCCAAGTCCTCAGCATGACGCTGGGGCTCTGCAAGCAGACTCGGGCACGGTGGGGGGCCGTCTCAAGAATTTCAGCGCGCAGTGGGCTCACTCGCAAGTGGACCCCTGGATCCTGCAGGTAGTATCACAGGGGTACAAATTGGAATTCGAGACGTCTCCCCCTCGCTGGTTCCTGAAGTCTGCTCTACCAACGTCTCCCTCCGACAGGGAGGCAGTATTGGAAGCTATTCACAAGCTGTATTCCCAGCAGGTGATAATCAAGGTACCCCTCCTACAACAGGGAAAGGGGTATTATTCCACGCTGTTTGTGGTACCGAAGCCGGACGGCTCGGTGAGACCAATTTTAAATCTAAAATCTTTGAACACTTACATAAAAAGGTTCAAATTCAAGATGGAGTCACTCAGAGCAGTGATAGCGAACCTGGAAGAAGGGGACTATATGGTATCTCTAGACATCAAGGATGCTTATCTCCATGTCCCAATCTACCCTTCTCACCAAGGGTACCTCAGGTTTGTGATACAAAACTGTCATTATCAGTTTCAGACGCTGCCGTTTGGATTGTCCACGGCACCACGGGTCTTTACCAAGGTAATGGCCGAAATGATGATTCTTCTTCGAAGAAAAGGCGTATTAATTATCCCTTACTTGGACGATCTCCTGATAAGGGCAAGGTCCAGGGAACAGTTAGAGGTCGGAGTAGCACTATCTCAGGTAGTGCTACGTCAGCACGGGTGGATTCTAAATATCCCAAAATCACAGCTGATTCCAACAACACGTCTACTGTTCCTAGGGATGATTCTGGACACAGTCCAGAAAAAGGTGTTTCTCCCGGAGGAGAAGGCCAGGGAGTTATCCGAGCTAGTCAGGAACCTCCTAAAACCAGGACAAGTGTCAGTGCATCAGTGCACGAGAGTCCTGGGAAAAATGGTGGCTTCTTACGAAGCGATTCCATTCGGAAGATTCCATGCAAGAACTTTTCAGTGGGATCTGCTGGACAAATGGTCCGGATCGCATCTTCAGATGCATCAGCTGATAACCCTATCTCCAAGGACAAGGGTATCTCTCCTGTGGTGGTTACAGAAGGCTCATCTTCTAGAGGGCCGCAGATTCGGCATTCAGGATTGGATGCTGGTAACCACGGATGCCAGCCTGAGAGGCTGGGGAGCAGTCACACAGGGAAGAAATTTCCAGGGCTTGTGGTCAAGCATGGAAACGTCTCTTCACATAAATATCCTAGAGCTAAGGGCCATTTACAATGCCCTAAGTCAAGCAAGGCCTCTGCTTCAGGGTCAACCGGTATTGATCCAGTCGGACAACATCACGGCTGTCGCCCACGTAAACAGACAGGGCGGCACAAGAAGCAGGAGGGCAATGGCAGAAGCTGCAAGGATTCTCCGCTGGGCGGAAAATCATGTGATAGCACTGTCAGCAGTGTTCATTCCGGGAGTGGACAACTGGGAAGCAGACTTCCTCAGCAGACACGACCTCCACCCGGGGGAGTGGGGACTTCATCCAGAAGTCTTCCAAGTGATTGTAAACCGTTGGGAAAAACCAAAGGTGGACATGATGGAGTCCCGTCTCAACAAGAAACTGGACAGATATTGCGCCAGGTCAAGGGACCCTCAGGCAATAGCGGTGGACGCTCTGGTAACTCCGTGGGTGTTCCAGTCGGTATATGTGTTCCCTCCTCTTCCTCTCATACCAAAAGTACTGAGAATCATAAGAAGGAGAGGAGTAAGAACGATACTCGTGGCTCCGGATTGACCAAGAAGAACTTGGTACCCGGAGCTGCAAGAGATGCTCACGGAGGACCCGTGGCCTCTACCTCTAAGGAAGGACCTGCTCCAGCAGGGACCTTGTCTGTTCCAAGACTTACCGCGGCTGCGTTTGACGGCATGGCGGTTGAACGCCGGATCCTGAAGGAAAAAGGCATTCCAGATGAAGTCATCCCTACCCTGATCAAGGCCAGGAAGGATGTAACTGCAAAACATTATCATCGCATTTGGCGAAAATATGTTGCGTGGTGTGAGGCCAAGAAGGCCCCTACGGAGGAATTTCAACTGGGTCGTTTCCTACATTTCCTGCAAGCAGGATTGTCTATGGGCCTAAAATTAGGATCCATTAAGGTTCAAATTTCGGCCCTGTCGATCTTCTTCCAGAAAGAACTGGCTTCAGTGCCTGAAGTTCAGACGTTTGTCAAAGGGGTACTGCATATACAGCCTCCTTTTGTGCCTCCAGTGGCACCTTGGGATCTCAATGTAGTTTTAGGGTTCCTAAAATCACATTGGTTTGAACCACTTGCCACAGTTGATTTGAAATATCTCACATGGAAAGTGGTAATGCTGTTGGCCCTGGCTTCAGCCAGGCGCGTATCAGAATTGGCGGCTTTATCCTATAAAAGCCCTTACCTGATATTTCATTCGGATAGGGCGGAATTGAGGACTCGTCCTCAATTTCTCCCTAAGGTGGTTTCAGTGTTTCACATGAATCAACCTATTGTGGTACCTGTGGCTACTAGGGACTTGGAGGACTCCAAGTTGCTGGACGTAGTCAGGGCCCTGAAAATATATGTTTCCAGGACGGCTGGAGTCAGAAAATCTGACTCGCTGTTTATACTGTATGCACCCAACAAGCTGGGTGCTCCTGCTTCTAAGCAGACGATTGCTCGTTGGATTTGTAGTACAATTCAACTTGCACATTCTGTGGCAGGCCTGCCACAGCCAAAATCTGTAAAAGCCCATTCTACAAGGAAAGTGGGCTCATCTTGGGCGGCTGCCCGAGGGGTCTCGGCTTTACAACTTTGCCGAGCAGCTACTTGGTCAGGGGCAAACACGTTTGCTAAATTCTACAAATTTGATACCCTGGCTGAGGAGGACCTGGAGTTCTCTCATTCGGTGCTGCAGAGTCATCCGCACTCTCCCGGCCGTTTGGGAGCTTTGGTATAATCCCCATGGTCCTTACGGAGTTCCCAGCATCCACTAGGACGTCAGAGAAAATAAGAATTTACTTACCGATAATTCTATTTCTCATAGTCCGTAGTGGATGCTGGGCGCCCATCCCAAGTGCGGATTGTCTGCAATACTTGTATATAGTTATTGTTAAAAACAAATCGGGTTGTTTATTGTTGGAAGCCTTCTTTTCAGAGGCTCCATACGGTTATCATACTGTTAACTGGGTTCAGATCACGAGTTGTACGGTGTGATTGGTGTGGCTGGTATGAGTCTTACCCGGGATTCAAGATCCTTCCTTATTATGTACGCTCGTCCGGGCACAGTATCTTAACTGAGGCTTGGAGGAGGGTCATAGGGGGAGGAGCCAGTGCACACCAGCTAGTCTAAAGCTTTTACTTTTTGTGCCCAGTCTCCTGCGGAGCCGCTATTCCCCATGGTCCTTACGGAGTTCCCAGCATCCACTACGGACTATGAGAAATAGAATTATCGGTAAGTAAATTCTTATTTTTTACACATATGTAAATAAATTTATATTTTTTTTTCTCTTACGTCCTAGGGGATACTGGGAATCCATTTAGTACCATGGGGTATAGACGGGTCCACTAGGAGCCATGGGCACTATAGAAGTTTGATTAGGGGTGTTGGCTCCTCCCTCTATGCCCCTCCTACCAGACTCCATTTAGAAAATGAGCCCGGAACTGAGCCAGAAGAATAAAGAGTGGTGAGTACTAAGCCGGCGTCCCGGTTAGCAGGTCGCCTGCCATTATGGTGGCATGAGGGTACGGAGACGCACTGCTTCTAACCGGGGCGGACTGCGCCTCCCGACTGTTTACAGACGGACGCTTAATAAGTGGACACAGTTTCCAGACTGGCAACAAAGCCATAAAAGGAGTCTGTCTCCATTTTATGCACATAGATACATATAGCCAATATAAAGAAGAGGGGGAAGACCGCACTCCATTGAGTGGATCCAGCAGCTCACAGGCGCCATTTTCCCTCCTGCAGCTGACACAGACGCTGACTGACAGGGACGTGCAGCTCCTCCGGAAAGACTCCAGATTACCTCAGCGGTACCAGGGAGTCATAGCAGGGGGGAGTGATTACTAGTGTACTAAGGGGGTCATTCCGAGTTGATCGCTCGCTGCCGATTTTCGCACAATGCGCACGCACGTCGTACGGGTACAAACAGCATCGTTTGTGCAATGCTTCTAGCGACGAATCCATTCGCACAGCCGATCGCAAGGAGAAGGTGTTTATGGGTGTCAACTGACCGTTTTCTGTGAGTGGTAGGAAAAACTCAGGCGTGGCCAGGCGTTTGCAGGGCGGGTGTCTGACGTCAATTCCGGGACCTTCGTCGCTGCAATCATCGCACAGAATAAGTAACTACTGGGCTGGTCTTGTTTTGCACAAAATGGTTTTTGTACCCACTCGGCTGCACATGTGATCACACACTTGCAAAGCGAAAATAGACTCCCCCGTGGGCGGCGACTATACGTTTCCACGGCTGCTAAAAGTAGCTAGCGAGTGATCAACTCGGAATTAGGGCCTAAATCCCTAATCTAGGTACTTAGTCTGCGACCTGGCTAAGCTTGGCATTAGCGGTAAAGGCGCCGTGTGCTGGTTCCATACTCTCTCTGTGGCTCCCTGGAAGGGCTCTTTGTGGGTAAATTGTGCATTTAACCTTTTCCTGTGTGTGTGCTGTCACTGTCACAGTATGTCAGGCAAAGAGTGTGTTTCATGTAAGGCACAGTGTTCCTTTTCTCCAGGGGGGTCACTACTGTGTACTCAGTGTAGTGCCCCTTCTCATGCTAGTGGGGCAGAACCAGCATGGCTGGATTCCATTAGGAGAATGATTTTCTCCATTTCTACTAAGTTATCTTGAAATGAGAAAGAGACGCAATACTTAAGACAATCTATGACTGAGTTTATGAAAAGAGACTCAGTACTCAAATCAGGGTCTCAGTCCCCTGCCGTTTGTCCGCAAAAACGTACTTTGGCCCATATCCTGCAGTCTGACTCTGATGATGAGGGGTCTGACATGGAGGAGGGGGAGGTGGACTCAGAGTTGGGGGAGGCTACTCTGTCACAGGGAATAGAGGCTCTCATAGAAGCTTTCAGATGGGTTCTGTATATCCCTGATAAGGTGACAGAGGAGAGTGAGTAATCTTATTTTAATATAAAAAAGAAATCCTCAGCCACTTTTCCTGTGTCAAAGAAACTAAATACCCTGTTTGTAGAACCGTGGTTTAATCCTAAAAGGAAATTTCAAATCCCTAAAAGGTTGATATCATCTTTTCCCTTTCCTCCTGAAGATAGAAAAAAATGGGAAAATCCATCGATAGTGGATGCATCGGTCTCCAGGTTCTCACGAAAGATTGTATTGTCCCGGGTGCAGCCTCCCTAAAACACGCGACTTATCGCAAAATTGAGACTATACTCAAATCTTTGTATACAGCTGCAGGGGTGGCCCAGAGACCCACTATAGTATGTGGGTGGATTACGCGAGCCATTGCTAAATGGTCGGGTAACCTATTTGAGGGGTTAGATACCTTGCCTCAAGGGGAGAATATTTTGCTCCTGCAGCATATACAGGGCTCTGTGAACTTTATGGTGGAAGCCATAAAAGAGAGAGGCTTGCTTACTGCATGCACTACAGCTATGGCAGTGTCTGCACGCAGGGGTTTATGGCTACGCCAGTGGACTGCGGATGCGGACTCCAGGAAAGGCTTGGAAGGCCTACCTTTCACAGGCGAGGCCTTATTCGGAGATGAGCTAGACAAATGGATTTCCAAAGCTACTGCGGGTAAGTCCACATACCTACCTTCTGCAGCTCCCCCAGCTAGGAAGGCCTATTCAGGTCCCAATCTACAGTCCTTTTCGGATGGCCAAGTTTAGGGTCAAGGCCAGAGGTTCCTCTGCCGCCGCCAGAGGTGCTAGAGGTAAACCACGGAAGCTAGCTACTGCCGGTTCACAGCAACAGAGTTCAGGCTCTGCTTCCTAAAAAACCTTCCATATGACGGTGGATCGCAATGCCTGGAAGACTGTCAAGTGGGAGCCTGGCTAAGATTCTTCAGTCACATCTGGACAAGATTGTGCCAGGATCCCTGGGTCATAGACCTTATATCCCATGGCTACAGACTGGCGTTCCTGGAGCTCCCACCTCGCAGATTCTTCAAATCAGGCTTACCAGTTTCGCAAGAGGCAAGATTAACCTTACAGGACGCCATTCAAAAACTGTTACAGACCCATGTCATTGTTCCAGTTCCACCTTATCTACAAAACAAGGGTTACTATTCCAGCTCGGTAAGACCAATTCTGAACCTCAAGTCATTGAACCCGATTCTGAACCTCAAGTCATTGAACCCGTACTTGCAAGTGTTCAAATTCAAGATGGAGTCTCAGATTTCCTCAGGTCTTGAGGAGGGGGAATTCCTAGTGTCTCTGGATATCAAGGATGTGTACCTTCATATTCCGATCTGGCCGCCTCATCAGGCTTATCTACGGTTTGCACTGCAGGACTGTCACTACCAGTTCCAGGCCCTGCCATTTGGTCTCTCCATGGCACCGAAGGTGTTCACCAAAGTGATGGCAGAGATTATTTTATTACTCCGCAAACAAGGAATGAACATAATTCCGTGTCTGGACGATCTTCTGATAAAGGCACCATCCAGGGAACTGCTGTTGGAGAACATTGCCCTCTCAACCAGACTTCTTCTGGATCATGGGTGGATTCTGAACCTTCCAAAATCTCACCTAGAACCAACGCAGAGGCTACAGTTCCTGGGAATGATACTGGACACGGAGTCAAAGAAAGTATTCCTTCCCTTGGAAAAGGCGATCGTAATCCAGTCGATGATTCGGGCTGTCTTGAAGCCGACCCAAATCTCAGTGCATCCCTGCTTACGCCTTCTGGGGAAAATGGTGGCTTCTTACGAAGCAATTCAGTTCGGAAGGTTTCATGCGAGGCCCTTCCAGCTTAATCTGTTAGACAAATGGTCCGGATCGCATCTTCACATGCACCAGAGGATTCGTCTGTCCCCAAAAGCCAAGATCTCCCTCCTGTGGTGGCTACAGACTTCTCACCTCATCGAGGGCCGGAGGTTCGGGATTCAGACTTGGATTCTGCTAACCACAGACGCAAGCCTCAGAGGTTGGGGCACAGTCACCCAGGGGGTGCAGTTTCAGGTGGTCAAGTCAGGAAATCATGCTTCCAATAAACATCCTGGAACTCAGGGCTGTCTACAACGTCATTCTGCAGGCATCATCTTTTCTTCAGAATCAGGCCATTTAGGTCCAGTCGGACAATGTGACGGCAGTGACGTACATAAACTGACAGGGCGGAACGAAAAGCAGAGCCGTAATGTCAGAGGTGTCGAGAATTCTACCCCGGGGGCGAAAAAAACAAGCAGTGGCGTTTTCGTGGTCTTCATTTTGGGAGTAGACAACTGGGAAGCAGACTTCCTCAGCAGACACGAACTGCACCCAGAGGAATGGCGCCTTCACCCAGAGGTGTTCCAGTGGTTGACATGTCGGTGGGGATATCCACAAATCGACATGATGGCCTCTCGACTTAACAAGAAGCTCAAGCGGTATTCCAGGTTGGGAGACCAACAAGCAGTGGAGGTAGATGCTCTGACAACTCCTCGGGTCTACCAGCTGGTGTACGTGTTTCCTCCACTTCCTCTGATCCCAAGAATTCTAAAAAGGGAAAAGGTTCAAGCAATCCTCATTGCAGGGCCTGGTATGCGGATCTTCTCGAGATGCTCCTCGAAGATCCATGGCCTCTACCTCTTCGCGAGGATCTTCTGCAACAGGGCCCATTTGTCTATCAAGACTTACCGTGGCTACGTTTAACGGCATGGAAGTTGAACGGCCTATTCTAGCCAGGAGAGGGATTCCTGATAAGGTCATCCCGACTATGATCCAAGCCAGAAAAGGGGGTAACATCTAAACATTACCACCTTATCTGGAGGTAATATGTCTCTTGGTGTGAGAGCAGAAAATATTCTGCGGTGGAATTTCATCTGGAATGTTTCCTGCTTTTTCTGCAGTTGGGTGTGGATGTGGGCCTACGTCTAGGCTCCATAAAAGTCCAGATTTCGGCCAGGTCTATTTTCTTTCAGAAACAATTGGCTTCTCTCCCTGAGATCCAGACGTTCTTAAAAGGTGTTCTGCACATCCAGCCTCCCTTTGTGCCTCCCACGGCACCTTGGGATCTCAACTTGGTGCTGCAGTTCCTCAATCGGACTGGTTTGAACCATTACAGGAGGTGGACGTAAAGTACCTTACGTGGAAGACCGTCACACTGTTGGCATTGGCTTCAGCAAGACGTGTCTGAGTTAGGTGCGTTGTCTTACAAGGGCCCCTACCTGGTTTTCCATGAGGACAGAGCTGAACTCAGGACTCGTCAGCAATTTCTTCCTAAGGTGGTGTCTGCGTTTCACGTTAACCAACCTATTGTGACTCCGGTTGTTACGGATACCTCTGCTACTTCAAAGTCTTTGGCTGTTGTAAGGGCTTTGAAGCTGTATGTAAAGAGAACAGCTCGTCACAGGAAATCAGACTCGCTGTTCGTTCTTTATGATCCCAATAAAATTTGATGTCTTGCTTCAAAGCAGTCAGTTGCACGCTGGATCAGGCTCACTATCCAGCATGCTTGTTCCACTGCAGGCGTGTTGGTTCCAAAATCTGTACAGGCCCACTCTACTAGGTCGTTGGGTTCATCTTGTGCGGCTGCCCGGGGTGTATCTGCTTTACAGCTCTGCCGAGCAGCTACTTGGTCAGGTTCGAACACGTTGGCTAAGTTTTACAAGTTCGATACGTTGTTCGATACTTTGGCCTCCTGAGGACCTTCAGTTTGGTCAATCAGTTCTGCAGGAACTTCAGCACTCTCACACCCGCTTTGGTACTTCCCCATGGTACTAAATGGATTCCCAGTATCCCGTAGGACGGACAAGAGAAAATAGGATTTTAATTACCTACCGTTAAATCCTTTTCTCGTAGTCCGTAGGGGATACTGGGCGCCCGCCCGGTGCTTCGTTCTTCCTGCACTGTTACTTGGTTAAGTAATGTTGTTTGGTTCAGCTTTTGCTGTTCCTGTTTACAAGTTTTGGTTAGCATAGCTTTCCTCTTGTTATGGTTGTGCTGGTTCGAAATCTCACCACTTTCCTTTTCTGTATCCTTCTCTCAAAGTAGGTCCGTCTCCTCGGGCACAGTTTCCTAGACTGAGTCTGGTAGGAGGGGCATAGAGGGAGGAGCCAGCACACACCATCAAACTTCTTCTATAGTGCCCACGGCTCCTATTGTACCCGTCTATACCCCATGGTACTAAATGGATTGCCAGTATCCCCTACGGACTACGAGAAAAGGATTTACCGGTAGGAAATTAAAATCCTATTTATTTTTTCATAGATACTGGCAAGCAAGTGATTGGTTATATATTTTATTAGACCATAAATTATATATATATATATATATATATATATATATATATATATATATATATACAGCTCCCAAAGACGAACGGCACTGGAGTCAAATATTTGCAAAAGAGTTGTATTAAAGTGGCTACAGTTGTTTCTGGGCAACAGCCCCTTCCTCAGGCCAAATACAAATGTACACAAACGAACATGGACAAACTTACCCCTCTAAATACCCTGGAGCGTGTCTGCTACCGTGTCTCCTCCACGCCAGTCCTGCTTCCGGGTTCTGAGCCGCCGCGTCACTTCCGCCTCCTACGTCACCGTTGCCATGACCACCCGGCGGACGCAAGGCAGTCGTTGTCATGACTACCCCGCACACGCCAGTCAGCCCGGCCCGGCCGCTGTAAACGTAAGCTCACAGGCTACTCGCCCCATCACCAGGTGCCGGGTTGACACGTAGTCAGAGTCTGCTCCCTAAACATACAAGTGAAAATAGTTATAGTGCAATTCAAAAACATACAACATACAACATAAAATATACAATATAAAAAGAGAAAGACAACAGTATCAAACCTCACATAGAGCGAAGCAGCATGTGACTACTCTATACAGAAGAAACACCCTATACAGAAGAAACATTGTTTCTAAAAAATCATTGTTCCCGAAAAACAGTACCCCCATAGTAAGCACCACTACTACTAGTAGTGCTGAAGAGAATTTTTGGTTTATAATTTAGTTTTAATTTTAATTTTCTAAATGGCTTAATCCTCAACTGTGAACAACTCCAGGACCAGTTACATATATTCAAAGTGCAGTAACCATTATTAGAATATGGGTGTATCACACCCACAGCTCTAAACGAAAACATTCCAGTTGACCTTTTCATTAAGGCCCCGGGGCCAGAATGTGTCAAGTCTCAAAATCCACCGAGTTTCTTTCTCCAACAAAATTTTAGCCCTGTCTCCACCCCTCAATGTCGGCGGAACATGCTCTATCCCAAAGTATTTTAATGAATTGATAGTGTGATTAGCTAATTGAAAATGTCGGGCTACCGGTTGATCCACCGGTTTGCCCTCCAGAATCAATTTAATAGCGGAACGGTGAGCCGCCATCCTTTCACTAAATTTCCGTGTGGTCTGCCCAATGTAGAACAGGCCACACGGACAGACTATTGCATAGACAACATAGGAAGTGCTGCATGTGATCACCTGTCTGATGGTATATGTCACATTACGGTTCGGGTGTTTGAAATCCTTAAAGGCAATCATATGTCTACACGTAGCGCATTTAGGACAACGGTAACACCCAGGAGGTTTTTTGTGGATGATGACATTATCCAACTCCTTCATCCCTGAGATGTCCGTTTTAACAATAAGGTCACGCAGGTTAGCACCTCTCCTAAAGGCTGTGATGGGTTGCAACCCTCTAAAAGATGTCAAATCTGGATCTGATGCTACAATTGGCCAAAGGGCTTGTGAAGCCCTGCGGACAATAGGGCTGGAGGTAGAAAAATCACACGGCCATGGAAGGATATTTTTACTTTCCCTCCGAGGCGGGTGTAACAGATCACTCCTAGACATTTGCAGTACTCTATTTTTTTGTTTCTGTAATATAGACCAGTCATATCCCCTAACAAGAAATTTATGAATCATATTATCTAACAACCCAGGGACTTTGTCTCGGTCACTCGTGATGCGTGCCACCCGCATCATTTGCGACAGGGGAAGTCCCCTCTTAAGGGGTTCTGGGTGATGACTGGATGCCATTAATAATGTGTTCCGGTCTGTGGGTTTTGAGAAGATTTCCGTGGAAATCACACCATCATGTACCATGATTTTAACATCTAGGAACGTCACTTCCTTCTCATCACACATATAGGTAAATTTGATGGGAGAGGACAAAGCATTGATTTCTGACATCAACTCCACGAAAGCATCCCTGCCTCCGCCCCACAGCAGGAACACATCATCAATGTATCTTGTATACATTAAGATGTTATCAGCCACCCCCCGATCCAGGAAGAACATTCTATGCTCTTCTGAGAACATGAATACATTAGCATACGAGGGTGCGACCGATGATCCCATCGCGCACCCCCGTAGCTGTAGATAGAACTCACTATCAAACAGAAAGTAATTCCTGTACAGAGTGAGCTCTAATAAGGTCAAAAACAACTCATGATTGAATGCAGTCGTAGACAAATGTTTCTCAAGAAAATTCCGCATAGCTCTCATCCCATCCTGGTGGGGGATAGATGTGTAGAGGCTGCAAACGTCAAGACAGCACATTAAGGTGCCTGGGGCCACATTCCGTATTTCTTGCAGTTTTAAAATAAAAGAATTAGTGTCCTTTAGGAAAGTGCTCTGTGCCGGCAATAGTGGCTGGAGGATGGAATCTAGAAGCTGTGACACTGGTTGATATAACGAATCTCTTGCCGAGATTATAGGTCTCCCCGGAGGGCTGACTTGATTTTTATGTAACTTGGGTATCGTATATAGCAATGGGCTTCTAGGGTGGGTAACACATAGAGCCTTGTGCACCTTGCTGGGTAAATATCCATCGTCACGAGCTTTATCCAAAATTGAAAAAAGCTCCTGCTGATATTGAACAACGGGATTACCCTGTAGCTTACAATACACCCCTTCCTCCCCCAGTTGTGACAGAGCTTCTTGACGATAGTACTCAATATCCAAAATGACTATGGCCCCACCCTTATCGGCGGGCCGGATGACTATGTCATTGTAAGATCGCAATTGAATGAGTGCTTCTCTCTCCTCAGCCGATAAATTCCTCTTTATTTTAGCAGGAGCTGCCACATATTTATTAATGGACTCATCCATTAATCTGCCAAACATTTAAAACAAATTTATTTCCCAAACATTTGTTCTTTAGAAATGTTGGACATAGTAAGGGCATAACCATATTATATATAATTTATTCAAGTCCTGTAACGATGTTTATAGGGTTTCACAGCTGCCCCATGCCATAGACGAGCTTTGCCCACTGAATGGGTCACCTTCTAGTCCAGTGTGCCAGGAACAATTTACGGTTTTGCATAAATCCATTATCCTTTATGGTAAGCTCTAGCGAGCAGGGCCATCTACCCTCTGTCACATGTCACATCGTATTGCCTTGTCCTGCTTTTATACCGGATGTTTGTTTTGATGACTTATTGTGTAGACTGTCTGCAAGTGTTGTTTACGAATACACAGGATTGATAATTATCTTTGACTTAAATTTTTTATTTTTTTTGGTTCTATCTAGGAGCTGATCCAGCCGATGCCCCCACGATGAACGGTAGCTTGCCCCTGGAGGGTCACTCCTCCTCTCCTTCACCAAATTGGAAGGAGTTCTGTGAAATTCACGCTCATGCTGCTGCTCTTGACTTCGCCCATCGGTTCCGGGCTTTCCTGACTGAGAATCCGCAGTACGCCACGCCGGGAGCTGAAAGCAGCTTCTCCAGACGGTTTGCGGAGCATTTTGTGGAGCACTTTGAAACTGAAGTGAATAAGACGCAAATTGCCGACGGCCCTTCTCCCACTCGCTGCAGCATTGCTCCGTTCACAGGAGCTCAGACCTCCACCAGGGACCTATCGGAGACCTGCAGCGACTCCTCGCTGGCCTCCCCGGTTGAGACTCAGCCCCGGCAGGACTCCTCTGGGATCACGTCTGGTCTGTCCAGCAGCCAGTCTCATAGCTCCGAGGATGTCTCCACCTCTTCAGCCACAACAAAGCCACGTCTGAAGAAGCGGTTCTCCTTGCGCAACGTGAGCCGCAGCGTGCGTGGGAGCGTCCGGGGGATCCTGCAGTGGAGGAGCTCGGCTGAGTCTCCCACGGAGGAGACGGCGGCCAACAGCAACTGCAATTCCTCAGCCAGCAGGGCCGGAGGAGAAAGATGGACGCACAGGTTTGAGAAGCTGCGGCTAGGCAGGCCGCCTGCTCCCAGGGCTGAGCTGCGCGACGTGAGGCGTGAGGGAGTTCTCAATTACGTTGTGGCTGAGGAGGTCAACAGCAGCAGCCGGGCCCGATGGCAAAAGTGCCGGCTACTCCTGCGCAAGGCTGAGAGTGATCGCTATCTGCTGGAGTTCTACATTCCTCCCAAGGTTCGTTGATCTCTTTCCCTATTGTCCATTTTTGTCTTACTACTTAATGTGTAGCGCTAATTGCCTTCAGTAAACCTTTCCCATGGTTTATTATCGTCTTATGTGAGGAGGGGAACAAAAAACATGGATTGCTAGAAGCACTAAACCTCCGCTAGCTCTGGTTGGTTGGAGTCTAGGACTTCAACGTTTGTGAGATACCAGCTTCATTGGGGCCTGATGAGTGGTTAATTCTCCTGCTAGGAGATGTTTATAATCTAAAGGGCATGTTCTATTAACACTGTTCATTTATCTGCCTATTACTGTAGCCAGATGTGCTCACACATCCATTGGCTGGAACTGCCTTTTGTAGTTGACGCGTGGAAGCCGCCGAGATCTGTTCTGGTGGCTTCTGCTTCAGTTTTGACACCTTGGGGTATATTTTTACAAAGTGGCGGCTTGCTTGACCCCCAAAATTTAGTGCAACCCTACTAATAAGTGCACACAATGGCAGGCTTTTCCCTTAGTATACCAATGCGTCTAGGATTCTGGACCTGTGCGTTTCTTCTCATTGAGAGGGAAATGGAGGCGTTATAGTAAATTGGACAATTAGGGGTCTATTCAATAGATTGCGGATCCTTTCCGACGGAAAGGATCCGACATATCCGTGTTCAGTGATTTTAATGATTTTTTTAAAGTCGGATTGACATTGTCGGAACCGGGGCCAAAACCTGTCGGATTTGGCTGCGGTATCTGACAAAACGCTTGGATCTGTGGCTAATCCGCCGATCCACATGTTTTCCGACAAGTCAGAATTGCCAACTTGTCGGAAAGGATTGAATAGGTCGGAACAGTTTCTTTCCTAAAAAAGTGGTAAACTGCCATCTTTCCGAGAAGACGGCAGTTTCCGACCACAATTGAATACACCCCTTAGTGGCCAATTCAGAAACTTGTTTCAAGGGAAAGGGAAGAATTGGACTTGGTGTAGCGCACTCAAACAAAATATTTATATCTAAAATATAACTTTTATTATTATTTTTATTCAAAAAGCCAAGTACTGTGAAATATTAAAATGTATAACGACAAATGTGAGACAAAGTGCAACATATAATGTTAAAAACCCACACTCTCAAATTCCACTGTGCTGAGCTATTTTTCTTCATACAATACTTCCCCCTATGTTATTAGGAGTGCTGACAGCATAGACTGAGAGCACCAATTAACAGAGATATTAGAAAATTATAAGGAAGTTTTTGGACATCACTGCTAAAGTTTATATAGTGATAGACGGGCTCCCATTTACAGGAAGACTACCATACTTGATATTAGGAATCTGGACATGCAAATTAAGTAGGTGGAAGAATATCCACAAGCACTGACAGCTAAGACTGAGAGCGCAGAATGCAATTTCAAGTAAAGTTGGATTTTCCTTGCAAAACTGGATTATGAACCTCATTTTCTCTATCGTCCTAGTGGATGCTGGGGTTCCTGAAAGGACCATGGGGAATAGCGGCTCCGCAGGAGACAGGGCACAAAAAGTAAAGCTTTAGGATCAGGTGGTGTGCACTGGCTCCTCCCCCTATGACCCTCCTCCAAGCCTCAGTTAGATTTTTGTGCCCGGCCGAGAAGGGTGCAATCTAGGTGGCTCTCCTAAAGAGCTGCTTAGAAAAGTTTAGCTTAGGTTTTTTATTTTACAGTGAGTCCTGCTGGCAACAGGATCACTGCAACGAGGGACTTAGGGGAGAAGAAGTGAACTCACCTGCGTGCAGGATGGATTGGCTTCTTGGCTACTGGACATTAGCTCCAGAGGGACGATCACAGGTACAGCCTGGATGGTCACCGGAGCCTCGCCGCCGGCCCCCTTGCAGATGCTGAAACAAGAAGAGGTCCAGAAGCGGCGGCAGAAGACTCCTCAGTCTTCTTAAGGTAGCGCACAGCACTGCAGCTGTGCGCCATTTTCCTCTCAGCACACTTCACACGGCAGTCACTGAGGGTGCAGGGCGCTGGGAGGGGGGCGCCCTGGGAGGCAAATGAAAACCTTTTTTGGCTAAAAATACCTCACATATAGCCTCCGGGGGCTATATGGAGATATTTAACCCCTGCCAGAATCCATTAAAGAGCGGGAGACGAGCCCGCCGAAAAAGGGGCGGGGCCTATCTCCTCAGCACACAGCGCCATTTTCCCTCACAGAAAGGCTGGAGGGAAGGCTCCCAGGCTCTCCCCTGCACTGCACTACAGAAACAGGGTTAAAACAGAGAGGGGGGGCACTAATTTGGCGTTAGAAATATATAAAAGATGCTATAAGGGAAAACACTTATATAAGGTTGTCCCTATATAATTATAGCGTTTTTGGTGTGTGCTGGCAAACTCTCCCTCTGTCTCTCCAAAGGGCTAGTGGGTCCTGTCCTCTATCAGAGCATTCCCTGTGTGTGTGCTGTGTGTCGGTACGTGTGTGTCGACATGTATGAGGACGATGTTGGTGAGGAGGCGGAGCAATTGCCTGTAATGGTGATGTCACTCTCTAGGGAGTCGACACCGGAATGGATGGCTTATTTAGGGAATTACGTGATAATGTCAACACGCTGCAAGGTCGGTTGACGACATGAGACGGCCGACAAACAATTAGTACCGGTCCAGACGTCTCAGAAACACCGTCAGGGGTTTTAAAACGCCCGTTTACTTTAGTCGGTCGACACAGACACGGACACTGAATCCAGTGTCGACGGTGAATAAACAAACGTATTCCTTATTAGGGCCACACGTTAAGGGCAATGAAGGAGGTGTTACATATTTCTGATACTACAAGTACCACAAAAGAGGGTATTATGTGGGATGTGAAAAAACTACCGTAGTTTTTCCTGAATCAGATAAATTAAATTAAGTGTGTGATGATGCGTGGGTTCCCCCCGATAGAAAATTATGGGCGGTATACCCTTTCCCGCCAGAAGTTAGGGCGCGTTGGGAAACACCCCTTAGGGTGGATAAGGCGCTCACACGCTTATCAAAACAAGTGGCGGTACCGTCTATAGATAGGGCCGTCCTCAAGGAGCCAGCTGACAGGAGGCTGGAAAATATCATAAAAAGTATATACACACATACTGGTGTTATACTGCGACCAGCGATCGCCTCAGCCTGGATGTGCAGAGCTGGGGTGGCTTGGTCGGAGTCCCTGACTAAAAATATTGATACCCTTGACAGGGACAGTATTTTATTGACTATAGAGCATTTAAAGGATGCATTTTCTATATATGCGAGATGCACAGAGGGATATTTGCACTCTGGCATCAAGAGTAAGTGCGATGTCCATATCTGCCAGAAGATGTTTATGGACACGACAGTGGTCAGGTGATGCAGATTCCAAACGGCACAAAGGTGTATTGCCGTATAAAGGAAGAGGAGTTATTTGGGGTCGGTCCATCGGACCTGGTGGCCACGGCAACTGCTGGAAAATCCACCGTTTTTACCCTAAGTCACATCTCTGCAGAAAAAGACACCGTCTTTTCAGCCTCAGTCCTTTCGTCCCTATAAGAGTCATATCTGCCCAGGGATAGAGGAAAGGGAAGAAGACTGCAGCAGGCAGCCCATTCCCAGGAACAGAAGCGTTCCACCGCTTCTGCCAAGCTCTCAGCATGACGCTGGGACCGTACAGGACCCCTGGATCCTACATGTAGTATCCCAGGGGTACAGATTGGAATGTCGAGACGTTTCCCCTTCGCAGGCTCCTGAAGTCTGGTTTACCAAGGTCTCCCTCCGACAAGGAGGCAGTATGGGAAACAATTCACAAGCTGTATTCCCAGCAGGTGATAATCAAATTACCCCTCCTATCAGGGATGCTTACCTCCATGTCCAAAATTTGCCCTTCTCACTAAGGGTACCTCAGGTTCGTGGTACAGAACTGTCACTATCAGTTTCAGACGCTGCCGTTTGGTTTGTCCACGGCACCCCGGGTCTTTACCAAGGTAATGGCCGAAATGATGATTCTTCTTCGAAGAAAAGGCGTCTTAATTATCCCTTACTTGGACGATCTCCTGATAAGGGCAAAGTCCAGGGAACAGTTGGAGGTCGGAGTAGCACTATCTCGGATACTGCTACAACAGCACGGGTGGATTCTAAATATTCCAAAATCGCAGCTGATCCCGACGACAAGTCTGCTGTGCCTAGGGATGATTCTGGACACAGTCCAGAAAAAGGTGTTTCTCCCGGAAGAGAAAGCCAGGGAGTTATCCGAGCTAGTCAGGAACCTCCTAAAATCAGTGCATCATTGCACAAGGGTCCTGGTAAAGATGGTGACTTCCTACGAAGCAATTCCATTCGGCAGATTTCACGCAAGAATTTTTCAGTGGGATCTGCTGGACAAATGGTCCGGATCGCATCTTCAGATGCATCAGCGGATAACCCTATATCCAAGGACAAGGGTGTCTCTCCTGTGGTGGTTACAGAGTGCTCATCTTCTAGAGGGCCGCAGATTCGGCATTCAGGATTGGATGCTGGTGACCACGGAGGCCAGCCCGAGAGGCTGGGGAGCAGTCACACAAGGAAAAAATTTCCAGGGAGTGTGATCAAGTCTGGAGACTTTTCTCCACATAAATATACTGGAGCTAAGGGTAAATTTATAATACTCTAAGCTTAGCAAGACCTCTGCTTCAAGGTCAGCCGGTATTGATCCAGTGGGAAAAACATCACGGCAGTCGCCCACGTAAATAGACAGGGCGGCACAAGAAGCAGGAGGGCAATGGCAAAAACTGCAAGGACTTTTCGCTGGGCGGAAAATCATGTGATAGCACTGTCAGCAGTGTTTCATTCCGGGAATGGAAACTGGGAAGCAGACTTCCTCAGCAGGCACGACCTCCACCCGGCAGAGTGGAAACTTCATCGGAAAGTTTTCCACATGATTGTAAACCGTTGGGAAATACCAAAGGTGGACATGATGGCGTCCCGTCTGAACAAAAAACGGGACAGGTATTGCGCCAGGTTAAGAGACCCTCAGGCAATAGCTGTGGACGTTCTGGTAACACCATGGATGTACCAGTCGGTGTATGTGTTCCATCCTCTGCTTCTCATACCTAAGGTACTGAGAATTATAAGACGTAGAGGAGTAAGAACTATACTCATGGCTCCGGATTGGCCAAGAAGGACTTGGTACCCGGAACTTCAAGAGATGCTCACAGAGGACTTATGGCCTCTGCCGCTAAGAAGGGACTTGTTTCAGCAAGTACCATGTCTGTTCCAAGACTTACCGCAGCTGCGTTTGACGGCATGGCGGTGGAACGCCGGATCCTAAGGGAAAAAGGCATTCCGGAAGAGGTCATTCCTACCCTGGTCAAAGCCAGAAAGGAGGTGACCGCACAACATTATCACCACATGTGGCAAAAATATGTTGCGTGGTGTGAGGCCAGAAAGGCCCCATGAAGAAATTTCAACTCGGTCGATTCCTGCATTTCCTGCAAACAGGAGTGTCTATGGGCCTCAAATTGGGGTCCATTAAGGTTCAAATTTCGGCCCTGTCGATTTTCTTCCAGAAAGAAGTGGCTTCAGTTCCTGAAGTCCAGAAGTTTGTCAAGGGAGTATTGCATATACAACCCCCTTTTGTGCCTCCAGTGGCACTGTGGGATCTCAACGTAGTTCTGGGATTCCTCAAATCACATTGGTTTAAAACCAGTCAAATCTGTGGATTTGAAGCATCTCACATGAAAAGTGACCATGCTCTTGGCCCTGGCCTGGACCAGGCGAGTGTCAAATTGGTGGTTTTTTTCTCAAAAAAGCCCATATCTGGTTGTCCATTTGGACAGGGCAGAGCTGCGGACTCGTCCCCAGTTCTCTCCCTAAGGTGGTGTCAGTGTTTCACCTGAACCAGCTTATTTTGGTGCCTTGCGCCTACTAGGGACTTGGAGGACTCCAGGTTGCTAGATGTTGTCAGGGCCCTGTAAATATAGGTTCCAGGACGGCTGGAGTCAGGAAAACTGACTTGCTGTTATCCTGTATGCACCCAACAAACTGGGTGCTCTTGCTTCTAAGCAGACTATTGCTAGTTGGATGTGTAATACAATTCAGCTTGCACATTCTGTGGCAGGCCTGCCACAGCCAAAATATGTAAATGCCCATTCCACAAGGAAGGTGGGCTTATCTTGGGCGGCTGCCCGAGGGGTCTCGGCTTTACAACTTTGCCGAGCGGCTATTTAGTCAGGGGCAAACACGTTGGTAAAATCCTACAAATTTGATACCCTGGCTAAGGAGGACCTGGAGTTCTCTCATTCGGTGCTGCAGAGTCATCCGCACTCTCCCGCCCGTTTGGGAGCTTTGGTATTATCCCCATGGTCCTTTCAGGAACCCCAGCATCCACTAGGACGATAGAGAAAATAAGAATTTACTTACCGATAATTCTATTTCTCGGAGTCCGTAGTGGATGCTGGGCGCCCATCCCAAGTGCGGATTATCTGCAATACTTGTACATAGTTACAAAAATCGGGTTATTATTGTTGTGAGCCATCTTTTCAGAGGCTCCGCTGTTATCATACTGTTAACTGGGTTCAGATCACAGGTTGTACAGTGTGATTGGTGTGGCTGGTATGAGTCTTACCCGGGATTCAAAATCCTTCCTTATTGTGTACGCTCGTCCGGGCACAGTATCCTAACTGAGGCTTGGAGGAGGGTCATAGGGGGAGGAGCCAGTGCACACCACCTGATCCTAAAGCTTTACTTTTTGTGCCCTGTCTCCTGCGGAGCCGCTATTCCCCATGGTCCTTTCAGGAACCCCAGCATCCACTACGGACTCTGAGAAATAGAATTATCGGTAAGTAAATTCTTATTATTATAGGCTAAATAATTCTTGTCTACAAATCAGTTTAAAGCACTGACTGTAGAAATTGAGAATATCAATTAGCCATCAATACAGCAATACATGTATGGTTCATAAAGATAGAATAAAAGTGCGCTGACAGCTAAGACTGAGAGCGGGGAGCCTTGTCTTTTGGGAACTGGTGTATGAAGGTCCTACTAAAGGATATATTGGAACATACATACAGTTATATATAAGTTATCCTCCAAGAAGGATATACTGAATATACTGGACAATTTAGCAGTATCATTAGAAGTAAATTGGTATCCAGCAGATCAGTCACAGGAAATAATGTAATATTGATGTAAAACTCAGGCAAGTTTTGCACCTAACTAAATATTAGAATTACATTCTGACAGCACCAATTATTTGATACATAAAGGTCATAGAACCTGGAATATATCTAATATATATATATATAAGACATTGCACAGCACAGTGGAATTTGAGAGTGTGGGTTTTTAACATTATATGTTGCACTTTGTCTCACATTTGTCGTTATACATTTTAATATTTCACAGTACTTGTCTTTTTAAATAAAAATAATAATAAAAGTTATATTTTAGATATAAATATTTTGTTTGAGTGCGCTACACCAAGTCCAATTCTTCCCTTTCCCTTGAAACCAGTTTCTTATATTGGCAACAATATAATGTGTGGCATGCACCCCCCTAGCTTGACCAGTTATTAGGCAATATATTGCATAAAGGGGCA
This sequence comes from Pseudophryne corroboree, assembly GCF_028390025.1. Classification (NCBI taxonomy): domain Eukaryota; kingdom Metazoa; phylum Chordata; class Amphibia; order Anura; family Myobatrachidae; genus Pseudophryne; species Pseudophryne corroboree. Next base: position 508,279,798 of record NC_086450.1, on the reverse strand, counting down.
TTCTATTTTGAAAATATACAAACTTTAATACTAGTGCAGTAGATTTCCCATTCCCTTTTCCCACAACTTGACAATTCAGAAACTTGTACTGACCTTTCTTTCATGTTGTGCAGCTTCTATAACTTAAGGGGTTTTATTTCCAGGCCACCAAGCCACGGGTCAACATCCTTTGTTCGTCTATCGCTGACGTACGGACCACAACCCCCTTGGAGATGCCAGACAAGGAAAACACTTTTGTGTTGAAGGTAAGGATTAATGATACAGGCACAATGCAGCGCGTGGTGAGAGCGAGAACTAAGTTTGAATCCAGGCGTTTACAGACTACTGATTTCCAGGTTTTAGAACGGAGCCCTATCAATATTTAGTAATCCGCGGTCCGCTTCACTTTATCTAGTCCAGGAGATGTTTTCCTACCAGCAACTAACGTGTTTGAGTCATTTCTGATTATATTAATGAATTACCCTAGCTGGCTCCTGAATTATGCACAATGTTCGCCAGCCCTGATCTGGTCACTAGGTCTAGAGAATGAGATGTAAGGCTTGGGTTATTGGTATGTTTGGGAGATCTGGACGGCTCTGGGCGGCTTGTTATTTGTTCCAGCTTGAAATGGAAATAGGTTCTAGGCCAAAACTGGAAGCTGTATCGCGCCGGGACAGCAAATCACAGGCTGTTTTATTTTCCTGGCCCCCCCATCCAGAGATTGTGGAACCTTCTGCCCTCCCCGTGATACTAACAGATCATTTCTCTGTTCCCCCAGACAGAGAATTCCTCAGAATATATCCTGGAATCAGTAGACCCCCTGCAGATGAGGTCATGGCTCTCAGACATACAAGACTGCATGAGGTCCAGGTAAGCCTCACCATTTGTGAAGTCATCTCTCTTCCAGATGACAGCCTGATTGGATTACAGTTTCTCTTCTCTCTTCCGATAGTAACCTGTGCCTTTTCCTCAGCAGGGACAAGGTCGACACCTCAGACCTTCCACACGTTAACCATTCGGAAAGTATGCCCAGCCGGGATCTACCTCTAATACCCACAGAGAGCAGCGAACAGCTCTGCCAAGGTAGGTCTCTCATGCCGCCTGTAGCCTGGGTGGGCTTCTCCTTCTTCATGTTCCCTATGTTCCTTTAGGATAAGTTTTGGGGTAATATGGAGATAGCGCTTCTAAAGGATGGGCGAAGCATGAGAAGGGTGGCATGACCTGTGTTTGAAGTCTGTCACGCATACACCCCATGACCATGTCGTTTTGTGCATGGACAGGAGCCTACGGAGGCCTTTCCGACCGGCCTTCGGCCTCCATCTCGCCCAGTTCCGTTTCCATGACACCCTCACATTTTGACTCTATGGAGCTCCTCCCACCAGAGCTGCCACCAAGAGCCCCCATCGACGAGGTGGAGAGACCCCAGAACTCTATCAGCACCTCCTTCCCTGATACACCTGACACGACAGGTATGATGTTCTAAGCAGAAGGAAAGATCCCGTTGCTAAGCACAAGTTTGTACTACAGAAGGGAATAGAACAGTCGGCCTGTGGGGACCTCTTTTGGGGGGGAAGGGGTTTCCATACTGTCTGCATTTATTACACCGTTTTCCACCCTTTCTCCAGCTTCATTCCTGTTTCAAGGAGAGCCAGATCCTGGAGATGGGGAGCACCCATTGTCCGAATACCAGTGGTTCCACGGCACCCTGTCTCGTCTCAAAGCCGCACAGCTTGTGTTGGCAGGAGGCACCAACAGCCATGGCGTCTTCTTGGTGCGGCAGAGCGAGACCCGGCGAGGAGAGTACGTGCTGACATTTAACTTCCAGGGCAAAGCCAAGGTGAGTCCGGAATCCAGAGCCGCTTCCTTACTGCGTTGTGTGCTGTGAGCTTTCTCCTATGCTCCTTACCTGTGATGCTTCTCCCTTTTAGCACCTCCGTCTGTCCCTGAACGAGGATGGCCAGTGTCGGGTCCAGCACCTCTGGTTCCAGACCATCTTTGACATGCTAGAACACTTCCGAGTACACCCCATCCCTCTAGAGTCTGGGGGCTCAAGCGATGTCACCCTCATCAGCTACGTGGTGTCTTCTCAGAGGTTGCATGGTAAGAACAGGGCTGAAATCGCTTCAGTTTCTCTCCTTATGAATGGAAGGAAGGAAGGACAGCAGGTTGAGCAAAACATAGTGCAGACCTGCCTAGTATACTAAAAGGGTTAAATAGTAATAACATGTACTCCCTAAGAATAGAGCTGCACCTTCATATGACTTTCATTTATTGCCTATTTGTATCTTCCCACAGCTGTTAATAGATATATTTTTATCTTGCCTCTGTGCTTTTTAGCCTTTATTTTATAGCATTTGGAGGATTTACTTATTTTTAATGTCCTGGCGTGACCTGTAACAGCTCTCTGAACACGGTATACAGCTCTGTCTTATCCCAGGGAACCTAAAATACCTGGATGATGTTATAAGTACATGGCTGAAAAGCAGAGGAGGAGAGGAAGCAAAGGGTTGAACTTGGTAAAAGTTGTGGAAAATGAAAGTCATCTGAAGGTGGAAAGTGTTTTTTTTTTTTTTTTGTGTTTGTTTTCTTCACTTGAGTGCACTTGGAGTAACACAAATGCAAGTAAAATAACATGCAACATCCAGTCATGGTCTGGGCCCCTGTGGTGGAGGGAAGCCCTGAAAGGGGGTTACTGGATACGCTGTCTGTTTAACTTCTAATGCGGCATCCTCACTTTCACTGGAGTCAGTGTTCCTATAGTCAGAACATTATTAGGGAGGTGGTCAGTCAGTTGGTGCAATTTGTAGCACCTTGGGACAGTATCCACTCATATGGGGGTTTTATTGGCTACTTACTAAATTGAGGATTTTGTAAAGATTGGTTCCGAGAGATTCCCTGAGTAGCTCACTGACACGTTTCATTGTGGAATAACCCACAACTTCATCAGGTGAACTTCTGGGTTATCTCACAATCAAACACTTCATTGGGACGACCACTGGACAAATCTTTACAACATCCTCTGCTTATTAATAATACAATCTTTATTTCCTCTGGGAATCTTTCAGCTAATTGGCAATCCGAGAGCTCCGTTTTAATACACTCATTGCTCTCCGCCTGAAATAATTGATGTAATAGTTTCTGAGAGTAGTCTTTTATCAATGTATTCAGAAATATCTGATCCACTAGATCTTTACCATAACCTGCCCCTACAGCTACTACACATTGCCTGCCGCAGTTATGTCAAAATAGCTCCTTTTTCTAGCTGGTCCTATATATATATGCCCTTGGTTTAGTCGCTGCGCCCACCTTTAAGGTGCAAATAAAAAAAAGAGGGATCACTGATCACATGTCCCAAAATCTTTTTCTCTAATAGATGAAGCACCGTGGACTCTACACTTTCTCTCTTGAGGTTCTTCATCCATTAGAAAAAGTGCTCCAAGCTGGAGAGGTCTCAACCTCAACTCTCAAGTTTTCCCAGCAGGTCATGTTCTCAGGATTTCTGTCTGTGGAAGCAGATGGGATAATTATATAAAGCATGACGTGTTGGTAGTACCTGAGGACTGGAGTTGAAAACCCCAGGTGTATTGTGACGCACTTAAAACTATATTGCTCTCCTTAAAACATCTAAATGGATTTGTCTAGGTGACTGGCTTTTAAAATAAACACGGCATCAGCCGGACTTTTCTTTTCCCCGATTACTAGATTTGCTGCTGAATCTGTCTCCTCCCCCCTCTTTTGAATTTGGTCATCCCTGGCATTTGAGTGGCTGTAGGAGGCAGATCGAATAATCCAAGTGTTTATATATTACCCTGAAGCAATATATGACTGTAATACAAGTGCATGGTTCGTTCATGTGCTTGACGTTTGCCTGTAGGTTTTGGGTGTCCGGTTTGGTCCTGTTGGGCAGATCTGTGGCCCTTAGTGGCCACTTTTTTAGAGGTTGCGGACAAAACCTACTCGCAGTGGTGGAGACCTCTGTGCTTTTTCCTCCCCCCCCCCCCCCCCCATCCCCCCAACATGCATTACTCCCCATCCTTTTCTCTGATTGGGCCCCGTCTGTTCTTTGCAGGCCGAGACAGGGCTGACAGTAGAACGACCGTGTGTGAGGTTCCCCACCGCATCCCTGAGTCACCATCAAATCCCATCTCCATTGGAACGAATGACTGTATGTAAGTGCTGACTACAACCATCCATGCCCCCATATGTTCCCTTTACCATGATCCCTCCCGCTGGGAATTTCTTCCCAGAAAGGTGTTACACCCGCGTTTATGGGTGGGGGGGAATCTTATGCATATTGTACCAGCGATAGTCTGCCAGACTGACACCAGGATACCAGCCGTCTGTACAGAGCATTGCTTCTCAGGAGATACCAAGGTGGCGTTATAACTGAATAATACATGCATAATAATATGATGCAGTTTGCTTCCTCGTCCACATTGTACAGAGTTTAGTCGTATGTAAGGGCCCATGTGAATCACCACACAGCTACATTGTCTCACATGCACTATTGACAGAGTGGGGTTAGCTTTCAGACTGATCAGACGTTACAAGTAGTGTGTAGCGCCACCTCTGGCTGTGAGGAGCAACTGCGGCTTCAGAACCTATAGGTTGAATTGACAAACAGTAAAAAAAACATTCAGGCCACATTCTAACCACACACAGATGGAGCCATCTTTATCTTGGCCTTTAATAGGATTAATTGAGCCAAGGCAGTCGCACTTAATCCCCTGCTGTAATGACTTAATCCCCTGCTGTATTGTTCTCTCTGTATTGTATTGCAGCTGAGAACAATAGATGAAGGGTTTATGCTAATAAACCATGGTGTGCCTAGGCGCAGCAGAGAAGCCTAGATAAATGAAGCTCCATCTGTAGTCTGTTTACCAAATAACGCTTCCCCTTTGTATGAAAAATGTAAACATTTTTAAATATTTACTATTTGTGAATGTCATGGAAGATCACCTGCTTTGATGCTTTGTGTGACCTATATATATATATATATATATATATATATATATAAGAAACACGCGGGTTGAAACTTTGTCTCACAACGTTCTGGGTGCCGGGTTAGTCTATAGACCTGTTGCTGATCGTTTTTTTTCTCTTCCTTTCCACAGAGGCAGCCTGCAACCGTAACCCTCCCCCGCTGCCCCCCCACCCTTTGTCTCGTCACCAGAGTGCAGAGGGGAGCCTGCAGCCCCCCTGGCATCCGCTCAGCACCTCCCCCCCAGAGGAACCCTTGGCCAGCAGACCCCCTCCGGAGCCCCCAGGCCCTCAGTACGAGGAGGGGGCACCAGCTGCCGAAGACCAGGAGGAGGCTGCCGTCCGCCTGCAGCAGCTCCAGCCGGGGGGCGCTACCTCAGAGGACACAGGCGATGCCAACGCAGCTTTGAGGGCACGGGCCGTAAACAACCAGTATTCCTTTGTATGAGTGGGGGTTTTAGTGACTTAACGCACATATTTGGAGTATAACCTTTCCTCATTTTGTCCTTGCTCCTGTATCTCCTGCTTTTTGCATCTTGTCTTGATAGTTACGTGATCTCTGAAACCGACACACTAACACGCTCGGCTTGGTTACGCCATGGCTGAGCACAGACCTAGTGTATAGGTCATAGGAAACACTACAGGCCAGTATGACTGGACACACACTGCTGTCTGCACTACCCCTTCTGCTCCAGGTCCGCTGATACACTACACTGCTTGTAGAGGCATGTAAAGCCGTGCAGAGGTTAAATGCACCCTACCTATCCACTCTCCTTATACCGGGCCATAATCTGTTCCTGATTGGCCTCTTTACATTAAATGCCACTAATCCCATGATACTCTAATATCCAGCTCCTCCCTGCCATCTAAATACTTGTCTTTGGTGTAAGCTCCAGCGGCTTGCTCTGGTAAATTACTTATTTACCTTGCCTGGCCATCAGCCATTCTAGAACACTTATATCCCTTCGTATCATCCTCCGTGGAGGTTTACGTGCATTACATTTGCTTTCTGGTGTTATAACCCCCACCCCCCCCCACTCCCCCCATAAGTGCAAATCTGAATATTGTGTCATAAAGGGGGCGCACCAAATGCGTCAGTGACCGGCTGTAATTGCTGGTGGCAAACGGACCACAAGTCCTGATATCAGTTCAGTGAAAATAGAGATCACGCACGGCAATAGGAAAGTGATTCAGAGCCACTGTGGATGCAGCCAGTTAGTGGAATTATCGATTTGCTTGGCAACATCACCAATGCCAAGTAAATGGCCGTTTAAACAGGTGCATAGCGGACGTGGGCCACTTTAAAGGTACGCGGGCTCGACCATTTAGGTACTGAGCAAAAGAATCTGGTGGAAGCCGTAGTGATCTGGGGGGGGGGGGGGAAACAACCCACGGGGGGGGGGGGGGGGGGGGGAGGGGCGGGGCGGGCATTGTGGGCTGCAGTTTATTTGGGGACCAACAATGGGCCTTTTCAGACCACCGGTCACAATATTGCAGTATTTGGGAATGGCTACATTTGGTGGCCCAGTAAATCCGGCATGGCCCACGTCTTCTCTGACCTACACAAGTATTGCTGTAGCTGACGCTACGGGGCATGAATGGACATGAATAATAGGGAGTGAATTAATTGCTTTTTTTCAAGAGATAATGTTTCTGCCTTTTGATATAGATTTGGGGCAGTCGGGGAAAGGAGGTGGGGGGGATGAATTAGACGGTACATAGAATACTGAGGACATTTTAATATTTTGGGGGTGTGGATCCCCTTTACTACAGTTCACATTAGGTACACATGTATGGAAATGGGGTGCTAGAGACGCTATCCTAAAGTATTACAGGCTACTTCTTTCTATGGCCTCGGCTCGCCCCAGGGGGCGCTATGTTATTTTGTTGTTGTTGATTGATGTATAACAGAGAAGGCTTTGTGGTCATTTGCTGCTCTGACCTAACCTGGTACTTGGTCTCGCTGATCAGGGTAGCGTCCCGCGGACTCCAAGGCCGACTACACGCTTTGTTGCCTGGACTAACGTTAACAGTACGATTTAGAGCAGGCATGTCCAAACTGCGGCCCTCCAGCTGTTGAGAAACTACACATCCCAGCATGCCCTGACACAGCTTTAGCATTCTCTGACAGCAAAACTGTGTCAGGGCATGCTGGGATATGTAGTTTCTCAACAGCTGGAGGGCCGCAGTTTGGACATGCCTGGATTAGAGGGTGTGAATGTCCAGCCACTCTACTGAGATTCACTCAAAACATTAACCCTCTCACAGCCTGAACAAACCCTGTGTCTATGTGCTTACCCTTGCAAGAGACGGAAACGCGCAGGTTGCATCACCTCCCTCTCGCCGTATCGAGACAACGCCAGCTCAACCTTCAGTGAGTTGCGGCAGAGCAGTAGTTTTTTTATGTTTGAGTTAGAACATATAGGGAATAGAGGAGGCATGCACCGTTTTGTTCCCCAGAAACTGGTCGTGTACCCGTAGCTGTAACGCGGAAGGCCGCCATTTTGTGGGATGGGCAGACTTGCTTTGAGACTCTTGCTATCTGTCTCACGTCTCCGTGAGGTCTTTAGTTCTTAACGAATTACGGGCTGCACTGTTGTGGATGTTGACCCCGCCCACAAAATGGCCGCTGCCACTTAAATGCATAGGTATGTAACAATGCATAATCAGTCCAACATTTCAATTGGATGTTTAATCTACATTTTGACAAGGGTGTGGGCTGCTTCTTAATTCTGCTCTATCTATGTATGTGTGTGTAAATATATATAATATATATATATATATATAATTCTCCCAATTAAGTAATCCTTTTTTTTTCCTTTTTTATTTATTTTTCTACTGTGTAATAGTGCATATAGGTACTTTTTTTCTTTTTTGTTTCTGCAGCTGTTTTTATTTTATCCGAGGTTTTCTGTTTTGTTTATTTTGCATTTGTAAAACCGTATTTACGTTTAAAAATCTATTTGCCTAAAGTATATCTTTAAATTATTTATTATACAAAATTGTTCGATCGGTTTTTAGATACAAAAAAAGAAAAAAGAAAGGAAAAAAAAAAAGGCGGGGGAAAGAAGGGCAGTTTCTTTCTTCGACATACAAAAAAAATGTATTGTTTAACAAAATTAAAAACACTTAACTACGGTTTTTTTTCCCTTCCGTGTCGCCTTGTGTTTCTTTCACTCTGTATTACGGGAGTCTGTGTGTGACGGCTGTACATTTGGCGTTGGGTTGCGTTGGCGCGGCGTCTCTCACGCCTGAAGATTATGGGATCAAAGTCTGTCCGATTATTCTTAGGCATTGCTTTTAAGACCATACCAGTGACCAGAATTAATTCCAATAATTATTTCTTCTTCGGGTTTCATAGGGTTCCACAGGGATAACATTGGGGTTATAGGTGGGTGGGATCAGGTCCTGGGCAACAAACAGTTAAGCCTTTTCCGACATCCTAGGATGCCTCGGTCCTTCTCCCTATAACCGCGCCTTCATGCTCAGGCAGGTCAGTTTTTTTATGGTTCCAGCAGGAAGCTGGGTGCATCCTTTCACAGGGGGCTACTCTTTTGCAGCGCCAAAGCTTTTTCAATACTTTTTATTTGAGCCTGTTGGTGCCTCGGATCAAGATCCTTCTCTACACCCCGATGTTAATCCTTGTGGAGCCCAGTGTACCCCGCAAAAAGATTTAACAACGGTAAGTACTTACCATAAATCTCGTATTCTTCATTTTACACTGAGCCCATCAGCGTTGTTAGTCTGTCAGACTTCAGCACAGCAGGCTCCGATATATTTTGCAAGGGTTGGGTACGGGATCCCCGACGGTCAGAATGCCGACGGCGGGATCCCGATCGCCAGAATGCCGACAGGGGGGCGAGTGCAACTGTCAGGATTGTAGCATAAAATTCTCTATACCTCAGGATCTGGGCCAAACATGGTCCTCAAGGCACCCCAGTGGTCCAGGTTTTAAGGATAACCAAGCTCGGCCACAGGTGACTTAATTAGTACCTTACTCAGTTTGATTTAACCATCTGTGCGCAGTCATGGATAATCTTAAAACCTGGACCGTAAGGATGACTTGAGGACCGCGTTTGGAAACCTGTGATCTAGCAGGGAGTGCCTGCAAAAAAACAGGGTGTGTTATGACTGTATTTGGGGCGTTTCTAGGCGTGCAACTGCAATCTCCTACGCAGAAATCATGGAGCCAGCGTGCCAGCTACCGTGGCTATTTTGCATAGCCATGGAGGCACTCTGTGAGTCCATGCTCCTTTCTCTAACGTCCTAAGTGGATGCTGGGGACTCCGTAAGGACCATGGGGATTAGCGGCTCCGCAGGAGACTGGGCACAACTATAAAGAAAGCTTTAGGACTACCTGGTGTGCACTGGCTCCTCCCACTAAGACCCTCCTCCAGACTTCAGTTAGAATCTTGTGCCCGGCTGAGCTGGATGCACACTAGGGGCTCTCCTGAGCTCTTAGAAGAAAGTATATTTAGGTTTTTTATTTTACAGTGAGATCTGCTGGCAACAGAGTCACTGCAGCGAGGGACTAAGGGGAGAAGAAGCGAACCTACCTAACAGGTGGTAGTTTGGGCTTCTTAGGCTACTGGACACCATTAGCTCCAGAGGGATCGACCGCAGGACCCGACCTTGGTGTTCGTTCCCGGAGCCGCGCCGCCGTCCCCCTTACAGAGCCTGAAGCAAGAAGTCGGTCCGGAAAATCGGCGGCAGAAGACTTCTGTCTTCACCAAGGTAGCGCACAGCACTGCAGCTGTGCGCCATTGCTCCTCATGTACACCTCACACTCCGGTCACTGATGGGTGCAGGGCGCTGGGGGGGGGTGCCCTGAGGGCAATATATGACACCTTGGCTGGCAAAATATACATCATATATAGCCCTAGAGGCTATATAGATGTAAAATTACCCCTGCCAGTATTACAGAAAAAGCGGGAGAAAGTCTGCCGAAAAGGGGGCGGGGCTTCTCCCTCAGCACACTGGCGCCATTTTTCCCTCACAGTTCCGCTGGAAGGAAGCTTCCTGGCTCTCCCCTGCAGTCTGAATACTACAGAAGGGTAAAAAAGAGAGGGGGGGCACTAAATTTAGGCGCAGTATAGATAATATATAATATATATATATAATATATATATAAAAAAGCAGCTATAGGGAAAACACTCATTAATAGTGGGATCCCAGTGTTATATAGCGCTCTGGTGTGTGCTGGCATACTCTCTCTGTCTCCCCAAAGGGCTTTGTGGGGTCCTGACCTCTGTCAGAGCATTCCCTGTGTGTTTGCGGTGTGTCGGTACGGCTGTGTCGACATGTTTGATGAGGAGGCTTATGTGGAGGCAGAGCAGATGCCTGTAAATGTGATGTCACCCCCTGCGGGGTCGACACCTGAGTGGATGGTGCTGTGGAAGGAATTACGTGATAGTGTCGACTCCTTACATAAAAGGTTTGATGACATACCAAATGTGGGACAGCCGGCTTCTCAGCCTGTGTCTGCCCAGGCGTCTCAAAAACCGTCAGGGGCTCTAAAACGCCCGCTCCCTCAGATGGTTGACACAGATGTCGACACGGATACTGACGCCAGTGTCAACGACGAAGAGACTAATGTAACTTCCAGTAGGGCCACACGTTACATGATTGAGGCAATGAAAAATGTGTTGCACATTTCTGATGTTACCCCCGGTACCACAAAAAAGGGTATAATGTTTGGAGAGAGAAAACTACCAGTAGCTTTTCCTCCATCTGAAGAGTTAAATGAAGTGTGTGAAGAAGCGTGGGCTTCCCCTGATAAAAAGATGGTAATTTCTAAGAGGTTACTAATGGCGTACCCTTTCCCGCCAGAGGATAGGTCACGCTGGGAAACATCCCCTAGGGTGGATAAAGCGCTCACACGCTTGTCAAAGAAGGTGGCACTACCGTCTCCGGATACGGCCGCCCTGAAGGAATCTGCTCATAGAAAGCAGGAGGCTATCCTGAAATCTATATATACACACACAGGTGTTATACTGAGACCGGCTATTGCTTCAGCCTGGATGTGCAGTGCTGCTGCTGCGTGGTCAGATTCCCTGTCAGAAAATATAGATACCCTAGACAGGGACACTATTTTGCTAAACATAGAGCATATAAAAAGACGCACTTTTTTACATGAGGGATGCACAGAGGGATATTTGCCGGCTGGCATCCAAAATTAGTGCAATGTCCATTTCTGCCAGGAGAGGGTTATGGACTCGACAGTGGACAGGTGATGCAGATTCCAAACGACACATGGAAGTTCTGCCTTATAAGGGTGAGGAATTGTTCGGGGATGGTCTCTCGGACCTCGTTTCCACAGCAACAGCTGGGAAGTCTACATTTCTCTGACGTCCTAGTGGATGCTGGGAACTCCGTAAGGACCATGGGGAATAGCGGCTCCGCAGGAGACTGGGCACATCTAAAGAAAGCTTTAGGACTATCTGGTGTGCACTGGCTCCTCCCCCTATGACCCTCCTCCAAGCCTCAGTTAGATTTTTGTGCCCGACCGAGCAGGGTGCAATCTAGGGGGCTCTCCTGAGCTTCTTAGATAAAAGTTAGTTTTAGGTTTTTTATTTTCAGTGAGACCTGCTGGCAACAGGCTCACTGCATCGAGGGACTAATGGGAGAAGAAGCGAACCTGCCTGCTTGCAGCCAGCTTGGGCTTCTTAGGCTACTGGACACCATTAGCTCCAGAGGGATCGAACACAGGCCCAGCCTCGGAGTCCGGTCCCAGAGCCGCGCCGCCGGCCCCCTTACAGAGCCAGAAGCAAGAAGAGGTCCGGAAAATCGGCGGCAGAAGACATCAGTCTTCATCAAGGTAGCGCACAGCACTGCAGCTGTGCGCCATTGCTCCTCATGCACACCTCACACTGCGGTCACTGATGGGTGCAGGGCGCTGGGGGGGGGGCGCCCTGAGCAGCAATATTAACACCTTGGCTGGCAAAAATATATCACATATAACCCCCAGGGCTATATGGATGTACATTAACCCCTGCCAGAATCCATAAAAATGCGGGAGAAAAGTCCGCGAAAAAGGGGCGGAGCTATCTCCTTCAGCACACTGGCGCCATTTTTCCCTCACAGCTCCGTTGGAGGGAAGCTCCCTGGCTCTCCCCTGCAGTTACTACACTACAGAAAGGGTTAAAAAGAGAGGGGGGGGGGGGCACAATTTAGGCGCAGTATATAATATATATGCAGCTATAAGGGAAAACACTTTTTTATAGGTGCTATCCCTGTGATATATAGCGCCCTGGTGTGTGCTGGCATACTCTCCCTCTGTCTCCCCAAAGGGCTTTGTGGGGTCCTGTCCTCTATCAGAGCATTCCCTGTGTGTGTGCTGTGTGTCGGTACGGCTGTGTCGACAGGTATGTGGAGGATAATGAGGTGGAGGCGGAGCGAATGCCTGTAAATATGTTGTCACCCCCTGCGGGGTCGACACCGGTGTGGTTGAACTTATGGAAGGATTACGTGAAAGTGTCAACTCCTTACATAAAAGGTCGACGACACGGAACAGCTGGCTACTCAGCTTGTGCCTGTTCCAGCGTCTCAAATGTCATGGGGGGCTCTAAAATCGCCCGCTACCTCAGATAACAGACACAGATGTCGACACGGATACTGACTCCAGTGTCGACATCGATGAGACTGGTGTACCCTCCAAATAGGTCCACCCGTTACAGGATTGAGGCAATGAAAAATGTATTACACATTTATGATTATACCCCAGGTACCACATAAAAGGGTATTGTGTTTGGTGAGAGAAAACTATTAGTAGTTTCTCTAACGTCCTAGTGGATGCTGGGGACTCCATCAGGACCATGGGGATTAGCGGCTCCGCAGGAGACGGGGCACAAAAATAAAGCTTTAGGATCAGGTGGTGTGCACTGGCTCCTCCCCCTATGACCCTCCTCCAAGCCTCAGTTAGGTTTTTGTGCCCGTCCGAGCAGGGTGCAATCTAGGTGGCTCTCCTAAAGAGCTGCTTAGAAAAAGTTTTTAGGTTTTTTATTTTCAGTGAGTCCTGCTGGCAACAGGCTCACTGCATCGAGGGACTTAGGGGAGAGAAGTGAACTCACCTGCGTGCAGGATGGATTGGCTTCTTAGGCTACTGGACACCATTAGCTCCAGAGGGAGTCGGAACACAGGTCTCACCCTGGGGTTCGTCCCGGAGCCGCGCCGCCGACCCCCCTTGCAGATGCCGAAGATGGAAGAGGTCCAGAAGCAGGCGGCAGAAGACTCTTCAGTCTTCCTGAGGTAGCGCACAGCACTGCAGCTGTGCGCCATTGTTGTCAGCACACTTCACACAGCGGTCACGGAGGGTGCAGGGCGTTGGGGGGGCGCCCTGGGCAGCAATATATAATACCTTTTTTATGGCTAAAAATACATCACATATAGCCCTTTGAGGCTATATGGATGTATTTAACCCCTGCCAGATCTCACAGATTCCGGAGAAGAGCCCGCCGAAATAGGGGGCGGGGCTTATTCTCCTCAGCACACAGCGCCATTTTCCTGCTCAGCTCCGCTGTGAGGAAGGCTCCCAGGACTCTCCCCTGCACTGCACTACAGAAACATGGTAAAACAGAGAGGGGGGGCACTTTTTTTGGCGATATTACTATATTTAAGCTGCTATAAGGATACAACACTTATATAGGGTTGTTCCCATATATATTATAGCGCTTGGGTGTGTGCTGGCAAACTCTGCCTCTGTCTCCCCAAAGGTCTAGTGGGGTCCTGTCTTCAATAGAGCATTCCCTGTGTGTCTGCTGTGTGTCGGTACGTGTGTGTCGACATGTATGAGGACGATGTTGGTGTGGAGGCGGAGCAATTGCCAGTAATGGTGATGTCACCCCCTAGGGAGTCGACACCGGAATGGATGGCTTTGTTTATGGAATTACGTGATAATGTCAGCACATTACAAAAATCAGTTGACGACATGAGACGGCCGTCAAACCAGTTGGTACCTGCCCAGGCGTCTCAGACACCGTCAGGGGCTGTAAAACGCCCTTTACCTCAGTCGGTCGATACAGACCCAGACACGGACACTGAATCTAGTGTCGACGGTGAAGAAACAAACGTATTTTCCAGTAGGGCCACATGTTATATGATCACGGCAATGAAGGAGACTTTGCATATCTCTGATACTACAAGTACCATAAAAAGGGGTATTATGTGGGGGGTGAAAAAACTACCTGTAGTTTTTCCTGAATCAGAGGAATTGAATGATGTATGTGATGAAGCGTGGGTTAACCCAGATAGAAAAGGGCTAATTTCTAAAAAGTTATTGGCATTATACCCTTTCCCGCCAGAGGTTAGGGCGCGCTGGGAAACACCCCCTAAGGTGGATAAGGCGCTCACACGCTTATCAAAACAAGTGGCGTTACAGTCTCCTGATACGGCCGCCCTCAAGGATCCGGCTGATAGGAGGCTGGAAACTACTCTAAAAAGTATATACACACATACTGGTGTTATACTGCGACCAGCCATCGCCTCAGCCTGGATGTGCAGTGCTGGAGTGGTCTGGTCGGATTCCCTGACTGAAAATATTGATACCCTGGATAGGGACAGTATTTTACAGACTTTAGAGCAATTAAAGGATGCTTTTCTTTATATGCGAGATGCTCAGAGGGATATTTGCACTCTGGCATCGAGAGTAAGTGCGATGTCCATATCTGCCAGAAGAAGTTTATGGACACGACAGTGGTCAGGTGATGCGGATTCCAAACGGCATATGGAAGTATTGCCGTATAAAGGGGAGGAATTATTTGGCGTCGGTCTATCGGATTTGGTGGCCACGGCAACTGCCGGGAAATCCACCTTTTTACCTCAGACCCCCTCCCAACAGAAAAAGACACCGTCTTTTCAACCGCAGTCCTTTCGGTCCTATAAGAACAAGCGGGCAAAAGGACAGTCATATCTGCCCCGAGGCAGAGGAAAGGGTAAGAGAGGGCAGCAGGCAGCCCCTTCCCAGGAACAGAAGCCCTCCGCGGGTTCTGCAAAGCCCTCAGCATGACGCTGGGGCTTTACAAGCGGACTCAGGAGCGGTGGGGGGTCGACTCAAGAATTTCAGCGCGCAGTGGGCTTGCTCACAGGTGGACCCCTGGATCCTGCAGGTAGTATCTCAGGGTTACAGGTTGGAATTCGAGAAGTCTCCCCCTCGCCGGTTCCTAAAGTCTGCTTTGCCAACGTCTCCCTCAGACAGGGCGACGGTATTGGAAGCCATTCACAAGCTGTTTTCTCAGCAGGTGATAGTCAAGGTACCCCTCCTACAACAGGGAAAGGGGTATTACTCCACGCTATTTGTGGTACCGAAGCCGGACGGCTCGGTAAGACCTATTCTAAATCTGAAATCTTTGAACCTGTACATACAAAAATTCAAGTTCAAGATGGAATCACTCAGAGCAGTGATAGCGAATCTGGAAGAAGGGGACTTTATGGTGTCCCTGGACATAAAAGATGCTTACCTACATGTCCCAATTTGCCCTTCACATCAAGGGTACCTCAGGTTCGTGGTGCAAAACTGTCATTATCAGTTTCAGACGCTGCCGTTTGGATTGTCCACGGCACCTCGGGTCTTTAACAAGGTAATGGCCGAAATGATGATTCTTCTGCGAAGAAGAGGCGTATTAATTATCCCTTACTTGGACGATCTCCTGATAAGGGCAAGGTCCAGAGAACAGCTGGAGGACGGAGTAGCACTAACCCAAGTAGTGCTGCAACAACACGGGTGGATTCTGAATTTCCCAAAATCTCAGTTGACCCCGACAACACGTCTGCTGTTCCTGGGAATGATTCTGGACACGGTTCAGAAAAAGGTGTTTCTTCCGGAGGAGAAAGCCAAGGAGTTATCCGAACTTGTCAGGTACCTCCTAAAACCAGGAAAAGTGTCTGTGCATCAATGCACAAGAGTCCTGGGAAAGATGGTGGCTTCTTACGAAGCAATCCCATTCGGCAGATTCCACGCACGAACTTTTCAGTGGGATCTGCTGGACAAATGGTCCGGATCGCATCTGCAGATGCATCAGCGGATAACCTTATCGCCACGGACAAGGGTGTCTCTTCTGTGGTGGTTGCAGAGTGCTCATCTGTTAGAAGGCCGCAGATTCGGCATACAGGACTGGGTCCTGGTGACCACGGATGCCAGTCTGAGAGGCTGGGGAGCGGTCACACAGGGAAGAAACTTCCAGGGAGTATGGTCAAGCCTGGAGATGTCTCTTCACATAAATATACTGGAGCTAAGAGCGATTTACAATGCTCTAAGCCTAGCAAAACCCCTGCTTCAGGGTCAGCCGGTGTTGATCCAGTCAGACAACATCACGGCAGTCGCCCACGTAAACAGACAGGGCGGCACAAGAAGCAGGAGAGCAATGGCAGAAGCTGCAAGGATTCTTCGCTGGGCGGAAGATCATGTGATAGCACTGTCAGCAGTGTTCATTCCGGGAGTGGACAACTGGGAAGCAGACTTCCTCAGCAGACACGATCTACACCCGGGAGAGTGGGGACTTCATCCAGAAGTCTTCCACATGATTGTGAACCGTTGGGAAAAACCAAAGGTGGATATGATGGCGTCTCGCCTCAACAAAAAACTGGACAGGTATTGCGCCAGGTCAAGAGACCCTCAGGCAATAGCTGTGGACGCTCTGGTAACACCGTGGGTGTTCCAGTCAGTGTATGTGTTTCCTCCTCTGCCTCTCATACCCAAAGTACTGAGAATCATACGGCAAAGGGGAGTAAGAACGATACTCGTGGCTCCGGATTGGCCAAGAAGAACTTGGTACCCGGAACTTCAGGAGATGCTCACGGAAAATCCGTGGCCTCTACCTCTAAGACGGGACCTGATTCAGCAGGGACCGTGTCTATTTCAAGACTTACCGCGGCTGCGTTTGACGGCGTGGCGGTTGAACGCCGAATTCTAAGGGAAAAAGGCATTCCAGAAGAGGTCATTCCTACACTGGTTAAAGCCAGGAAGGAGGTGACTGCACAACATTATCACCGCATTTGGAGAAAATATGTTGCGTGGTGCGAGGCCAGGAAGGCCCCCACGGAGGAATTTCAATTGGGTCGATTCCTACATTTCCTGCAAACAGGATTGTCTATGGGCCTCAAGTTGGGGTCCATTAAGGTTCAAATTTCGGCCCTGTCGATTTTCTTCCAGAAAGAATTGGCTTCAGTTCCTGAAGTCCAGACTTTTGTAAAAGGAGTACTACATATACAGCCCCCGGTTGTGCCCCCAGTGGCTCCGTGGGACCTTAATGTAGTTTTGGATTTTCTCAAATCCCATTGGTTTGAGCCACTCAAATCGGCGGATTTGAAATATCTTACATGGAAAGTAACCATGCTACTGGCCCTGGCTTCAGCCAGGAGAGTGTCAGAATTGGCGGCTTTATCGTATAAAAGCCCATATCTGATTTTCCATTCGGACAGGGCAGAACTGCGGACGCGTCCTCATTTTCTGCCTAAGGTGGTGTCAGCGTTTCACCTGAACCAGCCTATTGTGGTGCCTGCGGCTACTAGCGATTTGGAGGATTCCAAGTTGCTGGACGTTGTCAGGGCATTGAAAATATATATTTCAAGGACGGCTGGAGTCAGAAAATCTGACTCGCTGTTTATACTGTATGCACCCAACAAGCTGGGTGCTCCTGCTTCTAAGCAGACGATTGCTCGTTGGATTTGTAGCACAATTCAACTTGCACATTCTGTGGCAGGCCTGCCACAGCCTAAATCTGTCAAGGCCCATTCCACAAGGAAGGTGGGCTCATCCTGGGCGGCTGCCCGAGGGGTCTCGGCATTACAACTCTGCCGAGCAGCTACGTGGTCGGGGGAGAACACGTTTGTAAAATTCTACAAATTTGATACCCTGGCTAAAGAGGACCTGGAGTTCTCTCATTCGGTGCTGCAGAGTCATCCGCACTCTCCCGCCCGTTTGGGAGCTTTGGTATAATCCCCATGGTCCTGACGGAGTCCCCAGCATCCACTAGGACGTTAGAGAAAATAAGATTTTACTTACCGATAAATCTATTTCTCGTAGTCCGTAGTGGATGCTGGGCGCCCATCCCAAGTGCGGATTGTCTGCAATACTTGTACATAGTTATTGTTACAAAAAATCGGGTTGTTCTTGTTGTGAGCCGTCTGTTCAGAGGCTCCTACGTTGTCATACTGTTAACTGGGTTCAGATCACAAGTTGTACGGTGTGATTGGTGTGGCTGGTAGGAGTCTTACCCGGGATTCAAAATCCTTCCTTATTGTGTACGCTCGTCCGGGCACAGTATCCTAACTGAGGCTTGGAGGAGGGTCATAGGGGGAGGAGCCAGTGCACACCACCTGATCCTAAAGCTTTATTTTTGTGCCCTGTCTCCTGCGGAGCCGCTAATCCCCATGGTCCTGACGGAGTCCCCAGCATCCACTACGGACTACGAGAAATAGATTTATCGGTAAGTAAAATCTTATTTTTTCCTGCATCTGAGAAATTAAATGAGGTGTGTGAGGAAGAGTGGTCTTCCCCCGGTAAGAAATTGATAATTTCTACAACGGTTATTGGCAGCGTACCCTTTCCCGCCAGAGGATAGGTCACGCGGGGAAACACCCCATAGGGTAGATACAGCGCTTACACGCTTATCAGAAAAGGTGGCAGTACCGTCTCCGGGTACGGCCGCCCTGAAGGAACCTGCTGATAGAAAGCAGGAGGTTACCCTATAAGATATGGTCACACACTAGGGCATTATATTGCGAGCAGCCGTTGCTTCGGCATGGATGTGCAGTGCTCCCGCTGCGTGGTCAGATTCCCTGTCGGAAAATAACTATGGATAGGGACAATATTTTGCTGAAAATAGAGCATATAAAAGACGTGGTCTTATACATGCGTGATGCACAGAGGGATATTTGCCGGCTGGCATCAAAAATAAGCGCTAGGTCCATTGCCGCCAGACGGGGGTTATGGACTTGGCAATGGTCAGGCGATGCCGACTCGAATCGGCACATGGAAGTTGCCCTATAAGGGGGTAAAACTGTTTGGGGATAGTTTTTCAGACCTCGTTTCCACAGCTACTGCTGGGAAATTGATTTTTTTGCCACAGGCTACCCCACAACAAAAGAAAGCACCGTATCATCAAGTACAGTCCTTTCGGCCCCAGAAAAGCAAGACGGCTAGAGGCTCATCCTTTCTGCCGAGAGGCAAAGGTAGAGGAAAAAGCTGCAACACACAGCTAGTTCCCAAGAGCAGAAGTCCTCCCTGCATCCGGTAGGTCCACAGCATGGTGCTGGGGCTGCTCAGGCGGACCCGGGTACGGTGGGGGCCCGTCTCAGATATTTCAGCGGACAGTGGGCTCTCTCACATGGATCCCTGTGTCCTTCAAGTAGTATCTCAGGGGTACAGGCTGGAGTTCGAGACGTTCTTCCCCCCGCCGTTTCCTAAAATCTGCCTTACCGGCACCTCCCTCTGCCAGGGAGACGGTGTTGGTGGATATTCAACACTATAATCACAACAAGTGATTGTCAAGGTGCCCCTCCTTCAGCAAGGAAGGGGGTTACTATTCCACAGTGGTTGTGGTACCGCAACGGTTCGGTGAGACCCATCTTGAAATTAAAATACTTGAACCTTTATATCAGAAGATTCAAGTTCAAGATGGAATCGCTCAGGGCGGTTATTACGAGCCTGGACGAGGGGGATTACAGGGTCTCCCTGGACATCAAGGATGCGTACCTGCATGTCCCCATTTACCCCCCTCACCAGGAGTACCTCAGATATGTGGTACAGGACTGTCACTATCAGTTCCAGACGCGGCCGTTGGAGTTGTCCACGGCACCGAAGGTCTTTACCTAGGTAATGGCCGAAGTGATGATACTCCTTCGCAAGAAGGAAGTTTTTATTATCCCGTACTTGGACGATCTCCTGATAAAGGCGAGGTCCAAAGAACAGTTGGTAGTGGGGGTAGCACTCTCTCGGGAAGTGCTACAACAGCACGACTGGATTCTCAATATTCCAAAGTCACAGCTGGTCCCGACGACACGTCTTCTGTTCCTGGGAATGTTTCTGAACGCAGACCAGAAAAGAGTGTTTCTTCCAGTGGAAAAAGCCGAGGAGTTGTCATCTCTAGTCAGAGACATCCTAAAACCAGGACAGGTGTCGGTACATCAATGCACACGAGTCCTGGGAAAAATGGTAGCTTCGTACGAAGCATAATTCCATTTGGAAGACTCCACGCAAGGACGTTCCAGTGGGACCTGTGGGACTAATGGTCCGGGTCCCATCTACAGATACAACAGCGGATAACCCTGTCAGCAAGAAACAGGGTGTCGCTGCTGTGGTGGCTGCAGAGGGCTCATCTACTAGAGGGCCGCAGATTCGGAATACAGGACTGGGTCCTGGTGACCACGGATGCCAGCCTTCGGGGCTGGGGTGCAGTCACACAGGGAAGAAATTTCCAAGGAGATTTCGCTTCACATAAATATTCTGCAGCTAAGGGCCATTTACAATGCCCTAAGCCAAGCAAGGCCCCTGCTTCAGAACCAGCCGGTACTGATCCAATCAGACGACATCACGGCGGTCGCCCATGTAAACAGACAGGGCGGCACAAGAAGCAGGATGGCGATGGCAGAAGCCACAAGGATTCTCCGATGGGCGACCTACACCCAGGAGAATGGGGACTTCATCCAGAAGTTTTCCAAATGCGGGTAAACCGTTGGGAATGACCACGGGTGGACATGATGGCGTCCCGCCTCAACAAGAAGTTGAAAAGATATTGCGCCAGGTCAAGGGACCCTCAGGCGATCGCTGGGGACGCTCTAGTGACACCGTGGGTGTACCAGTCGGTTTATGTGTCTCCTCCTCTACCTCTCATACCCAAGGTACTGAGAATATTAAGAAGGCGAGGAGTGAAAACCATACTCGGGGTTCCGGATTGGCCATGAAGAGCTTGGTACCCGGAACTTCAAGAGATGCTGGCAGAGGACCCTTGGCCTCTGCCGCTCAGACAAGACCTGCTGCAGCAGGGACCCTGTCTGTTCCAAGACTTACCGCGGCTGCGTTTGACGGCATGGCGGTAGAACACCGGATCCTAAAGGAAAAGGGTATTCCGAAGGAAGTCATCCCTACCCTGATCATAGCCAGGAAGGATGTCACCGTAAGACATTATCGCCGCGTTTGGCGAAAATTTGTTGCTTGGTGGGAGGCCATGAAGGCCCCGACGGAGGAATTTCAACTATGTCGATTCCTGCACTTCCTGCAAGCAGGGGTGACGTTTGGGCCTCAAATTGGGGTCCATCAAGGTCCAGATTTCGGCTCTGTCGATTTTCTTCCAGAAAGAACTGGCTTCACTGCCTGAAGTTCAGACTTTGGTTAAAGGAGTACTACATATTCAGCCTCCTTTTGTGCCTCCTGTGGCACTTTTTGGATCTCAACGTGGTGTTGGATTTCCTAAAGTCGCATTGGTTGAGCCACTTAAAACCATGGAGCTAAAGTATCTCGCGTGGAAAGTGGTCATGCTGTTGGCCTTGGCCAGGCGTGTGTCAGAATTGGCGGCTTTGTCATGTAAAAGGCCTTATCTGATTTTCTATATGGATAGGGCAGAGTTGAGGACTCGTCCTCAGTTTCTCCCGAAGGTGGTCTCAGGTTTTCACTTGAACCAACCTATTGTGGTGCCTGCGGCTACTGGGGACTTGGAGGATTCCAAGTTGCTGGACGTAGTCAGGGCCCTGAAAATTTTATTTTTCCAGGACGGCTGGAGTCAGGAAAACTGACTCGCTGTTTATCCTGATGGCACCCAACAAGCTGGGTGCTCCTGCTTCTAAGCAGTCTATTGCGCGCTGGATTTGTAGCATTATTCAGCTGGCGCATTCTGCGGTAGGATTACCGCAGCCTAAATCAATAAAAGCCCATTCCACAAGGACGGTGGGCTCATCTTGGGCGGCTGCCCGAGGGGTCTCGGCTTTACAACTTTGCCGAGCAGCTACTTGGTCAGGGGCAAACACGTTTGCAAAATTCTACGAATTTGATACCCTGGCTGAGGAGGACCTGGAGTTCTCTCATTCGGTGCTGCAGAGTCATCCGCACTCTCCCGCCCGTTTGGGAGCTTTGGTATAATCCCCATGGTCCTTACGGAGTTCCCAGCATCCACTAGGACGTCAGATAAAATAAGAATTTACTTACCGATAATTCTATTTCTCGTAGTCCGTAGTGGATGCTGGGCGCCCATCCCAAGTGCGGATTGTCTGCAATACTATTACATAGTTATTGTTAACTAATCGGGTTCTTGTTGTGAGCCATCTATTCAGAGGCTCCTCTGTTATCATGCTGTTAACTGGGTTTCATATCACAAGTTGTACGGTGTGATTGGTGTGGCTGGTATGAGTCTTACCCGGGATTCAAAATCCTTCCTTATTGTGTACGCTCGTCTGGGCACAGTATCCTAACTGAGGCTTGGAGGAGGGTCATAGGGGGAGGAGCCAGTGCACACCAGATAGTCCTAAAGCTTTCTTTAGATGTGCCCAGTCTCCTGCGGAGCCGCTATTCCCCATGGTCCTTACGGAGTTCCCAGCATCCACTACGGACTACGAGAAATAGAATTATCGGTAAGTAAATTCTTATTTTTTACCCCATGTTCCCTCACAACCAAAGAAAGCACCGTATTATCAGGTACAGTCCTTTCGGCCCAATAGGGGCAAGCGGGTTAAAGGCGCGTCCTTTCTGCCCAGAGGCAGAGGTAGAGGGAAAAAGCTGCAGCATACAGCCAGTTCCCAGGAGCAAAAGTCCTCCCCCGCTTCCTCTAAGTCCACAGCATGACGCTGGGGCTCCACAGGCGGAGCCAGGTACGGTGGGGGCCCATCTCAAATATTTCAGCAATCAGTGGGCTCGCTCACGGGTGGATCCCTGGATCCTTCAAGTAGTATCTCAGGGGTACAAACTGGAATTCGAGACGTCTCCCCCCCGCCGTTTCCTCAAATCTGCCCTGCCAACCACTCCCTCAGGCAGGGAGGCAGTGTTACAGGCAATTCAAAAGCTGTATTCACAACAAGTGATAGTAAAGGTACCTCTACTTCAACAAGGAAGGGGTTACTATTCCACAATGTTTGTGGTACCGAAACCGGACGGTTCCGTGAGACCCATTTTAAATTTGAAATCCTTGAACACGTATATAAAAAAATTCAAGTTCAAGATGGAATCGCTCAGGGCGGTTATTGCAAGCCTGGACGAGGGAGACTACATGGTATCGCTGGACATCAAGTATGCTTACCTACATGTCCCCATTTGCCATCCTCACCAGGAGTACCTCAGGTTTGTGGTACAAGATTGTCATTACCAATTCCAGATGTTGCCGTTCGGTCTCTCCACGGCTCCGAGGGTCTTTACCAAGGTAATGGCGGAAATGATGATACTCCTTCGAAGGAAGGGAGTTTTAATTATCCCGTACTTGGACGATCTCCTGATAAAGGCGAGGTCCAGAGAGCAGTTGTTGGTAGGGGTAGCACTATCTCGGGAAGTGCTACAACACCACGGCTGGATTCTAAATATTCCAAAGTCTCAGCTGATCCCTACGACACGCCTGCTGTTCCTAGGGATGGTTCTGGACACAGAACAGAGAAAAGTGTTTCTCCCGGAGGAGAAGGCCAAGGAGCTGTCATCTCTAGTCAGAGGCCTCCTAAAACCAAAACAGGTGTCTGTGCATCATTGCACGCGGATCCTGGGAAAAATGGTAGCTTCCTACGAAGCGATTCCATTCGGCAGGTTTCATGCAAGAACCTTTCAGTGGGACCTGTTGGACAAGTGGTCCGGATTGCATCTTCAGATGCATCGTCTGATAACCCTGTCTCCAAGGACAAGGGTGTCTCTGCTGTGGTGGCTGCAGAGTGCTCATCTTCAAGAGGGCCGCAGATTCGGCATACGGGACTGGGTCCTGGTGACCACGGATGCCAGCCTTCGAGGCTGGGGAGCAGTCACACAGGGAAGAAACTTCCAAGGACTATGGTCAAGTCAGGAGACTTCCCTGCACATAAATATTCTGGAACTAAGGGCCATTTACAATGCCCTAAGTCAGGCAAAACCCCTGCTTCAAAACCAGCCGGTACTGATCCAGTCAGACAACATCACGGCGGTCGCCCATGTAAATCGACAGGGCGGCACGAGAAGCAGGACGGCGATGGCAGATGCCACAAGGATTCTCCGATGGGCGGAAAATCACGTGTTAGCACTGTCAGCAGTGTTCATTCCGGGAGTGGACAACTGGGAAGCAGACTTCCTCAGCAGGCACGACCTCCACCCGGGAGAGTGGGGACTTCATCCAGAAGTCTTTCAAATGATTGTAAACCAGTGGGAAAAACCACAGGTGGACATGATGGCGTCCCGCCTAAACAAAAAGCTAGAAAAATATTGCGCCAGGTCAAGAGACCCGCAGGCGATAGCTGTGGACGCTCTGGTAACACCGTGGGTGTACCGATCGGTTTATGTGTTCCCTCCTCTTCCTCTCATACCAAAGGTACTGAGGATAATAAGGAGAAGAGGAGTAAGAACTATACTCATTGTTCCGGATTGGCCAAGAAGAGCGTGGTATCCGGAACTTCAAGAAATTATGTCGGAGGACCCATGGCCTCTACCGCTCAGACAAGACCTGCTGCAGCAGGGGCCCTGTCTGTTCCAAGACTTACCGCGGCTGCGTTTGACGGCATGGCAGTTGAACACCGGATCCTGAAGGAAAAGGGCATTCCGGAGGAAGTCATTCCTACGCTGATAAAAGCTAGGAAAGAAGTCACCGCAAACCATTATCACCGCATATGGCGAAAATATGTTGCGTGGTGTGAGGCCAGGAAGGCTCCAACGGAAGAGTTTCAGCTGGGCCGGTTCCTGCACTTCCTACAGTCAGGGGTGACTGGGGCCTTAAATTGGGTTCCATTAAGGTCCAGATTTCGGCTCTCGATTTTCTTCCAGAGAGAATTGGCTTCACTACCTGAAGTTCAGACTTTTGTTAAGGGAGTGCTGCATATTCAGCCCCCTTTTGTGCCTCCAGTGGCACCTTGGGATCTCAACGTGGTGTTGGATTTCCTAAAGTCACATTGGTTTGAGCCACTGAAAACCGTGGATTTGAAATATCTCACGTGGAAAGTGGTCATGTTGTTGGCCTTGGCGTCGGCCAGGCGTGTTTCAGAATTGGCGGCTTTGTCATGTAGAAGCCCTTATCTGATTTTCCATATGGATAGGGCAGAATTGAGGACTCGTCCCCAGTTTCTCCCCAAAGTGGTATCAGCTTTTCATCTGAACCAACCTATCGTGGTGCCTGCGGCTACAAATGACTTGGAGGCTTCCAAGTTGTTGGATGTAGTCAGGGCCCTAAAAATGTATGTTTCCAGGACAGCTGGAGTCAGAAAGACTGACTCGCTCTTTATCCTGTATGCGCCCAACAAGTTGGGTGCACCTGCTTCAAAGCAGACTATTGCTCGCTGGATCTGTAGTACGATTCAGCTTGCACATTTTGCGGCTGGACTGCCGCATCCAAAATCAGTAAAAGCCCTGGCTGAGGAGGACCTTGAGTTCTCTCATTCGGTGCTGCAGAGTCATCCGCACTCTCCCGTCCGTTTGGGAGCTTTGGTATAATCCCCATGGTCCTTACGGAGTCCCCAGCATCCACTTAGGACGTTAGAGAAAATAAGAATTTACTCACCGGTAATTCTATTTCTCATAGTCCTAGTGGATGCTGGGCGCCCATCCCAAGTGCGGATTGTCTGCAATACTTGTATATAGTTATTGCTTAACTAAAGGGTTATTGTTGAGCTATCTGTTGAGAGGCTCAGTTGTTATCATACTGTTAACTGGGTATTGTATCACGAGTTATACGGTGTGATTGGTGTGGCTGGTAAGAGTCTTACCCGGGATTCAAAATCCTTCCTAATTGTGTCAGCTCTTCCGGGCACAGTATCCTAACTGAAGTCTGGAGGAGGGTCATAGTGGGAGGAGCCAGTGCACACCAGTAGTCTAAAAGCTTTCTTTATAGTTGTGCCCAGTCTCCTGCGGAGCCGCTAATCCCCATGGTCCTTACGGAGTCCCCAGCATCCACTACGGACTATGAGAAATAGAATTACCAGTGAGTAAATTCTTATTTGCGTCTGCAGGCCGGTTGTGACGTAGTACACAGTTGCTGAGCATGTTGCGATGCCTCGCAGTTCCGTCACTGAAAAAGCTGCAGAGTTGGCATTGCGACTGCATCTGAATAAGGCCCCATATCGTGACTTTTCAGACGATACTTTTTTTTGTCAAGACTGACCAATCGGATAATCGGAGTGTGTGTGTTCAGGCATGATTTTCATGATTTATTGCCAAAACGATCATTCCTACACACAATACAATAAAAAAAAGTCTGATCATCCGATTATTGCGCAAGTACTTTGTAACCTGAGGGTCATTCATGACCGATGGTCACACAGCTCATCCGATGCTGCATCTTCAGATTACAGAAGCCGGCAGGAGGCATCTACTTACACAAGGCACCTCCTATGGTATTGGCATAATTTCATACAGCAGCTGCGTCCAAATAGGGAGCTGCTGTGCGAACTGCGCTCAGCTCTGAATGAGGCTCATAATCTGCAATTTTCTTCACTCCTCCATGGCAAGAATGTTCAACGCATAATGCCTTGCAAACATGATGTGAGGAGGGGAATGGAGGCAGCAGGAAGCCACAGACTGAGAGTTATATAGTGGGAGGAGCAGAGCCCCAGCAGCACAGAGTATATCAGGAGATGAGTGATGTGTCAGTGAGGACAGGGCTGCATGTGACAGGGGCAGTGACATGATGTGAGGAGGGGAATGGAGGCAGCAGGAAGCCGCCGACTGAGAGTTCTATAGTGGGAGGAGCAGGGTCACCAGCAGCACAGAGTATATCAGGAGATGAGTGATGTGTCAGTGAGGACAGGGCTGCATGTGACAGGGGCAGTAACATGATGTGAGGAGGGGAATGGAGGCAGCAGGAAGCCGCAGACTGAGAGTTATATAGTGGGAGGAGCAGGGTATCCAGCAGCACAGAGTATATCAGGAGATGAGTGATGTGTCAGTGAGGATAGGGCTGCATGTGACAGGGGCAGTGGCATGATGTGAGGAGGGGAATGGAGGCAGCAGGAAGCCACAGACTGAGAGTTATATAGTGGGTGTCACGATCCGGGTGTCTGGTCGCCATTTTCTGCTAGTTAGGTGTCTCCTGAGATTGGCTTAGCGTGCCAGGCTTGGGTCATAACTGTGTTTTGGGTACATTTCATTGTTATGTTACCTACAGTGCCGGCTCAGCGGTCTTCTTAGTGTATTCACCTGGCTTGGTGTGGCGCTCTCTGGCCGTCGCCGCCGCTGCACCCGTGGTCCAGCCGCATGGAGACTGAGTGTGGCGTTCCTTGTGAACCGCGGCCGCTGCTGTCATCCCTGTGGCCGCTGTATCTGCAGCGTGGAGTCTTCTGTTGCCGCGGCCTCTGACGCCATTATTGTTTGGCACATGGTTCTTTTCCCCTTCAAGCTCTGTTCATGGGCGCAGCCATGTTGGATAAGATCACATGTCAAGTCTTTCACCAATCCGCAGCGCTGCTGGTGCCTGTGTCAAGTTGTCAGCCAATGCCTGTTCACCAGTGGGTATAAATATCCTGTCCCTGCTCCCAGGAAATTGTCAGCGCTTCAATTGTCTCCCAGTCTGCAGGTTCACCAGAGACTCTCCAGTGTTATAATCTGCAGTACAGCCTGACTCCCCTGTGTCCATACTCTGCGGTGCAGTCTGCTTCTCCTGTGATCACTCTCTACAATGCAGTCTGCTTCTCCTGTGACAGCTCCCTGCAGTGCAGTCTGCTTCTCTTCTGATAAACTCTCTGCGGTGCAACCTGCCTCCCCTGTGATAACTCTGCAATGCAGCCTGCCTCCCCTGTGGTAACTCTGCAATGCAGCCTGCCTCCCCTGTGATAACTCTCTGCAATGCAGCCTGCCTCCCCTGTGATAACTCTCTGCAATGCAGCCTGCCTCCCCTGTGATCTCTCTGCAATGCAACCTGCCTCCCCTGTGATAACTCTCTGCAATGCAGCCTGCCTCCCCTGTGATAACTCTCTGCAATGCAACCTGCCTCCCCTGTGATAACTCTCTGCAATGCAGCCTGCCTCCCCTGTGATAACTCTCTGCAATGCAGCCTGCCTCCCCTGTGATAACTCTCTGCAATGCAGCCTGCCTCCCCTGTGATAACTCTCTGCAATGCAGCCTGCCTCCCCTGTGATAACTCTCTGCAATGCAACCTGCCTCCCCTGTGGTAACTCTCTGCAATGCAGCCTGCCTCCCCTGTGATAACTCTCTGCGGTGCAGTCTGACTTTCCTGCTATTTGCACCTGGTGTCGGCAGAGTAAATACTTTGGCTAATACCGTGTTTCCCCGATAATAAGACAGTCTTTTTTTTTTTTTTTTTCAACAAAAAACACCATAGTGCTTATTTTCGGGGTAAGGCTTATTTTAATTAACATTGACAGCAAATTTAAAAAAACAGGTGCCATCGATTTCAATGCCCCCAGTACTGCTTTTATCCCCTTCATGCCCCCAGTCCTGCTTTTACAGCCCCCAGTCCTCCTTTTACAGCCACCATGTCCCCAGTCCTGCTCCTCACAGCAGTTTCCAGTTCTTCTTGCATTCCGCCGGCGCCGCTGCTACTCCGCTCCCGCCGTGTACAGAAGCTGCGTGATGTGCGCGGTGACATCATGCGCTGGGCGCAATGCATCCCTGGGACTGGGAGCTGGAGTCTTCAATGGATGAAACAGTACTGTACAGCATCCCTCAAGTAGGGCGGCGGTGAAGGGGGTTAGCGGGGGTGGAGCTGGGGGCATTGAATTTAGTGCACGGACTCGGGTAATGGGAATTTTGATAGAGCTTATTTTCGGGGTAGGGCTAATTTTGGACCAGTTTCCAAAAGCAATGGTAGGGCTTATTTTCGTGGTAGGGCTTATAATCGGGGAAACACGGTAGTAGCTATTCTCCAGTGGAACTCTGTTCACATGGGCCCTCATTCCGAGTTGTTCGCTCGCAAGCTGCTTTTAGCAGCATTGCACACGCTAAGCCGCCGCCTACTGGGAGTGAATCTTAGCTTAGCAAAATTGCGAACGAAAGATTCTCTAAATTGCGAATAGAAATTTTCACGTCACAAACACACCCAGCGTTCGCCCAGACACTCCCCCGTTTCTCCAGCCACTCCCGCGTTTTTCCCAGAAACGCCAGTGTTTTTTCACATACACCCATAAAACGGACAGTTTCCGCCCAGAAACACCCACTTCCTGTCAATCACACTCCGATCACCAGAACGAAGAAAAAACCTTGTAATGCCGTGAGTAAAATACCAAACTTCTTAGCAAATTTACTTGGCGCAGTCGCAGTGCGAACATTGCGCATGCGCAATTAGCGGAAAATTGCTGCGATGCGAAGAAAATTACAGAGCGAACAACTCGGAATGAGGGCCATGGTTCGCCGTATTCCCACATTTTAGCTAAGTGCTATTCCTGCGATCTCTTAGCATCATTTCTGCATTTCCTCAACGTTCTCAAGCATCACTAAACACCCTCTCAAGTTCTGGTCTCAAACCAGCTGAAGTTCAGAGACTTTCTTCACATTTATTGTTTGTTTCACCTTTCATGACTTTTATTATTTAATAAAAACCATTAAAGTTATCTCCAGTTGTCGTGGTCACACCTTCGGGCATTGGTGCTACAGCTATTACACATGTCTAGAAGTCCCATCATACCTCCTAAGTTTCAGTACCCGTCAGCCCCTACAACTGAGGCTTCCCGCTACCAACACCAGCCCTCATTTGTGACAGTAAGCACTGACCTAATGGAGCCAGTCGGAGATCAAGTCCAAGGGACTATGCCCTTGCAATAACTGGCAGCCCGTTTTGAACATCAGAAGGCTGCACAAGGCCATGTCATCCAATGTCTTCAGGACCTCTCCCGGCTGGATGAAATTCAAGCAACCCTCCGTGGGTCAGGCGCGTCCAGTGTACCAACTGTAGCACCTACGGTGGTGTCCCCACCCGCCATACCCATTTCTGCTCCACGACTCCATTTACTGACACCTACTAAATATGACGGATCCCCGAAGGCCTGCAGGGGTTTCTTAAACCAGTGTGCGATCCACTTTGACTTGCAACCGGGCAGTTTTCCTACAGACCGCACTAAAGTTGCTTATGTAATCTCTCTTCTCACTGGCCACGCCCTCGACTGGGCATCACCTTTATGGGAAAGATCAGATACACTGTTGTCATCCTACTCTGACTTCGTGGCAACGTTTAGACGCATCTTTGTGGAGCCAGGTCGAGTATCAGCAGCCTCTTCTAAAATCCTCCGGCTACGTCAGGGGACATGAACTGTCGGACAGTATTTAGTTCAATTCCAGACTTTGGCATCAGAAGTTTCTTGGAATGAGGAAGCCATCTATGCAGCTTTCTGGTAAGGCCTGTCTGGACGTATTAAAGATGAGCTCGCTACTAGAGACTTGCCCTCGAAATTGAATGAGCTCATATCGCTCTGCACCAAGGTTCACCTAAGGTTTCCGCGAAAGGGCTACAGAGCGAGGCAGATCAACAACTCATAAGACTCCTTCTGCTCCTCCTACTTACCAGCCATCTCCGCCCAAAGACGAATCTATGCAGATAGGTCACTCACGATTATCTCCAGCTGAGCGCAGAAGACGCGTATCTCGCCATCTTTGCCTGTATTGTGCTGCTCCGTCTCACCTCATTAACGCCTGTCCCGAGCGTCCGGGAAACTCCAAGTCCTAGCCCACCAAGGAGAGGGTCGGCTAGGAGCAATGAATTCCTCTCCGTCTTCAAGTGACTGTAACCTCCCAGTTTCTTTTCAGGTGGCTCAACGTACTAAGAATCTCGTTGCTTTGTTGGATTCTGGAGCAGCCGGAAACTTTATGACTGAGAAGTTCGTTAAGCAGTGGTCCCTACCCACTGAGACTTGAATTTCCTGTATCTTTAACTGCCGTGGATGGTAGTAGGATTTCTGATGCAGTGATTACCTCAAAGACCCTAACTATCCGTCTGACGTTAGGGGTTCTGCACACCGAACTGATTTCCTTTCTGGTAATCCCAAGGGCCACGCATCCTGTGGTTCTAGGCCTCCCATGGCTTTGTTTGCATAATCCTCAAATTGACTGGAGGACTACCCATATCCTGGCATGGGGTCCTTCCTGTTCTGAGTCATGTCTACGCAAAGTACTTCCAGTTTGTAAATCCTCTTCTAAGTCTCCTGATGTTCCACCTACTCCATATCAGGATTTCACCGATGTATTCAGTAAGACTTCAGCTGATATTCTTCCTCCCCATAGAGAGTGGGACTGCCCCATTGATCTCATCCAAAGGAAAACGCCTCGTGGACGCACATATCCATTGTCCTTGCCTGAAACCCACTCTATGGAAGAGTATATTAAGGAGAACCTGGCCAAAGGGTTCATCCGACCTTCATCTTCTCCAGCTGGCGCAGGCTTCTTCTTCGTAAAGAAGAAAGATGGTGGCCTGCGGCCTTGTATTGACTACCAGGGTCTGAATGACATCACAGTGAATAATCGGTACCCTCTGCCACTTATCACCGAGTTGTTTGACTGCGTCAGTGGAGCCACCATTTTTTCAAAGTTAGATTTAAGGGGTGCTTATAGTCTCATCCGAATTCGAAAGGGAGACGAGTGGAAGACCGCTTTTAACAACCGTGACGGACATTAGGAGTACCTCGTCATGCCCTTTGGACTCGGCAATGCTCCAGTGGTATTTCAACACTTAGAGAATGTCCCTAAAGATTTAATTCACAATCGACACGTTGTGATTTATCTCGATGATATCCTTATCTTTGCGAATGATCTGGTGGAACATCGATTCTGGGTGAAAGAAGTTTTGTCCCATCTCCGTACCAATCATCGGTATTGCAAACTGGAAAAATGCGTCTTTGAAGTTAAATCCATTCCATTCCTGGGGTATATCGTGTACGGTTCAGGCCTGGAGATGGATCCCGAGACGCTTCAAGCCATTGAAGATTGGCCGATTCCTGTAACCCTCAAAGGCAGATTCCTAAGTTTCGCCAACTATTACAGGAAATTTATTAGAGACTCCTCCACCATCGCAGAACCTATTACTGCGCTTACAAAGAAAGGTGCTAACCCTACCAAGTGGTCAGAAGAAGCCGTTCAAGCCTTCCATCAGTTGAAACAGAGGTTAATCTCTGCCAGATACTAGATCACCCTTTACTGTAGAGGTGGATGCCTCTTCTGTTGGAGTGGGCGCAGTCCTGTCTCAAAGAGCCAATGATGGTCATCTACATCCCTGTATGTTCTTCTCTCGGAAGTTTTCCCTGGCCGAGCGCAACTATGCCATTGGTGACCAAGAGCTTTTGGCTATCAAACTTGCACTGGAGGAGTGGAGATATTTGTTAGAAGGTGCTTCTCATACCATCACCATTCTGACGGATCACAAGAACCTTTTGTATTTAAAAAACGCTCAATGTCTTAACCCTCGTCAAGCCAGGTGGGCACTCTTTTTCTCCAGATTTGACTTCAAACTTCAGTTTTGTCCTGGGTCACAGAATTGTAAGGCTGATGCCCTCTCCTGCTCTTGGGAGCAAGAAAATTAGTCTGAGTTTACTGACAAGCATTTCATTATTGATCCAGTGGCGTTCTCCGCAGTGAGCATGGACTCTATGCCCCCATCAGGGAAACGTTTCGTAAAGCCGGCTCTCAGAAGGAAGCTCTTGCATTGGGCACATTCCTCCCGTTTTGCCGGACATGCAGGCATCCAGCAGACCTTAGAATTAGTTTCCAGATCATACTGGTGACCGACCCTAAAGAAGGACATTACTGAGTTTGTTGCGTCATGTCCAAAATGTGCTCAGCACAAAGTGCCCCGCCAGTCACCCGTTGGGCAACTGGTCATGTTATCTGTTCCTTATCATCCGTGGACTCGCTTATCTATGGATTTCGTCATGGATCTCCCTATGTGTAATAAATTTAACACCATCTGGGTGGTAGTTGACCGGTTCACCAAGATGGCTCATTTAATTCCTCTCACCGGTGTTCCGTCAGCTTCCAAGTTGGCACAAGTCTTCATCCAAGAGATCTTCAGATTACATGGTCTGCCAGAGGAGATTATATCCGACAGAGGTGTTCAGTTTGTGGCCAAGTTCTGGCGAAGTCTCTGCCAGGCTCTCCCAAGTCAAGTTGAAAATCTCTACAGCCCATCACCCCCAAACCAATGGGCAAACTGAGAGAGTGAATCAGGACTTGGAGGCCTTCCTCCGCATCTATGTCTCATCTTCCCAAGATGATTGGGTTCAACTCCTCCCATGGGCTGAATTTTGCCACAACAATCAGTACCATTCTTCTGTCACAAGTCGCAGGCAGCGGCGGCCGCGGCGGCCGCGCCTGCCCCTGCGTGTGTCTTGGATTACCCGGCGACTCTCTCCCTCGGCGGTCTCCGGGTTCCGGCGTCGGGTCAGTGTGTCTCCTCGGCGGCTTCCCGGAGCGAGGGCGCCGCCATCATGAGTGTGGTCATGGAGGCGGAGCAGGACTGACGTCACCTGCCCGCTCCGCCAATCAGGCAAGGGCGGGAGATTCAAAGTCCGACGCCGGGCAGAGACCCGGCGCCTGAGTATCATCGATTCTGCCGTCAAAAGCTGTGTTCTCCAGAGCTCCCACGTTCCTGCGGTCTCCGTGCCTGCATCTCCTTGCCTCCAAGCACCTCCGTGCCTCCAAGCACCTCCGTGCCTCCAAGCACCTCAGTGCCTCAGCACTCAGCATCGCTGTGCCTCCGGCACCTCCGTGCCTCAATACCTGTGCCTCCAGCACCTCAGTGCCTCAGCACTCAGCATCGCTGTGCCTCCAGCACCTCCGTGCCTCAATACCTGTGCCTCCAGCACCTCTGTGCCTCAGCATTCAGCATCTTTACAAGTCTTGTCTTTCAGGAGACCTTCAAGCATTCCTCCGTGCCTCCTGCCTGCCGTCTTAATCCTGTATGAGGAAGACCTACATCCGGCCATCTCTACTGCGACCCAGTAGCGGTTCCTCTTCCCGGTCACCGGAAGAAGCCCCGAGTCCACAACACTTTCCAGCCAGGTCAGTGATATCTTCATCTTCTTCTACACCATTCTTCACCAACTATGGGTTTCACCCAAAAGTCCCAGAGTTCCAACCGCTTCCAACAACATCTGTGCCTGCAGCTGATATCACGCTTCGGCAGTTTTCTGACAACTGGAAGAATGATCGAGCAGCTCTTCTGAAAGTGTCCTCCAGGTACAAGAAACTTGCGGATAAGAAGCGTACGGAAGTTCCTGCTCGTGTCTGGTTGTCTACAAAGAATTTAAAATTGAGGGTCCCACGCATTAAGTTCGCTCCCCGCTTTATTGGACCTTTTCTGATTGAACAAGTCTTTAATCCAGTGGCTTACAAGCTTCAGCTACCTCTATTTCTAAAAGTTCCTAAGACGTTCCATGTTTCACTCCTCAAGCCAGTAATTCTGAATCGTTTTTACTCAGCGCTTCCCTCTGCTCCCAAAGTCCAGACTCAACGTGGTGTTGAGTATGAGGTTGCCAAGATCCTAGATTCACGCTTCAGATATGGTCGTCTTCAATATCTAATTGATTGGAAGGGCTACGGTCCTGAGGAACGTTCCTGGACGAATGCATCAGATGTCCATGCTCCTAAATTGGTCTGGGATTTCCATGCCAGATTTCCTCGGAAACCTATGAAGTGTCCTGGGGCCACTTCTAAAGGGGGGGAATGCTGTCACGATCCGGGTGTCTGGTCGCCATTTTCTGCTAGTTAGGTGTCTCCTGAGATTGGCTCAGCGTGCCAGGCTCGGGTCATAACTGTGTTTTGGGTACATTTCATTGTTATGTTACCTACAGTGTCGGCTCAGCGGTCTTCTTAGTGTATTCACCTTGCTTGGTGTGGCGCTCTCTGCCCGACGCGGCCGTCGCCGACGCACCTGTGGTCCAGCCGCATGGAGACTGAGTGCGGCGTTCCTTGCGAACCGCGGCTGCTGCTGTCATCCCTGTGGCCACTGTATCTGTAGCGTGAAGTCTTCTGTTCTGTCCGCAGCACTGCTGGTGCCTGTGTCAAGTTGTCAGCCAATGCCTGTTCACCAGTGGGTATAAATATCCTGTCCCTGCTCCCAGGAAATTGTCAGCGCTTCAATTGTCTCCCAGTCTGCAGGTTCACCAGAGACTCTCCATTGTTATAATCTGCAGTACAGCCTGACTCCCCTGCGTCCATACTCTGCGGTGCAGTCTGCTTCTCCTGTGATAACTCTCTACAATGCAGTCTGCTTCTCCTGTGATAAACTCTTTGCGGTGCAGCCTGAGTTTCCTGCTATTTGCACCTGGTGTCGGCAGAGTAAATACTTTGACTAATAATAGCTATTCTCCAGTGGAACTCTGTTCACATGGGGGTAATTCCAAGTTGATCGCAGCAGGAATTTTGTTAGCAGTTGGGCAAAACCATGTGCACTGCAGGGGAGGCAGATATAACATTTGCAGAGAGAGTTAGATTTGGGTGGGTTATTTTGTTTCTGTGCAGGGTAAATACTGGCTGCTTTATTATTACACTGCAATTTAGATTGCAGATTGAACTCACCACACCCAAATCTATCTCTCTCTGCACATGTTATATCTGCCTCCCTGCAGTGCACATGGTTTTGCCCAACTGCTAACAAATTTCCTGCTCCGATCAACTTTGAATTACCCCCATGGTTCTCAGTATTCCCACATTATAGCTAAGTGCTATTCCTGCGATCTCTAGCATCATTCCTGTATTTCCTCAACGTTCTCAAGCATCACTAAACACCCACAACTATCCTCTCAAGTTCTGGTCTCAAACCAGCTGAAGTTCAGAGACTTTCTTCACGTTTATTGTTTGTTTCATCTTTCATGACTTTCATTATTTAATAAGAACCCTTAAAGTTATCTTAAGTTGTCGTGGTCCCGCCTTCGGGCATTGGTGCTACAGCTATTACACATGTCTAGGACATACTTGCCTACCTGACCCTCTCCATGAGGGAGAAAATAAGATTTTACTTACCGATAAATCTATTTCTCGTAGTCCGTAGTGGAGGCTGGGGACTCCGTCAGGACCATGGGGATTAGCGGCTCCGCAGGAGACAGGGCACAAAAAATAAGATTTTACTTACCGATAAATCTATTTCTCGCAGTCCGTAGTGGATGCTGGGGACTCCGTCAGGACCATGGGGATTAGCGGCTCCGCAGGAGACAGGGCACAAAAATAAAGCTTTAGGATCAGGTGGTGTGCACTGGCTCCTCCCCCTATGACCCTCCTCCAAGCCTCAGTTAGAATACTGTGCCCGGACGAGCGTACACAATAAGGAAGGATTTTGAATCCCGGGTAAGACTCATACCAGCCACACCAATCACACCGTACAACTTGTGATCTGAACCCAGTTAACAGTATGACAACGTAGGAGCCTCTGAACAGACGGCTCACAACAAGAACAACCCGATTTTTTTGTAACAATAACTATGTACAAGTATTGCAGACAATCCGCACTTGGGATGGGCGCCCAGCATCCACTACGGACTACGAGAAATAGATTTATCGGTAAGTAAAATCTTATTTTCTCTAACGTCCTAGTGGATGCTGGGGACTCCGTCAGGACCATGGGGATTATACCAAAGCTCCCAAACGGGCGGGAGAGTGCGGATGACTCTGCAGCACCGAATGAGAGAACTCCAGGTCCTCTTTAGCCAGGGTATCAAATTTGTAGAATTTTACAAACGTGTTCTCCCCCGACCACGTAGCCGCTCGGCAGAGTTGTAATGCCGAGACCCCTCGGGCAGCCGCCCAGGATGAGCCCACCTTCCTTGTGGAATGGGCCTTGACAGATTTAGGCTGTGGCAGGCCTGCCACAGAATGTGCAAGTTGAATTGTGCTACAAATCCAACGAGCAATCGTCTGCTTAGAAGCAGGAGCACCCAGCTTGTTGGGTGCATACAGTATAAACAGCGAGTCAGATTTTCTGACTCCAGCCGTCCTTGAAATATATATTTTCAATGCCCTGACAACGTCCAGCAACTTGGAATCCTCCAAATCGCTAGTAGCCGCAGGCACCACAATAGGCTGGTTCAGGTGAAACGCTGACACCACCTTAGGCAGAAAATGAGGACGCGTCCGCAGTTCTGCCCTGTCCGAATGGAAAATCAGATATGGGCTTTTATACGATAAAGCCGCCAATTCTGACACTCTCCTGGCTGAAGCCAGGGCCAGTAGCATGGTTACCTTCCATGTAAGATATTTCAAATCCGCCGATTTGAGTGGCTCAAACCAATGGGATTTGAGAAAATCCAGAACTACATTAAGGTCCCACGGAGCCACTTGGGGCACAACCGGGGGCTGTATATGTAGTACTCCTTTTACAAAAGTCTGGACTTCAGGAACTGAAGCCAATTCTTTTTGGAAGAAAATCGACAGGGCCGAAATTTGAACCTTAATGGACCCCAACTTGAGGCCCATAGACAATCCTGTTTGCAGGAAATGTAGGAATCGACCCAATTGAAATTCCTCCGTGGGGGCCTTCCTGGCCTCGCACCACGCAACATATTTTCTCCAAATGCGGTGATAATGTTGTGCAGTCACCTCCTTCCTGGCTTTAACCAGTGTAGGAATGACCTCTTCCGGAATGCCTTTTTCCCTTAGAATTCGGCGTTCAACCGCCACGCCGTCAAACGCAGCCGCGGTAAGTCTTGGAATAGACACGGTCCCTGCTGAATCAGGTCCCGTCTTAGAGGTAGAGGCCACGGATTTTCCGTGAGCATCTCCTGAAGTTCCGGGTACCAAGTTCTTCTTGGCCAATCCGGAGCCACGAGTATCGTTCTTACTCCCCTTTGCCGTATAATTCTCAGTACTTTGGGTATGAGAGGCAGAGGAGGAAACACATACACTGACTGGAACACCCACGGTGTTACCAGAGCGTCCACAGCTATTGCCTGAGGGTCTCTTGACCTGGCGCAATACCTGTCCAGTTTTTTGTTGAGGCGAGACGCCATCATATCCACCTTTGGTTTTTCCCAACGGTTCACAATCATGTGGAAGACTTCTGGATGAAGTCCCCACTCTCCCGGGTGTAGATCGTGTCTGCTGAGGAAGTCTGCTTCCCAGTTGTCCACTCCCGGAATGAACACTGCTGACAGTGCTATCACATGATCTTCCGCCCAGCGAAGAATCCTTGCAGCTTCTGCCATTGCTCTCCTGCTTCTTGTGCCGCCCTGTCTGTTTACGTGGGCGACTGCCGTGATGTTGTCCGACTGGATCAACACCGGCTGACCCTGAAGCAGGGGTTTTGCCAGGCTTAGAGCATTGTAAATCGCTCTTAGCTCCAGTATATTTATGTGAAGAGACATCTCCAGGCTTGACCATACTCCCTGGAAGTTTCTTCCCTGTGTGACCGCTCCCCAGCCTCTCAGACTGGCATCCGTGGTCACCAGGACCCGGTCCTGTATGCCGAATCTGCGGCCTTCTAACAGATGAGCACTCTGCAACCACCACAGAAGAGACACCCTTGTCCGTGGCGATAAGGTTATCCGCTGATGCATCTGCAGATGCGACCCGGACCATTTGTCCAGCAGATCCCACTGAAAAGTTCGTGCGTGGAATCTGCCGAATGGGATTGCTTCGTAAGAAGCCACCATCTTTCCCAGGACTCTTGTGCATTGATGCACAGACACTTTTCCTGGTTTTAGGAGATTCCTGACAAGTTCGGATAACTCCTTGGCTTTCTCCTCCGGAAGAAACACCTTTTTCTGAACCGTGTCCAGAATCATTCCCAGGAACAGCAGACGTGTTGTCGGGGTCAACTGAGATTTTGGAAAATTCAGAATCCACCCGTGTTGTTGCAGCACTACTTGGGTTAGTGCTACTCCGACCTCCAGCTGTTCTCTGGACCTTGCCCTTATCAGGAGATCGTCCAAGTAAGGGATAATTAATACGCCTCTTCTTCGCAGAAGAATCATCATTTCGGCCATTACCTTGGTAAAGACCCGAGGTGCCGTGGACAATCCAAACGGCAGCGTCTGAAACTGATAATGACAGTTTTGCACCACGAACCTGAGGTACCCTTGATGTGAAGGGCAAATTGGGACATGCAGGTAAGCATCTTTTATGTCCAGGGACACCATAAAGTCCCCTTCTTCCAGATTCGCTATCACTGCTCTGAGTGATTCCATCTTGAACTTGAATTTTTGTATGTACAGGTTCAAAGATTTCAGATTTAGAATAGGTCTTACCGAGCCGTCCGGCTTCGGTACCACAAATAGCGTGGAGTAATACCCCTTTCCCTGTTGTAGGAGGGGTACCTTGACTATCACCTGCTGAGAAAACAGCTTGTGAATGGCTTCCAATACCGTCGCCCTGTCTGAGGGAGACGTTGGCAAAGCCGACTTTAGGAACCGGCGAGGGGGAGACTTCTCGAATTCCAACCTGTAACCCTGAGATACTACCTGCAGGATCCAGGGGTCCACCTGTGAGCAAGCCCACTGCGCGCTGAAATTCTTGAGTCGACCCCCCACCGTTCCTGAGTCCGCTTGTAAAGCCCCAGCGTCATGCTGAGGGCTTTGCAGAACCCGCGGAGGGCTTCTGTTCCTGGGAAGGAGCTGCTTGCTGCCCTCTCTTACCCTTTCCTCTGCCTCGGGGCAGATATGACTGTCCTTTTGCCCGCTTGTTCTTA
Organism: Pseudophryne corroboree; assembly: GCF_028390025.1. Lineage (NCBI taxonomy): Eukaryota > Metazoa > Chordata > Amphibia > Anura > Myobatrachidae > Pseudophryne > Pseudophryne corroboree. Next base: position 508,240,151 of record NC_086450.1, on the reverse strand, counting down.
TAGGACCGAAAGGACTGCGGCTGAAAAGACGGTGTCTTTTTCTGTTGGGAGGGGGTCTGAGGCAAAAAGGTGGATTTCCCGGCAGTTGCCGTGGCCACCAAATCCGATAGACCGACGCCAAATAATTCCTCCCCTTTATACGGCAATACTTCCATATGCCGTTTGGAATCCGCATCACCTGACCACTGTCGTGTCCATAAACTTCTTCTGGCAGATATGGACATCGCACTTACTCTCGATGCCAGAGTGCAAATATCCCTCTGAGCATCTCGCATATAAAGAAAAGCATCCTTTAATTGCTCTAAAGTCTGTAAAATACTGTCCCTGTCCAGGGTATCAATATTTTCAGTCAGGGAATCCGACCAGACCACTCCAGCACTGCACATCCAGGCTGAGGCGATGGCTGGTCGCAGTATAACACCAGTATGTGTGTATATACTTTTTAGAGTAGTTTCCAGCCTCCTATCAGCTGGATCCTTGAGGGCGGCCGTATCAGGAGACGGTAACGCCACTTGTTTTGATAAGCGTGTGAGCGCCTTATCCACCTTAGGGGGTGTTTCCCAGCGCGCCCTAACCTCTGGCGGGAAAGGGTATAATGCCAATAACTTTTTTGAAATTAGCCCTTTTCTATCTGGGTTAACCCACGCTTCATCACATACATCATTCAATTCCTCTGATTCAGGAAAAACTACAGGTAGTTTTTTCACCCCCCACATAATACCCCTTTTTGTGGTACTTGTAGTATCAGAGATATGCAAAGCCTCCTTCATTGCCGTGATCATATAACGTGTGGCCCTACTGGAAAATACGTTTGTTTCTTCACCGTCGACACTAGATTCAGTGTCCGTGTCTGGGTCTGTGTCGACCGACTGAGGTAAAGGGCGTTTTACAGCCCCTGACGGTGTCTGAGACGCCTGGGCAGGTACCAACTGGTTTGACGGCCGTCTCATGTCGTCAACTGATTTTTGTAATGTGCTGACATTATCACGTAATTCCATAAACAAAGCCATCCATTCCGGTGTCTACTCCCTAGGGGGTGACATCACCATTACCGGCAATTGCTCTGCCTCCACACCAACATCGTCCTCATACATGTCGACACACACGTACCGACACACAGCAGACACACAGGGAATGCTCTATTGAAGACAGGACCCCACTAGCCCTTTGGGGAGACAGAGGGAGAGTTTGCCAGCACACACCCAAGCGCTATAATATATATGGGAACAACCCTATATAAGTGTTGTATCCTTATAGCAGCTTAAATATAGTAATATCGCCAAAAAAGTGCCCCCCCTCTCTGTTTTACCCTGTTTCTGTAGTGCAGTGCAGGGGAGAGTCCTGGGAGCCTTCCTCACAGCGGAGCTGAGCAGGAAAATGGCGCTGTGTGCTGAGGAGAATAAGCCCCGCCCCCTATTTCGGCGGGCTCTTCTCCGGAGACTGTGAGATCTGGCAGGGGTTAAATACATCCATATAGCCTCAAGGGCTATATGTGATGTATTTTTAGCCATAAAAAAGGTATTATACATTGCTGCCCAGGGCGCCCCCCCAACGCCCTGCACCCTCCGTGACCGCTGTGTGAAGTGTGCTGACAACAATGGCGCACAGCTGCAGTGCTGTGCGCTTCCTCAGGAAGACTGAAAAGTCTTCTGCCGCCTGCTTCTGGACCTCTTCCAACTTCGGCATCTGCAAGGGGGGTCGGCGGCGCGGCTCCGGGACGAACCCCAGGGTGAGACCTGTGTTCCGACTCCCTCTGGAGCTAATGGTGTCCAGTAGCCTAAGAAGCCAATCCATCCTGCACGCAGGTGAGTTCACTTCTCTCCCCTAAGTCCCTCGATGCAGTGAGCCTGTTGCCAGCAGGACTCACTGAAAATAAAAAACCTAAAAAACTTTTTCTAAGCAGCTCTTTAGGAGAGCCACCTAGATTGCACCCTGCTCGGACGGGCACAAAAACCTAACTGAGGCTTGGAGGAGGGTCATAGGGGGAGGAGCCAGTGCACACCACCTGATCCTAAAGCTTTATTTTTGTGCCCTGTCTCCTGCGGAGCCGCTAATCCCCATGGTCCTGACGGAGTCCCCAGCATCCACTAGGACGTTAGAGAAAATGCTCTGTTCCTGGACTTTCCTGGTAATGTATGATTGCCATCACCTGTGGTGAAACACCTTTCTTATCAATTAACTAGCTCACCACAGGTGATGGCAATCATACATTACCAGGAAAGTCCAGGAACAGAGCATTTTCTCCCTCATGGAGAGGGTCAGGTAAGCAAGTAGGGTCTAGGAGTCCCATCATACCTCCTAAGTTTCAGTACCCGTCAGCCCCTACAACTGAGGCTTCCCGCTACCACCACCAGCCCTCATTTGTGACAGTGGGAGGAGCAGGGTCCCCAGCAGCATAGAGTATATCAGGAGATGAGTGATGTGTCAGTGAGGACAGAGCTGCATGTGACAGGGGCAGTGACATGATGTGAGGAGGGGAATGGAGGCAGCAGGAAGCCACAGGGTTATATAGTGGAAGGAGCAGGATCCCCAGCAGCACAGAGTATAGCAGGAGATGAGTGATGTGTCAGTGAGGACAGGACTGCATGTGACAGGGGCAGTGACATGATGTGAGGAGGGGAATGGAGGCAGCAGGATGCCACAGACTGACAGTTATATAGTGGGAGGAGCAGGGTCCCATGCAGCACAGAGTATATCAGGAGATGAGTGATGTGTCAGTGAGTACAGGGCTGCATGTGACAGGGGCAGTGACATGATTTGGGGAGGGGAATGGAGGCAGCAGGAAGCCACAGACTGAGAGTTATATAGTGGAAGGAGCAGTGTTCCCCCAGCAGCACAGAGTATATCAGGAGATGAGTGATGTGTCAGTGAGGACAGAGCTGCATGTGACAGGGGCAGTGACATGATGTGAGGAGGGGAATGGCGGCAGCAGGAAGCCACAGAGTTATATAGTGCAAGGAGCAGGATCCCCAGCAGCACAGAGTATAGCAGGAGATGAGTGATGTGTCAGTGAGGACAGGGCTGCATGTGACAGGGGCAGTGACATGATGTGAGGAGGGGATTGGAGACAGCAGGAAGCCACAGACTGAGAGTTATATGGTGGGAGCAGCAGGGTCCCCCAGAAGCACAGAGTATATCAGGAGATGACTGATGTATCAGTGAGGACAGGGCTGCATGTGACAGAGGCAGTGACATGATGTGAGGAGGGGATTGGAGACAGCAGGAAGCCACAGACTGAGAGTTATATAGTGGGAGGAGCAGTGTCCCCCAGCAGCACATAGTATATCAGGAGATGAGTGATGTGTCAGTGAGGACAGGCTGCATGTGACAGTAGCAGTGACATGATGTGAGGAGTGGGAATGGAGACAGCAGGAAGCCACAGACTGAAAGTATAGTGGAAGGAGTGTGCCAAAACACGCAAGTACCACCTGTGAAAGATGGCACTTAGATGTTGGAACTTGGTGGGAAGATCTGAGCAAAAACAAGCTGCTCATTTCCACAATAAATGTTTATAAATAACGCCTGGAATATTTTTAAATGATCCCAATTGGTGTTATCTGCAAACTTTTCTACAGGAAAGATAAATGCACCTCCTCTCCCAAGTCATGTAGTTTCCACTGGACAACATCAGAGAAGTAATGGTAAAAGGAACGCATCCAAGGGGGGAGGGAAGAGCATGGGCAATGGCGATTTCCTCTAAACCAGTGGCGGATTCAGAATCGTCTGCCGAAGCGCTGCGGTTTCCAGTGATTTGTTACAGTTTTCGTAGCGATATGTGTGTGTGTGTGTGTGTGTGTGTGTGTGTGTGTGTGTGTGTGTGTGTGTGTGGGGGGGGGGGGGGATTTCAATGATTTTCTGCTCACACTAACGACCGGCTACCAGTAGCCGCCATGCAAAGTGCCGCACATCGGTGGGACTAGCGCCACAGAAAACAGTTTCCCCAGCAATGTTTTCTCCCTTTTTTCCCAACACATGGCGTTTTTTCCAGCATTGCATAACTTTTTAAACCCTCCCATACCCCCCGATTTAATTTTTTCAGGCGATGTGCAGCTTTTTCTTTGAGGCGATGTGCTGTGGTTTTTCTGCCAATTTTTGGCGGTTCCCCTGTTGACATGCGTCTTTTTTTAATACACCGATCTACGTGGCAATTGTCCCACTGATGTGCGCCACTTTGCATGGCGGTTATTGGTAGCCTATCATTAGTGTGTGTGGATGCCAGTGGTTCCAAAACTCGGTCCTCAAGGCATCCCTAACAGTCCAGGTTTTAAGGATAGCCCTGCTTGAGCGCAGATGTCTTATAAGCCCTACACACATGCTGATTTGTTTGAAAGATATGATCGATCTCGCTCATAAATGAACGAGAATTCGTTCATATCTTTCAGTGTGGAGGCTCCAGCGATGAACGATGCGCGGCCCCGCGCTCGTTCATCGCTGGTCCCCCGTCGGCTGTACATGCAGGCCAATATGGACGATCTCATCCATATTTGCCTGCAGTTCTATGGAGCCGCGTGACGGGGGGAGTAAAGAAACTTCACTGCCCCCCCCCCCCGGGTCGGCCGTATCCGCCGTCGGGCAGCTCGGCGGCGGATCGGCATGTCTGTAGGGCCCATTAGTTAGTATCTCAACCAATTTAATCTAACCTAGTGTGCTGAGCCATGGCTATCCTGAAAACCTGCACTGTTAGGGTGCACCTGGGGCCGAGTTTGGGGCCAACTACTGCGTTATTATACACTATAAATACTGCAGAACTCCACAGACAGCATTACAGCGCTGGCCACTGTACCCAGAGCGGCGCCGCCTCTCTCCCTCACCGTCTCTATGGTAGATCATGTGATCTCCAACTTCTCCAAGATGGCGACGCACATAGCCGAGCACGGTGGGAAGGTGAGTGAGGGTGCTGCGCTGGTGTGCAGCGGATGCCCCGTATTGGGGGCAGATGACTGACGGCTTCTGGGAGCGCAGGGCGCAGCATGACCCGCAGCAGCCCCAGCTTCTCTCATAGTCGGCCCTGGCTCTCATGCCAGTGGGACTACAGGTCCAAGCATGTCCTGTCTACCTGTCCTAGCACGCTGGGGCTCGTAGCCTCCCGGCACCCGTATGAGCACAGGTTACCCCGGCCCGTGTGGGTGTGATAATGGCCCAGGCTGAGCTGTCACTGGAGGATACATTGTATCAGTCACAGGTAACCCAGTGATGCTGCTGTATTAGTGCAGTGACAATGTGGGGTACTGCATTATGCTAATATAGAAACATAGAATTTGTCGGCAGATAAGAACCACTTGGCCCATCTAGTCTGCCCCTTTTTTTTTTTTTTTATATATTATTTTTTTTTATCACTAACCTTATTTGATCCTTATTTCTTTGTAAGGATATCCTTATGTCTATCCCATGCATGTTTAAATTGCTCTACTGTCTTAGCCTCTACCACCTCTGATGGGAGGCTATTCCACTTGTCCACTACCCTTTCTGTGAAATAATTTTTCCGCAAATTTCCCCTGAACCTCCCCCCCTCCAGTCTCAGTGCATGTCCTCGTGTCCTATTGCTTCTCTTCATTTGGAGAATGTTTCCCTCCTGGACTTTGTTAAAACCCTTCATATATTTGAAAGTTTCTATCATGTCCCCCCTTTCTCTTCTCTGCTCCAAACTATACATATTGAGATTTCTTAGTCTTTCTGGGTATGTTTTGTGATGTAGGCCATGCACCATTTTAGTTGCCCTCCTTTGTACAGTTTCTAATGTATTAATATCCTTTTGAAGATATGGCCTCCAGAACTGAATACAGTATTCTAGATGAGGCCGTACCAATGACCTATACAGTGGCATTATTACTTCTTTCTTTCTGCTGCTGATTCCTCTCCCAATGCAGCCAAGCATCTGACTAGCCTTCCTCATTGCCTTGTTACATTGCTTACCTGCCTTTAAGTCATCTGAAATAGTGACTCCTAGATCCCTTTCCTCCTCAGTAGTTTCCAGTATAGTGCCACAGTAGTAGTATACCCACCAGCACAGCCTGCCAGACATACCTACTGCACAGTAAAGACTGTGGGTGTACACGTCAGGTCATTTAAATGCCCATATCTGGTGAACCTGATCACATTGCATAATGCTCCTTGTCCCCTCCTGAAGTCCACCATGACTGATGGGAGGGGGGGGGGGGGGGGCAGAAGAGCCGGGACATTACGTCTGCCTCGCTACGCCACTCAGCATGCTGCTATTACAGTGACGGCAGGAAGGGACAGTAGCCGGTCGCTACAGCCCTGTACAGTTACTTATAGCAGGGTGCAGCTTGTGATTGTGGTGGTGCAATGTAGGAACCTGAATTCTAATGTCCAGGGGATGCCGCCTTAAACGAGGTTCCCCACTCTCACGCTGTGTACATGCCATCTCATTATTTCCATTTGTTATAGTAAATATGTGCACAGTCCTATTCCAGCAGCAGTACCAAGCTCCATTGTCAGGAAGGGATCTGGCCATTCTTCTCATCTGGTAAACCTATCCCAATTTGCTACATGATGCTACAGTATGAGATATTCTACGGGGTGCTGTAATAAGTATAAAGCTCTCAAAGCTATGAACCAATTAGTCTGGTTGTACTGCTATATTATATATGATCCAAGCAACAATCCGGTATTCTGAAACTCTACTCAGGGCGCAACTTGCTCTGGTGTCTTCCTTAAGGGGCAGCACACCCAGTTTAGCAGTAATGGCAGCACTCAGAATCTTGTACCTCAGTAAAAACTATGCCTGGGATAGTTGCAGATATCTCTATTACATTTTGCAGTGGATTCTCTGTCACGGAGCGCGGCGCTCATTTTCCCGTTTCCGGGTCTCCAGACGCCTGGCCAGCTCTGCCCCGCCGAGTTGTGACGATGTCCCGCAGTATAATGTGGTGGTTGTCGGGGGAGGACATGCAGGCACCGAGGCTGCAGCTGCGGCAGCACGGACAGGAGCCAAGACCCTGCTCGTTACACACAAGGTGGAAACAATAGGTAATATTTATATAATCTTGCAGTGTTACGCTGAGATTTTATTTCTGGACGTGCATCTCATGCTCATCATTGCACACACCCAGGTCAGATGTCCTGTAATCCATCTTTCGGGGGCATTGGGAAGGGTCACCTGGTGAGAGAAGTGGACGCACTGGATGGAGTTTGCGGAAGGATTTGTGACCTCTCCGGGATCCACTACAAGGTCTTAAACCGCCGAAAGGGACCAGCAGTGTGGGGTCTGCGGGCCCAGATTGACAGGACATTATACAAGCAGAACATGCAGGTCAGTGCCTCTTTTGGACCAGTAGGTGGCAGCACATGGAGGCTGATGGTAGACCGTTGTATGTACAGAGAATTGGTAGCACTTGGATACAGCAATAGACCTATCAATGCAGTTATGGACTTAGTTATCTGGAATGTCTGGAATACACAGTTGCCTGTACGTGTGGTTTAAACCTTCATGCCATCTGTTTCTAGTATTATACGTTTTCCTTAGCTATACATGATGTGTGTTATTGAACTGGACACTCTCTCTCTGCAGAAAGCCATCCTGGACACACCAGGTCTGACTGTGACAGAGGGCTCTGTGGAAGACTTGATTCTAGACCCCCCAGATCCCACGTGTCCTGGAAAGTGTCAAGTCAGTGGAATCATACTGGGTTTGTATTCTCTACCTGTCCTTCCTATAACCGCCAATGAGTGATCGTTTTACTACTGCAATGTGAAATGCAAATTGCATCCATGCAGCTTATGTATTTGTGCGGTTTGAGGTGACCCTGTTACACCCCATACATTCGTACTGCGCTCACTGAGCCCTGCTGCATTGTCCCTCTACAGCCGATGGAAGTAAGGTATTCGCCAACAGCGTGGTGCTGACGAATGGCACATTTCTCCGTGGAATGGTGCGGATTGGTACGGAACATGTCCCCGCCGGGCGCTGGGGGGAGGAGCCTGCAGTCGGTCTCGCACGCACCCTAGAACATTTGGGTTTCGCTGTTGGGAGGTTAAAGACCGGAACCCCACCACGAGTGTTGAAGGACTCTGTAGACTTCAGTAACCTGCAAAGGCAGGAGGCGGACAGTGAACCCATACCATTCAGCTTCATGAACGATCGCGTCTGGATCAAGGTATGAAAGTCCTATAAAGAAGAATTAGAGGGAAAAGCAGTTTGATCGCACAGTAATGTGTATGTGTTCTGTTCAGCCTGAACTACAGCTTCCATGTCACATGACTTACACAAGCCCTGAAGTGGAGCAGATCATTAGAGAGAACTTACATCTGAGTAGTCACGTCAAGGAGACGAGCGCAGGGCCAAGGTGAGCCACACTGGGAAACATTAACAAGGTGCATTAGATGTGCTGCGTAAATTGCTTACATTGTGCACCTTTGTGCTTTGCATCTAATTAATATGTAGGGATAGAGCCGGTGCAGATTTATTCTCTGCCGCTATGGTACCATCTTGGTCCACAGGCCACGGCGCCTTGATGGAAATCGATGTACTTGCACTATTCACGGGGCAAGCTTCTACCAAAAAGAGTTTTGTGCAGCCCCCACCAATGACCCCGCCTTCTCTGACCCATCACCTGACCACTTTACTTTTGTCTTCTAGATACTGTCCCTCCATTGAGTCGAAGATCTTACGGTTCCCGGGTAGAAGACACCAGGTCTGGCTTGAGCCTGAAGGTCTAGATTCCAATGTTATCTATCCACAGGGACTATCGGTGACTCTGCCGGCCGAGGCTCAGGAGAAGCTTCTGAGAGCGATTCCTGGTCTGGAGAATGTTCACATGCTGAGGCCAGGTTAGTCGTTGGTGGAGATCACTGCTCCCTAGTAAATTGCAGGGGCCCATGTAGATTTTTTTTGTTATAAGTTGGGGTGATATGGTGAAACCCCGCCCTTCCTGTACTCTGATTGGGGGATAGTATCAGCCATTGACCAGTAAGAGTGTGGAGACCTCCTCCTGCACCATCCACCAATCATTGTGCTACTAGATATGACATTGCATACTGTATGTCTAGCTAAGAGCAGGCTGAGGATACATCTGCATCTCGGAAAGTGTAGTGTGTGGATCTCCTTTCTCTGGATCCGCCACTAGTAAATTGTTGGGATGCATTGCCCGAATATTGTCCTCCTGTAGTGTGATGTGTGCATGGTAACTGAAGTGACTTAACACACATTTTCTCCATGGATTCTGCAAACCAACTAATGACCTTATCTAATGTCTTCATTGTGTTGTGCGTACACTTATGTAGTGTCTTACAGCTGCTAATTACGCTCTAGTAAGACTTCTCTTTAGGCCTGTTCAGGAGACAGAGGCTAATGGTGTGGATAATCCAGGATTTATCGGAGACATGGCACGGAAACAAGAAGCCAGGCTCCTCCAGTTCTCACTTATCCACCCTACCACCCAGGGAAGTACACTTATTCTAAGGGCCGCTGGCATAGGAAGTTGCAGCCTGGACTTATCCAGTGCTATTATCTCATCACCTCGGAAAGGCTCTAAATGTCTACTGGAGATTGGTTCTGCTCACCACGGAATTCACTCCCCCAGGGACCGTGACATATATTTACCATCGTTTGAGAGTTGGAAAGGCGTAGCAGTCTGTGTCTCCTGTGGGTTATGATCTATATTGTTCCGTTCCTACTGGTACCCTAAACTCCAGATGACTGTAGTACATTGTAGGAACGTTGTATGTACTGGTTCTACAGCATGAGAAACCTGGTTCTTGTCTGTGGATAAAGCTTTACGTTCTCCCACGTCTGTAGGTTATGGAGTCCAGTACGACTTTATGGACCCTCGTCAGCTTCGCTCCTCCCTGGAGACCTTTCTAGTCCAGAGACTGTTCCTGGCCGGACAGATTAATGGCACCACCGGGTACGAAGAGGCTGCTGCCCAGGTACATGGGGGGGGGGGGGGGGGGGGACGAGTGGAGGAGAGATCTAACAGTAAATATAGGAAATAAAGATCCCACCAAATACACCACTCAGTGATAACACCTCAGTAGCTATAATATGAGGGTTTATGTACCCACTACTGTAAATTTTATGGATCTTATAACTGCCAAAAAGTTCCTTGGCTTTATAAAGGCCACATTCCTTCAGAAAGGTCTCCAACATCTGAGAGAACATCTATTGTCCATAATAACTTGGTAGGGGGTACTTTATTTATTTTCTCAACACAAAGTTTCCTGAAGCGATGACATCACAATAATTGTTTATATGTGATGACATCACAACTCGCCAATGATACCAAAATTATTTTACTTTTAGTAGCGTTGCTTGTGTATTATGAAGTTACAGGGTGATGGGGCCGGTTGGTTGTTGCATGTTTTATTGTATGGCCCAAATAACACCTTTTTAGATGAGACTGTCTGTAAATGTGGGGTGTCTGTAAGATCCGGGTGAAGTTTATTTACTAGCTGTGCTGATACCTCTGTGATAAGAACTCTGCTCTGTCCCGCCAGGGGGTGATTGCAGGAATAAACGCCGCGCTCCGGGTTAAAGGTCAGCCGGCTTTCACCATCAGCCGAACAGAAGGGTACATTGGCGTTCTAATCGACGACCTGACCACACAAGGCACGCGGGAGCCTTATCGCATGTTCACCAGCCGCGCCGAGTTCCGTATGTCTTTGCGGCCAGATAACGCAGATACGCGGCTCAGTCTGAGAGGTGAGCTGGTGGCTGACGTCCGTGGGAGAAAGGTTTGAGGAGATCATCCACATTCTGCAGCAGAGTCCCGATTACAAAGGGGAGAAGGACTTTTTAAATGGGGGTGCACCAAATATATCCTTCCAGTAGGGGGATGCCAACTGCGGTCTCCAGCCTTTAAGAGGTGGGGGGCACAGGGAGAGAAATTGCCCCCCATCTCCCTATAAGCTCCCCAATTGGCTATTTGACTGTATTTCCTATATTGTGTTTCTGGTATGGATATATTTAGATATGTATGCATCCGTGTTACATGTAGTAGTTATTCCACTCCTCTGATTGGTCCTCAGGGTATAAAGAAGCAGGCTGCGTGTCTCAGGAGCGTTACGATCGGGCGCAGACCACCAGAGAGACTCTGGATGATGGAATCTCTGCTCTCCGCTCCATACAGTTTTCACCCTTCGAGTGGCAGAAACTGATCCCAGAGGCCCAAATCAGCACCAGCCGTTCCGGCATCCTCAGGTATTGTCTCCACTTAGTATGCAGGGTAACCTGTAGGTGTCACTGTGGTGGTAATGGTGCAGTAGGAGGTCTCAACACTCTCATTGGTCAATGGCTGTAACTATCCACCAATCAGAGTACATGGATGTTGAGTTTAATTATTATTTTTTTTAAATTGTAAAAAAAAACAACCCGTCAGTGTCTGTTTTTTTTCTCTCCCATTTCTCACTCTGTGTCCTGAGTGCAAAGGGAAACGGCATCCCCAAGATAAAACGTGATATATGCACAGTTACATGAAAGCTACACTGTACACTGATTCATCATTTCCTCCTGTTCCAGTGCTGAGGACATGCTGAGGTATAATGGGGTGGAACTGGAGACCCTCGCCCGGATTTCTCCAGACCCTCTGCAGAGATTCAGTGAAAGGCGGGATATAGCGCAACGCTTAAAGACAGAAGGTAAAACACAGTATGCTGAAAGTTAAATATTTAAGGGGTGTAAAAGTAGCAATCCCATGAGTAACCATTCCATCAGTATAAAGTGTTTAGTTCACCTACATCTAGCAGGCCATAAGCAGAATCTTTGTTTCTTGTTTCTCAATTTTTCCTTTGTTTCTTCAAGCTGCTGTGAATGATTTATAATTCTGCAGAGTGTCTTGTGGCTGTCATGGCAACCACAGTCGTATAGCATATGATGTAATGAGCATAGAGGATTTGGAATTCCCCTATGAGCTCTGTAGGTGCACTGTGACGTCCTCCCTATCCCCTCGTCTGCCATCACTTGACAGGCTGAGAGCTGTGTCTCTGTGGCAGCCATACTTGTTTGACATCCAGAGAGGAATTGCCTAGGAGATAATGGCTTGTAGTAGGACAGCTAACAATGACTATCAGATACAGGTTGAGTATCCCTTATCCAAAATTCAAAATCACACATTTTTGGTTCCCCGACTGAGATAATGACACATATATATGTATATTATATTATATATTTCTCTAACGTCCTAGTGGATGCTGGGGACTCCGTAAGGACCATGGGGAATAGACGGGCTCCGCAGGAGACATGGGCACTTTAAGAAAGAATTTAGATTCTGGTGTGCTCTGGCTCCTCCCTCTATGTCCCTCCTCCAGACCTCAGTTTGAGACTGTGCCCGGTGCTGGGTGCTGTTCAGTGAGCTCTCCTGAGCTTGCTGTGAGAAAGTATTTTGTTAGGTTTTTTATTTTCAGGGAGCTCTGCTGGCAACAGACTCCCTGCATCGTGGGACAGAGGGGAGAGAAGCAGCCCTACTCTCTGAAGCTAGGTCCTGCTTCTTAGGCTACTGGACACCATTAGCTCCAGAGGGATCGTACACAGGATCTCACCCTCGTCGTCCGATCCCAGAGCCGCGCCGCCGTCCCCCTCGCAGAGCCGGAAGACAGAAGCCGGGTGAGTATGAGAAGCAAGAAGACTTCGAAATCGGCGGCAGAAGACTCCGTTCTTCACTGAGGTAACGCACAGCACTGCAGCTGTGCGCCATTGCTCCCACACACCTCACATACTCCGGTCACTGTAAGGGTGCAGGGGGGGGGGGGGCACGCGCTCTGGGCAGCATATGGACCTCTTTTGGCAAAAGTACACATATATACAGTTGGGCACTGTATATATGTATGAGCCCCCGCCAAGAAAATTTATATTTCAGCGGGACAGAAGCCCGCCGTCGAGGGGGCAGGGCTTCTTCCTCAGCACTCACCTGCGCCATTTTTTCTCCACAGCTTCGCTAAGAGGAAGCTCCCCAGGCTCTCCCCTGCAGATACACGGTAGAAGAGGGTAAAAAGAGAGGGGGGGCACATAGTTAGGCGCAAAAATCAATATAAACAGCAGCTACTGGGTTAACATTAAGTTACTGTGTTATTCCTGGGTTTATAGCGCTGGGGTGTGTGCTGGCATACTCTCTCTCTGTCTCTCCAAAGGGCCTTGTGGGTTAATTGTCTTCAGATGAGCATTCCCTGAGTGTGTGGTGTGTCGGTACGTGTGTGTGTCGACATGTCTGAGGTAAAAGGCTCCCCTAAGGAGGCGATGGAGCAAATGTGTGTGAGAGTGGTGTCTCCGTCGACAACGCCGACACCTGTTTGGATATGTGAAATTAAGTGCTAAGGAAAATTTATTGCACAAAAGATTAGAGAACAGACAGGGAATCTACCCATGTCTGTCCCTATGTCGCAGAGACCTTCAGAGTCTCTCAATGCTCACTATCCAATATAATAGACACTGATATCGACACGGAGTCTGACTCCAGTGTCGACTACGATAATGCAAAGTTACAGCCAAAATGGCAGGAAAGTAGTCAATATATGATTATTGTAATAAAAGATGATTTGCATATCACTGATCACTGATGACTCATCTGTGCCTGACACAAGGGTACACATGTTTAAGGGGAAGAAAGCTGAGGTAAATTTCCCTCCTCTCATGAAGAAAAAGAGCGGGAATCTCCATACAAGAGACTGCAGTTTCCCACAAAAAATTCTCAGGGAGTATCCTTTCCCTATTAGGACCAGGATACGATGGGAATCCTCCCCTAGGGTGTCACGTTTGCCCAAAAGGTAGCACTGACTTAACAGCTATCCTCAGGGATCCTGCAGATAGCATGCAGTAAAAGTACTTTGAAGTCCATTTACACACATTCTGGTACACTACTCAGACCGGCGATTGTGTCGGCATGGCTTTATAGCGCTGTAGCAGCGTGGACAGATACCTTATCAGCAGAGATTGAGACCCTAGTATGTGTATGTGTGTGTGTGTGTGTATATATATATATATATATATATATATATATATATATATATATATATATATATATATATATAATGCTGTCTTAGATATATATATATATATATATATATATATATATATATAATGCTGTCTTAGATATATATATATATATATATATATATATATATATATATATATATATATATATATATATATATATATGTATATATATATAAAACATGCCCAAAGAGACATTAGTCTACTGGGTTCTAGAGTCAACGCTATGTCGATTTCTGCTTGACGTGTCCTGTGGAACATGCAATGGACAGGTGATGCCGACTTAAGAGGCATATGGAAGGTTTACCTTACAAGGCTGAGGATTGTGTGGAGAAGGGATTTCGGACCTGGTCTCCACAGCTATAGCTGGTAATTCTGATCTTTTGCCTTATATTCCAGCACAGCCTAGGAAAGCACGACATTATCAAATGCAGTCCTTTCGATCACAAAGAAACAAGAAAGTCCGAGGTGCGTCCTTTCTTGCCAGAGGCAGGGGCAGAGGAAAGAAGCTGCACAACACAGCTAGTTCCCGGGAACAGAAGTCCTCCCCGGCCTCTACAAAATCCACCGCAGGTCGCTTGGGCTCCACAGGCGGAGCTAGGCCCGGTGGGGGCACGTCTTCGAAATTTCAGCCACAAGTGGGTTCACTCCCTGTTGGATCCCTGGGAAATAGATATTGTGTCTCAGGGATACAAGCTGGACTTCGAGGAGATGCCCCCTCACCGACGGCCCTGCCGGCTTCCCCCCACGAGAGGGAAATAGTGTTAACTGCAATACACAAAGTGTATCTTCCACAGGTGTGGTCAAGGTTCCCCTCCTTCAACAAGGAGGGGATTATTATTCGACCATGTTGTAGTCCCGAAACCGGACGGTTCGGTCAGACCCATATTGAATTTAAAATCCCTGAACATATACTTGAAAAGGTACAAGTTCAAGATGTAATCGCTGAGAGCGGTCGTCGCAAGTCTGGAAGGGGGGGATTTTATGGTGTCTCTGGACATAAAGGATGCATACCTTCATGTCCCCATTTATCCACCTCATCAGGCGTACCTCAGATTTGTGGTACAGGATTGTCATTACCAATTTCAGACGTTGCCGTTTGGTCTCTCCACGGCACCGAGAATATTTACCAAGGTAATGGCGGAAATTATGGTCCTCCTGCGGAAGCAAGGGGTCGCCATTATCCCATACTTGGACGATCTCATAAAAGCGGGATCTAGAGAGCAGTTGCTGATCAGCGTAGCACTTTCTCTGCAAGTGTAACGGCAACACGGCTGGATTCTAAATATTCTAAAGTCGCAGTTGGTTCCTGCCTTTCCTAGGCATGATTCTAGACACAGACCAGAAAAGGGTTCATCTCCCGATAGAGAGAGCTCAGGAGCTCATGACACTGGTCAGGAACCTATTAAAACCAATACAGTGCATCACTGCACTCGAGTCATGGGATGGATGGTGGCATCATACGAGGCCATTCCCTTCGGCAGGTTCCATGCGAGGACCTTTCAATGGGACTTACTGGACAAGTGGTCCGGATCACATCTTCAGATGCATCGGTTAATCACCCTATCCCCCAGGGCCAGGGTGTCTCTCCTGTGGTGGCTGCAGAGTGCTCACCTTCTCGAGGGCCGCAGATTCGGCATTCAGGACTAGGTCCTGGTGACCACGGATGCAAGCCTCCGAGGGTGGGGAGCAGTCACACAGGGAAGAAATTTCCAAGGTCTGTGGTCAAGTCAGGAGACTTGCCTTCACATCAACATCCTGGAACTAAGGGCCGTATACAACGCCCTACGTCAAGCAGAGACCCTGCTTCGCGACCAACCGGTTCTGATTCAGTCAGACACCATCACCGCAGTGGCTCATGTAAACCGACAAGGCGGCACAAGGAGCAGGGTACCGATGGCGGAAGCCACCAGAATTCTTCGCTGGGCGGAAAATCACGTAAGCGCACTGTCAGCAGTGTTCATCCCGGGAGTGGACAACTGGGAAGCAGACTTCCTCAACAGACACGACCTCCACCCGGGAGAGTGGGGACTTCATCAGGAAGTCTTCGCACAGACTGCAAGTCGGTGGGAACTGCCACAGGTGGACATGATGGCATCCCGCCTCAACAAAAAACTACAGAGGTATTGCGCCAGGTCAAGAGACCCTCAGGCGATAGCTGTAGACGCCCTGGTGACACCGTGGGTGTTCCAGTCGGTCTAGGTATTTCCTCCTCTACCTCTCATACCCAAGGTGCTGAGAATAATAAGAAAAAGAGGAGTGAGAACGATACTCATTGTTCCAGATTGGCCACGAAGGACTTGGTATCCAGATCTGCAAGAAATGCTCACAGAGGACCCGTGGCCTCTTCCTCTAAGACAGGACTTGTTGCAACAGGGGCCCTGTCTGTTCCAAGACTTACTGCGGCTGCATTTGACGGCATGGCGGTTGAACGCCGGATCCTAGCAGAGAAAAGCATTCCGGATGAGGTCTTTCCTACGCTGATAAAGGCTAGGAAGGACGTGACAGCTCAACATTATCACCGTATATGGCGAAAATATGTTGCTTGGTGTGAGGCCAGGAATGCCCCTACGGAGGAATTCCAGCTGGGCCGATTCCTTCACTTCCTACAGTCAGGAGTGAATTTGGGCCTAAAATTGGGGTCCATTAAGGTCCAGATTTCGGCCCTATCCATTTTCTTTCAAAAGGAGTTGACTTCTCTACCTGAAGTTCAGACGTTTGTAAAGGGAGTGCTACATATTCAGCCCGCCTTTTGTGCCTCCAGTGGCACCTTGGAATCTTAACGTGGTGTTGAGTTTCCTGAAATCCCACTGGTTTGAACCACTCAAAACGGTGGAGTTGAAATATCTCACGTGGAAGGTGGTCATGCTATTAGCCTTGGCTTCGGCTAGGCGTGTGTCAGAGTTGGCGGCTTTGTCACATAAAAGCCCCTATCTGGTTTTCCATGCGGATAGAGCAGAATTGTGGACCCGTCTACAATTTCTGCCGAAAGTGGTTTCATCCTTTCATATAAACCAACCTATTGTGGTGCCTGTGGCTACTACTGACTTGGAGGATTCCGAGTTGCTTGATGTAGTCAGGGCTTTGAAGGTTTATGTAGCCAGAACGGCTAGGGTCAGGAAAACAGAGTCTTTGTTTATCCTGTATGCTTCCAACAAGCTTGGTGCTCCTGCTTCAAAGCAGACTATGGCTCGCTGGATCTGTAACACGATTCAGCAGGCTCATTCGGCGGTTGGATTGCCGCTGCCAAGATCAGTTAAGGCCCATTCCACTAGGAAGGTGGGCTCTTCTTAGGCGGCTGCCCGAGGGGTCTCGGCATTACAACTTTAACCTGGCCGAAGAGGACCTTGTGTTTGCTCAATTGGTGCTGCAGAGTCATCCGCACTCTCCCGCCCATTTGGGAGCTTTGGTATAATCCCCATGGTCCTTACGGAGTCCCCAGCATCCACTAGGACGTTAGAGAAAATAAGATTTTACTTACCGGTAAATCTATTTCTCGTAGTCCGTAGTGGATGCTGGGCGCCCGTCCCAAGTGCGGACTTCTTCTGCAATGCTTGTATATAGTTATTGCTTAAATAATGGTTATGTTATGGTTGCATCAGGGTTAACCTGTTGCTCTGTTGTTGTTCATACTGTTGACTGGGTAAGTTTATCTCAAGTTATACGATGTGATTGGTGTGGCTGGTATGAGTCTTGCCCTGGATTACCAAAATCCTTTCCTTGTACTGTCAGCTCTTCCGGGCACAGTTTCTCTAACTGAGGTCTGGAGGAGGGACATAGAGGGAGGAGCCAGAACACACCAGAATCCAAATTCTTTCTTAAAGTGCCCATGTCTCCTGCGGAGCCCGTCTATTCCCCATGGTCCTTACGTAGTCCCCAGCATCCACTACGGACTACGAGAAATAGATTTACCGGTAAGTAAAATCTTATTTTATATAATATATCTATATATACACATAATATATAATATATATGTCATTATCTCAGTACAGGACCCAAAAATGTGTGATTTTGGATAAGGGATACTCAGCCTGTATATCCTTAAAAGATGCTTAACATTCTTTAAACATAAACAGTTGTATCTCCATGTTTCTCAACCCTGATCCTCGGGACCCCGAACAATTCTATTTACTATACCACCTAGCAGGTACACAGGTGTGTTGCTAACTGACATATTTTAATGATCCACAGGTGAGCCGCAGAACTTGAATGGTGTAGGGTCCTTAGAACCACTGTTCTATCTCATATTCATCCAAACCCACTTTGTTTATTTTACCCGAGAACATACTTAAGCTTTAGGTTTCTCTACACCCTACAACTTGATAAATGTAACTTCATGTGACAAATAATGTTTTACGTTACTGCTATTTATTTATCACCAACATGAGGAAGTCATCAGTGAAAAATTAAGTACACAACATGATCCAGAAGTTTATGACCTCATAACTAAGTGCCATTCTGACGCATTTCATCGTGGAATAACCCAAAACTTCATCTGATGAAGCTGTGGCTTACTGGACAATGAAACGCGTCAGTACTCTACTTTGGGGATTACCACTGGACTGATCCTTAGAACATCCTCTGCCTACTCCTAACCTTTTTTCACACTGATGAGCAGCAACAATTTCTTCTCTGAGATGATTGGAGAGGTCGCCTTTTTTGTATGGCTGTAACATAGACATGAATGCTGCAGAGTAAAGGTTCAGCTATTATCTAGAGGAGGTAGAGGTTACTGATGGTCATATTATGGTGTGCAATTGATTGGCAGTACATGGCTCCAATTAACCTCTTCATTGATGTGGAAGCAGTACGGGTGCACTTACTTTCTGCACTCATGGTATCTTCATGTTGGCTTGTTTTTTGTTTAGTAAATAATGACCACATCTAATCCTTTATGGATATGAGCACAGGTTCCTTTCGGTCTATCTTTGGTATGTCACTGTCTGTAAATCTATATTTCACAATTGTCTATACATGTATCCAGAGTGCTGATGGCGAAACACGTCACGTTTTCATATTCTAGTTATGTATGAGATCCACGTCAGTTTCCAGCGGAAGGAAATGGCTGAAGTTCGGAGAGATGAGTCTTTGGTGTTGCCAGAAAACCTAGATTACATGAACCTGGACGCAAGTTTATCTAATGAAGTCCGGGAGAAACTGTCTCAAAGTCGACCTGAGACGGTAAGATGGGGGTCTTCTGCCAGTTTCTGCATTCTCAGCCCCTTTCACTCACCTGTTTGCTTTAGCGTGTGTGCTCCAAGTGCCTCGTTAATGGGGCTATTTGTTGTCACCAGAAAGAACCATTCTGGTCTAGTAACCACAATACCCTCCCCCTCCCCACCATCTCTGTAGGACCAGAAGCTTATCTCACAGATCCTTGCTCTGTGGCTGCCCCAGCTAAGTTCCTGTTTTCTTCTCCGGTCGCCCAAATTCTTTTGGTCAATTTGGAACGGGTACAGACATTGGACATTGGCCAGATGGCCTGTCTGGTTGACCTTCCTCTCCAGCTAGATCTTCTTGTTGAGGTCCTCTTCTCCATCTAAACCTAAGGAATCTGGTTTATAATGCAGTGCTCTTGATGCCACCATTCCTAAAATGAAGGGATTCCACTGTCCGGAGTTTGCTAAAGGGTTCGGAAGTCCGGTATTAGGATTTATGTAATAGGTTCTGGGGTAAAGGAACCTGCGTGATTTCGGTGAATTCACCGCTACATATACAGCGGCACTCGGTTATAAGGCTGGTATTACCTTTTCTCTATCGTCCTAGTGGATGCTGGGGTTCCTGAAAGGACCATGGGGAATAGCGGCTCCGCAGGAGACAGGGCACAAAAAGTAAAGCTTTAGGATCAGGTGGTGTGCACTGGCTCCTCCCCCTATGACCCTCCTCCAAGCCTCAGTTAGATTTTTGTGCCCGGCCGAGAAGGGTGCAATCTAGGTGGCTCTCCTAAAGAGCTGCTTAGAAAAGTTTAGCTTAGGTTTTTTATTTTACAGTGAGTCCTGCTGGCAACAGGATCACTGCAACGAGGGACTTAGGGGAGAAGAAGTGAACTCACCTGCGTGCAGGATGGATTGGCTTCTTTGGCTACTGGACATTAGCTCCAGAGGGACGATCACAGGTACAGCCTGGATGGTCACCGGAGCCTCGCCGCCGGCCCCCTTGCAGATGCTGAAAAGAGAAGAAGGTCCAGAATCGGCGGCAGAAGACTCCTCAGTCTTCTTAAGGTAGCGCACTGCAGCTGTGCGCCATTGCTCTCAGCACACTTCACACGGCAGTCACTGAGGGTGCAGGGCGCTGGGAGGGGGGCGCCCTGGGAGGCAATGTAAACCTATTTTTTGGCAAAAAAATACCTCACATATAGCCTCCGGGGGCTATATGGAGATATTTAACCCCTGCCAGAATCCGTTGAAGAGCGGGAGACGAGCCCGCCGAAAAAGGGGCGGGGCCTATCTCCTCAGCACACAGCGCCATTTTCCCTCACAGAAAGGCTGGAGGGAAGGCTCCCAGGCTCTCCCCTGCACTGCACTACAGAAACAGGGTTAAAACAGAGAGGGGGGGCACTAATTTGGCGTTAGAAATATATAAAAAGATGCTATAAGGGAAAACACTTATATAAGGTTGTCCCTATATAATTATAGCGTTTTTTGGTGTGTGCTGGCAAACTCTCCCTCTGTCTCTCCAAAGGGCTAGTGGGTCCTGTCCTCTATCAGAGCATTCCCTGTGTGTGTGCTGTGTGTCGGTACGTGTGTGTCGACATGTATGAGGACGATGTTGGTGAGGAGGCGGAGCAATTGCCTGTAATGGTGATGTCACTCTCTAGGGAGTCGACACCGGAATGGATGGCTTATTTAGGGAATTACGTGATAATGTCAACACGCTGCAAGGTCGGTTGACGACATGAGACGGCCGACAAACAATTAGTACCGGTCCAGACGTCTCAAAAACACCGTCAGGGGTTTTAAAACGCCCGTTTACTTTAGTCGGTCGACACAGACACAGACAAGGACACTGAATCCAGTGTCGACGGTGAATAAACAAACGTATTCCTTATTAGGGCCACACGTTAAGGGCAATGAAGGAGGTGTTACATATTTCTGATACTACAAGTACCACAAAAGAGGGTATTATGTGGGATGTGAAAAAACTACCTGTAGTTTTTCCTGAATCAGATAAATTAAATGAAGTGTGTGATGATGCGTGGGTTCCCCCCGATAGAAAATTATTGGCGGTATACCTTTTCCCGCCAGAAGTTAGGGCGCGTTGGGAAACACCCCTTAGGGTGGATAAGGCGCTCACACGCTTATCAAAAAATATCATATAAAAGTATATACACACATACTGGTGTTATACTGCGACCAGCGATCGCCTCAGCCTGGATGTGCAGAGCTGGGATGGCTTGGTCGGATTCCCTGACTAAAAATATTGATACCCTTGACAGGGACAGTATTTTATTGACTATAGAGCATTTAAAGGATGCATTTCTATATATGCGAGATGCACAGAGGGATATTTGCACTCTGGCATCAAGAGTAAGTGCGATGTCCATATCTGCCAGAAGATGTTTATGGACACGACAGTGGTCAGGTGATGCAGATTCCAGACGGCACAAAGGTGTATTGCCGTATAAAGGAAGAGGAGTTATTTGGGGTCGGTCCATCGGACCTGGTGGCCACGGCAACTGCTGGAAAATCCACTGTTTTTACCCTAAGTCACATCTCTGCAGAAAAAGACACCGTCTTTTCAGCCTCAGTCCTTTCGTCCCTATAAGAGTCATATTTGCCCAGGGATAGAGGAAAGGGAAGAAGACTGCAGCAGGCAGCCCATTCCCAGGAACAGAAGCTTTCCACCGCTTCTGCCAAGCTCTCAGCATGACGCTGGGAACGTACAGGACCCCTGGATCCTACAAGTAGTATCCCAGGGGTACAGATTGGAATGTCAAAACGTTTCCCCCTCGCAGGCTCCTGAAGTCTGCTTTACCAAGGTATCCCTCCGACAAGGAGGCAGTATGGGAAAAAATTCACAAGCTGTATTCCCAGCAGGTGATAATCAAATTACCCCTCCTACAACAAGGAAAGGGGTATTATTCCACACTATATTGTGGTACTGAAGCCAGAAGGCTAGGTGAGACCTATTCTAAATCTAAAAAAATTTGAACACTTACAAAGGTTCAAATCAAGATGGAGTCACTCAGAGCAGTGATAACGAACCAGGAAGAAGGGGACTATATAGTGTCCCGGGACATCAGGGATGCTTACCTCCATGTCCCAAATTTGCCCTTCTCACTAAGGGTACCTCAGGTTCGTGGTATAGAACTGTCACTGTCAGTTTCAGACGCTGCCGTTTGGATTGTCCAAGGCACCCCGGGTCTTTACCAAGGTAATGGCCGAAATGATGATTATTCTTCGAAGAAAAGGCGTCTTAATTACCCCTTACTTGGACGATCTCCTGATAAGGGCAAAGTCCAGGGAACAGTTGGAGGTCGGAGTAGCACTATCTCGGATACTGCTACAACAGCACGGATGGATTCTAAATATTCCAAAATCGCAGCTGATCCTGACGACACGTCTGCTGTGCCTAGGGATGATTCTGGACACAGTCCAGAAAAAGGTGTTTCTCCCGGAAGAGAAAGCCAGGGAGTTATCCGAGCTAGTCAAGAACCTCCTAAAACCAGGAAAAGTGTCAGTGCATCATTGCACAAGGGTCCTGGTAAAAATGGTGGCTTCCTACGAAGCAATTCCATTCGGCAGATTTCACGCAAGAACTTTTCAGTGGGATCTGCTGGACAAATGGTCCGGATCGCATCTTCAGATGCATCAGCGGATAACCCTATATCCAAGGACAAGGGTGTCTCTCCTGTGGTGGTTACAGAGTGCTCATCTTCTAGAGGGCCGCAGATTCGGCATTCAGGATTGGATGCTGGTGACCACGGAGGCCAGCCCGAGAGGCTGGGGAGCAGTCACACAAGGAAAAAATTTCCAGGGAGTGTGATCAAGTCTGGAGACTTTTCTCCACATAAATATACTGGAGCTAAGGGTAAATTTATAATGCTCTAAGCTTTGCAAGACCTCTGCTTCAAGGTCAGCCGGTATTGATCCAGTGGGAAAAACATCACGGCAGTCGCCCACGTAAACAGACAGGGCGGCACAAGAAGCAGGAGGGCAATGGCAAAAACTGCAAGGACTTTTCGCTGGGCGGAAAATCATGTGATAGCACTGTCAGCAGTGTTTGCTTCCCAGTTTCCACTCCCGGAATGAGACTTCCTCAGCAGGCACGACCTCCACCCGGGTGAGTGGAAACTTCATCGGGAAGTTTTTCCACATGATTGTGAACCGTTGGGAAATACCAAAGGTGGACATGATGGCGTCCCGTCTGAACAAAAAACGGGACAGGTATTGCGCCAGGTCAAGAGACCCTCAGGCAATAGCTGTGGACGTTCTGGTAACACCGTGGGTGTACCAGTCGGTGTATGTGTTCCCTCCTCTGCTTCTCATACCTAAGGTACTGAGAATTATAAGACGTAGAGGAGTAAGAACTATACTCATGGCTCCGGATTGGCCAAGAAGGACTTGGTACCCGGAACTTCAAGAGATGCTCACAGAGGACTTATGGCCTCTGCCGCTAAGAAGGGACTTGTTTCAGCAAGTACCATGTCTGTTCCAAGACTTACCGCAGCTGCGTTTGACGGCATGGCGGTGGAACGCCGGATCCTAAGGGAAAAGGCATTCCGGAAGAGGTCATTCCTACCCTGGTCAAAGCCAGGAAGGAGGTGACCGCACAACATTATCACCACATGTGGCGAAAATATGTTGCGTGGTGTGAGGCCAGGAAGGCCCCACGAAGAAATTTCAACTCGGTCGATTCCTGCATTTCCTGCAAACAGGAGTGTCTATGGGCCTCAAATTGGGGCCCATTAAGGTTCAAATTTCGGCCCTGTCGATTTTCTTCCAGAAAGAATTGGCTTCAGTTCCTGAAGTCCAGAAGGTTGTCAAGGGAGTATTGCATATATTACCCTTTTGTGCCTCCAGTGGCACTGTGGGATCTCAACGTAGTTCTGGGATTCCTCAAATCACATTGGTTTAAAACCAGTCAAATCTGTGGATTTGAAGCATCTCACATGAAAAGTGACCATGCTCTTGGCCCTGGCCTGGGCCAGGCGAGTGTCAAATTGGTGGGTTTTTTCTCAAAAAAGCCCATATCTGTTTGTCCATTCGGACAGGGCAGAGCTGCGGACTCGTCCCCAGTTCTCTCCCTAAGGTGGTGTCAGTGTTTCACCTGAACCAGCTTATTGTGGTGCCTTGCGCCTACTAGGGACTTGGAGGACTCCAAGTTGCTGGATGTTGTCAGGGCCCTGAAAGTATAGGTTCCAGGACGGCTGGAGTCAGGAAAACTGACTTGCTGTTATCCTGTATGCACCCAACAAACTGGGTGCTCTTGCTTCTAAGCAGACTATTGCTAGTTGGATGTGTAATACAATTCAGCTTGCACATTCTGTGGCAGGCCTGCCACAGCCAAAATATGTAAATGCCCATTCCACAAGGAAGGTGGGCTCATCTTGGGCGGCTGCCCGAGGGGTCTCGGCTTTACAACTTTGCCGAGCGGCTATTTAGTCAGGGGCAAACACGTTTGTAAAATCCTACAAATTTGATACCCTGGCTAAGGAGGACCTGGAGTTCTCTCATTCGGTGCTGCAGAGTCATCCGCACTCTCCCGCCCGTTTGGGAGCTTTGGTATAATCCCCATGGTCCTTTCAGGAACCCCAGCATCCACTAGGACGATAGAGAAAATAAGAATTTACTTACCGATAATTCTATTTCTCGGAGTCCGTAGTGGATGCTGGGCGCTCATCCCAAGTGCGGATTATCTGCAATACTTGTACATAGTTACAAAAATCGGGTTATTATTGTTGTGAGCCATCTTTTCAGAGGCTCCGCTGTTATCATACTGTTAACTGGGTTCAGATCACAGGTTGTACAGTGTGATTGGTGTGGCTGGTATGAGTCTTACCCGGGATTCAAAATCCTTCCTTATTGTGTACGCTCGTCCGGGCACAGTATCCTAACTGAGGCTTGGAGGAGGGTCATAGGGGGAGGAGCCAGTGCACACCACCTGATCCTAAAGCTTTACTTTTTGTGCCCTGTCTCCTGCGGAGCCGCTATTCCCCATGGTCCTTTCAGGAACCCCAGCATCCACTACGGACTCCGAGAAATAGAATTATCGGTAAGTAAATTCTTATTTTTACTGAGTGTCGCATCAACTTTAGCAATGAACTCGACAAAATCACTCAGGTTTTCCTGGGATAAAGGAACCTATTACATTAAGCCCCTTGTCTGTATAGAGAAACCACTTTCTGGCATCGGGAGAGGCCAGCAAGGTGCCTACAGCAAGTCTGCTTTGCTTTACAGGAGGCAGGTTGTGCTGTGTAAGTGCATGCTATGTACAGTAGGTGCATGGACACCCCTCCTTTCAACCAGCACCAGTCTCTTAGGACACGTTACCCTTGCGAAAGCAGCTACCGTGACAAGGCTACGCCAGGCTGGACTGGTCACACTGTACCACGTACAACCTCCTACCTAAACTTTAAAACCCCAACAAACACTGACGAAAGGAGTCAGAAAGCTAATAGCCAATCAAAGTTCTCTTCCCAAGTCCCAGCCTATCAGACATTAGTCGCTCTGATTGGCTGCTCACATATTGACACAACTGTGCTATTTTGTAAGAATCAAGTTTCCTTATGGGCTTAGGAGAATAATACATTTATTTTATACAGTTGGGCATGGTGACTTCTGTATCTTTTCTCTGGCCTCATGGAGATATGCTTAGTTATTATTATTATTTTATGTGACCGATTATTAAGGGTATGTGCCACTGAAAATACAACTGTAAATGTGCAGCCAAGATTCTCTGCCTAAGTTCCAGCTGCAAAATCGTGGCCTACTCTAAATCAGCCCTACGAAGACTGCCGGGTCTTTGGGGGAGATGTACTAAGCAGTGATAAAAGTGGAGAAGTGAGCCAGTGGAGAAGTTGCCCATGGCAACCAATCAGCTGCTCTGTATACTTTTTATAGTATGCAAATTATAAAAGTTATGTCAATGCTGAGTGGTTGCCATGGGTAACTTCTCCACTGGCTCACTTCTCCACACTTTTCACTGCTTAGTACATCTCGCCCTAGTCTCTCTGCTTACCTATTGCTAAACCAGGATGGAGCAGAGGGATAAGTATAGCCTTGGTCTGCCTTCCTGTAGGATGGAATATAGCCACCGTCCCAATTTGTTCTCTCTGTAGCATGCCATTCTCTATGATACTCCAGTAGTCACTGCAGTACTTTGTGCAATCCTTTCCTGGGGTGCTACTCAGCTGCCGCCACCATGGAGTACAAAACCAGGGATTCTGCCCGATAGTGCAGTCATTCAGCCGGGGGAACTCTGGTGTCCACAGAGCCAGGAGTGATTGCCGTCATTGAGAACAAAGATCGTATTCATCATTAAACAGATGATAGATGCTTTGCCCTCTGGGGTGGGATGAAGCCTGGAAATGTTAGCGCGGACAATCCCTTTCACAACTTGGAAACACAGATGAGTCTGAGACTTATTTCCGCTAATTAAATGTGTTCACTGCTCTCATGTCCACAGATCGGGGCAGCTTTCCGTATTCCAGGTGTGACGCCGGCTGCCATATTGAATCTGCTACGATATGTCAAGTCTAGCACCCAAGGACCAGAGGCCGCCAGGAGTGGGAGAAAGTTCGGACCTTTAGTTGAAGCAGAGTCTTCCCCGGAAATCTGCCCTCTGGAGCAGCAGACTGTGTAGGACAAAGACAGAAAACCATTATCTGCTTCCAGATTGTGGAGAGCTCGGGTCCAATGTTTGGCGTTGGATTGTGGTTGTGTGAAGGGACTCTTCTGATTGTGGGGATTGAAGACCTGTAACATATAACATATTCTTGTTTCTGGGTCAAAATATTTAAAGACGATGAGGCTTTATCTGGTATCAACAATGTTGGGAGCTTTCCAAGTGGGGGCAGGAAAGAGACTTTAACAGAGATAAATGATATTTGTGAATGCAGAGACTGCTGTGCAATATAGTCTGTTACTTATATTTACTGTAAAGCTGTTTGTGCACGCTTGTTATTTCACCCGTCTGAAGTGTATTTGGTATCATGAGAGGCGACTGATGTAATTGGTGACCCCTACCAAATACTGTTACATTCTTCCTGTAAGATTGCACCGTCGGTGAGTCCTATATGTTATGTTCAGGTGCCGTAATGCGAACTGACCGTAAGCCTGTACGTACGGGCTGTTGGTTACTGTGTAGCCTGCTGCCAGCACTGAGAAAATGGAACGCATTATTGGGGCTTGCTATAAGCGTATTTATGACGCCGTTGTAATACAGTATATACCTTCAGGCAAGAAAAACAGTTCTGTACTAGGGCCCTCATTCCGAGTTGTTTTAGCAGCATTGCACACGCTAGGCCGCCGCCCTGTGGGAGTGTATCTTAGCTTAGCAGAATTGCGAACGAAAGATTAGCAGAACTGCTAATAAATAATTCTTTGCAGTTTCTGAGTAGCTCCAGACCTACTCCTAGATTGCGATCACCTCAGTCCGTTTAGTTCCTGGTTTGACGTCACAAACACGCCCTGCCACTCTCACGTTTCTCCAGACACTCCCGCGGTTTTCCCTGACACGCCTGCGTTTTTTAGCACACTCCCGGAAAACGCTCAGTTACCACCCAGAAACACCCCTTTCCTGTCAATCATTTACCGATCAGCAGAGCGACTGAAAAGCGCCGCAGGATCCACAACAAATCTACTAAGTTTTTAGTTAAATACCTAAGCGCATGCGCCTTGCGTATGCGCAATTAGCAACAAATCGCAGCATAGCGAAAATCGGCAACGAACGAACAACTCGGAATGTCCCCCTGTAATCTGTGGTGTTCTCATGTAGGGCAGTTAAACGCTGATATCTGGATCAAGCTGGTCTATGAATGTCACATGCACATACCATAGTGCAGCTGTATATGTGATTGTTCCATTATGTGCCTAAAGATTGCTTCATTTTCCAAAATAATAAAAGTACGGTCCTTCTTATTAGTATAACCTTATTCAGGCTTAAATGAAACAAAAAAATAAAGAGGTTCCCTGGATTTTAAACCGGTGATGATTTTATTACAGACTTAACATCCGATAAAGGGGTAATTCATAGTTGATTGTAGATGTACTAAATTTAGCATATCTACGATCAGTTTCTCAGACGTGGGGGGATCCGCCCCGCATGTCAGGCCCTACCCCCCCCCCTCCCCGCGCACAGGCACAAAAGCATCGCACGGCGGCGATGCTTTTGTACCTGACAAGTAGCTCCCTGCCTGAGCAGCTCCTGCGTGCCGGCTGGGAGCTACCTGCCACGTCCCGGGTCGCAGCGGCTGCGTGTGACATCACACAGCTGCCGCGGCCCACCCCCCATCGGTCCGGACATACCTCCGTTGTCCGGACCACACCCCGCCAACAGCGTTCTAACACCGTTGGCACACCCACTCCCGCCCCGCGACCGCCTCTGCCTGTCAATCAGGCAGAGGCGATCGCAGCCAGTGAGATGGTGATAGCGGCTCCCGTGGTGTGCAGTGCGGCTGCCGCGCATGCCACAAAGTAATTCAGACTGCGATCGCTGCCGCTGCAGCGATCCAGTCTGAATTACCCCCAAAGTGCGTGGGAAGTAGACCCATGTATGGAAATCAGAACCGAAAATTCCAGTTGCTGTATTACTAGTGATCTCAGACATTTATCTGTAAAATGATTATGAATTTACCATCTCCTATATAATAGCCCTGTGACTCTGTGCCTGGCCCTCTAATGCTGGGCGGAGTCACGGCGGTGGGCGGAGCCACAGAGCCCGCCCACCACATGTGCAGCGTGTTAGCTCCTGCTGTCTGTCCATCTCACGCCTCTGCCATCAGCAACTCCGACTCCCCGGCCGTGGCGCCGGGGGAATAACAACTGCTGCCGCCGGCTTTCATAGCCCATCCTGCACAGCGTACACAGACCCTCCGCCTCCTCCGCACACATCCAGGCACGGCGACAGGGGGTCAGAGGGGCCCCGGTGATGAAGTATACAGTATTATGGCCTGGTCGTGCCACTGCGCCTGCCCTTTCCACCGGAACTGCCGCAGATGCCATGGAGCATGCAGCGCTGAGCTAGCCCTGTGGTGTGTACACTAACCGCAGCCTCCTGCCGGCGCCGAAGGAAAGTGTCAGCTCTTCTGCTGCGACAAGAGCCGAGTGCTGCAGTGACATAATCTCCTGCAGCACTCGGCCCCTGTCACAGATAAGAGCCGGCACACACACACTCCAGTCTCCGAGGACAGCCAGCATCCTCAGGCAAGCTGGACACAACCTGCCCCCCGGTGCGAAAGGAAAAAAATACATGCGCGACCACCCTTTTGGAATTAGGCCACGTCCCCCTTTTCAGCCGCTGCTGGGAGGGGGGGGGGGGGGGGTAATGTGTGTAATATTAGTACAGACTGCGCTCCGACACCAAGTGACGCCTCTGGAGAGTGTACTATTTGCCAGCCTGCAGCAGCCGCCCATAGCCTCAACGGTGAGTCCCTCCGGCCATCCTAACCACTGTTTCTATGTCTGTTCGGCACTTTACAAATGTCTCCGCTTCTGGTGTCCACCCCCTCCACTACTTTCCTCTCTCTTCATTAGTTTCCTCATTGGGGACTTCCCTCCCTACCGCCCTGCGTCTCTGTATCCCCTTCCTGCCGCCCTGCGTCTCAGTATCCCCTCCCTGCATCTCAGTATCCCCTCCCTGCCACCCTGCGTCTCTCTATCCCCTCCCTACCGCCCCGCGTCTCTCTATCCCCTCCCTACCGCCCTGCGTCTCTGTATCCCCTTCCTGCCGCCCTGCGTCTCAGTATCCCCTCCCTGCATCTCAGTATCCCCTCCCTGCCACCCTGCATCTCTCTATCCCCTCCCTGCGTCTCTGTATCCCCTCCCTGCGTCTCTGTATCCCCTCCCTACCGCCCCGCGTCTCTGTATCCCCTCCCTACCGCCCGCGTCTCTGTATCCCCTCCCTACCGCCCCGCGTCTCTGTATCCCCTCCCTGCCATCCTGCGTCTCAGTATCCCCTCCCTGCATCTCAGTATCCCCTCCCTGTCGCCCTGCGTCTTAGTATCCCCTCCCTGCCGCCCTGCGTCTCAGTATCCCCTCCCTGCATCTCAGTATCCCCTCCCTGCCGCCCTGCGTCTCTCTATCCCCTCCCTGCGTCTCTCTAACCCCTCCCTACCGCCCCGCGTCTCTGTATCCCCTCCCTACCGCCCCGCGTCTCTCTGTCCCCTCCCTACCGCTCTGCGTCTCTCTGTCCCCTACCTGCCGCCCCGCGTCTCTGTATCCCCTCCTCCCTACCCCTCTGTATCCTTACCCTACCGCCCCGCTTCTCTTTATCCCCTCCCTACCGCCCTGCGTCTCTGTGTCCCCTCCCTACCGCCCCGCGTCTCTCCCCTCCACTACTTCCCCTCCTTTCTCCATCAGCTTCCTCACTGGGGACTCCACTCCCTACCACCCTGCGTCTGTGTGTACCCTGCCTACCGCCCTACATCTCTGTATCCCCTGACTACCACCCTGCGTCTGTGTGTCCCCTCCCTACCTGCGTCCCCTCCCTACCGCCCCGCGTCTCTGTATCCCCTTCCTACCCCCCTGTATCCCATACACGGTCCATACCACTGGCTCCTGGATACCTCCCTGACAAACCTTCACCAGGAGTACAGGAGCCATAACCCCCTGCGGTGCCCCCCGTAGTTACCGGTATATCGTGATGCTCCGTTCTGCCGCCTCCTCCTTATCCCTCACACACCAAGCGCAGGGCGCAAGCCCAGCACCGAGCACATGACTGCGCTGTCCATGGCCATTGGCCCTGGGAGCAGCGCCATGCTCCGCCCCCTCCTCCTACTGCACCTGAGGGGAGCGAGCACATAGCGCAGGCAGAGGGGACTGGTGCATCTGAGGCCTGCAGCCGCGTGGAGACCTTGCGTGTGCAACATGTCCGCGCTGCTACACCTGAAGGATGGTACGGTGTAGAGAGAGGACACAGCTGCCCCTGTTCCTCATTGTACCAGCACTCCCCTCTGTGTACTACCTGCCTCATCCGCGCCCCCCTCCCCCCCCCCACTACATTCTGTACATCGTGCCCTGCAGGCACTGTTCACGCCGTCGCAAGGGTCTACATCCCCTTCACCATCGGGAATAGCGGCTCCGCAGGAGACTGGGCACAACTAAAAGAAAGCTTTTAGACTACCTGGTGTGCACTGGCTCCTCCCACTATGACCCTCCTCCAAGCCTCAGTTAGATTTCTGTGCCCGGCCGAGCTGGATGCACACTAGGGGCTCTCCTCAGCTCCTAGAAAGAAAGTATATTTTAGTTTTTTTATTTTACAGTGAGACCTGCTGGCAACAGGCTCACTGCAACGAGGGACTAAGGGGAGAAGAAGCGAACCTACCTGCTTGCAGCTAGCTTGGGCTTCTTAGGCTACTGGACACCATTAGCTCCAGAGGGATCGACCGCAGGACCCGTCCTTGGTGTTCGTTCCCGGAGCCGCGCCGCCGTCCCCCTTACAGAGCCAGAAGCAAGAAGAGGTCCGGAAAATCGGCGGCAGAAGACTTCAGTCTTCACCAAGGTAGCGCACAGCACTGCAGCTGTGCGCCATTGCTCCTCATGTACACCTCACACTCCGGTCACTAATGGGTGCAGGGCGCTGGGGGGGGGGCGCCCTGAGCAGCAATATTAAGACCTTGGCTGGAAAAATAATCACAATATATAGCCCCAGAGGCTATATATGTGATAAATACCCCTGCCAGAATCCATAAAAAAGCGGGAGAAAAGTCAGCCGAAAAAGGGGCGGAGCCATCTCCCTCAGCACACTGGCGCCATTTCTCCCTCACAGCTCCGCTGGAAGGTAGCTCCCTGGCTCTCCCGTGCAGTCTGCACTACAGAAGGGTAAAAAAGAGAGGGGGGCACTAAATTTAGGCGCAGTATAATAATTATAGCAGCTATAAGGGGATATAATTCAGTTAGTCCCTGTATTATACAGGTTGAGTATCCGTTATCCAAAATGCTTGGGACCAGAGGTATTTTGGATATGGGATTTTTCCGTATTTTGGAATAATTGCATACCATAATGAGATATCATGGTGATGGGACCTAAATCTAAGCACAGAATGCATTTATGTTTCATATACACCTTATACACACAGCCTGAAGGTCATTTTAGCCAATATATTTTATAACTTTGTGCATTAAACAAAGTGTGTCTACATTCACACAATTCATTTATGTTTCATATACACCTTATACACACAGCCTGAAGGTCATTTAATACAATATTTGTAATATCTTTGTGTATTAAACAAAGTTTTGTACATTGAGCCATCAGAAAACAAAAGTTTCACTATCTCATTCTCACTCAAAAAAGTCCGTATTTCGGAATATTCCGTATTTCGGAATATTTGGATATGGGATACTCAACCTGTATAGCGCTCTGGTGTGTGCTGGCATACTCTCTCTCTGTTTCCCCCAAGGGCTTTTGTGGGGTCCTGTCCTCTGTCAGAGCATTCCCTGTGTGTGTGCGATGTGTCGGTACGGCTGTGTCGACATGTTTGATGAGGAGGCTTATGTGGAGGCAGAGCAGATGCCTATAAATGTGATGTCACCCCCTGCGGGGCAGACACCTGAGTGGATGGACTTATGGAAGGAATTACGTGCAAGTGTCGACTCCTTACATAAAAAATTTGACGACATGCCAAATGCGGGACAGCCGGCTTCTCAGCTCGTGCCTGCCCAGACGACTCAAAGGCCATCAGGGGCTCTAAAGCGCCCACTACCTCAGATGGTAGACACAGATGTCGACACGGATACTGATACCAGTGTCGACGACGAAGAGTCTAATTTAATGTCCACTAGGGCCATTCGTTGCATGATTGAGGCAATGAAAGAGGTATTACACATTTCTGATATAAACCCAGGTACCTCAAAAAAGGGTATTATGTTTGGGGAGAAAAAACTACCAATAGTTTTTCCCCCATCTGAAGAATTAAATGAAGTGTGTGAAGAAGCGTGGGCTTCCCCCGATAAAAAATTGGTAATTTCTAAAAAGTTACTAATGGCGTTCCCTTTCTCGCCAGAGGATAGGTCATGTTGGGAAACAACCCCTAGGGTGGATAAAGCGCTCACACGTTTGTCAAAAAAGGTGGCACTACCGTCTCCGGATACGGCCGCCCTAAAGGAGCCTGCTGATAGAAAGCAGGAGGCGATCCTGAAGTCTGTATATACACACTCAGGCATTATACTGAGACCAGCTATTGCTTCAGCATGGATGTGCAGTGCTGCAGCTGCGTGGTCAGATTCCCTGTCGGAAAATATTGACACCCTAGACAGGGACACTATTCTGCTAACCATAGAGCATATAAAAGACTCAGTCTTATACATGAGAGATGCTCAGAGGAAGATCTGCCGGCTGGCATCTAAAATAAGTGCAATGTCCATTTCTGCTAGGAGAGGCTTATGGACTTGGCAGTGGACAGGGGATGCAAATTCGAAAAGGCACATGGAAGTTTTGCCTTATAAGGGTGAGGAGTTATTCGGGGATGGTCTCTCAGACCTAGTTTCCACAGCAACAGCTGGGAAGTCAGCATTTTTGCCCCATGTTCCCTCACAGCCTAAGAAAGCGCCGTATTATCAGGTACAGTCCTTTCGACCCCAGAAAAACAGGCGGGGAAAAGGCGGGTCCTTTCTGTCCAGAGGCAGAGGTAGGGGAAAAAGGCTGCAACAAACAGCAGGTTCCCAGGAACAAAAGTCCTCCCCCGCTTCTTCCAAGTCCGCCGCATGACGGTGGGGCTCCACAGGCGGAGCCAGGCACGGTGGGGGGCCGCCTCAAAAATTTCAGCGATCAGTGGGCTCGCTCACAGGTGGATCCCTGGATCCTTCAAGTAGTATCTCAGGGGTACAAGCTGGAATTCGAGGCGTCTCCCCCCCGCCGTTTCCTCAAATCTGCCTTGCCGACAACTCCCTCAGGCAGGGAGGCTGTGCTAGAGGCAATTCACAAGCTGTATTCCCAGCAGGTGATAGTCAAGGTGCCCCTACTTCAACAAGGACGGGGTTACTATTCCACACTTTTGTGGTACCGAAACCGGACGGTTCGGTGAGACCCATTTTAAATTTGAAATCCTTGAACACATACATAAAAAAATTCAAGTTCAAGATGGAATCGCTCAGGGCGGTTATTGCAAGCCTGGACGAGGGGGATTACATGGTATCCCTGGACATCAAGGATGCTTACCTGCATGTCCGCATTTACCATCCTCACCAGGAGTACCTCAGATTTGTGGTACAGGATTGCCATTACCAATTCCAGACACTGCCGTTTGGACTGTCCACGGCACCGAGGGTGTTTACCAAGGTAATGGCAGAAATGATGATACTCCTTCGAAAAAAGGGAGTTTTAATTATCCCGTACTTGGACGATCTCCTTATAAAGGCGAGGTCCAAGGAGCAGTTGTTGGTCGGAGTAGCATTATCTCGGGAAGTGCTACAACAGCACGGATGGATTCTAAACATTCCAAAGTCACAGCTGGTTCCTACCACACGCCTACTGTTCCTGGGGATGGTTCTGGACACAGAACAGAAAAAAGTGTTTCTCCCGCAGGAGAAAGCCAAGGAGCTGTCATCTCTAGTCAGAGACCTCCTGAAACCAAAACAGGTATCGGTGCATCACCGCACACGAGTCCTGGGAAAAATGGTAGCTTCCTACGAAGCAATTCCATTCGGCAGGTTCCATGCAAGAACCTTTCAGTGGGACCTCTTGGACAAGTGGTCGGGATCGCATCTTCAGATGCATCGGCTGATAACCCTGTCTCCAAGGACCAGGGTATCTCTACTGTGGTGGCTGCAGAGTGCTCATCTTCAAGAGGGCCGCAGATTCGGCATACAGGACTGGGTCCTGGTGACCACAGATGCCAGCCTTCGAGGCTGGGGGGCAGTCACACAGGGAAGAAATTTCCAAGGACTTTGGTCAAGTCAGGAGTCGTCCCTACACATAAATATTCTGGAACTGAGGGCCATTTACAATGCCCTAAGTCAGGCAAGGCCCCTGCTTCAAAACCAGCCGGTACTGATCCAATCAGACAACATCACGGCAGTCGCCCATGTAAACCGACAGGGCGGCACAAGAAGCAGGATGGCGATGGCAAAAGCCACAAGGATTCTCCGATGGGCGGAAAATCACGTCTTAGCACTGTCAGCGGTGTTCATTCCGGGAGTGGACAACTGGGAAGCAGACTTCCTCAGCAGACACGACCTACACCCGGGAGAGTGGGGACTTCATCCAGAAGTCTTCCAACTGTTGGTAAACCGTTGGGAAAGGCCACAGGTGGACATGATGGCGTCCCGCCTAAACAAAAAACTAGAGAGATATTGCGCCAGGTCAAGGGACCCTCAGGCAATAGCGGTGGACGCTCTAGTGACACCGTGGGTGTACCAGTCGGTTTATGTGTTCCCTCCTCTGCCTCTCATACCAAAGGTACTGAGAATAATAAGAAGACGAGGAGTAAGAACGATACTCGTGGTTCCGGATTGGCCAAGAAGAGCTTGGTACCCAGAACTTCAAGAAATGATATCAGAGGACCCATGGCCTCTACCGCTCAGACGGGATCTGCTACAGCAGGGGCCCTGTCTGTTCCAAGACTTACCGCGGCTGCGTTTGACGGCATGGCGGTTGAATACCGGATCCTAAAGGGAAAGGGCATTCCGGAGGAAGTCATTCCTACGCTGATAAAAGCCAGGAAAGAAGTAACCGCAAACCATTATCACCGTATTTGGCGAAAATATGTTGCGTGGTGTGAGGCCAGGAAGGCCCCAACAGAGGAATTTCAGCTGGGTCGTTTTCTGCACATCCTACAGTCGGGAATGACTATGGGCCTAAAATTGGGGTCCATTAAAGTCCAGATTTCGGCTCTGTCGATTTTCTTCCAGAAAGAACTGGCTTCACTGCCTGAAGTTCAGACATTTGTAAAGGCAGTGCTACATATTCAGCCCCCTTTTGTGCCTCCTGTGGCACCTTGGGATCTCAACGTGGTGTTGAGTTTCCTAAAATCACATTGGTTTGAGCCACTTAAAACTGTGGATCTGAAATATCTCACGTGGAAAGTGGTCATGTTATTGGCCTTGGCTTCGGCCAGGCGTGTGTCAGAATTGGCGGCTTTGTCATGTAAAAGCCCTTATCTGATTTTCCATATGGATAGGGCAGAATTGAGGACTCGTCCCCAGTTTCTCCCTAAGGTGGTATCAGCTTTTCACTTGAACCAACCTATTGTAGTGCCTGCGGCTACTAGGGACTTGGAAGATTCCAAGTTACTGGACGTAGTCAGGGCCTTGAAAATTTATGTTTCCAGGACGGCTGGAGTCAGGAAAACTGACTCGCTTTTTATCCTGTATGCACCCAACAAACTCGGTGCTCCTGCTTCTAAGCAGACTATTGCTTGCTGGATTTGTAGCACAATTCAGCTGGCACATTCTGCGGCTGGATTGCCGCATCCTAAATCAGTAAAAGCCCATTCCACAAGGAAAGTGGGCTCATCTTGGGCGGCCGCCCGAGGGATCTCGGCTTTACAACTTTGCCGAGCTGCAACTTGGTCAGGGGCAAACACGTTTGCTAAATTCTACAAATTTGATACCCTGGCTGAGGAGGACCTTGAGTTCTCTCATTCGGTGCTGCAGAGTCATCCGCACTCTCCCGCCCGTTTGGGAGCTTTGGTATAATCCCCATGGTCCTTACGGAGTTCCCAGCATCCACTAGGACGTCAGAGATAATAAGATTTTACTCACCGGTAAATCTATTTCTCGTAGTCCGTAGTGGATGCTGGGCGCCCATCCCAAGTGCGGATTGTCTGCAATACTTGTATATAGTTATTGCCTAACTAAAGGGTTATTGTTGTGAGCCATCTATTGAGAGGCTCAGGTTATAGTTCATACTGTTAACTGGGTATAGTATCACGAGTTATACGGTGTGATTGGTGTGGCTGGTATGAGTCTTACCCGGGATTCAAAATCCTTCCTTATTGTGTCAGCTCTTCCGGGCACAGTATCCTAACTGAGGCTTGGAGGAGGGTCATAGTGGGAGGAGCCAGTGCACACCAGGTAGTCTAAAAGCTTTCTTTTAGTTGTGCCCAGTCTCCTGCGGAGCCGCTATTCCCCATGGTCCTTACGGAGTTCCCAGCATCCACTACGGACTACGAGAAATAGATTTACCGGTGAGTAAAATCTTATTAATACAAATATTGAACCCCAGCAAGGTGTGCAGGGGTTAAGGGGGCGTAGCCCCTTTCGACGGTGTGAAGAGCGCCCATAGGGTGCGATGAAGCGCCTAGTATATAATAGTAAGTTAGATATGACTTGGACTAGACAACAGATGTAGCAGGAGGACGGTTTGATCACTGAGGTGGGGGGGGGGGGGTAATACTACAGGGGTCTTTTGCCACTGTGGGGTCATTTTGCAATAGGGGCCTATGGATACGAGGGGTTGCAAGACACAGCCTTAGGCATATTTTGTTAAAATTCAATCTTAATATTACTTAAATATTTAAATTTTTAAAAAAATATGTATTTGACTCAGTTTAATGAAATGACAATTTTCGAGGGCATTTTGGAAAAAGAAAATCGTCAGTTAAGTGGCTAAAATGTCTGTTCCCCCCTTTACTGCACCCACATATTTTACCTCCCTCAAGAATATATCTGTTTGACTTCTCCTCACCTAATAGGAGGTTCCAGCACGGACCATCCATATACCTCTGGCCACAGCCTCCTGCACAGGGGAGCTGATGTAGTTCTGGAACTGTCAAGTGGTTTCCTTCCCCAGGAAGGAACGTGTAACTAAACAGCCTGCGTCAGAGATGCTGTGTCTGAACCTAGTCAATCTTCACTCTTCCAAAAGGTTTTTAAGGTGCATTAACTATTTATGGGCTAATTATGGCGTCAACGCCTGTTGTAAATGTTCTCAGCTCAGTGGTGTCCAGCTGTCCGTTCATTTGATGTTCATATGAGGAATCACATGTTTAAAACAGGGAGCAGGACTTGAGTCCTGGATCAGAAGTCAGCCTTGTTATGCATTGCTATCAACGGTGGCATTCCAGGTTTTGATTTCCTTTCTGCTCAGCAGTGAGAAGCCTTGGAACCATCTTAGCAAAGACACTTGTCATGATAAGATCTAGATGCAAAACTTGCCTAAAGGTGGGTACAACAAAGAACTTCACAACACCAGGCGCTAATTAAAATATATATATTAAAATATTGTTTATAGAAGTTTAATCATAAGCTGCAATAAACACTCCAAACAGGTTTGTGAACACGTACAAACTCCACATCCATGTATATGGTGTGGAGTTTGTACGTGTTCACAAGCATGTTTTGAGTGTGAAAATTCTTTCTGTTGCTATTTTGCTTCTTATTACTGAAAGCTGCCACTGCTAAGGAGGTATTCAACTATCCACTGCTGATTATCGAGGGGTCCCAGCCCGCCTGCAGGAGAAAACCAGTACTCCTCATCTGCGTGTTTGGAGCTGCAGCCACACGCCGGCACTGGGACTCAGGCAGAATCACAAATGGGACATACCTAGCCACTGGCGTGGCATGCCTGGGAATCAAATGAGGATGGTCGCCGCTACCTACTACTATATAGTGGTGATATTGTTTGTTACGCATGTGTTTTTATTCATGTGATACTCTAGCTTATATACATGTGATATTTTCAGAAGAAATATGTTACCAGTTTTAAAGAAAAAATGAGATTTATGGTAAGAACTTACCTTTGTTAAATCTCTTTCTGCGAGGTACACTGGGCTCCACAAGGATTGGACAATGGGGTGTAGAGTAGGATTTTGATCCGAGGCACCAACAGGCTCAAAGCTTTGACTGTTCCCAGAATGCACAGCGCCTCCTCCTCTATAACCCCGCCTCCCTGCACAGGAGCTCAGTTTAGTTAACCAGTCCAATGCAGTAGCAGGAAAAGAGACGACAACGGTTAGTAGCCACATACACCACACTCTCACGACAAGAGAAGTGTCAGCGGCTAATGCCATACCAACCCAAAGAAGCTAAGTGCGTCAGGGTGGGCGCCTTGTGGAGCCCAGTGTACCTCGCAGAAAGAGATTTAACAAAGGTAAGTTCTTACCATAAATCTCGTTTTCTGCTGCGGGGTACACTGGGCTCCACAAGGATTGGACAATGGGGATGTCCTAAAGCAGTTCCTCATGGGAGGGGACGCACTGTAGCGGGCACAAGAACCCGGCGTCCAAAAGAAGCATCCTGGGAAGCGGCAGTATCGAAGGCATAGAACCTTATGAACGTGTTCCCGGAGGACCACGTAGCCGCCTTGCACAATTGTTCAAGGGTCGCACCACGTTGGGCCGCCCAAGAAGGTCCAACAGACCGAGTAGAATGGGCCGTAATGTGAGCAGGAGCTGACAGACCAGCCTTCACATAAGCATGTGCAATCACCATTCTAATCCATCTGGCCAGGGTCTGCTTGTGAGCAGGCCAGCCACGTTTGTGAAATCCAAACAAAACAAAGAGAGAATCAGATTTTCGAATAGAAGCAGTTGTCTTCACGTGGATACGGAGAGCCCGTACCACATCCAAAGACCGCTCTTTGGGAGACAAATCAGGAGAGACAAAAGCCGGAACCACAATCTCCTGATTAAGGTGGAACGTAGAAACCACCTTAGGTAAATATCCGGGACGAGTCCTAAGAACCGCCCGGTCACGGTGAAAAATCAGATATGGGGAACTACAAGACAAGGCACCCAGATCCGACACTCTTCTAGCAGAGGCAATAGCCAGCAAGAACACCATCTTAAGGGAAAGCCACTTAAGGTCAGCTGAACCCAAGGGTTCAAACGGGGGCTCCTGCAACGCCTCCAAAACCACCGACAAGTCCCAAGGAGCCACAGGCGGGACATAGGGAGGTTGGATACGCAACACACCCTGAGTGAAAGTATGAACATCAGGTAAAGTCGCAATTTTTCCGGCATGCACGTCCTGACTACTGAGAAAGTCCGCTTCCCAATTCAGGACTCCCGGAATGAATATTGCCGATATGGCCGGTAGATGGCGTTCCGCCCAACGTAGAATCCGTGAGACTTCCTTCATTGCCAAACGGCTTCGAGTGCCGCCTTGATGATTTATGTAAGCCACTGTGGTGGCATTGTCCGACTGTATTTGAACAGGATGGTTCTGAATTAAATGCTGGGCCAGGTTCAACGCACTGAAGACCGCCCGCAATTCCAGAATGTTGATCGAGAAGAGAGATTCCTCCTTGGTCCACCGACCCTGAAGGGAGTGTTGCTCCAGCACCATGCCCCAACCTCTTAGACTGGCATCTGTCGTCAACAGGACCCAGATGTATATCCAGAAGGGACGGCCCCTGCACAACTGTTGGTCCCGGAGCCACCAAAGTAGCGACAGACGGACCTCCGGAGTCAATGAGATCATGTGAGACCTGATCCGGTGAGGCAGGCCGTCCCACTTGGCTAGAATCAGCCTCTGGAGGGGGCGAGAATGGAATTGAGCATACTCCACCATGTCGAATGCTGAGACCATGAGGCCCAGCACCTGCATCGCCGAATGTATCAACACTTGCGGACGAGAAAGGAAGGAAGGAATCCTGTCCTGAAGCTTCAGGACTTTCTCCTGAGACAAGAACAGCCACTGGCTGTGAGTGTCCAATAGCGCTCCCAGGTGCACTATGCTCTGAGCAGGGACCAGGGAGGATTTCTTCCAGTTGATGAGCCACCCGTGGGCTTGTAGAAACCGGACCGTCATATCCAGATGACACAGGAGAAGTTCTGGGGAATTTGCCAGGATTAACAAGTCGTCCAGGTACGGCAGTATCCTGACCCCTTGACGGCGGAGTACCACCGTCATCACCGCCATTACTTTGGTGAAAACTCGCGGAGCCGTTGTTAAACCAAAAGGTAACGCCCGAAACCCGTAATGAAGGTTGCCAATAGCGAACCTCAGGTATTGCTGATGTGACGCTGCTATAGGAATATGCAGGTAAGCATCCTGTATATCCAGGGAGACCATGTAGTCCCCAGGTTCCAATGCCAGAACTATAGAGCGAAGGGTTTCCATACGGAACTTGGAAACCTTCACAAACTTGTTCAATGCCTTGAGGTTGAGAATGGGCCGGAAACACCCATTCGGTTTCGGGACTAGAAACAGCGGAGAATAGTACCCCCGGCCCCTCTGAGCAAGAGGCACCTATACTACAACTCCT
The DNA here is from genome assembly GCF_028390025.1 of Pseudophryne corroboree. Classification (NCBI taxonomy): domain Eukaryota; kingdom Metazoa; phylum Chordata; class Amphibia; order Anura; family Myobatrachidae; genus Pseudophryne; species Pseudophryne corroboree. Next base: position 508,198,900 of record NC_086450.1, on the reverse strand, counting down.
GTATCCAGGAGGGTCTGTACCACCGAATGCAGAGTGTTTGCCTTTGTCTGGTCCGACGGGACGTCTGTCTGGCAAAATCGATGAGAGGGTCGGTTTTTGAAGGCTATGGCGTAACCTCGAGTGACGACTTCCCGTACCCAGGCATCTGAAGTGGTCTTCAGCCATTCCTGGGTATACCCTAGAAGCCGGCTTCCCACCCTGGGATCCTCCAGGGGGAGGCTCGCCCCATCATGCGACAGGCTTATCGGTCTTGGAAGCTGGCTGACGGGCAGCCCAGGCTCTTTTGGGCTTCGGCTTACCAGGTTTGGAAGTGCGGGCCTGCTTGTGGTACGCCTGACTTTTTGCTTTATCTGAAGGGCGAAAGGGGCGAAAGGACGTACCTTTAGCCTTCAACACAGAAGGAGCGGTATTTGGTAGACAGGCAGTTTAGGCAGTAGCCAAGTCAGCCACTATCTTATTTAAGTCCTCCCCAAACAGAATATCTCCTTTGAAAGGGAGTACCTCCAGGGTTTTTCTAGAGTCCAGATCCACAGACCAGGATCTCAGCCACAATATCCGGCGGGCCAGGAATGATGTAGTAGAGGCCTTGGCTGCTAGGATACCGGCATCCGAAGCCGCCTCTTTAATATAGCGAGAAGCTGTGACAATATATGACAAGCATTGTCTAGCATGGTCAGAGGAGATTTCAGTATCTAACTCCAAGGCCCACGCTTCAAAAGCCTCGGCAGCCCATGTACCTGCAATAGTGGGCCTTTGTGCAGCACCCGTGACGGTGAAAATCGCTTTCAGACAACCCTCCACACGCTTATCCGTAGGCTCTTTTAGAGACGTGACGGTAGTGACAGGCAGAGCTGAGGAAACCACCATCCTGGCCACATGTGAGTCCACTGGAGGAGGCGTTTCCCAATTCTTAGACAGCTCTGGCGCGAGGGGATAGCGAGCCAGCATCTTCTTGTGCACAAACTTCGTACCCGGGTTTTCTCAGGGTTCCTGACGTATATCCACTAGGTGGTCAGAGTGAGGTAAAACTTGTTTAACCACCTTCTAACGCTTGAACCTATCTGGTTTCTTAGGAGGGACGGATGGCTCGGGATCATCCGTAATCTGTAGAATTAACTTAATAGCCTCCAAAAGATCAGGAACATCCACATGCGAACTACCCTCCCCATCAGCCGTATCTGAGTCAGAACCTGTGGGGTCAGTATACGTGCCGTCTTCATCAGATGAGGTGTCAGTGACAGCAGTGGATTGTGAGGAGACAAGCACTCGCTTAGAGGACCTCTTGGACTTAGGCGAGCGAAGGTCAGACTTTTTAGTAGTCAGGGACTGGTTCAACTTCTTTAACTGAGCAGATAAATCGTCCGCCCACGGCGAGTTAGCTGCAGGGACCACATATGGTTGTACCGGCATTGGGGTTCCCATAGGGGGTGTTAGTTTAAAAAAAAAAGCGGGCCACGGTGGGTCAGTATGTGCCTCCGTTGCCACAGTCCCACTGGGGGGGCAAGGAGCCCCCAGAACCAGAGCCCACAGCTGCTATATTCTCCTCATATGGGTCTGTGGCTTCAGCAACACCGGCAGTGTGTTCAGCCCCAGAACCGTTACCCTCAGAAGCAGACATGATATAACTTGCAGTATGAGGTAACACAGTACAATTATCAGCAGCACTATATCTCTAAACCCAAACCCCTGCGCAGTGTAGTCAGCACCAGCAGAGATAAAGGAGAGATATGGTGACTAAATCACAGAGAAAAATACGTAATACAATATATCTTTGTGAAAATCCTATATTAGATAAAACCTGACGCACCAAGCCCCCTCAGGTTATAGAATATAGGGATAGCAGGTTGAGTGAAAGACACGAAATGGACACCACTCAGCTATCAATGCACACACAAATAGTCACAGTTTGTACAATGCAAAGGTTATTACTGACAATAATACTGCACTGGACTAGCTTACACAGCTATATAACAAATGATATAACAGTACACAGTAAGAACTGGATGTATATCACAGGGTAATTGTACTATAAACCCCTGACTAAATGCACTCTTTCTTAACTAGCACTGACTAAAAAGGCAGGTAGAATACTTAAGTGTCATGTAAAGTCACAGCACTGACAACCAGGCGGCTTTACATAGGAGGATTTGCCCAAGCAGTCCCAGGAACAGTGAGCTGAGGGATAATGGCGCCGCAGACACTGACAGGGAGTGAGGAAAAGACAGATATGCAGCTCCAGGGCGGGAACACTTGCTAGAAATGGTGCCCTGGGGCTGGGGGAGGGTCTTCAGGTCTAAGCCTTATCCCCTCTGCTGGCAAAACCACAGGGTACTGTGGGCGATATAAGAATTGGTTTAGAGAGAAAACTTGACCTGCGCCCATGCCCTGGTGATCTAGTGGGATCGCCTGTATCCACAGTGTCCACCGCCAACGCGCGGCCCTTCTCCCACTGACCGCGCCGGATCGCGATAAACACCGGGTCCCGCAAGCGGGACCCACTTACCACCTCCCGAAGCACGGCCACGCGATCCTGGAGAGCCCCAGCCATGTGTGTCTAACGTGAAGAAAACCGGAGCCTCCGCTGTAGGTACCCGGCAACCAGGGCTCGGGAGTGTACAGCGCCGCTGGGGAGAGCTGGAGCTGCAGCAGTGAATGTCACAAGACATTTACCACCGCTGCTGCCCTTGAAGTCTTCACTTTTTACCTCATAAAAAGCTTTTCTTAGGGCTGCTTGGAGCAGCCCCTCTGTTATGTGCCTGCTTACTGCAGCACCAACTGACAAACTGAGCTCCTGTGCTGGGAGGCGGGGTTATATATGAGGTGGCGCTGTGCATTCTGGGAACAGTCAAAGCTTTGAGCCTGTTGGTGCCTCGGATCAAGATCCTACTCTACACCCCATTGTCCAATCCTTGTGGAGCCCAGTGTACCCCGCAGCAGAAAATCTTTTTATTGATAGAAAATCAAAAAGCAAATTTATTGCAAAACTCTTCTGGTGGTTTTTGTACATATCAGACTGGGGTTAATGAAATTAGCGCACATTCTTGTCCGATAAAGGTGGGTACACACGCCGTGAGCAACATCGCCTAGTGTGTCCACTCCCAGGCCGGGCCGCCCCGACGGCGGGCATACACACTGTGTGATATCGCACAGTGATGTCGTGCCGCAGCCACCTGGAGCGTGCAGCTTTGGACGATGAGTCCAAATTGAGCCGCATGTACGGCCAACACGGAGGGTCGTTAACGACCCAAAGGGGCAGCTGCACACACACTGGAAAATGAGCTATATCGTTTACTATGGGGGTAATTCCAAGTTGATTGCAGCAGGAAATTTTTTAGCAGTTGGGCAAAACCATGTGCACTGCACGGGGGGCAGATGTAACATGTGCAGAGAGAGTTAGATTTGGGTGGGTTTTTTTGTTTCTGTGCAGGGTAAATACTGGCTGCTTTATTTTTACACTGCAATTAGATTGCAGATTGAACTCACCACACCCAAATCTAACTCTCTCTGCACATGTTACATCTGCCTCCCCTGCAGTGCACATGGGCCCTCATTCCGAGTTGTTCGCTCTGTATTTTTTTTCTCATCGCAGCGATTTTCCGCTAATTGCGCATGCGCAATGTCCGCACTGCAACTGCGCCAAGTAAATTTGCTAAGAAGTTTGGTATTTTACTCACGGCATTACGAGTTTTTTTCTTCGTTCTGCTGTTCGTAATGTGATTGACAGGAAGTGGGTGTTTCTGGGCGGAAACTGGCCGTTTTATGGGAGTGTTGGAGAAAACGCTACAGTTTCTGGGAAAAACGCGGGAGTGGATGGAGAAACGGGGGAGTGTCTGGGCGAACGCTGGGTGTGTTTGTGACGTCAAACCAGGAACGACAAGCACTGAACTGATCGCACTGGAAGAGTAAGTCTCGAGCTACTCAGAAACTGCACAGAGATATCTTTTCGCAATATTGCGAATCTTTCATTCGCAATTTTGATAAGCTAAGATTCACTCCCAGTAGGCGGCGGCGTATCGTGTGCAATGCTGCTAAAAGCAGCTTGCGAGCAAACAACTCGGAATGAGGGCCATAGTTTTGCCCAACTGCTAACAAAATTCCTGCTGCGATCAACTTGGAATTACCCCCTATATCGCTAAGTGTGTATGCACCTTTACAGTTTGTCGATGTTTACCATCTCTGCTATACAATTTTCTAATTTTTTCCACTCTTTCATTTGTTTTTGATGTGCACGGCTGTTTGTCATCTTTGACATCCTCACGACTGTACCTAAATCTTTTGTGCATGTGAATGCAATCTGCCCCGTAACATAGAAACACAGAATTTGACGGCAGATAAGAACCATTTGGCTCATCTAGTCTGCCCTTAACACATGTACATACAGTACACATACAGACTAGGTAAAAAATTTTGACAGGAGTCAATTAACCTACCAGTATATCTTTGGATTGTGGGAGGAACCTAGAGTACCCAGAGGAAACCCACACAAGCACGGGGAGAATATACAAACTCCACACAGTCAGGGCCATGGTGACAATCCAACCCATGACCTCATTGTGAGGCAGTAATGCTAACCATTACACCATCCGTGCTGTCCTGGTTGGGTGGATACACATTAACCTCAGTTAGGGTGGTGATAAAGTAAATGATATGTATAATAATAATTATAATAAGAATAATACGAATTGGGAGTTCTCCGTTGTGATGATATTCAGCATATAGAATTTATTATCAAATCGGGAACCACGCCTATTATTCTGTGCAGAGAAGCGTGGACCAAGACAGAATTCATCAATGAGCTTGTGCTTTTAGGGCACTGAGCTTTACATATATATAGTACATTATTATACAATAATTCCTAACCTATTCACTAATAAGGCGTACGTATAGATAACATGGGATACATTGGTTGATGGGCGATAACCGGAAGTGCCAAATATGGTCAGCTGAGCTAATTGTAATAGATGATCTCTTCCAGAGGATGGCAGACTGGTCCCATGAATCCTGGATCTCCTATACATATCAATTGGGTTCTTATTAGGCCTCGTCAGCATAAGGGTCATTCTTGTTCATAATGGCATGTTGTTTGTCCAAAGCAAAGGTCCATCATGCTAGCACGATGTTGGGATGATTTGCTGTATCGGCGCAACAAATTGTCTACATTGTGCAGTGTGTATCTGCGATTGCACGCTCCCATTGGTCGCGTGGTTTATCTTCCAGTCGGCCGTACTGCACGGCCAAACGTAAGATATCGCATGAGACCCGATGCATATTAATAAAGAACGGAACAGTCAGCGCTCTGTCGGTCATTAAATCTTTCTGGTGGGTACGGGCAATCGGGCCTGGTCTGGGCCAAAGGGAATTTGGCCCGCCATCAACCCGATTGCCCGTGGTCCTGGTGTGTACCCACCCTTAGCATTCGGAAAGATTTGGTGGCCATTTTGTTCAATTTAACTGAAAATTGTCAGGTAACACCTTGCTCTACTTTTGAACTAAGCGTTACCCAATAGGGAAGTAAGCCATTCTGTGATAATAATTTGGGGTTTCAGGAGATTAAGTTATACCCCTTTCACATTGCACAAATAACCTGGTATCCACACGGCATATTGTCGGGTCGACGCGGGTCAGTGTGCGGTGTGAAAGCGCCAAGTTCAAATTCCCGTTTCAAATTCCCGTGTGGGATCTGGCATTGGAGATCAGAAAGGGGTATATGGGGCAAAAAAGTATTATGTGGTAGATTTTCTAAAGCAGACAAGTGGTGTTGCCCATAGAAGCCAATCCGATTCTAGCTGTCATTTCTCTATTGCATTCTAGAAAATAATATACTGAATCTGATTGGTTGCTATGGTTAACACCAGCACTTGTCTGCTTTAGTAAATCTACCCCTATGTGTTAATGATATGGGGATCAGAGTGAGGGGACCACCTGGAGGCAGGCTGATTATTTACACAAGGAAGTGGTACAGCGGCATCAGTCAGGTTCTCCCAGTGTAGCACCATACTATACGTTGTGTGTGTCTCACACTCATTGCGCAAATCACTTTGGTTTCACAGCCACGCACACAAATTTCTCACAGCTCCCACTTCTTTTTCAGGGAAGTGCCTACCTCCCAACCATCCTGATTTCTGTGAGACAGTCCGGATGCCAGGGCTCTGTCCCACTCTCATGATCGGGCCCGCATTCTCCTGATCAGCCAGACAGCTGTGCCCCATACACCACTGCCACGTGCAACGTTGAAAAACAGTTTTATTTGTAGGCAACTGGGTGGGGATAAAGGCAGTCTGGTTCTGAATCAATTGACATGCCCCGGGGAAGATAGCAACACACCCTTCGTGGCGCACGTATGTCCTCTTCCGTGACATGGCTAAGCCTTCTTTTCCGATCTTGCTAAATGCCGGCAGTTATGGAAGTAGGGCAAAATGTGCATGTCATCATGTCCCTCCGCCCCTGTATGAGCACACAATTTACCCCATCAGGCCAAAACATGCAAATTGTGCTCAGCCATGATGCAAATCGCAAGCAGATGACTACAATACTGTCATCACGCCATCCGCACTTGCCCCTTGGTCCACACTGCCGGGATCTCTTGAGCACCAATGACCAACGTGCACTTCTGCTCTCCAGAGACACTGCTGGAAAATTAGTGAACCTAGGTGTAACGGGAGACGGAGTAATCTCAAGGTGTGTACCGTGTGATGATACATAAGCGTCCACCTTCCTCAACTACCATCCTGTCAATAATATCCTTGACTCCTCCCTCTGCTTGAAACAACATATTCAGTACCCCTCGCAGTGCTGTTGTTTCCATCTCAAGAATATTTTTAGGATCAGACCCTTTCTCACCGTGGATGCTACTAAGACCATCATCCACTCACTGATCATCTCCAGACTGGACTTCTGTAACCTCCTCCGATCTGGCCTCCCTGACTACCGCCTCTCTCCACCCCAATCTATCCTCAATGCTGCTGCCTGATTCTGTTCCACGCACACTGTCTACCCTATCTGTGCGCCCCTCCCATTTAGCTCACACGAGCAGGGCCCTCTCCCCTCATGTGCTTTTCCCTCTCTTGCTTAGATTATCTCCTACTCCATACTCCCTAAACCGGCACCTTACCCTCTGTATCTGCCACCCTGATGATTATTTCAGCGTCTTGTCCTCTGATGCAGAAATGTTTATATACCCTGTACTTGTCCTATATTGTTCTGTTCTGTAAGTCGCTGCTTTCTTGTTTTGTTCATTTATGTACTTTGTTAGGAGCTGCAGAACCCCCGTGGTGCCTTCTAAATATGGGATAATAAGAGGAATTTAACACCTACCAGTAATTCCTTTTCTCGTAGTCCGTAGTGGATACTGGGAATTGAAGATTACCATGGGGGTATAGATCGGTTCCATTGGAGCCTGGCACTTTAAAAAATTAATAATGTGTGCTGGCTCCGCCCCTCTATGCCCCTCCTAGCAGACTCAGTCTAGGAAAACTGTGCCCGGGGAGACGGACATACTTTGAGAGAAGGATATTAAACACAAAAAGCAGTGAGGTAACGAACCAACACACAATAACAACAAAGATAGCAGAGCTAACCAGAACAAAGGAAAGCAACGCCAACTATAGAAGGATAGCAACGCTAACCAAACATGGAACAGGGAAAGCAACAGCAAACCCAACCAAGAACACTTACAACCAGGTAAGCAGGAAACGAAGCACTAAGGCGGACGCCCAGTATTCACTACGGACTACGAGAAAAGGAATTACCGGTAGGTATTAAATTCCTCATTTCTCTAACGTCCTAGTGGATACTGGGAATTGAAGATTACCATGGGGATGTCTCAAAGCTCCCAGAATGGGTGGGAGAGTGCTGAGACCCCTGCAAAACCGCCTGACCAAAGTGAAGGTCATCCTTGGCCAAGGTGTTGAACCTGTAGAACTTTACGAACGTGTTCGAACCAGACCAAGTAGCTGCCCGGCACAACTTCAAGGCCGAGATACCCCGGGCAGCCGCCCAGGAAGAACCCACCGACCTTGTGGAGTGGGCCTGAATAGAACTCGGCAGCGGCAGGGCTGCCGAAGTATAGGCTTGTTGAATAGTCATTTTAAGCCAAAGAGCAATGGACTGCTTGGAGGCAGGGCGACCAATTTTAGTAGCATCATAAAGGCCAAAAAGCGAATCAGACTTTCTGTGACCAGCAGTCCTTTTGATGTAAATCTTCAAAGCCCTCACCACATCCAGGGACTTTGGAGCAACGGAAGTGCCGGATAACACTGGAACCACAATTGGTTGATGACATGAAAGGCCGACACTACCTTAGGCAAAAATTGTGGGCGAGATCTGAGCTCCGCCTTATCCTCATGAAATATCAAGTACGGGCTCTTATAGGATAAAGCCCCCAATTCCGACACCCGTTGAGCAGAAGCTAAGGCCACTAACCTAGCAGTCTTCCACGTTAGGTATTTCAAGTCTACCCTATGTATGGGTTAAAACCAATCCGACTGGAGAAAGGTCAAGACCACATTGAGGTCCCACGGAGCCGTGGGAGTGACAAAGGGTGGTTAAATGTGCATAACGCCATTTAGAAAAGTCTGTATTTCAGGAAGTACCGCCAGTTGGTTTTGGAAGAAGATAGAGCCGAAATCTGTACCTTGATGGAGCCTAATCTTAGGCCCTTATTCACGCATGCTTGCAGGAGCAGTAGAAAACGGCCCAGACGAAATTCCACAGGGGAATATTTTCTACCCTCGCACCAAGAAACATATTTCTTCCAAATACAGTGGTAATGTTTGGATGTAACCACCTTACGGGCTTGGACCATAGTTGAAATAACCTTGGATGGGAGACCTTTTCTGGTTAAAATCTCCCTCTCAACTTCCAAGCCATCAAACGTAGCCGCCGTAAGTCTGAATAGACAAACCGTCCTTGTTGAAGAAGGTCCTTGAGTAGCGGCAGAGGCCAGGGTTCCTCCTGAAACAAGGTCAGGCGGTCCGCATACCAGGCCCGTCAAGGCCAAGCTGGGGTAATTAGAATTGCCTGAAACCTTTTCTTTTTGAGTCTTTTTAAAACTCTTGGAATGAAAGGAACTAGAGGAAACAGGTACACGAACTGGTAAATCCACTGTGTCATCAGAGCGTCCACCGCTACCGCCTACCGGTCCCTCGTTTTGGAACAGTAATGACTGAGCTTCTTGTTGAGATGAGAAGCCATCAGGTCTATTTGTGGACAGCACCACCGGTGAATCAGTTGTTGAAACACTTGAGGGTGAAGGCCTTATTCCCCCGGATGGAGGTCGTGCTTGCTTAGGAAGTCTCTTTTCTCAGTTGTCCACTCTTGAAATGTATATGGCTGAGATGGCCCTTGTATTGGCTTCCGCCCAGAGGAGTATTCTTGACACCTCTCGCATTGCAGCCCTGCTTCTTGTCCTCCCTGTCAGTTGATGTACGCCACTGCTTTGGCATTGTCCGACTGCACCTGGATAGCCTGTTTCCCAAGGCGGTACGAGGCTTGCAGGAGAGCATTATAAATTGCCCTGAGTTCCAGGATGTTGATTGGAAGTGCAGATTCCTGACACGACCATTTTCCCTGGAACTGCGCTTCCTGAGTGGCTAGCATCCGTTGTTAGCAGCGTCCAAGACTGGGTATTGAAACTCCGACCCTCCACAAGATGGGAGACTTGTAGCCACCATAGTAGGGATATACTTGCTTTTGGCGACAGGGTTATATTCTGATGCATGTGCAGGTGAGATCCCTACCATTTGTCCAACAGATCCAGTTGAAATGGCCGTGCATGGAACCTGCCATACTGTATTGCCTCGTAAGAGGCTACCATCTTGCCCAGCAAGTGAATGCAGAGATGAATTGAGATCCTGCCTGGTTTTAATACCGAACGGACCATAGACTGAATAGTCAAGGCCTTGTCCATTGGAAGGTAAACCTTCTGAGACACCGTATCCAGGATCATTCCCAGAAACTGAATTATCTGCGACGGATCCAGGTGAGATTTCTGGAAATTGAGGATCCATCCGTGGTCCGTAAGCAGAGTCAAGTTGATACTGTGCAGCAGCTGTTCCCGGGACACCGCTTTTATCAGGAGATCGTCCAGGTACGGGATTATGTTGACACTCATCATGCGCAATTGCAGCATCATCTCTGCCATGACTTTCGTGAATACCCTTGGGGCTGTGGAGAGACCAAAGGGTAAAGCCTGAAACTAGAAATGTTGGTCCAGTACAGCGAACCAGAGGACGTTTGATGAGGTGGCCATATTGGAATATGCAGGTATGCATACATGATATCCAGGGATACTAGAAACTCCTCCTCCTCCAGACTTGATATCACTGCTCTTAGTGATTCCATCTTGAATTTGAACACTCGAAGATAAGGGTTCAGGGATTTGAGGTTCAAGATCGGCCGTACAGAGCCATCCAGCTTCGGAACTACAAATAGGCTTGAATAAAACACCTTTGTGTGGAGCAGAGGAGGTACTGGAACAATAACTCCTGCTGAACTGCCTCTTGCAAGGTAACTCTTGCTATAGGTGAAGCTGGTAAGCCTGACCTGAAGAATCTGAGAGGAGGGAGTTTCTGGAATTCCAGCCGATATCCTTGGGATACGAGATCCCTCACACAAGGATCCCAGCAGGACTCTAGCCATATTTGGGTGAAGTGTTGAAGGCGAGCACCTACCTGAAAGTCACCTTGCTGCTGGGGCCAACTGTCACGCGGATGGCTTCGTGGAAGAGGATCCTGAGGCCTGGTCCGAAGTTCCAGCAGCTGCTGGTTTATAAGACTTACCGTGAGTTCCTCTAGCAACATTGAAGGCACCTCTGGTTTTGCCTCTGAATCTGGCCATCCGAAAAGGACTGCATTTGGGCCCAGGATAGGGACGTCTAGCAGGTGGCGCAGCAGACGGCAGATATGTAGATTTACCTGCAGTCGCCTGAGAAATCCACTTGTTCAGTTCATCCCCAAACAAGGCCTCTCCTGTAAAAGGAAGGTTCTCTACCCCTTTCTTAGAATCAGCATCTGCTGACCATTGTTGCAGCCACAGGGCTCTACGAGCCGATACTGCCATAGCAGTGGTACGGCCGTTAATTATACTCCGTTCCTTAACACTCATGAAGTTTGCAGCATCTTGAATATTTTGTAGTAATGTAACTATCTCATCCTGAGATAGTGTGAGCAACCCTTTTAAAATATCATCAGACCATTTAACCATGGCTCTAGAAATCCAGCCGCACACTATGGTAGGAAGTTGGGCTACACCTGCTGCAGTATAAATAGACTTAAGAGTGGTCTCAATCTTGCGATCAGCTGGGTCTTTGAGAGAAATGGCCCCAGGTTGTCAGCATCCGGAGTCTGGTCCCTGCGGCCTTTCTGTTAGCTGGCTGGTGTGGCTGCGGCGGATAGGAGCTTCGGCAGTGAGGTACTCTGGTGCGGCTGCCGGGCGTCTGGAGGCCGGGGTCCGGATCCTGGGCAGCGGAGCATGGCAGCCGGAGGTGTCTGTTTCCAAGTGTCCTGTTGCTGGAGTGAGGCGTCTGGGAGGCTGAGGCCAGATGTAGTGGCTGTGTGCTGGTTCCACATGTATCCTCTGTGCAGGGAGACGCCATGTTGGAGACCAAGCCAACCAATAGGTATCCCAGTTCGCGTCCAGCCAATCCAGTGCAGTCTTCCCTTATAAAAAGCGGTTGATGCTTAGCCATGGTGCCAGTGCTTCAAGTTACTTGCTGCTGTAAGGTGCTCCAGCTCTGCGCTCCTAGGTTAACCCCCTGGTATCCTGGTTCTGTTGTGGCCGCCTGGTGGTCAGTTCTGTTGTTGCAGTCCTTTGTTTCCAGTCCACCTGCTCTTGTGGAACCGCTGGGTCCTCTATCTGGAAGAGGGTCTCCGTTTGTTGACGGTGCTCACAGCGATCCTTTCTTCAACATCGTTCTTCAAGTCATCTCTTCATTCAGTGTTCTTCAGCAGTGTTTACAAATCACAAGTCATCTCTTCATTCAGTGTTCTTCAGCATCGTTTACAAATCACAAGTCATCTCGTCATTCAGTGTTCTTCAGCATTGTTCACAAATCACAAGTCATCTCTTCATGCAGTGTTCTTCAGCATCATTTACAAATCACAAGTCATCTCTTCATTCTGTGTTCTTCAGCATTGTTCACAAATCACAAGTCATCTCTTCATGCAGTGTTCTTCAGCATCGTTTACAAATCACAAGTCATCTCTTCATTCTGTGTTCTTCAGCATTGTTCACAAATCACAAGTCATCTCTTCATTCAGTGATCTTCAGCATCGTTTACAAATCACGAACATTTTGTCTTTCAGAATTCACTCAAACTTATCTCTAAGTCGTTGTGCATGATTGCGGTCTCATTAAAGCTGAATTAATCTTTCTTCAGTGTATCATTCTCGTTCATTGGGGGTCATTCCGAGTTGTTCGCTCGGTATTTTTTTCTCGCAACGGAGCGATTAGTCGCTAATGCGCATGCGCAATGCCCGCAGTGCGACTGCACCAAGTAAATTTGCTATGCAGTTAGGTATTTTACTCACGGCATTACGAGGTTTTTTCTTCGTTCTGGTGATCGTAATGTGATTGACAGGAAGTGGGTGTTTCTGGGCGGAAGCTGGCCGTTTTATGGGTGTGTGTGAAAAAACGCTACCGTTTCTGGGAAAAACGCGGGAGTGGCTGGAGAAACGGAGGAGTGTCTGGCCGAACGCTGGGTGTGTTTGTGACGTCAAACCAGGAACGACAAGCCCTGAACTGATCGCAGATGCCGAGTAAGTGTGGAGCTACTCAGAAACTGCTAAGAAGTGTCTATTCGCAATTCTGCTAATCTTTCGGTCGTAATTTTGATAAGCTAAGATTCACTCCCTGTAGGCGGCGGCTTAGCGTGTGCAAAGCTGCTAAAAGCAGCTTGCGAGCGAACAACTCGGAATGAGGGCCATTGTCCTCATTGCCTACCCCTCTACATCTTCGGGCCTAAATCTTCAATTCATAAGAACTACATTCAGCCACCTTGTTTCCTTACTTTGCCGATAGCTGCTCTCTCAGTCAATTATCAGTCGTCAGATCCCCAACTCAAGCCAAGCGTGACACAGGTACAGGTAGTACAATCTTACGTGACAGCCTGGACACCGACATATCCACTGTTGGAGGGATTTTCCTATCCTCTGCAGGGAAAGTTTGAGAATCTGTGCTCTAATAGCATAAATTAGGGCCTCAACTCGTCCAACTCTACATCTCCCTCATCTAACTCTGGTAATTCTGAATCAGAGTCAGACTGCAATATCATTGGGAGAGTGCGTTTATGAGAGACCATCGGGGGCGCTGAGGAGCCTGTCTGTGGTCGGCAGCCGTTAACATGAAAGTGTCCATAGACTGTTTAAGGGTTTGTCTTTCTTGCTTAGCCGTAGCTAACTCTGAATTTATATTTGTAATCATAGGGGGTCATTCCGAGTTGATCGCTCGCTAGCTACTTTTTGCAGCGCTGCGGTCAGATAGTCGCCGCCTATAGGGGAGTGTATTTTTGCTTTGCAAGTGTGCGAACGCTTGTGCAGCCGAGCAGTACAAAAATGTTTTGTGCAGTTTCTGAGTAGGTTTGAACTTACTCAGCCGCTGCGATCACTTCAGCCTGTTCGCGTCCGGAATGGACGTCAGACACCCGCCCTGCAAACGCTTGGACAAGCCTGCGTTTTTTCAAACACTCCCAGAAAACGGTCAGGTGCCACCCACGAACATCCTCTTCCTGTCAATCTCTTTGTGATCGGCTGTGCGAATGGATTCTTCGGTAAATCCATCGCTCAGCAACGATCCGCTTTGTACCCGTACGAAGCGCATGCGCATTGCGGTGCATGCGCAGTTTTGACCTGATTGCACCGCAGCAAAAAAAACAAGCGTGCGATCAGGTCGGAATGACTCCCATAGTTTTCAATTATTCCATTCACTCAGGTTCCTGCATATTACTACCCTGTGAAGGTAGTGAGCATTGGGTGCACAGTAGAGACCCCTGTGAGGAAGGTGTAAACCTAGCCTTGCATGAAGTACACACAGACTTACATGCTTTAGCAGAAAACACAGAGTTAAGTATGAATCACAGTGCAGTATTAGTGAGAAAGCACACTTATTCCAGACAACCCCGAATGGAGTGACACAGAGAGGAATGGGACCAGCACACAATACCACAGTCAGAGCAGCACCCCGCTTGGTATCTCTTATTTGTAATTTACCTCACACCGCTAACCCCCTGGTACCAGTACAATTGGTGATTCAGTGGGTCCTGTGGAGGAGCAGTATCCTCATGCAGCCTGTACACAACAGCAGCAGCAGGAAATGGCGCCTTTGAGCCTCTGGTCCCGCTCTACAGGAAGCTTCATCCCCTTAATGGCGCGCAGTCCCTCTGAATTATTTATACTGGCTTCTCCACTATGTGCAAAAATAAGAATTTACTTACCGATAATTCTATTTCTCGGAGTCCGTAGTGGATGCTGGGGTTCCTGAAAGGACCATGGGGAATAGCGGCTCCGCAGGAGACAGGGCACAAAAAGTAAAGCTTTAGGATCAGGTGGTGTGCACTGGCTCCTCCCCCTATGACCCTCCTCCAAGCCTCAGTTAGGATACTGTGCCCGGACGAGCGTACACAATAAGGAAGGATTTTGAATCCCGGGTAAGACTCATACCAGCCACACCAATCACACTGTACAACCTGTGATCTGAACCCAGTTAACAGTATGATAACAGCGGAGCCTCTGAAAAGATGGCTCACAACAATAATAACCCGATTTTTGTAACTATGTACAAGTATTGCAGATAATCCGCACTTGGGATGAGCGCCCAGCATCCACTACGGACTCCGAGAAATAGAATTATCGGTAAGTAAATTCTTATTTTCTCTATCGTCCTAGTGGATGCTGGGGTTCCTGAAAGGACCATGGGGATTATACCAAAGCTCCCAAACGGGCGGGGGAGTGCGGATGACTCTGCATCACCGAATGAGAGAACTCCAGGTCCTCCTTAGCCAGGGTATCAAATTTGTAGGATTTTACAAACGTGCTTGCCCCTGACTAAGTAGCCGCTCGGCAAAGTTGTAAAGCCGAGACCCCTCGGGCAGCCGCCCAAGATGAGCCCACCTTCCTTGTGGAATGGGCATTTACATATTTTGGCTGTGGCAGGCCTGCCACAGAATGTGCAAGCTGAATTGTATTACACATCCAACTAGCAATAGTCTGCTTAGAAGCAAGAGCACCCAGTTTGTTGGGTGCATACAGGATAACAGCAAGTCAGTTTTCCTGACTCCAGCCGTCCTGGAACCTATATTTTCAGGGCCCTGACAACATCTAGCAACTTGGAGTCCTCCAAGTCCTTAGTAGGCGCAAGGCACCACAATAAGCTGGTTCAGGTGAAACACTGACACCACCTTAGGGAGAGAACTGGGGACGAGTCCGCAGCTCTGCCCTGTCCGAATGGACAAACAGATATGGGCTTTTTTGAGAAAAAAAACACCAATTTGACACTCGCCTGGCCCAGGCCAGGGCCAAGAGCATGGTCACTTTTCATGTGAGATGCTTCAAATCCACAGATTTGACTGGTTTTAAACCAATGTGATTTGAGGAATCCCAGAACTACGTCGAGATCCCACAGTGCCACTGGAGGCACAAAAGGGGGTTGTATATGCAATACTCCCTTGACAAACTTCTGGACTTCAGGAACTGAAGCCAATTCTTTCTGGAAGAAAATCGACAGGGCCGAAATTTGAACCTTAATGGACCCCAATTTGAGGCCCATAGACACTCCTGTTTGCAGGAAATGCAGGAATCGACCGAGTTGAAATTTCTTCGTGGGGCCTTCCTGGCCTCACACCACGCAACATATTTTCGCCCCATGTGGTGATAATGTTGTGCGGTCACCTCCTTCCTGGCTTTGACCAGGGTAGGAATGACCTCTTCCGGAATGCCTTTTTCCCTTAGGATCCGGCGTTCCACCGCCATGCCGTCAAACGCAGCTGCGGTAAGTCTTGGAACAGACATGGTACTTGCTGAAGCAAGTCCCTTCTTAGCGGCAGAGGCCATAAGTCCTCTGTGAGCATCTCTTGAAGTTCCGGGTACCAAGTCCTTCTTGGCCAATCCGGAGCCATGAGTATAGTTCTTACTCCTCTACGTCTTATAATTCTCAGTACCTTAGGTATGAGAAGCAGAGGAGGGAACACATACACCGACTGGTACACCCACGGTGTTACCAGAACGTCCACAGCTATTGCCTGAGGGTCTCTTGACCTGGCGCAATACCTGTCCCGTTTTTTGTTCAGACGGGACGCCATCATGTCCACCTTTGGTATTTCCCAACGGTTCACAATCATGTGGAAAAACTTCCCGATGAAGTTTCCACTCTCCCGGGTGGAGGTCGTGCCTGCTGAGGAAGTCTGCTTCCCAGTTTCCATTCCCGGAATGAAACACTGCTGACAGTGCTATCACATGATTTTCCGCCCAGCGAAAAGTCCTTGCAGTTTTTGCCATTGCCCTCCTGCTTCTTGTGCCGCCCTGTCTGTTTACGTGGGCGACTGCCGTGATGTTTTTCCCACTGGATCAATACCGGCTGACCTTGAAGCAGAGGTCTTGCTAAGCTTAGAGCATTATAAAATTACCCTTAGCTCCAGTATATTTATGTGGAGAAAAATCTCCAGACTTGATCACACTCCCTGGAAATTTTTTCCTTGTGTGACTGCTCCCCAGCCTCTCGGGCTGGCCTCCGTGGTCACCAGCATCCAATCCTGAATGCCGAATCTGCGGCCCTCTAGAAGATGAGCACTCTGTAACCACCACAGGAGAGACACCCTTGTCCTTGGATATAGGGTTATCCGCTGATGCATCTGAAGATGCGATCCGGACCATTTGTCCAGCAGATCCCACTGAAAAGTTCTTGCGTGAAATCTGCCGAATGGAATTGCTTCGTAGGAAGCCTCTTTTCCTGGTTTTAGGAGGTTCCTGACTAGCTCGGATAACTCCCTGGCTTTCTCTTCCGGGAGAAACACCTTTTTCTGGACTGTGTCCAGAATCATCCCTAGGCACAGCAGACGTGTCGTCGGGAACAGCAGCGATTTTGGAATATTTAGAATCCACCCGTGCTGTTGTAGCAGTATCCGAGATAGTGCTACTCCGACCTCCAACTGTTCCCTGGACTTTGCCCTTATCAGGAGATCGTCCAAGTAAGGGATAATTAAGACGCCTTTTCTTTGAAGAAGAATCATCATTTCGGCCATTACCTTGGTAAAGACCCGGGGTGCCGTGGACAATCCAAACGGCAGCGTCTGAAACTGATAGTGACAGTTCTGTACCACGAACCTGAAGTACCCTTAGTGAGAAAGGCAAATTTGGGACATGGAGGTAAGCATCCCTGATGTCCCGGGACACTATATAGTCCCCTTCTTCCTGGTTCGTTATCACTGCTCTGAGTGACTCCATCTTGATTTGAACCTTTGTAAGTGTTCAAATTTTTTTAGATTTAGAATAGGTCTCACCTAGCCTTCTGGCTTCAGTACCACAATATAGTGTGGAATAATACCCCTTTCCTTGTTGTAGGAGGGGTAATTTGATTATCACCTGCTGGGAATACAGCTTGTGAATTGTTTCCCATACTGCCTCCTTGTCGGAGGGAGACCTTGGTAAAGCAGACTTCAGGAGCCTGCGAGGGGGAAACGTCTCGACATTCCAATCTGTACCCCTGGGATACTACTTGTAGGATCCAGGGGTCCTGTACGGTCCCAGCGTCATGCTGAGAGCTTGGCAGAAGCGGTGGAAGGCTTCTGTTCCTGGGAATGGGCTGCCTGCTGCAGTCTTCTTCCCTTTCCTCTATCCCTGGGCAGATATGACTCTTATAGGGACGAAAGGACTGAGGCTGAAAAGACGGTGTCTTTTTCTGCAGAGATGTGACTTAGGGTAAAAACGGTGGATTTTCCAGCAGTTGCCGTGGCCACCAGGTCCGATGGACCGACCCCAAATAACTCCTCTTCCTTTATACGGCAATACACCTTTGTGCCGTTTGGAATCTGCATCACCTGACCACTGTCGTGTCCATAAACATCTTGTGGCAGATATGGACATCGCACTTACTCTTGATGCCAGAGTGCAAATGTCCCTCTGTGCATCTCGTATATATAGAAATGCATCCTTTAAATGCTCTATAGTCAATAAAATACTGTCCCTGTCAAGGGTATCAATATTTTTAGTCAGGGAATCCGACCAAGCCACCCCAGCTCTGCACATCCAGGCTGAGGCGATCGCTGGTCGCAGTATAACACCAGTATGTGTGTATATACTTTTTATGATATTTTCCAGCCTCCTGTCAGCTGGCTCCTTGAGGACGGCCCTATCTATAGACGGTACCGCCACTTGTTTTGATAAGCGTGTGAGCGCCTTATCCACCCTAAGGGGTGTTTCCCAACGCGCCCTAACTTCTGGCGGGAAAGGGTATACCGCCAATAATTTTCTATCGGGGGGAACCCACGCATCATCACACACTTCCTTTAATTTATCTGATTCAGGAAAAACTACAGGTAGTTTTTTCACATCCCACATAATACCCTCTTTTGTGGTACTTGTAGTATCAGAAATATGTAACACCTCCTTCATTGCCCTTAACATGTAACGTGTGGCCCTAAAGGGAAATACGTTTGTTTCTTCACCGTCGACACTGAAATCAGTGTCCGTGTCTGTGTCTGTCGACCGACTGAGGTAAAAGGACGTTTTAACGCCCCTGACGGTGTTTGAGACGCCTGGACAGGTACTAATTTGTTTGCCAGCCGTCTCATGTCGCCAACCGACCTTGCAGCGTGTTGACATTATCACGTAATTCCATAAATAAGCCATCCATTCCGGTGTCGACTCCCTAGAGAGTGACATCACCATTACAGGCAATTTGCTCCGCCTCCTCACCAACATCGTCCTCATACATGTCGACACACACGTACCGACATATAGCACACACACACAGGGAATGCTCTGATAGAGGACAGGACCCCACTAGCCCCTTGGGGAGACAGAGGGAGAGTTTGCCAGCACACACCAAAGCGCTATATTTTACAGGGATAGCCTTATAATAAGTGCTCCCTTATAGCTGCTTTTATAAAATCACAATTTCGCCAAATTTTGCCCCCCCTCTCTTGATTTAACCCTGTTTCTGTAGTGCAGTGCAGGGGAGAGCCTGGGAGCCTTCCTGACCAGCGGAACTGTGTGAGGAAATGGCGCTGTGTGCTGAGGAGATAGGCCCCGCCCCCTTTTCGGCGGGCTCGTCTCCCGCTTAAAAATGGATTCTGGCAGGGGTTAAATATCTCCATATAGCCCCGGAGGCTATATGTGAGGTATTTTTTGCCAAAAAAAGGATTTTCATTGCTGCCCAGGGCGCCCCCCCCCCAGCGCCCTGCACCCTCAGTGACTGCCGTGTGAAGTGTGCTGAGAGCAATGGCGCACAGCTGCAGTGCTGTGCGCTACCTTAACAAGACTGAGGAGTCTTCTGCCGCCGATTCTGGACCTTCTTCTCTTTTCAGCATCTGCAAGGGGGCCGGCGGCGAGGCTCCGGTGACCATCCAGGCTGTACCTGTGATCGTCCCTCTGGAGCTAATGTCCAGTAGCCAAAGAAGCCAATCCATCCTGCACGCAGGTGAGTTCACTTCTTCTCCCCTAAGTCCCTCGATGCAGTGATCCTGTTGCCAGCAGGACTCACTGTAAAATAAAAAACCTAAGCTAAACTTTTCTAAGCAGCTCTTTAGGAGAGCCACCTAGATTGCACCCTTCTCGGCCGGGCACAAAAACCTAACTGAGGCTTGGAGGAGGGTCATAGGGGGAGGAGCCAGTGCACACCACCTGATCCTAAAGCTTTACTTTTTGTGCCCTGTCTCCTGCGGAGCCGCTATTCCCCATGGTCCTTTCAGGAACCCCAGCATCCACTAGGACGATAGAGAAAAGAGAGTGCGCAACCCCCTTTTTAAAGTATACTGCCAGTGTTGGTGCACAGCGGGCACCGCAGCCCATAATCGGGTGATCGCTGTCCCTTCATGCCACCATTTGCACCAGGGACCCCGGTATATCACTCACCGCACCACGTCTGCTTCCCCCCCCCCCCCCCCCCCCCCAAGTCCCACGACGCAGGCAGACTGGTTGCCAACCAGTGTGCCTGAAAATAAGATTTTAATCCTACCGGTAAATCTATTTCTCCTAGTCCGTAGAGGATGCTGGGGACTCCGTAAGGACCATGGGGTATAGACGGGCTCCGCAGGAGATAGGGCACCTAAAAAGAACTTTGACTATGGGTGTGCACTGGCTCCTCCCTCTATGCCCCTCCTCCAGTCCTCAGTTAGAGAACTGTGCCCAGAGGAGATGGACAATACAAGGCAGGATTTAGAAATCCAAGGGCAAGATTCATACCAGCCCCCACCAATCATACCATGTGATAAAGCTGAATCTATTTATCGTATATATATAACCCTTTATGAGGTCTAAGAACACTATACGCTGTTTACTTAAGAAGTACCGTAAGGGTACGTAAGTTGCGTAACGATCGCTCAGCCGTAGGCGAGACGCTCAAGCGTTGCGTTCGCTTACGGCCCAGAGATCACCAGACTGACACACTATTGGCTACAGACAAACGTAATGATTCGCTATGGCGTAGCGGACGCTCGAGACCACGAGGAGATCACCAGCGGCGCAGACGCTCACAACGCTGTACCTTGATATCTATGCCTTTAACAATGAGATACACAGAATACCTTAATGTGAATACAGGGTGTAAGTGCAACCTTGTGTAACCTGACTAACTACAAAGCTGCTTGAGCGTCACCGACGCTCAAGTGAACACAACACTATAGGAAATACACAGATACTGGTTTAGGGTCCAAAGCCTATTAACTGTATTATAACTAATATACTTGTAAAAAGGAATCACAGTACAAATGATACACTACAATATAACAGAGACTTCCTAACCAAATAACTACACTATAAAATACAATACAATACAATTAGAGATACTTTAAGGAAAATATGGGAGAAAGAGTAGAGAGCGAGAGAGAGAGAGAGAGAGATGAGAGAGATGGCTCACAGTAAGACAATATGATCACGGAGAAAAACTTACGCATAAGGGGAAACGATCGCATGCGCCTGGACATCCAGCACCCGATTTTCAGCAATGAGAACCGTTGAAGAGTGAGAGCTGGATGTGGTCGGCCTGCCTATTTATGCCCCACACACAATGCAATCTAATGGTCCCTACAATCTTGTCGTCCATTGGACACAGGAATTCGGCTTCGCATCATAACAAAAGGTCATTGGGTAATTCATACAGGTGGGCTGTGACGATTTCAAACCGCTCAGGTGGGTGGGAAACTGGGTTTCCCGCCGCATACCTGAGTGAGAGTAAATAATAGTAAGGGACATAAACTTCTTATGTCCATAACTATTCGCACGAGCGATTAATACGCTCCAAACCAACACCGGAATATTGCTATTTAAATACTCTTCCGATGGGTACCAAACACTACTGTATGACTCCTGTTAGACCCTTCCTACAATACAAAGAGGGATCCCTCCGTTTAGGGACATTCTATATTAACCAAACTTTCAGAATCTATCAAAGGGACCATGATCTATAAACTACGTTAATTGTGGAAATATGTAACGATTGGGTCGCACGCTACGACTACATACTCTTTACCGTAAATACGCATACCGATGCGAGCGGGTGCACGCATCGGCGGGTATGCGCTATCACGGGAAAGCGCACGCATGCGCAGCGCGGACCAGCGTGAGGTGCAAATATGGCAGCATGTATAGGGATATTTTTCTGACTTTGACAGTCCACCCTTTGGCAGTCAATAATAACTGCCACCTTCTAAAACATTTCAAAAGGAGAAAAATATATGTCAGGGGTTAATTCATTTCCATGGTTGGGTAGGGGAGGAGAGAGGAGTAGGTGTGAAGAGGGTATGACCTAGTGAGATAGCAGAAGCATGTGTGTATGAGTCCATGTTTGGGGGGGGGGGGGGTCATGTATCATCGTGCCGTACGTGTTGTAAATCAAGCTTCGAGGTATTGCGAAGTATACATTTGAATTCCTTCTTATCCTGTGGTACAGGTCTGTGGATGGGCTGTCAAACTTTACCGAGCTCTTTTCGGATTTTTTTTTTTTTTAACAAAATGGGGAGCACATTTTAGTTGATGATACATGAATGGGGGAATATGTGATTGCTGATATCTGTGCCTGTATTCCCTATACTATGTGTGTTATTACCTGAGGGTTGTAGAGATGAAGATGAAGAACACTTATGGAAAATGCAATGATATTCTATGTCAGGTAAATGTACATCTGTCGTCGAAGTTTTGTTCGGTATCAGATGAAAGTCGTCTTCTTTGCGCTGTTTTGCTCCTTAGGCATGAGCAACAAGCTTTGTCAGTGCCATCAGATTTACAAAAAAATGTTGGGCTAGCGTGAGTTTAAAAATACTAGGGAAACTGGGGATCCATGGCAAAGTTCATCAAGTGTCCATTTCTCAAGTGGTCAAAACTCTTTCTTTGGTCCATCCGTTGTCTGTATAGCGTCTCGTCAACTTCCTCGTCCAAGGGGGTCTCGTTATCTTGGAGAAAAGCAGAAAAACAGGTGAAAGAAACGGACCGTATAATCACATTTTCATCACATCCTGGTTTCTATCATTGGGTCATAAATCAAATCCAGGTTAATTACAGTTTCCTCACTCCTCAAACTCATCACTCTTGTACTTTGTTTGCACCTCATTAAAGCCTGCCCGCATCTAAATATCAATCCAATAGATATAACAACACCTAAAATACATAGGAGAAACTTTCCAACATCCATTATGACTCCTTGAGCCCAGTCTCCCAAACCGGAGAACCAATTTCGCGAGTTCAACCATGACACCCAACCAGTCAGCTCATTACCTACAGCAGCAAGAGTGAGATTGTGTTTTTGGCGAAATTCCCACTTCAATTGGAGAATATCGTCCATCTTTTGGTCTATGACCTCTACCGGATCCTCGGTGCTATTTGTGATATACGTGCAACACTTCACGCCGTACTGTGTTGCCAATGTAACACAATATCCGCCTGTCACTGCTGTGAGGTAATTAAGAACCATTCTATGCTGTACCAGTTCTGTTTTATAAGCTTGGAGTTCTCTTCCAGTGTATCTAAACGTGTCATCATACATTTCAGTGATATTATCTAACAAATTGGCGAGTGCGGAAATGTATCTATAATTCATCACTCCTCGAGCGGTGCGAGTGAAATCTAACGCCACCAGAACCTGAATCCCGGTGGATTCATGGATCAGATCAGAGGCCGGATGCTCTAACCTTTCTGACAGTTGTCTTTTAACGAGGTGCTCGTAATGAGTGTGAGTATAAGGAGCTTGGGCACCACGGTGTATGTCTTTCATTTTATCATGGGTTACAGTCATCACTTCAGGCAATACTTTTCCAATATAACACAATCCTTCAGAGTTTGGGGCAAGCCACTTGTACGCCTTTCTCCCGCATATGAAATAAGCATCATCGGGGAGAACATATGGGACGGAGTAGGACATTACCATATTACATACCTTCCAGGTGAAATCTCCTGACCCTAATTCTTCCATCTGCTTAATACACGTATCGGGTTGTACGATATGTGCACAGTATCCTGGTGATACTTCTCCAACTCTAGTAATCCTATTTCCTAAGGTATATCTATACCTGAAAGATTTTCCTCTACTGGCTATGTGGCGTACAAGCTCTGTATCTGTAGGCATTCTATCTGCTCTATGCGAGAAGGTCATGGTCAGGTTGCTCCATGACACTTCCCAATTTCCCGGCTGTCGGGGATTGGAGAGGTTGAAACATAAGAGGGACCTATCCACATGGTATTGGTGGAGCTTCAAACTAGGAGGGCTGGAGATATTAAACCTCCTGTCCACCGGTCTCCCACCATTTAACTCAAGTACCTCCCCTATCGCTAAAGGAAATGGTACTAGCCCTGATTTGCTATGACCCTGAGGTACTTGAGAGCATACCCAACAATCTGTTTTGTTTAATACATTACCCACTAAGGAGTGATAATCACTCAATGGATGCCGGTCCATATGGATATTAAAACTGGATTGGCATTTCTTTATGCACCCATCCTCAACCAAGTTGTTACAAAGCCTGCAGATACAGTTTTCTTCAGCTAACAATCCATCACAATTTCTTCTATCGGATCGTTTTCTGATACTCGCCTTTGCTTGTTGGTTAGGTTGATCTTGGAAAACTACGCCTTCATCATCATAATCGGAACCCGTTCCAGAACCTCTCTCGACCTCCATGGTACTCTCGCCGGAACAGACTGCTCTGGTTAACATCATGGTCAACAGGAAAATCCGGATCACAGTCTCTTGGGGCAAGTCCATCTTTGAGGAGGAAATGGAGAAGTATGAGAAGGGGGAAAAAGAAATTTCAAGGGAGAGGGGATGGGAAGTGGAGAAAAACAATAAAAGGGATTGGGGAGTCGACAACTGCTTTCGGTCTTCAAGGCTCAGGTGCCGCCTCAGTCCTCCTGGAACAGACACTCCAGTGATACAACCTCTACCGTCTGTTCCTTATCACGGGACTTCTCTGGATCAGCAACCTTCTTGCAGTGGGATGAATGGACCCAAGTCTCTCTCTCAGCAACCTTCAATGCTGTGGTGCTAGTCAATAAGACCTGGTATGGTCCTTCCCATCTATCAATAAGACAACCTGAGCGTAGAAAATTTCGTATCATTACATAATCCCCAGATTCAATGTCATGACAATTACTATCAGGTAGATCAGGAATCACCAACTTCAGATTTTCATTTTGGTTCCTCAACTGTTTACTCATGTTAATTAAGTACTTTACAGTTACTTCATTGTTACATTTCAAATCATCCTGAGGGTTAATCATGACATGCGGTTGTCGACCAAACAAGATTTCAAAAGGGGACAGATTAAGAGGGGACCTGGGAGTGGTTCTGATGCTATACAAAACAATGGGTAAAGCTTCTGGCCATGTCAATCCTGTCTCTGCCATTACTTTACTCAATTTATTTTTAATCGTGCTGTTCACTCTTTCGACCTTCGCACTTGCCTGTGGACGGTACGGAGTGTGCAGCTTGCTATCAATTCCCATCAACTTACACATTCCTTGAAAGACATCACCTGTAAAATGGGTACCCCTATCACTTTCGATTATTCTAGGGATACCATATCTACATACAAATTCCTGCACAATTTTCTTAGCTGTAAACATAGCGGTATTTGTAGCCGCTGGAAATGCTTCGACCCAATTCGAGAAAACATCTATACAAACAAGTACATATTTCAAATTCCGACATGGGGGTAATTGAATGAAGTCAATTTGTATTACCTGAAAAGGGCCGCCGGCAGGTGGGATATGGGATGGTTCTGTAGGTATTGCCTTTCCAATATTCTTTCTCAGACAGGTAAGGCATGACATTGCTCTTTTACTCGCATGAGAGGAGAATCCTGGGGCGCACCAGTATGCTCTTACCAATTTGCACATCCCCTCCTTGCCTAGATGAGTCAGCCCGTGAGCTGCTTCAGCCAGACATGGAAGATATGTCCTGGGGGCCACTGGTTTACCATGTCCATCCGTCCAGAGCCCTGAGGACTCCTGGCCATATCCCTTTGCCTTCCAGACTGCTCTTTCCTGTGCGGAACACAAATTCTGCATTTCACACAACTTCTGTGTGTTGATGGTATTGAATACCATCAGTTGTGTGGTGTCTGTCGGTATGGGGGTAGCAGCTGCTAACTTAGCAGCTTCGTCTGCTCGGCTGTTACCAAGTGATACTGGGTCTTCACTATATGTGTGTGCTTTACATTTGATAACAGCCACTCTGTCGGGTTCCTGTATCGCTGTTAGAAGCCTTTTTATGTGAGCTGCATGCGCTATCGGTGTACCAGCTGCCGTCATGAAATTTCTGAGGCGCCATAGGGCTCCGAAATCATGGACTACCCCGAATGCGTATCTGGAATCGGTGTAGATATTGGCTGACTTACCCTTAGCCAATTCACATGCTCTGGTTAGGGCGACCAGTTCAGCAACCTGGGCTGAGTGAGGTGGGCCTAGCGGTTCCGCTTCTATGGTGTCTTGGTCATCTACGACTGCGTATCCAGTACACAAGTCTCCCGAGTCTGACTGTCTGTGACAACTACCGTCCGTGTAGAACGTGAGTTCTGCATCTTCCAGTGGATTGTCACTGATGTCAGGCCTTGCGGTAAAATTTTGGGTCAAATATTCCATACAATCATGTGTATCTTCCTTTGTATTAAATCCTCCTTCCCCAGCACTCTCACCTTCCACCCTTTGTGCATGACCAGGCACACCTGGGAGATATGTTGCAGGATTTAATGCACTGCATCTCCTTATGGTGATGTTTACTGGGGCCATTAGCGCCAATTCCCATCTTGTAAACCTCGCTGATGAGACGTGTCTGGTTTGGGCAGAATTCAATAAGGCTGACACTGCATGTGGTGTATGGATTGTGAGGTTGTGGCCTAGCACGACATCTTCGCTTTTTGTTACTAGCAATGCTATTGCAGCAACGCTTCGCAAGCATGTGGGGAGGGATCGCGCTACCGTGTCTAGCTGAGCGCTGTGGTATGCAACTGGCCTGCTGGCATCACCGTGTTTTTGGGTTAGTACACCTGCTGCGCAACCAGCACTTTCTGTTCCGTATAGTTCAAAGGGTTTCCCATAGTCTGGCATACCTAGTGCTGGCGCCTGCGTTAGGCACTGTTTGAGTCTCTCAAATGCTGTTTCGGATTCGTCGGTATGCGAAATCCTATCAGGTTTGTTTGAGGAGACCATTTCCTGCAAAGGTAACGCCAATATGGAAAACCCTGGGATCCAATTACGGCAATACCCACACATTCCTTAAAACGTCCGGATCTGTTGCTGGGTTTGTGGTAGAGTCATGTCTCTAATTGCTTGGATTCTATCAGCGGTCAGGTGTCTCAGTCCTTGTGTTAGACAGTGTCCCAAATATTTTACCTTAGTTTGGCATAATTGCAACTTGTCTTTGGAAACCTTGTGTCCTGTGTCTGAAAGATGAAACAGGAGCTGTTTCGTATCCTTCAGGGAGGCTTCCAATGAATCAGAACACAGTAGTAAATCATCCACATACTGTATCAATACTGATCCACTCTCTGTTTGGAAAGACTGTAAACAATCATGCAAAGCCTGAGAAAATATACTTGGACTATCTATGAAACCTTGGGGTAGTCGAGTCCACGTGTATTGGACTCCTCTGTATGTGAATGCAAACAAATATTGGCTGTCAGGGTGCAGAGGTACCGAAAAGAAAGCGGAGCAGAGGTCAATAACAGTGAAAAATTTGGCAGTGGGAGGAATTTGCATTAGGATGACAGCTGGATTTGGCACTACGGGGAACTGACTCTCAACTATTTTGTTAATCCCCCTTAGATCCTGCACTAGCCTGTAACCCCTCCCCCCACTCTTTTTAACAGGGAAGATGGGACTATTGGCAGTGCTGGACGTTCTTACCAGAATGCCCTGTTGTAGCAAGCGCTCTATTACTGGGTAAACTCCTAGCTCCACCTCTGGCTTCAGAGGATACTGTGGGATTTTTGGAGCTATCCTACCATCTTTTACTTGTACAACTACTGGAGCTACGTTTGCCATTAATCCAGTGTCCTGTCCGTCTTTTGTCCAAAGTGACTCTGGTATTTGAGATGTCATCTCTTCTACTTGGGATGGATTCCTATTTGTCATAGTGGTATGTGACATTAATTTTGACGGGGAATCTAACATGTCTCGCACTTCCTGAGCGTGATTCTCTGGTATGTCCAAGAATACACCTTCAGGAGTACAATAAATGACGCACCCCATTTTACACAGTAAGTCTCTTCCCAGGAGATTGGTCGGTGCCGATGCAGCCAGCAAAAAGGAATGCTTGGTATGCAAAGGCCCTATTGTAATCTCGGCTGGTTTGCTAACAGGGTAATGCTGGACTACTCCTGTTACTCCCATGGCTGGAATGGTCCTACCAGTGGTTCTCATGCCCACTGTCGAATTTATCACTGACTTGGCCGCCCCTGTGTCTACAAGAAAGTTTAAAGTTTTACCAGCTACATTGATTGCAATCTCTGGTTCACTTCCAAGACTGGCAATCAATTTAACCGGCTGCAGATTACAGGTATGGCCACACCCCTATTGGGTATGCTGACCTCCCTGAATCCCGCTGGCAGCAACTACTTGTGAGGGAGTTAGTTGGGAACTACCAGAGGCATGCCAATCTCTGTTCGGGGGGTATCTTTTTGTTTCCCCTGTATGTGGCTCAAAACTCCGCCTCTGTGGACCCTGCTCCCAATGTCGTGTGTCGTGTCGTTGTCTAGGGGGTTGAAAAGATCTTTGTACACTCTTTGTTCTACAGTCTCGTGCATAGTGTCCCTGTTTGTTACAAGAAAAACATGTTATTACACTTGACTTACCCACAGGATTCGGTGGTACATACGCAGGCTGCCTTGTGGTCAGCGCCTGTATACTTACTGACATCAACTTATCACTTTGCGACTCCCTGTGCCTAGTGATGTTTCTGTCGTGATCAATAGCAGCCTCTCTCAATGTGGACACCGACAGACCTCGCCAACATGGTTGCGTGGTCTGAACCCTAGCCTTTAATGTTTCCTTTAAACCATCCATCAGTACAGATACTGCTACTTCTTGGTGGTTTGGGTTGGTCTTAATGTCTTCTATACCAGTGTATTTTGCCATTTCTAATAGTGCCCGGTGAAAATATTCTGTTGCCGTTTCGGACTCTTTTTGTCTAATGGAGAATATTTTGTTCCATTTAACAACGGCTGGGAAATACTCCTTTAGCTGTAAATTTATCCTTTTTACGTTATCTTTGTTGTACACATCTGAAAGCGGTACATCTTTATCTAGTCCACAATCAGCCAAGAATTGAACTGAGTCGACATTTGGAGGTAAACAAGCTCTTAGCAGTATCTGCCAATCTTTGTGGTTGGGTTCTACAGTGTTCCCTAGATCCCTGATGTATTTTTGGCTAGCAACTAAGTCTTTCCTGGGGTCAGGAAATTCGGACACTATGGTTCTTAATTCCATTCGGGAAAATGGAGTGTACATGGCAATGTTCCTTATGGGAGTGGCTCCTGATGCATCTGTTTTCCCATTGGGGACTGCTATTACTCTAACAGGGTTAACTCTAACAACCTCATTCTGTGTAGATTCTACAGCTTGTGGTGAAATTGTTTCGGTATAATGCATGGTGCCGTACTTACCCGTTGACACGACCTCACCTATCCCTCCGTTAGGGGCCTTCACTAATCTCGTGAGTGGTGCAGTTCCTACTGTGGTTTCTGATATGGTGGCCGCTAGAGAGAGCGCTGAAATTGTTGCCGAATCGTCTTCTTGATCACACTCCTGAGGAAAGTTCAGAACAGGGTACAACTTGCACGGGTCAATAATTGCATGGGTTACTTGGTTAACATCATTAACATTTACAAGGTTGCTAAGAGTTTGTGTTTTACGCCCCAGTGCGTTTTTCTCCGCAATCAACTTCTCTCCTGCAATGTATGGTGGAGGCGGGGCTGTGGCTATCAGTTTCCTGACAGCCCCAGATCCCGCCGCCAGAGCCAACCCTCTCTGTATCTCACCTTCCTGTTGCCATAACTGTAAATAATCATGATGCTGGATTCGTCTCTTTGTTGATTTTATGAGACATATCCTCCTCCTTAAATTTTGTAACACTTCTGGACTGAAGCTACCTATTCTTGGGAATTTCTCCCTGTCTCGTACAGTCATTCTCTCCCATTCATCACATAAAACCTCTGTGTGACTTCCATATTTCTCACACATGATGTACCTTGCCGACCCAACTGGTCGGTTCTCTGAATCAACCCGAACCGAGGTTGATCGCCCCCTACCTGAACAACTGGCCCCCATAATCTGCAGGTGTTGCTTACTACTCCTCTGATCTTTATATCACGGTCTTCAGCGAACCCTTACAGCAAACCAAATTATTCAAAATAGGCCGGCGGTGGCGGTTTACCGAGTACCCCACTCACTCGCCCACCTCGACCAATACGACCTGATCACACCGACATGGTGCTGGCGTACTCGATACAGGGCCCTACCAAAAAACCTTCTGTTTACTGGAACATATGAGGGTTACCCGCAGGACACTTACTCTTTCCAGTAAAGGTGGGGTTGCTAGATAGTTCCTGAGTGACCAGCGAACTTCCCTTTAAAAATAAAAAATTACACAAATCACGTCAGAGTGTACAACTAGCGTTTATGACTTTTGTACGCAAAATGATACTAGTCAGGTTTACTAATGCACACAATGACGTGCGGTACAATCGTTCAGTACATAAGCACTACCTGTTATGTACTGAGAGATCAGTGGAATCGAAAATTTCGGCTGCGAATTCCTTCAGCCAGAGCTTATATGGCCTATATGGGTTCTGCACCAACCCCCGGGGTTGTGCCTCTTACCTTTATAGCGGACCTCTTTGTCTCCTTATGACCTCCTGGTCTTGTCTGTACGACCTCCTGGTATGACCTCCTGGTCTTGTACTGGTCCGCTATACTCTAATGCTCAAATATTATTTAACCAAGGATGCCTCCTTAGCCACCGTGTATGTCACTTACACGTATGTCCTACCCGATTTCTTTTGGTTCAACCTCTAAGTTGTATAAACTTGTATACAAAAACACACTCACTCAACACATGTACACTTTCATTTATATCTATTTCTGCGCAGAAATTTTTCTTCAGCCCAGCTGTGTTACCAATTAGGAGCAGGATCTGTTAAACTAAATTTCAGGGTTTTCAAAAATAGACTTGCGTTATTTATCGCCTCTTGCGCTATTTACCGCTTAGCGCTAACTATCACCTTTGCGTTAATTATCGCTTTGCGCTAAAATTTCAACTTTTCGTGATTTGAGCTACGTGGGCGTAACCGGACGCTCCGTTGCGTAATGCACGCTGCGTGCGTCGGCCTTTGGATTGCGTACGCTAGTCTTTGTTAGAGACACGTGTACGCAATGCAAAGATCCACCGTAACACAATATACTTTTATCAATGTAGACGATCCCTGATCATCTACCGCGTACCCCACTGGCTTTGCCTTATCTCCCAGGCAAACCTGTGTGTTTCTCTACACTTTTAACTATTACCTCTATTCTTAAACTATAAAATAACAGCAAGTCTCTTTTAGCACTTTTCTATCAACTATAAAATTGGCAAACAGGATAGTGATATACGAAAATGAAAAAGAAATGCAGATATATGTATGCGTGCGTGTGTACGCAAGACAGAAGACAAATAAACAGTTTTTTTTAAAAGACACAAGCGTTTTGTTCTTACCTCCGGTTCCCGGATTCCTTCAGCACTCTTTATCTAAGTGAAGCAGACGCTTATCCCGTCAGCACTGCGAGACAACCTCCCACCCTTTGCTGG
Organism: Pseudophryne corroboree; assembly: GCF_028390025.1. Lineage (NCBI taxonomy): Eukaryota > Metazoa > Chordata > Amphibia > Anura > Myobatrachidae > Pseudophryne > Pseudophryne corroboree. The sequence continues at coordinate 508,167,421 of NC_086450.1, read as the reverse complement.
GGGATAATGTCTGCTGATCTACCTAGTGCAGATATGTGAAGGACAGGACGAGCCGCCAATTGATAAAGCTGAATCTATTTATCGTATATATATAACCCTTTATGAGGTCTAAGAACACTATACGCTGTTTACTTAAGAAGTACCGTAAGGGTACGTAAGTTGCGTAACGATCGCTCAGCCGTAGGCGAGACGCTCAAGCGTCGCGTTCGCTTACGGCCCAGAGATCACCAGACTGACACACTATTGGCTACAGACAAACGTAATGATTCGCTATGGCGTAGCGGACGCTCGAGACCACGAGGAGATCACCAGCGGCGCAGACGCTCACAACGCTGTACCTTGATATCTATGCCTTTAACAATGAGATACACAGAATACCTTAATGTGAATACAGGGTGTAAGTGCAACCTTGTGTAACCTGACTAACTACAAAGCTGCTTGAGCGTCACCGACGCTCAAGTGAACACAACACTATAGGAAATACACAGATACTGGTTTAGGGTCCAAAGCCTATTAACTGTATTATAACTAATATACTTGTAAAAAGGAATCACAGTACAAATGATACACTACAATATAACAGAGACTTCCTAACCAAATAACTACACTATAAAATACAATACAATACAATTAGAGATACTTTAAGGAAAATATGGGAGAAAGAGTAGAGAGAGCGAGAGAGAGAGAGAGAGAGAGAGATGAGAGAGATGGCTCACAGTAAGACAATATGATCACGGAGAAAAACTTACGCATAAGGGGAAACGATCGCATGCGCCTGGACATCCAGCACCCGATTTTCAGCAATGAGAACCGTTGAAGAGTGAGAGCTGGATGTGGTCGGCCTGCCTATTTATGCCCCACACACAATGCAATCTAATGGTCCCTACAATCTTGTCATCCATTGGACACAGGAATTCGGCTTCGCATCATAACAAAAGGTCATTGGGTAATTCATACAGGTGGGCTGTGACGATTTCAAACCGCTCAGGTGGGTGGGAAACTGGGTTTCCCGCCGCATACCTGAGTGAGAGTAAATAATAGTAAGGGACATAAACTTCTTATGTCCATAACTATTCGCACGAGCGATTAATACGCTCCAAACCAACACCGGAATATTGCTATTTAAATACTCTTCCGATGGGTACCAAACACTACTGTATGACTCCTGTTAGACCCTTCCTACAATACAAAGAGGGATCCCTCCGTTTAGGGACATTCTATATTAACCAAACTTTCAGAATCTATCAAAGGGACCATGATCTATAAACTACGTTAATTGTGGAAATATGTAACGATTGGGTCGCACGCTACGACTACATACTCTTTACCGTAAATACGCATACCGATGCGAGCGGGTGCACGCATCGGCGGGTATGCGTTATCACGGGAAAGCGCACGCATGCGCAGCGCGGACCAGCGTGAGGTGCAAATATGGCAGCATGTATAGGGATATTTTTCTGACTTTGACACATGTAACCTGGAACATACATAACCAGTTAACCGTATGAACAATAACAGTAACGGTCCAAGACCGGTTTCAACTGTAACAAAACCCTTATGTAAGCAACAACTATATACAAGTCTTGCAGAGTTTCCGCACTGGGACGGGCGCCCAGCATCCTCTACAGACTAGGAGAAATAGATTTACCGGTAGGTTTAAAATCTTATTTTCTCTTACGTCCTAGAGGATGCTGGGGACTCCGTAAGGACCATGGGGTTTATACCAAAGCATCCAATCAGGCGGGAAAGTGCCTATGACTATGCAGCACCGACTGAGCAAACGCTAGGTTCTTATCAGCCAGGGTATCAAACTTGTAGAATTTAGCAAAAGTGTTTGACCCTGACCAAGTCGCCGCTCGGCAAAGTTGTAAAGCCGAGACGCCTCGGGCAGCCGCCCAAGAAGAGCCCACCTTCCTAGTGGAATGGGCATTAACCGAATTTGGGTTCTGGCAATCCAGCCGTAGAGTGAGCCTGCTGAATCGTATTACAGATCCAGCGAGCAATAGTCTGCTTCGAAGCAGGTGCGCCAATCTTATTGGCCGCATACAGGACAAACAGAGCCTCTGTTTTCCTAATTCTAGCCGTCCTGGCTACATAAATCTTTAAGGCCCTGACTACGTCCATGGATCTGGAATCCTCCAGGTCATTTGTAGCCACAGGCACCACAATAGGTTGATTCACATGGAATGAAGAAACCATCTTAGGCAAAAATTGCGGACGTGTCCTCAATTCAGCTCGATCCACATGAAAAATCAAGTAAGGGCTTTTGTGTGACCAAGCCGCCAATTCTGATACTCGCCTTGCCGATGCCAAGGCCAACAACATGACCACCTTCCAAGTAAGAAATTTCAACTCAACCTTGTTAAGCGGTTCAAACCAGTGTGATTTTAGAAACTGCAACACCACGTTGAGGTCCCACGGTGCCACTGGAGGCACAAAAGGAGGCTGGATGTGTAGCACTCCCTTTACAAACGTCTGGACTTCTGGAAGAGAAGCCAATTCCTTCTGAAAGAAAATCGAGAGGGCCGAAATCTGAACCTTTACAGAGCCTAATTTCAGGCCCATATCCACTCCTGTCTGTAGGAAGTGGAGAAAACGACCCAGATGAAAATCTTCCATAGGTGCATTCTTGGTCTCACACCAAGACACGTACTTTCGCCAGATACGGTGATAATGCTTAACCGTCACCTCCTTCCTAGCCTTTATTAAAGTAGGGATGACCTCTTCCGGAATCCCCTTTTTCGCTAGGATTCGGCATTCAACCGCCATACCGTCAAACGTAACCGCGGTAAGTCCTGAAATACACAGGGCCCCTGTTGCAATAGGTCTTCCCTCAGAGGAAGAGGCCAGGGGTCTCCTGTGAGCATCTCTTGTAGATCTGAGTACCAGGCCCTTCGAGGCCAGTCTGGGACAACAAGTATCATCTGTACTCTTCTTTGCCTTATGATCCTCAACACTTTTGTGATGAGAGGAAGAGGAGGAAACACGTAGACCGATTTGAACACCCACGGTGTTATCAGAGCGTCTACTGCCACTGCCTGAGGGTCCCGAGACCTGGCACAATACCTCCGAAGCTTTTTGTTGAGGCATGACGCCATCATGTCTATTTGAGGAGTTCCCCAAAGACGTGTTATGTCTGCAAAGACTTCTTGATGAAGTCTCCACTCTCCTGGATGGAGATCGTGTTTGCTGAGGAAGTCTGCTTCCCAGTTGTCCACTCCCGGAATGAAGACAGCCGACAGAGCGCTTACATGATTTTCCGCCCAGCAAAGAATCCTGGTGGTTTCCGCCATCGCAACTCTGCTTCTTGTCCCGCCTTGGCGGTTCACATGAGCCACTGCTGTGACATTGTCTGATTGAATCAGAACCGGTAGGTTTCGAAGAAGACTCTCCGCTTGTCGAAGGCCGTTGTAAATGGCCCTGAGTTCCAACACATTGATATGTAGACAGGACTCCTGGTCTGACCAAAGTCCCTGAAAGTTTTTTCCCTGTGTGACCGCTCCCCATCCTCGGAGGCTCGTGTCCGTGGTAACCAGGATCCAGTCCTGAATCCCGAACCGGCGACCCTCCAGCAGGTGAGCACTTTGCAACCACCACAGGAGAGACACTCTGGCCCCTGGGGACAGAGTTATTTTCCGATGTAAGTGCAGATGGGACCCGGACCACTTGTCCAGAAGGTCCCATTGAAAAGTCCTTGCATGGAACCTTCCGAAGGTAATGGCCTCGTAGGCCGCCACCATTTTTCCCAGAACTCGAGTGCATTGGTGAACTGACACCCTTTTCGGTTTTAGCAGGTCTCTGACCATGTTCTGGATGTCCTGGGCTTTCTCTATTGGGAGGAAGACCTTCATTCGTTCCGTATCCAGTATCATACCTAGGAACAGTAGTCGAGTTGTCGGAATCAACTGTGACTTCGGTAGATTTAGAATCCAGCCGTGTTGCTGGAGCACTCTCAGAGAGAGTGCCACACTGCTCAGCAATTTCTCCCTTGATCTCGCTTTTATCAGGAGATCGTCCAAGTATGGGATAATTGTGACTCCATGCTTGCGCAGGATCACCATAATTTCCGCCATTATCTTGGTGAAAATCCTCGGGGCCGTGGAAAGTCCAAACGGCAACGTCTGAAATTGGTAATGACAATCCTGTACAGCGAATCTCAGGTATTCCTGATGGGGGGCATATATGGGGACATGAAGGTATGCATCCTTTATGTCCAGAGACACCATAAACTCCCCCTCCTCCATGTTGGCTATTATCGCTCTGAGTGATTCCATTTTGAATTTGAATCTTTTTATGTACAGGTTTAGGGATTTCAGATTCAAAATAGGTCTGACCGAACCGTCTGGTTTCGGGACCACAAATAGGGTTGAGTAGTAACCTCTTCCCTGCTGGTGCAGGGGAACCTTGATTATCACTTGCTGTATACACAGCGTTTGAATTGCAGCTAACACGACATCCCTTTCCGATGTGGAAGCTGGTAGGGCCGATTTGAAAAATCGGCGCGGGGGCACCTCCAGTTTGTACCCCTGGGAAACAATTTCCAACACCCAGGGATTCAGGTCTGATCTGACCCAGGCCTGACTGAAAAGTCGAAGACGTACCCCCACCGGTGCGGACTCCCTCAGGGGAGCCCCAGCGTCATGCTGTGGGTTTTGGAGCAGCCGGGAAGGACTTTTGTTCCTGGGCACCTGCCGAAGCAGGTGCTCTTTTGCCTCTGCCCTTACCTCTGACGAGGAAAGAGGACCAAAAGGACTGCATCTGATAGGGTGTTACTTTCTTTTGCTGTTGGGGAATATATGGTAAAAACTTTGATTTACCTGCTCTAGCTGTGGAAACCAGGTCCGTCAGCCCATCCCCAAACAATACATCACCCTTATAGAGTAGTACTTCCATATGTTTTTTGGAATCCGCATCACCCGTCCATTGGCGAGTCCATAAGGATCTTCTCGCCGAGATAGACATGGCATTGGCCCTAGAAGCCAGCAATCCAATGTCCCTTTGAGCATCCCTCATAAATAAGACTGCGTCTTTTATATGGGCTAGAGTTAAGAATATAGTATCCTTATCCATATTATCAAATTGATCTGTCAGCTCATCTGTCCAAGCTGCAATTGCGCTACACAGCCATGCCGACGCAATTGTCGGTCTTAGCACAGCCCCCGTATGAGAATAAATACACTTTAAGGTAGTTTCTTGCCTGCGATCTGCAGGGTCCTTAAGGGCCGCTGTGTCAGGAGACGGTAGCGCCACTTTCTTGGACAAGCGCATCAGGGCCTTGTCCACAGTGGGGCATGATTCCCAAATCTCCCTGTCCTGCTTAGGGAAGGGGTATGCCATATAAATTCTTTTGGGGATCTGCGGTCTCTTTTCTGGTGTCTCCCAAGCTTTTCCAAAGAAATCATTTAATTCATGAGATGTGGGAAAATTAATAATCTGTTTCTTTTCCTTAAACATGTGTACCCTTGTGTCGGGGACCAAGGGTTCATCCACAATATGTAACACATCCCTTATTGCCACAATCATACACTGAATGGTTTTAGTCACCCTAGGGTGCAATTTTACTTCATTGTAGTCGACACTGGAGTCAGAATCCGTGTCGGTAGTAGTGTCTTGTGTTAAAGGACGCTTTTGAGACCCCGACGGGCCCTGTGAGTCGGTCCAATCCGAGGATTGACCCCCTGATGTCCCCCCTAATTCAGCCTTATCAAGCCTTTTATGTAAAGATGCCACACTTGCATTCAACATATGCCACATGTCCATCCAATCCGGAGTCGGCATAACCGACGGGGACACACCACTCATTTGCTCCACCGCCTCCTTGGAGAAGCCTTCCGCCTCAGACATGTCGACACACACGTACCGACACCCCACACACACAGGGATTAACCTATAAGGGGACAAAACCCCAACCAGGCCCTTAGGAGAGACAGAGAGAGAGTATGCCAGCACACACCAGCGCTTAAAAACACTGGAATATATATACCAGATAGCGCTTTTTATATATATATATAGCCTTAATTCCCACTCACTGCGTCTCCAAAGTGCCCCCCTCCTCTTTTTTCCAGCCTGTGAAGTTCAGCAGGGGAGAGATCAGGGAGCCAGCTTTTCCTCATGCAGTTTCTGTGGAGAAAATGGCGCTGGTTAGTGCTGAGGATCAAGCCCCACCCACCCGACGGCGGGCTTCGGTCCCAGAAAACTTATATAAAAAATGGCGGGGGATTTGTGGATTTACTGTGCCACAGCCTAATCCTGCTCATATTTCACAAAATGAGGAATATTGCTGCCCAGGGCGCCCCCCCCCCCCCCTGCGCCCTGCACCCTTCAGTGCCTGCTTGTGTGTGTGTACTGGGAGCAATGGCGCGCAGCTTACCGCTGCGTGCTTACCTCATGAAGATCTGATGTCTTCTGCCGCCTGATGTCTTCTTGCCTTCTCATACTCACCTGGCTTCTATCTTCGGCATCTGTGAGGAGGACGGCGGTGCGGCTCCGGGACGAACCCCAGGTGAGACCTGTGTTCCGACTCCCTCTGAAGCTAATGGTGTCCAGTAGCCTTAGAAACAGTGCCCAACTTGACAAGCCAGCTCTGTTTCTCTCTCCTCAGTCCCACGATGCAGGGAGCCTTGTTGCCAACAGGACTCCCTGAAAATAAAAAAACCTAACAAAATTCTTTAAAACAGAAAACTCTGGAGAGCTCTCTGCATTGTACCCTTTCTCCTCTGGGCACAAGATCTAACTGAGGTCTGGAGGAGGGGCATAGAGGGAGGAGCCAGTGCACACCCATAGTCAAAGTTCTTTTTAGGTGCCCCGTCTCCTGCGGAGCCCGTCTATATCCCATGGTCCTTAAGGAGTCCCCAGCATCCTCTAGGACGTAAGAGAAAATAATAAACTAAAAGATATTTCTAAAGAAAACTCTCTGGAGAGCAACACAGAATGCACCCGGCTTCTTGGACACATTTTCTAAACTGAGTCTGTTAGGAGGGGCATATAGGGGAGGAGCCAGCACACACTATTAATTTCTTAAAGTGCCAGGCTCCAATGGAACCGATCTATACTCCATTGTAATCTTCAATTCCCAGTATCCACTAGGACATTACAGAAAATAATAATAACAACCACTTCTGTTTTTCTCCTACAGTCACGCTTGCATTATCCTCATTTATGGCTCTATAATACATACTTATACAATGTATTACGTGCTGCGTCTTGCCAATGGCGGCTCCTGTTACATTATGGGAAGTGTTCCTAGACACACCGTCTCCGAAGAGCGAATAGAAGATGTAATCTGAGTATAGGAAAAGGACTTATCCCCAATGGAACTGCGCTGGGGCAGAAGGGAGGACACGGTTGTCCAGCCTCCACTGTATGGAGCCCCCCCAAAATACCCCCCAACCCATTCCTTTTATCTTAGGTCAGTCATCGCTTTGGCTCTGACACATTACACTGTATAGGAAATGTAATAACCCATCTAGAGAGGACAAGTTGCAGTGTAACCCATAGCAACCAATCAGATTCTAGCTATCATTTATCTAGAACGCTATAGAATGAAAGCTGAAATCTGACTGGCTGCCCCATTGGAAGGTCTAAAAAGTTTCCGCCCCTCAGTGAGACGCCAGAAAGGACGCAAAGCACAGTTCCGCCGCCGGCGGCCAATAGGGCTTCGAGCCTCGCCTTCGCCGTCATGACGTCACCATCAGCCACCGCCCCAGCCAATCAGCGGCCGCGTAGTCGCAGCCAATGGTTGCCCAGCTGTGGCGTGTCTCCCTCCCTCACACGCAACGGAAAAGGGGCGCGTTCAAGTTCGAAGACTTCGTCACTGGCGGCCTATAGGGAGCGGCCGGTCCGGGCCACGCATGCGCGCTGTGTCACCTCCATTCACAGAGAGAAGGGAGCGCGACCGGGGGGAGTCAGGAGGAGGAGGTGCCGCGCGTGACGTCACTGGCCGGCGGAGACCGAGAGAGACCGGCAGCTCCCACGTGACGCTCGCACCCGCCTCACCCCGGCAACCACCGCAGCAGCGACCATGGGCGACGCCGAGAAGCTCAACATCGACTCCATCATCCAGCGGCTGCTCGAGGGTGAGAGAGGCCCCTGTGTGCCCGAGTCCCCGTCATATTATCCCCGGTGCCCCGTGTGTTACATACACGTTATATCCCTGTATATCCTATCCCTGTATATTATACACCGTGCCCTGTATATCCCATCCCTGTATGTTATACACCGTGCCCTGTATATCCCATCCCTGTATGTTATACACCGTGCCCTGTATATCCCATCCCTGTATGTTATACACCGTGCCCTGTATATCCCATCCCTGTATGTTATACACCGTGCCCTGTATATCCCATCCCTGTATGTTATACACCGTGCCCTGTATATCCCATCCCTGTATGTTATACACCGTGCCCTGTATATCCCATCCCTGTATGTTATACACCGTGCCCTGTATATCCCATCCCTGTATGTTATACACCGTGCCCTGTATATCCCATCCCTGTATGTTATACACCGTGCCCTGTATATCCCATCCCTGTATGTTATACACCGTGCCCTGTATATCCCATCCCTGTATGTTATACACCGTGCCCTGTATATCCCATCCCTGTATGTTATACACCGTGCCCTGTATATCCCATCCCTGTATGTTATACACCGTGCCCTGTATATCCCATCCCTGTATGTTATACACCGTGCCCTGTATATCCCATCCCTGTATGTTATACACCGTGCCCTGTATATCCCATCCCTGTATGTTATACACCGTGCCCTGTATATCCCATCCCTGTATGTTATACACCGTGCCCTGTATATCCCATCCCTGTATGTTATACACCGTGCCCTGTATATCCCATCCCTGTATGTTATACACCGTGCCCTGTATATCCCATCCCTGTATGTTATACACCGTGCCCTGTATATCCCATCCCTGTATGTTATACACCGTGCCCTGTATATCCCATCCCTGTATGTTATACACCGTGCCCTGTATATCCCATCCCTGTATGTTATACACCGTGCCCTGTATATCCCATCCCTGTATGTTATACACCGTGCCCTGTATATCCCATCCCTGTATGTTATACACCGTGCCCTGTATATCCCATCCCTGTATGTTATACACCGTGCCCTGTATATCCCATCCCTGTATGTTATACACCGTGCCCTGTATATCCCATCCCTGTATGTTATACACCGTGCCCTGTATATCCCATCCCTGTATGTTATACACCGTGCCCTGTATATCCCATCCCTGTATGTTATACACCGTGCCCTGTATATCCCATCCCTGTATGTTATACACCGTGCCCTGTATATCCCATCCCTGTATGTTATACACCGTGCCCTGTATATCCCATCCCTGTATGTTATACACCGTGCCCTGTATATCCCATCCCTGTATGTTATACACCGTGCCCTGTATATCCCATCCCTGTATGTTATACACCGTGCCCTGTATATCCCATCCCTGTATGTTATACACCGTGCCCTGTATATCCCATCCCTGTATGTTATACACCGTGCCCTGTATATCCCATCCCTGTATGTTATACACCGTGCCCTGTATATCCCATCCCTGTATGTTATACACCGTGCCCTGTATATCCCATCCCTGTATGTTATACACCGTGCCCTGTATATCCCATCCCTGTATGTTATACACCGTGCCTTGTATATCCCATCCCTGTATGTTATACACCGTGCCTTGTATATCCCATCCCTGTATGTTATACACCGTGCCTTGTATATCCCATCCCTGTATGTTATACACCGTGCCTTGTATATCCCATCCCTGTGTTATACACCGTGCCTTGTATATCCCATCCCTGTATGTTATACACCGTGCCCTGTATATCCCATCCCTGTATGTTATACACCGTGACTTGTATCATCCCTGTATATTATACACCGTGCCTTGTATATCCCATCCCTGTATATTATACACCGTGCCTTGTATATCCCATCCCTGTATATTATACACCGTGCCTTGTATATCCCATCCCTGTATATTATACACCGTGACTTGTATATCCCATCCCTGTATGTTATACACCGTGACTTGTATATCCCATCCCTGTATGTATGTTATACACCGTGCCTTGTATATCCCATCCCTGTATGTTATACACCGTGCCTTGTATATCCCATCCCTGTATGTTATACACCGTGCCTTGTATATCCCATCCCTGTATGTTATACACCGTGCCTTGTATATCCCATCCCTGTATGTTATACACCGTGACTTGTATATCCCATCCCTGTATGTTATACACCGTGACTTGTATATCCCATCCCTGTATGTTATACACCGTGACTTGTATCATCCCTGTATATTATACACCGTGCCTTGTATATCCCATCCCTGTATATTATACACCGTGCCTTGTATATCCCATCCCTGTATATTATACACCGTGCCTTGTATATCCCATCCCTGTATATTATACACCGTGACTTGTATATCCCATCCCTGTATATTATACACCGTGACTTGTATATCCCATCCCTGTATATTATACACCGTGACTTGTATATCCCAACCCTGTATATTATACACCGTGCCCTGTATATCCCATCCCTGTATATTATACACCGTGCCCTGTATATCCCATCCCTGTATATTATACACCGTGCCCTGTATATCCCATCCCTGTATATTATACACCGTGCCTTGTATATCCCATCCCTGTATATTATACACCGTGCCTTGTATATCCCATCCCTGTATATTATACACCGTGCCTTGTATATCCCATCCCTGTATATTATACACCGTGCCTTGTATATCCCATCCCTGTATATTATACACCGTGCCTTGTATATCCCATCCCTGTATATTATACACCGTGCCTTGTATATCCCATCCCTGTATATTATACACCGTGCCTTGTATATCCCATCCCTGTATATTATACACCGTGCCTTGTATATCCCATCCCTGTATATTATACACCGTGCCTTGTATATCCCATCCCTGTATATTATACACCGTGCCTTGTATATCCCATCCCTGTATATTATACACCGTGACTTGTATCATCCCTGTATATTATACATCGTGCCTTGTATATCCCATCCCTGTATATTATACACCGTGACTTGTATCATCCCTGTATATTATACATCGTGCCTTGTATATCCCATCCCTGTATATTATACACTGTGCCTTGTATATCCTATCCCTGTATATTATACACCGTGCCTTGTATATCCCATCCCTGTATGTTATACACCGTGCCTTGTATATCCCATCCCTGTATGTTATACACCGTGCCTTGTATATCCCATCCCTGTATGTTATACACCGTGCCTTGTATATCCCATCCCTGTGTTATACACCGTGCCTTGTATATCCCATCCCTGTATGTTATACACCGTGCCCTGTATATCCCATCCCTGTATGTTATACACCGTGACTTGTATCATCCCTGTATATTATACACCGTGCCTTGTATATCCCATCCCTGTATATTATACACCGTGCCTTGTATATCCCATCCCTGTATATTATACACCGTGCCTTGTATATCCCATCCCTGTATATTATACACCGTGACTTGTATATCCCATCCCTGTATGTTATACACCGTGACTTGTATATCCCATCCCTGTATGTATGTTATACACCGTGCCTTGTATATCCCATCCCTGTATGTTATACACCGTGCCTTGTATATCCCATCCCTGTATGTTATACACCGTGCCTTGTATATCCCATCCCTGTATGTTATACACCGTGCCTTGTATATCCCATCCCTGTATGTTATACACCGTGACTTGTATATCCCATCCCTGTATGTTATACACCGTGACTTGTATATCCCATCCCTGTATGTTATACACCGTGACTTGTATCATCCCTGTATATTATACACCGTGCCTTGTATATCCCATCCCTGTATATTATACACCGTGCCTTGTATATCCCATCCCTGTATATTATACACCGTGCCTTGTATATCCCATCCCTGTATATTATACACCGTGACTTGTATATCCCATCCCTGTATATTATACACCGTGACTTGTATATCCCATCCCTGTATATTATACACCGTGACTTGTATATCCCAACCCTGTATATTATACACCGTGCCCTGTATATCCCATCCCTGTATATTATACACCGTGCCCTGTATATCCCATCCCTGTATATTATACACCGTGCCCTGTATATCCCATCCCTGTATATTATACACCGTGCCTTGTATATCCCATCCCTGTATATTATACACCGTGCCTTGTATATCCCATCCCTGTATATTATACACCGTGCCTTGTATATCCCATCCCTGTATATTATACACCGTGCCTTGTATATCCCATCCCTGTATATTATACACCGTGCCTTGTATATCCCATCCCTGTATATTATACACCGTGCCTTGTATATCCCATCCCTGTATATTATACACCGTGCCTTGTATATCCCATCCCTGTATATTATACACCGTGCCTTGTATATCCCATCCCTGTATATTATACACCGTGCCTTGTATATCCCATCCCTGTATATTATACACCGTGCCTTGTATATCCCATCCCTGTATATTATACACCGTGACTTGTATCATCCCTGTATATTATACATCGTGCCTTGTATATCCCATCCCTGTATATTATACACCGTGACTTGTATCATCCCTGTATATTATACATCGTGCCTTGTATATCCCATCCCTGTATATTATACACTGTGCCTTGTATATCCTATCCCTGTATATTATACACCGTGCCCTGTATATTATACACTGTGCCTTGTATATCCCATCCCTGTATATTATACACCGTGCCTTGTATATCCCATCCCTGTATATTATACACCGTGCCTTGTATATCCCATCCCTGTATATTATACACCGTGCCTTGTATATCCCATCCCTGTATATTATACACCGTGCCCTGTATATCCCATCCCTGTATATTATACACCGTGCCCTGTATATCCCATCCCTGTATATCTTGCTTTCTTATGGGTTCAGAAGGATTTCCTGGCAGTCGGGAACCCGGCGGTCAAAATAGTGGGAATCCCGGTCGGCGATCTGGATTTCGACCTCCGGCATTTTGACTGTCGGGATTCCGGTGTCTGGATTTCGACCTCCTGGATCCCGACTGGTGGGAAATTAACTGCCTCCCTTTGTTATATACCGTGCTTCATATTCATATAATCTCCTACTAAACCATTACATGTACACCATTCCATACGTTTATTCTCTCCTGTATATTATAATCTGTGATTTCAAAAGATCCCTCCGATTCTGAGAGACAGTAGTGTCTTGCTGCTGCTATAAGTGTGTGTAACATGATACACTCAGGGGTAAATGTATGAAGTGGTGATAAAAGTGGAGAAGTTGCCCATGGCAACCAATCAGCATTGACATAACATTTATAATTTGCATACTATAAAATTATACTCTGATTGGTTGCCATGGGCAACTTCTCCACACTTATCACTGCTTTATACATTTACCCTTAAGTGCTGTAGATGGTGTTAGGCCTGCCTGTGTGTGTATTATATACTGCACGCAGCCTGTGGGAGAGATCATTATGTCTCCCAGGCCGGGCCTGTAATTCATGTTTGTAGTAATGATAAGAAGCTGTTGTGGTAATTAGTGCTTCTGTCTCCAGTATTTGTCTTTAGATAAGTTGCTGTATACAGGAGGCATCCCCTGTATTACTACAGGTGTTCCTTTACTGATGCGCAAACCTTCCTCAGAGAAGGAGAGAGAGTAAAAAAAGTGTATATACACAGTGGGGCAAAAAAGTATTTGGACAGCCACCGATTGTGCAAGTTGACCCACTTAAAAAGATGAGGTGTGTAATTTCCATCATAGGTACACTTCAACTGTGGGAGACAGAATCTGGAAATCACATTGCATGATTTTGAAACAATTTATTTGTAAATTCTTGAGGAAAATAAATATTTGGACAATCAAAAAGTTTAACTCAATACTTTGTAATATAACCTCGGTTGGCAATTACAGAGGTCAAACGTTTCCTGTAGTTCTGGACCAGGTTTGCACACACTGTAGCAGGTATTTTGGCCCACTCTTCCATGCAGATCTTCTCTAGATCTGTCATGTTTTGGGGCTGTCGCCGGGCAACATGGACTTTCAACTCCCTCCACAGATTTCTATTGGGTTGAGGTCTGGAGACTGGGTAGGCCACTCCAGGACCTTGAAATGCTTCTTATGTAGCCACTCCTTAGTTGCCAGGGCGGTGTGTTTGGGGTCATTGTCATGCTGGAAGACCCAGCCACGTTCCATCTTCAATGCTCTTACTGAGGGAAGGAGGTCTTTGCCCAAAATCTCACGGTACATGGCCCCATTCATCCTCTCCTTAATACGGATCAGTCATCCTATACCCTTTGCAGAAAGCATGATGTTTCCATCCCCATGCTTCACAGTGGGTATGGTGTTCTTGGGATGCCATTCATCATTCTTCTCCCTCCAAACATTGCGAGTGGAGTTTATACCAAAAAGTTCGATTTTGCTCTCATCTGACCACATTACATTCTCCCAATCCTCCTCTGCATCATCCAGATGGTCACTGGCAAACTTTAGACGGGCCTGGACATGTGCTGGCTTAAGCAGGAGGACCTTTCGGGCGCTGCAGGATTTCAGTCCATGACGACTTAGTGTGTTACTAATGGTAATTTTTGTGACTGTGGTCCCAGCTCTCTTGAGGTCATTGACCAGGTCCCCCTGTGTAGTTCTGGGCTGATTCCTCACCGTTCTCAAGATCATTGATACCCCACGAGGTGAGATCTTGCATGGAGCCCCAGGTCGAGGGAGAATGTCGATGATCTTATATTTCTTCCATTTTTTTAATAATTGCGCCAACAGTTGATCTCTTCTCACCAAGCTGCTCGCCTATTGTCGAGTAGCTCATCCCAGCCTTGTGCAGCTCTACAATTTTGTCCCTGGCATCCTTAGACAGCTCTCTGGTCTTGGCCATGGAGGAGAGGTAGCAGTCTGACTGTTTGAGGGTGTGGACAGGTGTCTTTTATACAGATAACCAGTTCAAACAGGTGCCAGTAATACAGGTAACGAGTGGAGGATAGAAGAGCTTCTTAAAGAAGAAGTAACAGGTCTGTGAGAGCCAGAAATCTTGCTGCTTGGTAGGTGCCCAAATATTTATCTTCCACAAGAATATACAAATCAATTGTTTTAAAAAATCATACAATGTGATTTCCTAGTTTTTGTTTCAGATTCTCTCTCACAGTTGAAATGTACCTATGATGGAAATTACAGACCTCCCTCATCTTCTTAAGTGGGTCAACTTGCGCATTCGGTGGTGGTCCAAATACTTTTTTACCCGTGTGTGTGTGTGTATATATATATATATATATATATATATATATATATATATATATATATATATATATATATATATATATATATATATATATTTATTTTGTTTTTTCATTCACTAGGTGGTTACTGGTGCACTTAGGGGATGGCTGTCTGGTTTTCTGTCGCTCTCAGATGTAGTAGTGGTTATTGGAGCTACATACAGTAACTTACCATTACATGCGCCTCTGTTTGCTCTAGCAATGCGTACGTCCTGTATGTAAAACATAAGTCTTCATGTGTCTGTCTGGAAAACCCCTTCCTTCACTAACATTATTTTTGGCTTGCAGGCTTCTACTGGTGCCATGACTGCTTATCATTGATGGTGTCACCCCTCAGCCATTGATCGTGTAGCTGCTCCCTGGTACAGTTGTCTACTGTACACGGGAAACTAGGACTGTATCTTGCAGCATAGTATAACTATCTGTGTACTCACTGTTGCACAAGGGCCGTATATACAGATGCGCTCTAATACGTTGTTTCTTCAGCCGTGTCCAGCAGTCCCTCTCTGCGTTCCAGGTCCTGGGTGACTCGGCCGCGCTGGGTGTCTTACTTAAAAATGTGCCTCTTGTTTGCACAAATAAAACTGGAAGCCACAAGACTACTGTGCTAGACTGCACTGAACGCCATTTGTACATCTGAGTGATTCTGTATACAAAGTGATGCAATGCCGCGTCTTTCTCACGCCAGATTCCGTTGAGCTGCGACTTTCTACATGTGTAAAACCAATTCCTCTGCAGCATCCCTAGTACACTGTGTGTGGTGTATTGGTGTTTCTGCCATGTGCATAAGACGCACCTCGGGGGGGCATCTAGGCAATGCTGGGCATCCTATGACATATAGATGCTAGGTGTGTGAGGACACATCTGTAGTCTCCCTTTATTGCATGCAAAACAGGAATGGGCTCTATAGGTAACTGTCCCTTACACACATGTATGACACTGAGGTGTAACATGGTGTGCCAGTCTGACACGTTGCCCGCTGAGCGTCTCCCGCGTCCCCTGCAATGTGACGTTCCCGTGATGTTTGTGTTGTGAAATGTAGGTTATCCCCGGCCAGCCGTGTATCAGTTGCACCCCCCCTAGTAAGCGGCTTTCAGGCTAATGCTAAGCACTTTCACATGTATCCGTACAAGCCTCATGTAATGCGATCACCTCCGGTATTCTGCAGTTCTACTGTTACCAGCCACGTGGAAGTGGAGCATCCGCGTCTCGGCTCACAGATGTGCCGTGCCTCATGCCTCGGTGTCCTTATTGTGCAGCAGCGTGCTTGTGGCTATTGAGTATATGTAGAATATGGGTAAACTGTAAAGCGTTAAACAAGCTGTGACACAAAGTGTCTGCCCTCTTAAAATAATAATGTATAATTTACGGTTTCTTTACGCAAGACCTGACAGTAGGCTCTGTCTGTACCCTGTGTAATAAGGGCCTTCCATAGGAGAGTACTTTATTTGGTGCAGTTAAGTCGTGTCTTCAGCCTCCATCCGTCACAGCTCCCATACTTGGAAGTGAGCATTGCCCATAGGTAATTAAAGGCAATATCCCCCGCAGCATAAGTCGCTGTACTCTATAAATAAGTAATTGTACAGTGTCCTCCATTACATCATTTCCCTATCTCTTGGTCACCTGTGTTTTCCTTTCCTGTTCCCAGCCTCCTGCATTTACCCCTCTGCTCTTCCACCCCCTGTCCTGCTCACTGTACTGTACAGTGCTGTGGATCTGCTGTAATCTCTCCAGCTAGACCCTGCAATGCTGTTTGTTTGCTGTTGCTGGGACGTCGGGCTGGTGTAGCCGCTTGCAGATTAGTCTGTGTGCTTTTCCCTGTCACTGGCATGTTGTGTGGAAGGGTGCACCTGTCCTGCCAGGAGGAGCTGCTCCGAGGGGAGGTGGAGGCCCTCGTCTCTCCCATCTAGGCTTGGCAACTTCGCAGCAAACTCCCATTTGTGTGATTGCTCAGTTGCTGCTTTGTACTGCGATTAGGCAGCCGCCTGTCATCTGCAAACAGCACCGCCCTGTCCGCTCCCCAGGTGCTTAGGAGCTCAGCTCTTGAAGCAGTGCAGACTTGTAGAAGCTGTAATATGCTGTGTGTTCTGGAGGGAAGGGTTTATGTGACGTGTACAGTCTCCCCTGTATGTAAGGGATAAAGGTGCAGATGTATTAAAAACATCCTTATGGACGTTATGTGTCCAGGGGCGTGGTGATACACCTGCTGCCGACGCCACAATGTATTATTGAGGCCCCCGCCGAGGTGGGAGGGCGTTATCTTACCTGTCCCACGATAGCGCACCTTCCACATCGGCTCGGCTGGTCTTGGCGCCGCATTGTGTGCGCCCTTCTCCCCTGCTTCTAGCTGGCGGTATGATGCACTGTTTGTCCTCGATCGATTGTTTTTGTTTCACTAAAAAAAAAAAACATCCACCAATGCTTAAACTACACATCGCCTGTCCGGGGGAGGTGGTCCGGACCGGTGGCTTTAGGAGGCGTAAAGTGACTGCAGAGGCAATCATACATTACCTCTGCCCTTCGTGTCCCATTGGTGACTGCAGGTAAGCGACGGGGGTGCGCAACAGGTGAAGCACACGGCGTTAAGATGCCGTTGATACATTAGGGGGTTGTGTTAAATGCATGGCTTACGTGCGCTGTGGTCAGCAGAAACCACAGCGCACTCTCATACATCTGCGCCAAAGTTGGACCTTTTAGTCCCCCCCCCCCCCCCCCAAGTAAACAATTCAGCATTACACTACAGGTCAAAAGTATTAAAACACCCCGGTTGAAAGTATTCAGTGTAATGTGCTGTGTGCATTTGTTTTTTATGTCTGTAAAGCACCTTGAGTCCTGTCGGAGAAAGAGCGCTATATAAATAAAATTATTAATGTCTTGGAGGGGGAATTCAATTGTTTTGAATGCCGCATGTGCGCGCCCGGGAGAATCTGTGATTCCCTGCGGCCGCTGCCTACTGTGCGTGATTTATGTAAGACCGCCTTACAGTAGCCCATTGGTGGCACTTCATGGCCCATCCCAGCCTCTTTGTCATTACTGCATAGTCCTCTGCAAAACTCATTGGATCAGCCCATGGGAGGGTACTCTGACAGTGCAGACGGTGACTACGGGTGGTGGAAGGACGGTATCCGAGTCTGTATCTCTAGTAATGACGTCGGAGAAGTGCTCAGTGGTCTCCCCGGATAAGTTTGCCAGCTGGGTGGCATTAAGAAGTAGCTGGGTGGGTGCAGTTTATTATTGCTGGACGCTGATATAATTTTAAAAGACTCTTGCAGATATTTCCCGCTGGCTGTACACAGATATAACTGTATACTGAGACACAGTGCTCTACGCTCCAGCTACCCTCTGCACAAACCACACCCTGTCTCTTACAGACAGGGGAGAGATCTATCGCTGTGCCAGTCACAGTAATGGAAGTACAGCGTGACTCTGGAAGCCGGGCACCGGCAGCAGGATAGTGCCAGGTGCACCCCCTGTGAAATTGATCTTGGGGAGAACACTGGTGTCTGGTGATTTGGTGACTTTAGGTCCATAACACAATCTTTGCATCTTCTTCAGTTAAAGGCTGTCGGCCGGGGAAGAACGTTCAGCTGTCGGAGAACGAGATCCGGGGCTTGTGTTTGAAGTCTCGGGAGATCTTCCTGAGCCAGCCCATCCTCCTGGAGTTGGAGGCCCCGCTAAAGATTTGTGGTAAGTGCGTTGTCTGCTTTTCAAGTCAAAGTAGCTTGTTATGGATGAGGTGAAATAGAAACAAGACCGGTAATATAACCTTACCATCCCTGTAGTGGCCTCAGTGTGGTGGCACGGTTAGCAATGTAACTTCTAACGGAGACAGGGACTGATGTGAATGGGACAGAGACCTAATGAGACAGCTCCCAGATATTATTGCAGGATGGTCCGGCACGTTGTATAGGTTCTAGTGGTCAGTAGTGGCAGCTCTGTGTTTGCATATGGGTTTTTGTTTTTATGCTATGTGTAGGGTTTATTCATAATTTATATATCTTTCTGTGCTGTTTGGGGTATTTAAAGTTTATGGAACTTTTGGCAGCGTTTGAAAATTGGCGCAGCGATACATCGTGGCAGCATACCTTTATCTGGTCTACTACAAGACTCCATAAACATACAAAGACTTGCAGATTTATCAGAATCGGCACTATTGGGTGGCATATTATTTGAAGCATTTTTTTTTATATATTGTCGCACATTTATATGCATTTATTTTGATGATTGTTTATAGTTTTAGCAATGCGTTGCATCTAAAATAGTGTTCTTCTAAGCAAAGACGTGCCCTCCTAAGAAATGTGTACGTTTCAGGTGTTTATCAGAACAAAGCGGAGGTTCAGGGGAAATTTGAGGGAAAAATTACTTCACAGAAAGGGTAGTGGACAAGTGGAATAGCCTTCCATCAGAGGTGGTAGAGCCTAAGACAGTAGAGCAATTTAAGCATGCATGGGATAGACATAAGGATATCCTTACACAGAAATAAGGATCCAATAAGGTTTGAGATAAAAATATGGGGTTCTTATCTATGTTTATGCAGAGATTTCCCTAATGTGATAAAAGGACAGAGCATCCAGCCACTGGTGGTACTATAGCTGTGTCTCTGCTGTAGGCCAAGCCTCCGACACGTCTTAGGAAGCCTTTACAGATGGGTGTACAAGATCTCACATCTATCACTTTGTATTTTGGGTTCATAGGCCTGTAAGGCTGTCTCTTCTCTCAATGACCATTTCTTGCTCTTTCTCTACCTGTATGTGCAGGTGATGTTCACGGGCAATATTATGACCTTCTAAGACTGTTTGAATATGGAGGATTTCCCCCGGAGAGTAACTACCTGTTCCTGGGGGACTATGTGGACCGTGGCAAGCAGTCCCTGGAAACTATCTGCTTACTGCTGGCTTACAAGATAAAATACCCTGAGAACTTCTTCCTTCTGCGCGGGAACCATGAGTGCGCCAGCATCAACCGCATCTACGGGTTCTACGATGAGTGTAAGGATCGCCGGGCAGTTTTGGCGGTAGTGTACAGTGGGTTGGGGTCATCCTTGTATCCTGGTTGTATGTAACATTGTAGTATCTACGGCTACCTGTGGTTGGAGTCCTTGGCTTTATATACCTTTTTGTAAGAAGATCATTGGCTCTTGGTAACGTGATGGGGGATTGAGTCCCATCTTGTTAATGTATGCGGGGCCTCTGTTTGTGCAGGTAAAAGACGATATAATATCAAGCTGTGGAAGACGTTTACAGACTGCTTTAACTGCTTACCCGTCGCTGCAATTGTGGATGAGAAGATCTTCTGCTGTCACGGAGGTGAGGATAATTCTATATACCGGTCAGAGCGCTGTGGGAGGGGAGGTCCACTGACCGCGTCATTTATGGGGGAGATGGTTAATTCTGTTGAGAATTCCTGATCTAATCTTAGTATAAGAAGTAGGAAAACATGGTACAGTTGAGGGACCAGCCTGGCACTGCCAATATGAAGTCTGAGTAGGTAAATACTTCTAGGCAACTTTTCCAGTTTCTTCCCCTTCCTGAAGTGCTCAGTGAGAATTGTCTGTGCTGGCTTGTCCTGGGTCTACGCAGTTATCTTCTACGTTAACGTCACTTGCTCTGACCTGGCTGACCACTAGGTGTCGCCGTGTTTCTAGAGAAGTAACATCCCAGCTGATTCTCCATGCAGAGCTGCACATGTTCAGACACAGTTACTTCCTGTGTACAGGGAAGTGACTCATGTCTGTGACTGTACAATATCCAGGCATCTGCAGCCACCCTGGATAGATCTTCTCCTAAGACTTTGTGTGGATCTTGCTCATGTCTGCTCCCATCACACCTGTGCTCTGCTCTCCTAGGCCTGTCCCCCGACCTGCAATCGATGGAGCAGGTACGAAGGATATTGCGTCCCACGGACGTCCCGGACCAGGGGCTCCTGTGCGATCTCCTTTGGTCTGACCCAGACAAGGACGTCCTTGGCTGGGGAGAAAATGACCGCGGGGTCTCCTTCACCTTCGGGGCTGATGTTGTAGCAAAGTTCCTTCACAAACACGACTTGGACCTGATCTGCCGAGCTCATCAGGTGAGTACAGAATGCATGCCATCCTGTCTGTATTGCTCTGTTTCATCCCTTCTGCCCTGACTGTCTGCATCTCTCCCTGTAGGTGGTGGAGGATGGCTACGAGTTCTTTGCAAAGCGACAGCTGGTGACGCTGTTCTCCGCACCCAACTACTGCGGTGAATTTGACAACGCCGGGTCCATGATGAGTGTGGATGAATCGCTCATGTGTTCTTTCCAGGTGGGTTGGCGGTGCAGGGCGTTGCTAGCTGTGAGGGGCCCCATCATACAAGGCGTCTTCAGTCCAGGTAGAAGAGCAGTCTAGATGGCTTAAATAGGGGACAGCGGGAAGGGGGAGAATAGTGTAACGCAGAGGTTCCCAAACGCAGTCCTCAAGGCACCTCAACAGTCCAGGATTTAGGTACCGTATATACTCGAGTATAAGTCGACCCGAATATAAGCCGAGGCACCTCATTTTACCACAAAAACCTGGGAAAACGTATTGACTCGAGTATAAGCCTAGGGTGGGAAATGCCGCTCTAGCCGTACACAGCCCTCATAGTGCCAGATGTGCCCCCACAGGGCCAGATATGCCCCCCCCCCCCCCCCCCAAAGGGCCAAATATGCTTTCCCAGTGCCAGGTACAACCTCCCCTCTCCACCGCTATTTTGTGAAGGAGGGACACAGAGCACAGCACGCGCCTCTCCTGTGTCCCTCCTGCGTCTCCGGTGCAGCGGCGGATCTATTAAATGAAGTGCTGGTTCGTGAGCCAATCAGCGCTCACGAACGGGTACGTCATTTAATAGACCCGCCAGAGACGCAGGAGGGACACGGGAGAGGTGCGCGCTGTGCCCTCCGTGTCTTTCCTTCCCAGGCACTGACTCGAGTATAAGCTGAGGGGGCTTTTTCCAGCATAAAAAAAAAGTGCCGAAAAAGTCGGCTTTTACTCGAGTATATACGGTATATCTATGGCTCAGCACAGATGGTTAAATCAAATTGACTTAGGTGCTAATTAACTCACCTGTGGCCAAGCATGGATACACTTAAAACCTGGACCGTTGGGGTGCCTTGAGGACCGCGTTTGGGAACCTCTGGTGTAACGCTTGATCCTCCAGATGGAATACATGAGCGTTCTGGGTGCAGACTCCATGCAGTGTAACTAAATCCCATTTTATATATAGCTGTGTGCGGTGCTTGCAGTGTGTGTGACAGGATTGTGCGGGTACTCTAAGTCTGTCCTTTCTCCTCCAGATCCTAAAGCCTGCTGACAAGAAGTTGTTTGCTTATGGGGGTGCAAATCAGACCCGTCCAGTTACCCCGCCTCGAAACTCTGCCAAAAACAAGCAGAAGAAGTGACCCTTAGTGACACCTTCCGGCTCCCTCCCCAACCACCCCCACTCCCAAATCCCTGACACGCTGACACTGACCTCCCTCCAGGACTCCTAGAATCTATCCACCCTCCCTCGGAGGTGGTAGATCCTGCTGGGCCAGGAGACTCCATGTTACCTCACACTGACACAAGGGGCTCGAGGGGAAGGGATGAAGAACACCTGCTACAGGAGCCGTTTCTCTGCCTTAATCTTTCGGATGCGGCCGGTGGGAAGCGTTTTCCTTTGTTGGGACTGTCTCAGAAGCCGCTGGGTAAGGGATGAATAACTAGATTCTCATGGCGGTGCCTTTTTGCTGCAACGTGATGACTCTACAGCACATGTGACCTCAGGGTTCCAACATTACCATCTGCTCGTACGTCTGCATTTCATCCCGTGTCTGGACCCAAGTCTGGTGTAAGGGTGCGTCCAAACGCCCAGACGCAGTCTGGACTAGCCAGCATCGCACGGACAAATGTCTCACACGGTGTACGATTCTCTAGAGCGCAGATGGGCATCGCTTGTGCAACCACAAGTCCCAGCACTTTTTACATGACATGCTGGTACTTGTAGTTTTGCACCTGCTGGAGAGTGGTAAGTTACCCAACTCTGCTCTAGATGGATATTTGAGGGGGGGGGGGGGGGGTGCGTATCAAGTAGTGTTATAATTCAAGAGCAGCCATGATGTCTAATGGCAAGTGTCAGTGGTGCCATCTTTGCTGAGGGCATTCCCATATCCATTATGCGCTGCAACCCAGAATATGGCAACGGGAGTATTTTTAGCCCAAATATCAAAATGACGTAAAGCCAGCTGGAAAGTCACATGTCGATCATCTATTGATCATAGTCCCCCCAGCTTGTAAGGCTTTATATATAGTCTGGCTGCCAATCTCCCGAGTGACGGCGTCCTTTCTGTGACTGTATGCAAAGTGCTTTCTCCAGTGACACCAGATCCCCTGCAGGTGGCGTTCTGAGCTTCAGGTAGTAGTATGGTAGCGGTGAGATGTTACACTGGCGGAAGTACTGGAGACGGCATTTTGGAAGCCGGCATTAGACGGAACGGACCTCTGGCAATTGGCCTTATCAGGTATTTGTGTTTCAAGATTAAGGGTACATATTTTCATACTAACGTGACCGTGTGTCTTCACTTGTGTGTACTGTACCAGTCCGCTAAATAGAACTGTGCAACAACCACTAGAAAATCAGATTACTGCTGTAGTATCTTGCACAGCCGCTGCGACTGAATGCGGCCTTCCTATATCGCTGAACATTTCACGGTTAAAGGTTACCAGTAGCATACGCACAGCGCAGGTGGACATCCTAGGGACCTAGTGACGTAACTGAGGTCTGGACGTTGCTAGCTGCCAGTGACCGGATTGGCGGTTGCGCTATGGCCGCCCGGCGTGTGGGTGACCGGTGCATGGAATACTTGTGCGTGTGTATGCTGGAACCACGGAAACGGTTTCCTGAACTGCTGCTGTTTCCATCCTAAAGATTTCCTCTGTAAATTCTTTTTATTTTATTTTTAACAGTTACTTTGTAGTCAGTGGACCAGCTGCGTGCGGTGATGAAATCTGTATGTACTTTGTATGTAAGGGATCATGTATGTACATTTTGAGAAATACCCATTAAACTTTGATAATTGAGAGGATACATTAGCTCTTTATCTGCTCAGGGACAAATAGATATGCTGACATTTACAGTGAACTGAGTATTATAGGAGGTGATGACTTGTAGCCCGCTCTGTTGGACTTTATATCCCACCATCCTCTGTTACCGGCTAGAGATGGTAGGGGTTGTAGTTCTGCAAGTGCTCTCCCTGCTGTACACTGATCACATACCTGTCCCGAACGGACAACATTCCTGGAAGGATGGACGCACTGGCTTGGCTGGAATTGAGCGGGAGTATAACTTTTTGTGTTTCTTTACCCTGTTGAAACTGAGCTCTGGCTTTTTATTGAGATCTTTTTATCTTGTCCGAAATGAAATGAATGTAGAAATGATCTGGACTTGCGTCTTTCTTCTGTGGCTTCTTAACACTAACGTTTTAGATAAGCTGTTGGCAATTTTACAACTATCCGAAGTCATTAAGGAGCTGTGACTCTGTGAAGATACGGGGCTGTAGCCTAACTGCTGCTGGATAAGTAATACTAGGCTTGCCATACTATGGGGTATATTCAATTGAAGTTGAAAGCTGGCGTCTGTCGAAAAGACAGCAGTTGTCGACTTTCTTTAGGTCAGACAGGGTTCTGACCTATTCAATCTAACCCAAATTATTTGACAAGTCGAGGAATTCGACTTGTCAAAAAGCACGTGAATTGGCGGAATAGCTGCCGATACGTGCCCCCCTCTTCGACCATCTCAATTCGACTTTAAAAAAAGACGAATCAAGATCTGGGAGCAGAGACTGAGGAGAGCCGTGGCGCTTGCTGGAGCCGGGTGGATGCTGCTGTAGCCGATGCTCTCCCCAGTCTCGGCTCCTGCATCTCAATTCAACTTTTTTTTAAAGTCGAATTGAGATGGCATTGAATAGCCCTGGTCGTATCCATTCCGACAAATGAATGTCGGAATGGATCTGACTTCAAATGAATATACCCCTATACCTTTTTTTTTTTTTAATTCAGGGCACCTGTGATTTACACAGGTTCTATTGCTGATTTAAAACTAAGTGAAATGCAGACTTTGCCAGTGACAGGACCTATGTAAATTATAGGTGTCCTGGATTAAATGGTTGGGCAGCTGTGGCTGAGTGTTGCAACTGTGTTGTAAGGGATAAAGGGGCAGATGTATTAACCTGGAGAAGGGATAATGACAACGCACCAGCCAATCATTACGGATTTGAAAAATTAGTTATGAGCTTATCACTTCTTGATCCTTCCAGGCTTAATACATCTCCCCAATGTGTGATTTCTGAACCGATAATGAAACACACATTGAACATCACGAAATGGGTAATTTCAACTTGAGACTACATTTTGTTATGTACTGTCTGAACATGGCTAGGAATAACAGATGCACAAACATTTCTTAGTTATGTATGCAAATGCTAGGAGCTAACATTACAGAGCTAATTGTGATAATGACCAGGGTTGATCTGGATATTGTGGCTATTACAGAGTCATGGTGTCATGAGAATCATGACGGGGACATAGTTCTACCAGGATACAAATTATTTAGTAATGTCCTTACTGGGAATGGGAAGAATCTTACAAAATATTGAAGAAAAAACTGAGGCCCTCAGATGTAGGAGATGGAGACTATTCGCACTAGGGGGATCTCTAGAGAACCAGCCCAGGGACAGGAACTGGACAGCAGCCCGTTTGCAGAACATCAGTAAAATGGGCCGCAGTTTGGACATGCCTGGGTTATAATCATGGGAGATTTTAATCTACCTGATGTAAATTGGGAGGGGTCTTTTGCAAGTTCAACTACAAGTGGCAAATTTCTAAATTCCTTACAGGGAGCAGCCCTCAAGCAATTGGGGAGGAAGTCCATTCGCAAAGATGCAATATTAGTTTACCACCCACAAACGTAGGCAGGATATCGGACATATATGTTGGTGAGAACCTAGGATCCAGTGACCATCAAGCAGTATGGTTTATTCTAAAGACAGGGTCCAACTCCTGTCACCCACAAACAAAGGTGTTGGATTTTAGGAAGGCTAGATTTGCAAAAATAGGGAGATGTGTTATTGATTTATTGGAGAAACTTGGAAGGAGCGGTGGGGAAAATTAAAACGTAATGCTAAAAGCAACAGACCCTTGTATCAAAAGGGTTAGGAAAAGAAAGCAGTTTACCAAAGAGGTATCTACTAGTGTGAAAGCCAAAAAGACTGCCTTTATGAAATATAAGCACTCAAAATAATGAAGACAAAGGAGTATCTTACCAGATGGATGAAGGCTAAGAAGGCAGAAGCTGAGGAGAAAATGGCCCAGTAGGTGAAGGGGGCAAAACTTTTACTTTTTTTAAATATGTGAAAGGAGAAAATCAAATGGAAGAATAATAAGACTTAAGACAGAGTGAGAGCTTGGTGGAGGGAGACAAAACAATAGCAGATCTAAATTATTTTTGCTCCTTGTTCACTACAGAAGGAGAGGGGAAGGGGACACAGTTAAGTTGCAAGGACATTCATAAAAATAAGGTGAAAAAAGAATTAATAGAGGCGCTCATTTCATTTTGACATCATGAAGTCCTGAATTCTTTCACAACCAAGGAGTCAGATGAAAATAGAATAAATATTTATTATCAAAATAAATCAATAAAAAACACTTGTTTATAACAAGCTCATATCTAAAATTGCAATTCATAATCCCTGTCCTCACTAGATTGCCGCTTATGTAAAGATTTGAAGCTCACATAAATTGCATATATTATTTCAACAGCACTGAGAGCAATAAAACAAACTGAATAGCTGACGGCAGTCCAAATGTAACAAGCTGTTACAATGCTTATAAAACACTGTTGCCAAAATTGCTGTATGAAGATGTGTAGCTGTTAATGGAAACAGTTACTAAATGTAAAGGAGAATGCTGAAGGCAATTGTGTGCTTTAAATTATTCGGCTATAGGGGGTAATTCCAAGTTGATCGCAGCAGGAAATTTTTTAGCAGTTGGGCAAAACCACGTGCACTGCAGGGGGGGCAGATATAACATGTGCAGAGAGAGTTAGATTTGGGTGGGGTGTGTTCAATCTGCAATCTAAATTGCAGTGTAAAAATAAAGCAGCCAGTATTTACCCTGCACAGAAACAAAATAACCCACCTAAATCTAACTCTTTCTGCACGTTATATCTGCCTCCCCTGCAGTGCACATGGTTTTGCCCAACTGCTAAAAAATGTCCTGCTGCGATCAACTTGGAATTACCCCCATAGTGTGAGTCGCCTCAAAGTTCAGGAAGCCGGTATATAGGTAGCAATGGAATGTTAAGTTACCTCTCCAATAGGGCTAGTGGACCCGAGCGTCCTCGGGTGAATCCAAAAAGCCCAATAAGTTGTAGAATGGGAGAGTTCGTAGCTGTTTGTCCGTGCTGATCAGGATCCCACTGCTGTTAATCAGTTTCCCTGGGCGTGCACCGCCTGCTGCAATTTTGGGGAAAAGGCAGATGTGCGGCTGATTGAATGAAAGTGTAATGAACTATGGGATAGGTTCTAGTAGAATCCATATTTAAGTGACATCTTCACTATAAATTAATGGTGGGGCGTTTTGAACAATTGTCTATGGCCCCCCGTTTTTCAATATTCGTTATTTAAATGTAATTTTTAAATCCATGATAATCTCAGTAATCTTATAGAGAGCCTCTATAATAAATGTCAAATTTGCTGGGACTGTTGTATTTACGTTTAATATATGTATTTACTTTTTTATTTTTTGTTGATTATTTCCTTTTTTATGGTTATTTTCTTTTTTATATATATGTATTATCTCTTTAAAAGTGTACAGTTGCTCTGCATTTATACTGTGGACCGATATCTATAATTGGCTGCAGTTGGAATATGTTCAATCTATCTTCTCTGACTCTGTTACTAACCTTCTGTTAGGAATTATTTAATTACTGGTTAACTCTGCTATTGTTTCATAGAGTGTTTTATATACTGTATTTTAAAGCGCTCCTTGTGTGGATGGAAAATGCTTTTTTCCATCTACTGGTTTAGCAATTATATTATAATACAACCAAAGGTGTCAGGATGAATTGTTTTTAAATAATTGGTATGTCATTAATTTTATTGATTAAACGTGAGCGCTCCATTGCGAGCTCCTTAAATAGAGCACACATTGCCACAGGAGTCATCTTTGAAAAAGTCACGGGTTGCGTGACGAAACACGTCAGGACTCCTCCCCTCCTCACTGATTGACCGCACGCTCTGGGATACATCTCACAGCCCTGTCCCACCGGCTATAGGAGCGAGCGGAACGCGTCCTAACACAGGACTTAGCCGACGTGTGAGTTCCGTGCGGCTGCTGTGGTTGACACTTCAGCCTCTCTCCCTCTGATCATCAACGGACGGCGCACGTCCAGGGAGCATCGGAGGAGACCCACATTCAGCCGGATCCTCGTGGCGGCTTTCATTCAATCAGCCGCACATCTGCCTTTTCCCCAAAATTGCAGCGGGCGGTGCACGCCCAGGGAAACTGATTAACAGCAGTGGGATCCTGATCAGCACGGACAAACAGCTACGAACTCTCCCATTCTACAACTTATTGGGCTTTTTGGATTCACCCGAGGACGCTCGGGTCCACTAGCCCTATTGGAGAGGTAACTTAACATTCCATTGCTACCTATATACCGGCTTCCTGAACTTTGAGGCGACTCGCACTATAGCCGAATAATTTAAAGCACACAATTGCTTTCAGCATTCTCCTTTACATTTAGTAACTGTGTTTCCTTTAACAGCTACACATCTTCATACAGCAATTTTGGCAACAGTGTTTCTCTAACGTCCTAGTGGATGCTGGGGACTCCGTCAGGACCATGGGGAATAGCGGCTCCGCAGGAGACAGGGCACAAAAGTAAGCTTTTAGGATCACATGGTGTGTACTGGCTCCTCCCCCTATGACCCTCCTCCAAGCCTCAGTTAGGTTTTTGTGCCTGTCCGAGCAGGGTGCAATCTAGGTGGCTCTCTTAAAGAGTTGCTTAGAAAAAGTTTTTAGGTTCTTTATTTTCAGTGAGTCCTGCTGGCAACAGGCTCACTGCTACGAGGGACTTAGGGGAGAGAAGTGAACTCACCTGCGTGCAGGATGGATTGGCTTCTTAGGCTACTGGACACCATTAGCTCCAGAGGGAGTCGGAACACAGGTCTCGCCCTGGGGTTCGTCCCGGAGCCGCGCCGCCGACCCCCCTTGCAGATGCTGAAGATTGAAGAGGTCCGGAACCAGGCGGCAGAAGACTTTCAGTCTTCATCAGGTAGCGCACAGCACTGCAGCTGTGCGCCATTGTTGTCAGCACACTTCACACAGCGGTCACGGAGGGTGCAGGGCGCGGGGGGGGGCGCCCTGGGCAGCAATGTATAATACCTGTATGGCGAAAAATACATCACATATAGCCCTTGAGGCTATATGGATGTATTTAACCCCTGCCAGATATCACAAACTCCGGAGAAGAAGCCCGCCGAAAAGGGGGCGGGGCCTATTCTCCTCAGCACACAGCGCCATTTTCCCTCACAGAAATGCTGGTGGGAAGGCTCCCATGCTCTCCCCTGCACTGCACTACAGAAACAGGGTTAAAACAGAGAGGGGGGGCACTGATTTGGCGATATGAATATATATTAAATGCTATAAGGGAGGAACACTTATATAAAGGTTGTCCCTGTATAATTATAGCGTTTTGGTGTGTGCTGGCAAACTCTCCCTCTGTCTCCCCAAAGGGCTAGTGGGTCCTGTCCTCTATCAGAGCATTCCCTATGTGTGTGCTGTATGTCGGTACGTGTGTGTCGACATGTATGAGGAAAATGTTGGTGAGGAGGCGGAGCAAATTGCCTGTAATGGTGATGTCACTCTCTAGGGAGTCGACACCGGAATGGATGGCTTATTTATGGAATTACGTGATAATGTCAACACGCTGCAAGCCGGTTGACGACATGAGACGGCCGGCGATCAAATTAGTACCTGTCCAGGCGTCTCAAACACCGTCAGGGGCTGTAAAACGCCCATTTACCTCAGTCGGTCGACACAGACCCAGACACGGACACTGATTTCAGTGTCGACAGTGAAGAAACAAACGTATTTTCCTTTAGGGCCACACGTTAAGGGCAATGAAGGAGGTGTTACATATTTCTGATACTACAAGTACCACAAAAAAGGGTATTATGTGGGATGTGAAAAAACTACCTGTAGTTTCTCCTGAATCGGATAAATTAAATGAAGTGTGTGATGATGCGTGGGTTTTCCCCGATAGAAAATTATTGGCGGTATACCCTTTCCCGCCAGAAGTTAGGGCGCGTTGGGAAACACCCCTTAGGGTGGATAAGGCGCTCACATGCTTATCAGAACAAGTGGCGGTACCATCTACAGATAGGGCCGTACTTAAGGAGCCAGCTGATAGGAGGCTGGAAAATATCCTAAAAAGTATACACACACATGCTGGTGTTATACTGCGACCAGCGATCGCCTCAGCCTGGATGTGCAGAGCTGAGGTGGCTTGGTCGGATTCCCTGACTAAAAATATTGATACCCTTGACAGGGACAGTATTTTATTGACTATAGAGCATTTAAAGGATGCATTTCTATATATGCGAGATGCGCAGAGGGATATTTGCACTCTGGCATCAAGAGTAAATGCGATGTCCATATCTGCAAGAAGATGTTTATGGACACGACAGTGGTCAGGTGATGCAGATTCCAAACGGCACAAAGATGTATTGCCGTATAAAGGGGAGGAGTTATTTGGGGTCGGTCCATGGGACCTGGTGGCCACGGCAACTGCTGGAAAATCCACCGTTTTTTACCCTAAGTCACATCTCTGCAGAAAAAGACACCGTCTTTTCAGCCTCAGTCCTTTCGTCCCTATAAGAGTCATATCTGCCCAGGGATAGAGGAAAGGGAAGAAGACTGCAGCAGGCAGCCCATTCCCAGGAACAGAAGCCCTCCACCGCTTCTACCAAGTTCTCAGCATGACGCTAGGACCGTACAGGACCCCTGGATCCTACAAGTAGTATCCAAGGGGTACAGATTGGAATGTCGAGACGTTTCCCCCTCGCAGGTTCCTGTAGTCTGCTGTACCAATGTCTCCCTCCGACAGGGAGGCAGTATTGAAAACAATTCACAAGCTGTATTCCCAGCAGGTGATAATAAAATTACCCCTCCTACAACAGGGAAAGGGGTATTATTCCACACTATATTGTGGTACTGAAGCCAGAAGGCTAGGTGAGACCTATTCTAAATCTGAAATATTTGAACACTTACAAAGGTTCAAATCCAGATGGAGTCACTCAGAGTAGTGATAGCGAACCGGGAAGAAGGGGACTATATGGTGTCCCGGGACATCAGGGATGCTTACCTCCATGTCCCAAAATTTGCCTTTCTCACCAAGGGTATCTCAGGTTCGTGGTACAGAACTGTCACTATCAGTTTCAGACGATGCCGTTGGATTGTCCAAGGCACCCCGGGTCCTTACCAAGGTAATGACTGAAATGAGGATTCGTCTTCAAAGAAAATGGACGACCTCCTGATAAGAACAAGGTCCAGAGAACAGTTGGAGGTCGGAGTAGCACTATCTCAAGTAGTTCTACGACAACACGGGTGGATTCTAAATATTCCAAAACCGCAGTTGTTCCGACGACACGTCTGCTGGTCCTAGGGATGATTCTGGACACAGTCCAGAAAAAGGTGTTTCTCCCAGAGGAGAAAGCCAGGGAGTTATCCGAGCTAATCGGGATCCTCCTAAAACCAGGAAAAGTGTCAGTGCATCATTGCACAAGAGTCCTGGTAAAAATGGTGGCTTATTACGAAGCGATTCCATTCGGCAGATTTCACGCAAGAACTCTTCAGTGGGATCTGCTGGACAAATGGTCCGGATCGCATCTTCAGATGCATCAGCGGATAACCCTATATCCAAGGACAAGGGTGTCTCTCCTGTGGTGATTACAGAGTGCTCATCTTCTAGAGGGCCGTAGATTCGGCATTCAGGATTGGATGCTGGTGACCACGGAGGCCAGCCTGAGAGGCTGGGGAGCAGTCACACAGGGAAAAAATTTCCAGGGAGTGTGATCAAGTCTGGAGAATTCTCTCCACATAAATATACTGGAGCTAAGAGCAAATTTATAATGCTCTAAACTTAGCAAGACCTCTGCTTCAAGGTCAGCCGGTATTGATCCAGTGGGATAACATCACGGCAGTCGCCCACGTAAACAGAAAGGGCGGCACAAGAAGCAGGAGGGCAGTGGCAAAACTGCAAGGATTTTTCGCTAGGCGGAAAATCATGTGATAGCACTGTCAGCAGTGTTCATTCCGGGAGTGGACGACTGGGAAGCAGACTTCCTCAGCAGGCACGACCTCCACCCGGGAGAGTGGGAACTTCATAGGGAAGTTTTCCGCATGATTGTGAACCGTTGGGAAAGACCAAAGGTGGACATGATGGCGTCCCGCCCGAACAAAAAACGGGACAGGTATTGCGCCAGGTCACGAGACCTTCAGGCGATAGCTGTGGATGTCCTGGTAACACCGCGGGTGTAACAGTCGGTGTATGTGTTCCCTCCTCTGCTTCTCATAACCAAGGTATTGAGAATTATAAGACGTAGAGGAGTAAGAACTATACTCGTGGCTCCGGATTGGCCAAGAGGGACTTGGTACCCGGAACTTCAAGAGATGCTCATAGAGGACTAATGGCCTCAGGAACTAAGAAGGGACTTGCTTCAGCAAGTACCATGTCTGTTCCAAGACTTACCGCGGCTGCGTTTGACGGCATGGCGGTTGAACGCCGGATTCTAAGGGAAAAGGCATTCCGGAAGAGGTCATACCTACCCTGGGCAAAGCCAGGAAGGAGGTGACCGCACAACGTTATCACCACATGTGGTGAAAATATGTTGCGTGGGTGAGGCCAGGAAGGCCCCACGAAGAAATTTCAACTAGGTCGATTTCTGCACTTCCTGCAAACAGGAGTGTCTATGAGCCTCAAATTGGGGTCCATTAAGGTTCAAGTTTCGGCCCTGTAGATTTTCTTCCAGAAAGAATTGGCTTCGGTTCCTGAAGTCCAGACGTTTGTCAAGGGAGTATTGCATATACAGCCCCTTTTGTGGCACCGTGGGATCTCAACGTAGTGTTGGGATTCCTAAAATCATATTGGTTTGAACCGCTCAAATCTGTGGATTTGAAATATCTCACATGGAAAGTGACCATGCTGTTGGCCCTGGCCTCGGCCAGGCGATTGTCAGAATTGGCGGCTTTGTCTTACAAAAGCCCATATTTGATTTTCCATTCGGACAGGGCAGAACTGCGGACTTGTCCCCAGTTTCTTCCTAAGGTGGTGTCAGCGTTTCACCTGAAACAACCTATTGTGGTGCCTGCGGCTACTAGGGACTTGGAGGACTCCAAGTTGCTAGACGTTGTCAGGGCCCTGAAAATATATATATATATATATATATATATATATATATATATATATATATATATATATAAAAAATATA
Source organism: Pseudophryne corroboree (assembly GCF_028390025.1). Classification (NCBI taxonomy): domain Eukaryota; kingdom Metazoa; phylum Chordata; class Amphibia; order Anura; family Myobatrachidae; genus Pseudophryne; species Pseudophryne corroboree. Next base: position 508,133,544 of record NC_086450.1, on the reverse strand, counting down.
AATTCCAGGACGGCTGGAGTCAGAAAGTCTGACTGGCTGTTTATATTGTATGCACCCAAAAAGCTGGGTGCTCCTGCTTCTAAGCAGACTATTGCTCGTTGGATTTGTAGTACAATTCAACTTGCACATTCTGTGGCAGGCCTGCCACAGCCAAAATCTGTAAATGCCCATTCCACAAGGAAGGTGGGCTCATCTTGGGCGGCTGCCCAAGGGGTCTCGGCTTTACAACTTTGCCGAGCAGCTACGTGGTCAGGGGGGGAACACGTTTGTAAAATTCTACAAATTTGATACCCTGGCTGAGGAGGACCTGGAGTTTCTCTCATTCGGTGCTGCAGAGTCATCCGCACTCTCCCGCCCGTTTGGGAGCTTTGGTATAATCCCCATGGTCCTGACGGAGTCCCTAGCATCCACTAGGACGTTAGAGAAAAAAAGATTTTACTTACCGATAAATCTATTTCTCGTAGTCCGTAGTGGATGCTGGGCGCCCATCCCAAGTGCGGATTGTCTGCATTACTTGTACATAATTATTGTTACAAAAATCGGGTTGTTATTGTTGTGGGCCATCTTTTCAGAGGCTCCTTCATTGTTATCATACTGTTAACTGGGTTCAAATCACAGGTTGTTCGGTGTGATTGGTGTGGCTGGTATGAGTCTTACCCGGGATTCAAGATCCTTCCTTATTGTGTACGCTCGTCCGGGCACAGTACCTAACTGAGGCTTGGAGGAGGGTCATAGGGGGAGGAGCCAGTACACACCATGTGATCCTAAAAGCTTACTTTTGTGCCCTGTCTCCTGCGGAGCCGCTATTCCCCATGGTCCTGACGGAGTCCCCAGCATCCACTACGGACTACGAGAAATAGATTTATCGGTAAGTAAAATCTTATTTTTATAAGCATTGTAACAGCTTGTTACATTTGGACTGCCAGGACTTTATAGTAATGTGATGTACCCTGCACCAAACAATAATTTAAAAAAATTATTTATAATGAAACCAGCTATCCAATAATTTTCCCTTTAATAATTTGGGATTATTCGGCTGGAGGTGCTCCGACAATCATGTTTAAACCTAATAAACAAACAGAGACCGGCAGTGGCCGGAAAAAGACAGGGATTGCCTTTTTGGAGCACTCCTTTAAATTATTTAAATTAAATTGATATGATTTAGTATTTTAAAACGTAACTTTTAATATTATTATTTAAGATAAATGGGGTAGGAATTAATTCATAGCTATCATAAATAATATCAGTTATCCCCTTATTAATATTTCAATAAATCAATATGTGACTGTCCTAACTGATCATAACATTATATCACTATCTTAACAATTCATATGGTTATTGTTATGGTGAAGAGAATTGTTATATAAAGTGTGAAAAGAAATATCAATTCTGCAATTTGATAAAATACTTGTATTTGAAAATTACCTTATCTTGATTGTCTCAATCAACAGCCTATCATGACACAATCAAATTGTGTAAAACTCATTAATGCCATTGTCAAGCAACAGCCTATCATGACACAATCAAATTGTGTAAAGCTCATTAATGCCATTGTTTTATGAAATTCATACTGCTTTCCCAATGGACTCAATGTGTACAATTCTTTACTGAATCAACTAGTGCTATATGAAATACTACTCCATTAAGCTTGTCTGTATTAAAGGACCCCAATATCATTAGCCACAATTCATTTCACAGACATATTAATTGATAACATACAGTAAAACACAATATATTAGAATTTCACAGACATTCAGTTGATCACTGCAATACCAAACGTTTTACCTTGTCTCTGAATTATTATCAGTGAATAACAATGTTGCTTGTTAGTTGTTTGATATTTACTTTTGGTTACAGAACAAAGCAACAATTCTCTCTCCTGACTGTCTGTGAATGTGACAACTTGTACCACTGATACAAAAGTTGCCAATCATGTAATATTCATAATGAAAAACCAGGTGCCGACAGATCTTGCTGATTATAGGCACGAAACTGTGTACAGTTACCAATCCTCGTCGTGTCGTGTTAGTGGATACACCAGAGTTCCACATACATTCACATGATCAGCACTAATTGTATCAATCTTGTAATACAAAAAACAGTCTGTTTGAACTAATTATAATTGTGGCACTGTGCAGAATTGTAAGTCTTTATTATACCAAGCCTATAAGTCTTTCAGTGTTTCAAAAATGCCCTGACAGTCAGCGCGGCGCCTGACAAACCAGCAAGATAGAAAAGTATATTAAAACATCACAGGCGCGTAGATAATCAGCATAGCGCCGTATGATTTTGACTGCCGTCAGATATTCAGTTTGTTTTATTGCCCTCAGTGCTGTTGAAATAATATATGCAATTTATGTGAGCTTCAAATCTTTACATAAGCGGCAATCTAGTGAGGACAGGGATTATGAATTGCAATTTAGATATGAGCTTGTTATAAACAGTGTTTTTTATTGATTTATTTTGATAATAAATATTTATTCTATTTTCATCTGACTCTTTGGTTGTGAAAGAATTCAGGACTTCATGATGTCAAAATGAAATGAGCGCGTCTATTAATTCTTTTTTCTGATTATCTAGTTATAGGAGTATCACACAACTCCTTATAGAGGCGAACGTACGTTTGACATTATTAATTCCAGGTTTAGGATATGAGATCAGCCTAATTGGTAGACACAGGCGCAGCAATTTTCTCCCCTTTTTCCTACAAAAATAAGGTAGATGAAAGTACATTTACAGAGGAGAAGGCCCTAACAGAACTCTCAAAACGAAAAGTGGATAAATAAATGGGGCCAGATTGGATACAGTTAAGATGTGCTGGTATCATCATTATCAGAATTATTTAATCAGGCACTAGATACAGGTGCAATACTGGAAAAGAGTGAATGTAGGTCCATTGCACAAAAGTGGAGGCAAGTAACTACTGACCAATGAGCCGTACATTGGTGATGGGGAAAGTAATGGAAACACTATGAAAATAAAGAGCTGTGAAATGTTTTAAAGCCAACTATTTATAAGATTGTCAAATCTTACTGAGTTTTTTTTTGACTGACTAAAATATCTTGGGAGGGGTGTAAATGTATCATATCTAGACTTTAGTAAGGCACTTTACACTGTCCCACAGCAGACTGCTAAATAAACTCGAATGTGTGGGATGGTATTCTAAATCAGTTGATAAGAACATGGTTTCAGGATAGGAAACAGACTGTAGTAAATGGAGTGCAATCTATGGAGGGAAATGTTACCAGTGGAGTACCCCAGGGATCTGTACGGGATATAGGAAGACCAGAGGAATGGTCAAGAACATGGCAGTTACAGTTTAATGCCAAAAAACTGCAAAATCATAGGTCTCCAAATACTAAATACAGTATTAATGGCACTATACTGGAAACCACTGAGGAGAAAAGGGATCTAGAAGTCACTATTTCAGGTGACATAAAGGCAGGTGTGCAATGTAACAAAGCAATGAGGAAGGCTGGTCAGATGCTTGGCTGCATAGGGAGAGGAATCTGCAGCAAGAAAGATGTAATAATGCCACTGTATAGGTCATTGGTACGGCCTCATCTGGAATACTGTGTCCAGTTCTGGAGGCCATATCTCCAGATTGATATAAATACATTAGAGGGTGTACAAAGAAGGGCAACTAAGATCGTGCATGGCCTAATCGCAAAACATACCCAGAAAGACAAAAAGATCTTAACATGTATAGTTTGCAGAAGAGAAGGGAAAGGGGGGACAGGAGAGACTTTCCCATATACCAAGGGTTTTACCAAGTTCCAGGAGGCAGACATTCTTCAAAGGAAGGGAAGTATTAGACATCAAGACATACACTGACACTGGAGGGAGGGAGGTTAAAGGGGAAATTTGAGGAAAAACTAATTCACAGAAAGGGTAGTGGGTAAGTGGAATAGCCTCCCAGCAGAGGTGGTAGAAGCTAAGTCAGTAGGGCAATGTAAACATGCATGGGATAGGCATATGAATATCCTTACAAAGAACTAAGGATCAAATAGGGTTGAGGATACCTAAAGGTTAAAAAAATTGGGTTAAAGTCTGATTTCTGCTCGCACCCCAGGAAGGTGTAAGGGGAAATCCTCTAGTTACAGGTTTGCAGCACAGCCAATTGAAAAGCTCCAGACACTCATTACCGTATAAAAGCAACATCCCCTTCAATTGAATGGAGTCTCCTACATCTGTGTGTGACAAGGGGGCTGGAAGTGGCTTCAAAATGACGTTTTATGTACTGGTTGTGGATATGTAACACACTTTTCTCCTTGGGCTCTGCGTACTGATGGCTCTAACACTCCTCCTATATCCAGCCACTGATATTTCACAGGAGATCTCTATCTAACATGCAGCTACCGGAAATACAGTAATGTAGAAGTTACCCACATACAGTAGTGACAGTGTCCCTGTATTCAGGGTATAATACGAACAATCTCTCTAAAGTTCTAGATGTCTCTCTGCGCCCAGTGTCGGACTAATACAACATGTCAGTACAGAGACTTAGGGGGTAATTCCAAGTTGATCGCAGCAGGAAATTTTTTAGCAGTTGGGCAAAACCATGTGCACTGCAGGGGGGACAGATATAACATGTGCAGAGAGTTAGATTTGGGTCGGTTATTTTATTTCTGTGCAGGGTAAATACTGGCTGCTTTATTTTTACACTGCAAATTAGAGTGCAGATTGAACACACCACACCCAAATCTAACTCTCTCTGCACATGTTATATCTGCCTCCCCTGCAGTGCACATGGTTTTGTCCAACTGCTAAAAAAAATTCCTGCTGCGATCAACTTGGAATTACCCCCTTAGTGGATATTACTGTTGGCCCATGGCAGCAGTAATAAGCACATGATATCATTGTTTTATGGAAAAGACGGGATGTTCAGTAAGAGAACAACAATATTTAATGTGGGCTCCTTGAAATACATAGTAATTATAAAACAAAAAACAAAATGCTTTACACCTTTCTCCTAGAGCAGTGTTTTTGCCTAGGCATGAAGTCAGTGCACTGTAGCTTTCCCGTACTACGGGGGTAATTCTGACCCGCTCGCTGCTTTTTCTCGCAGCCGTGCGAACGGGTCCCTACTGAGCTGGCGCATGCCAGACGGCCGAAGGCCGTAGCAGGGATGCGATCGCCTCTGCCTGATTGACAGGCAGAGGCGATCGCTGGGTGGGAGGGGGCAGGACGGCGGCGTATGGCCGCCGTTTCGTGGGAGCGGTCCGGCCAATGCAGGCGTGGCCGGACCTAACGGGGGGCGGGCCGCAGCGGCTGCGTGCAGTCACTCAGCCGCTGCGGGCCGGGGAGCTACTCTTGAAGTGCAAAAGCATCGCCGCTGTGTGATGCGTTTGCACTTCTGTGGGGGGGGGCCCTGTACTGGGCATCCCACCGCATGTCGGGAGAATGATCGTAGCTGTGCTAAATTTAGCACAGCTACGATCAACTCAGAATGACCCCCTACATACATACATGTACGTACCCTCAGGACAGTCTTGTCCTGTAATAGACCCTGGAACCACAGGGCCGTGTTGTCAGGGGCCTGAAGATGTGTTCCGTCTAGCATGCTGTAGTATGGAGCTGTTCTACGTGTAGAATTCAGATCCGTTTCGTGCCAAAGACCAGATCAGGGAACATCAAACCTGTGAATTTGTGCCTAAAGGTCACATTCTCGTACCTTAGGCTAAACATTGAGCATCTCTTCAGGATACTTAGTTGGCTAAGGAGAAGTTTCTTTAACCTCTAAACATCTGGACCATGTCAGACACCACTAATCCCGGAAGAGCTATATTTTTAAGTTGTGTTCGACCACTGGGCCAAAACGCTGTAGTCTTCAGCATCTGCCGGCAGCTGGTCCTGTGTGAGTCCCTGTAATGAGGCTTCCTGGGTAGGGCTGGAGATCCATCCGCAGGATTCCCCCAACCCACCTCTATTGTCATACATAGAAGCAAAATACTGGTTTTACAGCTTGAACGTACAGTATATATCAGCCCATTGTCTAAATCACGGGGCAGCTCTAAAAAGCTGTCAGGACCTGGTTCCTCTGTACCCTTAGTCACACCTCCTGGATTTGGTCTCTTGTGTGTGATTTGTAGGAGCTGTATCTGCCTGTCCGCCGCTGCCGGATGTCTCCTTACAATAACGGCAAATTATTATCCTGTGATGGAGACAGGCAGTGTGCATTGAATAACTAAAAGTTTGTTTTATTTTGAAACCATGGCCCGCGATGTGCTGATACGGAATGGTACAGCACAGCCATCAGTAACCCCTCTTTGTTTAATTTTCAATCTGTTGTAAAAAAGCCAAAGCTTAATATACTGACTGATGTCAGGGTGGCTACATACGTTTGGGAACGCCGTCTAAGCGGAAGGTAAGGAAGCAGAGAACATTTTGGAAAATGATTATTGCTGTAATAGGGATATGGATTAGCAGCTGCAGACTCTTCCCCATAGAACGTGTTCTTGTAACAGGGGCTTGACTAAAGCCTGTGTTGGGAAGTGTTGCAGAAACACAATTGCCAGGATGGATACAGAGGGTTCTGCCCAGGAAACAGTGGGGGCAAAGGTAGTTGTCTCCAGGAAAATTGCTTCATAAATGCAAATCCCCATAGGAATGAATGTACAGCTTGCAGCCTCCATCAGTGTGTGATCTATCTCCCTGTCTTATAGCTGCTGGACTTGGACACCTAATGGGCTACGGGCCTAATTCCGACTTAATCGCCTGCTATTTCTCTATCGTCCTAGTGGATGCTGGGGTTCCTGAAAGGACCATGGGGAATAGCGGCTCCGCAGGAGACAGGGCACAAAAAGTAAAGCTTTAGGATCAGGTGGTGTGCACTGGCTCCTCCCCCTATGACCCTCCTCCAAGCCTCAGTTAGATTTTTGTGCTCGGCCGAGAAGGGTGCAATCTAGGTGGCTCTCCTAAAGAGCTGCTTAGAAAAGTTTAGCTTAGGTTTTTTATTTTACAGTGAGTCCTGCTGGCAACAGGATCACTGCAACGAGGGACTTAGGGGAGAAGAAGTGAACTCACCTGCGTGCAGGATGGATTGGCTTCTTTGGCTACTGGACATTAGCTCCAGAGGGACGATCACAGGTACAGCCTGGATGGTCACCGGAGCCTCGCCGCCGGCCCCCTTGCAGATGCTGAAACAAGAAGAAGGTCCAGAATCGGCGGCATGAAGACTCCTCAGTCTTCTTAAGGTAGCGCACAGCACTGCAGCTGTGCGCCATTTTCCTCTCAGCACACTTCACACGGCAGTCACTGAGGGTGCAGGGCGCTGGGAGGGGGGCGCCCTGGGAGGCAATGAAAACCTATTTTTGGCAAAAAATACCTCACATATAGCCTCCGGGGGCTATATGGAGATATTTAACCCCTGCCAGAATCCGTTAAGAGCGGGAGACGAGGCCGCCGAAAAAGGGGCGGGGCCTATCTCCTCAGCACACAGCGCCATTTTCCCTCACAGAAAGGCTGGAGGGAAGGCTCCCAGGCTCTCCCCTGCACTGCACTACAGAAACAGGGTTAAAACAGAGAGGGGGGGCACTAATTTGGCGTTAGAAATATAAAAAAGATGCTATAAGGGAAAACACTTATATAAGGTTGTCCCTATATAATTATAGCGTTTTTGGTGTGTGCTGGCAAACTCTCCCTCTGTCTCTCCAAAGGGCTAGTAGGTCCTGTCCTCTATCAGAGCATTCCCTGTGTGTGTGCTGTGTGTCGGTACGTGTGTGTCGACATGTATGAGGACGATGTTGGTGAGGAGGCGGAGCAATTGCCTGTAATGGTGATGTCACTCTCTAGGGAGTCGACACCGGAATGGATGGCTTATTTAGGGAATTACGTGATAATGTCAACACGCGCCAAGGTCGGTTGACGACATGAGACGGCCGACAAACAATTAGTACCGGTCCAGACGTCTCAAAAACACCGTCAGGGGTTTTAAAACGCCCGTTTACTTTAGTCGGTCGACACAGACACAGACAGGGACACTGAATCCAGTGTCGACGGTGAATAAACAAACGTATTCCTTATTAGGGCCACACGTTAAGGGCAATGAAGGAGGTGTTACATATTTCTGATACTACAAGTACCACAAAAGAGGGTATTATGTGGGATGTGAAAAAACTACCGTAGTTTTTCCTGAATCAGATAAATTAAATGAAGTGTGTGATGATGCGTGGGTTCCCCCCGATAGAAAATATGGGCGGTATACCCTTTCCCGCCAGAAGTTAGGGCGCGTTGGGAAACACCCCTTAGGGTGGATAAGGCGCTCACACGCTTATCAGAACAAGTGGCGGTACGGTCTATAGATAGGGCCGTCCTCAAGGAGCCAGCTGACAGGAGGCTGGAAAAATATCATAAAAAGTATATACACACATACTGGTGTTATACTGCGACCAGCGATCGCCTCAGCCTGGATGTGCAGAGCTGGGGTGGCTTGGTCGGATTCCCTGACTAAAAATATTGATACCCTTGACAGGGACAGTATTTTATTGACTATAGAGCATTTAAAGAATGCATTTCTATATATGCGAGATGCACAGAGGGATATTTGCACTCTGGCATCAAGAGTAAGTGCGATGTCCATATCTGCCAGAAGATGTTTATGGACACGACAGTGGTCAGGTGATGCAGATTCCAAACGGCACAAAGGTGTATTGCCGTATAAAGGAAGAGGAGTTATTTGGGATCGGACCTGGTGGCCACGGCAACTGCTGGAAAATCCACCGTTTTTACCCTAAGTCACATCTCTGCAGAAAAAGACACCGTCTTTTCAGCTTCAGTCCTTTCGTCCCTATAAGAGTCATATCTGCCCAGGGATAGAGGAAAGGGAAGAAGACTGCAGCAGGCAGCCCATTCCCAGGAACAGAAGCGTTCCACCGCTTCTGACAAGCTCTCAGCATGACGCTGAGACCGTACAGGACCCCTGGATCCTACAAGTAGTATCCCAGGGGTACAGATTGGAATGTCGAGACGTTTCCCCTGCGCAGGCTCCTGAAGTCTGGTTTACCAAGGTCTCCCTCCGACAAGGAGGCAGTATGGGAAACAATTCACAAGCTGTATTCCCAGCAGGTGATAATCAAATTACCCCTCCTACTACAAGAAAAGGGGTATTATTCCACACTATATTGTGGTACTGAAGCCAGAAGGCTAGGTGAGACCTATTCTAAATCTAAAAAAATTTGAACACTTACAAAGGTTCAAATCAAGATGGAGTCACTCAGAGCAGTGATAACGAACCGGGAAGAAGGGGACTATCTGGTGTCCCGAGACATCAGGGATGCTTACCTCCATGTCCCAAATTTGCCCTTATAACTAAGGGTACCTCAGGTTCGTGGTACAGAACTGTCACTATCAGTTTCAGACGCTGCCGTTTGGATTGTCCACGGCACCCCGGGTCTTTACCAAGGTAATGGCCGAAATGATGGTTCTTCTTCGAAGAAAAGGCGTCTTAATTATCCCTTACTTGGACGATCTCCTGATAAGGGCAAAGTCCAGGGAACAGTTGGAGGTCGGAGTAGCACTATCTCGGATACTGTTACAACAGCAGGGGTGGATTCTAAATATTCCAAAATCGCAGCTGATCCCGACAACAAGTCTCCTGTGCTTAGGGATGATTCTGGACACAGTCCAGAAAAAGGTGTTTCTCCCGGAAGAGAAAGCCAGGGAGTTATCCGAGCTAGTCAGGAACCTCCTAAAATCAGTGCATCATTGCACAAGGGCCATGGTAAAAAAATGGTGACTTCCTTCGAAGCAATTCCAGTCGGCAGATTTCATGCAAGAACTTTTCAGTGGGATCTGCTGGACAAATGGTCCGGATCGCATCTTCAGATGCATCAGCGGATAACCCTATATCCAAGGACAAGGGTGTCTCTCCTGTGGTGGTTACAGAGTGCTCATCTTCTAGAGGGCCGCAGATTCGGCATTCAGTTTTGGATGTTGGTGACCACGGAGGCCAGCCCGAGAGGCTGGGGAGCAGTCACACAAGGAAAAAATTTCCAGGGAGTGTGATCAAGTCTGGAGACTTTTCTCCACATAAATATAGCTAAGGGTAAATTTATAATGCTCTAAGCTTAGCAAGACCTCTGCTTCAAGGTCAGCCGGTATTGATCCAGTGGGATAAAACATCACGGCAGTCGCCCACGTAAATAGACAGGGCGGCACAAGAAGCAGGAGGGCAGTGGCAAAAACTGCAAGGACTTTTCGCTGGGCGGAAAATCATGTGATAGCACTGTCAGCAGTGTTTCATTCCGGGAATGGAAACTGGGAAGCAGACTTCCTCAGTAGGCACGACCTCCACCCGGCAGAGTGGGAACTTCATGGGGAAGTTTTCCACATAATTGTAAACCGTTGGGAATTACCAAAGGTGGACATGATGGCGTCCCGTCTGAACAAAAAACGGGACAGGTATTGCGCCAGGTTAAGAGACCCTCAGGCAATAGCTGTGGACGTTCTGGTAACACCGTGGGTGTACCAGTCGGTGTATGTGTTCCATCCTCTGCTTTTCATACCTAAGGTACTGAGAATTATAAGACGTAGAGGAGTAAGAACTATACTCATGGCTCCGGATTGGCCAAGAAGGACTTGGTACCCGGAACTTCAAGAGATGCTCACAGAGGACTTATGGCCTCTGCCGCTAAGAAGGGACTTGTTTCAGCAAGTACCATGTCTGTTCCAAGACTTACCGCAGCTGCGTTTGACGGCATGGCGGTGGAACGCCGGATCCTAAGGGAAAAGGCATTCAGGAAGAGGTCATTCCTACCCTGGTCAAAGCCAGAAAGGAGGTGACCGCACAACATTATCACCACATGTGGCGAAAATATGTTGCGTGGTGTGAGGCCAGGAAGGCCCCACGAAGAAATTTCAACTCGGTCGATTCCTGCATTTCCTGCAAACAGGAGTGTCTATGGGCCTCAAATTGGGGTCCATTAAGGTTCAAATTTCGGCCCTGTCGATTTTTCTTCCAGAAAGAATTGGCTTCAGTTCCTGAAGTCCAGAAGTTTGTCAAGGGAGTATTGCATATACAACCCCCTTTTGTGCCTCCAGTGGCACTGTGGGATCTCAACGTAGTTCTGGGATTCCTCAAAACACATTGGTTTAAAACCAGTCAAATCTGTGGATTTGAAGCATCTCACATGAAAAGTGAACATGCTCTTGGACCTGGCCTGGACCAGGCGAGTGTCAAATTGGTGGGTTTTTTTCTCAAAAAAGCCCATATCTGTTTGTCCATTCGGACAGGGCAGAGCTGCGGACTCGTCCCCAGTTCTCTCCCTAAGGTGGTGTCAGTGTTTCACCTGAACCAGCTTATTGTGGTGTCTTGCGCCTACTAGGGACTTGGAGGACTCCAAGTTGCTAGATGTGGTCAGGGCCCTAAAAATATAGGTTCCAGGACGGCTGGAGTCAGGAAAACTGACTTGCTGTTATCCTGTATGCACCCAACAAACTGGGTGCTCTTGCTTTTAAGCAGACTTTTGCTAGTTGGATGTGTAATACAATTCAGCTTGCACATTCTGTGGCAGGCCTGCCACAGCCAAAATATGTAAATGCCCATTCCACAAGGAAGGTGGGCTCATCTTGGGCGGCTGCCCGAGGGGTCTCGGCTTTACAACTTTGCCGAGCGGCTATTTAGTCAGGGGCAAACACGTTTGTAAAATCCTACAAATTTGATACCCTGGCTAAGGAGGACCTGGAGTTCTCTCATTCGGTGCTGCAGAGTCATCCGCACTCTCCCGCCCGTTTGGGAGCTTTGGTATAATCCCCATGGTCCTTTCAGGAACCCCAGCATCCACTAGGACGATAGAGAAAATAAGAATTTACTTACCGATAATTCTATTTCTCGGAGTCCGTAGTGGATGCTGGGCGCCCATCCCAAGTGCGGATTATCTGCATTACTTGTACATAGTTACAAAAATCGGGTTATTATTGTTGTGAGCCATCTTTTCAGAGGCTCCTACGTTTATCATACTGTTAACTGGGTTCAGATCACAGGTTATATGGTGTGATTGGTGTGGCTGGTATGAGTCTTACCCGGGATTCAAAATCCTTCCTTATTGTGTACGCTCGTCCGGGCACAGTATCCTAACTGAGGCTTGGAGGAGGGTCATAGGGGGAGGAGCCAGTGCACACCACCTGATCCTAAAGCTTTTACTTTTGTGCCCTGTCTCCTGCGGAGCCGCTATTCCCCATGGTCCTTTCAGGAACCCCAGCATCCACTACGGACTCCGAGAAATAGAATTATCGGTAAGTAAATTCTTATTTTTTTGCAGCGATGCGATCAGATAGTCGCCACCTATAGGGGAGTGTATTTTAGCTTTGCAAGTGTGCGATCGCCTGTGCAGCCGAGCGGTACAAAAAAAATGTTGTGCAGTTTCTGAGTTGCCCAGAACTTACTCAGCCGCTGCAATCACTTCATCCTGTTCAGGAGCGGAATTGACGTCAGACACCCGCCCTGCAAACGCTTGGACACGCCTGCGTTTTCCCAACCACTCCCAGAAAACGGTCAGTTGCCACCCACAAACGCCTTCTTCCTGTCAATCTCCTTGCGATCGGCTGTGCGAATGGAATCTTTGTTAAATCCATCGCTCAGCAACGATCCGCTTTGTACCCGTGCGGTGCGCCTGCGCATTGCGGTACATGCGCAGTTATGACCTGATCGCAGCAAAGAAAAAAAAACCTAGCGTGTGATCACGTCTGAATGACCCCCTATATCTTTGTCTACCTTTATCTATGACTGGTTCCATACCAACTTTGTGCTCCGGCCACCATGTGTCATTATATGGACAATATTCGCCAGATAAGGCCGAATCATCCCAAATGGAGGTCCTACTACTGAGGCTCGCATTTAATATAATGTCAAGATCATATTCTCTTTGGCCATGGTATATTCTATGCTAGATTTCACGCGTTTGCTTCAGTATTGGGTTTCTTTATAGGACAGTGTGATTTTTATGGTCTATACTATTGAAAGTGTCTACCACTTGTTTGGTGGAAGGCTGCAGACATTGGACTTCATCAGAAGTTCCTTTCTATCATGGAGTCTTCATTTTGGAGAATGCCATGTTCTAGATAGATTGCAGTGGTGAGAATCTCTCCACTTTGTTATGATGAATGTGAACGCAAACACTGTGATCAATCCTTCCCTTAAATGGTGCTTATTAATAACTTTGCTTTTCTTTGAAATTCATGATGAAGCTTTGAAATTCATGATGAAGCTCTTGTTTAAACAAACATTAGCCAACAGTGTGACCTCCTCACAACCAAGCATTTTCATTTGAAATTGGCTAATTGGGGTCTTCTTGTGTACAATAAATCAAGTGTGTGACCTCCTGAAACTTTGCAAAAAGGCAATAGTTGAGTTTTGTTATTAACAAAAAAACTTCCATATTCCTTTGATATTAGATAACTTGGTCTTGATCAGGGTTTCAATTACATTTAATTTTTTTGTGAAAAATGCCAAGGTGCTAACTATTTTTATGTGGCTGGAAAAGATGGAGGTATATACAGTGACCAAACACAGAGGTAAGATGTTTAATAACAAAAATAATTTATTTAGAAAAACATATAAAGTAACAATCAACCAACACAATCACTTGTGGAAAATTGGTTCCGCTCAGTCATCTAATATAAACAATCCGAATAGTAATTTCCAGCATTATAGTGTGAGGGGGGACAGGGAGCGTTTTCTACCCCCTTCCGACCCAGCATACAACCAGCAGCCCTAGGGCCAGGAGCGGAGACCCTGCTTTCGCCTCTGTACCGCTACTCTGGAATGGAGAGAAGAATCCCAGGGGGTCTCGGCCTGTAACACTGGGGTTGGCACGTGGGGCTGGCCCGCGGAGGGTGAGATCTGTGAAAGAGACTCGAGTCTGGAGAACGGTGGCATCCTGACACTGTGGAAATAACGAGAAACATGCACTCAGCATTTACAATAACCAGACCTGTTCATAAGAATGCACTGCCAGGATGTCCCTGGCTCTTCCCCAGTCTGTTACTGTAGTAGCGGGATGTCCAGCCTGTATAACCAGGCAGCCCCCAGTGGCTGTACAGCGCGGCGACACAACACTGCCTCTGTACAAGGATCAATGGGGGTCCTTCCGAGTTGTTCGCTTGCTAGCAGTTTTTAGCAGCCGTGCAAACGCTATGCCGCCTCCCACTGGGAGTGTATTGTAGCTTAGCAGAAGTGCGAACGAAAGGATCGCAGAGCGGCTACAAGGTTTTTTTTTGTGCAGTTTTAGAGTAGCTCAAAACCTACTCATCGCTTGCGATCACTTCAGACTGTTCAGTTCCTGTTTTGATGTCACAAACACGCCCTGCCTTCGCCCAGCCACGTCTGCGTTTTTCCTGGCACGCCTGCGTTTCTTTCGAACACTCTCTGAAAACGGTCAGTTAACACTCAGAAACGACCTCTGTCAATCACTCTGCGGCCAGCAGTGCGACTGAAAAGCTTCGCTAGACCTTGTGTTGTTCGTTCGTTGTAATAGTACGACGCGCATGCGCAGAAGTGCCGTTTTTCTTGCCTGATTGCTGCACAGCCAACGAAAGCAGCTAGCGATCAACTCGGAATGACCACTAATAACACAAAGTGATGGGACTTTTATGCTTTAATAACAATTCCCCATTTAAAAGACCAGTAACCTTGGTTCTTTAATCTAGGTATTTATGTGTGCAATAGCTTGGCATCCCAGTTTCTAGCGGGCAAGCTGGCACGGTAGGAGACTCTTACCCAAGCCTGCACGGACTGTCCTGTGTGGTTTGTACAGTTATATGTGGCAGCGGACAGTGTTACAGACTGAGGCAGAGCCAGCTGCTTGCCCACATATGTGGATAGATTATATGGGGCACAATTTGTACCATTATAGATTGTGGCGATCGCTGGGTAACACTTTCTGCCAGGATAAAGTGATGCTGGAAATTGCGGCACACACTTCAGATTGACACCAATTAGATCTAAACCACACAATTGGTTGTCAGACCTCTATAGCACAGTCACCTGACCGCTGTCTGACCCTTGTACACGCTGTTCCCCCATCAGAGTGACCCTGCAGGCAGCTTACACCTCAGTCACTGGTGTGACGCGGGAACCGCTGTCCTGCGCCTTGCCTCTAGTACAGTGATTCACTCGTCCTTGTCTAATCCCATAACACCGCACAAGGAGATGAAAGGATCATGTCTGAGACTCACCTTGACAAGCTGGCACCTGTAGCTGAACCGTGCACCAAGCACTTGTGACTGGGGATTAGCAAGAAGCCCAACGCTCGCCCACAAGATCTGCATGTGCAGGGAGACGGGGAGGAGGCAGTTGGATGAGCAGTCACCCTGGGGAGATGAATGAGCAGAGTGTCAGCCTCTTGCACAAGAAGTTCCTTCAGTTACACTCCCCCACAGGGCAGGTAGATCTCAGCACAGGTCGCTGGCTACCTGTGTACTGCACTGTCCCGGTGACCTGTAGTGCTAATCCCTGGCTGTATCCCACAGCATCATACTTTGTGCCCATTGGATGAGATTAGACCACTAGACAAAGCCAGTCTGCGCCCAGATCAAAGCAAAACAGACTGACTTATGAAGAGGGTGATTAGAAAGGAATAAAGTGACAGTGAACCAGTATAGGGCCTATTAGAGACTTCCTATCACCGTATATGTTGTACCAGGGGTAGGCAACCCCCTAGTCTCCAGCTGCTGTGGAACTACACACCCCAGCATGCCCTGATACAGTTTAGCTGCCTACCTGTGTTACACCACAAGGTTTGAGAATGGCGTGCTGCTACATGCTGATGTCAACGGGTGAAATGGACGCTAGGCATTAGAAACCTGTGGCTTTAAAGTTGTGCTTGGAACTACAAGTCCCAGCTTAACAAATAATTGGGACATCTCGTCCCGCAACAAATGGGAAGCTATAGGTTGTGTCCCCGTCTGATACTAGAACCAGCCTGGTGACCGGAACCCATCCTGCTCTAGTGCAATATATGGAGGAGATTTATCAAAACTTGGAGGGAGATAGTGGAGAAATATATCAGCCAATCAGCTTATAAATCTCGTTTTTCAAACACAACCTGTAACATGGCAGTAGAAGCTGATTGGCTGGTACTTCTCTCTCCAAGCTTTGATAAATCTCCCCCTAATTTCCTACTGACGGTTTGCTAAACCCTTCTTCTGTAAGCTGAAAATAAGGCCTGTCTACCTATGCTATGCAATTTCTTACACTGCCACTATTTCCTAACTGAGCAGAGAACACGGAAAGATAAATGGGAGCAGTAACCTGGCTGCTGCAGTTCTCGTATAGGATAGGCGTCCAGCTGCCGCTCTGGGTAGTGGTGGTGTTACCAAACATGGCCAGGCTTTGTGGCGCACTCCCCCCCAGCAGCAATTGGTATGATCGAGCTTGGAGATCACTACATGTTTCTTGGGTCGTACCACTATGAAAGAGAGGGGACATATTAGAAACCACAAAGCATCCTCGTGTGCAGCCTAGGAACACAGGGACGCTTACCGGATCATGCAGCCACTCAGCGAGTTCATCCCAAACCGGACAGGGCTGTAAGCGCACGACTCTCCCACCAGAGACCTTAGTAGTGACAGCTGCCAGGCGTCAGGGTGAATAATGTAATATAGACACAAGGGGGAGCCAGAGAGCAATCATTCCAATACTACATTATCCCACAAGGACACCATCTCTCCCTGTTTACATTTTATTTAAAAGGGCTGGCTGGGATTTGTAGTTGGCCAGCTAATGGTGGCCTAATCCTGCATGGATAATTAGGAGAGATTGAGTGAGTAATAATGATTATATGGTATTTACACAGTAATAATGACATGATATATGAGGTTCACATCTGTAATAGATACAATCTGATGGGTGCAGCCCTCATAGGAGCTCTTATGAGGCCCAGGAGACCGGCGCCGCTGCTTCTTAGTACACAGACTGAACGCTAAGTGCCTCGTGCCTCGGTCATGTCGTCCGTACTGACTTTCTCATTACTACTAAGCCCAGGCAATGGGCGCTGTTACAGTACACCTGGCCAGGAGAGGACACAGACATTTCAGCTAGAATAAGGATACGTGTCCACTGTCGCTGAGCACAGGGAATCCAACCAGGTACCCCGGGTTCCCGCTTCTGCTCTGCGCCGAAGTCTGAGCGGCTGAAGAAAGCGGCTGTGGACGACAGTGTGACATCATCAACACCTATGTGGCACCACCTAGAGTGCGCGGGATTATGTGACATCACCAAGTATCTCTGTGACATAGGCAGTGACAGCAAAACACAGAATACCTGGTGTCATACGGCAATTTCATGAAAGACGAGAGAACATGTGACTGATACATACACCAATAAGTGTGTTAGGACATACATGCTACAGCTACTGTGAGTGTGTGTATAATATCACAGCCATGCAATCTCCATAGTCAGTATGGGCCATTCTATAGAGCTCAGTGACTGCTGCAGCACTGCCATAGGGAGCCCCCTTTCCCACAAGTCAGGTGGTGCGTCCGCCCCCTGCTAGACCCTGTGGTCACATGTCAGTGCTGTTACTGCGAAGGGGATGACACAAGGGGGAGCACCCCAGCAGGACACCCTGTTATACAGAAGGACAGAGGGGAATACCCCAGCAGGACACCCCGTTATACAGAAGGACAGAGGGGAATACCCCAGCAGGACACCCTGTTATACAGCAGGACACCCCATTATACAGAAGGACAGAGGGAGGAATACCCCAGCAGGACACCCCGTTATACAGAAGGACAGAGGGGAATACACCAGCAGGACACCCCGTTATACAGAAGGACAGAGGGGAATACCCCAGCAGGACACCCCGTTATACAGAAGGACAGAGGGGAATACCCCAGCAGGACACCCCGTTATACAGAAGGACAGAGGGGAATACCCCAGCAGGACACCCCGTTATACAGAAGGACAGAGGGGAATACACCAGCAGGACACCCCGTTATACAGAAGGACACCCTGTTATACAGAAGGACAGAGGGGAATACACCAGCAGGACACCCCGTTATACAGAAGGACAGAGGGGGAATACCCCAGCAGGACACCCCATTATACAGAAGGACAGAGGGGGGAATAACCCAGCAGGACACCCCGTTATACTGAAGGACAGAGTGGAATACCCCAGCAGGACACCCCGTTATACAGAAGGACAGGGGGGGAATACCCCAGCAGGACACCCTGTTATACAGAAGGACAGAGGGGGGAATACCCCAGCAGAACACCCCGTTATACAGAAGGACAGAGTGGAATACCCCAGCAGGACACCCCGTTATACTGAAGGACAGAGTGGAATACCCCAGCAGGACACCCCGTTATACAGAAGGACAGGGGGGGAATACCCCAGCAGGACACCCCGTTATACTGAAGGACAGAGTGGAATACCCCAGCAGTACACCCCGGAATACCCCAGCAGGACACCCCGTTATACAGAAGGACAGGGGGGGAATACCCCAGCAGGACACCCTGTTATACAGAAGGACAGAGGGGGGAATACCCCAGCAGGACACCCTGTTATACAGAAGGACAGAGGGGGGAATACCCCAGCAGGACACCCCGTTATACAGAAGGTCAGGGGGGGAATACCCCAGCAGGACACCCTGTTATACAGCAGGACAGAGGGGGGAATACCCCAGCAGGACACCCCGTTATACAGAAGGACAGAGGGGGAATACCCCAGCAGGACACCCTGTGAGCGGACGCCGCGTACACTAGCTTGGCGCGATGCGTGTGCCCGTGTGTACACATTGCTGCAATGATGAGCGTGGCTACATCTGTATATATAGTTACGAGAGAGAACATTATTGGGAGCGCTGGTTCCGGAATATTGGATCTGGGCGGACATGGGCGTACTACAATCCAGGTCAGGCAGAGACCAGGTGGGCACAGAGGCAGAAGCCCCCACAATGGGGCACACAGTATCCTACATAGATGGGGTAAGAGAAGCATCACCTACCTTATACACCACGGTGAAGATCTGATTTATGAAGGGACTTGTCGTGGACACGTTGGTGAGAGTGAAAACAACGCTGACATTGGTGATGCCCTGCGTGCCATTGTACAGCACGGTGTACTCCACCTGGCACAGAGACAGTGGGCGTCAGTATAGCCATGTAATATCATACAGCAGAGAGCATTCACTATCCCAAAGATGGGCTGTTAGGGTGATGGACTGCAATGGAACTACAAGTCTCAGTATGCTATGCCTAGTATGACAACAGAGGGCCACAGGGTGTTTGACGTACCATATACAGAAGAAGGTGATTTAGGGGGGGTATAGATACTGGATGATATACAGCAGGGAAAGATGATGAAGAGATGATCTCACACTTCATTCAGTAATGACCCCTATATATATATATTATATATATATATATATATATATCCCCATAAAGAGACGTCACCTGGGTCACGACGTTGTTACAATAGTCTCCTTGTAGGATGGGTAAGTCGGCCGCAGTGCTGATTATGGGGACCTGTGGGAGCGAGATAAAAGGTCAGGGGGCACAGACTAACTCTGCGAGGTATCTCCTGGCCGCTCCGTGACACCCTGCTCTTACCCCCCTGGCTGTCTGATTCGTCACATCCGCTGGAACCTTTGGAGACAGAAAGAGAATTCAGGTTTTTGGATTCTTTTTCGCATGAGCTACATACAGGTGAGTCTATGGGTGTGTTACACGTGCCTGGTGTCATGCCCCAGGTCATATGTATCACCCCTGCTGACAAACAGCGGGCACTTACACCGGCGTATCCGGAACCGTGCCCCAGGTAACATGCATCATCCCTGCTGACAAACAGCGGGCGCTTACACCGGGCTGAGAAACACAACTAGGACTCTCAGAGTCGGGTGGTAAAACTTCTGAGCGTGTTTATGCTCGATATTAAAAGGGCAATGCTGTCTACTAGCAAGACACAACTAGTAAAAGCATTGCCCTTTTAAATATAAGACATAAACATGCTGCAAAATGTCTGGTATTACAATATGAATACACCCTCAGACCTATCAACTGAGTCTTAGAATGAGTTATGTTTTCTTTACATTGTAATTTGCAAGCGGTGGTCGGAACAACTGATCCCTATGGCCTGATCCCCGTTAACGAGGCCGCTGTCCTAGCGCAGCTGTTCTCACCGGCAGCACTGTGATATCCTGGTAATAATAGGACGCGTCCAAGGAGAGGTCGGTCCCACAGCTGTCAGTCAGGTTACTGAGGACATGTATACACGACGTGCTGCCCGACCTGAGGAATTCTGGGAAATAGAATAGTATATAGCAATGTGAGGAGAGGGAGGGAAGGGGAGTGAGGACAGTGACACTGGTGTAACATCAGTTTGGCTCCATCAGAACCAGTCACTCACTTGCAGGATTGTTGCTGGAACAAACACGTTGAGCCCCCAGTGGCGCCGGCTGTCTCAGCACGGAGAGCGCTCCCAACGTAGAGACGGTCAGGACGGGATCGTCAGCCTATAGAGAACCATCGACTGTCAGAAAACATGTACCCTGCAGCCCACCCTAATGCTGCCCGCCTGCACTCACCCTGTAGAAGCTGGGGAACTGCGGCACGCCCACAGAGGCGGCAGAGAAGGACGGGCCTTGGTATGCCGCGCTGAGGGTCGGGAAGTTTGACGCATTTACTGTCTGGGGGCTGACAAAGTAATTCAAGGAGGCTGCAAGCACGGAGAGAATATAGCGAGAGCGTTACAATACTGCACGTAGAAGGTAAAACGTGGGTGACGTCAGTGTGAAACCGGTATATATACATATATGTTCCCATTCTGATGCAGGAGGGGCAACAATAAATAAAAGATGTCGGTTCTGCAAAAATGCTCTTACCGCCAGCTGAGAGCACACAGAACAGTTCCGTAGGAGGGGAGCCAACAACGGCTGTGGTGTATGGGGTGTTATTGCGGAAGATCAGCCAGTTGGAGAGACACACCCATCTCTCCGCCCTACGTATAATGGACAGAGTTAGTCCTGTAATATACATAAGCTATGAAGGTTAATACAGCTGTGTATAGCACACATTTAATGATCAAATAATGCTCAAAATAACGTTTTATTTATAATTGTCATTGATTTCTGGCACTCAGTGATTATTGCGGTGCCGGGCACACGGAAAGTGCAGAATCTGCATCCGTTTTATAGCAACTTATATGCTCAGACTGACTGTGACCGAGGGCCTAATTCTGAGTTGATCGCAGCATCAAATTTGTTAGCAGTTGGGCAAACCACGTGCACTGCAGGTGGGGCAGATATAACATGTGCAGAGAGAGTTAAATTTGGGTGTGGCGTGTTCAAACTGAAATCTAAATTGCAGTGTAAAAATAAAGCAGCCAGTATTTACCCTGCACAGAAACAAAATAACCCACCCAAATCTAACCTCTCTGCACATGTTATATCTGCCCCCCCTGCAGTGCACATGGTTTTGCCCAATTGCTAACAAAATTCCTGCTGCGATCAACTCAGAATTACCCCCCCCGAGTCCGGCGTTCCACGTGTTTATCAGCACAGAGACACAGAAAAAGCAGAACGCAATGTCTGTCTGCCCCGGTAATATATCCACTCTGCCAGACCCTTCCCCCGGCCTTACTTGGTGCTGCCAGGCAAGCAGAAGGAGAAGAGCGCGGTCAGGTTACTTGCGGTGCAGTCAGGGTCGCAGCAACAGTTTATATCACAGCTCCCAGGTGTCAGGTCACAAGAGCAGAAGGTCACACCTGGCGGACAGAAAACACTTCTCACTGGACAAAGGTAAATCTCCGAACACTCCCAGTCTGTAGGGATCACCTGGGATACTTATACTGTGCCCCAACTGCAGTCATCACCATCCACCAACTCATACTGTTCATGTCATACACACACTACCCCTTCCCCGGTGATGACATCATGCACACACTGCCTCTTCCTCAGCGATGACATCATGCACACAATGCCCCTTCCTCAGTGATGACATCATGTACACACTACCTCTTCCTCAGCGATGACATCATGCACACACTGCCCCTTCCTCAGCGATGACACCATGCACACACTACCTCTTCCTCAGCGATGACATCATGCACACACTGCCCCTTCCTCAGTGATGACATCATGCACACACTACCCCTCCTCAGTGATGACATCATGCACACACTACCCCTTCCTCGGTGATGACATCATGCACACACTACCCCTTCCTCGGTGATGACATCATGCACACACTACCCCTTCCTCGGTGATGACATCATGCACACACTACCCCTCCTCAGTGATGACACCATGCACACACTACCCCTTCCTCAGCGATGACACCATGCACACACTACCCCTCCTCAGTGATGACACCATGAACACACTGCCCCTTCCTCAGTGATGACATCATGCACACACTACCCCTCCTCAGTTATGACACCATGCACACACTATTCCTCCTCAGTGATGACATCATGCACACACTACCCCTCCTCAGTGATGACATCATGCACACACTACCCCTCCTCAGTGATGACACCATGCACACACTACCCCTCCTTCAGTGATGACACCATGCACACACTACCCCTCCTCAGTGATGACACCATGCACACACTACCCCTTCCTCAGTGATGACACCATGTACACACTACCCCTCCTCAGTGATGACACCATGTACACACTACCCCTCCTCAGTGATGACACCATGCACACACTACCCCTCCTCAGTGATGACACCATGCACACACTACCCCTTCCTCAGTGATGACACCATGCACACACTACCCCTTCCTCAGTGATGACACCATGCACACACTACCCCTCCTCAGTGATGACACCATGCACACACTACCCCTCCTCAGTGATGACCCCATGCACACACTACCCCTTCCTCAGTGATGAGACCATGCACAAACTACCCCTCCTCAGTGATGACATCATGCACACACTACCCCTCCTCAGTGATGACACCATGCACACACTACCCCTCCTCAGTGATGACACCATGCACACACTACCCCTCCTCAGTGATGACATCATGCACACACTACCCCTCCTCAGTGATGACATCATGCACACACTACCCCTCCTCAGTGATGACACCATGCACACACTGCCCCTTCCTCAGTGATGACACCATGCACACACTACCCCTCCTCAGTGATGACACCATGCACACACTACCCCTCCTCAGTGATGACACCATGCACACACTACCCCTCCTCAGTGATGACATCATGCACACACTACCCCTCCTCAGTGATGACATCATGCACACACTACCCCTCCTCAGTGATGACATCATGCACACACTGCCCCTTCCTCAGTGATGACACCATGCACACACTACCCCTCCTCAGTGATGACACCATGCACACACTACCCCTCCTCAGTGATGACATCATGTACACACTACCCTTCCTTAGTGATGACATCATAAACACACTACCCCTTTCTCATCACTGGCTGCACTGTGAAGCCGCCATATAGTACAGCTTGTGGATCTGCCCCCTCCCCCAGAGACCCCCAGGACCCGGTGTTACCCCTAGAGTAGCGGTAACGGGCGGCCACTTACTGCTGGATGCTCCGCTCACCGTCCCGACCTCCCAACACAGGGCAGCAGCGAGCAAGAGAGTACGGGCCACCGCCAGTTCCGGGGCCATCACAAGGCCGTGACGTCTGGTTGCCCCGGCAACCGCGTCCCCTGACGTCATTCAGGCGCGACGCGAACTCCGCCCGTTGCATGCCGGGTAAGCTAGTTTTTAATAGGACGACGCTCACAGTCACCGCTGGACGGCGCTGAGGAAGGGACGACAGTCATTACTCACAGCTGGAGAGCGCTGAGGAGGGGACAGTGCTCATTGTCACCACTGGAGGGCGCTGAGGAGGGGACGGCACTCATAGTCACCGCTGGAGGGCGCAGAGGAGGGGACAGTGCTCATAGTCACCACTGGAGGGCGCTGAGGAGGGGATGGCCCTCTTAGTCACCACTGGAGGGCGCTAAGGAGGGGACAGTCTCATAGTCACCACTGGAGGGCGCTGAGGAGGGAACGTGCTGAATAGTCACCACTGTAGGCCGCTGAGGAGCGGATGGCGCTCGTTATTTACCGCTGGAGGGGACGGCGCTCATAGTCACCGCTTGAGGGCACTGAGGAGCGGATGGCACTCGTAATTCACAGCTGGAAGGCGCTGAGTATGGTGCTCGTTAGTCACAGCTGAAGTGCGCTGAGGAGGGGATGGCACTCGTTAATCATTCTGGAGGGTGCTGAGGAGAGGACGGCGATCATTACTCACAGCTGGAGGGCGCTGAGGAGAGGACGGCACTCATAGTCACCACTGGAGGGCGCTGAGGAGGGGACAGTCTCATAGTCACCACTGGAGGGCGCTGAGGAGGGAACGTGCTGAATAGTCACCACTGTAGGCCACTGAGGAGCGGATGGCGCTCGTTATTCACCGCTGGAGGGCACGGCGCTCATAGTCACCGCTTGAGGGTGCTGAGGAGCGGATGGCGCTCGTTATTCACCGCTGGAGTGCGCTGAGGAGCAGATGGCGCTCTATTCACCGCTGGAGGGCACTGAGGAGCGGATGGCACTCGTAATTCACAGCTAGAAGGCGCTGAGGATAGCGCTCGTTAGTCACCGCTGAAGTGCGCTGAGGAGGGAATGGCACTCGTTAGTCACCGCTGGAGGGTACTGAGGAGAGGACGGCGATCATTACTCACAGCTGGAGGGCGCTGAGGAGAGGACGGCACTCATAGTCACCACTGGAGGGCGCTGAGGAGGGGACAGTGCTCATAGACACCACTGGAGGGCGCTGAGGAGGGGGCGTGCTGAATAGTCACCACTGTAGGCCGCTGAGGAACGAATGGTGCTCGTTATTCACTGCTGAAGGGCGCTGAGGAGTGGATGGCGCTCGTTATTCACCGCCGGAGTGCACTGAGGGGACGGCACTCGTTAGTTACCACTGGAGGGCGCTGAGGAGAGGACGGCACTCGTTAGTCACCGCTGGATGGCGCTGAGGAGGGGACGGAACTCGTTAGTCACCGCTGGAGGGCACTGAGGAGAGCACGGCGATCATTAGTCACCGCTGGAGGGCACTGAGGAGAGGACGGCGATCATTAGTCACCACTGGAAGGCGCTGAGGAGGGGACGTGCTCATTAGCCACCACTGGAGGGCGCTGAGGAGAAGATGGTGCTCGTTAGTCATCCCTGGGACTCACTAGTCACCACTGGAGGGTACCGAGGAGGGTACGTGCTCATTGGTCACCACTGGAGTACGCTGAGAAGCTGATGGCGCTTATTATTCACCGCTGGAGTGGACAGCACTCATTACAGCTGGAGGGTGCTGAGGAGGGGATAGCGGTCATTAGTCACCGCAGGAATGCGCTGAGGAGAGGACGGCACTCGTTAGTCACCGCTGAAGGGTGCTGAGGAGGGGACGGCACTCGTTAGTCACCGCTGGAGGGCACTGAGGAGCGGATGGCACTCATAATTCACAGCTGGAAGGCGCTGAGGATAGCGCTCGTTAGTCACCGCTGAAGTGCGCTGAGGAGGGGATGGCACTCGTTAGTCACCGCTGGAGGGTGCTGAGGAGAGGACGGCGATCATCACTCACAGCTGGAGGGCGCTGAGGAGAGGATGGCACTCATAGTCACCACTGGAGGGCGCTGAGGAGGGGACAGTGCTCATAGTCACCACTGGAGGGCGCTGAGGAGGGGGCGTGCTGAATAGTCACCACTGTAGGCCGCTGAGGAGCGAATGGCGCTCGTTATTCACTGCTGAAGGGCGCTGAGGAGTGGATGGCGCTCGTTATTCACCGCTGTAGTGCACTGAGGAGGGGACGGCACTCGTTAGTTACCACTGGAGGGCGCTGACTAGAGGACGGCACTCGTTAGTCACCGCTGGATGGCGCTGAGGAGGGGACGGAACTCGTTAGTCACCGCTGGAGGGCACTGAGGAGAGCACGGCGATCATTAGTCACCGCTGGAGGGCACTGAGGAGAGGACGGCGATCATTAGTCACCACTGGAAGGCGCTGAGGAGGGGACGTGCTCATTAGCCACCACTGGAGGGCGCTGAGGAGAAGATGGTGCTTGTTAGTCATCCCTGGGACTCACTAGTCACCACTGGAGGGTACCGAGGAGGGTACGTGCTCATTAGTCACCACTGGAGTACGCTGAGAAGCTGATGGCGCTTATTATTCACCGCTGGAGTGGACAGCACTCATTACAGCTGGAGGGCGCTGAGGAGGGGATGGCGGTCATTAGTCACCGCAGGAATGCGCTGAGGAGAGGACGGCACTCGTTAGTCACCGCTGGAGGGTGCTGAGGAGGGGACGGCACTCGTTAGTCACCGCTGGAGGGCACTGAGGAGCGGATGGCACTCGTAATTCACAGCTGGAAGGCGCTGAGGATAGCGCTCGTTAGTCACCGCTGAAGTGCGCTGAGGAGGGGATGGCACTCGTTAGTCACCGCTGGAGGGTGCTGAGGAGAGGACGGCGATCATCACTCACAGCTGGAGGGCGCTGAGGAGAGGATGGCACTCATAGTCACCACTGGAGGGCGCTGAGGAGGGGACAGTGCTCATAGTCACCACTGGAGGGCGCTGAGGAGGGGGCGTGCTGAATAGTCACCACTGTAGGCCGCTGAGGAGCGAATGGCGCTCGTTATTCACTGCTGAAGGGCGCTGAGGAGTGGATGGCGCTCGTTATTCACCGCTGTAGTGCACTGAGGAGGGGACGGCACTCGTTAGTTACCACTGGAGGGCGCTGACTAGAGGACGGCACTCGTTAGTCACCGCTGGATGGCGCTGAGGAGGGGACGGAACTCGTTAGTCACCGCTGGAGGGCACTGAGGAGAGCACGGCGATCATTAGTCACCGCTGGAGGGCACTGAGGAGAGGACGGCGATCATTAGTCACCACTGGAAGGCGCTGAGGAGGGGACGTGCTCATTAGCCACCACTGGAGGGCGCTGAGGAGAAGATGGTGCTTGTTAGTCATCCCTGGGACTCACTAGTCACCACTGGAGGGTACCGAGGAGGGTACGTGCTCATTAGTCACCACTGGAGTACGCTGAGAAGCTGATGGCGCTTATTATTCACCGCTGGAGGGTACTGAGGAGTGGACAGAACTCATTACAGCTGGAGGGCGCTGAGGAGGGGATGGCGGTCATTAGTCACCGCAGGAATGCGCTGAGGAGAGGACGGCACTCGTTAGTCGCCGCTGGAGGGTGCTGAGGAGGGGTCGGCACTCATTAGTCACAACTGGAGGGCGGCGAGGAGGGGATGATGCTCATTAGTCACCGCTGGAGAGCGCTGAGGAGGGGACGGCGGTCATTAGTCACTGCTGGAGGGTGCTGAGGAGAAGACGGCACTCGTTATTCACCACTGGAGGGTGCTGAGGAGGGTACAGCACTAAGTCACCACTGGAGAGCGCTGAGGAGGGGACCTGCTCATTAGTCATCACTGGAGAGCGCTGAGGAGGGTACAGCACTAAGTCACCACTGGAGAGCGCTGAGGAGGGTACAGCACTAAGTCACCACTGGAGGGCGCTGAGGAGGGGACCTGCTCATTAGTCATCACTGGAGAGTGCTGAGGATGGGACATGTTCATTAGTCACCACTGGAGGGCGCTGAGGAGGAGACCTGCTCGTTAGTCATCACTGGAGTGTGCTGAGGATGGGACATGTTCATTAGTCACCACTGGAGGGCACTGAGGAGGGGACCTGCTCGTTAGTCATCACTGGAGAGTGCTGAGGATGGGATATGTTCATTAGTCACCACTGGAGGGCGCTGAGGAGGGGAGCTGCTCGTTAGTCATCACTGGAGTGTGCTGAGGATGGGATATGTTCATTAGTCACCACTGGAGGGCGCTCATTAATCACCACTAGAGGGAACTGAGGCGTCAAATAATTTCACATTTTATTTAAAAGTTAACAACAAATGTATCAATATTTACACATTCAGAAAACAAGTAATGTAATAGAATATACCAAGAATATTGAAATCTGGCTTTTATGAACATAAATCAGCAGAGGGACTGTGAGAACAGATGAATAAAAATGATTAACACTGAGCGGATGATTTAGCATTTGGTGCAGAGCGTGCATCTGTGTTACTGCAAGGGTTAGAGGTCAAGTATTATTGCAAGCATACAGGCAAATGCCCACTCTCACTTGCATCATACTTGCCATTGGGTACTTAGCAACTCTCCCGGAATGTCCAGGAGACTCCATCTCTTCATCACCGGAGGCCATTCTCCGGAATCCCGCTTCTCTTCCTTGCGAGCTCTGCAGGATGAGACAGGGGCATTGATGGCATGGAACATCATCAGGCCCCGACTTTCCTGCGCAAGGATGCAATTTGCATCATTGTGCAACTCGCGCCTCTGCAGCTCCCTGCTGCACGGTGATCCGGCTACGTCATTACGCTGCAGGGTGCTGAGGCCGTAATAGTGTACTTGCCCCACATCAGCCCCTGAACCACCACTTTGGAATGTTTCAGAGGGAACGTCCAAAAAGTAGGCAAATATGACCTGCATGGGGCCCCCCTACTGGCCAGCAGTATTTAAAAGCTGCACGTTATTGGGGGGACTACGACGCACCCCTCTAACAGATCAGGCACATTATACATTCACCCCTCTAGCAGTTATCCAGCTACAAATAACTAGTTCCCTAAGTGATGAAACACTGCAGTACAAGTTACCAGGTCGTATTTCCAGACCGGTGGTTCACAATCTGTGTAGCTCTGACTTGTAGAAGTAGAAGTCCCAGCATGCCCTGACAGCCACTGGCTGCCTGTCCTATATCTGATATATAAATGCACCGTGGGGGGGTATTGAGGGAGCTCGGAGTCTCTTACCCATCCCATCACCATAGATATCAGAGACACCATTGCTGGGTAGTGTTTCCACGGCCCCAGTCCCATGTCCCATTTACTGATCATCATATTACAGCTCTGTTCACATTGAACGACTTACAGGATACAATATAAGAACATACGGTACAGTAGGTCAGTCTTTATACAGGGGCAGAGACTTCCGGGGACTGCCCATGGAAAACGGGGCGATCACCGTTCCCGGGGCAAGGTGCGAGTCTTGTGATCTTTCCATAGCTGGATGCTTCTTCGCTTCTTTTCCTTCTTATAATGTAAAATGTCAGCTCTGCGGCACTGACCGGATATCTGTGCGATGTCCTGGACTATTTGCTTGGTAGGATCATTGTCTGACCGCTCTAGAACCCGGGAATAATGATTTGTAAAAACTGGGGACTGAAAAGTTTTTAAACACGACATGATCCGATACTGCTATTCCCCACGCTGTAGCCGCCAAGCCCTTATCTCCTCCGAGTGTCACAGGTAAGTACTGGTCTATATAAACCAAAATGTCAGTAATAGTTATTTAAGTTGTGATATAATTGCAAAGTCTAGAACTGAAATAATAATATTCAGATGGTAAAACAAGAAGGTTCTCGGTGTGGCAAATTTTGTTGAGTGGTTTCGGCCTGTTTCAGTGGGAAGTCATTATTTCACGAATCATCGCTGTCACTTCTCCCGATTTAGCATTACAGGAACCCCATAAATGACCACGTTGCAACCGATGAACGGCACAGTGTGTGGTCGAATGGTCCTCAGGAAACAGAGTTAGTGATTGGCAGAGGTGAGTCACATGACCCAAGCAGCCATTTTGCCGTGTAAGGTGCTCTGGGCAGACATAACACCGGATGTTGTCTTAGTGATGAAGAAGCCATTGTTAGCACAAATGCTACAGTCTTCTTGTAATTTAAGTTGGCGATTTCAAATTACGGTACCGGATTTAGCGTTCTGTCCGGGAAATTTGGGGTGCGCCTTTCTTCGGATTCTCTCATAGCTTTTTGCTTTCATAGGATATGTAAAAATCTCCGCCTGTAAAAACAAAGAGAGGAACTGAGATATCAAGCCTTAATCAGTTCAGGTGTACGCAATCCTAGCCAGTGCGTCGCGGGATCTAGAGGCGGCGCAGATATAATTTCCTCTGCTGCTTGTAAGCTCAACGGAAGTGCACAGGAAAAACTTGCAGAATAGAGGAGGGGCTCCTGAGGGGCTGGCGAGATTGCGCAGACTGCGCACATTCTATCCTGTCTGCCCCGGTGTAACATAACAGAGCAACATATGTATTACTTTGCTGCTAATTAATACTCAATTAAGAGGTCTCAGAAAATAATAAATATCTTGATGGGATACAATTATTTCATTATTATTGGGACAATTATGAGAAAAAATACATTTTAAATTATGAAGCAATAATATTTATATGTCAAATGAGGCCATATTAACTAATGATAGAAGTACAGTACATCCATGCTGGCAGTTGTAGTGCCCCAAATTTGTAATTGAATTAGTGCCTCTGT
This sequence comes from Pseudophryne corroboree, assembly GCF_028390025.1. NCBI lineage: Eukaryota > Metazoa > Chordata > Amphibia > Anura > Myobatrachidae > Pseudophryne > Pseudophryne corroboree. Next base: position 508,103,226 of record NC_086450.1, on the reverse strand, counting down.
CGTTAATGATAATGGCCCCAATTAATATCAAAATATTATTGTCCATATAATAAAAAAAAATGCCTTCTATACACCTGGTGACATTGAGTGGAAAGTCACCTGAATCACTCAGCGACTTCTGGCGCATTTAAACTCGCTGGAAATTCGCAACATTTTATATTCCCCCATAGCACCTGCTTCTGCTGATATTCGTGCAAATGGTAGATGTTTTTCAACCTTGTATGCGACTGAGGGAATTCAATTAGCAGCTACAACCCGTTTTTGCGCTAGAACGGGATTTTCTCACATAGGCCCTCATTCCGAGTTGATCGCTCGCAAGGCGATTTTAGCAGAGTTACACACGCTAAGCCGCCGCCTACTGGGAGTGAATCTTAGCTTCTTAAAATTGCGAACGATGTAATCGCAATATTGCGATTACAAACTACTGAGCAGTTTCAGAGTAGCTTCAGACTTACTCGGCATCTGCGATCAGTTCAGTGCTTGTCGTTCCTGGTTTGACGTCACAAACACACCCAGCGTTCGCCCAGACACTCCCCCGTTTCTCCGGCCACTCCTGCGTTTTTTCCGGAAACTCTAGCGTTTTTATCCACACGCCCATAAAACGCCGTGTTTCCGCCCAGTAACACCCATTTCCTGTCAATCACACTACGATCGCCGGAGCGAAGAAAAAGCCGTGAGTAAAAATACTATCTTCATTGTTAAATTACTTGGCGCAGTCGCAGTGCGAATATTGCGCATGCGTACTAAGCAGAATTTCACTGCGATGCGATGAAAATTACCGAGCGAACGACTCGGAATGAGGGCCATAATCTGCAAAAACGCAGCTATTCAATTGTCCTAGAAACTTTACTCACGGTAATTCTCCATAAGTTTAACAGGGATTTCTATTCACCACCTCCTGAGCATGTAAAAATCCCTATTTTAAGGTAAAATGTCGGGACTTGGTTCAGAACCCCTTGGACAACCCCCTTAATGCCTAAGTAGGCACTTTGCTTTTATTTAATTAGCTTAATTTGGCCAATAATTATGTCACTTTTGGGGTGAAAAAATGCAAAGTGCAGAATAATGGGTTTGAAGGTATGGGACAGTTATATTGGGAAACTGCATGAATGGGGAAAGTGTTTTTAGGCTTGCAGGTGGGAGTTACAGGTGTTTTTTTTATTTTTAGATTTTTTTTAAAAAGTCCCCTAAAATGACACAAAACCCTACTAATTGGCATTTTTATGCACCCCGAATTTAATGAGAGAATAATGCATATAGCAGCCATTTAACACATTTTAAGAACCCCAAATACCGTTAGTATGGCCACTAATAGACTTCTATACTGTTATCCTGTATTAGTTTACCTTTTCTGGGTACAGGCAGATTTCCCCATTTTAACCTACAGTTTACACCAGTAATACCAGCCAGGATTATCAGGTGTATACCAATTTCGCTGTTTTCTAATTGAATTGCACAAAAAATGGAAGCATGCATGCAGGCAATGAGCGAAATTAGTGGGCGATATGTGCGTTAAGTTAATGGTTTATCACAGGTAATTGAAATCCCCCTAAGTTGCTAAAAAGTTGCACAGCGCATACGTCCCATGGTGTGTGTGCTCGGAGTCGCAGCAGTGATCACAACGCACAATGTATTGGAAACTTATTGGCCGGCGACCGGGCAGTGGCTATTGAGACTCACAGGAAATGCATCATCTTATGGGCATACTATGAGAATGTCACAGAAATGGTAGTGCACTCAGGCGCTTAATCGCGCACATTGGAGGCCGCACTCCGACGCAGACTGTGAATCAGCCCCGTAATGTTTCAGTATTGCCTCAGTAACAACAAATGTGTATTTGTTAGTTGGAACTAGAATGAATGCCGTTTCATTTACCTTCCCACGTCTACTGTAACTAAACCACCTTTCCTTTTTAACCTATCAGACTATCTGCTGAGTCTGTCTCCTTTGCATGTCAAGCCACTGGCATGGGGGGACGAGGGAGCCATAAAAAGCTGGATGGCTAATAACATAAATACATTAAACATGTCTTTATTTAACAATCCAGTCCATCAGTTTTGGATCTAGGTGAGTTGAACTGACTTTGTTGGCTAAGCTCCATGGTCCCATTCCATTGGTGCTGGCATGGTGGCCTGTCCTTGAACTTCTCCTCGTCTGGTTTGTTCTGGGACTTCAGGGCGGGATTTAGTTGGGAACACACTGGAGTCTGCATGTTCTCATAGGAATCGGCATCTGCAAGTACAAAATATAATGGTGCTAAATGAGTGTAGTCACCTGTGGCGCTGGGCCACTACACCATCGACGGATATGCATAAACATATAGCCATAGGACAGACACAGGGGCTCACACAGGGCTTAGTTCTCTGTCACTAAGTCTGGTCATGCGTGTGACCACTAAGCAGCTGGGGCAAAATTTACTAAAGTTCGATTTTGGTGATTCAAGGAATTTGGCATTCTGTTTCAATTCAATTTCCATTGGATTTGGGTTGAACAGATTAAAAGACCAAATCGAATGTCAAATCTATTATAAAGGCAGATTCAACTTCACATCCCAATAGAAATCGAATGTCTGAAAAACATTGATGTTTCCCCATAGACCAACATGAAATTCCATCATTTACTAAAGTTCGATTTGAAATCAAACTCTAAATCGAACTCCAAATCGAACTCCAAATCGAACTCCAAATCAAACTCCAAATCAAACCTCAAGTCCCCAAATGTTTAGAATGATGTTAGACATTCAATTCTAAACCCATTCTAATGATAGGATATTGATAGTGATGAGTTTTTAAGTACCCAAAAGCATGTAGGGCAATGTAGAAGTAGCAATAATGGATGGCCAAGGTTATGGCATGTTGTGCACCTACCTACACAATGCAAATCACCAACTGACTGAGAACTCCCTGGAGGATCAATCAGTGCACCATCAGCAGCTTAATGAGTTGAATAGTGCGCATATTTATACTTATAGACATCAAACTTATTCCATTATTGTGCAATAGATAGCACCAGAGCACAATATTGTGCAATAGATAGCACCAGAGCACAATATTGGGCAATTTGGCAGGAAATATATATAGAAAATTAAAATCATGAGTGAAGTAACTGGCTATCCTGATTCAACCCATGATGTATACATACTCAGCCATTCATCCCTGTCTGCAACAAAAAATTGTGACAAATGCCAAAGGGATGATTGTTGTGTGAGATACTAGTACGTGCTCATAAAGCAACTAATAGTAAATGTTACTATATTGTTCCCCTTCCCCCAAAAAAGGATATTTAGGCTATGGCTGTTGCTCTTGGCTTCTGACTCCATTGTCAAATCCACGAACTACTGCTGAACATAAGTATGAAGAGGCACATATCGCCACCCAATCCAGAATGCATCTTTGTTTTTAATTTGTTTTGAAAGGCATATTATTTTATATCATTTAGCAAAAATGTTTGTCATTGTGCTGTGCTGCCATCTATTGCATAATCAAGCAAAAAGAATACCGCTCCCCCCCCCGCAAAAAATAAAAATAAAAAAATGATGTAATAAACAGGGAGCAGGCAGAGGTTTTTTGACTATGTGAACACATGCAGTTGAATGCTAGCAGAAAGGCAGATTAGGAGTAATCTTGTTACCAACTATATCATCTATAGTTTAAAAGAACAAAACACAAAATTGTAATCATCAGTCATGTTTTCATGTATAAAACAGTGTAAAGAGAGAGCTTCCCCTTTAATTAGTGTGCATGTGATACATTTGGACCAATAGGAAGCAATGAGGAAGTTCCTTTCGATTTTACATTCGATTTTGCTGGGGATTTCAATGGGGGTTCGATTTAGGAAGAGATTTCCTAAATTGAACTCAAAATCCCTTCCAAACATGAATCCACATTGAATTTGATTTGAAAATTGAATGCAAAATCCATTTTTAGTAAATAAGGGACTTTTCAAAAAATTTAGAAACTCCAAAAGGAATCGATTTCAATCGATTTTGAAGATTAAAGTGGTTTCCAAAATCGAATTTTAGTAAACATACCCCCTGGAGGCGAAAATCACGCTTTAGACTAGATCATGAAAGTAAAGAGGGAACTTGCAAGTGTGCGTCCCCATCAGCACATTTTAATGGAGCTGGCAGTAAATAATGATTTCTATTCCTAGCTTATGGTTGAAATACAGCACTTATGACTACTTCTAATGTTATTTCCATTTGTGAATCTAGGCCTACAGCTCACTTGTACCAACTTATTCTGTGACAGCGATGGTCTTTAACTGTCCCTCTCTCCTACTAGCTCTTATTTAGTGCTGTCAGACTAGGATCGGAACACAGAAAAGCAAAGTGATGTATTTCATCAATAAGAGTAAAAACAATTTGCCAATGCTCTTATCATTAACAGTATATGAAATAAAACCCCAATTTCTGGAGGAGTCCTTTTATAAAATAAAACCAGCATTTGTAGAGAAGACACGGAAAGGAAAATCTCACCGTCCTCCTGCGTTATCTCTTCAACGCAAGGCATCGCGCTTTCATTTCCTATACAGATGGATCCCTGCATGTCTTCATACGACTCTGAGCCTGTGACCCCTATATTTAATGGCAACAATCTATTAATGGACCATACTGCAGGTGGATTGTGCTGCACACATTATTTGTCAAAACCGCTTTGTTCAATCAAGAAATAGTTGTAGCTTTTACACCTTTCTATTAACGCATTTCACCGCCTCTCTGGCTCACTGTCACCTGCTAATAGGTGCTTAGCTATTATGATTTTTCCATCCATTTAGGGAACATTTCTTCTTGGCTCTAAAATAATATTACAAAAGAACATTCTGATGCGGCAGTCATCCGTTTCCTGTACATTTCCTTGACATTGCGCGTGGACAACCTGCGGCTGAGAATCAGGCCCAGTTTGTGTTGCTTCCTGTGTGCTATCCCGCAGGTACTAGCTCCTGTGTGTTATACAGCAGATACTAGCTTCTGTGTATTATAAAGCAGGTACTAGCTCCTGTGTGTGTTATGCAGCAGGTACTAGCTCCCATGTGTTATACAGCAGGTACTACAGTGTGTGTTATACAACAGGTACTAGCTCCTGTTTGTGATATACAGCAGGTACTAGCTCCTGTGTGTTATACAGCAGGTACTAGCTCCTGTGTGTTATACAGCAGGTACTAGCTCCTGTGTGTTATACAACAGATACTAGCTCCTGTGCATTATACAACAGATACTAGCCCCCGTGTGTTATACAGCAGGTACTAGCTCCTGTTTGTGATATACAGCAGGTACTAACTCCTGTCTGTTATACAGCAGGTACTAGCTCCCTTGTGTTATACAGCAGGTAGTAGCCCTCATGTGTTATACAGCAGGTACTAGCTCCTGTGTGCTATACAGCAGATACCAGCTCCCTTGTGTTATACAGCAGGTACTAGCTTCTGTGTATTATAAAGCAGGTACTAGCTCCTGTGTGTGTTTTGCAGCAGGTACTAACTCCAGTGTGTGTTATACAGCAGGTACTAACTCCTGTGTGTGTTATACAGCAGGTACTAACTCCTGTGTGTTATCCAGCAGGTACTAGCTCCTGTTTGTGATATACAGCAGGTACTAGCTCCCTTGTGTTATACAGCAGGTACTAGCTCTTGTGTGTGTTATACAGCAGGTACTAGCTCCTGTGCGTTACACAGCAGGTACTAGCTCCTTTGTGTTATACAGCAGGTACTAGCTCCTGTGTGTTATACAGCAGATACTAGCTCCTGTGTGTTATACAGCATATACTAGCTCCCTTGTGTTATACAGCATTATACAGCTCCTGTGTGTTATACAGCAGGTACTAGCTCCTGTGTGTTATAAAGCATTATACAGCTCCTGTGTGTTATACAGCAGGTACTAGCTCCTGTGTGTTATACAGCAGGTACTAGCTTCTGTGTGTTATACAGCAGGTACTAGCTCCTGTGTGTTATACAGCAGGTACTAGCTCCTGTGTGTTATACAGCATTATACAGCTCCTGTGTGTTATACAGCAGGTACTTGCTCCTGTGTGTTATTCATCAGGTACTAGCTCCTGTGTGTTATACAGCAGGTACTAGCTTCCATGTGTTATACAACAGATACTAGCTCATGTGTGTTATACAGCAGGTACTAGCTCCTGTGTGTTATGAAGCAGGTACTAGCTCCTGTGTGTTATACAGCAGGTACTAGCTCCTGTGTGTTATGAAGCATTACTAGCTCCTATGTATTATACTGGAAAGAAGATCTCACTGTCCCCCTGCGTTATCTTACCGTCTCCAGGTGTCTCGCCTGTATCTCCTACACAGATGGATCCATTCATGTCTTCATATGACACCGAGCCTGTAACACAAGACCAGCTTCTATCAGTTACAGCAATCTATTCCTGGACTGTACTGCAGGTGGATTGTGCCGCATATACTATTTGTCCAAACAGTTTAGCTCACCCAAGAAATAATTGCATTGTTTTTACCTTTCACCCAACTCTGACTCACGTCACCTTCCAATAGGTGCTTACCTATGTACAAGCGGCAATTGTATAATCAGATGACCAAACCTCAGAGCTGTAATGGAGACATCTGTGTACCCGGTGCACATTGGGGGCTATTCAGAGATGGATGCAGACGGACGAAAAATGCAAAACGGAAGATATTTGGCCATCTGCACATGTGCAGCGCACGCATCACGCATGCGCTATCTATCATTATGCGATTTCTTATCTATAAAATGAGATTCCAAAAGGCTGAACATTCTAACCCGACAATCATTCCCTGTATGTTATATACAGCTAAAGAGTATATATAATGGAAGGCTTTTTACATGATATAACACAGTGAGGCAGATTTATTAAGCCTGGAGAAGGCATAAGGAAGTGATAAACCAGTGATATGTGCAAGGTGACAAACGCACCATCCAATCAGCTCCTGTCAATTTACATATTGGAGCTGATTGGCTGGTGTGTTTATCACCTTGCATTTATCACTGGTTTGTCACTTCCTTATGCCTTCTCCAGGTTGATACATCTGCCCCAGTGTTTGTTATCCCCAATTATGTATTTCTGTTACCCTCCTCCTCCCTTCTACTGGCGCATCCAGTCTCTATATCTGTATCACACGTGCGCGAGACATGGGAGCGGTACGTAGGGCCAGGATGTTTGGGAATGACGTGTGTGCAGGTGTTGATATTGCAGAGTTATATAGGCACACACCAGCGGATGGGTCAGACTATGAGCAGCCCAGTTACTTATCCAGTGGTGTTGGTTTAGTGATAGAAAGCAGGCACAGCCGTACTCACTGTTACATGTACACTGATGATGGAGCGGAGTGGGGTTATACAGCTCACCAGCCAGTGAGTGTGTGCTATAAATGGGTGTCAGTGGAGGGATGCTGGAAAGGCTTCATATGCAGGTATTCATCCACTCTCTTATAGGAGCTAAGCAGAGTCACACTACACAGTCTCACATAGTCTCAGGATGGCTCCTACACATACTTAGTAGGGATCTCAGCGGCCATCTTGGAATAAGGCATGAAGCCTCCCTGGAGCACAGGAAGACAGGAGCCTGTGCATGAGCACACTCCTCTTACAAACAAGGTTTAGGCAACCTGTGGCACTCCAGCTGCTGTTGAACTACACATCCCATCATGCCCTGCATGCCCCAACAGCAAAACTGTGGCAGGGAATGCTGGAATGTGTAGTTCCACAGCATCTGGAGTGCCACAGGTTTCCCACCCCTGGAGGTAGGTTATTATCAGAAAGGTCCCTCATATCTGAGTTTCTTTTCTCAATTCATTCAGTCCTCCAACTACCAGCCTCCATTAATGTATGTTCAATTCTATCTTCCTTTTCATTTCATCTTTCCACGTCATCTTCCACCCGGACCGCAGGCGTGTAATAAGTGGCAGTTAGTGTGGGCAGCGACTAGTAAGCACTCTGCCATCTTGTGCAAGGGGATAAGATCCCACCCGGTGATGCCACGCTGCATTCATGTGGAACCAGGGCTGGTTCTACGTCTTCCAGCGCCCTGGGCGGGCAAAGGGGGCATGGCTTCATACAGGGGGCATGGTCATTTACGCCCACTGTACAGTAGTGAAATGATGTGCGGTGCGCTATGACGTCATTGCGCACCGCACAGCAAAGGTCCTCTCCACGAAGGGAAACTAGACGCTCGCGTCTAGTTTCCCTTTGTGGAGAGGACCTTTGCTATGCGGTGCGCGATGACGTCATCGCGCACCGCACAGTAAAGGTCCTCTCCATGAAGGGAAACTAGACGCTACGCGTCTAGTTCCCTTCACAGCGGGGGGCAGCGGCAGCGGGACAGAGCGATCAGCGGGGGGCACAGCAGCAGCGGATCTTGCCATGGCACCGGCACCCTCCGGAAGGCGGCGCCCCGGGCAAAAGTCCTGCTTGCCCGTGGCAAGATCCGCTACTGTGTGGAACCACACAGCTGCCCAGTAATACAAAGGCATCAATGCTAGAACCACTACTTGCTATGGATCTGTGACACAGACACACAAGCCTAGTACACGCATACTGTTGCACTGTCATCCTTACCCACTGAGCCATCTTTTATCTCTTCGCAGGCGTTCTCATAGCAGTCCCCATCTGAAAGGAACCAGAACAGAGGCATCAGTCACATCCTCACCAAATTACGCCCTCCTCCTCCTTCCTAGCCATCCAAAAACTGAGATGATTCCTATAACCGCTTCCCTGGGATTGTGGATGTTTGCGCTCCTCACATTGCAACACGAATATCACAGATGTATTATGCGGCAGAAGACTGGGGCTGATTCTGAATTAGGGGAAAAGAAAAAAAAAAAAAAAAAAAGAAACTTTGCACCTGGACAAACCATGCTGCGATACAAGGGGGGTAAATGCATTTATTTTATTTTTTTGCACTCAGGGTAAGTACTGGCTGCTCTTACATGTAGCCCACACAAACTGCATATTAGATTTGGGATTGGAAACTACCACCCCAAATCTAACTGTTTGGGCAAAGTCATGCTGCACAGTAGATGCTAGATCCAAGTGGGGTAAAGGTTCTCTTTTGTCACAGCCATGTGACCTGCGATCCACCTGCTCATGAGGGGGAGGATTCAGAGCATCGGGAGGACGTTTGGGGTTATGCTGCAGGTGTGTGTGTGTGTGTGCGGGGGAGGGGAATTAGGGTTAAGTTGCAGGAGGGGGATGGTTAGGGTTAGCCTATGGAAGGGGAGGTTAGGGTTACGCTGCATGGGTGGGACAGTGGCGGATTTAGCGGGGGGCGATTAGGGCGAACGCCCCCCCTACATATACCGGCAGCGGGATGGAGGCCGGGTCCCGCCGCGGTATTGGGAACGGGTTGGAGTCTGACAAGCGGTGCAGCGCGGCGGCGGAGGAGGAGAGAGAGGAGCGTCCTGACGTGCGTACAGCGGCCTCTGTTCTGAGCACGCCCCCTCCTCCCTGTACGCGCGTCAAGACGCTCTCTCTCTGTCTACGTTACCTGCCGCACTGCACCGCTCTCCACCCGTTCCCAATACCGCGACGGGACCCGGCCAGGCCTCTACCTATGAGGAGGTGTGTAGAGGTGTGTGTGTGTGTAGAGGTGTGTGTGTGTGTAGAGGTGTGTGTGTGTGTTTCTCTCTTCTCCCTGCATTATTTTGCCTCATTCAGTGTGCATTTTGCATCATTCGTCTCATACATTGTGCTATAACGTTAATTTTGCCTCATACAGTGTGCTATAACGTTAATTTTGCCTCATACATTGTGCTATAACGTTAATTTTGCCTCATACAGTGTGCTATAACGTTAATTTTGCCTCATACATTGTGCTATAACGTTAATTTTGCCTCATACAGTGTGCTATAACGTTAATTTTGCCTCATTCAGTGTGCTATAACGTTAATTTTGGCTCATACAGTGCTATAATGTGAATTTTGCCTCAGTCAGTGTGCTATAACGTTAATTTTGCCTCATACAGTGTGCTATAATGTGAATTTTGCCTCAGTCAGTGTGCTACAAGGTGAATTTCGGATCATTCATTGTGCTACAATTTGATTTTTGCCTCATTCAGTGTGTGCTACAGTGTGAGTTTCGGATCATTCAGTGTGCTATAATGTGAATTTTGCCTCATTCCACGTGCTATAATGTGAATTTTGGCTCATTCAGCGTGCTATAATGTGAATTTTGGCTCATTCCGCGTGCTATAATGTGAATTTTGGCTCATTCCGCGTGCTATAATGTGAATTTTGGCTCATTCCGCGTGCTATAATGTGAATTTCGGCTCATTCTGCGTGCTATAAGGTGAATTTCGGATCATTCACTGTGCTACAATGTGAATTTCGGCTCATTCAGCGTGCTATAAGGTGAATTTCGGATCATTCAGTGTGCTACAATGTGAATTTCGGCTCATTCAGTGTGCTACAATGTGAATGTCGGCTCATTCAGTGTGCCACAAGGTGAATTTCAGCTCATTCAGTGTGCTACAATGTGAATTTCGGATCATTCTGTGTGCTACAATGTGAATTTTGGCTCATTCAGTGTGCCACAAGGTGAATTTCAGCTCATTCAGTGTGCTACAATGTGAATTTCGGCTCATTCTGTGTGCTACAATGTGAATTTCGGCTCATTCTGTGTGCTATAATGTGAATTTCGGCTCATTCTGTGTGCTATAATGTGAATTTCAGCTCATACAGTGTGCTATAATGTGAATTTCGGCTCATTCTGTGTGCTGTAGAAACAGAATTTGTCGGCAGATAAGAACCACTTGGCCCAGCTAGTCTGCCCATTTTTTTTTTTTTTTTACATTATTTTTATCTCTAACCTTATCTGATCCTTATTTCTTTGTAAGAATATCCTTATGTCTATCCCATGCATGTTTAAATTGCCCTACTGTCTTAGCCTCTACCACCTCTGATGGAAGGAATGGCGATTCGCCAGTCTGTATCACCAGTGCGCAGGGTTCTCTCCACTAACTGGCAACATTTTATTAGTAATGGCAACAATAGGAAATTTTAGAAGCGAACGGGAAGGGCATTACTAAGTTGGAGGGGCTATGATTAGGGGGAGGAGTCATAATTCTTAAACCGCCCCCCCCCCCCCCCCATAAAAGTTAAGTCTAGATCCGCCACTGGGGTGGGAGAGGTTAGGGTTAGGCTGCAGGGAGGGGATGATTAGGCAGCAGGAGGGGAGGGTTAGAGTGCAGGGGTGGGATAGGTTAGGGTTAGGCTGCAGGGAGGGGATGGTTAGGCAGCAGGAGGGGAGGGTTAGAGTGTAGGGGTGGGAGAGGTTAGGGTTAGGCTGCAGGAAGGGGATGGTTAGGCAGCAGGAGGGGAGGGTTAGGCTGCAGGGGTGGAAGAGGTTAGAGTTAGGCTGCAGGTAGGGGATGATTAGGTAGCAGGAGGGGAGGGTTAGGCTATAGGGGTGGGAGAGGTTAGGGTTAGGCTGCAGGGAGGAGTGGGTTAGGCAGCAGGAGGGGAGGGTTAGGCTTCAGGGGTGGGAGAGGTTAGGGTTAGGCTGCAGGGAGGAGTGGGTTAGGCAGCAGGAGGGGAGGGTTAGGCTGCAGGGGTGGGAGAGGTTAGGGTTAGGCTGCAGGGAGGGGATGATTAGGCAGCAGGAGGGGAGGGTTAGGCTGTAGGGGTGGGAGAGGTTAGGGTTAGGCTGCAGGGAGGGGAGAGTTAGGCAGCAGGAGGGGAGGGTTAGGCTGTAGGGGTGGGAGAGGTTAGGGTTAGGCTGCAGGGAGGGGATGATTAGGCAGCAGGAGGGGAGGGTTAGGCTGCAGGGGTGGGAGAGGTTAGGGTTAGGCTGCAGGGAGGGGATGGTTAGGCAGCAGGAGGGGAGGGTTAGGCTGCAGGGGTGGGAGAGATTAGGGTTAGGCTGCAGTGAGGGGATGGTTAAGCAGCAGGAGGGTTAGGGTTAGGCTGCAGGGGTGGGAGAGGTTAGGGTTAGGCTGCAGGGAGGGGAGGGTTAAGCAACGGGAGGGGGAGGTTATGGTTAGGCTGTGGAGAGGGGACAGTTAGGGTTAGGCTGCAGCAGGGAGGGTCAGGCAGCAAGGGTGGGGAAGGTTAAGGTTCGTCTGCCAGGAGGGGATGGTTAGGTTTAGGCTGTGGAAGAGGAGTGTAAGAATTTAGACTCAACCATACTGCAGTGCAGGTGGGGCAGATGTAACATGTGCAGAGAGAGTTAGTTTTGGGTGGGGTGTGTTCAAACTGCAATCTAAATTGCAGTGTAAAAATAAAGCTAACATTTGTGAGCTACATGCAAAAGCAGCCAGTATTTACGCTGCACAGAAACAATATAAATGTATTTGCTCCCTATTTGTATTTGCAGATGTAACATGTACACAGTGCCTGATTCAGATTTGTAGGTAAAGGTCAAAAAAGCATGTAACTTTCTATCTGGAGCAAACCATGGGGGGTCATTCTTAGTTGATCGCACGCTAGCTGTTTTTAGCAGCCGTGCAAACACTATGCCGCCGCCCACTGGAAGTGTATTTTAGCTTAGCAGTAGTGCGAACGAAAGGATCGCAGAGCGGCTACAAAATAATTTGGTGCAGTTTCAGAGTATCTTCAGACCTACTCAGCGCTTGCGATGACTTCAGACTGTTCAGTTCCTGTTTTGACGTCACAAACACGCCCTGCGTTCAGCCAGCCACGCCTGCGTTTTTCCTGGCACGCCTGCGTTTTTTCAAACACTCCCTGAAAACGGTCAGTTGACACCCAGAAACGCCCACTTCATGTCAATCACTCTGCGGCCAGCGGTGCGACTGAAAAGCTTCGCTAGACCCTGTGTGAAACTACATCGGCCATTGTGAAAGTACATTGCGCGTGCGCATTGCGCCACATACGCATGCGCAGAAGTGCCGTTTTTTGGCATCATCGCTGCGCAGTGAACATTTTCATCTAGCGATCAACTCGGAATGACCCCCATGGTTTGCTCCAGATAGAAAGTTACATGCTTTTTTGACCTTTACCTACAAATCTGAATCAGGCACTGTGTACATGTTACATCTGCAGTGTAACATGGTTTTACCCAGGTGCAGGGGCGTAAGTACATCCTGGTCGCCTGGAGGCAAGTTGGACTTTGGTTGCCCCCCTCCCTTTAAAAAAAAACGAAAAAAAAAACCAGTCAAATGACTTCAGTTCCATCTCACAGTCCAGTTGTAGCAGTGGCGGGTGCACTGTTGCCTGCTGTAGCACAGGCTGAGCGGTACCAGGCAGGAGTTGTCCTGTCCCCTATTGCAGGTGTTAGCAGGGCTCCAGGAACTGCAGCAGCAGCAGCGGGTGCACCACAGAGCTCCACTGGAAGAGCAGCGGTCACACTTGGATTGCGCAGGGTACCACACAGGTGCCCCTTCAGGGCTTGGAGCCCGGAGGCAGGCGTCTCCTTTGTCTCTGGGAGTTCCGCCCTTGTCCAGGTGCAGAGGCACTTGCTTTATTTTTGCTTTACTCCCACCGCAGGATCAGCCCATTTTGTGTTTTCATAAAATACCTTTAGTCTTTATCTTATTCTAACATATCAAATAAAAATGTAACCAAAATAGGCAAAAACATTTTTCTTCTTATTGAAATTTCAAGAAAGTGAACCAAAAGCAAACCTGGAGACCCGTGATATAGGGGAAGGCTATACTGGCTGGCAGATAAGTGCAGGGAGATTATTCCCATGTGGGCCGTGTAGTGAATTGGCTTTCCCCTTATTTTGGGCAACCTACATTCTCTCCTGTTTTTGTTAGTAGGTTACGTAGCGTTCTTACCATCGGACAGCTGATCCCCTCCATCCGGCTCCATATAAGAACCATCTGTGGAGCAGACACAACATATTATATATAGTAAACTTAGTGAATAGCAGAAAAGTTTGCCATTAAATCTTGAGACATACGTGCCTACCCTCCCGGAATGGCCGGGAGGCTCCAGAAAATCTCCTGAGCTGAAGGACACAGAGCCTGTATAATACATTTTGGTGCTGACTCTAGAGGTGCCAGTCAGAAACACTACTTTGCATAGCTAGGTGCAACGTTTGTCCCCATGGCTGTCCAGGTTATTTTGGTTATAGATATTCCCGTCAAATCAGAAGAAAATATCATTTTTATTTGAGAAACTATTTCTATTTTTGTGTGTTTCCTCATGAATTTGCATAGGTCAGTGTTTGTGTCAGATGTCTTCAGTATGTTGTACAGGGAGAAAGTGAATAAGTTAAGCAATGTTAGGTGTGGCTGCAGCAGAGGGGAGGAACTAACTTAAAGATGCCCCCTTCTTTTATCTCTCTATTTTATTTTTATTTTAGCTGTAGATTTATAAACCCCTCTAGTTCCTCGTTTCGTTCTGAGTTTCTTTTTCCCCTTAGATTTTTTTTAATGCAGTTTAGGATGATTTGTAATTCTGGTGATTTGTGTTTGTGTTATGCACACCAGTGCCTGCAGGAATGTACTGGTATCAGAACTGTTATGCACTCCAGTGCCTGCAGGAATGTACTGGTGTTTGAACTGTTATGCACACCAGTGCCTGCAGGAATGTACTGGTGTCTGAACGGATGGGTATGCAAAACAAATGAACTCACAGACAGACTGGGGAATATGACATTACGTACACAGAAGGTGATAGGGTAACAAAATACACACAAAGTGAACAGAGAAGCCCAGAGGCTAAGGAACTGGGTGTCTCCCTAGTATTAGTAATGCTCAGATGGGAAAAGCAAGATGTTGTGTTTTAATACGTAGAGAACCCGAAATGCTGTTGCTAAGGGCAACAGCAAAACCCTAAAGGGTTACCAACGGGTGTGGCAGTAAACTCCTTGGTCAGAGATGGAATGATAGACACAAGGAGAGTCTCCACAATTCTAATTCTCACTTGCAGTGCACAGGTTCAGCTTACTGCCACTAAACTGACACCTGACACCTTGCACAGTGAGACAGGATTTAGGCAGGCAAGTCTTAGAATACAGCCGCAAACTTGCTAAGTTCACAGAGTAGTAAAAGAACCCCAGCAAGCTAAACGACTGACTCCAGTCTTACTGCTAGGTCTGGATTGGCAGAGTGTAGTACCAAATCCCCAGGCCTATTTGCAGTAAGCAACAACAAATACAAAGCTACACAGTACTGGCTAACTTTCAGGAACTGACTAACCAACAAAGATTCAGCAGCATCTGCTTAACCTGAGAAGAGGCCTTATAAAGCAGGTGCTGTCCACGCCCGACTCAGACCTCACAGACTGTGAGCACAAAAACCAGCACCGGATCCCCTGCCGTGCACAGAGCCTGTAACCACTGCACAGCAAAAGACCCGAACCGGAGTATCAGCTGTGCTCAGGTTACTCCGCTAGCACAGGGCAGGAGACCCTAACAGTTTGTGATGGGTTTTTATAATTATTAGTATTACCTTATGCATCAGAGTTTCCATGAGACCAATATACTTCCTCAATTTATTCTCACTACATCTTAACAATATTATGTCTTATTCTTTTATGCGCTTAATGCTTAATAATCTCTTTATAAGATCAGTTATATTAATTTGATTCCATACCTCGAATACCACTCTGCTTTGCAACTGTATTCAAGGAGCAGTCTTTGGATATGGCTGCTAAAATTTAAACTACTGACCGATGCTATAAACACATTGCTGGGAAGCATGGAAAAGTGACTGAAAGTGAAATGTGAGCATGCAGTAAAAGTTACCACACCTTATAATGTGCAAGCCCCAAAACAAACACATAGGACAGTGGAAAATCCATTCTTCTTCCATTCCAGAATACAGAGATCTCTCCGCTTTGTATTTCAGAGAATTATTTTGAAGGAGTTGGTCATGCGTGTCAGACAACAACAGGACAGAGGAGACCTCAATCTCATTTCCTCTTCTGCTATGACTAGCGGGGTGTAACTGAATTCAGATTTTACAAAAATATACAGATTATAGATGATTGAATGCTTGAATGGACGGTTTCATTGCAAAGAACAAGGTCCAGAGAAGCCACTCTCTACTTTATCTCTTTCCAAGGCTTGATACATCTCCCAGAGTATGATGTACATTGAAAAGCTGTTTAAATGAAAATGTAATGGTCCTACCCATGCATCACAAAGAAAGTAAATAAATAATTTCCAAGGCCTTACGCAAATAAAAGAAAAACTGGTTAGGCAGGTGAGAAAGCTTCAGTTCAGGTTGAGGAGTTCGTCAAGCCCACTAGTGGGTCTTAGCCTAAGAAGGCTTTCTTTGTGGCGCACTCTTTTTATGTTGTATAGTGAATTATATTAAAACTTAACTTTTATGTTTATTTAATTAAAATAGAGTTTTCAGTGTCTGATAGGCATGACATTGTCACGAACCAATCACTCACCACTGCAGGTTCTGGGGTCCGTCCGTTGCTGGTGCGGTTGTTCACGGTGCCGTGTGGCCATGTGGGGACGCGGCGGGGTCATTGGCAGAGGTGATGCAGGTTCTGGGAGCTGGGAGTGCGGGGACCAAATGGCCAAAGGCACCGCTGTGTGTCTGCAGTATAGGAGGTGGCCATGTTGGAGACCAAATGAGCACCTGACAGCACTTGTGAAACACCTGTGGGTAAGTGTTAGCCAATCCCGTGCTTGTGCTGCCTTTAAGTAGGCTGGGATTATGTTACTCTGAGCCAGTGCTTTGTTGTAGCTACTCTGTACCCTAGCTCTGTGCTCTCTCCGGGGACTTTCGTGTGATTCCAGTGGTCCAGATATCACCTCCGCTCCCAGAAGTCTGCCTGCAGCCTTCACTGCAAAAGATCCACCAGCTCCCTGCTGTGCTGTCAGTCAATCGCTCTCCCAGTGACAACAAGTGGATTTCCAGAGTCTTGTGAGAGGTTACCCTGTCTGCCTGCTTCAATCACACAGCCTTCAGAAGATTCTACTAAACTCCGGTGCTCGTTTAATCAGCTCTCACTTTAACTCATTCATCACCATTGTCATCTGTAGCAGTCTCACAGTGCTTCAAGTGTTATCTTCACAATTTGCAAGTATTCTATTCAGTATTGTATTTTCATTGTTGCTGCAATCAAGGACAATTCTTCACAGCCTTCCAGTTTAACCTTTAAGCTTCAGTGCAAGTCTCTACAGTTATTCATTATTTCTACAATATCCAGTTAACACTCCTTACAGTTTGGCACCAATCATTGCTTCATTTGGACAATTCTTCACAAGCCTGTTTAAACTCAGTTGTATGAACATTTCTTCAATGCATCTTTAAGACTGTTCCTCATTATACCATTCATTGAAATACGTCAGTATATATATAGTGACTAATAAATTGTCATTTAACTCCTTATTGGAATTGTTGCCTTTAATAAATATATAAAACTGAACTTTCTTCGTCCTCCCTGCTTTCATCATACCCCAGCACCTACACCTTTGGTTGGTCTAGGGTTAACAGATTCACAAAAACACTCAGACCCAACAGTAAGCACTGGCCACATGGATCCGTTGGGTGACCAATTCGCAGGAGACGGTGCTACGGCAAACAACCTTTCCCATCTGGAAAATCAGGAATCCATACAGACACAGTTTATGCAAACTATGGCAGATTGTTTGGAGGCTCTTCATACGGCTATAAAGACACCACAAGTCCAAGTTCCAGCTTATATACGCAGATTTTATACCCTTCTTGACTAAACAGATATAGGGAAGGAACAATACAAATATTTCTACATTTAAGGGTAGATTTGCCTCCTTTTTTTAATAAATATTTATATTAGAAAAAAATAGGAATTGCATTCGCGCTAATTAATTATTCTTTTTAATCCCAGGTTGACAAATATTTACCCTATGTCATGACTATCAGGTAAACTCTATTTTAATTAAATAAAAATAAAAGTTAAGTTTTAATATAATTCACTATACAACATAAAAAGAGTGCGCCACACAGGAAGAGACCCACTAGTGGCCCTTGCCGAACTCCTCAACCTGAATATTGTACCTTGCTTTCAGGCGAACCTCCAACCAAACCAAATTATTCTTCTGTATCTAAACTAGGAAAGCCCTTTTCTTTATATCGGTTGGTTTAAAATCCTGGAATATTCCTTTTGTAAACCTGTGCATAGTCGTTAAGGCTTGATGCCTTCTCCACAGGAGAGAAAGCTTGCATGGCACACGAGAGCTTGTGCAGATTAGGGTTCAGTTTAACTTAATTCAACATTATTTGATTTTTCTCAGTTATATAAAATCACCGTTCGGCATAAACAAATTATGTTAGCTAGGAGACTGCACAATTGTATTATTCTACTCACCGAAAGACTGGTCCAGGAAGGAACTCTTATCTGAATCACCGTGGTTGTTGGTGTTTTTAGACAAAGTCTCAGTGACGTTCTGATAGGTGAGTTCTTGCATCTTCAGGTTGGCGTCTGTTTAGTGGAGAAAGGAATGAATTGCCATTTCATGTGATCCCGGGAAAAACTCACAGTGACGTGTGGATGGAGAACCCTACATAAATTGTACTGATATATATTTTCTGTGGCTCTTATCTATACACGAAATGCTTCTGCACCGAGACCAGGAGGGGAATGATTGTGCATTGCGACGCGTCAAATATCATTAGGTGTATGGCACATTTACAAATCGTTTTCATTCATACACTGGTGCTTTCAGAATAATGAAGTCTCCACCACACATGAATTGGCCGTGTCCGTCGCCAGCTCCGTTTAACCAGGGCCGTCTTTTCGTATGGGCTCAATGGGCTCTTGCCCAAGGGCCCCAAGAGAATAAGGGCCCTAAGCTGATAGCTGAGGGTCTCCTCTTTCCAGGGGTACCAGATTTTTGAAAATCGGCACTGGGGAACCGGAGATATCCAACTTGAAAGCAGTGGTTCCCATCCAAGCCTATTAATTTCTCTTCCCAGCCTGATATCTCAGGTTCTGTCTGACTTAGAGTATTTCTGAGGGTATAAACCAAAAGCTGTGACTCTCCCCACTTGCAGATTGTCTCTACTATGCCCAGAACCAGAGATATCAGCCTTCCAGCAGCTGGTCCCTACTCCATCTCCACAGGCCTGGTATGCACAGTAGTTTTAGATTTTCGTTGGTGGATTGCTCTGGCTCCTGACCTCCGATCCCCAAGTCCCCAGTACCTCCTGAAAGGTGAGACTCTCTAGTTTTTTCTCACATTAAAAGCTAAGAAATCTATTTCCAGGAACTGGACATATCTGCAGTGAAGCAAACTTCCCTCCCACCAGAAAATGATGAATATTAAGCCCACTCCACTATCCACCTTCTGCATATTAAACATCCCCTACCACCCTGGAAGTCATGTCCTGGAGCCCCTTCATTCAGCCCAATACCCACTGCTCCAGCTCCACACGCCTGGTATGCAGTTTTATATTTTGGTTGGTGGATTGCTCTGGCTCCTGAACTCTGATCCCCAAGTCCCCAGAACCTTCTGAAAGGTGGGACTCTCTAGTTTTTTATTCCATTCAAAGCTAAGAAATATATTTTCAGGAACTTGAGATATCTGCAGTCAGGCAAGCTGCCCTCCCACCGGAAAATTATAAATATTAAGCCCACTCCACTAGCCACCCATCCCCTATGTATTATACACCCCCTACCACCCTGGAAGTCATGTACCAGGGCTTCTTCATTCAGCCCAATGCTCTTCTACAGTTTAGCCCCATCTGTGCAGTAAAGGAGTAATTAGAGAAATTACCGCTCCAGGTCCTACATGCTGAGCGGAAGATTGAACACCCCCTACCGCACGCAGGACACCAAAGCTGCCGCTGATAGCACCCCCACCCCTACCACTGGAGGATGGGTAGGGGGCCCATTGCATTGCTGTGCCCAGGGGCCTACACTGCTGTTAAGACGGCTCTGCGTTTAACTACTGTGAAACTGTGTGAAATGCGGACTCTATAACGGTGCTGAGGGGTAAAATGCGTCGCTAAAAGAGTCACCATTGTGACCATATGCAAAGCTGCGACTATGACAAGATGTGCAGATGACGGTACCAGTAACATACAGGCCCGGCTTAGGCCAGGCATACGTGACATACGTTTGCACCCATGGTTTTAACCGTGTGCTTTGCTTGTGAAATAGCAAAGCAGGTACCGTACAGCTCGCTACCTCAATAATATATGCACCAGCAATGAATAAAGCACCTATGAGCATCAGCGATACATTCAGCCAATCAGAATGCTGCTGACTGTCCGCACCATCAGTATCATCCAGCGTTAGCACCTGTCCCTGCTACTCTACTCACACAGCATTCTCAGGGGTAAGTGCGCCTCCATGCAGAAACACGCCCTTACTGTATTCCTGTATTCACCAACGTCAATCCTCCCCCACCCCACTTCTCCTGACTCAAGCATGATCAAGCGTCAAATTACTGCAAATCTGCTTAGGTGCATTTGTGAGGGTGCTTTCTGGCCATGTACAGAGCGATTTTGTGTAAATGAGATCATGCTATGGAGACTGCAGACAATCTCACCCCACAGTGCGGAACGGCAAGGTTGTATCACCAGAAATTCAAAATGGCCTCTCCAGCTGCCATGGAAACTAGTTTCAAATTGTTAGCTATTTTCCCACTGTGTCACTATGGGCCTAATTCAGACCTGATTTTTGCACTGCTGCGATCAGATAGTCGCCGCCTACAGGAGGAGTGTATTTTAGCTGTGCAAGTGTGCGATCGCATGTGTAGCAGAGCTGTACAAACTGATCTTGTGCAGTCTCTGCGCAGTCCAGGACTTACTCAGCCGCTGCGATCACTTCAACCTGTCCGGGACTGGAATTGACGTCAGGAACCCGCCCTGCAAATACTTGGACATGCCTGCGTTTTTCCAACCACTCCCTGAAAACGGTCAGTTGCCACCCACAAACACCCTCTTCTTGTCAAACTCCTTGTGATCGCCTGTGCGAATGGACTCTTCGCACAAACCCATCGCTGAGCGGCGATCTGCTTTGTACCTGTACGACTCACCTGCGCATTGCGATGCATACGCATGCGCAGTTTAGGCCAGATCGCAGGCTGTACGAAATTGCAGCCTAGCAATTAGGTCTGAATTAGGTCCTATATTGTTTACTTAAAGCAGCGCACTAATAAGTTGGTGTTCCTGTTAGTGATAACGAGAAACTCGTGCGTGCCCAGTAAGAAAAAAAAATTTAAACGCCATGAACTTCAGCCCTGAGGCCGTCTGTGTGGAAGTTTCCCCATCTCCGAGTCAGTCAAACTCAGACCACAGTCATTCAATAAACTTTTTCTGTCTTCCAGAGGATGAGCTGTGTGGGGTGAGAGCAGCTGAGTGCGTTCCCCCCAAAAAACAGGCGACGTCCCTAAGAATACGCCCACTTTACCCCTTCGCCTCACCCCGGTAATCTTCAGCCCGCAAAATGGAATCTTGTTTTGACACTGCTGTGTCAAACTAAGCGCACCACTGTGTCTACTCCATACTTAGCAACGGGGCGTCCTCACTCCGTCCGGCCACTGCCGTTGGCTGAAGGAAATCTAGGCTCAACGGCACAGATATTGCGCTATGCTCAGATATTTTGCGTTTCCATACGTGATCTCCACTAACTCACCTGGATCCTGGTTGAGGGACTCAACGTACAGGTTCCTGGAAGCGTTGGCCTTGATGAAACTGAGACAAAGGCAGAAGGAATTATTTGAGTGATTGTGTGTGATATAAATACAGTATAATAATGCATATTATTATCATATCAACCTGATATCAGCTGATCCTGTACGGATGTATGTAGTTAAGCACTGCATGTTGTGTCCACCTACCTGGCTTTAACCCGTTCCTTGGATCTTCTCTCTGTAAAACAGTTTGAGGAACATAAACCAGAAGCATATATACGTGAAGGAGACAGATATGTAGAGATGTACGAGAGTCACCAATATGTGTTTGAGAATTGAAGATATTTGAGATAATGTATTAATAACAAAGGGGGCACTTATTTTCAGTATGCATATCGGACTTCCTGTCACTAGCTTCATTGCGGAGAAGCCTACAGGACACCACTGTCCCACATTTATACATGCAAAACTAAGCCCCGCCTCTGGTCTACTCCAAAACAGACATTTCTACCATAGCCCCACCCACTTCTGTGTAAGGGGATGGCGCTTACATAGAAGTTTCCCGATTGCTATAGTCCATCATGGCTCCCCATGGAATAGCCAGGGAGCTGCAGGACTCTGAAGATATTAGCCTGCAGATTTAAAGCAGCAATAATTTAAAAGGCAAAACCAACCTTCAAGAGTATTGCCGCTTTAAATATGGTCATAAATGATGTTAAGTGGCTTAGTGGGGCATATAGACAGGATACAGTAAAGTCAGCACCATCGGGGCAGGTGAGTATTTATACGCAGTGTATTGATGAATGTCACAAGATGACTTCATACTGAATCAACTGGTAATTTAGTGTTTGTGGCATCTTTGTACGCAGATGCTTGGAACTACAAAGCCGCCTGTGGGCGTCTCACTACAAATCACAGCGGCTGCGTCATTTGCCTATTTCAGCGCAGTATCTGCATACGGGATAACAGATGCGAATGCATTAGCCATGAATCAGGCTCTATGTATACATTATTAGTCATATTAATGTATGCAGGCCACGCCCACAGTTCAGGGACCCCTCTTACATGTGCGTCCATACAGTATGGGTGTATTATATACAGATGGGGACACGCTCATCTAGGCTTCTCTGCTGCACCTAGGTGCACCAAGGTTTATTAGCATAAGCCTTTCATCTATTGTTCTCAGCTGCAATACAATACAGAGAGAACAATACAGCAGAGGATTGTGGGGGTAATTCTGAGTTGATCGCAGTAGCAAGTTTGTTAGCAATTGGGCAAAACCATGTGCACTGCAGGGGGAGCAGATATAACATGTGCAGAGAGAGTTAGATTTGGGTGGGTTATTTTGTTTCTGTGCAGGGTAAATACTGGCTGCTTTATTTTTACACTGCAAGTTAGATTTCTGTTTGAACACACCCCACCCAAATCTAACTCTCTCTGCACATGTTATATCTGTTTCCACTGCAGTGCACATGGTTTAGTTCAACTGCTAACATACTTGCTGCTGCGATCAACTCAGAATTAGGCCCTAAGTCCGACTGGCCAGTATTAGTTAAATCATATTAAAGTCCAAGATAAAGATGTCTCCATCTGTATGTATGGTGTTTTTAATGCTTAATACAAAATGAGAGACTGTTTATAGAGGGCTTAGGCAACCAGTGGCTCTTATGTTCTTTAAGTAAGGTATGCTGGCACTTGTAGTTCTACAGCAGCAGCAGAGTTGGACTGAGAACATGCTGAGATTTATAGTTTCCCAACAGCTGTAGAACCGCCGGTTGCCATAGCGCTGGCAGGGCATGCTGGTGTTTGTGGTCGCACAACAGCCGTCGAGTCACCAGTTGCCTTAGCTGTGCTATGAACCATGCACACGGCCGGCACGCGTAGCGGGGCGTAATGCAGGGAAATATACAGAATGCTGCAGAGTGATTACATTTTATATGGGTGGTCTTCTGTATGCCGGCGGTCGGGCTCCCGGCGCTCAGTATACCGGCGCCGGGAGCCCGACCGCCGGCATACCGACACTTATTTTCCCTCGTGGGGGTCCACGACCCCCATAGAGGGAGAATAAAATAGTGCGCCCGTAGCGTGGTGAGCGCAGCGAGCCCGCAAGGGGCTCATTTGCGCTCGCCACACTGTCGGTCAGCCGGCGGTCGGGCTCCCGGCGCCGGTATGCTGGTCGCCGGGAGCCCGACCGCCGGCCAGCCGTAGTGAACCCTTTTATATATATAAGTATATAACACGTACTGCGTCTAATGCACCGGTAGATCCACATGATCAACAAGCAAAACAGCACGTAGCCCAGCACAGTCACCACAATGATCCAGTATCTCTCCTCCAGAAATACCTGAAAACCTGTCAGCAACGAAACAAAGCGTCAGTAAGAAAGGGCAAGCTGTCAGGCTGTGCGCAATTGTAAATCATCTCGTCGGCTGTTACAGATATAACATGTGCAGAGAGAGTTAGATTTGGGTGGGTTATTTTATTTCTGTGCAGGGTAAATACTGGCTGCTTTATTTTTACACTGCAATTTAGATTGCATATTGAACACACCCCACCCAAATCTAACTCTCTCTGCACATGTTATATCTGCCTCCCCTGCAGTGCACATGGTTTTGCCCAATTGCTAAAAAAATTTCTGCTGCGATCAACTTAGAATTACCCCCTCTGTTCTTACACCACTGCCTGATTGATCATTTGGAGCCAGTACAAGATGTGATGGCATTGCAGCAATTCTATGGCGGAACATGCTGTCGGCACCATCGTCAATTGCTCTGTTTGAACCAGGCGGCTCCTCTCCGCCATTTGCACTTTCCATTTGAGGTCTGCTCCTGGCTTTCCGCTTCGCCATCTGCATTTGTGGTTCACTTTTGGTGGTTTAGGTAAAGTAACATTTTATTTTTTTCGTATTTTAAACGCTAGCTGAAAATTCATTGTGAAGGATGAAAAAAAAGATATAACGTTTTATTGTTTTTGGACTGCAAAATAACAACCTCACCTGTCGCAGTGACCTGGAGGACTGATATGCTGCAGGTGATGTTCAGCCATCCTTCACTAGGGCAGAAATCTTTCCCAAACTCCGGTATGGTGATGTCGCTGATAAAGAGGAATGACTCATTCCCCAGCGCCTCAATGTCCATTGGGCACCACCCTCTTCTCACCACAGCAATGACCTCTCCGTCTCTAGACCACGACAGGCTTGTCCAGTGTTTAGTGGCATTGCAGGAAACCCTCACATCCTCTCCGGGGTCAAACGCTGTAATGTTTAGGTCTATATATGGGGGAAGGGTAAAAAAATGGTCAATATTCACTGTACTGTGGTTAAATGGTCAAATGGGCAGCGCTATCTGTAACTAATCTTCTTCGGGGTCCATGGTCTCCACAGGGTTAACCTTGGGTATGATCTGGTGGAGACCAGGACTGGCACTGAACAGTAAAGCTTTGTGAGCCTCCCAGGATGTACTGGGCTCCTCTCCCCTCATACCCCGCCCCCATACTCAGGCACTTTAATTATTTTTTGGGGTTACAGTGAACAAGGGCCGCACACTGCAGACCAAGCTTTTATTTTTTAAATTATTTTTTTTCTTCTTCTTCTTCTTCTTCTTCTTCTTCTTCTTCTTCTTCTTCTTTCTTTTGAGCAATCAGCGCCTGGCAGTCCAGAGGAAGCATGGGCTAATCCACCAACAGCCCCACCGGGCACAAGGGCACCGAGAATTGCAACCGGACCACTGGGGTCAGGTAAGGCGTACTGTGTATAGCGCAGTTCATTTACCACTGGTCTGGGGAGAGTACCAGCGGCACGGAGGTGCTCCCGGACCATTAAGTGTTCCTGCGGCCACACTACACCACCAGGACTGTAATGTATACCGGCGCTGGGCACACAGACAGGCCGGGAGAACCAGTGGTGACATCAGCATAGGGGAGGTCAGCACTTCCTCAGCGGCCCCTCCCCCAGGCCAGGATGTCATTCCACAGAGGTCTTCCCACCCTGGGCTGCTCCTCCCTCCTTCCTCCTCCCTAGAGACGCTGGGCAGCCATTCTCTGAGCTCTGCAGGTCTCCAGGAGAAGTGTGCAAAATCTCCCTTTATACCTCTACCACATTGCAGGTTATACAAGCGCTGCATCCTACCAGTCTCTTCCACAGAGCAGGGTAGTTGATATCAGTGCCCATTGCAGTTAAATTGTTTATTCTGCATTGTATGTGACAGGATGTAGTTATGTTATGTCACATGACCTCCCCCTTACATCCCGCCCTTCACAATCCCGACAGTCGGCATGCCGACCAACAGGGACTATTCCCACTAATAGGTGTCCACGACATCCACAGAATGGGAATAGAACCTGTGGTCGACTGCAGGTCGCCACCGAGCCCACAAGGGGCTTGTTGCGCTTGTGCCTCCCCGCGCCGGCATTCTGTGGCCGGGATCTCGGCGTCGGGATGCTGACCCTCGGGATCCCTGCCGGCCGGTAAAACGACACACACCCTATGTGACTTACGCTAGTAGTGCTGCATGTTTTCACATCTCTTTACTGTCTAACAGGGCGGTAACTAGGTGAGTGCAGAGGTTCAAACTATG
Organism: Pseudophryne corroboree; assembly: GCF_028390025.1. Taxonomy (NCBI): domain Eukaryota; kingdom Metazoa; phylum Chordata; class Amphibia; order Anura; family Myobatrachidae; genus Pseudophryne; species Pseudophryne corroboree. Next base: position 508,077,183 of record NC_086450.1, on the reverse strand, counting down.
CTTCAGTCTCGGGAACCAGCCTCGGCTCGCATTTATCACCGAATTTGGCACTCTTACAACCCTAAGGTTCTCAGAATTCCTAGATTGTTAGCCTTCTTCCAGGAGGGCCTAGCCATGGGTCATCGCCTGGCTTCTCTCAAGGTCTAGGTCTCAGCTTTGTCCATCTGGTTCCAGAAGAGACTAGCTCCTTTGCTGGATGTGCGTACCTTCCTCCAGGGGTACTCCTGATACAGCCTTCATTCATCCCTCCAATAGCTACTTGGGACCTGTCCTTGGTTCTTCGGGCCTTACAACATAGTCCATTTGAACCACTAGAAATGGTAGACCTCAAGTGACTCACCGCCAAGACTACTACTGCTTCAGCCCATAGAGTCTCTGACTTGGGAGCTTTCATATGTCGTTCCCCGTTTCTGGTATTCCACTAGGAACGGGCGGTACTTCAGACTATACGTGGAAACCTACCTAAGGTAGTGTCTATTACAACTGCTTTGGGACAACACACGGTTAACCCTGTGGAGACCATGGACCCCGAAGAAGAAAAGAAAGAGTTATGGTAAAACTTACCTTCGTTAACTCTTTTTCTTCAAGGTCCATGGGATCCACAGGGCGCCCACCCTGACGCACCTAGCTTCAATGGGTTACTTTCTCGGTCACCAGTTCCCGTCTCTCCTCTACGAGAGTGTGATTTCCTGTGTGCACCCTTCTTCCTTCTCTCCTTTCTCCAGCTCCTGCTTTGTGCTTGTTAACTAAAACTGAAGTGCCTGAGCACGAGGGCGGGGTATGAAGGGAGAGGAGCCCAGTGCATCCTGGGAGGCTCACAAAGCTTTATTGTTCGGTTCCAGTCCTGGTCTCCACCAGATCATACCCAAGGTTAATCCTGTGGATTCCATGGACCTCAAAGAAAAAGAGTTAACGAAGGTAAGTTTTACCATAACTCTTTTTTATCTGAGAAACCCACATCGGGTGTAATTTCTCCCAGTGGCAACCTACTACGCTCTGCAGAACACTTGACGCAATCTGCATTTCCAGGGCATATTCCAGTGCAACACACAACAGAACAGCTCTGCATAATGACAGTAATACAGGATGTGATGAAGACAGAAAGGAAAAGCAATGGTGGTCATTCCGAGTTGATCGCTCGCTAGCTGTTTTTAGCAGCTGTGCAAATGCTATGCCGCCTCCCACTGGGAGTGTATTTTAGCTTAGCAGAAGTGCGAACGAAAGGATCGCAGAGTGGCCGCAAAATATTTTTGTGCAGTTTCAGAGTAGCTTCAGACCTACTCAGTGCTTGCGATCACTACAGACCATTCAGTTCTGGATTTGACGTCACAAACACGCCCTGCGTTCACCCAGCCACGCCTGCAATTTTCCTGGCACACCTGCGTTTTTTCGAACACTCCCTGAAAACGGTCAGTTACCACCCAGAAACGCCCTCTTCCTGTCAATCACTCTGCGGCCAGCAGTGCGACTGAAAAGCTTCGCTAGACCTTGTGTGAAATTACATCGGCCGTTGTGAAAGTATGTCGCGTGTGCGCATTGCGCCGCATGCACAGAAGTGCAGTTTTTTGGCATCATCGCTGCGCAGCGAACATTTTCATCTAGCGATCAACTCGGAATGACCCCCAATATCTTTAGTAAAAGTTGCAGGGTGGCACATACAAGCCAATAACTGAAAGTCATCTGGATATCAAACACACCTGCAACTGGGTGACAGGGTACAAGTTGTCACCTTGTACTAACAATTCCCTTCGATGTCAGTCAGTAATTCTTCATGTATATAGCTAGCTGGAGAACAGATAACACTCAACAATAGGTTATAGTTATATTGTTGAGCACCATGAATCTGTTCTGAAAATGGTTCCCAATCGTGGTTTATTTATACACAAAAAGAAGGTGTTATGGCTTTAACCAATTAGGATATAGAATATACAGTTCACCCTATTTCACACAAAGCTAATTAATATATTCTAAAACATGATTCAATGTTTCAATCATCTACAACCAATTAATGAATTCTTATCTTATTCTGAACATCTTATCAAGGTCTACCCTGTCTGGGTGTACAGCCAAGTCCTGGATAACGATTCTACAATGGCTAACTACCCAGGTGTAGGCTTTAAACCAGACATGTCCAAACTGCGTCCCTCCAGCTGTTGTGAAACTACATATCCCAGCACGCCCTGACACAGTTTTGCTGTCAGAGAATGCTAAAGCTGTGTCAGGGCATGCTGGGATGTGTAGTTTCTCAACAGCTGGAGGGCCGCAGTTTGGACATGCCTGCTTTAAACGTTACAATAGTCATTGTCCTCATACTTATTAGTCTAACAAGCTACATACAGAACAGTGAGAACTTGTAGGGAGTTCTCTGCCCTGTAAGGTCATATCTCTAACAAGCTACTGCTTTTACAAATAATAAACATATTGCTGGCTACACATATATGTCTAACAGTTAATTGGAATCATTGGGGGTCATTCCGACCCGATCGCTCGCTTCAGTTTGTCACAGCGCAGCAATTGGGTCGGAACTGCGCATGCGCCGGCGCATGGCAGCTTTCGTTACCTAGCGATCGCCTCTGAGACAAAGGCGGTCGCTAGGCGGGAGGGGGCTGAACAGCGGCGTTAACGGGGAGCGGGCCGCGGCGACTGCGCAACATCTCACGCAGCCGCTGCTGCGGCCAGCGGGAGCGACGAGCAACTCCCGGCCAGTAGCAGGAGCTGCACTGGCCGGAAGTTACTCCTCAAATACAAAGGCATCGCTTATGTGCGATGCTTTTGTATTTGTGCGGGGGGCCGGCACTGACATGCGGGGCGGACTAGCCCTGTGCTGGGCGTCTCCCCGCATGTCTGAGTTTACGATCGTAGCTGTGCTAAATTTAGCACAGCTACGATCAACACGGAATGACCCCCATAGTTGTTAAGAATCAAAAAGACAGAACATATACAAAATGGAGTCTCTATGGTTAACTTGTTTGAACCCTATCATGGGTAACAAATTAGTGGGGGCCTCAATCTGGGTTTCCATAATTTAAGGATTTTAATTAACAAACTTCTTTACTGAATATACTAATGTAAATCACATCAGACCCACTCCCTGGAAGCCTGCCAATGGTTCCTGGATACAATGGTGTCACGATCCGGGTTATTGGACATCATTATTTACCTTCCAAGTGTCTCCTGAGAGGCTGAGACTGGCCCAGCGTTCCAAGACGGGATTCCATCTGCGCTGTCTGCGTGCATCGCGCTGTATATCTTTACCTCAAGTCTCTTCCCTGTGATCCCGCAGCGCTGTCATGGCAGTTTAGTTGCACTGTTTTAAAGAATGGCGTCTCCTGCCCTCCGCGGCCATTACTGCTGTTTACCACATGGAATATACAAACAGACTTTCCCTCCAAATGCAAACATGGGCGTAGCCATGTTTTTCCTCATCACATGACATTCTACAACCTATCCGCTGCACTCTGGACTCTGTCTAATTATCCAGCCAATGCCTGCTTCCCAGCTGGTATAAATATCCTGCTCCTGGGCTGGATAATCATCAGTGCTTTGGTTGTCTAACCTATACACATGTCTCTCCTGCTTGTGGATTCTACTGCTTGTTTATGCAGGTATTCCAGCTCCTGTGATTCAGCTCCACTAAGAGACGCGCACCTGTTTCCATCCTGCGGTGCAGCCTGACTTCTGCAGTGTTCCAGCATTGCTCCTGATTACTCTCTACGATCAGACACCGTCTTCCTGCTCACAGCGTTGGTCCTGCTTCGCTTCTAGCCTCCAGCGGTGTCCTGGTATCGTTTTCAATTCCTCCTTTCTACAGCACCGCTCTCCATACTCCACAGCGTACTACCACGGCCTACCAGCTTTCCACAGTGCTCCTGAGTCGCTGGTATTCTGCATGCGGTACTCCACAGTGTCTTCAGTTTATTTCAACGTTATCAGCGGTATTCCCATATCGCCTGCATCAGTGACCATTCTACCATTGAACCACAGCGTCCATCGATGGTCACCATCGGACTCTAAATCTACAGTGGTGAGTTCTGCCCACCTTTCATTCATACCGGTTCCATTCGGCACTCTCTGCAATTACCAAGTACCATCTACTTCTGTGCATCTGTGTTGCTCCAGCCTCTGTATACCATCTGCTGGGCAGTACCAGTTCATACCTCTCCTCAGCTGGTAGCTGTGACATACGGACTTACCATCTCCTGTTTTGGCGAGGACTCTGTGATATTCTGTTCTGCAAGCCACAGCACTAATTACCCTGCACTTCTGGGAACTGTACTGTAATTTACCACTGCACATCTCCTGTGACGTTTTGCATATCCAAGGTGTCTTAAGCTGTGTGTTCAATAAAACTGACTTTACCTTTTTACAACTTCGTTGTCGTGGTCACGCAATTGGTACTAGAGCTCCTGTATGTCTAGGAACCCAATACTACCTCCCCGATTCACCTACACGTCAGCCCCTACATCTGAGGCTTCCCCAGGTCAGCCTCAGCCCTCAGGACCGCCGAAATGCCGGCAGAGGGGAGAGCGCAAAAGAGCCCCTTGCAGGCACGGTGGCGCACTAAGCGCACCACGCTATTTATTCTCCCTCCAGGGGGGTCGTGGACACCCCAAGAGGGAGATTAAGTGTCGGTATACCGTCTGTTGGGATTCCGGCGCCGATATGCTGACCACTGGGATCTCGACAGCCGGTATATCAAGTGCCACCCCCGTCTCCCTACAGGACTCCGTAAGCCTGGGAGTACCTACACGTCTGCAATATCTTCCTCCAGCCTCACAAATGTTACACAGTCTTTTCTTTCCTAGAATATTTATGTGCAGTTATAAGGTAACTAGAAATATGTTCTAAGGGGGTGTAGTATGCGATGTCGGCGGTCGGGCTTCCGGTGGCCAGCATACCGGCACCGGAATCCCGACCGCCGGCATACCGACAGCTGGGTGAGCGCAAATGAGTCCCTTGTAGGCTCGCTGCGCTTGTGGGATACTGTCTGCCATACTGTGTAAAAAAGAGGGACACTGTCTGCCGTACTGTGTAAAAAAGAGGGACACTGTCTGCCGTACTGTGTAAAAAAGAGGGACACTGCCGTACTGTGTAAAAAAGAGGGACACTGTCTGCCGTACTGTGTAAAAAAGAGGGACACTGCCGGACTGTGTAAAAAAGAGGGACACTGTCTGCCGTACTGTGTAAAAAAGAGGGACACTGCCGGACTGTGTAAAAAAGAGGGACACTGTCTGCCGTACTGTGTAAAAAAGAGGGACACTGCCGTACTGTGTAAAAAAGAGGGACACTGCCGTACTGTGTAAAAAAGAGGGACACTGTCTGCCGTACTGTGTAAAAAAGAGGGACACTGCCATTCTGTGTAAAAATGAGGGACACTGTCTGCCGTACTGTGTAAAATAGGGGCTCTACCTGGTGTAGTGATGCTACTGTTCGGCTTAATTTGAATAATGGAGACTACTGTGCAGCGTAATATGAACTGGTACTATTTTGTGTCCACACCCCTTCACCATTAAGCCACACCCCTATAGTTTTGAAGCGCGCCTACGGCAGACAGTATCCCTCTTTTTTACACAGTACGGCAGACAGTATCCCTCTTTTTTACATAGTACGGCAGACAGTGTCCCTCTTTTTACACATTACAGCACAGCCACATATATATATACACACATGGCAAATCCCCCTGGCACTCACCCCTGTCAGTTCCCTCTTTTATCTCATCAGATCCTCCTCATGGCTGCTGCCGCTGCCGGACCGCCTCTGCGTTCAGGAGCCGCTGCTGGACCTGCCTCTGCCGGCGTGTCAGGAGGCAGGAGCCGGAGAGTGGGTGCGGGATCTGTGCACCCGGGGAGCAACAGAGCGGGAGCCGGGCAGCGGGGAATCAGGTGGCGGGAGCCGGGCAACAGTGGACAGGAGGCGGGAGCCGGGCAGCAGAACTTGATGATCAGGAGGCGGGAGCCAGGCAGCTGCGGACAGGTAGCGGGAGCCGGGCAGCGGGGAATCAGGAGGCGGGAGCCTGGCAGCGGAACTTAAAGATCTGGAGGCGAGAGCCGGGCACAGAGGGATCAGGAGGCGGGGGTCACTGACGGGCACACTCACACTGACTGCAAACATCACCTCCCCTTTAGATGTTGGCTGCGGCTGCTGCACACAGTACAGGCGGCATTGTAATGAGTCAGTCTGACTCATTACAATGGCGCAGACTTTGGGGTTGCGGGCAGTTGCGCCCTCAGGGCGACTGCGCTGTGTGCCAGGCACACCTGGCACACACGTAGTTATGGCCCTGTGAAGACCACCCGTTCTAAGGTCATATCACTTAATAAGGAGAAGAGGAGAGGTAGGTCCCAGGGTGTTCCATCCCGGCAAAAACACTTTATATTTAACAATGGTTAACACGAAATAAAAGCAGTCTGTGATGGCTTTTCGCTGAATCATAGTGAGATTAGGGTCACGTTTAGGGATGTGAAAGTGGCTTTATGTGTAAGCGTGAGATTAGTGACATCCTGCACTATCAATGGCATCAAATAAACTCTTGTCCTGTGCATCACAAACTGCTAAATATCCGCAAGGTGCCTGACTGCTCTCTCTCTGGCTCTCACCACGTTTCCCATTACATCCTCCGCTCCATCTAACCCTATTTCTCCCTTGCTTCTACCTCTTTAGTATTCCTCTTTGAGCTGCCGTTGATTCCGCAGTACCTGTGCTGGAAGACTTCATTCCAACATTGCAATACAAAGGCTTGGAAAACTGCATTGGAGCATTGGTGCACGCATGACATCAGGCCATCCACACACATGATACTGAAGCTGGGCACACCCTGGGCGATATATCGTCCGTTCGATCGAACAGACGATATATCGCGATCAGGTCGGCGGGTGTGTACCCCCGATATGTCTGTGAATGACATCGTTCTCAGACATCGCGTCGGCCATGCAACACAGCCGATGCTTATAGGTTTTGAAGATATATCTGTACATTTGGCTGCAGTGACAGACTGGGGCATGTAGGGCCCACCAGGGGAATGCAGTGGTAGGGGCCTGTGCTATGGGTGTGGTCAGTCTGCAGAGGGGGTGTGGCCTGCCACCTCATTGGTTTGACTAACCATTAGAGAGTGCAACGTCTGGGCTCCTTCATAAATATATACAGTAAATTCAGCTGCTGCATGCATGATAATGTACCAGATTAATAACAGCAATGCACTGTAGAGAATACACCATAGTCCTGTATAAGGTAACATATGTATAATGTATAATTTAAGTGCACAGTCTGGAACCTGATCCTTAGAGCAGGAGGTGGGGCCCCCAGGCAGTGGGGCCCACAGGTGGTTTCCCTTGTACCCCTGTGGGCCAGTCCAAGCACGTTTGGCTGTGTGTATGGGTGACCCACCGACCGCCCATACACTGGCTGCAGGTATTGACGTCACTGCTGGGCTGGCAAATTCAAATGCCCACCCATGCTGTGATGTCAGGACCAACATATCGAGCAGCCGATCGGTAAGTGTGTATGCTTACTTGAATCGGCCACTCAGTCGGCACAATGGTGAGTCGGCAGATAGATCTGCCAGGTGTGTACCCAGCTTAAAAGACACTATGGTGTGCCAATGAGTTTTAGCTATTTAAAATGCGTTGCATATGATGAATGGTGTACCAGCCAATCAGCTCCTGTCATGTGTTTGGAAAATGACAGTTGGGAGCTGATTGGCTGGAGCACCACTTATCATACACAACGAGTTTTAAATAGCAACCTACCTTGATATAAGAAAAGAGATTGGACATGGAGCATTAGAGGCGGGCGTGAGTCAATTAATGAGAAGCACAGATAATTAATATTCATAAGGTCCTCAGAAGGTGAATATTTGAGCTTGTCATATAATTATCCAGTGACCAGGCCTGGCGCTACCCGCTCAGCAAAGGGATGCAAAGCAGGTAGGCGCCAGGTAGGAGAGGCGCTCTGCCTGCTTTGCATCCCTGTGCTGCACCTGGGACCCTGCTACTGCTGCCGGCTGCTGTGCCTGTCACACCGATTGACAGGTAGCGGCGCCGGCAGCTTGAAGCTTCCTTCTACCCCCACCCTGCAGTGTCCGTGTCCTGACCAAAAAGGGGCGGAGCTAAATGGCACAGAGGGGCGGAGCTACACTGGACCAGACTGCAATGCAGAGGAGGACAGAAACTGCTAGTATAGATTGAGTATATTAACTTACAGCTGAAATGGTTTCTCAATGTAACTAAGCTGCAATATGACTGGTAAATATTATCAGGCTACAACTAACATCAAAGTTGATGGTTGCTCCTCCTACCTGCGGGTACTGTGCTGCCCCTGTTGTCCGCTGAGCAGGAATAAATCTGGGGTCTCACGCTGTTTCCATCTGCTGGGAGTAGTAGAGACGGTGGAATTGAGGTGTTTAGTTTCAGAATCAACGTGTACACCTCCAGCGTCAGCCATGATTGGTCATTGCTAAAAGTAACATTGAACTTCGCTGAGTTCCGCTCGGAGATAACGTACTCACAGGTCAATGTTGTGTTACCTAGGCGAGAGACAGGGAACATGAAAATGATTTGTACAATGTTCTAAGAAAAGCTTACATTGTAAAAACGCCACAGGATTTCTCTTATAACACAAGTCTATTAAGGTTGTTTCGAACCTATCTACTTGTGAGCACATGGGACGGTTCTGCTAGCTAGGGTGGATGGGTTACTGGGGCAAGCGGATGGGATTGTTACCGGATTCCTGATTTTATTCTGCTCAAATTCTTTAAATGTAAGAAAATCCTTATACAGAATTATTTGAATACGTGGTCTTGTCCACACTTTACCCCTCTGGTTCTGCAAATGGTTCCTCTCTAAGGGGGTGATTCCGAGTTGATTGTAGCCCTGCAAAATTTTGCAGGGATCCGATCATGACCATAGACATGCGGGGGGACGCCCAGCACAGAGCTATCCTGCCCCGCATGTCAGTGTTGCACCCCCCCTGGAAGAGGTGCAAAAGCATTTGCACTTTAGGAGTAGCTCCCGGCCAGTGCAGCTTTAGTGTGCTGGCCAGGAGCTACTCGTTGCTCTCCAGTCCGCAGCGGCTGCGTTTGACGTCACGCAGACGCTGCGGCCTGCCCCCAGCACGGTCCGGCCATGCCTGCGCTGGCCAGATTGCGCCCACGAAACGGCGTCCAAACCCCCCCTCCCCGCCCAGCGACCGCCTCTGCCTGTCAATCTGGCAGAGGCGATCGTAGCGCAGTGACAGCCTTTTGCCGTCTGGCATAAGCAGTTCTGATCCGATCGCACCGCTGAGATAAACTGCAGCGTGCGATCGGGGCAGAATAACCCCCTAAGTACTGGAGCCGACTGCTCATGTTTGTATTGTATGTGTGTCTTATATCTTTCCATCTTTGGGAAGTTGATAAATGAATATACTGGGACTTATTCAATTAGGTGTGGGGAACCGCAGCCAATTGAATATGCCTCAATGTGTACTGCTGCCAGGGCAGGTGCAAAAGCCTTAGCCTACTTGATGCCACGGCAACATGATTTACTACCACAGGTGTCACAAGGGGGGAGCGGGCTGCACACCCTTTTTCTTACTATTGGCCGCACCGGGTGTCACCAACCTCACTGGTGCCACTGTTTACTACCTAATGCTAATGCAAGTTTTCAATGGGTAACTGAGGATCTGCACAGCTTGAGGCGCGAAACTGCTCCGTCCACATCATTAGGTGCAAGAGATCTGTCGTCCCTTCACTGTACGCATGGCCGAAAATAGCGCGGAACTGTAGCTACACCCCCGCGGTTCTGCCATAACACTGCCACATCACAGCTCCGCGCAATCACCCCCTTCCCCCTGAAACGCCCTTTTTCGCACAAAAGGCAGATCCCCCATAGATGAGTCCGACTCAGCGTAAATTGGCTTCTGCGCCGGCGCTGTATGCTAACACTCGCTATTTGCGTCGGTGCAAAGCGATTTATTTGCTGATGTTGGTCTTATGACTGCCGGTATCCCCTATCACAGCCATACATACGTACGTACGTACGTACGTACGTACGTACGTACGTATGTACATACATACATACATACATATACATACGTGCAGTCCCTGTCTGTGGAAATATATTAACCTAAAAAACAATGGCCCTCATTCCGAGTTGTTCGCTCGCTAGCTGCTTTTAGCAGCATTGCACACGCTAAGCCGCCGCCCTCTGGGAGTGAATCTTAGCTTTGCAGAATTGCGAACGAAAGATTAGCAGAATTGCGAATAGAAAATTCTTAGCAGTTTTTGAATAGCTCGGGACTTACTCCTACACTGCGATCAGTTCAGTCAGTTTCGTTCCTGGTTTGACGTCACAAACACACCCAGCGTTCGCCCAGACACTCCCCCGTTTCTCCAGCCACTCCCGCGTTTTTCCCAGAAACGGCAGCGTTTTTCCGCACACACCCATAAAACGGCCAGTTTCCACCCAGAAACACCCACTTCCTGTCAATCACACTCCGATCACCAGAACGAAGAAATTTCTTCGTTAAGCCGTGAGTAAAATACCTAACTTTTTGGCAAATTTACTTGGCGCAGACGCACTGCGAACATTACGCATGCGCAGTTTGCGACAAATCGCTCTGTTGCGAAAAACACTAACGAACGAACAACTCGGAATGAGGGCCAATATACAGCAGACAACCACACAGATTGTATTTGTTCACGTGGTTGCCGCATCCCGGAGTGTTTTTATGTTACACTCACAGAATGCGCTGGCCGCTGATTTCCACTTTTCTAGTCCGTGTTTAGCGATCTGATGAATGCAGCGTTCACCTTTAGCGGTGCTTTCCATGGGGCTAATTCAGACTGGATCGCAGTCTGAATCTTTTTGTGGAGTGCGCACACGCAGCGGCCGTACTGCGCAAGCTCACACCGGAAGCCCATTGAAATGCTCTGGGTTGCGATCATCTCTGCCTGATTGACATGCGGGGCGGACAAGCCCTGTGCTGGGTGTCCCCCCGCATGTCAGAGTAAATGATCGTAGATGTGCTAAATTTAGCACATCTACGATCAACTCTGAATTACCCCCTTGACTGTTGGCCCTCATTCCGAGTTGTTCGGTCGCAAGGCGAATGTAGCAGAGTTACACACGCTAAGCCTACGCCTACTGGGAGTGAATCTTATCTTCTTAAAAGTGCGACCGATGTATTCGCAATATTGCGATCACCAACCTCGTAGCAGTTTTAGAGTAGCTTCAGACTTACTCTGCCTGTGCGATCAGTTCAGTGCTTGTCGGTCCTGGTTGACGTCATAAACACACCCAGCGTTCGCCCAGGCACTCCCACCGTTTCTCCGGCCACTCCTGCGTTTTTTCCGGAAACGGTAGCGTTTTCAGTCACACGCCCCTAAAACGCCGTCTTTCCGCCCAGTAACACCCATTTCCTGTCAATCACACTACGATCGCCTGAGCGATGAAAAAGCCGTGAGTAAAATAACTTTCTTCATAGCAAAATTACTTGGCGCAGTCGCAGTGCGAACATTGCGCATGCGCACTAAGCGGATTCTCACTGCGATGCGATGAAAAACACAGAGCGAACAACTCGGAATGAGGGCCGTTATTTTCTCGGCTTTAGGAGTGAACGTTTGATGAATGTAAAATAAACAACACTATGGGGGTCATTCCGAGTTGATCGCTAGCTGCCGTTGTTTGCAGCGCAGCGATCAGGCTAAAAATCTGCATTTCTGCGCATGCGTATGCTCCGCAATGCACACGCGCGACGTACGGGTACAAAGGCCTTTGTGGTTTTGCACAGGTTCTAGCGAAGCTTACATTCGCACTGGGGGCCGCAAGAAGATTGACAGGAAGGGGGCGTTTCTGGGTGTCAACTGACCGTTTTCAGGGAGTGTTTGGAAAAAGCAGGCGTGTCTGAAAATACGCAGGTGTGGCTGGGCGTTCGCTGGGCGGGTGTGTGATGTCATATCCGGACAGGAATAGGCTGAAGTGATCGCAAGCGCTGAGTAGGTTCAGAGCTACTCAGAAACTGCACAAACTTTTTGCAGAGCTCGGCTGCACAGGCTTTCACACTTCTGCTAAGCTAAAATACACTCCCCAGTGGGCGGCGGCATAGCGTTTGCACGGCTGCTAAAACTGCTAGGGAGCGATCAACTCGGAAATAACCCCCCATATACATTCCGGGCCTCATTCAGAAGTGGCCACAGATGCGTCTTATGGTGATCACCTGTCTATGACCGCTAGAGCGGCTGTTCCTGGTGTACATCTGTGCGTATAAATGTGCAAATACTGAGACGCCTGCTATGAGCGTCTATAGACGCTGTAATACCGCCTGATGTGCCTGTAGATGCCACCATCGATAGCACCATCGAAGCTTGCACCAGCCCTATGCAGGTGCGGATTCCATCTGAGTATGGCCTCCAACAGTATGGCCTCAGCGACACTCCCATATAACGCCAATAATACGGAACATTGCTCTGCGCCTATTTAGCCACCTCCCAGTCACCGCCAGTTGCCGACCAGCACTTTTTCAAGATATTCCTGATACTGTGCGTCATAGTCACAACTGCACCTCTGTGTAATACAGGCCTCGCAGGAGTTTTTAGGGATTTTTGCTCACATACAGCAGCAAACAATTGCTCATCTCCATGAACATTTGCATTGCCTGCAGCTTAGGCCCTCAGTGGGCATTTCTCGATGGTACTTGTAGTGCCCCAGATCACGTAAGCAGTGTGGAAAATACATTTAAATGTTGGCTGCTTCTTCCAACAACCACAATGGGGCACGTGTCCCGGGTGCCGGATTGAAAGGGGGGTGCCGGGACGCAGTAGTGGATTTACCGATAAGCAACGGAAGCAGATGCAACACTGTCTTCCCGTTACCTGGTGGTCATGTGACCGTCTTTTCCGGGTCAGACCTCTGATGCTTCAGCATTCCGGTAAGTATTTCTCCACTATCCCTAACCCTAATAACTAACCCTAACCCTTCCCCTAATGTCTAACCCTAACCTCCCCCTGTAGCCTAAGCTTAACCCGCCCGCCCGCAGCCTAACCCTAACCCTCTGGAGTAGAGAGTACAGAGAGCTGAACATCTTGGAGTAGAGAGTACAGAGAGCTGAACATCTTGGAGTAGAGAGTACAGAGAGCTGAACATCATGGAGTAGAGAGTACAGAGAGCTGAACATCATGGAGTAGAGAGTACATAGAGATGAACGTCTTGGAGTAGAGAGTACAGGGAGCTGAACGTCTTGGAGTAGAACATACAGGGAGCTGAACATCATGGAGTAGAGAGTACAGAGAGCTGAACATCTTGGAGTAGAGAGTACAGAGAGCTGAACATCTTGGAGTAGAGAGTACAGAGAGCTGAACATCTTGGAGAAGAGAGTACAGAGAGCTGAGCATCATGGAGTAGAGAGTGCAGGGAGCTGAACATCATGGAGCAGAGAGTACAGAGAGCTGAACATCATGGAGCAGAGAGTACAGAGAGCTGAACGTCTTGGAGTAGAGAGTACAGAGAGCTGAACATCTTGGAGTAGACAGTACAGAGAGCTGAACATCTTGGAGAAGAGAGTACAGAGAGCTGAACATCTTGGAGTAGAGAGTACAGAGAGCTGAACATCTTGGAGTAGAGAGTACAGAGAGCTGAACATCTTGGAGAAGAGAGTACAGAGAGCTGAGCATCATGGAGTAGAGAGTGCAGGGAGCTGAACATCATGGAGCAGAGAGTACAGAGAGCTGAACATCATGGAGCAGAGAGTACAGAGAGCTGAACGTCTTGGAGTAGAGAGTACAGAGAGCTGAACATCTTGGAGTAGACAGTACAGAGAGCTGAACATCTTGGAGAAGAGAGTACAGAGAGCTGAACATCATGGAGTAGAGAGTACAGAGAGCTGAACGTCTTGGAGTAGAGAGTATAGAGAGCTGAACATCTTGGAGTAAACAGTACAGAGAGCTGAACATCTTTGAGTAGAGAGTACAGGGAGCTGAACATCTTTGAGTAGAGAGTACAGAGAGCTGAACGTCTTGGAGTAGAGAGTACAGAGAGCTGAACGTCTTGGAGTAGAGAGTACAGAGAGCTGAACGTCTTTGAGTAGAGAGTACAGAGAGCTGAACATCATGGAGTAGAGAGTACAGAGAGCTGAGCATCATGGAGTAGAGAGTACACAGAGCTGAACATCTTTGAGTAGAGAGTACAGAGAGCTGAACATCATGGAGTAGAGAGTACAGAGATGAGATGTGTATGATAGAGAGTACAGAGCCTAGAATGGGATAATCCGCGTTAGCTGAGATGATGTGCTCCGTCGCTTACCTTCAGTATTCTCAGTGATATTCCCGGAGTTCTCTGGTATTTGGATGGTGCAGGTGATGCAGAAACAGAGGACGAGGAGAACCAGCATGATCCACGCAGCCTACGCAATGTGTAAGAGATTACAGAGGGCACCGAGCACTGGCCACAGAGTTACAGAACCATGAACTTCTCAGCAACTGCTCCCCAGGGTGCCTGCACCTGCAGAGTGGGTGTGAGAGAGAGGAGAGGGCTCCGACCAGCTCTCACCATCACAACCCAAACTCTGAGCAGAAGCAAACAACACATAATAAATACAAGGGGGACAGAAAAAGGAAGTTAACTGTTTCTGTGCTGGAGATACTCTGGTGCCTCGTGAACAATATTTGCATTTTGTGTATACTTCACAAGGGAGAAAAAAAGTGTCCTGGGAAGTGACACAAATATTTAAACCAGGGGGGAGATTTATCAAAGTCTGGAAAGAGATAAAGTAGAAAGAGATGAAGCGCCAACCAATCAGCTCCTACCTGTCATGTTACAGGCTGTGTTTCAATAATGACAGATCACTTTATATCTCCAAGCTTTGATAAATCTCCCCCTAAAATGTTATTACCACTGTATTATAATAGTTTATCTCTATAATTAGCAGAACTATAGACAACGATAAATGGAACATATTCATTAAGCAGATTTTCTGCTGTAGGAGAATTACTGTATAAATCACGTATCCCGTCAATGTATTCAGAGCGTGCCTGTAGATTTGATGGAGACAGCAGTAAGCATAGGCTTCTATGGGGACTGCAAAACTGCAAGACGCACCAAGCTCTGAGGGGGCAATTCAGACCTAATCGCTGCTGTGCGAATTTGCAAGGCAGCCTATAATCTATTGACTGTGCATGCGTACGGATCGTAATGCGCCCGCGCGAGGCCAAACTGCGAAAGATCCAGCAATTTTTTTTATTGCTAGGCGTACCCAAGTTGATTGACAGGAAGTGGACGTTTGTGGGTGGTAACTGGCCGTTTTCTGGGAGTGTCTGGAAAAATGCAGACGTTCCCAAGCGTTTTCAGGTAGGGGGTGTGACATCAGCGCCGGCCCCGATCAGCCTGATTGTATCGCACTGTAGCAGTAAATCCTGGGCTACGCACACACTGCACACACTGGATAACTCACGTGTGCACTAACGTGATAGCTGTCCCTGCTTCTTTATAGCTTTTTGCTTGCTGCAAGTGAGGGGTATTAGTCATTTATGTAGCCGGCAGCCCTGTGTATCCTCTCCTTGCCTGCATCCCCCCCCCCCCCCGTAAGACCAAACTGGGAGAAGAAGCAAAACTGTGCAACCATCGCCGTCCTTCTGAATATATCAGGTGTAATATGGCATTGCCTGCATAAGTGGGGTGGGATCCACTGCAGGTATACCGTTCTGGGTGTAGGGTGTGCGTTGCTGGCCCCCCTTGTCCCAGGGGCCCGTATATATCGCAAACCCTACACCCATTATACATACGCCCCTGCAGCACCGGATGACTCATGCGTGGCAATGCAGCGTGGCGGTGACGGGCACGTACTGTACATCGGAAGCCCTCGGCTGGGAACTGTGAATTTTGATGATCTTTTTTGCCATTGAAAGTGCAACGCTACCAGCTCTGCAGTCATGTTTTTTTTTAAGTCACTTTAAAATAAAACAGAAGCAAAATAGGAACCATATACAGCTGATATTAAAGAAACGAAACCGCCTTTTACAGTGGATGGGAGAATGAGCTCAGTGGTTTATAATAAGTCAGTAGAGCTACTGTAGCACATAATTCACTGCTGGCTCGGGAAAGCCACCCTCTCCTCCCAGGGCCACCCCAGGGTCTGAGCTGGAATGTCTCCCAGTAATGTCCCCGGTAGAGGCAGGTCAGGGGAAATGACCATGAAGAAGAGGACAGGTAGAGGCCTGTGGCCTGGAATTAGGCGAGAGGGGTATACAGAGGACACTTCAGCTTTACATCACGCGGTGTGTAGAAATAAAGAGGAAACACACAGGTTATCCTACATAATGAAGATTGTGTTAACATACAGTGACACATCATTAGAGATAAGTTTGGGACTGTGAGATATTATCCTACACACATTAGTCTTCTTGCCCCCATATCAATCCCTTTCAGCAGAACATGACTAATAACAAAGCGCAACAACTGTGGTGCACAAGGTGCTGACGTCTGCCACCTGTTCTGGTTTTGCCCCCTTATGGCTGCATTCTTGTCTGAGGTGGTCCATGGTATTCCTAGAAACTGGATTGTGCGGAAATCAGAGTAGGGGTACCCTTTCCTGAGGTCGATGGACACCTCCAAACACACAGCAGCCAGGAAAACAGCACACCAGTTCAGGGTTTTTCGTGCAATCTAGCCGTGGCTAGTTTTATTGTGCAGCACAAAACAAAACATAAAAATAAATCCTTGCCCATCTGGCACAAACTAAACATAATAGATTCCCTCTCTCAGGGTGGTAGGACTTAATGCCCCTACCACAAACACAGGCATATGCACAGTACTTACAGTCAGTAAATCACAGTGTCTCACAACAAGCTTGCTGTCTGTTTTCCCAAGTAGTGAGACCCTAAGCCAAGCCCTGACAGAGCTTATATCAGCATCCTACAGCTACAGGCACTAATTAGCCTGCTCTCAGGCTGAAGGCCTAAAGACCTGAAATGGGCCTTGTGGATGGAGCCCTCCCTTCTCTCTCACATCCACACCCCAGGAACCCTTATCCGGCTTTTAATAAAAACCCAAAAGCTCTCAGTAGAGCAACCACAAATATCTTCTTGGTGTTTTAAAATACATAGGCCAGAAACCTGGGACAAACATATCTCCCGTTTACCACTTTACCAGTGCTTCTATCACAGTACCCATCTGCTAGATCCTGGGACATGTATATTCGGTCTCTACATTAAGAATGTATTGAATCAATGCCATCAGCTGTATGTTAGCAATCTTCTGGATTTGGCCAGTGTATCTATAGCTAGGCACTGGATGGCTTCCTGGATACCTGCAGCACCGACGTAGAGATAAGTATTTTGAAAGGGTGCAGGGTGTGCCTTGTGGGCCCTATGGACCCTGGGGCCCATGTGCTCTGCACAACCCTGAATCCATTACAGATACACCCATGTGTCTTCCTAAGCTCCTATATTGCCGAAGTGGATTGGCCTGGTTAATACTGCAATTGCTCATGAACGGTTTGGTCCTGATCCGTCGGAGGCAGACGCGTTTACATATTATGGAAATTCCACAGCCGATTTTCTTGTGACGTCATCTCCGGCCCCAATCAGCCTGTTTGTATCGCACTGTAGGAGTAAGTCCTGGGCTACGTACAGACTGAACACACTGGAAAAATGTGAGTGAGTTGCGAACGGATTTGCTGATGTCTGCTGACTGGCTACGTTTTCGCACAGCGTACGCAGGCATTCGTACGTTTGCACGGGGCGGGTTTTCACTCTTTATTGGCGGCGACTATCTGATCGCAGACCTATGCAAATTTGCAGAGGAGCGATCAGGCCTAAATTAAGCCCTAAGTTGGGTCAAATGGCTGTTATATGTATTTTTTTTAAATGTGAAAAAATAATAGAAAGCTACGTATTTCAGCAAAATAAGTGCTCATTAAATTTGGGGTACATAAAAATGGGTACGAGTATATATTTGGGTCATTTTAGTGGGGTGGGGGGGGGAGTGAAAATTTACTGATTACTCCCACTTGCAAGTCAAACAAAAATTTGCAAGTCAAAAACACACCTGACCTATACATTGTACCCCAATTTCCATCACTTTGCAGTTTTTTACCCCCAAAATAACATGTCATTATTGGGCAATTAAAAATAATTAAAATCGTCTAAGTGCCCAATTAGTCATTGTGGGGGGTGTACCAGGGGTTCTTAACCAAATCCCGACATTTTTACCTTTAAAGTAGGGATTTTTCACTATTTATCATCACCTGGTAAGAGTTGGTGAAGAGAAATTTGCGGTAAACCCTATGGAGACTTGTCACAATAACTTTTTGCAGCTAATTGGATACCGAATGATCTCAGATGCGATAAAATAACGTGAAACCACAGTATCGTGGCTAATTGGATACCCCCCTTTATTTTAACTGCTTGTATCTATGTGTGTGTATTGAAAACTCTTCAATAAAAATACACAATTTCAAATAAATAAAATAACAGAGAGCAATAGCTTACACACAGCTACACAGCAAATTTACTTCAAAGGCAGTACCTTACCCATAAAAAGTAATGGTTGCAGTGACTTCAATAACAATGGTTTGTTCAAAGAAAATAATGCCTCCTTTCACTTAAAAGGCCACAGCTTCCCCATAGAATTGAATGGTTCCTATCAATTTCATGATATTAGTTCCTCCATAGAAGCCATTTCCTATAGAAAAATATGACCCCCTTGATTTCAATGAAAGTGTTTTCAAAATAGAACTTAAGACCTCCATTGACTCCAATGGCATAAATATCCCAAAAGAAAGCAATGGTTCCACTGTTTTAGTGGCAGTCATTTTTCCATAGAAAGTAATGGAACCATTGATTTCAATGGTAGCATTTTTAAACCGAGGTAACACTAGTGGATGCTCACAAACCACAAAGGGAACCTCTGTTATAAAAAGGTGAATATGGATGAAATGCTTTTATGAGACGGAAAGTATGCATATGTCCCAGTACGGTCTTCTTAAATATCCCCTCGATCTAACTGCAAGAGCTCGTTAATGCAAAAAATCTGTTACAGGGAAATACACAGGAAATTTAATTTGCAAGAATGAAAACCACAATACCATGACAGCTACCAAGAATACCAAGTGTCTTTACCGCCCAAAATATCTAAAGGCCAAGTTAGATCAAAACAGGCCCTGACCCTGGTCTCCCCAAATCTTCCCAAACCCCACCCCACCTCACTCACCCAGAAACAAGCAACCCCTTTTTTTTTTTTCCTGAAATGCCACCATTTTGTGGTTGGTAAATTTGGACACTGGCCAATGCTGCTTGCACGGACGGATTAAGGGCTTCACAGGCCTGGGACTGAAAATGTTCAAGGATCATATTATGAAAAGTGTAGAAGCTGCGACCAGTGCTATGTGGGTGTGGCCAATTTCATGTGGGTGTGGCCAGCGATGTGTGTGTGTGGCCAGTGCAATGTGGGCATGTATACCCCCTCAGCACCAATATCTGCCTAAGGGGAAAATGTATCAAACCTTCGAGCAACCAACAAACCTTCTAACTGTCATGTTATAGACATGTTGAGCTGGATCACTTCTGGTGAGTTTGGGGCCTATAGCCATTGTTAGACTGGGGCGTGAAGGGCCCACCGGGGGAATGCACTGGTAGGGGCCCCATGCTTAGGGGTGTAGCCAAAAGCAGAATTTAAGTCCACTGTTTCTGACCTGATTTCAAGATCAGCAAGGTGGGTCCTCAGACAGTGGAGCCCGCAGGGAAATTTTCCTGACTCTTCCCCCCCGCTACCCCTGTGGGCCAATCCGACCCTGCCTATAGCATAGCTATCTCGGTCACACATGCTCCGACACTGGCATTTCTTATCGATGCTATTTGGGCAATAAGAAATTAATTTCCACCCAGATGTATTAAATATCACGTCCGGGGACAGGCGCCCTGATATAAGCCTGACACTGCGATGTGTAAATTACAGTGATGACATCAGAGATCGCTTTACGTCATGCTGCGTACCTACTGCGCCTGTTACTGACATATTAGCCCGTAGGCTGTAATGGCTAATGCCATCGCTATTGCCATCGGAAACAGGGAAAGCGCAGCAGAAGGCTTTGCTATCTGCTGGTAACTCTGCCTAACTCTGCCCGTGGCTCAATATATTGATCGGCGCCTCTGAATTTTTATTTTTAATTTTTATTTTTTCCGGGGCGGACGGGGGTTCAAGCTGCCAACTTTGCCGCCCCCTCATTCCGGTGCCTATGGTTTACAGGCCTTATACCTGATACATAAGTGGGAGTAAGTAAAACTTTTATTTATTTCCCACCAGCAAAGGTGATTAACTCGTGTGCCGGGTGCCTGGGACCAACAATGGTCAGACCATACCCCACTGAGATCTGGGCATGCACTTGGCATACGGCTTCTTGGCTGTGTGTAACAGTCGCAGGGTTAACGGAGTGTGGAGGGTCTTCCCCTCGACTTTGCCAGAAGCGGCTGCATCCTGTTTGTAGCTCTCAGTGAGGGAAAAACATCTCATTGATATCTGTTGTGGAGATTCTGATGTAGTCATGAGAAGCTGAATGACGACCTGACATGGAAGAAGGGCTTATTCGCACTACGCCCGCCGCGCAATGTACAGCGCAAGCCTCCAGAATCCCGGATGCCAACTGCATTTCTCTCATTGAGAGACAATACTTATACCTGTCACTATTTTACGAGGATAATATTTGTCACAGCAGCCTGTGACCTTTTATCAATATTACTAGTATCTGTTTTTATTTATATAGCGGAGCGTCGGCATATTCCAACCTTATGATCATAAAAGGAACGCATCCTCGGTCTTATTGCTGTAGACTAAAGATTCTTAGGGGCCAATTTATCACCATCCGCATCTGATGACGGGGATGACAGGCGATAAAATCGGCCAAACTCGCACTGCGATAATAGAATACATCGCACGGATGTATCAATAATCGCATGCAGGGACAGAGCTTGTGAGAAAGCTCTGTCCCTGCAATGCCTCTCTGCAGCATCATTGGGGTATTTTTACGCTGCCGGGTCTTCCCCCCCGTCGCAACTACACCCGCACCGCAAAAAAGCCCGCCCTGGATTTATACTTATAGGTCCCAGGAGCCGGTGTCCGCTGCTCCAGTAGGCTGCTGGGAGCCAGGTTCTGCTTCTGTGCTGTGACTCCCGGTGCTCTAAAGTGCGCTGCCGCTTCGCTTCCGGGTCCCTGCACAGCTTTTTCTGCGGGCCACATCGCATTTCCTATTATAAGTATGGGAACTGTGATATGGGTTATTAAAAAATTACAATTAAAGGGTTTGGAGCAGTTTTTCACGAAAACTGCTCCAAAATCCCTTTAAATACGTTTAAGTGATACCAAAATAATGTGAAAAGGGTGAAACAATGTAAACATAATATTAATAAATAAATAGACATCTTAGTATTATTTCTGAATAATTCATAGTGCTTGATATAGCGAGCCCTCAATTTGGATATATTTCTGTATAGTCCTTTATCACGAGACCTTAGAATAGAAAATTGCATGGCCCTAAGTGGGCACTGTAGGAATTGGCAATAATCTGAGAAGCCATGGAGGGTCTCGGCAATTTACCATGCATTTGCAAATATATGCAACAAATATCTCTTACTTTCTATTATCATAAAGTTCTCAAGTATTGTTGCAAGTACTATTTAGTGCGCAGGGGGGATACTAGTGGGGAGTAAGCACCCCCCTTTCTGATTAGTGCTTGATTAGAATGTAAGCTCTCACGAGCAGGGCCCTCTTCCCTCATGTGCTTATCCTTTCATACTTTAATAATCTTCAACTGCACCAACCCCATCAGTCTTCTGGCACCTGATACTTATTCCAGTGTCATCTGCTGATGTAACTATGTTTATTTACCCTGTACTTGTCCTATATTGTCATCAACTGTAAGTTGCTGTTTTACTGTTTGATTATTCATGTACTCTGTAATTGGGCGCTGCGGAACCCTTGTGGCGCCATATAAATAAAAGATAATAATAAAATAATAATAATAGACCAGAAACCTGCACCAGACTACATGGATGACTACAGTATGACGTTCAACCCAATAGAGTGATACCTCCAGTGCTGACTGTAGTGTATATATGTCACTTTAAGTAAATACCTTAATTAGTGCCCTGCATGACCAGAACTTTATCTAATGTCTGTACTTGCTTTACGTGAGCTGTGCACACAAGGAGTGGAGGATTGTCCACTACAGTAGTTTAGGGGTGAAAGGAATTTTATTGTAAATGATACAGAAACTAAAACAGACTAATTTAATACAACAATATAAAATACGTTTCACTAGGCTGTTGTCAGATAATAAGTACAAACATTTAAAAATGTGAATCAAATCAAATAAAATAATGAAAACAGAATGAGTCTCGCTAATCTGGACTCTTGCTGAACGGGCCGCCTGGAAGCGGTTGCGCTGTGAAACTTGCTGCAAGATTCCAGATAAGTGAGACTCATTCTTAAGGTTTATATATACTAGAGTCAGTGGCGGATATTTTATTGTATTGTATATTCACCTTCAGAAGCGATTTGGGAAGCTTCATTTGATCCCCTTGGCTGCGGTCTGTAGATGCTGTAGCACTAATCAGGGGCAGAACATCCGGAGGCAATGGAAGCATTTGCCTGCAGGTGCCAGCTGTCGGGGGGCACATATAAATCCATTCATAACTGCTGCCTGCAGCTGAATGATCACTTCAGCGGTGCAGGCAGCGGTTATAGCTGGAGTTATCTGGGGGTCGGGGTCTGGGCAGCTGCTGTCACTTGACGACGGATGCCTGGTACAATATTTTTTTGGTTGCGAGATGGCGTGCCTGACGTCACGTTTGCTGCACAGCTAATTGAGGAGCCAGCCACACCGCTGACAGAGGAGCAGCTGCCCATAACACAAGGTGAGTGTGGGCTGCAAAGGGCTGGATATGGGGGCTGGGAAGACAGAAGGGTGCTGGCTAGGGAGACAGAAAGGTGCTGGCTGGAGAGACAGAAGGGTGCTGGCTGGAGAGACAAGGGTGCTGGCTGGAGAGACAGAAGGGTGCTGGCTGGGGAGACAGAAGGGTCTGGCTGGAGAGACGAGGGTGCTGGCTGGGGAGACAGAAGGGGCTGGCTGGAGAGACAGAAGGGTGCTGGCTGGAGAGACAAAAGGGGCTGGCTGGGGTGACAGAAGGGCTGGCTGGAGAGACAGAAGGGTGCTGGCTGGAGAGACAAGGGTGCTGTCTGGAGAGACAGAAGGGTGCTGGCTGGAGAGACAAGGGTGCTGGCTGGAGAGACAGAAGGGTGCTGGCTGAGGGGACAGAAAGGGCTGGAGAGACAAAAGTGGGCTGGCTGAAGATACAGAAGGGTGCTAGCTGGAGAGACAGAAGGGGCTGGCTGGAGAGACAGAAGGGTGCTGGCTGGAGAGACAGAAGGGTGCTGGCTGGGGAGATAGAAGGGGCCTGGAGAGATAAAAGTGGGCTGGCTGGAGAGACAGAAGGGGCTGGCTGGAGAGACAGGGGCTGCCTGAAGATACAGAAGGGTGCTGGCTGGAGAGACAGAAGGGGCTGGCTGGGAGACAGAAGGGTGCTGGCTGGAGATACAGGGTCTGGCTGGGGAGACAGAAGTGGGCTGGAGAGACAGAAGGGGACTGGCTGGAGAGACAAGGGTGCTGGCTGGAGAGATAAGGGTGCTGGCTGGAGCTACAGGAGCTGGCTGGAGAGACAGAAGGGTGCTGGCTGGGGACACAGATTGGGGCTGAAGAAACAGAAGGGTGCTGGCTGGAGATACAAGGGCTGGCTGGAGAGACAGAAGGGGACTGCCTGGAGAGACAGAAGGGGACTGGCTGGAGATACAGGAGCTGGCTGGAGAGACAGAAGGGGACTGGCTGGAGATACAGGAGCTGGCTGGAGAGACAGAAGGTTGCTGGCTGGAGATACAAGGGCTGGCTGGAGAAAAAGAAGAGGACTAGCTGGAGAACAGGAGCTGGCCAGAGAGACAGAAGGGGACTGGCTGGAGAGACAGAAGGGGACTGGCTGGAGATACAGGAGCTGGCTGGAGAGACAGAAGGGTGCTGGCTGGAGATAGAAGGGCTGGCTGGAGAGAAAGAAAAGGACTAGCTGGAGATACAGGAGCTGGCTGGAGAGACAGACGGGGACTGGCTGGAGATACAGGAGCTGGCTGGAGAGACAGAAGAGGACTGGCTGGAGAGACAGAAGGTGACTGGCTGGAGATACAGGAGCTGGCTGGAGAGACGAAGGGGACTGGCTGGAGAGACAGAAGGGGACTGGCTGGAGATACAGGAGCTGGCTGGAGAGACAGAAGGGGACTAGCTGGAGATACAGGAGCTGGCTGGAGAGACAGAAGGGGACTGGCTGGAGATACAGGAGCTGGCTGGAGAGACAGAAGGGGACTGGCTGGAGATACAGGAGCTGGCTGGAGAGACAGAAGGGGACTGGCTGGAGATACAGGAGCTGGCTGGAGAGACAGAAGGGGACTGGCTGGAGATACAGGAGCTGGCTAGAGAGACAGAAGGGTGCTGGCTGGAGATAGAAGGGCTGGCTGGAGAGAAAGAAGAGGACTAGCTGGAGATACAGGAGCTGGCTGGAGAGACAGAAGGGGACTGGCTGGAGATACAGGAGCTGGCTGGAGGGACAGAAGTGTGCTGGCTGGAGATACAGGAGCTGGCTGGGGAGACAGTAGGGGACTGGCTGGAGAGACAGAAGGGGACTGGCTGGAGATACAGGAGCTGGCTGGAGAGACAGAAGGGGACTGGCTGGAAATATAGGAGCTGGCTGGAGAGACAGAAGGGTGCTGGCTGGAGATACAAGGGCTGGCTGGAGAGACAGAAGGGGACTGGCTGGAGAACAGGAGCTGGCTAGAGAGACAGAAAGGAACTGGCTGGAGATACAGGAGCAGGCTGGGGAGACAGAAGGGGACTGGCTGGATATACAGAAGCTGGCTGGAGAGACAGAAGGGGACTGGCTGGAGATACAGGAGCTGGCTGGAGAGACAGAAGGGGACTGGCTGGAGATACAGGAGCTGGCTGGAGAGACAGAAGGGGACTGGCTGGAGATACAGGAGCTGGCTGGAGAGACAGAAGGGGACTGGCTGGAGATACAGGAGCTGGCTGGAGAGACAGAAGGGGACTGGCTGGAGATACAGGAGCTGGCTGGAGAGACAGAAGGGGACTGGCTGGAGATACAGGAGCTGGCTGGAGAGACAGAAGGGGACTGGCTGGAGATACAGGAGCTGGCTGGAGAGACAGAAGGGGACTGGCTGGAGATACAGGAGCTGGCTGGAGAGACAGAAGGGGACTGGCTGGAGATACAGGAGCTGGCTGGAGAGACAGAAGGGGACTGGCTGGAGATACAGGAGCTGGCTGGAGAGACAGAAGTGTGCTTGCTGGAGATACAGGAGCTGGCTGGGGAGACAGAAGGGTACTGAAGTGACAGAGGGGGCTGACTGGAGATGCTTAAATCAAAATAACTAAGATACTAAAAAATTCACCTGTGTTGAAATATGGGCCCTCATTCCGAGTTGTTCGCTCGGTAAATTTCATCGCATTGCAGCGATTTTCCGCTTAGTGCGCATATGCAATGTCCGCACTGCGACTGCGCCAAGTAAATTTGCTATGCAGTTAGGTTTTTTACTCACGGCATTTTCATCGCTCCGGCGATCGTAATGTGATTGACAGGAAATGGGTGTTACTGGGCGGAAACACGGCGTTTTAGGGACGTGTGGAAAAAACCGCTACCGTTTCCGGAAAAAACGCAGGAGTGGCTGGAGAAACGGAGGAGTGTCTGGGCGAACGCTGGGTGTGTTTGTGACGTCAAACCAGGAACGACAAGCAGTGAACTGATCGCACAGGCAGAGTAAGTATGAAGCTACTCTGAAACTGCTAAGAGGTGTGTAATCGCAATATTGCGAATACATCGGTCGCAAATTTAAGAAGCTAAGATTCACTCCCAGTAGGCGGCGGCTTAGCGTGTGTAACTCTGCTAAAATCGCCTTGCGAGCGAACAACTCGGAATGACCTCCATGGTTCATGTATGGCTATTCTTACAACCTGGACTGTTAGTGTGGCTTGAGGACCGTGGCTGTGCACCTGTTATAGAATTATACCTGGCTGCTGTTATAGAGACACCTGCATGCACAGGTTTTATTCACAGTTGGATGTATCGCACTTTGCAGCTAGTTCAGACGCACCTGCACTTTCTTCTGCACGTGTGTCTACTTGCATTGTTTGTCTTGTAACATACACAACTTGGACTTGTGATTGCATATGACTGGTGAGCCGGGATGGGGGTTGGAGTGGGCGTGTAGACAGGGTAAGGGGCTGTGCAGACACGGCCAACATACAGTAAGCAGGGATATCACAAACTTTGTGGTTTGGGGGGGCAAGATATAATTTCATTTTGCCGCTCCTAAATCGCTGAATGTCGCCCCCTCAGAGGCAGCTGGACTTACCCACCACGCCACCTACCCGATGACAAAGTTACACAATAATAGAATAGGTGATTGAGATCTGCGCTTGTAGATATAGAGGCAGCCTATGTGGTACAATGAGCCTTCATCAAGACCCCAATTTGAGACAAAAAACAGAGAAATGCCCACACCTGGCGCCACCATACATCAATAGCAAATGAAATAGCTTACATTTGATCTAAACCGATTGGAATAGATAACCTCTTTTGTAGTTTATTACAGAGGTCCACTTTTCTCACAGAGGTAATATATCTGTAGAACTAAAATAAAACAAACATAGTGCAGCCAATTTCTTAAGGTGAAATAGAAGCAATGTTTTATTGGTTCAACTCACATATTTTATGAGTCACTCATGCATGTCATCCACCAATAAGCGTGGATCCTTAATCCCCACAGATGTCCTGATGAACTGGGGACTCAAAGGAAAAAATATAGTGCAATACTATTTCACCAAACAGGACGGTTTATTCAGACAAAAACACACTTACATAAAACATTGGGGGAAATTTACTAAGATTCGTATTTTCCAGATTCATGTCAAAGTTCAATCACGAATGACATCGACAGTGTAAAATTGCAACTTTTTGAATTGATTACGACTAATTTACTAAGCTGTCGTATTCGTGTTTTTCTTTTCTTCCGATGTCAATGTCATTCGTGGTTTTCTGCTGTATAATGCGGCCGCGTTTTTGGTTTTTTTTACGACTGCGTCACATGTCTGTTACGGCAGTGATTTAGAAATTGCTGCCGCGTTTTTAGTCCTAAGTTTCGTTTTTGTTGCGCGTCCGTGATTGGTTGTATTCGTGAAGGAGGAGTGTCTGTGCATATTACTATAAAACCGCCCCAAACACACCGCACCTCGTGGGTTTAGCTAGTGGAGAGGAGAGAGGAAGGTGTATTTGGAGTTGGTGAGTTTGGTGGAGTTTTTGGTGGATTTGGAGAGGAGTTTGGTGATTGTTGAGTGCTGTACTGTGTGTGTAAGTAGTCTTGTCATATTTGTAGTATTGTTTTTTCTCAGTTTGTCAACTTTTTTGTCCTTGTTATTTTTTTAAAGTCTTTTGTCATTGTTTGTGAGTGAGTGAGCGTGTGTGTTGGCTGTGTGGTGTGTAGTAGTAGTAGTAGTGGAGGAGTGTGTTTTGTGTTTTGATTTTTCAGTGTTTTTTGTCGTTTGTCATCATGTCAGACTCAGAGGTCAGTGTGGTGGCGGAGGTTAGTGAGGTGGAGGCTGGTAGTGAGGTGGAGGCTGTTAGTGAGGTGGAGGCTGTTAGTGAGGTGGAGGGGGGTAGTGAGAGGGAGGAGGTTAGTGAGGAGGAGGAGGAGGGGGTGCCTGTTGCTGTATTCTCCAGTGATAGTGATGGTGTTGTGGCTCCGCAGCCATGCACCACTACCAAGACTGGCAGGAATATTAAGTTCAGCTATGCTGAAAACATGGCGTTGGTGCGTGAGCTGATGAAGCACCATCGCCAATTGTTTGGTCAGGATGCTGGCAAGGTGTCCTCCCGCAGGAAGTCTGTCCTGTGGGGGCAAGTAATAGTTGCCGTCAATAGTGAGGGTGTGGTGACGCGGACTGAGGACACGTGAGGTTCTATGACATAAAGCGGCGTGTCAAGGCCAAGATGGCCAAAGAGGCAAAATCTGCCCGAAAAACCGGAGGTGGCCCCCCTTTCCGGGCAACCTATCGGGACTGGGAGGAGCCTGTGCGGGCATTGATTCCTGCAGAAGTGGTGTCTGCTACTCATGTCCGGGATTCGGACCGACCCACGCAGGATGGTGAGTTTGATTTGTTATATTTTTATTTAAATGTCCTCTAAATGTTTTTGTAATCATTTTTTAAGGGTAAAGGATGCAAAAATTGTTGGTCAGATATTGCAGGCCTATGCACCCTTAAGGTGTGTTTGTGTTTAGAAATTGCATTTTCCATCTTGCCTTGGCTGTTTTTTTTTCTAAATTTTGCGCTAAAACAGGTGCAATGCCTGCTGGTATGTGTATTTGCCATAATAATTTTGCGATATTGCTTGGACATCGGTGTTGTATCTAATTGTATTTTTTATTTTTTGATTTATTTTCTTCCTAAAAAAGGTTCTATTAATTCAACATTACATTTTGGTAACATTTGCAAGTAGTCAATCTATGCAATATCTGACGCATAATTCTCAAATGTTACAGATTTATTTTGTGCAACACCATGTACATTTTGATATACACCACAAATTAAGGAAGCACGAAGATCTTAATCAGAAATTAGTTTATTTTCGAATACCTAATAGATGGTTACAGTACACTAAGGCTTTGCAGTTGTAATTTTTACACAAAGCATGGTAATAATGTTTGCTCCACTTTCTCAACAGTCCGACAGACCAGCCGGCCAGACAGGCCTCACACAACTCAGGATGATGCTGGGATTGCAGGTAAGACTTCACTGTAGTCACATATTCTGCAAACACATAGAAGTACAAAATATTAATGTTTATATATTCTCATAGGTTCTGCTTCTGTAAGCCGACCTCCTGTAAGGTGCCCATCACAGGGCTCGGGCCACTTACCCAGGAGGCCAAGTAAGACACGGCGTCTTGGCACGGAATCTGCGGCTCCATCTTCCCCACCCAGGCGGCGCATTTCTGCAGTGTCACCCCAGCCACCACTGGCACTATTGGCGAGTCCACAGAGTGATGAGCCCCGATCACCTCAGTTATCTGGTGAGTCAAAACAGAAACTAAACACATAGCAAATAATCTACACAGTACAGTTACTATGTTGTGAGTTTGATTTGAGATTACATGTTTGCCATAACAAGCAATGTGATGTTACGTCTTCAATTGCTAAAGGTTAAAATGCATAATTTTTCAAGGTCTTAGTGGTTGATATCGCCAACATCATTTAAAAAAAAACAACATACATTTGTTAAAATTTAGGACACACACGTGCACATTAAAATAAATATAAAAACAAATAAAAACTTAAAAAAAAAAACACCCTCCACAACATTATAGTGTTCACACATCTCCCCTGTCCGGTATGTAGACTGCTTACTTGCTCCGCTCCTCTGGACTATCCAGGTAAGCAGTCTATATCGTGGCCAGGGGAGGTGACATAACACTGTAATGCTGTGGAGGGGAGGTAGTTAGGTGAGGATTACTCAAGTCTGTCTATGTGCACGCCTGTGATGGTATATATGTTTTTGGCGAAAAAACACATTATAAGTTTAGAAAAACAACTCTAAAAACTATACAAATGGAGTATTATGAATGTAGTAATGTGTAGAACTAGCAAATAAATTATTTGAAAAATAAACATTGCATGTTGGCCACCCCATACAGAGCCCAGCTTGATGGCCGACGTGGACCAGCAGGGACAAGACCAACAGGCAACCATCACACTGCAACTTACACCTGTTGACCCGAGCCAGCCAATACAGCTGCAGGATATCCCCCAAGCCTCCATGAGTCCACAACTGGCACAAGCTCCACCCCAAACACAAATACCAGATGACTTTTGGGCCAGTTGGACAAGCCAACAGGCCCAAAGCAATGCCAGCCTGACCGCACATACCCAACACCTTGCCAGTCTGCCCCATCATCTACCGCGCATTAGTCGCAACTCGGGCAGACTGATTGTACAAGTAGGCCGAATCGCAACATCGATGGAGCAAATAAGGGCTGACAACAACCAAATGCTGGCTCATTTAACGCGCATCATTGATGAGCAACAGCGCCATCAGCAGGCACTCGTTCAACTCATTCAGCACAACCAGGTGGTGAATGAGTCGTTATCCCGGATTGTAGCCAGCCACACTGCAACCAACACTCAACTGATTGCAAGCCTTAATAATTTGAGCAACAACATAACATTGATGGCAGCTCAACAAGTGACCTCCAGCTCTGGGACCACGACCCCTATCCAAACGCCAGTAACCTCCCCTGTTCGGCGTTCCTCCAGAGCACGTGCCAGTGAGCCAGCACAAAGCACAGCACCCAGCACACACAAGCGAAAAAAATAACAATTTTGACAAATGTAATTTTCACAATAAAAATTTGGATTTGACAAACACACAACTTCCTGTGTCCGTCTCAAACATTGTAGAAGCTGCTATGTATGTATTAATGTTTTTCATGGGTAATGACTGAAAATGTATTTATAACATAAACTAAGTACAATGTACACACCACTATAAACAACAAACAGTAAGTAACAAAACACACAATAGAAAGTATTGCAAAGTGTTTAGTCAAGGATAATTACATCCTACAAAAACTTACCTGAAAAATACCGCAGGATCACTTCTTGCCGTACCTGCCTCCCTACATATGTACTCACACTGTCACCAGATGGTTCTAACTCCTCTGCTTGCTGACTGCTTTCTCCTTCATCATGTGCCAGATGTTGACTTAAACACAGATTATGGAGAAAACAGCAGCAGAACACAATTCTAGTCACCTTTGAGGGACTATACAACAAAAGGCCTGCAGATTTATCCAGACACCGAAACCGTGACTTCAGCACACCAAAACATCTTTCTATCACATTCCGCGTAGCCTTATGTGCATGATTGTAACTGTGTTCAGCAGGAGAATCAGGTAGGGACAATGGAGTAAGGAGCCAAGAGTAGCAGCCGTAACCCCCATCACCTGAAAAACAGATATAGTCAACATTAGTACATGTGTTAGATTATTCTTTCCCCTACTCAAAACTACAGTTTGTGGTTAAAAGACATACACACAAAACATTTTAAACATACCCAACAGCCAGCCATCAGGCATTTGTCCGGCCTCAAATTTATCGAAGAGCGATGACTGACTGAGGATGAAGGAGTCATGGCAGCCACCAGGGTAACCTGCAACAACACTCATAATTTTAAAGTTTGCATCACAGACCACCTGGACATTAGTTGATTGTGCCAGATGTCTATTTGTATATATGTATTGCCGGCCCCTAGGTGATCTCAGCTGAACGTGTGTGCAATCTATGGCCCCCAGCACATTGGGCATGCCAGCAAGCTCATAGAAAGCTACCCTGACAGCACGCCACTCCGACTCCTCGGTAGGGAAGCAGATTGAGGCATTAATGTGTGGATCCAACACATCCAAAACCTGAGTGGACATTAAAGAAGCTAAGGTGAGTGTCATGTTAGGTATTCTATACAATACTGTGTTGTTTGTACTTACAGAAGCAACACTTAGACATAACCGCATATGTATTTTTAGACTCACCTGATTCAAATATCTGGAAAAGGTGGGCTGTGAGATACCAATGACGTCGCCTGCCACAGCCTGGAAGCTCCCAGTAGCCATAAAGTGTAACACAGCCAGGAGTTTGTGTAGGCCTGAGACAGAGCGAGAGCGTGCTGTCTCAGGGTCTAGGCCCAGTTTGACAAGGTCATACAGGTGGAAAATGTTGGTTCTATTTAAGCGGAACATCTGTATGACCCTATCATCGGACAATGCGTTTAAGTTTAAACGCCCTCTAAAAAAACGAGGCTGGCGCAGCCTCCGCGGCACCTGGACAACCTGTTGACCATGTTCACTTACCTGGGCCTGATTCCTGGAAGCCTCATGGAGCAGTCTAAGGTATCCCACAGCAAACATAAATTCATTGGCACACACCACAGCCGCCATTTCAGAGTGAGAGAAGTTCAGAATGTGCCTGGGACACTTTTATAGGGCCAAACATTCAGGTGTGAGTAATGGATAATTGAGTACACATGTAAACACGCTTTTTAAATGCTGGCGCGTTTTTTTTTAGGAATTTTTTACGATTTGTAATTTTTCGCGGCCGCAAATGCATTTTCACGGCAGCAATTACAATTACGAATGGTTAGTAAATGACCGAGATTCATATCTAAACAGGCGTAATTTGACCGATGGTGTATTCATTCGTGATTTTTAACTTGAACTTCCAAAATATTACGAATGACCACATCACTGCCGTGATTTGAGTTTAGTAAATTACCGAGATGACACTTTGATGAAAAAACGGCATCTCGGTCAAAATCGGGAGCTTAGTAAATTTACCCCATAGAATTAAAAGCATATCACCCAATTAGGGTCCTGGAACGCCTCCTCACTAACAGAGCCAGCTGTATTGGGTCACCTGTATGGGGTCCAGATGGTTAGAGCCAAGGCTCTGTTAGTGAGGAGGCGTTCCAGGACCCTAATTGGGTGATATGCTTTTAATTTTATGTTTTATGTAAGTGTGTTTTTGTCTGAATAAACCGTCCTGTTTGGTGAAATAGTATTGCACTATATTTTTTCCTTTGAGTCCCCAGTTCATCAGGACATCTGTGGGGATTAAGGATCCACGCTTATTGGTGGATGACATGCATGAGTGACTCATAAAATATGTGAGTTGAACCAATAAAACATTGCTTCTATTTCACCTTAAGAAATTGGCTGCACTATGGCCCTCATTCCGAGTTGTTCGCTCGGTATTTTTCATCGCATCGCAGTGAGAATTCTCTTAGTGCGCATGCGTAATGTTCGCACTGCGCATGCGTCAAGTAACTTTACTAAGAAGAAAGTAATTTTACTCACGGCTTTTTCGTCGCTCCGGAGAACGCATTGTGATTGACAGGAAATGGGTGTTACTGGGCGGATGTACGGCGTTTTAGGGGCGTGTGGCAGGAAACGCTACCGTTTCCGGAAAAAACGCAGGCGTGTCTGGAGAAACGGTGGGAGTGCTTGGG
Organism: Pseudophryne corroboree; assembly: GCF_028390025.1. NCBI lineage: Eukaryota > Metazoa > Chordata > Amphibia > Anura > Myobatrachidae > Pseudophryne > Pseudophryne corroboree. Next base: position 508,044,063 of record NC_086450.1, on the reverse strand, counting down.
CGAACGCTGGGTGTGTTTATGACGTCAGCCGGGACCGAAAAGCACTGAATTGATCGCACAGGCAGAGTAAGTCTGGAGTTACTCAGAAACTGCTAACTCGGTTTTGATCGCAATATTGCGAATACATCGGTCGCACATTTAAGATGTTTAGATTCACTCCCAGTAGGCGGCGGCTTAGCGTGTGTAACTCTGCTATAATCGCCTTGCGAGCGAACAACTCGGAATGAGGGCCAATGTTTGTTTTATTTTAGTTCTACAGATATATTACCTCTGTGAGAAAAGTGGACCTCTGTAATAAACTACAAAAGAGGTTATCTATTCCAATCGGTTTAGATCAAATGTAAGCTATTTCATTTGCTATTGATGTATGGTGGCGCCAGGTGTGGGCATTTCTCTGTTTTTTGCCCGATGACAAAGTTATCTGTCTATAACCGCGCTTGCGTGCGACCCGTTTATCCTATGAATCGCGGGTTCTTACGCAGTGCACGTGTGTGGTCATGGGTACGCTAGTTGTAGCAATTGACTTGCGATTGCCGCGGCTAGCGGCATAGCTGAGGAAGGACAGATCTGTATGTATTATAGATCTATCTATCTATCTATCTATCTATCTATCTCTAAATACATACACAGACATTTATATAAAAATCACCATAGAGGACACTATGGGGGTCATTCTGACCTGTTCGTTCGCTGCTTTTTGTCACAGCAATGCAAACGGGTCCCTACTGCGCATGCCAGACGGTCGAAGGCCGTAGCAGGGCTGCGATCGCCTCTGCCTGACAGGCAGAGACGATCGCTGGGCGGGAGGGGGTGGAATGGCGGTATTTGGCCGCCATTTTGTGGGAGTGGTCCGGCCAACGCAGGCATGGACGGACCGAACGGCGGGCGGGCCGCAGCGGCTGCGTGACGTCACACGCAGCTGCTGCGGGCCAGGGAGTGATGAGTAGCTCCTGGCCAGCACGCTAAAGCTGTGCTGGTCGGGAGCTACTCTTGAAGTGCAAAGGATCCGCCGCTGTGCGATGCCTTTGCACTTCTGCGGGGGGAAGGGGGGCAGCACCGACATGCGGGACGGGATAGCGCTGTGCTGGGTGTCTCCCCGCATGTCAGTGTGAATGATCGTAGATGTGCTAAATTTAGCACAGCTACGATCAGCTCGGAATGACCCCCTATTGGGAATGCAGATAATAGTGTATTAGAAGAAAAATATAACATTAAGGGGCTCATTTACTGTTTATTGAGGTTTACATTCGATAAATAGAATTTCTTATTCAGAAATTAAGGCAATAAAAAATTAATTTCTGGCCAGATGTATTAAAAATCACATCCAGGGACAGGATCCCTTCTCAGCAATGTGTAAATGTAAGTGATCGCATCAGGGATCATTTTATGCTGCGGCCCTACTGCACACGCGTGGCTATTACAGCAGATGCGCCTGCGGCTGTTACCAGGGAGGGATCCGAACAATCCCTCTCCCTGTACATTGTGTGATATCTAGCCCGTAGACTACAATGGCTAACGCCATCGCTATTGCAATGGTAAATGGGGAGAGCGCAGCAGATATCAAAGATATACAATTTGTGGGAAATCAACTGAAAAATCCGGATACTCTTTAAATTATTATTATTATTATCCTTTATTTATATGGTGCCACAAGGGTTCCGCAGCGCCCAATTACAGAGTACATAAACAAATAATCAAACAGGAAAACAGCGACTTACAGTTGACGACAGTATAGGACAAGTACAGGGTAACTAAACATAGTTACATCAGCAGATGACACTGGAATAAGTATCAGGTGGCAGAAGACTGATGGATTTGGTGCAGTGGAAGATTATTAAAGTAAGACAAAGGATAAGCACATGAGGGAAGAGGGCCCTGCTCGTGAGAGCTTACATTCTAAAGGGGAGGGGTAGACACAGACAGGGGTGACACAGATGGGGTACATAGAGAGCGTAGAACAGAGGGTTAGGATGAGATTTGGCTGGGTTTGGTGAAGAAGTGGGTCTTGAGAGCCCGTTTGAAGTTTTGTAGAGGTGGAGAGTCTGAGGGGGAGAGGTAGGGAATTCCAGAGAAGTGGTGCAGCACGTGAAAGATGTAGGTATATCTGGATTTTTCAGGTAATTTCCCATAAAATGTGTATAATTAATATGCCACAAAAACATAACTGTAACATGTGAGTGACTTTATGTAGAAGATGAAGAAACAGGATCCACTTCTAGATCACACCCTGGCAGAGGCTGTGCATGGAGGGGAATGAGACTTTACGGGGTACACTTTCAGCTGAACCTGGTTGGAAATGGGGTGAGAGAAGGCGGTGGGGGGACAAAGGGAAGCTGAGGGGGAAGAGAGGAGGAACATGTGAAGTTGGAGGTGAGAAGGGCTCAGCAATGGTCCCAGAAGTTGGGCCATCCAACAATAACTAGCCACACACTGTAGGGGCTGGTGCCGGGTGCTGGGGGCAGTAGGGCCCTGGAGGTGGACGGAGAAGGGCTGTGGGGAGGGAGGAGGTAAAGCAGCCAGAAATGGGATTATATCCATCCTGACACTGCCCGTATTAACTGTAGAAGGTGACCCAGTACTTTGACTGGTGCCTCTCAAATATTTGGAGTGGGTGGGTGTGGGTGAGCCGCCCCCCCCTTGCTCCTCCGATTCCAGTGCCTATGAGAGTAAGGGATGTCTTCCTGGAGGGACCTGACTTGCGGATACTGACACACTGCTGCAAGATGAAAACGGCTGATGATGATGATGACGGACGCAGGGCTGCATCTAATACCGCTTTCACATCGCTAATGCCATATCCCACCCGGTAAAAGAAACGTGTCCTTACCGGGTGGGAACCGGCATTTGCTCCCTTCTGCTGGCTTTCCGACCCGGCAATATACCGGGTCGGTTGCCATAGCAGCGGGGGGGGCGCAGCAGCAGCAGGGGCGGGGGTGGAGGCGGCGCTGGGAGATGAGCTCATCTCCTGCGCTGCCTCTCCCTATGCTGTGAATGGGAACCGTGTTGCATCGACGCGGCTCCCATTCACACTGCACCTGACCCGGTATTCAACCCGGGTATAATCCTTCTTTTATACCTGGTTGAATTACCGGGTCAGGCGACCCGCTAATTCTCAGAAAGTGCTTTCACATCGCACACTGACCCATGTCGACACGGCAATATGCCGTGTCGATACCGGGTTATTTGTGCGATGTGAAAGGGGTATAAGTTTCTAAAGCACCCCCCCCCCCCCCCTAAATGCAAACAGCGTGAAACTACAGGAACTGTGTTTTAATAGTCAAATTACTCTGCCTTGATTACTCATTTAGCACAAATAAAGCCTCATACTCTGCTGGGAAAGGGGAAGTCTGATTATATATTTTTGAATGTTGATATTAATTTTTTATTTTTTTTATTTGGGTCTTGTTCGCTTAGCAAATGCTCCAAGGTACTTGGGTACTTACCATCAGCCGTACACGGACAATGGCCCTCATTCCGAGTTGTTCGCTCGCAAGGCGAATGTAGCAGAGTTACACACGCTAAGCCGCCGCCTACTGGGAGTGTATCTTAGCTTCTTAAAAGTGCGACCGATGTATTCGCAATATTGCGATCACAAACGAGTTAGCAGTTTCTGAGTAGCTTCAGACTTACTCTGCCTGTGCGATCAGTTCAGTGCTTTTCGTTCCTGGTTGACGTCATAAACACACCCAGCGTTCGCCCAGGCACTCCCACCGTTTCCCCGGCCACTCCTGCGTTTTTTCCGGAAACGGTAGCGTTTTCAGCCACACGCCCCTAAAACGCTGTGTTTCCGCCCAGTAACACCCATTTCCTGTCAATCACAATGCGATCGCCGGAGCGATGAAAAAGCCGTGAGTAAAAATACTTTCTTCATAGTAAAGTTACTTGGCGCAGTCGCAGTGCGAACATTGCGCATGCGCACTGAGCGGAATTTCACTGCGATGCGATGAAAAACTCCGAGCGAACAACTCGGAATGAGGGCCAATGTAATGTAATGTGTTTCTGCAATGTTGTGCACTCACACTGAAGCCACACCTCCTCCAGGCGTATTCCTGACGCACCTGATCCAGATATGTGAAGTGGAGCAGCCACAATTGCTGATTTGCTTATGCTTTGCTTATCTCTTAAGAGGTCGCAGAAATGTAAGGGGGGGTTTCACAGATTTTGCGATTGCGTTTGCATGCAACAATAGCAAAACTGAGGAACGCATGCTGGCTGTGGGCCTGGTCCTCACCCGGGCTCATCTCTAACCACTGACGCCAATGGCGACTCTGGGCACAGCAGTGCTTGGTGAATTCTTGGCGTTGGGCAGAGCCATAGTGACACAAATCATTTAGTCACGCCCCAGCACTTAAGCCACTGAATTAAAGAAAATATCTTACATTTCAGAACATGGCCCATCTGGAATTACTGATACTCCGGACTCCGGACAGATATCCTGATTTCTGGACTGTCCTGAATAATCCTGGACAAGTGGACAAGCCTAGGCCCACATGGGGCTTCACTTGCCATGCAACAGTCCAACATATGGCTGGGCATCGGAGACATCAGCGGACTCAGGAGGAGGACCAAGAATTACGGCGTACCCTACCCTTCTGGAACACTTGGCGCTCCAACCAGGGGTGCTAATGAGGGGCCCATCCGGGGGCCCAGGCTGGTAAAGACTACCCGTAGAGAACCTGGTTATTTTATGTACCAGGACCAAAACACCTACTGCAAACAGGCAACTATCTGCAGGCCAAATACTAGAGAAATCCCAGACACACAATACACCTGCTCTAGGCCCTACTAAGGTATTAGAATCTAGAATGCCCATGATAGTAAAAGCAAAACTCCAAATAAGTTCCACAAGTAATCATCAATCTATTCTATGCTGATCATGCCATGATCAATCATCCATTAATTATTACTGCCTGCAAAACCCATCAATAACAGCAAAGTGACGGAAAAAGACGATAACAAGCAATGATAACTTGGAAGAAATGAACGAAGAGCCTCCGAGTCAGCGAAGTCGAGCGCGGGCGGAGATTCCCGAACGTCCTACGAGTCAGTGAGCCGAGCGCGGGCGGAGATTGCCGAACGCTGTCGGAGATTGCCGAGCTCAGACGGAAACGTGCCCCATGCGGATGCGGATTTGCTTAGCACTGGGAAAGTTGGATGTCTGGGGGCTGAGAGAGGGAACAGGAGGGCTCCCCCAAATATCTCTCCACAGGGCTGGAACAAGCTCAGCACAGGTCAGTCCTCCAGAGCCACTTACTGTCTGCTGTGTAATATTATGTGTTTCCCCTGGAAGCTGCAGTGTTACAATGTATCCTGTGTGCTGCAGTCTGTATTGTGTGCGCAGCAGCGTCCCTGCTCGCCTGTCGGTATGTACTAACGCTACAGCCCGTGCTTATAAGTAATGTACTTATTTCCAAACACAAATTCTACTTTTTTAACTTTATATTATAATTTTTTTTACATATCAGTCTTGGAATAAGTGAAGTCCATTGGTGTAAATTCTGGGAGTGAAAGCGTGCGCAGTCCTTGCTTCTTAGTACATAGCGCTGGTTGCATGTGTGCGGCAGGTGGTGTCGTAGTCGCCCCTCCTGGACGCCGTCTCACCGGGGGTTTCATGGAAATATAAAAGTAGGGCAAAAGTTCCAAAAACTATATAAGAATATAAAGCAGCCAGTGAGCGCAATAACAGGTCTTGCAAATGTCCCAAGTCATTGCGCTCTGCACCCCTAACGCAATCACAGCCACTGCGCTCTGCACCCCTAACGCAATCACAGCCACTGCGCGCTGCTCCCCTAACGCAGTCACAGCCACTGCGCTCTGCACCCCTAACGCAATCACAGCCACTGCGCTCTGCACCCCTAACGCAGTCACAGCCACTGCGCGCTGCTCCCCTAACGCAGTCACAGCCACTGCGCGCTGCTCCCCTAACGCAGTCACAGCCACTGCGCGCTGCTCCCCTAACGCAGTCACAGCCACTGCGCGCTGCTCCCCTAACGCAGTCACAGCCACTGCGCGCTGCTCCGCTAACACAATCACAGCCACTGCGCGCTGCTCCGCTAACACAATCACAGCCACTGCGCGCTGCTCCCCTAACGCAGTCACAGCCACTGCGCGCTGCTCCCCTAACGCAGTCACAGCCACTGCGCGCTGCTCCCCTAACGCAGTCACAGCCACTGCGCGCTGCTCCGCTAACACAATCACAGCCACTGCGCGCTGCTCCGCTAACACAATCACAGCCACTGCGCGCTGCTCCCCTAACGCAGTCACAGCCACTGCGCGCTGCTCCGCTAACACAACCACAGCCGCTGCGCGTTGCACCCCTAACGCAATCACAGCCACTGCACGCTGCTCCCCTTAACGTAATCACAGCCACTGCGCGCTGCTCCGCTAACACAGCCGCTGCGCTCTGCACCCCTAACGCAATCACAGCCACTGCGCGCTGCTCCGTTAACGCAATCACAGCCTCCGCGTTCTGCGCCCCTAAGGCAATCACAGCCTCCGCGTTCTGCTCCCCTAAGGCAATCAGAGCCGCTGTGCGCTGCTCCCCTAAGGCAATCAGGGCCTCTGCGCTCTGCTCCCCTAAGGCAATCACGCCCTCTGCGCTCTGGTCCCCTAAGGCAGTCACGGCCTCTGCGCTCTGCTCCCCTAAGGCAATCACACCCTCTGCGCTCTGCTCCCCTAAGGCAATCACGCCCTCTGCGCTCTGCTCCCCTAAGGCAATCACGCCCTCTGCGCTCTGCTCCCCTAAGGCAATCACTCCCTCTGCGCTCTGCTCCCCTAAGGCAATCACGCCCTCTGCGCTCTGCTCCCCTAAGGCAATCACGCCCTCTGCGCTCTGCTCCCCTAAGGCAATCACGCCCTCTGCGCTCTGCTCCCCTAAGGCAGTTAGGGTGATATTTTTACTTTTAGACTGATTTAATGGCTGTGGCAATTTATATGCGTCGTGTGACTTATGTCCTCATCCCAAAGGATAGCACTAGTAAAAAGCGTGTAAGTGGGCCTGACGCTGATTCTAATGTGCCCACCGGCATTTTTACTAGCCTCGCAATGTCATTCTGGTTGCCCGACAACGCAAGGTGAAGCCTTCGGCGTGGCCCAGGTGCGTTTTTCGTAGGTTCAGAACCAGTTCGCACAAATAATGACCCAACATGGTAACGCTCATGTGTATTCATTGCCTCGTGTGTGCTGCAGGGGGAATTTGCGCCTTGATGTCTGAGTCGGATGATGGAGGCTACGGGCAGGACCCTCTTTCTTCCTCTCCGGATTGCTCCTCGGATGACTCGGAACTCCTGGTGGCGGCGGAGGCGTTTGCCAGGGGATATGACTCTCTATCCATTTCTTCCTACCCTGGAGAGAGGATGATGCAAGGGCAGGAAGACACAGCGTCTCTGATATCTACAGGTACTCTGGTACCCGAGTGTATATACATCCCCCCAGCGGGCTACCAGCTGCTGTCTGAGCAAGAGGTAACGATGGGCGGCGACCTCACCATCTCATTTGCATATATGATAATCATCATGTTCTGATCAGTGTTTTTGGTAAATAGATTTAGATTTGTCACAAAAGAAGATGAAACTTCCCATTGGGTCTTCCGGTACTGGGTACTGCTTTCTCCAGTTGGAACATTCCACGGGGGAGATGTATCAAGCCTTGGAGAGTGATAAACTGGAGGAGTTGCCTGAAGCAAGCAATCAGCTTCTGTTACTTATCTAGACAGTGTTTGAAACGACAGCAAGACGCTTTATCTCTCTCCAAGGGGGAAATGTAATAGGGCAGGGTTGGCCAACCAGTCAGAGGCAAAGAGCCAGAAAAGATCTGTAGTCAAGGGAAAGAGCCAGTATCATGCGCGTGCAAAAATGGGGGCGTGACCTAGTTTTCACAAAGCCACACCCCATTTTGTGCGCACACGTTTTGTTATGACGTTTGTAGGAGTATGACCTTGTGTCATAACTCTGTTTTTAGTCATGTTGTACAGTGCCAAATACATATAATGTCCCCACAGTGCCACATACATATAAAAATTTAAAAAAATGGGTGCCCCCACAGTGCCAGATACACATATGTCCCCACAGTGCCAGATACATATATGTCTCACAGTGCCAGATACATATATGCTTCACAGTGCCAGATACACATATGTCCCCACAGTGCCAGATACATATATGTCTCACAGTGCCAGATACATATATGCTTCACATTGCCAGATACACATATGCCTCACAGTGCCAGATACACATATGTCCCCACAGTGCCAGATACATATGTCTCACAGTGCCAGATACATATATGCTTCACAGTGCCAGATACACATATGTCCCCACAGTGCCAGATACATATATGCTTCACAGTGCCAGATACATATATGCTATATGCCTCACAGCGCCAGATACATATATGCCTCCACAGTGCCAGATACATATGTCCCCACAGTGCCACATACACATATGTCCCCACAATGCCAGATACATATATGCCCCCACAGTGCCAGATACATATATGCCCCCACAGTGCCAGATACATATATGCTTCACAGTGCCAGATACATATATTCATCCACAGTGCCAGATACATATATTCCTCCACAGTGCCACATACACATATGTCCCCACAATGCCAGATACATATATGCTTCACAGTGCCAGATATATATATGCCCCCACAGTGCCAGATACATATATGCCCCCACAGTGCCAGATACATATATGCTTCACAGTGCCAGACACATATATTCCTCCACAGTGCCACATACATATATTCCTCCACAGTGCCACATACATATATGTCCCCACAGTGCCAGATACATATATGCCCCCACAGTGCCAGATACATATATGCCCCCACAGTGCCAGATACATATATGCTTCACAGTGCCAGATACATATATTCCTCCACAGTGCCAGATACATATATTCCTCCACAGTGCCACATACATATGTCCCCACAGTGCCAGATACATATATTCCTCCACAGTGCCAGATACATATATTCCTCCACAGTGCCAGATACATATATGCCTCACAGTGCCAGATACATATATGCTATATGCCTCACAGTGCCAGATACATATATGCCTCACAGTGCCAGATACATATATGCCTCACAGTGCCAGATACACATGACCCCCCCAGTGCCAGATACACATGTCCTCCCAGTGCCAGATACACATGTCCTCCCAGTGCCAGATACACATGTCCTCCCAGTGCCAGATACACATGTCCTCCCAGTGCCAGATACACATGTCCTCCCAGTGCCAGATATACATTTCCGCCCAGTGCCAGATATACATTTTCCCCAGTGCCAGCTATGCCCCCAGTGCCAGATATATATGTCCCCCCAGTGCCAGCTATGCCCCCAGTGCCAGATATACATGTCCCCCCAGTGCCAGATATACATGTCCCCCCAGTACCAGATATACATGTCCCCCCAGTGCCAGATATACATTTCCCCACAGTGCCAGCTATGCCCCTAGTGCCAGATATATATGTCCCCAAAGTGCCAGCTATGCCCCCAATGCAGTGTCCCCACAGTGCCAGATATACATGTCCCCACACAGTACCAGCTCTGCCCCCAGTGCCAGATATACATGTCCTCCCAGTGCCAGATATACATGTCCTCCCAGTGCCAGATATACATTTCCCCCCCGTGCCAGCTATGCCCCCCGTGCCAGATATACTTGTCCCCACAGTGCCAGCTATGCCCCCAGTGCCAGATATATATGTCCTCACAGTGCCAGTTATGCCCCTAGTGCCAGATATATATGTCCCCACAGTGCCAGCTATGCCCCTAGTGCCAGATATATATGTCCCCACAGTGCCAGCTATGCCCCCAATGCCAGTGTCCCCACAGTGCCAGATATGCCTCTCAGTGCCAGATATACGTGTCTCCCCAGTGTCGGCTATGACCCCAGTGCCAGGTATACATGTCCCCACAGTGCCAGCAATGCCCCCCTTCCCCCGTGCTGCTCACCGCGCTGCTGCTGTCAGTGAGGGGAGGAGAGCGCAGCGTGCGCCTCTCCTGCCCCTCACTCTCCGGCGGCTGTGTCCCTTCAATTGGGCGCCGGTCCGTGAGCCAGTTCAAAGCTCGTGGTCCGGCAGCCTCTGCCGCCGGAGAGTGAGGGGCAGGAGAGGTGCACGCTGCGCTCTCCTTCCCTCACTGACAGCAGCAGCACGGGTGAAGGGGGTCCGGGGGCAGCGGTGGCCCGGAGACGGCTGAGCCACATGCGGCGGATGAATGAGCCGCATGCGGCTCGAGAGCAACGGGTTGGCCACCCCTGTAATAGGGTGTGAGAATCAGAAAGTGAGAGATTTTGGTCAAATTCTCCTGGTTTTTTAAAGTGGCAATCACTTACAGGTACAAAATCTCTCACTTTCTGATTCTCACACCCTATTACATTTCCCCCCATGACTTGATGCATCTCCCCCCCAAATATTTACAACTGAAAAGGACTCTAATGAAACATAAAAAGTGCCTTTCATTAGCCACAGGTCAGCCACACTTGTCTATCTATCTATCTATCTATCTATCTATCTATCTATCTATCTATCTATCTATCTATCTATCTATCTATCTATCTATCTATCATAATATGTGTGTATGTTGTAGCTTCATATTCCATGAAAGTTCTGAGGCTTCAGAATGTGTGTGCACTTTTTTTATATTCTACATTATATGATAAGGTGGATGTGCATGTAAGTCTGAAAACCAAGACCGTTCAGTATGCAACATCTTAGCTTAGAAGTGAAAGTACTTAGAAGTGCAAACAAATAGTCTTAGGCCTGGGGCGGTACTGAGCAGTCATACTGAGAGTATGACTGAGACTAGACCTAGGCCTGGGGTGGTACTGAGCAGTCATACTGAGAGTATGACTGAGACTAGACCTAGGCCTGGGGTGGTACTGAGCAGTCATACTGAGAGTATGACTGAGACTAGACCTAGGCCTGGGGCGGTACTGAGCAGTCATACTGAGAGTATGACTGAGACTAGACCTAGGCCTGGGGCGGTACTGAGCAGTCATACTGAGAGTATGACTGAGACTAGACCTAGGCCTGGGGCGGTACTGAGCAGTCATACTGAGAGTATGACTGAGACTAGACCTAGGCCTGGGGCGGTACTGAGCAGTCATACTGAGAGTATGACTGAGACTAGACCTAGGCCTGGGGTGGTACTGAGCAGTCATACTGAGAGTAGGACTGAGACTAGACCTAGGCCTGGGGCGGTACTGAGCAGTCATACTGAGAGTATGACTGAGACTAGTCCTAGGCCTGGGGCGGTACTGAGCAGTCATACTGAGAGTATGACTGAGACTAGTCCTAGGCCTGGGGTGGAACTGAGCAGTCATACTGAGAGTGACTGAGACTAGTCCTAGGCCTGGGGCGGTACTGAGCAGTCATACTGAGAGTATGACTGAGACTAGGCCTGGGGTGGTACTGAGCAGTCATACTGAGAGTGACTGAGAATAGTCCTAGGCCTGGGGTGGTACTGAGCAGTCATACTGAGAGTAGGACTGAGACTAGACCTAGGCCTGGGGCGGTACTGAGCAGTCATACTGAGAGTATGACTGAGACTAGTCCTAGGCCTGGGGCGGTACTGAGCAGTCATACTGAGAGTATGACTGAGACTAGTCCTAGGCCTGGGGTGGTACTGAGCAGTCATACTGAGAGTGACTGAGAATAGTCCTAGGCCTGGGGCGGTACTGAGCAGTCATACTGAGAGTATGACTGAGAATAGTCCTAGGCCTGGGGCGGTACTGAGCAGTCATACTGAGAGTATGACTGAGACTAGTCCTAGGCCTGGGGTGGTACTGAGCAGTCATACTGAGAGTGACTGAGAATAGTCCTAGGCCTGGGGTGGTACTGAGCAGTCATACTGAGAGTAGGACTGAGACTAGTCCTAGGCCTGGGGTGGTACTGAGCAGTCATACTGAGAGTATGACTGAGACTAGTCCTAGGCCTGGGGTGGTACTGAGCAGTCATACTGAGAGTATGACTGAGACTAGTCTTAGGCCTGGGGCGGTACTGAGCAGTCATAGTGAGAGTGACTGAGAATAGTCCTAGGCCTGGGGTGGTACTGAGCAGTCATAGTGAGAGTGACTGAGACTAGTCCTAGGCCTGGGGTGGTACTGAGCAGTCATACTGAGAGTAGGACTGAGACTAGTTCTAGGCCTGGGGTGGTACTGAGCAGTCATACTGAGAGTAGGACTGAGACTAGTCCTAGGCCTGGGGCGGTACTGAGCAGTCATACTGAGAGTATGACTGAGAATAGTCCTAGGCCTGGGGTGGTACTGAGCAGTCATACTGAGAGTATGACTGAGACTAGTCCTAGGCCTGGGGCGGTACTGAGCAGTCATACTGAGAGTATGACTGAGACTAGTCCTAGGCCTGGGGTGGTACTGAGCAGTCATACTGAGAGTATGACTGAGATTAGTCCTAGGCCTGGGGTGGTACTGAGCAGTCATACTGAGAGTATGACTGAGACTAGTCTTAGGCCTGGGGCGGTACTGAGCAGTCATAGTGAGAGTGACTGAGAATAGTCCTAGGCCTGGGGTGGTACTGAGCAGTCATAGTGAGAGTGACTGAGAATAGTCCTAGGCCTGGGGTGGTACTGAGCAGTCATACTGAGAGTAGGACTGAGACTAGTTCTAGGCCTGGGGTGGTACTGAGCAGTCATACTGAGAGTAGGACTGAGACTAGTCCTAGGCCTGGGGCGGTACTGAGCAGTCATACTGAGAGTATGACTGAGACTAGTCCTAGGCCTGGGGCGGTACTGAGCAGTCATACTGAGAGTATGACTGAGACTAGTCCTAGGCCTGGGGTGGTACTGAGCAGTCATACTGAGAGTGACTGAGAATAGTCCTAGGCCTGGGGTGGTACTGAGCAGTCATACTGAGAGTAGGACTGAGACTAGACCTAGGCCTGGGGTGGTACTGAGCAGTCATACTGAGAGTAGGACTGAGACTAGTCCTAGGCCTGGGGTGGTACTGAGCAGTCATACTGAGAGTAGGACTGAGACTAGGCCTGGGGCGGTACTGAGCAGTCATACTGAGAGTATGACTGAGAATAGTCCTAGGCCTGGGGCGGTACTGAGCAGTCATACTGAGAGTATGACTGAGAATAGTCCTAGGCCTGGGGCGGTACTGAGCAGTCATACTGAGAGTAGGACTGAGACTAGTCCTAGGCCTGGGGTGGTACTGAGCAGTCATACTGAGAGTAGGACTGAGACTAGTCCTAGGCCTGGGGCGGTACTGAGCAGTCATACTGAGAGTGACTGAGAATAGTCCTAGGCCTGGGGTGGTACTGAGCAGTCATACTGAGAGTAGGACTGAGACTAGACCTAGGCCTGGGGTGGTACTGAGCAGTCATAGTGAGAGTATGACTGAGACTAGTCCTAGGCCTGGGGCGGGTACTGAGCAGTCATACTGAGAGTATGACTGAGAATAGTCCTAGGCCTGGGGTGGTACTGAGCAGTCATACTGAGAGTATGACTGAGACTAGTCCTAGGCCTGGGGCGGTACTGAGCAGTCATACTGAGAGTATGACTGAGACTAGTCCTAGGCCTGGGGTGGTACTGAGCAGTCATACTGAGAGTATGACTGAGACTAGTCCTAGGCCTGGGGTGGTACTGAGCAGTCATACTGAGAGTAGGACTGAGACTAGTCCTAGGCCTGGGGCGGTACTGAGCAGTCATACTGAGAGTGACTGAGAATAGTCCTAGGCCTGAGGTGGTACTGAGCAGTCATACTGAGAGTATGACTGAGAATAGTCCTAGGCCTGAGGTGGTACTGAGCAGTCATACTGAGAGTATGACTGAGAATAGTCCTAGGCCTGGGGTGGTACTGAGCAGTCATACTGAGAGTATGAATGAGAATAGTCCTAGGCCTGGGGTGGTACTGAGCAGTCATACTGAGAGTATGACTGAGAATAGTCCTAGGCCTGGGGCGGTACTGAGCAGTCATACTGAGAGTAGGACTGAGACTAGTCCTAGGCCTGGGGCGGTACTGAGCAGTCATACTGAGAGTGACTGAGAATAGTCCTAGGCCTGAGGTGGTACTGAGCAGTCATACTGAGAGTATGACTGAGAATAGTCCTAGGCCTGGGGTGGTACTGAGCAGTCATACTGAGAGTATGAATGAGAATAGTCCTAGGCCTGGGGTGGTACTGAGCAGGACATATCACTGAGAATAGTCCTAGGCCTGGGGTGGTACTGAGCAGGACATATCACTGAGAATAGTCACAGGCCTGGGGCAGTACTGAGCAGGGCGTATCACTGAGAATAGTCACGGGTCTGGGGTAGTACTAAGCAGGGCGTAAGTCACAGGCCTGGGGTGGTACTGAGCAGGGCATGTGACTGAGAATAGTCCTAGGCCTGGGGCGGTACTGAGCAGGGCGTATCATAGAGAATAGTCACAGGCCTGGGGCGGTACTGAGAAGGGCATAAGTCACAGGCCTGGGGTGGTACTGAGCAGGCCAACAGGGTAGGGAGGGTGAGTGGGAGGAAGCCATCACAATCCACCAACTATTGATTGCAGTCTGAGTGTCCTCCCCTCTAGATCCCACTGGTATCTGGCAAAGGACCCCCAGGAAAAACAGTTGCGTGGGGCAGCCAAACAAGGGTACCGGAGAACTGGGGGTGAATCCGGTCCTGTGACGTTTCCCAGGTGCAGCTACAACATTTGTGTCTTAGAAACAGACATTGGGCGCCCTCTAGTGGCCGCAATGGAACAGAAGAACCCACATTTGAATCGACCCAATATTGGGAAATGCTACACTTCTGATATGCTGGATGTAAGCCTCTGTGTATGTTTTCTACGTTTCTCTACAATTATATACATATATAGCATATATAACAGTATATTTAATGTGCTGGTAAGTATAGTATCGTTACATAGCATGGCTGTAAGACGGTACAGGCAGGTTCGTGGCCCGCAGGGCACGGCAGGGGCCGGTGAATGGTGAGGAGCATTTGGGTGGAGATGGGAGTGGAAGAATAATTGTCTTGACTTTTAGATGTTTAATGATCTATGAAAAGGACGATGTGAGAGGTTATTCTTGGCTGCTTTGTAGTATTGTACCAGTTTGTTATGAGCGACACCGCGGCTGGTAGCGCCATTTTATGGGAACGTTAATGGGGTTACAGTTCTGCCTGTCACTTATATTCTTATTATTTCCCCATCTTACGCCCAGCTCGCCCAGCAAAAGGCGGCTCTGAAGAGCACTAGCGAACGGCTGGAAAAAGTGACGCAAGAGAAGGAGGCTCTGCAGGAGGCACTGCGGTGCAGCTCCGAAGATTGCGCTAACCAGGTGCGTCACGCCTCGGATACGAGCAGTACATATGTGTTGGTGAATTCCAGCACAGACCTGATATTCGGGCTGTATCTCACGCAGGTCAAACAGCTGCTGGATCAGATTAAGAACTCGGAGGAAATTCTGAAGAGTCTGCAAGGAAATCTGTCGGAGTCTCAGCAGAAGACTGCGCGCAAAATGGTGAGACGTGTTCCAAGGTGTCCGCCATTTTCCAAAATAGAGGTCCCCAATGGACAGTTACACTAAAGTGTTAGTGTCTGCTCTAGAGAGCAGCGGGTCGGGGTCTATCTAACAGTCTGAGACGGGTTTCCCACCCACCTCGGATCTGATAGCAGAACATTACTTATTGTGTGCGTGTATGTGCTTGCAGATTATCTACTCTCAGAGGGTCATTCCAAGTTGATCGCTAGCTGCATTCGTTCGCTGTGTAGCGATGAGGGGAAAAAACGGCACTTAGGCGCATGCGGCGCAATGTACTATTACAGCGAACGATGTTGTTTCACACAGGGTCTAGCGAAGCTTTTCAGTCGTACTGCTGGCCGCAGAGTGATTGACATGAAGTGGGCGTTTCTGGGTGTCAACTGACCGTTTTCAGGGAGTGTTTGAAAAAATGCAGGCGTGCCAGGAAAAACGCAGGCGTGGCTGGGCGAACGCAGGGCGTGTTCGTGACGTCAAAACAGGAACTGAACAGTCTGAAGTGATCGCAAGCGCTGAGTAGGTTTTGAGCTACTCTAAAACTGCACAAAAAAACTTTGTCGCCGCTCTACGATCCTTTCGTTCGCACTTCTGATAAGCTAAAATACACTCCCAGTGGGCGGCGGCTTAGCGTTTGCACGGCTGCTAAAAACTGCTAGCGAGCGAACAACTCGGAATGACCACCTCAGTTCCTCACGGCCTCCCTTTCTCTCTGCTCCTCTCCCAGGCGGCTCTTACGGCCTCCTTTAGCCGCCTCTGCCAGGAGGTGAATTCTCTGAATGACGAGAATGAGAAGCTGAGAACCCTAAGCTCAGAAGCCGCTCCCGGTGAACAGTTCGTGCAGGTTTCATCTCAGCAGGTACCTTTTCCTTCCCCAGTTGTCTGCACAGTGTCAGTCAGCTACTGCAAGAGCCGGCTTCAGTCCAGCTTAGTCTTCTTCAGAGTTATTTATTTAAGGTGTCCATTGTGTTTCATAGTAAAGTGATTTCTAGTTAACAAGGAGGGTTATTCGGGTGGGGATCATAGGGTCGACAGTCATTAGGTTGACCACTATAGGTCGTCATGAGGTCTTTATTTTTATTTTTTGGGTGTCGTTTTCTTCATAAAGTGACCGGGAACCCCAATTAGTGCACCTTCTTCCCTCGCACTTCGGGCAAGGTTACTATTCCCAGTTGTAGTCCATGTGGATCGTAAAGTATGAAAAAGTAAAAAAAAAAAAAAAAAATTAAGACTTTTTTTTTAAAAAAACAACCTCGCGTCAACCTTGTCCATATCGACCAATAGTGGTCCACCTAATGAGTGTCGACCTAAGTGCAGTTGTCCTAAAGACCGGATCTCGGATTATACAGTTGCCGTCAAGAACACTTTGCAATGAGCGGTGAATTCAGTTGAGCTTTTATTTTAAGGTGTCACACCATGAACAAGGGGCTGTGGCAGAGGGGGGTGTATGGGGCGTGTCTCGGGGACTGCATATGTGCCAGGCATGGCACCACCAGCAATCTACAATTTAGTGTCTGACTGTAGTAAAACTGTCACAGACTGTAGAGGCACAATGGCCGCTCTGCCTGGCAAATCAGTCAGTATATTTAGTCCTTTAACGTCTGTTGGGTTTATTGAAACAAATAAGGAGATTTATGGTAAGAACTTACCCCTGTTAAATCTCTTTCTGCGAGGTACACTGGATTCCACAGGGAATAACATCGGGGTGTAGAGTAAGATCTTGATCTGAGGCACCAACAGGCTAAAAGCTTTGACTGTTCCCAAGATGCTCAGCGCCGCCTCCTCTATAACCCCGCCTCCGTGCACAGGAGCTCAGTTTCGTTAACCAACCCAATGCAGTAGCAGGCAAAAGAGACGACAACCGTTAGTAGCCACATACACCACATTCTCACGACAGGAGAAGGTATCAGCGGCTAATGCCATACCAACCCAAAGAAGCTAAGTGCGTCTGGGGGGATGCCCTGTGGAATCCAGTGTACCTCGCAGAAAGAGATTTAACAAGGGTAAGTTCTTACCATAAATCTCATTTTCTGCAGCGGGGTACACTGGTATTCCACAGGGAATAACATCGGGGATGTCCTAAAGCAGTTCCTCATGGGAGGGGACTCACTGTAGCGGGCACAAGAACCCGGCGTCCAAAGGAAGCATCCTGGGAGGCGGAAGTATCGAAGGCATAGAGGACAACGTAGCCGCCTTGCGCAATTGTTCAAGGGTTGCACCACGGCAGGCCACCCAAGAAGGTCCAACAGACCGAGTAGAATGGGCTTTGATGGCAGCAGGAGCTGGAAGGCCAGCCTGTACATAAGCATGTGCAATCACCATTCTAATCCATCTGGCCAAGGTCTGCTTATTGGGATCCGGTCTGAAGATCGACAGTGTCCAGGTCGACCACTATAGGTCGACAGTCACTAGGTCGACATGGATGGAAGGTCGACAGGGTTTCTAGGTCGACATGTGCTAGGTTGACAGGTCTAAAGGTTGAAATGAGGATTTTTTTTGGTGTCGTTTTCTTCGTAGAGTGACCGGGATCCCAAATTAGTGCACCGCGTCCCCTATAGTGGTCGACCTAAACATTGTCGACCTAGACACTGTCGATTTGATGAACCACACCCCTGCTTGTTAGCAGGCCAGCCACGTTTGTGAAAACCAAACAGTACAAAGAGAGAATCAGACTTCCTAACGGAGGCTGTCCTCTTCACATAGATACGGAGAGCCCGTACCACATCCAAAGACTGCTCTTTGGAGGATAAATCTGGAGAGACAAAGGCTGGAACCACAATCTCCTGGTTAAGATGGAAAGAAGACACCACCTTAGGTAGATAATCAGGGCGCGTCCGAAGAACCGCCCGGTCACGGTGAAAAATCAGATAGGGGGACCTACAAGACAAGGCACTCAAATCTGATACCCGTCTAGAAGAGGCAATAGCCAGTAGAAACAAGACCTTGAGGGAAAGCCACTTAAGGTCCGGAGATTCAAGACGTTCAAACGGAGACTCTTGCAAAGCCTCCAGAACCACCGACAAATCCCAAGGAGCCACAGGTGGAACATAGGGAGGTTGAATCGGTAAAAAACACCCCTGAGTGAATGTATGAACATCAGGCAGAGTCGCAATTTTTCTCTGAAACCATACCGACAAGGCAGAAATATAAACCTTGAGGGAGGGCCAGCCGAAGGCCCAAGTCCAGCCCTGTTGTAGGAAGCCAAAGTTTGGCCGTACTAACTTGTAAACGTCATGATTGTTAGATGCGCACCAAGCAAAGTAACAATTCTAGACCCTATGATAAATCTGAGCAGAAGCCAGCTTACGGGCCTTCAACATAGTTTGAATGACCGCCTCAGAAAATCCTTTGGCCCTCAGTACAGAAGCTTCAAGAGCCACGCCGTCAAAGCCAGTCGGGCCAAATCCTGGTAAACACAAGGGCCCTGAACGCGGAGGTCTGGTCGTTGCGGAAGCAGAAGAGGACGCTCTAGCGAGAGACCTTGTAGGTCTGAGAAGCAATGTCGTCTGGGCCACACTGGAGCTATTAAAAGAAGGATTCCTCCTTCTTGCTTGAACTTCCTCACTACTCTGGGCAGGAGTGACACCGGAGGGAACACGTACGTCAGCCGAAAGTTCCATGGACTTGTCAGTGCGTCCACGGACGCCGCTTGAGGATCCCGTGTTCTTGCTTCGAAGACCGGAACCTTGTGATTGTGTCGAGACGCCATCAGGTCTACATCTGGTAGGCCCCACTTGTCCACTAGGAGTTTAAATACTTCTGGATGAAGGCTCCAGTCTCCGGCGTGTATGTCCTGACGACTGAGGAAGTCCGCTTCCCAGTTGAGGACCCCCGGAATGAACACTGCCAATATGGCTGGCAGATGGCGTTCCGCCCATTGAAGAATCTTTGACACTTCCATCATTGCCATGTGGCTTCGATTTATGTATGCCACCGTGGTGGCGTTGTCTGACTGTACTTGAACAGGCCGGTTAAGTACCAGATGCTGGGCCACTTTCAGAGCATTGAACACTGCCCGCAATTCCAGAATGTTTATCGGGAGGAGAGACTCCTCCCTGGTCCACCGACCCTGAATAGAGTGTTGCTCCAACACCGCGCCCAAACCCCTCAGACTGGTATCCGTCGTCAGAAGGACCCAGTTGGAGATCCAGAAGGGACAACACCTGCTCAATCATTGTTCCTGCAGCCACCAGGTCAGTGACAGACAGACCTCCGGAGACCAGGAGATCATTTGAGACCTGATCCGGTGAGGCAGGCCGTCCCACTTGGCAAGGATCAGTTTCTGCAGAAGGCGGGAATGAAATTGAGCATACTCCACCATGTCAAAAGCCGACACCATGAGGTCTAGTACTTGCATCTCCGAGTATATCGGCACACGCGGCCGAGAGAGGAAGCAACGTATCTTGTCCTGAAGCTTCAGGACTTTCTCCTGTGACAAAAACATCCTCTGGTTGTGTGTGTCCAACAATGCCCCCAGATGCACCATGCTCTGGGCAGGGACCAGGGATGATTTCTTCCAGTTGATGAGCCACCCGTGGGCTTGCAAAAACTGGACCGTCAGATCCAAATGATGGAGGAGAACTTCTGGGGAATTGACCAGGATCAGCAAGTCCTCCAGATACGGCAGGATCCGGATGCCCCGACGGTGGAGTGAAGCCGTCATAACTGCCATGACCTTGGTGAAAATTTGCGGAGCCGTGGTCAGACCAAACGGTAAGGCCTGGAATTGGTAATGGAGATTGCCAATAGCAAACCGCAGGTATTGCTGATGTGACATGGCAATAGGGATATGCAGGTAAGCATCCTGTATATCCAGGGATACCATATAGTCCCCTGGTTTCAAAGCCAGGACAATAGAACGAAACTTGGAGACCCTCACAAACTTGTAAGTACCTGGCAACCAGGGACGCGGGAGTATACAGCGCCGCTGGGGGAGGTGATGGAGCTGCAGCAGGAGATATCAGAATGATATCTAGCACTAGAGTGCCTCTGCTGCAGCCCTTGAAGTCTTCTATCTTCTTTAAAATAGCTCTTCTTAGCCCTGCCTGGTAGCTGCCTGCACTGCAGGCACCAACTTAAAAACTGAGCTGCTGTGCTGGGAGGCGGGGTTATAGAGGAGACGGCGCTGAGCATCCTGGGAACAGTCAAAGCTTTTAGCCTGTTGGTGCCTCGGATCAAGATCCTACTCTACTTCCCGATGTTATTCCCTGTGGAATACCAGTGTACCCCGCTGCAGAAATATAGATGTGTATTGGGGTCTCTCGGTAACCAGAAGTGTTATTTGCATGTTTGCAGTGTACTTATCCAGAGAATAACCTGTCGCAGGGTCAGGACACTGAGTAGCTATAGACACAGTGTGTAGGGAATATTACTGTGCCCTTGCTCATGTTTTACCTCTCTCTCTCCAGAGAGCGGCACAGCACAGTCAGGAGCGGCTCTGCATCGAGGTGGTCACTCTGCAGGAGGAGCTTAAGGCCGAGAAAGTGGCCAAAGCGGATGTGGAGGACCAGCTGAGGAGACAGATGGAGACGTACACAGAGGAGAGGGGTGAGTGAGGGCGATGCACGGATGGTGAGGAGAGGGGTGAGTGAGGGAGATGCACGGGAGGTGAGGAGAGGGGTGAGTGAGGACGATGTACGGATGGTGAGGAGAGGGGTGAGTGAGGGAGATGCACGGGAGGTGAGGAGAGGGGTGAGTGAGGGAGATGCACGGATGGTGAGGGGAGGGGTGAGTGAGGGCGATGCACGGGTGGTGAGGAGAGGGGTGAGTGAGGGCGATGCATGGATGGTGAGGAGAGGGGTGAGTGAGGGCGATGCACGGATGGTGAGGGGAGGGGTGAGTGAGGGCGATGCACGGATGGTGAGGGGAGGGGTGAGTGAGGGCGATGCACGGATGGTGAGGAGAGGGGTGAGTGAGGGCGATGCACGGATGGTGAGGAGAGGGGTGAGTGAGGGCGATGCACGGATGGTGAGGGGAGGGGTGAGTGAGGGCGATGCACGGATGGTGAGGAGAGGGGTGAGTGAGGGCGATGCACGGATGGTTAGGGGAGGGGTGAGTGAGGGCGATGCACGGATGGTGAGGAGAGGGGTGAGTGAGGGCGATGCACGGATGGTGAGGAGAGGGGTGAGTGAGGGCGATGCACGGATGGTGAGGGGAGGGGTGAGTGAGGGCGATGCACGGATGGTGAGGAGAGGGGTGAGTGAGGGCGATGCACGGATGGTGAGGAGAGGGGTGAGTGAGGGCGATGCACGGATGGTGAGGAGAGGGGTGAGTGAGGGCGATGCACGGATGGTGAGGAGAGGGGTGAGTGAGGGCGATGCACGGATGGTGAGGAGAGGGGTGAGTGAGGACGATACACGGGAGGTGAGGAGAGGGGTGAGTGAGGGCGATGCACGGGTGGTGAGGAGAGGGGTGAGTGAGGGCGATGCAAGGGAGGTGAGGAGAGGGGTGAGTGAGGGCGATGCACGGATGGTGAGGAGAGGGTGAGTGAGAGCGATGGACGGTGAGGGGTGAGTGAGGGCGATGCACGGGAGGTGAGGGGAGGGGTGAGTGAGGACGATGCACGGACGGTGAGGAGAGGGGTGAGTGAGGACGATGCACGAACGGTGAGGGGAGGGGTGAGTGAGGACGATGCACGGATGGTGAGGGGAGGGGTGAGTGAGGGCGATGCACGGATGGTGAGGGGTGAGTGAGGGCGATGCATGGGAGGTGAGGAGAGGGGTAAGTGAGGGCGCTGCACGGGTGGTGAGGAGAGGGGTGAGTGAGGGCGATGCACGGGTGGTGAGGAGAGGGTTAAGTGAGGGCGATGCATGGTAGGTGAGGAGAGGGGTGAGTGAGGGCGATGCACGGGAGGTGAGGAGAGGGGTGAGTGAGGGCGATGCACGGGAGGTGAGGAGAGGGTTAAGTGAGGGCGATGCATGGTAGGTGAGGAGAGGGGTGAGTGAGGGCGATGCACGGGTGGTGAGGAGAGGGGTGAGTGAGGGCGATGCATGGGAGGTGAGGAGAGGGGTGAGTGAGGGCGATGCACGGATGGTGAGGAGAGGGTGAGTGAGAGCGATGCACGGATGGTGAGGGGAGGGGTGAGTGAGGGCGATGCACGGATGGTGAGGAGAGGGTGAGTGAGAGCGATGCACGGATGGTGAGGAGAGGGGTGAGTGAGAGCGATGCACAGATGGTGAGGAGAGGGGTGAGTGAGGGCGATGGACGGTGAGGGGTGAGTGAGGGCGATGGACGGTGAGGGGTAAGTGAGGGCGATGCACGGACAGTGAGGGGAGGGGTGAGTGAGGACGATGCACGGACGGTGAGGGGAGGGGTGAGTGAGGACGATGCACGGACGGTGAGGGGAGGGGTGAGTGAGGGCGATGCACGGACGGTGAGGGGAGGGGTGAGTGAGGGCGATGCACGGGAGGTGAGGAGAGGGGTGAGTGAGGGCGATGCACGGATGGTGAGGAGAGGGTGAGTGAGAGCGATGCATGGGTGGTGAGGAGAGGGGTGAGTGAGGGCGATGCACGGATGGTGAGGAGAGGGGTGAGTGAGGGCGATGCATGGGAGGTGAGGAGAGGGGTGAGTGAGGGCGATGCACGGATGGTGAGGAGAGGGTGAGTGAGAGCGATGGACGGTGAGGGGTGAGTGAGGGCGATGGACGGTGAGGGGTGAGTGAGGGCGATGGACGGTGAGGGGTGAGTGAGGGCGATGGACGGTGAGGGGTGAGTGGGGGCGATGGACGGTGAGGGGTGAGCGGGGGCGATGGACGGTGAGGGGTGAGTGAGGGCGAAGGACGGTGAGGGGTGAGTGAGGGCGAAGGACGGTGAGGGGTGAGTGAGGGCGATGGACGGTGAGGGGTGAGTGAGGGCGATGGACGGTGAGGGGTGAGTGAGGGCGATGGACGGTGAGGGGTGAGTGAGGGCGATGGACGGTGAGGGGTGAGTGAGGACGATGCACGGACGGTGAGGGGAGGGGTGAGTGAGGACGATGCACGGACGGTGAGGGGAGGGGTGAGTGAGGACGATGCACGGACGGTGAGGGGAGGGTTGAGTGAGGACGATGCACGGACGGTGAGGGGAGGGTTGAGTGAGGACGATGCACGGACGGTGAGGGGAGGGGTGAGTGAGGGCGATGCACGGACGGTGAGGGGAGGGGTGAGTGAGGGCGATGCATGGGAGGTGAGGAGAGGGGTGAGTGAGGGCGATGCACGGATGGTGAGGAGAGGGTGAGTGAGAGCGATGCACAGATGGTGAGGAGAGGGGTGAGTGAGGGCGATGGACGGTGAGGGGTGAGTGAGGGCGATGGACGGTGAGGGGTGAGTGAGGGCGATGGACGGTGAGGGGTGAGTGAGGGCGATGCACGGACGGTGAGGGGAGGGGTGAGTGAGGGCGATGCACGGACGGTGAGGGGAGGGGTGAGTGAGGACGATGCACGGACGGTGAGGGGAGGGGTGAGTGAGGACGATGCACGGACGGTGAGGAGAGGGGTGAGTGAGGACGATGCACGGACGGTGAGGAAGGGGTTGAGTGAGGACGATGCACGGACGGTGAGGGGAGGGGTGAGTGAGGACGATGCACGGACGGTGAGGGGAGGGGTGAGTGAGGGCGTTGCACGGATGGTGAGGGGAGGGGTGAGTGAGGGCGATGCACGGGAGGTGAGGGGAGGGGTGAGTGAGGGCGATGGACGGGGAGGGGTGAGTGAGGGCGATGCACGGACGGTGAGGGGAGGGGTGAGTGAGGACGATGCACGGACGGTGAGGGGAGGGGTGAGTGAGGACGATGCACGGACGGTGAGGGGAAGGGTAAGTGAGGGCGCTGCACGGGTGGTGAGGAGAGGGGTGAGTGAGGGCGATGGACGGTGAGGAGAGGGGTGAGTGAGGGCGATGCATGGGTGGTGAGGAGAGGGGTGAGTGAGGGCGATGCATGGGAGGTGAGGAGAGGGGTGAGTGAGGGTGATACACGGGTGGTGAGGAGAGGGGTGAGTGAGGGCGATGCATGGGAGGTGAGGAGAGGGGTAAGTGAGGGCGCTGCACGGGTGGTGAGGGGAGGGGTGAGTGAGGGCGATGCACGGATGGTGAGGAGAGGGGTGAGTGAGGGCGATGCATGGGAGGTGAGGAGAGGGGTGAGTGAGGGCGATGCACGGATGGTGAGGAGAGGGTGAGTGAGAGCGATGCACAGATGGTGAGGAGAGGGGTGAGTAAGGGCGATGGACGGTGAGTGAGGGCGATGGACGGTGAGGGGTGAGTGAGGGCGATGGACGGTGAGGGGTGAGTGAGGGCGATGGACGGTGAGGGGTGAGTGAGGGCGATGCACGGACGGGGAGGGGTGAGTGAGGACGATGCACGGACGGTGAGGGGAGGGGTGAGTGAGGACGATGCACGGACGGTGAGGGGAGGGGTGAGTGAGGACGATGCACGGACGGTGAGGAGAGGGGTGAGTGAGGACGATGCACGGACGGTGAGGGGAGGGTTGAGTGAGGACGATGCACGGACGGTGAGGGGAGGGGTGAGTGAGGACGATGCACGGACGGTGAGGGGAGGGGTGAGTGAGGGCGATGCACGGATGGTGAGGGGAGGGGTGAGTGAGGGCGATGCACGGGAGGTGAGGGGAGGGGTGAGTGAGGGCGATGGACGGGGAGGGGTGAGTGAGGGCGATGCACGGGAGGTGAGGAGAGGGGTGAGTGAGGGCGATGCACGGGTGGTGAGGAGAGGGGTGAGTGAGGGCGATGCACGGGAGGTGAGGAGAGGGGTAAGTGAGGGCGATGGACGGTGAGGGGAGGGGTGAGTGAGGGCGATGCTTGGGAGGTGAGGAGAGGGGTGAGTGAGGGCGATGCACGGGTGGTGAGGAGAGGGGTGAGTGAGGGCGATGCACGGGAGGTGAGGAGAGGGGTAAGTGAGGGCGATGCACGGGAGGTGAGGAGAGGGGTGAGTGAGGGTGATGCACGGGTGGTGAGGAGATGGGTGAGTGAGGGCAATGCATGGGAGGTGAGGAGAAGGGTAAGTGAGGGCGCTGCACGGGTGGTGAGGAGAGGGGTGAGTGAGGGCGATGCACGGATGGTGAGGAGAGGGGTGAGTGAGGGCGATGCATGGGAGGTGAGGAGAGGGGTGAGTGAGGGCGATGCACGGATGGTGAGGAGAGGGGTGAGTGAGGGCGATGCATGGGAGGTGAGGAGAGGGGTGAGTGAGGGCGATGCACGGATGGTGAGGAGAGGGTGAGTGAGAGCGATGCACAGATGGTGAGGAGAGGGGTGAGTGAGAGCGATGCACAGATGGTGAGGAGAGGGGTGAGTGAGGGCGATGGACGGTGAGGGGTGAGTGAGGGCGATGGACGGTGAGGGGTGAGTGAGGGCGATGCACGGACGGTGAGGGGAGGGGTGAGTGAGGACGATGCACGGACGGTGAGGGGAGGGGTGAGTGAGGACGATGCACGGACGGTGAGGGGAGGGGTGAGTGAGGACGATGCACGGACGGTGAGGGGAGGGGTGAGTGAGGACGATGCACGGATGGTGAGGGGAGGGGTGAGTGAGGACGATGCACGGACGGTGAGGGGAGGGGTGAGTGAGGACGATGCACGGACGGTGAGGGGAGGGGTGAGTGAGGGCGATGCACGGACATTGAGGGGAGGGGTGAGTGAGGGCGATGCACGGGAGGTGAGGGGAGGGGTGAGTGAGGGCGATGCACGGGAGGTGAGGAGAGGGGTGAGTGAAGGCGATGCACGGGTGGTGAGGAGAGTGGTGAGTGAGGGCGATGCACGGGAGGTGAGGAGAGTGGTGAGTGAGGGCGATGCACGGGAGGTGAGGAGAGGGGTGAGTGAGGGCGATGCACGGGTGGTGAGGAGAGGGGTGAGTGAGCGCGATGCACGGGTGGTGAGTGAGGGCGATGCACGGGAGGTGAGGAGAGGGCTGAGTGAGGGCGATGCGCGGGTGGTGAGGAGAGGGGTGAGTGAGGGCGATGCACGGAAGGTTAGGAGAGGGGTGAGTGAGGGCGATGCACGGGAGGTGAGGAGAGGGGTAAGTGAGGGCGATGTACGGGTGGTGAGGAGAGGGGTGAGTGAGGGCGATGCACAGGTGGTGAGGAGAGGTGTGAGTGAGGGCGATGCACAGGAGGTGAGGAGAGGGGTGAGTGAGGGCGATGCACGGGAGGTGAGGAGAGGGGTGAGTGAGGGCGATGGACGGGGAGAGGTGAGTAAGGGCGATGCACGGGAGGTGAGGAGAGGGGTGAGTGAGGGCGATGCACGGGTGGTGAGGAGAGGGGTGAGTGAGGGCGATACACGGGAGGTGAGGAGAGGGGTGAGTGAGGGCGATGCACGGGTGGTGAGGAGAGGGGTGAGTGAGGGCGATGCACGGGAGGTGAGGAGAGGGGTGAGTGAGGGCGATGCACGGGAGGTGAGGAGAGGGGTAAGTGAGGGCGATGCACGGGAGGTGAGGAGAGGGGTAAGTGAGGGCGATGGATGGTGAGGGGAAGGGTGAGTGAGGGCGATGCACGGGTGGTGAGGAGAGGGGTGAGTGAGGGCGATGCATGGGTGGTGAGGAGAGGGGTGAGTGAGGGCGATGGACGGTGAGGAGAGGGGTGAGTGAGGGCGATGGACGGTGAGGAGAGGGGTGAGTGAGGGCAATGGACGGTGAGGGGAGGGGTGAGTGAGGCACCTGTCCTGTCTGGGTAGCGCGCGGGGCACCTGGCCTGTCTGGGGAGCGCGCGGGGCACCTGGCCTGTCTGGGTAACGCGCGGGGCACCTGGCCTGTCTGGGTAACGCGCGGGGCACCTGGCCTGTCTGGGTAACACGCGGGGCACCTGGCCTGTCTGGGTAACACGCGGGGCACCTGGCCTGTCTGGGTAGCGCACGAGGCACCTGGCCTGTCTGGGTACCACTCGGGGCACCTGGCCTGTCTGGGTACCACTCGGGGCACCTGGCCTGTCTGGGTAACGCGCGGGGCACCTGGCCTGTCTGGGTAACACGCGGGGCACCTGGCCTGTCTGGGTAGCGCACGGGGCACCTGGCCTGTCTGGGTAACACGCGGGGCACCTGGCCTGTCTGGGGAGCGCGCGGGGCACCTGGCCTGTCTGGGGAGCGCGCGGGGCACCTGGCCTGTCTGGGGAGCGCGCGGGGCACCTGGCCTGTCTGGGTAACACGCGCGGCACCTGGCCTGTCTGGGTAGCGCTCATGGCACCTGGCCTGTCTGGGTAACGCGCGGGGCACCTGGCCTGTCTGGGTAACGCGCGGGGCACCTGGCCTGTCTGGGTAACGCGCGGGGCACCTGGCCTGTCTGGGTAACGCGCGGGGCACCTGGCTTGTCTGGGTAACGCGCGGGGCACCTGGCCTGCCTGGGGAGCGCGCGGGGCACCTGGCCTGCCTGGGGAGCGCGCGGGGCACCTGGCCTGCCTGGGGAGCGCGCGGGGGCACCTGGCCTGCCTGGGGAGCGCGCGGGGCACCTGGCCTGCCTGGGGAGCGCGCGGGGCACCTGGCCTGCCTGGGGAGCGCGCGGGCACCTGACCTGTCTGGGTAACACGCTGGGCACCTGGCCTGTCTGGGGAGCGCGCGGGGCACCTGGCCTGTCTGGGGAGCGCACGGGGCACCTGGCCTGTCTGGGTAACACGCGGGGCACCTGGCCTGTCTGGGTAACACACGGGGCACCTGGCCTGTCTGGGTACCACTCGGGGCACCTGGCTTGTCTGGGTAGCGCACGGGGCACCTGGCTTGTCTGGGTAACGCGCGGGGCACCTGGCCTGTCTGGGTAACGCTCGGGGCACCTGGCCTGTCTGGGTAACGCGCGGGGCACCTGACCTGTCTGGGTAGCGCTCGTGGCACCTGGCCTGTCTGGGTAACACGCGGGGCACCTAGCCTGTCTGGGTAACGCGCGGGGCACCTGGCCTGCCTGGGGAGCGCGCGGGGCACCTGGCCTGCCTGGGGAGCGCGCGGGGCACCTGGCCTGCCTGGGGAGCGCGCGGGGCACCTGGCCTGCCTGGGGAGCGCGCGGGGCACCTGGCCTGTCTGGGTAACACGCGGGGCACCTGGCCTGTCTGGGTAACACGCGGGGCACCTGGCCTGTCTGTGTAACGCGCGGGGCACCTGGCCTGTCTGTGTAACGCGCGGGGCACCTGGCCTGTCTGTGTAACGCGCGGGGCACCTGGCCTGTCTGTGTAACGCGCGGGGCACCTGGCCTGTCTGTGTAACACGCGGGCACCTGGCCTGTCTGGGTAACACGCGGGGCACCTGGCCTGTCTGGGGAGCGCGCGGGGCACCTGGCCTGTCTGGGGAGCGCGCGGGGCACCTGGCCTGTCTGGGGAGCGCGCGGGGCACCTGGCCTGTCTGGGGAGCGCGCGGGGCACCTGGCCTGTCTGGGGAGCGCGCGGGGCACCTGGCCTGTCTGGGGAGCGCGCGGGGCACCTGGCCTGTCTGGGGAGCGCGCGGGAAACCTGGCCTGTCTGGGGAGCGCGCGGGGCACCTGTCCTGTCTGGGTAACACTCGGGGCACCTGGCCTGTCTGGGGAGCGCGCGGGGCACCTGGCCTGTCTGGGGAGCGCGCGGGGCACCTGGCCTGTCTGGGGAGCGCGCGGGGCACCTGGCCTGTCTGGGTAACACGCGGGGCACCTGGCCTGTCTGGGTAACACGCGGGGCACCTGGCCTGTCTGGGGAGCGCGCGGGGCACCTGGCCTGTCTGGGGAGCGCGCGGGGCACCTGGCCTGTCTGGGGAGCGCGCGGGGCACCTGGCCTGTCTGGGGAGCGCGCGGGGCACCTGGCCTGTCTGGGGAGCGCGCGGGGCACCTGGCCTGTCTGGGGAGCGCGCGGGGCACCTGGCCTGTCTGGGGAGCGCGCGGGGCACCTGGCCTGTCTGGGTAACACGCGGGGCACCTGGCCTGTCTGGGGAGCGCGCGGGGCACCTGGCCTGTCTGGGGAGCGCGCGGGGCACCTGGCCTGTCTGGGGAGCGCGCGGGGCACCTGGCCTGTCTGGGGAGCGCGCGGGGCACCTGGCCTGTCTGGGGAGCGCGCGGGGCACCTGGCCTGTCTGGGGAGCGCGCGGGGCACCTGGCCTGTCTGGGGAGCGCGCGGGGCACCTGACCTGTCTGGGGAGCGCGCGGGGCACCTGACCTGTCTGGGGAGCGCGCGGGGCACCTGAACTGTCTGGGGAGCGCGCGGGGCACCTGACCTGTCTGGGGAGCGCGCGGGGCACCTTACCTGTCTGGGGAGCGCGCGGGGCACCTGGCCTGTCTGGGGAGCGCGCGGGGCACCTGGCCTGTCTGGGGAGCGCGCGGGGCACCTGGCCTGTCTGGGGAGCGCGCGGGGCACCTGGCCTGTCTGGGGAGCGCGCGGGGCACCTGACCTGTCTGGGGAGCGCGCGGGGCACCTGGCCTGTCTGGATAGCGCGCGGGGCACCTGGCCTGTCTGGGGAGCGCGCGGGGCACCTGGCCTGTCTGGGGAGCGCGCGGGGCACCTGGCCTGTCTGGGGAGCGCGCGGGGCACCTGACCTGTCTGGGGAGCGCGCGGGGCACCTGGCCTGTCTGGGGAGCGCGCGGGGCACCTGGCCTGTCTGGGGAGCGCGCGGGGCACCTGGCCTGTCTGGGGAGCGCGCGGGGCACCTGGCCTGCTGCAGCAGCTACGGATGTGAGGTATTTGTAGAATTGCTGTGGTATGACGGTGCTTATATCATTTACTAACGTGTTTCTTCTCTATCCCTTTCATCTCCTTGGCGGGATTGCAGAGATAATGGAAGGTAAGTGAGATATCTGGCCAGCGTCTGCTACTTTATACGTTTCCTGTAAGTTACCCAAGATATACTTATAATGCCGGCGCCGGACATTTTACCGGTGGTTGGATTCCCTACCTAATTCCCACTCAGTTGATGAGTCCACGCCACCAACTGAGTGGGAATAGAACCTGTGGCGAGCAAAGTTTGCCACCGGGCCCAAAGCGTGGCGAGCCCGCGAGGGGACTTGCTTTCGGTATACCAATATATCATACTATCCGGTATATCATACTACACCCAATTTCTCAAGTCAACAATTTGATAAAAGAAACGGGTAACTGCAAACATCAGACATTTGTAACCAATAAGACATTTCTTTTCATTCTCTACACTGCAATAAAAGAATGACAAGTGGGATCTGATTGGTTGCTACATGTTACAGTAACTGTAATGTCAATTTAACTTTGCTCCTTTACTCATAATACTTTTTCCAAATATTGTACACTCCCTCCCTACTGTCCCTTTATGACGCCACGGCTATCTGTGCACTGGGGAATCCTGATACAAGAGCAACGTGTTTAAAAATAACATTTCTACTCTTAATTATGGGGCACGTGGGGGCAGAAAATGTGTTACATTCTCTATAATCGCCCATTTTATGGATAGTTCCACCACCCTTTACATAGTGATCGTGACTTGTACTTTATTTTGATGGGTGTCTCTGATTGTATATCTTGCTTTCTCTAGCGACGCTTTCCAGTATGACAACCGAGATGGACAGGATCCTGCAGGACCGGAAGCAGGTGAGATAAGAGACAAGGAAATGTTAAATGAGTTGTTTTAGTCCACTCTTCCACCTCATTCTGTCCTTTCCTCCACCTCCTTCATCCATCTCCTCCATCTCCTCCACCTCCTTCATCCATCTCCTCCACCTCCTTCATCCATCTCCTCCACCTCCTTCATCCATCTCCTCCACCTCCTTCATCCATCTCCATCTCCTTCAGTCCCTCTCCTCGGCCTCCTTCAGTCCCTCTCTTCGGCCTCCTTCAGTCCCTCTCCTCGGCCTCCTTCAGTTCCTCTTCTCGGCCTCCTTCAGTCCCTCTCCACCTCCTTCTGCCCTCTCTTTTGCCTCCTCCTATCTTCTCCTCCACTCCACTTCCTTCTGTCCTCTCTTCCACCTCCTTCAAGGCTCTCCCTTCCACCTCCTTTAGCCATCAGCTATTGTCTATACTGGGCATATTTACAGTGGTCAAACAATGGTAGAAACATAGAATTTGACGGCAGATAAGAACCACTTGGCCCATCTAGTCTGCCCCTTAAATGATCTCTGACATGCTTATATATGGTCTTCATTTGACCGGATTTACCAGCAGTTGCCAATAATTGACTTCAATTTATGGCCACTTAGGTGTTAAACAACCATATTAGTCAGAATAATTGAAGTGTTCAGTATGTGGACACCTTATCCCGATGCGTACAACCTTATCAACCTGTCCACCTATGTGCAAAAATGTGCTGATTTGTGTCTCATCGCTCATCGTGTAAGGTGTATAACTTTCAATATAAGCAGTTCTGACCTAGATATGAAGATCTCCTCAAACACGCTTTATCCTCCACCCATTTATAAATGGAGGTTCTTTGGCTCTTTGTGTCTTCAGGCAGAGCTGCAGCTTCAGGAATCGGAGAGCCAGGTCCAGAAAGTGTGGGAGTCCCTTGGCGAGCAGGAGAAGCTTCTGCAGAAGGAGAAAGAGGAGAGGGTACGGCACAGTCAGGGGTTACATATCTTCAGTCTTCATTTCCATGGTCACATTAACTTGCCCTTTGTCTCCAGGCTTCTCTGGAGCTTGCCCTAAACGAGGAGAAGAACAAGGTCTCCAGGATACAGGCTGAAATGAAAACCAGTGAGGAGGTGCAAAGGGACTTTGTCCGGCTGTCACAGACACTGCAGGTACCCGGTTTTATGTTTACGGTTGTGTGTTGTTTTGTTGGTCATGGGTGAGTTAAAGATAGATATCCCGAGGTTGGATGGAAGGAGAATAAATTGAGGAATATCATCTGAAATAGCTGGAAAGTAAAGTTTAATCTAGTTTCTCTGACGTCCTAGTGGATTCTGGGAACTCCGTAAGGACCATGGGGAATAGCGGCTCCGCAGGAGACAGGGCACAAAAGTAAAGCTTTAGGACTAGCTGGTGTGCACTGGCTCCTCCCCCTATGACCCTCCTCCAAGCCCCAGTTAGATTTTTGTGCCCGAACGAGAAGGGTGCACACTAGGTGGCTCTCCTGAGCTGCTTAGTAAAAAGTTTAGTTTTAGGTTTTTTATTTTCAGTGAGACCTGCTGGCAACAGGCTCACTGCATCGAGGGACTAAGGGGAGAAGAAGCGAACCTGCCTGCTTGCAGCCAGCTTGGGCTTCTTAGGCTACTGGACACCATTAGCTCCAGAGGGATCGAACACAGGCCCAGCCATGGAGTCCGGTCCCGGAGCCGCGCCGCCGGCCCCCTTACAGAGCCAGAAGCAAGAAGAGGTCCGGAAAATCGGCGGCAGAAGACATCCTGTCTTCACCAAGGTAGCGCACAGCACTGCAGCTGTGCGCCATTGCTCCTCAGCACACTTCACACTTCGGTCACTGAGGGTGCAGGGCGCTAGGGGGGGGGCGCCCTGAGCAGCAATAAAAAACACCTTGGCAGGCAAAAATACATCACATATAGCCCCCAGGGCTATATGGATGAATTTTAACCCCTGCCAGATTCCTCATAAAAGCGGGAGAAAAGGCCGCAGAGAAGGGGGCGGAGCCTATCTCCTCAGCACACAGGCGCCGTTTTACCTCACAGCTCCGCTGGAAGGACGTCTCCCTGACTCTCCCCTGCAGTCCTGCACTACAGAAACAGGGTAAAAAAGAGATGGGGGGCACTAATTTGGCGATATTTGAACATATAGCAGCTATAAAGGGAAAAACACTTATATAAGGTTATCCCTGTATATTTATATAGCGCTCTGGTGTGTGCTGGCATACTCTCCCTCTGTCTCCCCAAAGGGCTAGTGGGGTCCTGTCCTCTGTCAGAGCATTCCCTGTGTGTGTGCTGTGTGTCGGTACGTTGTGTCGACATGTATGAGGAGGAAAATTATGTGGAGGCGGAGCAATTGCCTATAATAGAGATGTCACCTCCTAGAGAGTCGACACCTGAGTGGATGAGATGCTGGAAGGAATTACGTGACAGTGTCAGTTCTTTACAAAAGACAGTTGACGACATGAGACAGCCGGCTACTCAGCTTGTGCCTGTCCAGGCGTCTCAAAAGCCATCAAGGGCTCTAAAACGCCCATTACCTCAGATGGTAGATACAGACGTCGACACGGATACTGACTCCAGAGACGAATTTGACTTCCAGTAGGGCCACACGTTATATGATTGAGGCAATGAAAAATGTTTTACATATTTCTGATAATACCACTACCACTAAAAGGGGTATTATGTTTGGTGAGAAAAAACTACCTGTAGTTTTTCCCGAATCTGAGGAATTAAATGAAGTGTGTGATGAAGCGTGGGTTTCCCCCGATAAAAAACTGATAATTTCTAAAAAATTATTGGCATTATATCCTTTCCCGCCAGAGGTTAGGGTGCGTTGGGAAATACCCCCTAGGGTGGATAAAGCGCTCACACGCTTATCAAAACAGGTGGCTCTACCCTCTCCTGAGACGGCCGCCCTTAAGGATCCTGCTGATAGAAAGCAGGAGGGTATCCTAAAATGTATTTACACACATACTGGTGTTATACTGCGACCAGCAATCGCCTCAGCCTGGATGTGCAGCGCTGGTTTGGCGTGGTCGGATTCCCTGACTGAAAATATTGACACCCTAGACAGGGACAGTATTTTACTGACTATAGAACATTTAAAAGATGCATTTCTATATATGCGTGATGCACAGCGGGATATTTGCCGACTGGCATCAAGAATAAGTGCGCTGTCCATTTCTGCCAGAAGAGGGTTATGGACGCGACAGTGGTCAGGTGATGCTGATTCCAAACGACATATGGAAGTGCTGCCTTATAAAGAAGGGACCTGCTCCAGCAAGGACCCTGTCTGTTCCAAGACTTACCGCGGCTGCGTTTGACGGCATGGCGGTTGAACGCCGGATCCTGAAGAAAAAAGGCATTCCGGATGAAGTCATCCCTACCCTGATCAAAGCCAGGAAGGATGTAACCGCACAACATTATCACCGTATTTGGCGAAAATATGTTGCGTGGTGCGAGGCCAGGAAGGCCCCTACAGAGGAATTTCAACTAGGTCGTTTCCTGCATTTCCTGCAAACAGGAGTGTCCATGGGCCTAAAATTAGGGTCCATTAAGGTTCAAATTTCGGCCTTGTCGATTTTCTTCCAGAAAGAATTGGCTTCAGTTCCTGAAGTCCAGACGTTTGTCAAGGGGGTACTGCATATACAGCCTCCTTTTGTGCCTCCAGTAGCACCCTGGGATCTCAACGTGGTTTTGGGATTCCTAAAATCACATTGGTTTGAACCGCTTACCACTGTGGACTTAAAATATCTCACATGGAAAGTGGTAATGCTGTTGGCCCTGGCTTCAGCCAGGCGCGTATCAGAATTGGCGGCTTTGTCCTATAAAAGCCCTTACCTGATATTTCATACGGATAGGGCGGAATTGAGGACTCGTCCTCAATTTCTCCCTAAGGTGGTTTCAGCGTTTCACCTGAACCAGCCTATTGTGGTGCCTGCGGCTACTAGGGACTTGGAGGACTCCAAGTTGCTGGACGTGGTCGGGGCCCTGAAAATATATGTTTCCAGGACGGATGGAGTCAGAAAATCTGACTCGCTGTTTATCCTGTATGCACCCAACAAGCTGGGTGCTCCTGCTTCTAAGCAGACTATTGCTCGTTGGATTTGTAGTACAATTCAGCTTGCACATTCTGTGGCAGGCCTGCCACAGCCAAAATCTGTAAATGCCCACTCCACAAGGAAGGTGGGCTCATCTTGGGCGGCTGCCCGAGGGGTCTCGGCTTTACAACTTTGCCGAGCAGCTACTTGGTCAGGGGCAAACACGTTTGCTAAATTCTACAAATTTGATACCCTGGCTGAGGAGGACCTGGAGTTCTCTCATTCGGTGCTGCAGAGTCATCCGCACTCTCCCGCCCGTTTGGGAGCTTTGGTATAATCCCCATGGTCCTTACGGAGTTCCCAGCATCCACTAGGACGTCAGAGAAAATAAGAATTTACTCACCGGTAATTCTATTTCTCGTAGTCCGTAGTGGATGCTGGGCGCCCATCCCAAGTGCGGATTATCTGCAATACTTGTACATAGTTATTGTTAACTAAATCGGGTTATTGTTGTAGTGAGCCATCCTTTGAGAGGCTCCTCTGTTATCCCTCTCCTGAGACAGCCGCCCTTAAGGATCCTGCTGATAGAAAGCAGGAGGGTATCCTAAAATGTATTTACACACATACTGGTGTTATACTGCGACCAGCAATCGCCTCAGCCTGGATGTGCAGTGCTGGTTTGGCTTGGTCAGATTCCCTGACTGAAAATATTGACACCCTAGACAGGGACAGTATTTTACTGACTATAGAACATTTAAAAGATGCATTTCTATATATGCGTGATGCACAGCGGGATATTTGCCGACTGGCATCAAGAATAAGTGCGCTGTCCATTTCTGCCAGAAGAGGGTTATGGACGCGACAGTGGTCAGGTGATGCAGATTCCAAACGACATATGGAAGTGCTGCCTTATAAAGGGGAGGAGTTATTTGGGGTAGGTCTTTCAGACTTGGTGGCCACGGCAACGGCTGGGAAATCCACATTTTTACCCCAGGTCGCCTCTCAAAATAAAAAGACGCCGTATTATCAGGCGCAGTCCTTTCGTTCCCATAAGGGAAAGCGAGCGAAAGGCTCCTCATTTCTGCCCCGGGGCAGAGGGAGGGGAAAAAGACTGCAGCAAGCAGCCAGTTCCCAGGATCAGAAGCCCTCTCCCGCTTCTGCTAAGTCCTCAGCATGACGCTGGGGCTTTACAAGCGGACTTAGGCTCGGTGGGGGCACGTCTCAAGAATTTCAGCGCGCAGTGGGCTCACTCGCAAGTAGACCCCTGGGTCCTTCAGGTGGTATCTCAGGGATACAGGTTGGAATTCGAGACATCTCCCCCTCGCCGTTTCCTAAAGTCTGCTTTACCGACGTCTCTCTCCGACAGGGAGGCGGTATTGGAAGCCATTCACAAGCTGTATTCTCAGCAGGTGATAATCAAGGTACCCCTCCTGCAACAGGGCAAGGGGTATTATTCAACGCTATTTGTGGTACCGAAGCCGGACGGCTCGGTGAGACCTATTTTAAATCTGAAATCCTTGAACACTTACATACAAAGGTTCAAGTTCAAGATGGAGTCACTCAGAGCAGTGATAGCGAACCTGGAAGAAGGGGACTATATGGTGTCTCTGGACATCAAGGATGCTTACCTCCATGTCCCAATTTGCCCTTCTCACCAAGGGTACCTCAGGTTTGTGGTACAGAACTGTCATTATCAGTTTCAGACGCTGCCGTTTGGATTGTCCACAGCACCCCGGGTCTTTACCAAGGTAATGGCCGAAATGATGATACTTCTTCGAAGAAAAGGCGTCTTAATTATCCCTTACTTGGACGATCTCCTGATAAGGGCAAAGTCCAGGGAACAGTTAGTAGTCGGAGTAGCACTATCTCAAGTAGTGTTACGGCAGCACGGGTGGATTCTAAATATCCCAAAATCGCAGCTGATTCCGACGACACGTCTGCTGTTCCTAGGGATGATTCTGGACACAGTCCAGAAAAAGGTGTTTCTCCCGGAGGAGAAAGCCAGGGAGTTATCCGAGCTAGTCAGGAACCTCCTAAAACCAGGCCAAGTGTCAGTGCATCAATGCACAAGGGTCCTGGGGAAAATGGTGGCTTCTTACGAAGCGATTCCATTCGGCAGATTCCACGCAAGAACTTTTCAGTGGGATCTGCTGGACAAATGGTCCGGATCGCATCTTCACATGCATCAGCGGATAACCCTGTCCCCGAGGACAAGGGTGTCTCTCCTGTGGTGGTTACAGAGTGCTCATCTTCTAGAGGGCTGCAGATTCGGCATTCAGGACTGGGTCTTGGTGACCACGGCTGCCAGCCTGAGAGGCTGGGGAGCAGTCACACAGGGAAAAAAATTCCAGGGCTAGTGGTCAAGCCTGGAAACGTCACTTCACATAAATATCCTGGAACTAAGGGCCATTTACAATGCCCTAAGTCAAGCAAGGCCTCTGCTTCAGGGTCAGCCGGTGTTGATCCAGTCGGACAACATCACGGCAGTCGCCCACGTAAACAGACAGGGCGGCACAAGAAGCAGGAGGGCGATGGCAGAAGCTGCAAGGATTCTTCGCTGGGCGGAAAATCATGTGATAGCACTGTCAGCAGTGTTCATTCCGGGAGTGGACAACTGGGAAGCAGACTTTCTCAGCAGACACGATCTTCACCCGGGAGAGTGGGGACTTCATCCAGAAGTCTTCCACATGATTGTAAACCGTTGGGAAAAACCAAAGGTGGACATGATGGCGTCCCGCCTCAACAAAAAACTAGAAAGGTATTGCGCCAGGTCAAGGGACCCTCAAGCAATAGCGGTGGACGCTCTGGTAACACCGTGGGTGTACCAGTCAGTGTATGTGTTCCCTCCTCTGCCTCTCATACCCAAGGTACTGAGAATTATAAGACGGAGAGGAGTAAGAACTGTACTCGTGGCTCTGGATTGGCCAAGAAGGACTTGGTACCCGGAACTTCAAGAGATGCTCACGGAGGACCCGTGGCCTCTACCTCTAAGAAGGGACCTGCTCCAGCAAGGACCCTGTCTGTTCCAAGACTTACCGCGGCTGCGTTTGACGGCATGGCGGTTGAACGCCGGATCCTGAAGAAAAAAGGCATTCCGGATGAAGTCATCCCTACCCTGATCAAAGCCAGGAAGGATGTAACCGCACATCATTATCACCGTATTTGGCGAAAATATGTTGCGTGGTGCGAGGCCAGGAAGGCCCCTACAGAGGAATTTCAACTAGGTCGTTTCCTGCATTTCCTGCAAACAGGACTGTCTATGGGCCTAAAATTAGGGTCCATTAAGGTTCAAATTTCGGCCTTGTCGATTTTCTTCAAGAAAGAATTGGCTTCAGTTCCTGAAGTCCAGACGTTTGTCAAGGGGGTACTGCATATACAGCCTCCTTTTGTGCCTCCAGTGGCACCCTGGGATCTCAACGTGGTTTTGGGATTCCTAAAATCACATTGGTTTGAACCGCTTACCACTGTGGACTTAAAATATCTCACATGGAAAGTGGTAATGCTGTTGGCCCTGGCTTCAGCCAGGCGCGTATCAGAATTGGCGGCTTTGTCCTATAAAAGCCCTTACCTGATATTTCATACGGATAGGGCGGAATTGAGGACTCGTCCTCAATTTCTCCCTAAGGTGGTTTCAGCGTTTCACCTGAACCAGCCTATTGTGGTGCCTGCGGCTACTAGGGACTTGGAGGACTCCAAGTTGCTGGACGTGGTCGGGGCCCTGAAAATATATTTCTCTATCGTCCTAGTGGATGCTGGGGTTCCTGAAAGGACCATGGGGAATAGCGGCTCCGCAGGAGACAGGGCACAAAAGTTAAGCTTTAGGATCAGGTGGTGTGCACTGGCTCCTCCCCCTATGACCCTCCTCCAAGCCTCAGTTAGGTTTTTGTGCCCGGCCGAGAAGGGTGCAATCTAGGTGGCTCTCCTAAAGAGCTGCTTAGAAAAGTTTAGTTTTAGGTTTTTTATTTTACAGTGAGTCCTGCTGGCAACAGGATCACTGCATCGAGGGACTTAGGGGAGAAGAAGTGAACTCACCTGCGTGCAGGATGGATTGGCTTCTTAGGCTACTGGACGTTAGCTCCAGAGGGACGATCACAGGTACAGCCTGGATTGGTCACCGGAGCCGCGCCGCCGGCCCCCTTGCAGATGCCGAAAAGAGAAGAGGTCCAGAAATCGGCGGCAGAAGACTCTTCAGTCTTCTTAAGGTAGCGCACAGCACTGCAGCTGTGCGCCATTGCTCTCAGCACACTTCACATGGCAGTCACTGAGGGTGCAGGGCGCTGGGGGGGGGGCGCCCTGGGCAGCAATGGAAACCTGTTATTTGGCAAAAAAATACCTCACATATAGCCTCCGGGGGTTATATGGAGATATTTAACCCCTGCCAGAATCCGTTGAAGAGCGGGAGACGAGCCCGCCGAAAAAGGGGCGGGGCCTATCTCCTCAGCACACAGCGCCATTTTCCCTCACAGAAAGGCTGGAGGGAAGGCTCCCTGGCTCTCCCCTGCACTGCACTACAGAAACAGGGTTAAAACAGAGAGGGGGGGCACTAATTTGGCGTTAGAAATATATATAAAGATGCTATAAGGGAAAACACTTATATAAGGTTGTCCCTATATAATTACAGCGTTTTTGGTGTGTGCTGGCAAACTCTCCCTCTGTCTCTCCAAAGGGCTAGTGGGTCCTGTCCTCTATCAGAGCATTCCCTGTGTGTGTGCTGGTGTGTCGGTACGTGTGTGTCGACATGTATGAGGACGATGTTGGTGAGGAGGCGGAGCAATTGCCTGTAATGGTGATGTCACTCTCTAGGGAGTCGACACCGGAATGGATGGCTTATTTAGGGAATTACGTGATAATGTCAACACGCTGCAAGGTCGGTTGACGACATGAGACGGCCGACAAACAATTAGTACCGGTCCAGACGTCTCAAAAACACCGTCAGGGGTTTAAAACGACCGTTTAAGGCCTTAGTCGGTCGACACAGACACTGACACGGACACTGAATCCAGTGTCGACGGTGAATAAACAAACGTATTCCTCATTAGGGCCACACGTTAAGGGCAATGAAGGAGGTGTTACATATTTCTGATACTACAAGTACCACAAAGATGGGTATTATGTGGGAGTGAAAAAACTACCGTAGTTTTTCCTGAATCAGATAAAATAAAATGAAGTGTGTGATGAGGCGTGGGTTTACCCCGATAGCAAATATTGGCGTTATACCTTTTCCCGCCAGAAGTTAGGGCGCGTTGGGAAACACCCCTTAGGGTGGATAAGGCGCTCACACGCTTATCATGTGGCGTTACCGTCTCCAGATACGGCCGCCCTCAAGGAGCCAGCTGATATGAAGCTGGAGTAATATCCTAAAAAGTATATACACACATACGGTGGTTATACTGCGACCAGCGATCGCCTCAGCCTGGAAATGCAGTGCTGGGTTGGCTTGGTCGGATTCCCTGACTGAAAATATTTTAGTGATATAGAGCATTTAATAGGATGCAGTCTATATATATATATATATATGTATGGTCGTATAAAGGAGAGGAGGTACTTGGGGTCGGTCCATCGGACCTGGGGGCCACGGCAACAGCTGGGAAATCCAACCTTTTTACCCCAAGTCACATCTCAGCAGAAAAAGACACTGTCTTTTCAGCCTCAATCCTTCCGTTCCCATAAGGGCATGCGGGCAAAAGGCCAGTCATATCTGCCCAGACATAGAGGAAAGGGAAGTAGACTGCAGAAGGCAGCCCCTTTCCAGGAACAGAAGCCCTCCACCGAGTCTGCCAAGTCCTCAGCAGGATGCTGGGGC
Source organism: Pseudophryne corroboree (assembly GCF_028390025.1). NCBI lineage: Eukaryota > Metazoa > Chordata > Amphibia > Anura > Myobatrachidae > Pseudophryne > Pseudophryne corroboree. The sequence continues at coordinate 508,003,279 of NC_086450.1, read as the reverse complement.
CGTGCAAGCTGACTCAGGTGAGGTGGGGGGTCGTCTCAAGAGTCTCAGCGTGCAGTGGGATCACTCGCAAGTTGACCCCTAGATCGTACAAAGTATTATCCCAGGGGTACAGTTTGGAGATTCGAGACATCTTTTCCTCGCAGGTTCCTGAAGTCTGCTTTACCAAAGGCTCCCTCCGACAGGGAGGCAGTATTGGGGAAAAAATTCACAAGCTGTATTTCCAGCAGGTGATAATCAAAGTACCCCTCCTACAATCAAGGAAAAGGGTATTAGTCTTCCACACTATATTGTGTTACTGAAGCCAGACGGCTTGGTGAGACATATTCTAAATCTGAAATCTTTGAACACTTACATACAAAGGTTCAAATCAAGATGGAGTCACTCAGAACAGTGATAGCGAACCGGAAAAAAGGGGACTATATGGTGTCCCTGGACATCAAGGATTACCTCCATGTCCAAATTTGCCCTTCTCAACAAGGGTACCTATGGTTCGTGGTACAGAACTGTCAATATCAGTTTCTGACGCTGCCGTTGAATTATCCACGGCACCCCGGGCCTTTACCAAGGTAATGGCCGAAAAGATGATTATCTTCAAAGAAAAGGGCATCTTAATTATCCCTTACTTGGACGATATCCTGAAAAGGGAAAGGTCCAGAGAACAGTTGGAGGTCGGAATAGCACTATCTAAAGTAGTTCTACGACAGCACGAGTGGATTCTAAATATTCCAAAAGTCGCAGCGTTTTTCCGACGATACGTCTGCTGTTCCTAGGAATGATTCTGGGCATAGTCCAGAAAAAGGTGTTTCTCCTGGAGGAGAAAGCCAGGGAGCTATCCGAACTAGTTTGAAACCTCCTAAAACCAGGCCAAGTATCAGTGCATCAATGCACAGGAGTCCTGGGAAAAATGGTGGCTTCTTACGAAGCAATTCCATTCGGCAGATCTCACGCAAAAAATTTTCAGGGGGATTTGCTGGACGAATGGTCCGGATCGCATCTTCAGATGCATCAGCAGATAATCCTGTCTCCAAGGACAAGGGTGTCTCTTCTGTGGAGGCTGCAGAGTGTTCATCTTCTAGAGGACAGCACATTCAGCATTCAGGACTGTGTTCTGGTGACCACGGATGCCAGCCTGAGAGGCTGGGAAGCAGTCACACAGGGAAGAAATTTCCAAGGAGTGTGGTCAAGTCTGGAGACTTTTCTCCACATGAATATACTGGAGCTAAGAGCAATTTACAATACTCTGAGCCTAGGAAGACCTCTGCTTCAAAGTCAGTCGGTGCTGATCTGGTCGGACATCATCATGGCAGTCGCCCACGTAAACAGACGGGGCGGCACAAGAAGCAGGAGGGCAATGACAGCAAGAACTTTTCGCTGAGCGAAAAATCATGTGATAACACTGTCAGCAGTGTTCATTCCGGGAGTGGAAAACTGAATTTCCTCAGCAGGAATGAATTCCACTCGGAAAAGTGGGAACTTCATCTGGAAGTTTCCACATGATTGAAAACCGTTGGGAAAGACCAAAGGTGGTCATAAGATGGCGTCCCACCTGAAGCACCAGGTCAAGAGACCCTCAGGCAATAGCTGGGTCGCTCTGGTAACACCGTGGGTGTACCAGTCGGGTATGTGTTCCCTCCTCTGCCTCTCATACCCAGGGTATTGAGAATTATAGGAAGGAGAGGAGTAAGAATTATACTCGTGGCTCCGGTTTGGCCAAGAAGGACTTGGTAACCGGAACTTCAAGAGATAAGAAGGGTCTTGATTCAGCAAGAATCATGTCTGTTCCAAGACTTACCGCAGCTGCGTTGACGCAGGGGCGGGTGAACGCCGGATCCTAAGGGAAAAAGGCATTCCGGAAGAGGTCATCCCTACCCTGGTCAGAGCCAGGAAGGAGGTGACCGCACAACATTATCACAGTTTAGGTGAAAATATGTTCCATGGTGTGAGGCCAGGAAGGCTTCACGGAAGAATTTCAACTAGGTTAATTCCTATATTTCCTGCAAACAGGAGTGTCTATGGGCCTCAAATTGGGGTCCATTAAGGTTCAAATTTCGGCCTGTCGATTTTCTTCCAGAAAGAATTGGCTTCAGTTCCTGAAGTCCAGAAGTTTGTCAAGGGAGTACTGCATATACAACCCCTTTTGATGTCTCCAGTGGCACTGGGGGATCTCAACGTAGTTTTGGGGATTCCAAAAATCACATTGGTTTAAACCACTCAAATCTGTGGATTTGATATATCTCACATGGAAAGTGAACATGCGGTTGGTCCTGGCCTCGGCCAGGCGAGTGTCAAAATTGGCGGTTTTGTCTCACAAAGCCATATATGATTGTCCATTCGGACAGAGCAAAGCTGCGGACTCGTCCCCAGTTTATCCCTAAGGTGGTGTCAGCGTTTCACCTGAACCAGCTTATTGTGGTACCTGCGGCTACTAGGGACTTGGAGGACTCCAAGTTGCTGGAGGTTGTCAGGGCCCTGAAAATATAGTTTTCCAGGTCGGCTGGAGTCAGGAAATCTGACTTGCTGTTTTATCCTGTATGCACCCAACAAGCTGGGTGCCCCTGCTTCTAAGCAGACTATTGCTCGTTGGATTTGTAGTAAAATTCAGCTTGCACATTCTGTGGCAGGCTTGCCACAGCCAAAAATATGTAAATGCCCATTCCACAAGGAAGGTGGGCTCATCTTGGGCGGCTGCCCGAGGGGTCTCGGCTTTACAACTTTGCCGAGCGGCTACGTGGTCGGGGGAGAACACGTTTGTAAAATCCTACAAATTTGATACCCTGGCTAAGGAGGACCTGGAGTTCTCTCATTCGGTGCTGCAGAGTCATCCGCACTCTCCCGCCCGTTTGGGAGCTTTGGTATAATCCCCATGGTCCTTTCAGGAACCCCAGCATCCACTAGGACGATAGAGAAAATAAGAATTTACTTACCGATAATTCTATTTCTCGGAGTCCGTAGTGGATGCTGGGCGCCCATCCCAAGTGCGGATTATCTGCAATACTTGTACATAGTTATTGTTAACTAAATCGGGTTATTGTTGTAGTGAGCCATCTTTCAGAGGCTCCTCTGTTCTCATACTGTTAACTGGGTTCAGATCACAGGTTGTACAGTGTGATTGGTGTGGCTGGTATGAGTCTTACCCGGGATTCAAAATCCTTCCTTATTGTGTACGCTCGTCCGGGCACAGTATCCTAACTGAGGCTTGGAGGAGGGTCATAGGGGGAGGAGCCAGTGCACACCACCTGATCCTAAAGCTTAACTTTTGTGCCCTGTCTCCTGCGGAGCCGCTATTCCCCATGGTCCTTTCAGGAACCCCAGCATCCACTACGGACTCCGAGAAATAGAATTATCGGTAAGTAAATTCTTATTGTTTCCAGGACGGCTGGAGTCAGAAAATCTGACTCGCTGTTTATCCTGTATGCACCCAACAAGCTGGGTGCTCCTGCTTCTAAGCAGACTATTGCTCGTTGGATTTGTAGTACAATTCAGCTTGCACATTCTGTGGCAGGCCTGCCACAGCCAAAATCTGTAAATGCCCACTCCACAAGGAAGGTGGGCTCATCTTGGGCGGCTGCCCGAGGGGTCTCGGCTTTACAACTTTGCCGAGCGGCTACGTGGTCGGGGGAGAACACGTTTGTAAAATCCTACAAATTTGATACCCTGGCTAAGGAGGACCTGGAGTTCTCTCATTCGGTGCTGCAGAGTCATCCGCACTCTCCCGCCCGTTTGGGAGCTTTGGTATAATCCCCATGGTCCTTACGGAGTTCCCAGCATCCACTAGGACGTCAGAGAAAATAAGAATTTACTCACCGGTAATTCTATTTCTCGTAGTCCGTAGTGGATGCTGGGCGCCCATCCCAAGTGCGGATTATCTGCAATACTTGTACATAGTTATTGTTAACTAAATCGGGTTATTGTTGTAGTGAGCCATCCTTTGAGAGGCTCCTCTGTTATCATACTGTTAACTGGGTTCAGATCACAAGTTGTACGGTGTGATTGGTGTGGCTGGTATAAGTCTTACCCGGGATTCATAAATCCTTCCTTATTATGTACGCTCGTCCGGGCACAGTATCCTAACTGAGGCTTGGAGGAGGGTCATAGGGGGGAGGAGCCAGTGCACACCAGCTAGTCCTAAAGCTTTACTTTTGTGCCCAGTCTCCTGCGGAGCCGCTATTCCCCATGGTCCTTACGGAGTTCCCAGCATCCACTACGGACTACGAGAAATAGAATTACCGGTGAGTAAATTCTTATTTTTTTGGGATTGTTCTCTTTTGTACTTTTTACTTGGAGATTTCACCACTCCAATGTTCTGTCCAAGGCCAGGGGCACCCAATGCTCAGCTACTGTAGTTAGAGAAGCTGTGAGAGACCTGTTATTTACCCATTAAGGTTTGATTGGTCTAGCTTTATTGGTAATTTTTCAGCATATGAATCTGCAAATCTCCTCGGGAATGGTGAGGGCCTGACCTGCGACTTATGTACAGTCATGGAGATTTTTTTTGTAAATAGAATTGATATGTTACTTAAAAAAATAGCAACCATTAAAAAAAAACAATAGCCTAAGATCTATATTCATCCGAGTAAGAATATTATTACACAAAATATTTTGTAATCAGAATCCACCTCTTAGGCGTACGACCCTCTATGGGGACAGTGCACCTGCCAAACTGTATCTCCCAGTGTCCTAAGGCGAGGTCAGGGAGGACTGACACCACTTGTGGACCAGAAGAGAAACCCACTTTGTCGCTTGGGCCTACTTGTGCACAAAAGTTGCTGCTATGTATATGCATGGGTACCAAACAAAAACAATTGCTATCTCTGTCAGAGGGGCAGCCATCAAATGTCAATTGAAATGGCAGGTGCGGTCTTTCGATAGGACCCAAAAGATGGTGAACTATGCCTGGGCCGGGCAAAACTCTGGTGGAGGTCCGCAGCAGTCCTGACGTGCAGATGGGTCGTCAGATCTGGGTATAAGACTAATTGAACCATCTAGTAGCTGGTTCCCTCCAGAGTTTCCCTGTGTGACAGTGTTGGCACCGAGTTCCGAACATCCAAATCTATCAGAATTAGCCATAGACCTTAATGTAGACGTATGACCAAATCTGACGGGGCTCTGGCCAGCAGGCATTTTGGAGGGGAGGGGAGGGGTGGGGGTGGGGGGGGGGGGGGGGGCAGATAAGCTACTGTACAGCCATCTTAACTGGCCAAGTGCCATTAAAAGAATGGCTGAATTATTGGGGGGGGGGGTCTACTAAATACTGTATGTCATTCAGGGGAGATGTATCAAATCTATGAGAGAGATAAAGTGGAGAAGGTGACCATGGCAGTTCCATACCCTCCAACATTTTACACATACAAATCGGTACAAATTAGGAAAGGGGCGTGGCCACGGGTAAAGAGGAAGCCCCCTTTCCTATACTTTCTATGGGAATTTGGAGTCTCAGAAATCTAAAAGGTCCAGTTGGAGGATATGCAGTTCGCATGCTGTTACATTTACCCCCAAGGCTTAATACATCTCCCCCTTAAACCGTTACATGTTAAAGTTGAAAAAGTGATGAATTTGTCCACACGACAGGTCAGCTTGGAGAAAATACGACAGGCTACTTCTCTGCAGGACGTCCAGGACATTGTGGAAGGGATTCGGCTCACAGAAGTTACCCAGCTGACTGACGCCTGACCCGTCTCCCATCGACCTTCTGACCAAAAAAACACTGCCGATTATAAGATGAGATTTGTATACTGTGTATATAACTTTATACGTATGCAACACTAACGAATAGTGATTAATCAGGTAACTAGGTGCTAGTGACGTCCTTCTCAGTGCGGTATCCACAGGGACATAACTTAGGTGGCACCCTCCGTCTGGTTTTAAAGATTCGTGAGACATTACCAGTGATTTTGGCGTATACTGTAGATGTAAATATTAGAACTTTGAAATATAAATTGCCTTACATAAGCAACGGTCTAGTGGCAGCCCCAAATATATAGGAGAGGCTTTCCATATTTGCCGTGCAGCCCTGCGCGCTCCAGCCAGGTGGTTGACGACCTGCAGACCGGAACGCACGGGAGAAATGTCTTCCTCCCGTTTCTAAAAAAAAAAAAAAAAAATAGCAATATAATGCACAACGACTGAACCAAAAAGAGAGAGACTGCGTTTATTTGATCGGCCTCGCACAACAATGTTATAAAATGTTATTACTGTACCTAGGAAAACTTGCGTGACTGTTGAATAACCCTAAATAGATTCCTGCTCTCTTGCAAACACTGTCGGCGCACACTCGATGCAATAAAGTGAAAACTAAAAATAAACTGACACGACCTTGCCGAGAGGCTACACAATCTGACACATTTGTGTATTTTTGGTATGCTGATTTGTTTCTTACCCTTTTGTTGTCTCACGCTCTGTTTTGCAGTGATTTTGTACTTTTGAGGGTTGACTGTTACGTTATTGTAAAGCCTGAGCTGTGGGAACCTGTACTGTAAGTTTAGTTGTCATTTAAGCACAATACGTATGATACTAATGATGACTAACAACTACGTTTTATTAAATTATATTTTATATTACTTGTGGCCTACTATCTATTGGTTTGCGGACAACGGAATAACTACATGGGTTTTCAGGATGTCCGGTTGGAGATGAACAGATCAGGCAAAGCGAATCCATAGCATAATATGGTCGGACTTTAATGAGGACCATTTTATAATCCAGTAGAATCTGACCAATCACATTTAAAGTTTATGGGAAGGACCAATAGCAACACAACAGACATCGTTTGCCGAGAACCAGCTAGTACCATATAGGCGGTTCCTCTTCCTGCCACTGTGAGGCTGGAGAAGTCTATTAGGGCAGAGTTCCCAAAATGCCACCATGACAGTGCAGGTTTCAAGGATATCCAATACTTTGGTATAGATGGTTACATCAAATTGACTGAGTTACTAATTAAATCACCAGTGAGTATTCACAATGCCTGAGTGTGCTTAGTCTGATGATAATGGTGAGGGAAGAGAGATGCATAGACCTCAGCCCAACTCATAAGACGGCAAAATAAATATTCTCGCAACTACATCTGGTTATTGGAACGTATAAAAATACAAAAATAACACCTAAGGGGCGGCAGATGGTAATGCAATATAGCGCTGCAGCAAAACTGCCTCAGCGGTCGGCTCTTCATCTGGTAAGGGATGTCAGCACAGGCTTAGTCAAGAATACAACTCCCATGGCAATGATCAAACCTCCAGCTTTGTAAGGCCGAAAAGCTAATCTGGACAAGTAGGGTGATGCAGAGTTGAACGGTGAAGTGTCCTTAAACGGCGTCCAACTGCTGTTTCGATGTCATCCAGGAAGCGGTCTCCGCATGATTCTGCGCTGGGTGATATCTATTACAAGGTCAACGCATGTTTTAGTATATACTATCCCTGATGAAGGTTTGCAATAAAACTGAAACGTCGGACTAACTGGTGACTACTATAGTTCTGTTAACATGCGAGATGCCGCATATGCATTTATTTGATAATACAATTTAATATTTGGAGGCACCTTGGCAGATTGAGTGCTGGGCATTGGAGACGTGTTTGATTTGAAGATTGTAAATCCAGTTATTGTTTATTTTAGTAGTCCGTTGACTTAATGCTGTTTATAAAGTGTTTGCTGTATTGTCATCTACAACAGGAAGTGCTGAAGTTGGTGGCTTTGCAAGTGTTAATTTCCCCCGAGGAGATGTACTTTCATGTTCAGACTCTGATGCAGAAAATTTTGTTTTCAAAGAACATTTGCTAGACACGGGCGGGGCAGAAACTGCAGAGTAACTTCACTTCCAACTGCTTAAAAACTGCAAAAATATTGGGGGTCATTCCGAGTCGTTCGCTCGGTAAATTTCTTCGCATCGCAGCGATTTTCCGCTTAGTGCGCATGCGCAATGTCCGCACTGCGACTGCGCCAAGTAATTTTGCTATGAAGTTAGTATTTTTACTCACGGCTTTTTCATCGCTCAGGCGATCGTAGTGTGATTGACAGGAAATGGGTGTTACTGGGCGGAAACTAGCCGTTTTATGGGTGTGTGCGGAAAAATGCTACCGTTTCCGGAAAAAACGCAGGAGTGGCCGGAGAAACGGAGGAGTGTCTGGGCGAACGCTGGGTGTGTTTGTGACGTCAAACCAGGAACGACAAGCACTGAACTGATCGCAGATGCCGAGTAAGTCTGAAGCTACTCTGAAACTGCTATGAAGTGTGTAATCGCAATATTGCGAATACGTCGTTCGCAAAATTAAGAAGCTAAGATTCAATCCCAGTAGGCGGCGGCTTAGCGTTCGTAAATCTGCTAAAATCCGCTTGCGAGCGATCAACTCGGAATGACCCCCCATTGCTAGAGGATTTAGAATAAGAAGCGAGACCACAATTGGCCGTCACAGTCAAATCTTTTGTAGTATCTAGGCTGCGATACTTTATAAATGCTCGTTCCGTCTCTACCTCTTTGTTAAACATAATTCAGTGAGAGAACGTTCCATAGTGAAAGGAAAAAAAAAATCCGCCAGTAACGTATTTGCAATTTGTGAGCGTTTTAAATTAGTCTGCAAAACTGGACCTGCAGCTCCTGCCTCAAGGTCAAAGCCGGCCCAGCTCAGGCCCCTCCTGGAAGCTGCGACTGAGATTTTTCAGTGGCCATGTTTATTTTAACTTCAGCCTACATGCACAGAACATGCCCTTACTGGAATTTTAGTTGTGACTGCAGCCACATTAATGCCAACTTTCGCTGAGTCTATGCCCATTTCAAGTCCAGACTTCAGATCATAAAATATGCAGATTCCAAGTAGATGCACCATTAAAAAAATCACAAGTTGAGGGAGATAAAAAAAAAAAATCTCAACTTGTGTTTAATGCTAAATTAGAATAGGGCCACTTGTTTGTATGCGCCCATACAGAACTTATGGCTGCGGAACTTGACTCTGCTCAAGTTATGCAACGGAACCCGACTTAAAGTGGCTGCTCCGCAGAGGAACCTAATTGAGGCAGAGATTCTAACGGGATGTGGCGCAGGTGAGACTGTGTTTATACTCTGACGATCAGCAAGTCACAGGGGCAAACGCTCAAGGCTGCAGGCGTAGAGCTCAGGACCAGCTGCTTCTCCCACGGGCAGCTTTACAAGTTAGTAGCCCCAGGAAACTTTTTGTGTTAATCCCTGAAGGAAAAACTGCAAATATTTACAAAGACATTTTGTGAGCAATGTGCACTGTACAATATAAAATATATATCACAATATTAGATGGCACTGCTGTCATTGTAAAATTAGTTCCACAACGCCACAGGCAAACGCTAGTCCACTTATAAAATGCTTCACTGAGGAAGCTTGACAGCAAGATAGAACATGACCATTTCTCTGACGTCCTTGTGGATGCTGGGACTCCGTCAGGACCATGGGGATTAGCGGCTCCGCAGGAGACTGGGCACAAAAGTAAAAGCTTTAGGACTACCTGGTGTGCACTGGCTCCTCCCCCTATGACCCTCCTCCAAGCCTCAGTTAGATTTTTTTGCCCGAACGAGAAGGGTGCAGACTAGGTAGCTCTCCTGAGCTGCTTAGGGTAAAAGTTTAAGTTAGGTTTTTTATTTTCAGTGAGTCCTGCTGGCAACAGGCTCACTGCATCGAGGGACTAAGGGGAGAAGAAGCGAACTCACCTGCGTGCAGAGTGGATTGGGCTTCTTGGCTACTGGACATTAGCTCCAGAGGGACGATCACAGGCCCAGCCATGGATGGGTCCCGGAGCCGCGCCGCCGGCCCCCTTACAGAGCCAGAAGATTGAAGAGGTCCGGAAAATCGGCGGCAGAAGACGTCCTGTCTTCCATAAGGTAGCGCACAGCACCGCAGCTGTGCGCCATTGCTCTCAGCACACTTCACACTCCGGTCACTGAGGGTGCAGGGCGCTGGGGGGGGGGCGCCCTGAGACGCAATAAAAACACCTTAGATGGCAAAAAATACATCACATATAGCTCCTGGGCTATATGGATGTATTTAACCCCTGCCAGTTTTTCCTCAGAAAAGCGGGAGAGAGGCCGCCGAGAAGGGGGCGGAGCCTATCTCCTCAGCACACAAGCGCCATTTTCCCTCACAGCTCCGCTGGAAGGACGTCTCCCTGACTCTCCCCTGCAGTCCTGCACTACAGAAACAGGGTAAAACAAGAGAGGGGGGGGCACTAAATTGGCAGATAAACATATATAGCAGCTATATAGGGGAAAAACACTTATATAAGGTTATCCCTGTATATATATAGCGCTCTGGTGTGTGCTGGCAAACTCTCCCTCTGTCTCCCCAAAGGGCTAGTGGGGTCCTGTCCTCTATCAGAGCATTCCCTGTGTGTGTGCTGTGTGTCGGTACGTTTGTGTCGACATGTATGAGGAGGAAAATGGTGTGGAGGCGGAGCAATTGCCTGTAATAGTGATGTCACCCCCTAGGGAGTCGACACCTGACTGGATGGTCTTATGGAAGGAATTACGTGACAGTGTCAGCACTTTGCAAAAGACTGTTGACGACATGAGACAGCCGGCAAATCAGTTAGTGCCTGTCCAGGCGTCTCAAGCACCGTCAGGGGCTCTAAAGCGCCCGTTACCTCAGATGGTCGACACAGACCCAGACACGGATACTGACTCCAGTGTCGACGGTGAGGAAACAAACGTGATTTCTAGTAGGGCCACACGTTACATGATCACGGCAATGAAGGAGGTTTTGAACATTTCTGATACTACAAGTACCACAAAAATGGGTATTATGTGGGGTGTGAAAAAACTACCAGTAGTTTTTCCTGAATCAGATGAATTGAATGAGGTGTGTGATGAAGCGTGGGTTTCCCCCGATAAAAAATTGCTAATTTCTAAAAAATTATTGGCATTATACCCTTTCCTGCCAGAGGTTAGCGCGCGTTGGGAAACACCCCCTAGGGTAGATAAGGCGCTCACACGCTTATCAAAAAAAGTGGCGTTACCGTCTCCTGATACGGCCGCCCTCAAGGAGCCAGCTGATAGGAAGCTGGAAAATATCCTAAAAAGTATATACACAAATACTGGTGTTATACTGCGACCAGCAATCGCCTCAGCTTGGATGTGCAGTGCTGGGGTGGCTTGGTCAGATTCCCTGACTGAAAATATTGATACCCTGGATAGGGACAGTATATTATTGACTATAGAGCATTTAAAAGATGCATTTCTATATATGCGTGATGCACAGAGGGATATTTGCACCCTGGCATCAAGAGTAAGTGCGCTGTCCATTTCTGCCAGAAGAGGGTTATGGACACGACAGTGGTCAGGTGATGCGGATTCCAAACGGCATATGGAAGTATTGCCGTATAAAGGGGAGGAGTTATTTGGGGTCGGTCTATCGGACCTGGTGGCAACGGCTGGGAAATCCACCTTTTTACCCCAGGTTACCTCTCAGCAGAAAAAGACACCGTCTTTTCAGGCTCAGTCCTTTCGTCCCCAGAAGGGCAAGCGGGCAAAAGGCCACTCATTTCTGCCCCGGGGCAGAGGACGGGGAAAAAGACTGCAGCAGGCAGCCTCTTCCCAGGAACAGAAGCCCTCCCCCGCTTCTGCCAAGTCCTCAGCATGACGCTGGGACCTTACAAGCGGACTCAGGTATGGTGGGGGGCCGTCTCAAAAATTTCAGCGCGCAGTGGGCTCACTCGCAAGTGGACCCCTGGATCCTGCAGGTAGTATCTCAGGGGTACAAATTGGAATTCGAGACGTCTCCCCCTCGCCGGTTCCTGAAGTCTGCTTTACCGACGTCTCCCTCCGACAGGGAGGCGGTATTGGAAGCTATTCACAAGCTGTACTCCCAGCAGGTGATAATCAAGGTACCCCTCCTGCAACAGGGAAAGGGGTATTATTCCACGCTGTTTGTGGTACCGAAGCTGGACGGCTCGGTGAGACCTATTTTAAATCTGAAATCCTTGAACACTTACATACAAAGGTTCAAATTCAAGATGGAGTCACTCAGAGCAGTGATAGCGAACCTGGAAGAAGGGGACTATATGGTGTCTCTGGACATCAATGATGCTTACCTCCATGTCCCAATTTGCATTTCTCACCAAGGGTACCTCAGGTTTGTGGTACAGAACTGTCACTATCAGTTTCAGACGCTGCCGTTTGGATTGTCCACGGCACCCCGGGTCTTTACCAAGGTAATGGCCGAAATGATGATTCTTCTTCGAAGAAAAGGCGTCTTAATTATCCCTTACTTGGACGATCTCCTGATAAGGGCAAGGTCCAGGGAACAGTTGGAGGTCGGAGTAGCACTATCTCAGGTAGTGCTACGACAGCACGGGTGGATTCTAAATATTCCAAAATCGCAGCTGATTCTGCTGTTCCTAGGGATGATTCTGGACACAGTCCAGAAAAAGGTGTTTCTCCCGGAGGAGAAAGCCAGGGAGTTATCCGAGCTAGTCAGGAACCTCCTAAAACCAGGCCAAGTGTCAGTGCATTAATGCACAAGGGTCCTGGGAAAAATGGTGGCTTCTTACGAAGCGATTCCATTCGGCAGATTCCATGCAAGAACTTTTCAGTGGGATCTGCTGGACAAATGGTCCGGATCGCATCTTCAGATGCATCAGCGGATAACCCTGTCTCCGAGGACAAGGGTGTCTCTCCTGTGGTGGTTGCAGAGTGCTCATCTTCTAGAGGGCCGCAGATTCGGCATTCAGGACTGGGTCCTGGTGACCACGGATGCCAGCCTGAGAGGCTGGGGAGCAGTCACACAGGGAAGAAATTTCCAAGGCTTATGGTCAAGCATGGAAACGTCTTTTCACATAAATATCCTGGAACTAAGGGCCATTTACAATGCCCTAAGTCAAGCAAGGCCTCTGCTTCAGGGTCAGCCGGTGTTGATCCAGTCGGACAACATCACGGCAGTCGCCCATGTAAACAGACAGGGCGGCACAAGAAGCAGGAGAGCGATGACAGAAGCTGCAAGGATTCTTCGCTGGGCGGAAAATCATGTGATAGCACTGTCAGCAGTGTTCATTCCCGGAGTGGACAACTGGGAAGCAGACTTCCTCAGCAGGCACGACCTCCACCCGGGAGAGTGGGGACTTCATCCAGAAGTCTTCCAAGTGATTGTAAACCGTTGGGAAAAACCAAAGGTGGACATGATGGCGTCCCGCCTCAACAAAAAACTAGACAGGTATTGCGCCAGGTCAAGGGACCCTCAGGCAATAGCTGTGGACGCTCTGGTAACGCCGTGGGTGTACCAGTCAGTGTATGTGTTCCCTCCTCTGCCTCTCATACCAAAGGTACTGAGAATTATAAGACGGAGAGGAGTAAGAACTATACTCGTGGCTCCGGATTGGCCAAGAAGGACTTGGTACCCGGAACTTCAGGAGATGCTCATGGAGGATCCGTGGCCTCTACCTTTAAGAAGGGACCATGTCTGTTCCAAGACTTACCGCGGCTGCGTTTGACGGCATGGCGGTTGAACGCCGGATCCTGAAGGAGAAAGGCATTCCAGATGAAGTCATCCCTACCTTGATCAAAGCAAGGAAGGATGTAACCGCACAACATTATCACCGTATTTGGCGGAAATATGTTGCGTGGTGCGAGGCCAGGAAGGCCCCGACAGAGGAATTTCAACTAGGTCGTTTCCTGCATTTCCTGCAAACAGGACTGTCTATGGGCCTAAAATTAGGGTCCATTAAGGTTCAAATTTCGGCCTTGTCGATTTTCTTTCAAAAATAATTGGCTTCAGTTCCTGAAGTACAGACGTTTGTCAAGGGGGTACTGCATATACAGCCTCCCTTTGTGCCTCCAGTAGCACCCTGGGATCTCAATGTGGTTTTGGGATTCCTAAAATCACATTGGTTCAAACCACTGGCCACGGTGGATTTAAAATATCTCACGTGGAAAGTGGTAATGCTGTTGGCCCTGGCGTCAGCCAGGCGCGTATCAGAATTGGCGGCTTTATCCTATAAAAGCCCTTACCTGATATTTCATTCGGATAGGGCGGAGTTGAGGACTCGTCCTCAATTTCTTCCTAAGGTGGTTTCAGCGTTTCACCTAAACCAACCTATTGTGGTGCCTGCGGCTACTGAGGACTTGGAGGATTCCAAGTTGCTGGACGTAGTCAGGGCCCTGAAAATATATGTTTCCAGGACGGCTGGAGTCAGAAAATCTGACTCGCTGTTTATCCTATATGCACCCAACAAGCTGGGTGCTCCTGCTTCTAAGCAGACTATTGCTCGCTGGATTTGTAGTACAATTCAGCTTGCACATTCTGTGGCAGGACTGCCACAGCCAAAATCTGTCAATGCCCATTCCACAAGGAAGGTGGGCTCATCTTGGGCGGCTGCCCGAGGGGTCTCGGCTTTACAACTTTGCCGAGCAGCTACTTGGTCAGGGGCAAACACGTTTGCTAAATTCTACAAATTTGATACCCTGGCTGAGGAGGACCTGGAGTTCTCTCATTCGGTGCTGCAGAGTCATCCGCACTCTCCCGCCCGTTTGGGAGCTTTGGTGTAATCCCCATGGTCCTGACGGAGTCCCAGCATCCACAAGGACGTCAGAGAAAATAAGAATTTACTTACCGATAATTCTATTTCTCGTAGTCCGTAGTGGATGCTGGGCGCCCATCCCAAGTGCGGATTGTCTTCAATACTTGTACATAGTTATTGTTGCCAAAAAAATTCGGGTTTTGTTGGAGTGAGCCATCTGTTCTGGAGGCTCCTCATATTATCATACTGTTAACTGGGTTTTAAATCACAAGTTATATGGTGTGATTGGTGTGGCTGGTATGAGTCTTACCCGGGATTCAAAAATCCTTCCTTATTGTGTACGCTCGTCCGGGCACAGTATCCTAACTGAGGCTTGGAGGAGGGTCATAGGGGGAGGAGCCAGTGCACACCAGGTAGTCCTAAAGCTTTTACTTTTGTGCCCAGTCTCCTGCGGAGCCGCTAATCCCCTTGGTCCTGATGGAGTCCCAGCATCCACTACGGACTACGAGAAATAGAATTATCGGTAAGTAAATTCTTATTTTTTCTGCCATGGTCGCCCCAATTTTTTTGTTTCTCTGCAGAGGCGACGGCCGTACATATTCCAGGCAGCCATTGTGACATGGCAACACGCCCCGCCAATACTAGATACCACTGCATACAAACTGGAAACTCAATGACCAATTATGTGATGGTAATGTACATAAAACAGAAAATTGCAAGGTAATCCGAACAGAAGATTGGATGAAGCCATAAACAGCCGCTCAGAACAATGTCATTCCTAAAACTAAGAGATCTAGATCTGCCAGTGTTCATTGTAACATGAGATACTACTTTGTATTGTAGATATAGGAATTGTTCCAAGGCTACTCAGTGCTATCTTTGTACTGTCCATGTTGTTAAGTTTCTCTTTAGCAGTTACGAGTCCCATTTGCAGAACTTATCACGTACATGACATATTTAGTTATCCTGACCCCTCCTGTCCTCCTAGCTCATCTTACTTTCATTTTCACATGCCAAAGGTTATCGGAGCAATCCGCTTTCCAATTGCTGTGATGTAGACAAGTGTGCGGCCACTCTGTTGTCACTCTGTCTGTACTTGTCATTACCGCATTTGTCTGCGTATTGTGATGGCCGGGGCACCTGGATCCAAACAGGAGGCGATCGCTAGGTGCGGCCCAGGCTACACACTGCCCAACGCTGACCATGGAATCCAGAGTGTTACTCCAGGTGTTCGGAATGCTGGGACATGGAAAGTCTTCGCTTGTTAACACTTGTATCTGTGTAGCGAAGAACCAGGGGTACGGAACCTAGCGGCGTCCGGCTGATTTCGGTGGGATGACATTAAGTAGAGAGGCGTACGAGCTGACAAGTAAATTATTTCTCATTGACAACAGAGGGTTTCGGAGGCTGAGCCCATCTCACTTCTTGTTTTGTAGAAGAACCTTTACTTGTTTTATGGTCCGTAGGGCCTTATTTAGAGTTCTTAGCAAACCAAAAAAGCAAGCAACCGGGCCAAACCATGCTGCACTGCAGGTGGGACAGATGTAACATGTGCAGAGAGAGTTAGATTTGGGTGGGGTGTGTTCAAACTGAAATCTAAATTGCAGTGTAAAAATAAAGCAGCCAGCATTTACCCTGCACAGAAACAATATAATATAACCCACCCAAATCTAACGCTCTCTGCACATGTTACATCTGCCCCACCTGCAGTGCAGCATGGTTTTGCCCATTAGTGTGCTTTTTTGGTTTGTTAACAAACCTGAAAACCCCCCTTAATGCTTTAGAGGACAGACCAAATATTTACACTCGTTAAATTTGGATGAAATTTAATTTTTTTCGAAGGCTATTGAAATTAATTTTATATTGATTGCTTCCTGGGAGATACAGTACAGCTACCTTAATATTTTGGAATGAAAGGTTGGGAAGGGTGTAGAGAGCTAGTCTGGACCGCAAGTTCTTTCCACCACTGTCCCCTGTGTTACTAACACCCACAGCTGCCCAGTGCTATGCTATAGAGGCAAAAGCCTGGTTGCGGAGAAAGGAGTCCTTGTCCCATACGACCAGGGGCAGTTGCAAGAGGGGAGCGGGTAGTGATTACCCATGCCCGGGTCTCTGCAGGAGCCGGGGTAGCAGGGAGGGGTAGCCACGCACATGCTATGTCCCAGAGGGGTGTGGATCATTAGATCGACAGTGTCTAAGTCGACCACTATAGGTCGACAGGGGTAGAAGGTCGACAGGTCAAAAGGTCGACATGAGGGTTTTTGTTTTTTTTAGTGCCGCTTTCTTCGTAGAGTGACCGGGAACCCCAATTAGTGCACCGCGTCTCTTCGCATGGCTCGCTTCGATTGCCGTTTCAATCGTAGTCCACGTGGATCGTTAAGTATGAAAAAGTTCAAAAATTAAGAAAGAAAAAAACTCATGTCAACCTTTTGACCTGTCGACCTTTCAGCCCTGTAGACCTCCAGCCCTGTCGACCTAGTGACTGTCGACCTAAACATTGTCGACCTAGACACTGTCGATCTTCAGACCGGAACCCTTCCCAGAGATCTAAGAGAGGATTTTTTTATATATTTTTATTGGAACAGCGTATTGGGTAACGTACAATAATCATTAATCTCACGGCTGTGGTATATTTTTGGTGACGTTCTCCATGTACCGTGAGATCTAGATGCCAGTTTTAACTTTCTTACCTGTAGTTTCCAACAAATAAATGTTCAATATATGGAATAATTTGTCCATGAATGGGTTTCTAGTAGGAGAAGTAGAACTTATCCTCACCTGCAGCCTTAGCGATTCTCTGTCCAGATGGAAGGGGGCGTATTCATTGTAATCCCGTGTACAACGTAGTAACACACAGTGGCCAAGCTCCCCCTGACTTTCCACTGCATGTGATTGTCATTTCCTCCATGACCATAATCTACAAACCCCCCAGCTTGCAGTTAGTACGTTGGGTATATCCTCACATAAACAGGTTCACAGTGTAATTAACTGTTGTTGATCGTCATTATAATAGTGTGTGCAATATAGGCGCAGCCATCTTGGAAGATCTGATCATCCGATCCGGCCAGTTGCTGTGCGATGGGTTTTACGAAAATCCATTCACACAGCCGATTGCAACGATATTGACAAGAAGAAGGCGTTTGTGGGTGTCAACTGACCGTTTTCTGGGAGTGTTTGGAAAAACGCAGGCGTGTACAAGCGTTTGCAGGGCGGGTGTCTGACGTTAATTCCGGTCCCGGACAGGCTGAAGTGATCGCAGCTGCTGAGTAAGTCCTGGGCTACTCAGAAACTGCACAAAACATTTTTGTACCGCTCGGCTGCACAGGCGTTCGCACACTTGCAAAGCGAAAATACACTCCCCTATAGGCGGCGACTATCTGATCGCAGCGCTGCAAAAAATTGCTAGCGGGCGATCAGGGCTGTATGACCCCCAATAAACGGATCTGTGTACAGAACTGCATGTCATACTAGTGATAAAGCTAAATATTTATCGTATATATAACCCTTTAAGAGGTCTAAGAACACTGTACGCTATTTACGTATGAAGTACCGTAAGGGTACGCACGTTGCGTAACAATCGCTTAGCCGTAGTCGAGACGCTCAAGCGTCACGTTCGCTCACGGCCAAGAGATCACAGACAGGCACGCTATTGGCTGCCGACTAACGTAATGGTTCGCTATAGCGTAGCGGACGCTCGGGACCACGAGGAGATCACCAGCGGCGCTGACGCTCACAATGTTAAACCTTTATATCTAAACCATAAACAGTGTGTTATGCAGTAAAACCTTAGTGTAATGATAGAGTGTAAATGTAACACAGTATAACCTTATTAACTCAAAAGCTGTTCGAGCGTCACCGACGCTCTGAGAATACTTAACACTATAAGAAATACACAGATACCGTGCTCAGGGTCCAACGCCTAATATATATATATTATGGATGATATACTTGCAAAAGAATTAATACAATACAAATCATACACTACAATATAACATAGACTACCTAACCAGATAACTACACAGGAAATACAATACAATACAATTACTATTTAAGGGAAAATAAGAGAGAAAGAGGAGAAGAGAGAGAGAGAGAGAAATGGCTCACAATAACAAGAAGATCAATATGATTGCGGAGAAAACTTACGCACAAGGGGAAACGATCGCATGCGCCTCGATATCCAGCTCCCGATTATCAGCAATGAGAACCGTTGAAGAGAGTGAACTGGATATGGTCGGCCTGTCTATTTATGCCCCACACACAATACAATTCAATGGTCCCTACAATCCCATTGTTCATTGGACACAGGAATTCGGCTTCGCATTATAACAAAAGGTCATAGGTTGATTCATACAGGTGGGCTGTGACTACTTCCAACTGTTCAGGTGGGTGGGATACTGGGTTTCCCGCCGCATGACTAAGTAAGAACAAATAATAGTAAATGGACATAAACTTCTTATGTCCATAACTATTCGCACGAGCGATTAGTCCGCTCCAAACCAACACCGGAATATTGCTATTTAAATACTCTTCCGATGGGTACCAAACACCACTGTATGACCCCTGTTAGACCCTTCGTACAATACAAAGAGGGATCTCTCCGTTCAGGAACATGCTATGTTAACTAAACTTTCAGAATCTATCAAAGGGACCATGATCTACAAAATACATTATTAGTGAAAATATGTAACGATTGAGTCACACGCTACGATCACATAAACTCTACCGTAAATACGCATACCGTGCGCCTGCGGGTGCCCGCGACTGTGAGTATGCGCACGTACGGGAGAGCGTACGCATGCGCAGCACGGACCTGTGTGAGGTGCAAAATATGGTAGTGTGCATAGAGATATTTTTCTGACTTTGACACTAGGGGCTCGATTCAATCACCTGCAAATTACTCGTGACCGCCGGTAAGTGCGACTATGTGCTGCGCTTGCGGTAGATCTGGAGTCGCAGATTTTTGTGTTCAGCTTCATAGGACTGCTTACAAAAATGAGTGAGTCCAGGACGCGAGCAGGCCGCTTGCAAAGAAACTTAGTTGAATCGACCCCTAAGTATTTGCTCAGTGAAAATGTAACGCACGTGCCGCAGGAGGTTTTTACTTTTTTGCGCATATGCAGTTACCAAAAAATCGCTCAACTACGTGAAAATCAGCATTGTGTTCACCTACTAATCAGCCCAATTGTGTGACAGCTGTCATGGCGCCATCCGGCTCAAGCACTGGACAGACAGATCCTTCCGGTGTCTATGTGGCCACATCTGCCAGCGACCCCGCAGCTTGGCGCATGTAACGCGCAGCCAGAGTGTCCTCTGTATCTACCGTATATATCCTTACGCTGATAGACCAAGACTGAGTATGTCTCTGACCTGGTCTTTTCTCACATTTGGCCATCTGCGATGTTTGGGAGAAGTAACCTGGACTGGGAAAACCCCTGTTTGAGGCCATAACGCATTTTACTGAACTGCGCAAAACGCGACTGGTTGATTTCATGGTTCCCGTGTTTGTATACAGGTGCCAGACCATATAAGGATGTAACCTTACACAGAAGGGTGGAGGGGACACTGAAAATATAATGCAATGCCTTGTAAAACAACTGTCTTGTATTCCTGCTCCAGAAGTGATCGGCCCCTGCATCTTAAGAATCTGACCACTGGGTGGCACTATTCTGTTTAAACAGGGTAGAGAAGAAGCAAGACTCTTCGTGGGTGCACTCTTGAAAAGGATATACAATGATCAGGATATGGTAGGAGATTTTAAAACATACATTTTAATAGACATCTTTAAAAATAAAGTTATCCTAGAGAAGTTATAATGTAACTTCCCCCCGGTAATCAGGGATTGGAGATATTGTATGGAGTCTTAAGGTACAATGACCGATTAAAGCAACCGCAGTACACAGAATCACTACGCTTGACTTCCTTCTACACTAATTTCCTTGGTTCGCCTTTATTTTCTCAGCGTTTATACCTGGTTCAGTGTGTATAATACATGTGACCCCTCCGTGAGTCTACTTTAGTGGCCATTAGGGCTTAAATTGTTTATCAGCTTGCAGGTGCAGCGGCTTTGGTCTTTATGACTCAAATTATAATCAAATGAGGCATTTGCACAAAAAGGGTTGCTAATCTCATACCAAAGCCTTTTACTTTGAATGTTGTTTGTCTTTAATTTTGGATACCTTTATTTTTAATATCATCTATTAAAATGTATATTCTAAAATCTACCATATCTTGATCATTGTATATCCTTTTCAAGAGTGCACCCACGAAGAGTCTTGCTTCTTCTCTACCCTGTTTAAATAGATATACTGTTTGACTCCGGGTGCACCACCAGAGTGTCACAACTGAGGGTTTGGGCTGACGGGAGGAAGCCTCAGTTGTAGGGGCTGAGATGAAATTAAACCTGGGAGGTTTAATCAGACCCCTGGACATGTAAGTGCAGAATGATTACCCGAAGGTGTGACCATGACAACCAGTTTAGAATTCAAAATAAAAGTTTATTAACAGACTCCGTGTGATAACAATCAGTATTCAAGGTTTAGCAAAGACAGTGGCAAATAACACAGTTCCTGGAACACATAACCATAGAAGGTTTCTCAGAGCACTGGTAGGTTTAGAACAGATGTAAAAGTCCTTTGATGGAATCACCTTACCAGGCCTGGTTGTAGTAGTAGAAATAGCCGAGGAACATGCCAGTAGTTGTAGCAGGTGAATCTGTAACTTGAGTATGCTGCTGTATCAGCTGGATGGAACCAGCCAGGTGGTAAGACACGGAGTGGATGCTGAATGGAATCAGCCAGGTGATGAAACACAGAGTGGATGCTGAATGGAATCAGCCAAGTACTAAAGTCACGGAGTGGATGCTGGATGGAACCAGCCAGGTGATGAAACACAAAGTGGATGATGTGAGATGCTAGGGAGCGTAGAAACAGAATAGCTGAAAGATGATTACCGGTGGTAGTGGATACTGCTGGTAAGATAGGATCCGCTGGATCAGCACCGGTGTTTGGTAGAAGCTGGAATCAGTTGGAAGCTGGCTGCTTGGAAGCAGATAGTAGATAGCTGGAAACTGGACAGCCACGGAAGGCTGTAGGGTCAGGCTGCACTGCCAGATGGAAAGCAGGTGCGGGTCTCTTTGTGGATGCTGGAGACAGGAACTGGAACCTGGAAAAACAAGCCACAGGAGAGAGACTGGAACAAGGTATGACATTCAAAGCACTGACATCTATCTGGCCCAGACACAGGATACTTATACCTGCTGCTATGCAGGCATTGGCTGGGCAATTATGCAGATTCCAGAGACGGTGGATTGGAGGAATTGGAGCATGTGATCAAATCCAACTGGTTTGAAATGAAATGTGCAAACATAGTGATAATGGCCGCGCAGGCCGCGGAGGCCAGGAGACGCCAGATGACAGTTATATGCTGAGACACTTGGAGGGCAGCAGAGGCCGCGGCAGGCATAATACACAATTCTGAGAACCTGCAGCAATAGCACAGGAATGGCGGCGGAGGACGGGAGACGCCATGTTGGATTCAAACATGGCGCTGCTGTGGTAGTGTCTCAGAATGACAGGAGGGATGTGCAGAGTGTTGACACAGATGAGATCCGGACTTGGAACGCTGGGCCAGTCTCAGAAGACACCTAAACGGCAGGTAATGACGTCCAGATACCCGGATCGTGACACAGAGTGACACTAGTTAGGTAATTACCTCTAATTGTCAATCTTTTTTGGTTATATATCATCTTTCCATATGGATAACTAACTGGTGCGGAATCTTCCCTGTCGCCTGGCACTATTCTGTGCCAGGTTCCCCATAAGGGTTAGACAAATGGGTGAGGTCAAGTGACAGAGAAGCTAGAGGAAAGGACTAAGATATGGAACCTTACATGTTATAGTGCAGGACACACAATAACTAGTGATGAAAGGTCAGCAAAAACAGACCTTAGACTTATAGGGCCTAATTCAGACCTGAACGGCCGATTATCGAATGACTGCGTATGGATTGTAATGCGCAGGTACGAGGCCAAACTGTGGACGAATCGTGCGCAAATTTAGAGGCGTACGCAAGTTGATTGACAGGAAGTGGACGTTTGTGGGTGGTAACTGGACATTTTCTGGGAGTGTCAGGGAAAACGCAGGCGAGCCCAAGCAGTTTCAGGAAGGGTGTGCGACGTCGGCTCTGGCCCCGATCGGCCTGTTTCTATTGCACTGTAGGAGTCAGTCCTGGGCTACGCACAGACTGAAAAAATGATTCAATGGTGAGTGAGATGCGAACGGATTTGCAGATGTCCGCTGTCTGGCGAAGTTTTTGCACGGCGTACGCATGCATTTGCACACTTGCACAGGGCGGGTTTTCACTCTCTATAGGCAGCGGCTATTTGATCGCAGACCTCTGCAAAAATCGCAGAGGAGCGTTCAGGTCTGAATTAGGCCCATCATTTCAGGTTAAAGGAAGGGCTGCAAGCAGCGCAGTCCTGCACTGGGGAAAACCAGTAAAATTCTCGGTTGCACAGAGAGAGGTATTAGGGAGCGGGAGATTACAGGGTCTATTAATAAAGCAGTGAAGAGAGTGGAGAAGTGAGCCAGTGGAGAAGTTGCCCATGGCAACCAATCAGTGTTGACGTAACATTTATAAAGTGCACTCTATAAAATTATATGTAGCAGCTGATTGGTTGCCATGGGCACCTTCTCCACTGGCTTCCTTCTCCACTCTTTTCACTGGTTCATGAACAGACCATGGTGGTCATTCCGAGTTGATCGCTAGCTGCATTCGTTCGCTGTGCAGCGATGAGGCAAAAAAAGGCACTTATGCGTATGCGGCGCAATGCACACGCGCGACGTACTTTCACAAAGGCCGACGTAGTTTCACACAAGGTCTAGCGATGCATTTCAGTCGCACTGGCTGCCGCAGAGTGACTGACGTGAAGTGGGCGTTTCTGGGTGGCAACTGACCGTTTTCAGGGAGTGTTCGAAAAAACACAGGCGTGCCTGGGCGAACGCAGGGCGTGTTTCTGACGTCAAAACAGGAACTGAACAGTCTGAAGTCAACGCAAGCGCTGAGTAGGTATTGAGCTACTCTAAAACTGCACAAAAAAATCATGCCGCCGCTCTGCGATCCTTTCGTTCGCACTTCTGCTAAGTTAAAATACACTCCCAGTGGGTGGTGGCATAGCGTTTGCATGGCTGCTAAAAACTGCTAGCGAGCGATCAACTCGGAATGACCCCCATATTCCCACTCTGTAGGTCACTGGTGAGATCTCGCCTTCACTGTTGTGTGCAGTACTGCGGGCCCCAACTCCAAAAACAAATCTATAAAAGGAGGTGGGGAGGGAAACTGAGAAGATGATGAACACGTAGAACTTATACAACAGACAAGACATTGTTTATATATGACTAGAAAATCCAAATATTGCAAAAGTTAAATAAAAGTTGAGAAAAAATAAATAAATTTCTAGAACATGAGGAAAGACTTGAAATTGGAGGAAGAATGAAAAGTATCATGAGGAAGAAAATGTTATCACAGAAATGGCTGTCAATCCATGGCGTAGTTTCCCAGCAGATGTGTTTGGGGCTCAGACAGTAAAATAACTCAAGAATACATGGGACAGACATAAACATTAAATATTAAAGTCAGTGAAAAATATCCTAAAGAATACCGCCCAAACAAAAACAAAGAGACTCCCCGACACAAACCCAGTCTTGTTATTTATTATTTAACTTTTTGTTATGTTTTCTTAAACTGCCAATAAAAATTACTTTATTGGAAAAAAAAAAGACTTCCCGATACACTGTCACACCCTGATGAAAGTTTTATAATAACCTGAAATGCTGGGTAATTGTAGCTAAACTGTTAAGTCTCTGGACAAGTCCCCTGAGGTGCCACCAAAAGAGGAGATTATATATATCCCAGTCAGCCATATTTCTCTTATCTGTAAAATGTATATATTTGCTTTTCTTTCAGCTGTTCACGTCCGTGAAATCATATTGACTGGAAGGAAATGTAAAAAGTCATTACTAATGCGCACAGTATCACAGGTAAGTCATCTTTCCCAGGACGTGATGTATTGCACCCAACAACGGACATCCCTGCTGTGATGAATGCCAGGCAGTGGCCAATCAGGGAAGTGGGTGGGGCATAGGAGGCCACAAGGCGGTTAAGTTCATTGCCCCCCTGTGCTGATTAAGAAAAACAGTCATTGCCACCTCACAGCCATCAGTGGTGGAGAACCATCAGATCTCTGCTATCAATGGCAAAATCATCAATGGTTATCAACCATTGATGGTCAATGGCCATCTCTAGAACTTGTGGCTACATGGTCTCCAACAGAATCTGCCAGGGCCATACTGTGGACATTCCTGGTTTAGGAGGTCAAACAATGACTGGCTTATTACAGGTAATATTGTTTGGTTTTATTGCTTTCAATAAGACACTATTATATAGTCTTGGGACTGTCTGACCTGCCTTTTCCCACTTCAGACTCCATTTGGTGTTTCCTTCTCCGCAGACATTGTCTCTTAGGATACAAGCCCAAGCTGACGCATACACAGGGATGACACAGGGAAGGGACTGGGAGATTGCAGATAGTAAGCCAGATATGTGGGTGTCGAAAGAGAACACGGCAATATTACTAGTAATAAGGAGTTAGTAATAGGAGCTGTCATGTAGGTGACTGTGCAGTAAGTAGTGATGAGCGGATTCGGTTTTACTCGGTTCTCAAAACCGAATCTTATTGGCTATTCAAAACACGTGACATCCGTGAGCCAATAAGATGCCGTTTTGAGAACCGAGTAAAACCGAACCCGCTCATCACTAGTAGTAAGCATCATTTAGTATGGTTTCTGGGTTCCCAGGTGAGTACAGTGACAAGATTCTAATCCTGATTTACAGGAATGAACCTAATTATGATCACCAACTCTTCCTCTGGGGATTACACCGAAATTACGAGCAAGTTTAAAGATATGGGGTCAACCCACATCGTCGCTCTAGAAAATTACACTGAGGAGAACCAGACGCGGAACCCGGAGGCAGAATCCTGGAATTTCTGACTACCTGCACTGAAGAAGCAGAGCCTGGAACTGAGAGGATGGTGGGATAGGATCCTATGGCCAGATTAATGGATCAGATGATCAAACATGTCGAGCAAGAGACAGAATTGCTGAAAAAGAGAAAAGAAGAGCGGAGAAGGAAAATGTAGAAGTGAATTAGTCTGAGGGAAAAGAGTTGGTGGTCATGGGAGCTTCCTGGCTTCCTGTTACCATGTCAGTTCTGGTAAACTCCTGAACACGAATAGCTTTGGTATATAAGTACATGCTTGTGTCTACTGCCACTATGTCTAAGAAAAATGTAGAAGTGAATTTGAGGGAAAAGAGTTGGTTGTCCTGGGAACTTTGGAAGGCGATATAGATTATGGGAAATAGAATAGCAACAGTAGCATCTCTACTGAGAAAAAAAAGAGATCAGGCCTTTTGGCCTGAGGAATCTAAATGGCTCAGTTTGGAATTTTTGTGGAATAGGCTTTGATAGTTGCTGGTTAGGTGTTTTTTTTTTTATTTGGCAGATCAAGGGTGGAATGTGTTAGATCCAGTGGGACTTTTGGGGAAGGTGATTATTAAATGTACTACATGAGTGGGATGCTGGAGACTGTGCTTAATCTTGGACCCTGTAACAGTTGGTTTTCCTAGTCATCTGTCCCTTTGTTTGGATGTTAGTAGGTGTTGGTGTGCTTATTTGCGTTGTATGTGGCAAAGCATTATTGACAGTGCATGCATGTGACCCAAGAGGTAGTGTAGTTGCGGAGTATGTGAATGAGATATGGTGGCTTGTGTAACGGGGGACTGAGCGCGTAGGAGGAGATCTACTTGTCCAAATATAGTTGTGAAAACTCAACTTTCCAGTGTCATTTTCTGTTTGCGTTAGTAGAGGAGCCATGGAAATATGATATCAGGAGCTAAAGGTTGAATTAGTTTGTAACAATAATACCACTTTCAGACAGAAAAATCTCAAAAACACGGATTTTTCACAGGTTTGTTGTGCCGGGAAAACCCGGGTTACAGTCCCTTACCCCCTTTCACACAGCACAAAAAACCCGGTCAATTCCCGGGTCGACCCCTTTCAGACAGAACCCGTGTCAGCCCTGCAATAGACTTGTGTGTCATAAAAAAAATGGACTATGGCACACAGAGATGAGGTCAGGAAAGTGGGTGGTGACTGATCGGGTGGTCGGGAGGGAGGGCGAATAGAATAGATACCGTGCCCACAGCGTAGCGAGCGCAGCGAGCCCTCAAGGGGCTCATTTGCGCTTGCCGGTATTTGCACAGGAGGTATTTGCTGCACCATAATGATGACCTCGGACGCCAGTGCCACGCCCGCTCAGCCAATCAGAGAGACCCTGCTGCTCAGCCAATCGCCAGTGCCCTGCCAGCTCAGCCAATAAGCGCTGTCAGCCTTGACCCGTTTCTAAAATACTGGGTCGGACCCTTTCAGACAGCTGGAAAAACCCAGGTTACGGCACTGGCACTGGTTTAGCACAGATTCCAGCAAGGGAACCTGAGTTGTTTTCCTCTGTCAAATCTTGGGTTTCTCAGATTTCAGACAGGGTTGCAAGTAATGAATCTGCAACCCAGGTAATACAGAACTCTATGGCAGTGTGGCCGGTTAATGGTACCTCAGGATGCCTCGCTATATACCCCCACAAACGTGCGCTTGTAAGACAACACAGATTCCAATTCTGACACTACAGATGGTGATGGGGATGTGTTGCGGGGGTCCGCCTCTCCTGCAAAGGGGTGCAATTGTTGATAGAGGCAATCAGGGATGTGTTGAATGTTAATGATACCCAGGGCCGTAACTTGGTGTGTGCAGAGTGGGCGTTGCACACAGCGCACTCGTAGAGGGAGCGCATCTAGCTGGCTATGAAGAGTCCCCCGCTGAGCTGCGAGGACAGCCATGAGTCAGGGCACTAAATATAGTAGGCGGCACTGCAGTTATAAAATGCTGCTTATTATATGCATGGCCGCCCGGTCTGGCTGTCCCATTGCCTGCTGAGCAGTCCCGCCTCCCACTCTACACTCCCACCGCCTCTCTTTGTTATCTCTTCTCTCCCCCCCCCCTTCCAACTACGCCGGTGCGGGCGCAACATCATCGCGCACGGCATTCTGGGAGCGGATGCGGTGGTGGAAGAAGACCGAGGAGCTGTGAAGATCAAGGAGCGGCACGTGGTGACCAGCGGCGGCGTGTGGTGACCAAGGAACGGAGAAGATCAACGAGCAGCAGCAGCCCCAGCGGCGGCGCGGGGTGGCCGAGGAGCGGAGCAGATCGACGAGCAGCAGCCACGGCGCCCACCCGCCCTCTAGCACCAGCCAGGTCTGCAGCCATCCTGTGCCTCTGGTACTGAGGAGGAGTCACCAGCAGCAGCACAGCTCAGAGCCAGTTTCAGCACTGCAGGGAGAGTGTGCCCTCCCACCCGGTCCCAGACCAGGGTGAGTGCAGATGTACAGAATATATGCCGACTGACTCTCACTCTTTCTGTCCTCTCTCTCTCTATTCTGTCTGCCGCAATGAGTAAAAGGGGGACTGTCTGCCGTAATGTGTAAAAAAGGGGACGCTGTCTGCCGTAACGTGTAAAAAGGGGACACTGCCGTAATGTGTAAAAAGGGGACACTGCCATAATTATAAAAAGGGGCACGCTGTCTGCCATGATGTGTAAAAAGGGGACGCTGTCTGCCGTAATGTGTAAAAAGGGGGACTGTCTGCCGTAATATGTAAAAAGGTGGACGCTGGCTGCCGTAGTGTGTAAAAAGGGGGACACTGTCTGCCGTAATGTGTAAAAAGCGGGACGCTGTCTGCCATAATGTGTATAAAGGGGGATGCTGTCTGCCGTAATGTGTATAAAGGGGGACTGGCTGCCGTAATGTGTAAAAAGAGGGATGCTGTCTTCCGTAATATGTAAAAAGGGGGACGCTGTCTACCGTAATGTGTAAAAAGGGGACGCTGTCTGCCGTAATGTGTAAAAAGGGGGACGCTGTCTGCTGTAATGTGTAAAAAGGGGGACTGGCTGCCGTAATATGTAAAAAGGGGGATGCTGTCTACCGTAATGTGTAAAAAGGGGGACACTGTCTGCCGTAATGTGTAAAAAGGGGGACTGTCTGCCGTAATATGTAAAAAGGTGGACGCTGTCTGCCGTAGTGTGTAAAAAGGGGGACACTGTCTGCCGTAATGTGTAAAAAGCGGGACGCTGTCTGCCATAATGTGTATAAAGGGGGATGCTGTCTGTCGTAATGTGTATAAAGGGGGACTGGCTGCCGTAATGTGTAAAAAGAGGGATGCTGTCTTCCGTAATATGTAAAAAGGGGGACGCTGTCTACCGTAATGTGTAAAAAGGGGACGCTGTCTGCCGTAATGTGTAAAAAGGGGGACGCTGTCTGCTGTAATGTGTAAAAAGGGGGACTGGCTGCCGTAATATGTAAAAAGGGGGATGCTGTCTACCGTAATGTGTAAAAAGGGGGACACTGTCTGCCGTAATGTGTAAAAAGGGGGACTGTCTGCCGTAATATGTAAAAAGGTGGACGCTGTTTGCCGTAATGTGTAAAAAGGGGGACACTGGCTGCCGTAATGTGTAAAAAGGGGACGCTGTCTGCCGTAATGTGTAAAAAGGGGGGCGCTGTCTGCCGTAATTTGTATAAAGGGGGACGCTGTCTGCCGTAATGTGTATAAAGGGGAACGCTGTCTGCCGTAATGTGTAAGAAGGGGGACTGGCTGCCGTAATGTGTAAAAAGGGGATGCTGTCTGCCGTAATGCGTAAAAAGGGGACGCTGTCTGCCGTAATGTGTAAAAAGGGGGACGCTGTCTGCCGTAATGTGTAAAAGGGGGATGCTGTCTGCTGTAATGTGTAAAAAGGGGGACTGGTTGCCGTAATGTGCAAAAAGGTAGACACTGTCTGCCGTAATGTGTAAAAAGGGGAACTGGTTGCTGTAGTGTGTAAAAAGGGGACGATGGCTGCCGTAATGTGTAAAAAGGTGGACACTGTCTGCCGTAATGTGTAAAAGTGACGCTGTCTGCCGTAATGTGTAAAACGGGGGACGCTGTCTGCCGTAATGTGTATAAAGGGGGACGCTGTCTTCCGTAATGTGTAAAAAGGGGGACTGGCTGCCGTAATGTCTAAAAAGGGGGATGCTGTCTGCCATAATGTGTAAAAAGGGGTACGCTGTCTGCCGTAATGTGTAAAAGGGGTACGCTGTCTGCCGTAATGTGTAAAAGGGGGACGCTGCAGTAATGTGTAAAAAGGGGGACGCTGCCTGCCGTAATATGTAAAAAGCGGGATGCTGTCTGCCATATTGTGTAAAAAGGGGACGCTGTCTGCCGTAATGTGTAAAAAGGGAGATGCTGTCTGCCGTAATGTGTAAAAAGGAGGACTGGCTGCCGTAATATGTAAAAAGGGGGACACTGTCTACCGTAATGTATAAAAAGGGGGACACGATCTGCTGTAATGTGTAAAAGGGGGACACTGTCTGCCGTAATGTGTAAAAAGGGGGACTGACTGCCGTAATATGTAAAAAGGTGGACGCTGTCTGCCGTAATGTGTAAAAAGGGTACGCTGTCTGCAGTAATATGTAAAAGAGGGGACGCTGTCTGCCGTAATGTGTAAAAAGGGGGACTGGCTGCCGTAATATGTAAAAGGGGGACGCTGTCTGCCGTAATGTGTAAAAATGGGGACACTGTCTGCCGTAATGTGTAAAAAGGGGGACACTGTCTGCCGTAATGTGTAAAAAGGGGACGCTGTCTGCCGTAATGTGTAAAAAGGGGACGCTGTCTGCCGTAACGTGTAAAAATAGGGACTGGTTGCCGTAATGTGTAAAAAGGGGGACGCTGTCTGCCGTAATGTGTATAAAGGAGGACGTTGTCTGCCGTAATGTGTAAAAATGGGGACACTGCCGTAATGTGTAAAAAGGGGGACGCTGCCTGCCGTGATGTGTAAAAAGGGGACGATGTCTGCCGTAATGTGTAAAAAGGGGACGCTGTCTGCCATAATGTGTAAAAAGGGGGACACTGTCTGCGGTAATGTGTAAAAAGGGGACGCTGTCTGCCGTAATGTGTAAAAAGGGACGCTGTCTGCCGTAATGTGTAAAAAGGGGGACTGGTTGCCGTAATGTGCAAAAAGGGGGACGCTGTCTGCCGTAATGTGTATAAAGGGGGACGCTGTCTGCTGTAATGTGTGTAAAGGGGAACGTGTGTAAAGGGGAACGTTGTCTGCCGTAATGTGTAAAAATGGGGACACTGCCGTAATCTGTAAAAAGGGGGACGCTGTCTGCTGTGATGTGTAAAAAGGGGACGATGTCAGCCGTAATGTGTAAAAAGGGGACGCTGTCTGCCGTAATGTGTAAAAAGGGGGACTGTCTGCCGTAATGTGTAAAAGGGGACGCTGGCTGCCGTAATGTGTAAAAAGGGGACACTGTCTGCCGTAATGTGTAAAAAGGGGGCGCTGTCTGCCGTAATGTGTAAAAAGGGGACACTGTCTGCCGTAATGTGTAAAAAGGGGACACTGTCTGCCGTAATGTGTAAAAAGGGGGACGCTGTCTGCCGTGATGTGTAAAAAGGGGACGATGTCAGCCGTAATGTGTAAAAAGGGGACGCTGTCTGCCGTAATGTGTAAAAGGGGACACTGTCTGCCGTAATGTGTAAAAAGGGGGCGCTGTCTGCCGTAATGTGTAAAAAGGGGACACTGTCTGCCGTAATGTGTAAAAAGGAGGCGCTGTCTGCCGTAATGTGTAAAAAGGGGGCGCTGTCTGCCGTAATGTGTAAAAAGGGGACACTGTCTGCCGTAATGTGTAAAAAGGGGACACTGTCTGCCGTAATGTGTAAAAAGGGGGACGCTGTCTGCCGTGATGTGTAAAAAGGGGACGATGTCAGCCGTAATGTGTAAAAAGGGGACGCTGTCTGCCGTAATGTGTAAAAGGGGACACTGTCTGCCGTAATGTGTAAAAAGGGGGCGCTGTCTGCCGTAATGTGTAAAAAGGGGACACTGTCTGCCGTAATGTGTAAAAAGGGGGCGCTGTCTGCCGTAATGTGTAAAAAGCAGGACGCTGTCTGCCATAATGTGTATAAAGGGGGACGCTGTCTACCGTAATGTGTATAAAGAGGAACGCTATCTGCCGTAATGTGTATAAAGGGGGACTGGCTGCCGTAATGTGTAAAAAGGGGGATGCTGTCTGCTGTAATGTGTAAAAAGGAGACGCTGTCTGCCATAATGTGTAAAAAAGGGGACGCTGTCTGCCGTAATGTGTAAAAAGGGGGACTGGCTGCCGTAATATGTAAAAGGGGGACGCTGTCTGCCGTAATGTGTAAAAATGGGGACACTGTCTGCCGTATTGTGTAAAAAGGGGGACACTGTCTGCCGTAATGTGTAAAAAGGGGACGCTGTCTGCCGTAATGTGTAAAAAGGGGACGCTGTCTGCCGTAATGTGTAAAAATAGGGACTGGTTGCCGTAATGTGTAAAAAGGGGGACGCTGTCGGCCGTAATGTGTATAAAGGAGGACGTTGTCTGCCGTAATGTGTAAAAATGGGGACACTGCCGTAATGTGTAAAAAGGGGGACGCTGCCTGCCGTGATGTGTAAAAAGGGGACGATGTCTGCCGTAATGTGTAAAAAGGGGACGCTGTCTGCCATAATGTGTAAAAAGGGGGACTGGTTGCCGTAATGTGTAAAAAGGGGGACGCTGTCTGCCGTAATGTGTATAAAGGGGGACGCTGTCTGCTGTAATGTGTGTAAAGGGGAACGTGTGTAAAGGGGAACGTTGTCTGCCGTAATGTGTAAAAATGGGGACACTGCCGTATTCTGTAAAAAGGGGGACGCTGTCTGCTGTGATGTGTAAAAAGGGGACGATGTCAGCCGTAATGTGTAAAAAGGGGACGCTGTCTGCCGTAATGTGTAAAAAGGGGGACTGTCTGCCGTAATGTGTAAAAGGGGACGCTGGCTGCCGTAATGTGTAAAAAGGGGACACTGTCTGCCGTAATGTGTAAAAAGGGGGCGCTGTCTGCCGTAATGTGTAAAAAGGGGACACTGTCTGCCGTAATGTGTAAAAAGGGGACACTGTCTGCCGTAATGTGCAAAAAGGGGGACGCTGTCTGCCGTGATGTGTAAAAAGGGGACGATGTCAGCCGTAATGTGTAAAAAGGGGACGCTGTCTGCCGTAGTGTAAAAGGGGACACTGTCTGCCGTAATGTGTAAAAAGGGGGCGCTGTCTGCCGTAATGTGTAAAAAGGGGACACTGTCTGCCGTAATGTGTAAAAAGGGGGCGCTGTCTGCCGTAATGTCTAAAAAGCAGGACGCTGTCTGCCATAATGTGTATAAAGGGGGACGCTGTCTACCGTAATGTGTATAAAGAGGAACGCTGTCTGCCGTAATGTGTATAAAGGGGGACTGGCTGCCGTAATGTGTAAAAAGGGGGATGCTGTCTGCTGTAATGTGTAAAAAGGAGACGCTGTCTGCCATAATGTGTAAAAAGGGGGACGCTGTCTGCCGTAATGTGTAAAAAGGGGGACTGGCTGCCATAATATGTAAAAGGGGGACGCTGTCTGCCGTAATGTGTAAAAATGGGGACACTGTCTGCCGTAATGTGTAAAAAGGGGGACGCTGTCTGCCGTAATGTGTAAAAAGGGGACGCTGACTGCCGTAATGTGTAAAAAGGGGACGCTGTCTGCCGTAATGTGTAAAAATAGGGACTGGTTGCCGTAATGTGTAAAAAGGGGGACGCTGTCTGCCGTAATGTGTATAAAGGAGGACGTTGTCTGCCGTAATGTGTAAAAATGGGGACACTGCCGTAATGTGTAAAAAGGGGGACGCTGCCTGCCGTGATGTGTAAAAAGGGGACGATGTCTGCCGTAATGTGTAAAAAGGGGACGCTGTCTGCCATAATGTGTAAAAAGGGGGACACTGTCTGCGGTAACGTGTAAAAAGGGGACGCTGTCTGCCGTAATGTGTAAAAAGGGACGCTGTCTGCCGTAATGTGTAAAAAGGGGGACTGGTTGCCGTAATGTGTAAAAAGGGGGACTGGTTGCCGTAATGTGTAAAAAGGGGGACGCTGTCTGCCGTAATGTGTATAAAGGGGGACGCTGTCTGCTGTAATGTGTGTAAAGGGGAACGTGTGTAAAGGGGAACGTTGTCTGCCGTAATGTGTAAAAATGGGGACACTGCCGTAATCTGTAAAAAGGGGGACGCTGTCTGCTGTGATGTGTAAAAAGGGGACGATGTCAGCCGTAATGTGTAAAAAGGGGACGCTGTCTGCCGTAATGTGTAAAAAGGGGGACTGTCTGCCGTAATGTGTAAAAGGGGACGCTGGCTGCCGTAATGTGTAAAAAGGGGACACTGTCTGCCGTAATGTGTAAAAAGGGGGCGCTGTCTGCCGTAATGTGTAAAAAGGGGACACTGTCTGCCGTAACGTGTAAAAAAGGGGACACTGTCTGCCGTAATGTGTAAAAAGGGGGACGCTGTCTGCCGTGATGTGTAAAAAGGGGACGATGTCAGCCGTAATGTGTAAAAAGGGGACGCTGTCTGCCGTAATGTGTAAAAGGGGACACTGTCTGCCGTAATGTGTAAAAAGGGGGCGCTGTCTGCCGTAATGTGTAAAAAGGGGGACACTGTCTGCCGTAATGTGTAAAAAGGGGGCGCTGTCTGCCGTAATGTGTAAAAAGCAGGACGCTGTCTGCCATAATGTGTATAAAGGGGGACGCTGTCTACCGTAATGTGTATAAAGAGGAACGCTGTCTGCCGTAATGTGTATAAAGGGGGACTGGCTGCCGTAATGTGTAAAAAGGGGGATGCTGTCTGCTGTAATGTGTAAAAAGGAGACGCTGTCTGCCATAATGTGTAAAAAGGGGGACGCTGTCTGCCGTAATGTGTAAAAAGGGGGACTGGCTGCCGTAATATGTAAAAGGGGGACGCTGTCTGCCGTAGTGTGTAAAAATGGGGACACTGTCTGCCGTAATGTGTAAAAAGGGGGACACTGTCTGCCGTAATGTGTAAAAAGGGGACGCTGTCTGCCGTAATGTGTAAAAAGGGGACGCTGTCTGCCGTAATGTGTAAAAATAGGGACTGGTTGCCGTAATGTGTAAAAAGGGGGACGCTGTCTGCCGTAATGTGTAAAAAGGAGGACGTTGTCTGCCGTAATGTGTAAAAATGGGGACACTGCCGTAATGTGTCAAAAGGGGGACGCTGCCTGCCGTGATGTGTAAAAAGGGGACGATGTCTGCCGTAATGTGTAAAAAGGGGACGCTGTCTGCCATAATGTGTAAAAAGGGGGACACTGTCTGCGGTAATGTGTAACAAGGGGACGCTGTCTGCCGTAATGTGTAAAAAGGGACGCTGTCTGCCGTAATGTGTAAAAAGGGGGACTGGTTGCCGTAATGTGTAAAAAGGGGGACGCTGTCTGCCGTAATGTGTATAAAGGGGGACGCTGTCTGCTGTAATGTGAGTAAAGGGGAACGTGTGTAAAGGGGAACGTTGTCTTCCGTAATGTGTAAAAAGCAGGACGCTGTCTGCCATAATGTGTATAAAGGGGGACGCTGTCTACCGTAATGTGTATAAAGAGGAACGCTGTCTGCCGTAATGTGTATAAATGGGGACTGGCTGCCGTAATGTGTAAAAAGGGGGATGCTGTCTGCTGTAATGTGTAAAAAGGAGACGCTGTCTGCCATAATGTGTAAAAATAGGGACTGGTTGCCGTAATGTGTAAAAAGGGGGACGCTGTCTGCCGTAATGTGTATAAAGGAGGACGTTGTCTGCCGTAATGTGTAAAAATGGGGACACTGCCGTAATGTGTAAAAAGGGGGACGCTGCCTGCCGTGATGTGTAAAAAGGGGACGATGTCTGCCGTAATGTGTAAAAAGGGGACACTGTCTGCCATAATGTGTAAAAAGGGGGACACTGTCTGCGGTAATGTGTAAAAAGGGGACGCTGTCTGCCGTAATGTGTAAAAAGGGACGCTGTCTGCCGTAATGTGTAAAAAGGGGGACTGGTTGCCGTAATGTGTAAAAAGGGGGACGCTGTCTGCCGTAATGTGTATAAAGGGGGACGCTGTCTGCTGTAATGTGTGTAAAGGGGAACGTGTGTAAAGGGGAACGTTGTCTGCCGTAATGTGTAAAAATGGGGACACTGCCGTAATCTGTAAAAAGGGGGACGCTGTCTGCTGTGATGTGTAAAAAGGGTCGATGTCAGCCGTAAAGTGTAAAAAGGGGACGCTGTCTGCCGTAATGTGTAAAAAGGGGGACTGTCTGCCGTAATGTGTAAAAGGGGACGCTGGCTGCCGTAATGTGTAAAAAGGGGACACTGTCTGCCGTAATGTGTAAAAAGGGGGCGCTGTCTGCCGTAATGTGTAAAAAGGGGGCGCTGTCTGCCGTAATGTGTAAAAAGGGGACACTGTCTGCCGTAATGTGTAAAAAGGGGACACTGTCTGCCGTAATGTGTAAAAAGGGGACACTGTCTGCCGTAATGTGTAAAAAGGGGTACGCTGTCTGCCGTGATGTGTAAAAAGGGGACGATGTCAGCCGTAATGTGTAAAAAGGGGACGCTGTCTGCCGTAATGTGTAAAAGGGGACACTGTCTGCCGTAATGTGTAAAAAGGGGGCGCTGTCTGCCGTAATGTGTAAAAAGGGGACACTGTCTGCCGTAATGTGTAAAAAGGGGGCGCTGTCTGCCGTAATGTGTAAAAAGCAGGACGCTGTCTGCCATAATGTGTATAAAGGGGGACGCTGTCTACCGTAATGTGTATAAAGAGGAACGCTGTCTGCCGTAATGTGTATAAAGGGGGACTGGCTGCCGTAATGTGTAAAAAGGGGGATGCTGTCTGCTGTAATGTGTAAAAAGGAGACGCTGTCTGCCATAATGTGTAAAAAGGGGGACGCTGTCTGCCGTAATGTGTAAAAAGGGGGACTGGCTGCCGTAATATGTAAAAGGGGGACGCTGTCTGCCGTAATGTGTAAAAATGGGGACACTGTCTGCCGTAATGTGTAAAAAGGGGGACACTGTCTGCCGTAATGTGTAAAAAGGGGACGCTGTCTGCCGTAATGTGTAAAAAGGGGACGCTGTCTGCCGTAATGTGTAAAAATAGGGACTGGTTGCCGTAATGTGTAAAAAGGGGGACGCTGTCTGCCGTAATGTGTATAAAGGAGGACGTTGTCTGCCGTAATGTGTAAAAATGGGGACACTGCCGTAATGTGTAAAAAGGGGGACGCTGCCTGCCGTGATGTGTAAAAAGGGGACGATGTCTGCCGTAATGTGTAAAAAGGGGACGCTGTCTGCCATAATGTGTAAAAAGGGGGACACTGTCTGCGGTAATGTGTAAAAAGGGGACGCTGTCTGCCGTAATGTGTAAAAAGGGACGCTGTCTGCCGTAATGTGTAAAAAGGGGGACTGGTTGCCGTAATGTGTAAAAAGGGGGACGCTGTCTGCCGTAATGTGTATAAAGGGGGACGCTGTCTGCTGTAATGTGTGTAAAGGGGAACGTGTGTAAAGGGGAACGTTGTCTGCCGTAATGTGTAAAAAGCAGGACGCTGTCTGCCATAATGTGTATAAAGGGGGACGCTGTCTACCGTAATGTGTATAAAGAGGAACGCTGTCTGCCGTAATGTGTATAAAGGGGGACTGGCTGCCGTAATGTGTAAAAAGGGGGATGCTGTCTGCTGTAATGTGTAAAAAGGAGACGCTGTCTGCCATAATGTGTAAAAAGGGGACGCTGTCTGCCGTAATGTGTAAAAAGGGACGCTGTCTGCCGTAATGTGTAAAAAGGGGGACTGGTTGCCGTAATGTGTAAAAAGGGGGACTGGTTGCCGTAATGTGTAAAAAGGGGGACGCTGTCTGCCGTAATGTGTATAAAGGGGGACGCTGTCTGCTGTAATGTGTGTAAAGGGGAACGTGTGTAAAGGGGAACGTTGTCTGCCGTAATGTGTAAAAATGGGGACACTGCCGTAATCTGTAAAAAGGGGGACGCTGTCTGCTGTGATGTGTAAAAAGGGGACGATGTCAGCCGTAATGTGTAAAAAGGGGACGCTGTCTGCCGTAATGTGTAAAAAGGGGGACTGTCTGCCGTAATGTGTAAAAGGGGACGCTGGCTGCCGTAATGTGTAAAAAGGGGACACTGTCTGCCGTAATGTGTAAAAAGGGGGCGCTGTCTGCCGTAATGTGTAAAAAGGGGACACTGTCTGCCGTAACGTGTAAAAAGGGGACACTGTCTGCCGTAATGTGTAAAAAGGGGGACGCTGTCTGCCGTGATGTGTAAAAAGGGGACGATGTCAGCCGTAATGTGTAAAAAGGGGACGCTGTCTGCCGTAATGTGTAAAAGGGGACACTGTCTGCCGTAATGTGTAA
This sequence comes from Pseudophryne corroboree, assembly GCF_028390025.1. NCBI lineage: Eukaryota > Metazoa > Chordata > Amphibia > Anura > Myobatrachidae > Pseudophryne > Pseudophryne corroboree. The sequence goes on along the minus strand of NC_086450.1, from coordinate 507,965,461 downwards.
AAAGGGGGCGCTGTCTGCCGTAATGTGTAAAAAGGGGACACTGTCTGCCGTAATGTGTAAAAAGGGGGCGCTGTCTGCCGTAATGTGTAAAAAGCAGGACGCTGTCTGCCATAATGTGTATAAAGGGGGACGCTGTCTACCGTAATGTGTATAAAGAGGAACGCTGTCTGCCGTAATGTGTATAAAGGGGGACTGGCTGCCGTAATGTGTAAAAAGGGGGATGCTGTCTGCTGTAATGTGTAAAAAGGAGACGCTGTCTGCCATAATGTGTAAAAAGGGGGACGCTGTCTGCCGTAATGTGTAAAAAGGGGGACTGGCTGCCGTAATATGTAAAAGGGGGACGCTGTCTGCCGTAGTGTGTAAAAATGGGGACACTGTCTGCCGTAATGTGTAAAAAGGGGGACACTGTCTGCCGTAATGTGTAAAAAGGGGACGCTGTCTGCCGTAATGTGTAAAAAGGGGACGCTGTCTGCCGTAATGTGTAAAAATAGGGACTGGTTGCCGTAATGTGTAAAAAGGGGGACGCTGTCTGCCGTAATGTGTAAAAAGGAGGACATTGTCTGCCGTAATGTGTAAAAATGGGGACACTGCCGTAATGTGTAAAAAGGGGGACGCTGCCTGCCGTGATGTGTAAAAAGGGGACGATGTCTGCCGTAATGTGTAAAAAGGGGACGCTGTCTGCCATAATGTGTAAAAAGGGGGACACTGTCTGCGGTAATGTGTAAAAAGGGGACGCTGTCTGCCGTAATGTGTAAAAAGGGACGCTGTCTGCCGTAATGTGTAAAAAGGGGGACTGGTTGCCGTAATGTGTAAAAAGGGGGACGCTGTCTGCCGTAATGTGTATAAAGGGGGACGCTGTCTGCTGTAATGTGTGTAAAGGGGAACGTGTGTAAAGGGGAATGTTGTCTTCCGTAATGTGTAAAAAGCAGGACACTGTCTGCCATAATGTGTATAAAGGGGGACGCTGTCTACCGTAATGTGTATAAAGAGGAACGCTGTCTGCCGTAATGTGTATAAATGGGGACTGGCTGCCGTAATGTGTAAAAAGGGGGATGCTGTCTGCTGTAATGTGTAAAAAGGAGACGCTGTCTGCCATAATGTGTAAAAATAGGGACTGGTTGCCGTAATGTGTAAAAAGGGGGACGCTGTCTGCCGTAATGTGTATAAAGGAGGACGTTGTCTGCCGTAATGTGTAAAAATGGGGACACTGCCGTAATGTGTAAAAAGGGGGACGCTGCCTGCCGTGATGTGTAAAAAGGGGACGATGTCTGCCGTAATGTGTAAAAAGGGGACACTGTCTGCCATAATGTGTAAAAAGGGGGACACTGTCTGCGGTAATGTGTAAAAAGGGGACGCTGTCTGCCGTAATGTGTAAAAAGGGACGCTGTCTGCCGTAATGTGTAAAAAGGGGGACGCTGTCTGCCGTAATGTGTATAAAGGGGGACGCTGTCTGCTGTAATGTGTGTAAAGGGGAACGTGTGTAAAGGGGAACGTTGTCTGCCGTAATGTGTAAAAATGGGGACACTGCCGTAATCTGTAAAAAGGGGGACGCTGTCTGCTGTGATGTGTAAAAAGGGGACGATGTCAGCCGTAAAGTGTAAAAAGGGGACGATGTCAGCCGTAAAGTGTAAAAAGGGGACGCTGTCTGCCGTAATGTGTAAAAAGGGGGACTGTCTGCCGTAATGTGTAAAAGGGGACGCTGGCTGCCGTAATGTGTAAAAAGGGGACACTGTCTGCCGTAATGTGTAAAAAGGGGGCGCTGTCTGCCGTAATGTGTAAAAAGGGGGCGCTGTCTGCCGTAATGTGTAAAAAGGGGACACTGTCTGCCGTAATGTGTAAAAAGGGGACACTGTCTGCCGTAATGTGTAAAAAGGGGGACGCTGTCTGCCGTGATGTGTAAAAAGGGGACGATGTCAGCCGTAATGTGTAAAAAGGGGACGCTGTCTGCCGTAATGTGTAAAAGGGGACACTGTCTGCCGTAATGTGTAAAAAGGGGGCGCTGTCTGCCGTATGTGTAAAAAGGGGGCGCTGTCTGCCGTAATGTGTAAAAAGCAGGACGCTGTCTGCCATAATGTGTATAAAGGGGGACGCTGTCTACCGTAATGTGTATAAAGAGGAACGCTGTCTGCCGTAATGTGTATAAAGGGGGACTGGCTGCCGTAATGTGTAAAAAGGGGGATGCTGTCTGCTGTAATGTGTAAAAAGGAGACGCTGTCTGCCATAATGTGTAAAAAGGGGGACGCTGTCTGCCGTAATGTGTAAAAAGGGGGACTGGCTGCCGTAATATGTAAAAGGGGGACGCTGTCTGCCGTAATGTGTAAAAATGGGGACACTGTCTGCCGTAATGTGTAAAAAGGGGGACACTGTCTGCCGTAATGTGTAAAAAGGGGACGCTGTCTGCCGTAATGTGTAAAAAGGGGACGCTGTCTGCCGTAATGTGTAAAAATAGGGACTGGTTGCCGTAATGTGTAAAAAGGGGGACGCTGTCTGCCGTAATGTGTATAAAGGAGGACGTTGTCTGCCGTAATGTGTAAAAATGGGGACACTGCCGTAATGTGTAAAAAGGGGGACGCTGCCTGCCGTGATGTGTAAAAAGGGGACGATGTCTGCCGTAATGTGTAAAAAGGGGACGCTGTCTGCCATAATGTGTAAAAAGGGGGACACTGTCTGCGGTAATGTGTAAAAAGGGGACGCTGTCTGCCGTAATGTGTAAAAAGGGACGCTGTCTGCCGTAATGTGTAAAAAGGGGGACTGGTTGCCGTAATGTGTAAAAAGGGGGACGCTGTCTGCCGTAATGTGTATAAAGGGGGACGCTGTCTGCTGTAATGTGTGTAAAGGGGAACGTGTGTAAAGGGGAACGTTGTCTGCTGTAATGTGTAAAAAGCAGGACGCTGTCTGCCATAATGTGTATAAAGGGGGACGCTGTCTACCGTAATGTGTATAAAGAGGAACGCTGTCTGCCGTAATGTGTATAAAGGGGGACTGGCTGCCGTAATGTGTAAAAAGGGGGATGCTGTCTGCTGTAATGTGTAAAAAGGAGACGCTGTCTGCCATAATGTGTAAAAAGGGGGACGCTGTCTGCCGTAATGTGTAAAAAGGGGGACTGGCTGCCGTAATATGTAAAAGGGGGACGCTGTCTGCCGTAATGTGTAAAAATGGGGACACTGTCTGCCGTAATGTGTAAAAAGGGGGACACTGTCTGCCGTAATGTGTAAAAAGGGGACGCTGTCTGCCGTAATGTGTAAAAAGGGGACGCTGTCTGCCGTAATGTGTAAAAATAGGGACTGGTTGCCGTAATGTGTAAAAAGGGGGACGCTGTCTGCCGTAATGTGTATAAAGGAGGACGTTGTCTGCCGTAATGTGTAAAAATGGGGACACTGCCGTAATGTGTAAAAAGGGGGACGCTGCCTGCCATGATGTGTAAAAAGGGGACGATGTCTGCCGTAATGTGTAAAAAGGGGACGCTGTCTGCCATAATGTGTAAAAAGGGGGACACTGCGGTAATGTGTAAAAAGGGGACGCTGTCTGCCGTAATGTGTAAAAAGGGACGCTGTCTGCCGTAATGTGTAAAAAGGGGGACTGGTTGCCGTAATGTGTAAAAAGGGGGACGCTGTCTGCCGTAATGTGTATAAAGGGGGACGCTGTCGGCTGTAATGTGTGTAAAGGGGAACGTGTGTAAAGGGGAACGTTGTCTGCCGTAATGTGTAAAAATGGGGACACTGCCGTAATCTGTAAAAAGGGGGACGCTGTCTGCTGTGATGTGTAAAAAGGGGACGATGTCAGCCGTAATGTGTAAAAAGGGGACACTGTCTGCCGTAATGTGTAAAAAGGGGGACTGTCTGCCGTAATGTGTAAAAGGGGACGCTGGCTGCCGTAATGTGTAAAAAGGGGACACTGTCTGCCGTAATGTGTAAAAAGGGGGCGCTGTCTGCCGTAATGTGTAAAAAGGGGACACTGTCTGCCGTAATGTGTAAAAAGGGGACACTGTCTGCCGTAATGTGCAAAAAGGGGGACGCTGTCTGCCGTGATGTGTAAAAAGGGGACGATGTCAGCCGTAATGTGTAAAAAGGGGACGCTGTCTGCCGTAATGTGTAAAAGGGGACACTGTCTGCCGTAATGTGTAAAAAGGGGGCGCTGTCTGCCGTAATGTGTAAAAAGGGGACACTGTCTGCCGTAATGTGTAAAAAGGGGGCGCTGTCTGCCGTAATGTGTAAAAAGCAGGACGCTGTCTGCCATAATGTGTATAAAGGGGGACGCTGTCTACCGTAATGTGTATAAAGAGGAACGCTGTCTGCCGTAATGTGTATAAAGGGGGACTGGCTGCCGTAATGTGTAAAAAGGGGGATGCTGTCTGCTGTAATGTGTAAAAAGGAGACGCTGTCTGCCATAATGTGTAAAAAGGGGGACGCTGTCTGCCGTAATGTGTAAAAAGGGGGACTGGCTGCCGTAATATGTAAAAGGGGGACGCTGTCTGCCGTAATGTGTAAAAATGGGGACACTGTCTGCCGTAATGTGTAAAAAGGGGGACACTGTCTGCCGTAATGTGTAAAAAGGGGACGCTGTCTGCCGTAATGTGTAAAAAGGGGACGCTGTCTGCCGTAATGTGTAAAAATAGGGACTGGTTGCCGTAATGTGTAAAAAGGGGGACGCTGTCTGCCGTAATGTGTATAAAGGAGGACGTTGTCTGCCGTAATGTGTAAAAATGGGGACACTGCCGTAATGTGTAAAAAGGGGGACGCTGCCTGCCGTGATGTGTAAAAAGGGGACGATGTCTGCCGTAATGTGTAAAAAGGGGACGCTGTCTGCCATAATGTGTAAAAAGGGGGACACTGTCTGCGGTAATGTGTAAAAAGGGGACGCTGTCTGCCGTAGTGTGTAAAAAGGGACGCTGTCTGCCGTAATGTGTAAAAAGGGGGACTGGTTGCCGTAATGTGTAAAAAAGGGGACGCTGTCTGCCGTAATGTGTATAAAGGGGGACGCTGTCTGCTGTAATGTGTGTAAAGGGGAACGTGTGTAAAGGGGAACGTTGTCTGCCGTAATGTGTAAAAATGGGGACACTGCCGTAATCTGTAAAAAGGGGGACGCTGTCTGCTGTGATGTGTAAAAAGGGGACGATGTCAGCCGTAATGTGTAAAAAGGGGACGCTGTCTGCCGTAATGTGTAAAAAGGGGGACTGTCTGCCGTAATGTGTAAAAGGGGACGCTGGCTGCGGTAATGTGTAAAAAGGGGACACTGTCTGCCGTAATGTGTAAAAAGGGGGCGCTGTCTGCCGTAATGTGTAAAAAGGGGACACTGTCTGCCGTAATGTGTAAAAAGGGGACACTGTCTGCCGTAATGTGTAAAAAGGGGGACGCTGTCTGCCGTGATGTGTAAAAAGGGGACGATGTCAGCCGTAATGTGTAAAAAGGGGACGCTGTCTGCCGTAATGTGTAAAAGGGGACACTGTCTGCCGTAATGTGTAAAAAGGGGGCGCTGTCTGCCGTAATGTGTAAAAAGGGGACACTGTCTGCCGTAATGTGTAAAAAGGGGGCGCTGTCTGCCGTAATGTGTAAAAAGCAGGACGCTGTCTGCCATAATGTGTATAAAGGGGGACGCTGTCTACCGTAATGTGTATAAAGAGGAACGCTGTCTGCCGTAATGTGTATAAAGGGGGACTGGCTGCCGTAATGTGTAAAAAGGGGGATGCTGTCTGCTGTAATGTGTAAAAAGGAGACGCTGTCTGCCATAATGTGTAAAAAGGGGGACGCTGTCTGCCGTAATGTGTAAAAAGGGGGACTGGCTGCCGTAATATGTAAAAGGGGGACGCTGTCTGCCGTAATGTGTAAAAATGGGGACACTGTCTGCCGTAATGTGTAAAAAGGGGGACACTGTCTGCCGTAATGTGTAAAAAGGGGACGCTGTCTGCCGTAAAGTGTAAAAAGGGGACGCTGTCTGCCGTAATGTGTAAAAATAGGGACTGGTTGCCGTAATGTGTAAAAAGGGGGACGCTGTCTGCCGTAATGTGTATAAAGGAGGACGTTGTCTGCCGTAATGTGTAAAAATGGGGACACTGCCGTAATGTGTAAAAAGGGGGACGCTGCCTGCCGTGATGTGTAAAAAGGGGACGATGTCTGCCGTAATGTGTAAAAAGGGGACGCTGTCTGCCATAATGTGTAAAAAGGGGGACACTGTCTGCGGTAATGTGTAAAAAGGGGACGCTGTCTGCCGTAATGTGTAAAAAGGGACGCTGTCTGCCGTAATGTGTAAAAAGGGGGACTGGTTGCCGTAATGTGTAAAAAGGGGGACGCTGTCTGCCGTAATGTGTATAAAGGGGGACGCTGTCTGCTGTAATGTGTGTAAAGGGGAACGTGTGTAAAGGGGAACGTTGTCTACCGTAATGTGTAAAAATGGGGACACTGCCGTAATCTGTAAAAAGGGGGACGCTGTCTGCTGTGATGTGTAAAAAGGGGACGATGTCAGCCGTAATGTGTAAAAAGGGGACGCTGTCTGCCGTAATGTGTAAAAAGGGGGACTGTCTGCCGTAATGTGTAAAAGGGGACGCTGGCTGCCGTAATGTGTAAAAAAGGGGACACTGTCTGCCGTAATGTGTAAAAAGGGGGCGCTGTCTGCCGTAATGTGTAAAAAGGGGACACTGTCTGCCGTAATGTGTAAAAAGGGGACACTGTCTGCCGTAATGTGTAAAAAGGGGGGCGCTGTCTGCCGTGATGTGTATAAAAGGGGACGATGTCAGCCGTAATGTGTAAAAAGGGGACGCTGTCTGCCGCAATGTGTAAAAGGGGACACTGTCTGCCGTAATGTGTAAAAAGGGGGCGCTGTCTGCCGTAATGTGTAAAAAGGGGACACTGTCTGCCGTAATGTGTAAAAAGGGGGCGCTGTCTGCCGTAATGTGTAAAAAGCAGGACGCTGTCTGCCATAATGTGTATAAAGGGGGACGCTGTCTACCGTAATGTGTATAAAGAGGAACGCTGTCTGCCGTAATGTGTATAAAGGGGGACTGGCTGCCGTAATGTGTAAAAAGGGGGATGCTGTCTGCTGTAATGTGTAAAAAGGAGACGCTGTCTGCCATAATGTGTAAAAAGGGGGACGCTGTCTGCCGTAATGTGTAAAAAGGGGGACTGGCTGCCGTAATATGTAAAAGGGGGACGCTGTCTGCCGTAATGTGTAAAAATGGGGACACTGTCTGCCGTAATGTGTAAAAAGGGGGACACTGTCTGCCGTAATGTGTAAAAAGGGGACGCTGTCTGCCGTAATGTGTAAAAAGGGGACGCTGTCTGCCGTAATGTGTAAAAATAGGGACTGGTTGCCGTAATGTGTAAAAAGGGGGACGCTGTCTGCCGTAATGTGTATAAAGGAGGACGTTGTCTGCCGTAATGTGTAAAAATGGGGACACTGCCGTAATGTGTAAAAAGGGGGACGCTGCCTGCCGTGATGTGTAAAAAGGGGACGATGTCTGCGTAATGTGTAAAAAGGGGACGCTGTCTGCCATAATGTGTAAAAAGGGGGACACTGTCTGCGGTAATGTGTAAAAAGGGGACGCTGTCTGCCGTAATGTGTAAAAAGGGACGCTGTCTGCCGTAATGTGTAAAAAGGGGGACTGGTTGCCGTAATGTGTAAAAAGGGGGACGCTGTCTGCCGTAATGTGTATAAAGGGGGACGCTGTCTGCTGTAATGTGTGTAAAAGGGAACGTGTGTAAAGGGGAACGTTGTCTGCCGTAATGTGTAAAAATGGGGACACTGCCGTAATCTGTAAAAAGGGGGACGCTGTCTGCTGTGATGTGTAAAAAGGGGACGCTGTCTGCCATAATGTGTAAAAAGGGGGACACTGTCTGCGGTAATGTGTAAAAAGGGGACGCTGTCTGCCGTAATGTGTAAAAAGGGACGCTGTCTGCCGTAATGTGTAAAAAGGGGGACTGGTTGCCGTAATGTGTAAAAAGGGGGACGCTGTCTGCCGTAATGTGTATAAAGGGGGACGCTGTCTGCTGTAATGTGTGTAAAGGGGAACGTGTGTAAAGGGGAACGTTGTCTGCCATAATGTGTATAAAGGGGGACGCTGTCTACCGTAATGTGTATAAAGAGGAACGCTGTCTGCCGTAATGTGTATAAAGGGGGACTGGCTGCCGTAATGTGTAAAAAGGGGGATGCTGTCTGCTGTAATGTGTAAAAAGGAGACGCTGTCTGCCATAATGTGTAAAAATAGGGACTGGTTGCCGTAATGTGTAAAAAGGGGGACGCTGTCTGCCGTAATGTGTATAAAGGAGGACGTTGTCTGCCGTAATGTGTAAAAATGGGGACACTGCCGTAATGTGTAAAAAGGGGGACGCTGCCTGCCGTGATGTGTAAAAAGGGGACGATGTCTGCCGTAATGTGTAAAAAGGGGACACTGTCTGCCATAATGTGTAAAAAGGGGAACACTGTCTGCGGTAATGTGTAAAAAGGGGACGCTGTCTGCCGTAATGTGTAAAAAGGGACGCTGTCTGCCGTAATGTGTAAAAAGGGGGACTGGTTGCCGTAATGTGTAAAAAGGGGGACGCTGTCTGCCGTAATGTGTATAAAGGGGGACGCTGTCTGCTGTAATGTGTGTAAAGGGGAACGTGTGTAAAGGGGAACGTTGTCTGCCGTAATGTGTAAAAATGGGGACACTGCCGTAATCTGTAAAAAGGGGGACGCTGTCTGCTGTGATGTGTAAAAAGGGGACGATGTCAGCCGTAATGTGTAAAAAGGGGACGCTGTCTGCCGTAAAGTGTAAAAAGGGGGACTGTCTGCCGTAATGTGTAAAAGGGGACGCTGGCTGCCGTAATGTGTAAAAAGGGGACACTGTCTGCCGTAATGTGTAAAAAGGGGGCGCTGTCTGCCGTAATGTGTAAAAAGGGGGCGCTGTCTGCCGTAATGTGTAAAAAGGGGACACTGTCTGCCGTAATGTGTAAAAAGGGGACACTGTCTGCCGTAATGTGTAAAAAGGGGACACTGTCTGCCGTAATGTGTAAAAAGGGGGACGCTGTCTGCCGTGATGTGTAAAAAGGGGACGATGTCAGCCGTAATGTGTAAAAAGGGGACGCTGTCTGCCGTAATGTGTAAAAGGGGACACTGTCTGCCGTAATGTGTAAAAAGGGGGCGCTGTCTGCCGTAATGTGTAAAAAGGGGACACTGTCTGCCGTAATGTGTAAAAAGGGGGCGCTGTCTGCCGTAATGTGTAAAAAGCAGGACGCTGTCTGCCATAATGTGTATAAAGGGGGACGCTGTCTACCGTAATGTGTATAAAGAGGAACGCTGTCTGCCGTAATGTGTATAAAGGGGGACTGGCTGCCGTAATGTGTAAAAAGGGGGATGCTGTCTGCTGTAATGTGTAAAAAGGAGACGCTGTCTGCCATAATGTGTAAAAAGGGGGACGCTGTCTGCCGTAATGTGTAAAAAGGGGGACTGGCTGCCGTAATATGTAAAAGGGGGACGCTGTCTGCCGTAATGTGTAAAAATGGGGACACTGTCTGCCGTAATGTGTAAAAAGGGGGACACTGTCTGCCGTAATGTGTAAAAAGGGGACGCTGTCTGCCGTAATGTGTAAAAAGGGGACGCTGTCTGCCGTAATGTGTAAAAATAGGGACTGGTTGCCGTAATGTGTAAAAAGGGGGACGCTGTCTGCCGTAATGTGTATAAAGGAGGACGTTGTCTGCCGTAATATGTAAAAATGGGGACACTGCCGTAATGTGTAAAAAGGGGGACGCTGCCTGCCGTGATGTGTAAAAAGGGGACGATGTCTTCCGTAATGTGTAAAAAGGGGACGCTGTCTGCCATAATGTGTAAAAAGGGGGACACTGTCTGCGGTAATGTGTAAAAAGGGGACGCTGTCTGCCGTAATGTGTAAAAAGGGACGCTGTCTGCCGTAATGTGTAAAAAGGGGGACTGGTTGCCGTAATGTGTAAAAAGGGGGACGCTGTCTGCCGTAATGTGTATAAAGGGGGACGCTGTCTGCTGTAATGTGTGTAAAGGGGAACGTGTGTAAAGGGGAACGTTGTCTGCCGTAATGTGTAAAAAGCAGGACGCTGTCTGCCATAATGTGTATAAAGGGGGACGCTGTCTACCGTAATGTGTATAAAGAGGAACGCTGTCTGCCGTAATGTGTATAAAGGGGGACTGGCTGCCGTAATGTGTAAAAAGGGGGATGCTGTCTGCTGTAATGTGTAAAAAGGAGACGCTGTCTGCCATAATGTGTAAAAAGGGGGACGCTGTCTGCCGTAATGTGTAAAAAGGGGGACTGGCTGCCGTAATATGTAAAAGGGGGACGCTGTCTGCCGTAATGTGTAAAAATGGGGACACTGTCTGCCGTAATGTGTAAAAAGGGGGACACTGTCTGCCGTAATGTGTAAAAAGGGGACGCTGTCTGCCGTAATGTGTAAAAAGGGGACGCTGTCTGCCGTAATGTGTAAAAATAGGGACTGGTTGCCGTAATGTGTAAAAAGGGGGACGCTGTCTGCCGTAATGTGTATAAAGGAGGACGTTGTCTGCCGTAATGTGTAAAAATGGGGACACTGCCGTAATGTGTAAAAAGGGGGACGCTGCCTGCCGTGATGTGTAAAAAGGGGACGATGTCTGCCGTAATGTGTAAAAAGGGGACGCTGTCTGCCATAATGTGTAAAAAGGGGGACACTGTCTGCGGTAATGTGTAAAAAGGGGACGCTGTCTGCCGTAATGTGTAAAAAGGGACGCTGTCTGCCGTAATGTGTAAAAAGGGGGACTGGTTGCCGTAATGTGTAAAAAGGGGGACGCTGTCTGCCGTAATGTGTATAAAGGGGGACGCTGTCTGCTGTAATGTGTGTAAAGGGGAACGTGTGTAAAGGGGAACGTTGTCTGCCGTAATGTGTAAAAATGGGGACACTGCCGTAATCTGTAAAAAGGGGGACGCTGTCTGCTGTGATGTGTAAAAAGGGGACGATGTCAGCCGTAATGTGTAAAAAGGGGACGCTGTCTGCCGTAATGTGTAAAAAGGGGGACTGTCTGCCGTAATGTGTAAAAGGGGACGCTGGCTGCCGTAATGTGTAAAAAGGGGACACTGTCTGCCGTAATGTGTAAAAAGGGGGCGCTGTCTGCCGTAATGTGTAAAAAGGGGACACTGTCTGCCGTAATGTGTAAAAAGGGGACACTGTCTGCCGTAATGTGCAAAAAGGGGGACGCTGTCTGCCGTGATGTGTAAAAAGGGGACGATGTCAGCCGTAATGTGTAAAAAGGGGACGCTGTCTGCCGTAATGTGTAAAAGGGGACACTGTCTGCCGTAATGTGTAAAAAGGGGGCGCTGTCTGCCGTAATGTGTAAAAAGGGGACACTGTCTGCCGTAATGTGTAAAAAGGGGGCGCTGTCTGCCGTAATGTGTAAAAAGCAGGACGCTGTCTGCCATAATGTGTATAAAGGGGGACGCTGTCTACCGTAATGTGTATAAAGAGGAACGCTGTCTGCCGTAATGTGTATAAAGGGGGACTGGCTGCCGTAATGTGTAAAAAGGGGGATGCTGTCTGCTGTAATGTGTAAAAAGGAGACGCTGTCTGCCATAATGTGTAAAAAGGGGGACGCTGTCTGCCGTAATGTGTAAAAAGGGGGACTGGCTGCCGTAATATGTAAAAGGGGGATGCTGTCTGCCGTAATGTGTAAAAATGGGGACACTGTCTGCCGTAATGTGTAAAAAGGGGGACACTGTCTGCCGTAATGTGTAAAAAGGGGACGCTGTCTGCAGTAATGTGTAAAAAGGGGACGCTGTCTGCCGTAATGTGTAAAAATAGGGACTGGTTGCCGTAATGTGTAAAAAGGGGGACGCTGTCTGCCGTAATGTGTATAAAGGAGGACATTGTCTGCCGTAATGTGTAAAAATGGGGACACTGCCGTAATGTGTAAAAAGGGGGACGCTGCCTGCCGTGATGTGTAAAAAGGGGACGATGTCTGCCGTAATGTGTAAAAAGGGGACGCTGTCTGCCATAATGTGTAAAAAGGGGGACACTGTCTGCGGTAATGTGTAAAAAGGGGACGCTGTCTGCCGTAATGTGTAAAAAGGGACGCTGTCTGCCGTAATGTGTAAAAAGGGGGACTGGTTGCCGTAATGTGTAAAAAGGGGGACGCTGTCTGCCGTAATGTGTATAAAGGGGGACGCTGTCTGCTGTAATGTGTGTAAAGGGGAACGTGTGTAAAGGGGAACGTTGTCTGCCGTAATGTGTAAAAATGGGGACACTGCCGTAATCTGTAAAAAGGGGGACGCTGTCTGCTGTGATGTGTAAAAAGGGGACGATGTCAGCCGTAATGTGTAAAAAGGGGACGCTGTCTGCCGTAATGTGTAAAAAGGGGGACTGTCTGCCGTAATGTGTAAAAGGGGACGCTGGCTGCCGTAATGTGTAAAAAGGGGACACTGTCTGCCGTAATGTGTAAAAAGGGGGCGCTGTCTGCCGTAATGTGTAAAAAGGGGACACTGTCTGCCGTAATGTGTAAAAAGGGGACACTGTCTGCCGTAATGTGTAAAAAGGGGGACGCTGTCTGCCGTGATGTGTAAAAAGGGGACGATGTCAGCCGTAATGTGTAAAAAGGGGGCGCTGCCTGCCGTAATGTGTAAAAAGGGGACACTGTCTGCCGTAATGTGTAAAAAGGGGGCGCTGTCTGCCGTAATGTGTAAAAAGAAGGACGCTGTCTGCCATAATGTGTATAAAGGGGGACGCTGTCTACCGTAATGTGTATAAAGAGGAACGCTGTCTGCCGTAATGTGTATAAAGGGGGACTGGCTGCCGTAATGTGTAAAAAGGGGGATGCTGTCTGCTGTAATGTGTAAAAAGGAGACGCTGTCTGCCATAATGTGTAAAAAGGGGGACGCTGTCTGCCGTAATGTGTAAAAAGGGGGACTGGCTGCCGTAATATGTAAAAGGGGGACGCTGTCTGCCGTAATGTGTAAAAATGGGGACACTGTCTGCCGTAATGTGTAAAAAGGGGGACACTGTCTGCCGTAATGTGTAAAAAGGGGACGCTGTCTGCCGTAATGTGTAAAAAGGGGACGCTGTCTGCCGTAATGTGTAAAAATAGGGACTGGTTGCCGTAATGTGTAAAAAGGGGGACGCTGTCTGCCGTAATGTGTATAAAGGAGGACGTTGTCTGCCGTAATGTGTAAAAATGGGGACACTGCCGTAATGTGTAAAAAGGGGGACGCTGCCTGCCGGGATGTGTAAAAAGGGGACGATGTCTGCCGTAATGTGTAAAAAGGGGACGCTGTCTGCCATCATGTGTAAAAAGGGGGACACTGTCTGCGGTAATGTGAAAAAAGGGGACGCTGTCTGCCGTAATGTGTAAAAAGGGACGCTGTCTGCCGTAATGTGTAAAAAGGGGGACTGGTTGCCGTAATGTGTAAAAAGGGGGACGCTGTCTGCCGTAATGTGTATAAAGGGGGACGCTGTCTGCTGTAATGTGTGTAAAGGGGAACGTGTGTAAAGGGGAACGTTGTCTGCCGTAATGTGTAAAAATGGGGACACTGCCGTAATCTGTAAAAAGGGGGACGCTGTCTGCTGTGATGTGTAAAAAGGGGACGATGTCAGCCGTAATGTGTAAAAAGGGGACGCTGTCTGCCGTAATGTGTAAAAAGGGGGACTGTCTGCCGTAATGTGTAAAAGGGGACGCTGGCTGCCGTAATGTGTAAAAAGGGGACACTGTCTGCCGTAATGTGTAAAAAGGGGGACGCTGTCTGCCGTGATGTGTAAAAAGGGGACGATGTGAGCCGTAATGTGTAAAAAGGGGACGCTGTCTGCCGTAATGTGTAAAAGGGGACACTGTCTGCCGTAATGTGTAAAAAGGGGGCGCTGTCTGCCGTAATGTGTAAAAAGGGGACACTGTCTGCCGTAATGTGTAAAAAGGGGGTTGCTGTCTGCCGTAATGTGTAAAAAGCAGGACGCTGTCTGCCATAATGTGTATAAAGGGGGACGCTGTCTACCGTAATGTGTATAAAGAGGAACGCTGTCTGCCGTAATGTGTATAAAGGGGGACTGGCTGCCGTAATGTGTAAAAAAGGGGATGCTGTCTGCTGTAATGTGTAAAAAGGAGACGCTGTCTGCCATAATGTGTAAAAAGGGGGACGCTGTCTGCCGTAATGTGTAAAAGGGGGAAGCTGTCTGCCGTAATGTGTAAAAAGGGGGACTGGCTGCCGTAATGTGTAAAAAGGGGATGCTGTCTGCCGTAATGTGTAAAAAGGGGGACTGGCTGCCGTAATGTGTAAAAAGGCGGACTGGTTGCCGTAATGTGTAAAAAGGGGACGCTGTCTGCCATAATGTGTAAAAAGGGGGACGCTGTCTGCCGTAATGTGTAAAAGGGAGACGCTGTCTGCCGTAATGTGTAAAAAGGGGGACTGGCTGCCGTAATGTGTAAAAAGGGGATGCTGTCTGCTGTAATGTGTAAAAAGGGGGACTGGCTGCCGTAATGTGTAAAAAGGGGGACACTGTCTGCCGTAATGTGTAAAAAGGGGGACGCTGTCTACCGTAATGTGTAAAAAGGGGATGCTGGCTGCCGTAATGTGTAAAAGGGGATGCTGTCTTCAGTAATGTGTAAAAAGGGGGATGCTGTCTGCCGTAATGTGTAAAAAGGGGGACGCTGTCTGCCGTAATGTGTACAAAGGGGACACTGTCTGTTGTAATGTGTAAAAGGAGCTCTACCTGGTGTAGTGGAGCTACTGTGCAGCGTAATTTGAATAATGGAGACTACTGTACACCGTAGTATGAATTGGTATTATTTTGTGGTCACGCTCCTTTCCCATGAAGCCACGCCCCTATATATTTTTCAAGCGCCCTGCCCCTATCTTGCATGGGGGGGCAGCATCAACACTGTTTCTAACACAACGCTAAAATGCCTAATTACGGCACTGATGATACCACACCTGAGCAGGTTGAGGAGGCTTTTTTTCACTGAAAATAAGAAAGCCTCGCTAACCTTCCTTGCGTCAAAGAAATTAAATGCTATATTTGAGAAAGCATGGGAATACCCTGAGAAAAAATTGCAGATCCTTAAAAGGGTCCAGGTGGCGTTTCCTTTCCCTGAGAAGGATAGAAAAAAATGGGAAAATCCGCCAATTGTTGATGCATCTGTGTCCAGACTCTCAAAGAAGGTGGTTTTACCCATTCCAGGATCTACCGCCTTAAAGGAGGCGGCTGATCGTAAAATTGATAATACACTTAAATCAATGTACACCGCTTCGGGGGCCATATTGCGTCCCACTATTGCTAGTGCATGGATTGCAAAGGCTATAGTAAAATGGTCAGACACCTTGCTTGAGGATTTGGATACGATGGATAAAGGGTGATGTTGAATAGTTTTTGCGTAACATTCACGATTCAGCAGGTTTTATGGTTAGAATCCATGAAATACCTGGGTTCAATGGCTGCTGGAATCTCTTCCATGTCTGTTCAGTTTGTCGGGGACTGTGGCTGCGCCAGTGGTCGGCCGCCGCGGAATCCAGGAAAAGTGTGGAGTCCCTACCCTACACAGCTCAGGCTCTCTTTGGGGAAGCTTTGGATGCGTGGATATCCACGGCTACAGCGGGTAAGTCTCCGTTTCTTCCCTCAGCTGCACCTGCTCCGAAGAAATCCTTCCCTTCATCAGCATCACAGTCCTTTCAGCCTAACAAGCCTAGAAAGGCCAAACCGTCCAATACCTTCTTTAGGGGAGGTCGAGTTAAATCCAAGAAACCTGCTGCTGCAGTTTCCCAGGAACAAAAGCCTGCTTTGGGTATGCCAAAGTCCTCCGCATTATGGTGGACTGCGCGGCCTGGAGGTGGGGCCAGTAGAAGTGAGACTCAGACAGTTGTTGAAGTCGAAAATATTATAGCCACATGCATCACGTGCAAACACCACACAGAGTTGCCTCCGTGCGGGTGCTTGTTCTGCCGTGTGTGCGCATACTCGCATGTTGCCTATATTGGCTCACGAAGTCCTGCGTATTAGCGCGTGGTATGAGTAAATATGGTAGCATACGCATTCGCCTGGAAAAGCCAGAAAGACATATCTGATATTTAATCCACATAGCTCATAATTTACACATAGCCTACACGCACAACACCAGCAAGTTACATTTGCTTCAGAGGTATAACAACAGTGGGATTCAACTTTACAGGATATGAGGGGACAGAGTTAGGTTAGGAGGTGGTGTTTGGTATCCAGTTGTACAGTATTAGGGCAATATTTCGATGGCAGTTTGCAGATAGTAGCATGCTCCTGTGCATAGATATGTGCAGGAGTATAATATTAATATCACACTGTATTTACTGTACTCTTGATATTCGGCGGGAACCCAGTGGAGAACATCTGCAAGTGCACCTGGACCAGGCATCGCCCACCTGTTCAAACCCACCTATGACCCCTCATGTACTGTAAATGACCAATCCTTTGACCTATGGATGAAGAGATTACAGTTTCCTTTGTTTCACACTTTGGACTATTGCATAAAAGCCAAGCCTCCTGGCCGGTCAGACACATTCTCTGAAGGTCATCGACCCAGATTGACTGAGGACCGGAACCGGGTGGCGCAGGCGAACAAACGTATGTATCCATTGGTTGTAGCTTCTTCTCTGTAATAGTGTTGTGCTTCTCTGTGAACCCCCTTTTAAGTAAATATTTGTAGGGAACACAAATGTGTATCTTAATTTAACTGTTGTGTGTTTGCAGGGTGGTCTTCAGTATGCCGACTGACGGGATCCCGGCGCACAGAATAAAATAGTGTTGCGCCACCGTGCCTGTAGCGTGGCGAGCGCAGCGAGCCCGCAAGGGGCTCATCTGCGCTCGCCACACTGTCGGTAAGCCGGCGGTCGGGCTCCCGGCGCCGGTATGCTGGTCGCCGGGAGCCCGACCGCCGGCATATCCTAGTGAACCCGTGTTTGCAATGTAGAGTATCATGAGCATAATTCAAAAAAAAAAAGAAAAAAACATCTCTAGAGGAGAGAGAAAAAATATCAGGTCTGCGTTCACCAACGGGCATATCAGTGTCTATACAAAATTTCCCTTCACCAGTATTCTCATCCTTCCTCCACCCTTTGTGCATGACAAGGCACACTGCAGTAATATTGGTGTCATCGTGCTGGGGAGATATACTGGGTTCGGGCAGAACTCTGAAGGACCAATTAAGCATGTAGTGTTTGAACTGTACTCAGGTCCATGTATTGTACCCTCCTGTAGGTGAACGTAAAAGATGAAGTGGAAGAAACAGAATAGAGGTTGGTGACAGATAAGTTTGTAGAGGTGGAGGGGATTTTATTAAAATGATAACTGGATTGGGCACTATGGGGAATTGATTACCTACTTTGTCTACCCCCCTTTAAAGCTTATGCATGCTGTTTCACTACTGGGACTACCTCAGCCATCAATCCAGTGTTCTGTCCATCCTAAGTTCATAGGGAACCCGGTATCTGTGAGATAATTTCCTCTACCTGTGATGGACATGAATCTAGAACAGTGTAATGTAACATTAATCTTTGAGGGTATCTAACATACCTTGTACTTCCTGAGCGGGTGTACAATATATGTATTTCACATTTAACAAAATCTGTGTCGATTAAGTTAGTCAGGGGCCACTGCTGCTAGGAAAAAGAAGGAAAGGAAAGGGTTTAGCATCGTAGAGGCCCAATCGTAACTTCAGCAGGTTTTTGTCAAAGGGTAATGTTGCACTTCTTTCGTTCCTCCCATTTGCAGAATTAGTGTTTACCAGTGATCTTATCCAGACGGAGAATTTTCTAGTACTGCAAAAGACAAAAAAAAAAAATCAACAAGCTTCTAGGTCATGCGAAGTATTCATTCAATCCTTCTCAGCCCGTATTAAGGGTCTGTACATGGTCCAACAAATATTTCCGAGCTCATCTTTACTAGGGGCATTACTAGGAATGAATACTTCTTACATGGTAACTAAAAGAAATACCCGTGGGTTACCCTATTTCTGTCCGCTTTCCTACTGGCAAATACTAATGTGCGGACAGGATTCATCTCCATTTCTGACTTTACTTTCTTGATCTTTATTTTATTTTTGGGTTTTACTATATATGTACTCGAATGACTCCATACTTACCAGTTCCACTGGTCTCAGCCACTTCCCCTGCAGGCTACTGCTCTTCTTTTACCAGTTGGATACTCCTCTGAGTGCATGAGAAATGGCTGAAACCAGTCAGGTCGCCTTCTCCTCCTAAATAAAACTTTGACATTCATTAGTACATATATAGGTTAGATTCATATTTTTCATATTTTTATTATTTTCTATAGTTTGTATGCTGGCCGTAACTGCTTCCACATCTACATATGGCGGTGTACTTGCTTTCTCCTTTTTTTTTCCTACTTGTTTATTGTTGCTACAGGTTCAAACAGTTCTTATATTTCCGTTCTTGTCTTATATGACTTTGGTTAGACATACTACCTGCAATACCTCAGGATCAAAGTCACCAACCTTAGGGAATGATGCCCTATCCCCCGCAGTCATACATACCCATTCATTGCAAAAAGCCTCCGTGTGTGGACCATACTTCCCACACATTATCAACCTTGCTGACCCCTTGGGCCGCACCTCTCCAGCCTGAACCCTGGCTGCTGAACGCCCTCCGCTTCTGCAATTGGATCCCGTTACGGACTTTTTAAACACAATACTCAACTGCACAATGAACAGACGGTGTAAGTTCTCTGAGCGCTTTACACCCACTCCTCCGCTGACGTACCACGACTCACTCCAATAGTGACCACCGCGTACCCAGAGAGGACCCTATCAACAACTGGCTTCTATTTACTGGAATTTGTGTATGGAGAGAAACATACTATCGATCCCCCTTTCCAGTGAACGTCTCACCTGGGACAATTTCTTCCTGAGAGAGACAGCGAAAAAACGTCCTTCTACTATACACAAATCACGCTTGCGTATGCTCTACACGACGCGTATGATAAGGTAATTTACGTAAAAGCACGCAAGCACGTTGCGCCACGTATCGTATGCACAAATGCGCGGTCCAATCGCACAGCGTATAGATACTTGTTATCTATCCGCCCTGCGATCAGTGGAGTCGATTTCGCAAGCTGCGCTCCACAGCCGGAGCGTAACACTAAGAACCTTCTACCCGCACGTTTTCACACAGTACGTGCCTCAATCAATCAAGTCAATAATCTATCACGCTCCTCCGCACGTTTTCACACAGTACGTGCCTCAATCCACTAAGTAAATACGCAAGGTTGCGACTCTACACGCCGCTGAGCCTCTGCTAACTCAGCATCCCCACAGTATACCGATTTCCAGGTTCAATACACTCGCTCCTACTTTCAGCTCACACAGATACACAGTGTTTTTCTGTACTGAAAAATATCAGCCCCTTTGATTGATGGTTTTAACCCGGAGGCAGTACAGTTTAAACAAAGTCTTACACTAATCTGCTTTTGAAATCGGATAGCTATGTGCTATTGTATTAAATGTATTCTATCCCGCCTTAAAATGAACTGCTATTGTGCGGTTATAATTTGCGCTCGCAACTCTACGCAACCTTGCATAAACACGTGTCCGTGTGTTTCTCTATGCCACGTGTGCGACCTTACGCTGCGTGTGCGCCTCTGTACGCTGTCCTCACGTACCGCACCACGTGTACAAACGTGCGTTCGCAATTTAATAAACCACACTATCTTGATAAATGTGAGCAATAAAACTACTATAAATATACAAGAAAAATAGAGTAGTCCACAAGCGCTACTAAATATAGAGTATTCCAGATGTACGTCTTCCCAAGCTTAAAACTCTGGGTTAAGGATTCCTCAGACCATAAAAGATTCCTCCTTCGTATATAGGTTAGCTTCTATAGGTGTGGGTCCTGTATTATTGTGTCGGGCGTGCCGGAGTAAAGAAAATAAAATTACTCAGTATAGGTCCACACAAACAAATAAAACTTATAAAATAAGGGACTTCATTACATGTAACACTAAAAACTGTGTTTATTTGCTCGAATGTTCCTGCAGCTCCCAATACGTAGGACGGACAACCCGCATGTTGAAGATCCGTATGGCTGAACATGCTCGTAACATTAAAAAGGGTTTGGAGACACATAATGTGTCCCTTCATTTTAGCAAACCACATAAGTGTAGTATAGACCACTTGGTAAGCTTTTGTGGAATAAAAACCATTTTCCCTAATTGGAGAACTAGTGATGAGGAGATATGGCTTCCAAAGCTAGAAATGAGAACAATTTATGAACTCAAGACCCTTGATCCCAAGGGTCTTAATGTTGATTTCGAAATGAAGTGGTTTTTATAAGTTAAATATAGTGACCCGGGATAAAAGGGCAAACTTTCTACCTCTTTTTTTATGGTATAATACTGATCTGGTTAATATGTGGTGCTAATAGATGTTAATAATGGAATTATTGAAGAAACAGGTTTTATATGTAGAAATATAGTTTTTTATATTTTATATATAATCATGTGTTTTATGATCACAATATGACTTAGAATAATGTGGATGAAATAAGGCCAGGTTTAGTGGATGTGATGTAGAGAATAACCTTCTGTATTTATTGTTTACTTTCTCGGAATGTGAATCTGTATGCTGAAGATGGCCGTGCGTCTCAACATCCTCCGGGACCTGCTTTCCACCAACCGGAAGTTCGGCCAAGTTCTTTCCGGTCGCGGGCGGACGGACCAGACGACGAGGCTCTTCGACATAGGAACTAAAGAATGGTGGAAATGTGCCGTAAGGGACATGTTGGCCAGTTACACCAGATGATGTCACTTCCGGGGGAAATGGAAAGGATGGACTCCAATGCCACATGGATACCCCCAAAAAGCGGCAAAATGATCCGGATTGGGGACATTATCACACAATACTACTCTATGGACATAATGAGATTCCGGGAATCCAGTGCTGGAAATTGTGTTTATTAATTATGTCTTATTTATGCTATTTGTAAAGGTTAAAGATGTTTTAATGGGTGAATAATTATAATTTCAGTGACATATGAATATAAAGAATAGTCTGATTGGAGAGGAAAAATTGTAAATGTAATATAAAGGTGGTTTAGACACTGAAAGAACCTGATTGGCTACTGCTATCCCAGGAAATGGACAGTGGGTATAAAAGTCTGGACAGGTTTTGTTCTGAGATATATCCTGAGGAAGGATGATAGATCCGAAACGCGTTGGTACCTGCTTTTTTTATTTAGACCCAGGTCTGTAACTTGTTCTATTTGCTGTATTTATCCCCATTTGGAGATTTATGAAGTGATATTTTTCCATTTAACTTTTGGGGGTATATGCTGGAACAAACTCTAGACCAGAGGATCTATTCACCTTTTTATTTTTATTTTTACTGCTTTTAATCTGTTTTATATTGTTGTTTGGAATAAATTCCTGTTTTTTTGGATATACGTATAATTCCTTTTTTACGCCATATATTCGGTGTTGGACTGTCTGTGCCCATCCTGCCCAGTATCGGTGGTGGATAATATAAGAAATCACGACAGAGCTTGACGTGGTGACGCAGAGTAAAAGAAACCTTTCAAGGAACATAGGGCCCTGATTGGAGGTGAGTGTCTCCTATATGGGATAGAAGATGACCAGTTGAAATTATAAGAAGTGAGGCGAATGATGATATAAAGAAACCTTTTGATGTACATCCCGCATGGTGTGGAGGTCAGTTTTGAGGTGCGAACCCATATACGAAGGAGGAATCTTAATGGTCTGAGGAATCCTTAACCCAGAGTTTTAAGCTCGGGAAGATCGTACATCTGGATTACTCTATATTTAGTAGCGCTTGTGGACTACTCTATTTTTTCTTGTATATGTATGGTTATCAACGAGTGGTGCTCTTGTGAGTTTAGTCCAGGGCTGCAACTAAGGCGCAAGTTACTTTTCTCCTTCTTTTGAAATAAAACTACTATAACTCACTAACACCCCTTTCACATCGCACAAATAACCCGGTAACGACACGGCATATTGCCGTGTCGACCCGGGTCCATGTGCGATGTGAAAGCACACTGGCTGAATTAGCGGGTCGCCTGACCCAGTAATTCAACCCGGTAAAAAAGAAGGGTTTTACCTGGGTTGATTACCGGGTCAGTTGCGGTGTGAATGGGAGCCGTGTCGATGCGACACGGTGTTATGATTCCAGTACTTCCGACCAGGGGAGATCTTTTGACAAAGGCTGGAGTACTGGAAGGGAATGCTGGTAACGGGAGCAGGAAAGCCTAGTAACCCCTGGCGCCCTAACTCCGTTGTCTCGCCCGTGTTATCAGAAATCCCCTGCGTGACTATGGTTGCTTGAGCCCATGGCAGCCGCGTTTGAAGGGCGGATTATGTCTGCCCAACTCCGATGCCCCCTCAGGTCTTAATGGGAGACAAAGGGAAATCCGAGACAGGGTGATAACAAGGGGCCCTCTGACTAAACAACCAGGCCAGGGGCTACGAGCTAACTAAACTTAAACCAGAAGTATGTGCGGACAAACCGCCATGGAAAAGGACAACCAAAAACCCACTAGTCCGTTACTCCTACCCAGCACCGCTGGATACCAGAGTGGATTTGTGGGAGCGGAATCCTCCGCAAAAGCTCCGAAACACAATATAACAAATAATAAAATCGTAAGCGGTCAAGCCGCAACACACGGCTACGCCGCGACTCACGAACACCACAGGATGTTTAAGGGTGCTCGGTCAGGACTCCAGGAACAGATGACAACTTCCGAGTACTGGACCACTGAGGACAGGAACGACCGGATAGAGCAGGACTGGAACACTCTCAGCAACTGATACAGCAAACAGGAAGCTATAACCGGCGTCTGTGAGAAGCCCAGGAAGTGTTCTTAACAGAGAGTCCTCCAATCAGCTGTTTGGAGGCTGATTGGATTAAATGCCATGCAGCTGCCAAGCTGCATGGCCAGGGAAACAGATCAGTGATAATTACAATTGAACCTAGCAACGGGGAACGCAGTCCGCAAGTGGCGTCCCCGTTGCTAAGGTCCGTGCGGCTCCGTGCCCCCGGCGTCTAGCGTTGCTAGGGAGCCGGCGGTTGTCCGCATACGGCGTCCCTGGTTGCTAGGCGCCGGGCCGCACTGACGAGCGGACCCTCGGCGCCTAACAGTACCCCCCCCTTGAGGAGGGGTCAAGGAACCCCTAAAGCCAGGTTTCCGAGGAAATTCTCGAAAAAATGCCCTCTTGAGCCTCGGGGCATGGAGATCCTTATCCAGGACCCAAGACCTTTCTTCTGGACCATAACCTCTCCAGTGTACCAGAAAATAAAGCCGACCCCGGGACAATTTGGAATCGAGAACCTTTTCCACCAAGAACTCCTGATGACCCTGTACATCTACTGGTGATTTCCCCTGAGAGATCTTTCGAGGAAATCTACTGGAAGAAACGTATGGTTTCAACAAGGAGCAATGGAACGTATTTCCGATCCGGAGAGCTCTTGGTAAACGTAACCGGAAAGCAACTGGATTGATTTTTTTTATAATATGAAATGGTCCAATAAATTTGGGGCCCAATCTGGCTGAGGTTTGTCGAAGTTTATAAAAGACAGTCTCCTTCAGTATCCCGCTCCTGAGACTCTCGATAAACTCATGGAGCTTTCTATTAAGATTGATCGTCGCCTCAGAGAGCGGAGGGCTGAAAAAGGAGCACCTGTCGGGTCTACTCCTTGTGTTTTTTCCATTCCTGTGGACATAGAGGAACCCATGCAGATGGGTCTCTCCAAGCTGTCTCCTGAAGAAAGAACCAGAAGGCAAAATTCTGGTCTTTGTTTGTACTGTGGGGGTAAGGGACATATTGCCCGTAACTGTCCGAACAAGTCGGGAAACGCCTCGACCAAGTGAATTGTGAGGGGGTTCACTTTGGTCTGCAGCTTATCTCCTCAAATAATTCCCTGTTAGTCCCAGCTAAAGTTTCCTTTGGCAGCCTCTGTTCTTCGGTGTCGGCGTTTGTTGACAGTGGAGCTGCAGGGAACTTTATGGATTTAACGTGGGCCAAGGCCTTAGGTATTCCTCAGTTAACCTTGGGTAGGCGTATCACCATGCATGGTTTAGATGGGAGTCCCTTGTCCAATGGGGTTATTTCCCTCTGTACACCCCCTGTTTTACTTTCGGTAGGAGCTCTTCACTCCGAAAAGATTGAATTTTTCCTTACCCATTGCCCAGCAGTTCCAGTGGTTCTAGGTCACCCTTGGCTGGCCTTTCATAATCCCATCATTGATTGGCAGTCGGGGGAGATCTCACAATGGGGTACTATCTGTAATAAGGAATGTATTACGTTTCCCATCAGAATAGCAGCTGCCATTCCCGAACCCATTCCCGTGGAATACCAGGATTTTGTTGATGTATTTTCCAAGGGCAATGCGGACATTCTGCCTCCCCATCGGCCTTATGATTGTGCTATTGAGCTAATTCCTGGTGCCACATTGCCAAAGGGAAGGTTATATGCATTGTCCGGACCAGAAACTGTGGCCATGAATGAGTATGTTAAAGAGAGCCTAGGAAAAGGATTTATCAGGCCATCTAAATCCCCTTTAAGTGCAGGCTTCTTCTTTGTGGAGAAGAAAGACGGATCACTCAGACCTTGCATTGACTTTAGAGCCTTGAATAAGATCTCAGTAAAAAATACTTACCCTTTGCCGCTGATTTCTGTCCTCTTTGATCAGCTACGTTCGGCTGTGATTTTTTCTAAGATTGACCTGAAAGGAGCGTATAACCTCATCCGAATCAAATCAGGAGATGAGTGGAAAACGGCATTCAGTACTCAGTCGGGTCACTACGAGTATCTGGTTATGCCATTCGGCCTGTCTAATGCTCCGGCAGTTTTCCAGGATCTCATTAACGATGTGCTCCGTGATTTTCTTGGAAGATTCGTGGTCGTTTACTTAGACGATATCTTGATCTATTCTGACTCTATTGAACAACATGTTACCCAGGTGCGTCAGGTTCTTCAAAAATTACGTGAAAATCACCTATATGCCAAGCTGGAGAAGTGTGAATTTCATGTCACGGAGGTATCCTTTTTAGGGTACATTATTTCCCCTCGGGGATTCTGTATGGAACCAAAGAAGCTCCAAGCCATCCTTAGTTGGGCGCAACCCACCAACTTAAAAGCAATTCAGTGCTTTTTAGGGTTTGCGAATTATTATCGAAGATTTATTCATTCTTTTTCCGACCTGGTTGCTCCCATTGTGGCCCTGACTAAGAAGGGAGCGGATCCAACCAACTGGTCACGTGAAGCTGAGTTATCTTTTCAGGCCTTGAAACAAGCCTTCGTCTCAGCCCCAGTCCTCAGACATCCCAACCCAGAATTGCCTTTCATTGTTGAGGTTGATGCTTCGGAGGTTGGAGTAGGGGCTATCCTGTCTCAGAAGGATCCGGACTCTCTAGAATTACATCCTTGTGCCTTTATGTCCAGGAAATTCTCATCTGCTGAATCCAACTACGATGTTGGTAACCGGGAATTACTGGCTATTAAATGGGCTTTCGAGGAGTGGAGGCATTGGCTTGAGGGAGCAACACATACCATTTCAGTTTTGACTGATCACAAAAATCTTCAGTACATCGAATCAGCTAAACGGCTGAATGCCCGGCAGGC
Organism: Pseudophryne corroboree; assembly: GCF_028390025.1. Lineage (NCBI taxonomy): Eukaryota > Metazoa > Chordata > Amphibia > Anura > Myobatrachidae > Pseudophryne > Pseudophryne corroboree. Next base: position 507,939,902 of record NC_086450.1, on the reverse strand, counting down.
TCGTTGGGCTTTATTTTTTACTCGTTTCAAGTTTTTTATCACCTTCAGGCCAGGTTCCAAGAATACCAAGGCGGATGCCCTGTCACGCAGTTTTCTTCCAGTTCATGATAACAGTCCTGTTACTCCCATACTTCCGTCTTCAGTCATTCGGGCAGGCCTCACACAAGATTTATTTACCCAGTTAAAGCAGCTTCAACATCAAGCTCCTGGAAATACTCCTGCTGGTCGTCTTTATGTCCCTGAATTTTTGAGAGTAACTGTTTTGACTGAGTTTCATGATAGCAAAGTTGCCGGGCATCCGGGGATCTCTAAGACTTTGGAATTAGTCTCCCGCTCAGTATGGTGGCCTGGTCTTTCTAAAGACATTAAGGAGTTTGTTTTTTCTTGTCAAGTCTGTGCACAGCATAAAGTTCCCCGTTCCTTGCCTATCGGGCAACTTATGCCCTTAAATGTTCCTCTCAGGCCATGGTCTCATATTTCCATGGATTTTGTGGTAGACCTCCCTCTGTCAGCCGGATGCCGAGTCATATGGGTAGTAGTGGACCGTTTTAGCAAGATGGCCCATTTCATTGCTCTTCCCCGACTGCCATCTGCCCAGGGATTGGCAGTTTTGTTCCTCCGCCATGTTTTCAGACTCCATGGGTTACCCACTGATATTGTTTCTGATCGGGGTCCACAATTCATTGCACAATTTTGGAAGTCTTTTTGTGCCTCATTAAAGATGAAATTGTCTTTAACGTCTGGCTACCATCCCCAATCCAACGGGCAGACCGAGCGAGTTAATCAATCATTAAAACAGTATTTGCGTTTGTACTCAGCCAAACTCCAAAATGATTGGTCCGAGTTTCTTCCTTTGGCGGAGTTTGCTTACAACAATTCCTGTCATTCCTCCACCAATGTGTCTCCATTCTTTACAGTTTTTGGTTTTCACCCCAGAGCTAATTCCTTTTTTCAACATTCCTCTGTCTCCTCGCTAACCTTAACCTCTCATCTCAGACTCATTTGGAGAAAAGTGCACCTTGCTCTCAGAAAAGCGGCATTTCGGGAGAAAAATTTTTCTGACAGGCTCCGGCGGCCTTGCACTTTTAAAGTAGGAGATAGGGTATGGTTGTCGACTCGCAACATTAAACTTAAACCAGAAGTATGTGCGGACATACCGCCATGGAAAAGGACAACCAAAAACCCACTAGTCCGTTACTCCTACCCAGCACCGCTGGATACCAGAGTGGATTTGTGGGAGCGGAATCCTCCGCAAAAGCTCCGAAACACAATATAACAAATGATAAAATCATAAGCGGTCAAGCCGCAACACACGGCTACGCCGCGACTCACGAACACCACAGGATGTTTAAGGGTGCTCGGTCAGGACTCCAGGAACAGATGACAACTTCCGAGTACTGGACCACTGAGGACAGGAACGACCGGATAGAGCAGGACTGGAACACTCTCAGCAACTGATACAGCAAACAGGAAGCTATAACCGGCGTCTGTGAGAAGCCCAGGAAGTGTTCTTAACAGAGAGTCCTCCAATCAGCTGTTTGGAGGCTGATTGGATTAAATGCCATGCAGCTGCCAAGCTGCATGGCCAGGGAAACAGATCAGTGATAATTACAATTGAACCTAGCAACGGGGAACGCAGTCCGCAAGTGGCGTCCCCGTTGCTAAGGTCCGTGCGGCTCCGTGCGCCCGGCGTCTAGCGTTGCTAGGGAGCCGGCGGCTGTCCGCATACGGCGTCCCTGGTTGCTAGGCGCCGGGCCGCACTGACGAGCGGACCCTCGGCGCCTAACACACGGTTCCCATTCACAAGATAGGGAGAGGCGGCGCTGGAGATGAGCTTATCTCCCGGCGCTGCCTCCACCCCCGCCCCTGCTGCTGCTGCGCGCTCCGTTGTCATGGCAACCGACCCGGTATATTGCCGGGTCGGAAAGCCTGCAACGGAGCGCAAATGCCGGATCCCACCCGGTAAATACACGTTTGTCTTACCGGGTAGGATCCGGCATTTGCAGTCTGAATGCAGCATAACACAACACACACTTGTTCCGTATAAACCTAAACGTTTAGGCCGGAAACTGCGTTTCATGTTTTTATAATTACTCCCTTAACACACTAATTCAAATAAATAAATAAATATATATATATATATATATATATACACACAGAGTAAAAACCACAGCACTCACCGCACCAGAAGCGGGGCACAGCTATGCACTTACCACTCACAGGGTGGGGTGCATGTAACACTGCACTCTCCACCACAGAAGCGGGGCACACAGCTGTACTTACCACTCACAGGGCGGGGTGCATGTAGCCCATGACCACATCGCTCTAATAAATACAAACAGAGAACCCAGCACTCACCAAAGTAAACTCACTTATCCTCAACAATTCAATAAATAAATGATGGGGGTTTAGTTGGTGGATTGGCCAATGCACGGAAGCCTGTATACCGATTCAAGGTACCCCACCTTCATACAGGTCCTACACTATCACAGAGTCTTAAAACCTGACTACCACACTGCTGCATCATCTGCCTGCTAGATGTAATGTGTACCTGCCACAGACTTTATGGCTTTTAAAGGCACACTAGTCACCTATTGCACTGGCTCAAAGATGATCGCTAAAAAACAGCTGAGACAGGTTCAGGATAATAAAGTCCACACAGGGGTGCATGAGAAAGCTAGTGGCCACGGTTAATAAGAGCTAACCATAGATTAACCCCTTCATATACACACAGAGTAAAAACCACAGCACTCACCGCACCAGAAGCGGGGCACAGCTATGCACTTACCACTCACAGGGTGGGGTGCATGTAACACTGCACTCTCCACCACAGAAGCGGGGCACACAGCTGTACTTACCACTCACAGGGCGGGGTGCATGTAGCCCATGACCACATCGCTCTAATAAATACAAACAGAGAACCCAGCACTCACCAAAGTAAACTCACTTATCCTCAACAATTCAATAAATAAATGATGGGGGTTTAGTTGGTGGATTGGCCAATGCACGGAAGCCTGTATACCGATTCAAGGTACCCCACCTTCATACAGGTCCTACACTATCACAGAGTCTTAAAACCTGACTACCACACTGCTGCATCATCTGCCTGCTAGATGTAATGTGTACCTGCCACAGACTTTATGGCTTTTAAAGGCACACTAGTCACCTATTGCACTGGCTCAAAGATGATCGCTAAAAAACAGCTGAGACAGGTTCAGGATAATAAAGTCCACACAGGGGTGCATGAGAAAGCTAGTGGCCACGGTTAATAAGAGCTAACCATAGATTAACCCCTTCATATACACACAGAGTAAAAACCACAGCACTCACCGCACCAGAAGCGGGGCACAGCTATGCACTTACCACTCACAGGGTGGGGTGCATGTAACACTGCACTCTCCACCACAGAAGCGGGGCACACAGCTGTACTTACCACTCACAGGGCGGGGTGCATGTAGCCCATGACCACATCGCTCTAATAAATACAAACAGTTTAGTTGGTGGATTGGCCAATGCACGGAAGCTTTCTCATGCACCCCTGTGTGGACTTTATTATCCTGAACCTGTCTCAGCTGTTTTTTAGCGATCATCAGGCAGATGATGCAGCAGTGTGGTAGTCAGGTTTTAAGACTCTGTGATAGTGTAGGACCTGTATGAAGGTGGGGTACCTTGAATCGGTATACAGGCTTCCGTGCATTGGCCAATCCACCAACTAAACCCCCATCATTTATTTATTGAATTGTTGAGGATAAGTGAGTTTACTTTGGTGAGTGCTGGGTTCTCTGTTTGTATTTATTAGAGCGATGTGGTCATGGGCTACATGCACCCCGCCCTGTGAGTGGTAAGTACAGCTGTGTGCCCCGCTTCTGTGGTGGAGAGTGCAGTGTTACATGCACCCCACCCTGTGAGTGGTAAGTGCATAGCTGTGCCCCGCTTCTGGTGCGGTGAGTGCTGTGGTTTTTACTCTGTGTGTATATGAAGGGGTTAATCTATGGTTAGCTCTTATTAACCGTGGCCACTAGCTTTCTCATGCACCCCTGTGTGGACTTTATTATCCTGAACCTGTCTCAGCTGTTTTTTAGCGATCATCTTTGAGCCAGTGCAATAGGTGACTAGTGTGCCTTTAAAAGCCATAAAGTCTGTGGCAGGTACACATTACATCTAGCAGGCAGATGATGCAGCAGTGTGGTAGTCAGGTTTTAAGACTCTGTGATAGTGTAGGACCTGTATGAAGGTGGGGTACCTTGAATCGGTATACAGGCTTCCGTGCATTGGCCAATCCACCAACTAAACCCCCATCATTTATTTATTGAATTGTTGAGGATAAGTGAGTTTACTTTGGTGAGTGCTGGGTTCTCTGTTTGTATTTATTAGAGCGATGTGGTCATGGGCTACATGCACCCCGCCCTGTGAGTGGTAAGTACAGCTGTGTGCCCCGCTTCTGTGGTGGAGAGTGCAGTGTTACATGCACCCCACCCTGTGAGTGGTAAGTGCATAGCTGTGCCCCGCTTCTGGTGCGGTGAGTGCTGTGGTTTTTACTCTGTGTGTATATGAAGGGGTTAATCTATGGTTAGCTCTTATTAACCGTGGCCACTAGCTTTCTCATGCACCCCTGTGTGGACTTTATTATCCTGAACCTGTCTCAGCTGTTTTTTAGCGATCATCTTTGAGCCAGTGCAATAGGTGACTAGTGTGCCTTTAAAAGCCATAAAGTCTGTGGCAGGTACACATTACATCTAGCAGGCAGATGATGCAGCAGTGTGGTAGTCAGGTTTTAAGACTCTGTGATAGTGTAGGACCTGTATGAAGGTGGGGTACCTTGAATCGGTATACAGGCTTCCGTGCATTGGCCAATCCACCAACTAAACCCCCATCATTTATTTATTGAATTGTTGAGGATAAGTGAGTTTACTTTGGTGAGTGCTGGGTTCTCTGTTTGTATATATATATATATATATACAGCAACTCCCATATGCATGGGAAGGATGGCACTCCACGGGCTTCTTAAATAGGATATATTTATTGATCCATAAGTCCAACGTTTCAAGGCTTGAACAGCCTTTTTGTCAAGGTGCTAAGTCTTAGCACCTTGACAAAAAGGCTGTTCAAGCCTTGAAACGTTGGACTTATGGATCAATAAATATATCCTATTTAAGAAGCCCGTGGAGTGCCATCCTTCCCATGCATATGGGAGTTGCTGTGGATTTTTCTTAGGAACGGCACCCCGGCAGCTGCACAGCAGAACTGAGTGCCTCTCAACACATGTATATATATATATATATATATATATATATATAGTCCATACCAGCCGGCACTCCTATCAATGAAAAACAGCTTCGCCCCGTGCCTGGATATAATGCAGCATACAAATTCCAAAAAAACGGCACTGGAGGCTTGTAAATGCAAAATAGTATTGTATTGGGGGTAGACGACGTTTCGGAGCTTACGCCCCGTCCTCAGTACCAAATACAGAAACAACATACATTAACAAAAACAAACATTTAAATACCTGTACACCATCCCGCCGTCTCCGCTGCCGCACGCCGGTGTCCGTACTTCCGGCCATCATCTCCCATCGCCGCCTGCTGTGCGGACGTCACAGTTGCCATGGACACGCCAGGCATGCGCGCCACGGTTGTCATGGACACGCACAGCGTGCGTGTCACCGGCTCCACCGCGGCCCAGACACTGCAGGTGGTTGGATCCATTGATTTTAGAAGAGGACTCACGCCGTGGGCAGAATAGAGGACGGACTGTGAATAAAAACATATAAAAAAGACATTTAGCAATGACATTCATAAACACTGGGTGAGAATACACTAAAATACTATATCATACTAAAGACATATTTGTTATAATTCCTAATGATGGCTACCATATATGCCATGCACCATATAGTGTAAACTATAGACTATATTGGCCACCTCATTCTAAGATTGATAAAGAACATATATATAGCAAAAAGTACATTCGCATGCCATGTATATAAAGAATCCCTAAAACAGAAGGAACCGAGTTATAGCAGGTTCCAATTGATCTTATCATTTAAGCCACACGGGGAAAAGGTATTCAGTCTCATTATCCATCTAGACTCTTTCTCCAACAGGGCCTTCGCTCTGTCACCTCCCCTTAAAGTAAGGGGTACATGATCAATTCCAAAGTATTTGAGATCATCCAGGGTATGGTGTGCCCTCTTAAAATGACGTGCTACTGGTTGATCAATAGATTTGCCCTCTAAGGTTAATTTAATGGCAGATCTATGTGCTGCCATCCTCTCACTCAGCTTCCGTGTGGTCTGTCCCACGTAAAATAATCCGCACGGACAGACCACCACGTAAACCACATAAGAGGTGCTGCACGTGATAACATATCTAATATTGTATCGTTTGTCCAGATGTGGGTGTTTGAAATCTTTACACACCACCATATACTTACATGTAGCACATTTGGGGCATCTATAGCACCCCGGAGCCTTATAATACACATTAGGGGTGGCAGACTTGCCCATCCCTGTGATATCTGATTTGACCAGGCGGTCCCTAAGATTGCTGCCACGTCTAAATGCTGTGATAGGTCTCATACCTTTAAACACTGGAAGGTCGGGATCAGAGGTAACTAGAGGCCATAGGGCTTTGGTTGCCCTACGAATTATAGGACTGGCTGTGGTGTAGTCACATGCCCAGGGTAATATCTTCTGGTTACTCTTTTGTCCAGGTTTTAACAATTCTAGTCTGGACATTGACATAATCCTCTGTTTTTGTCCTTCTAATAGTTGCCTATCATATCCACGACTTTCAAACCTAGCAATCATGTTGTCTAATAATGATGGTATATTTTTGGTATTACTCGTAATGCGAGCCACCCGCATCATTTGTGATGCAGGGAGCCCTTTCTTAAGGGGCTCTGGGTGGTGACTAGAGGCAAGCAGAAGAGTGTTCCTATCTGTGGGTTTAGAGTAAATCTCCGTCTGAATTCTTCCATCCACTAGACGGATTTTGACATCTAAATAGTTGATTTCCTGATTACTGCAGGTATATGTGAATTTAATGGGGGATGTAAGATTATTGATCTCAGACATCAAGGAGTCAAACTTAACCTGCCCTCCCACCCACAGTAGGAACACATCATCAATATACCTCGTGTACATTAAGATATTCTCCTTAACAACTGGATTGCTAAAAAACATCCTGTCTTCTTGTTCAAACATATATACATTAGCATACGAGGGTGCGACCGATGATCCCATCGCGCACCCCCGTAGCTGTAAGAAAAAATTGCCATCGAACAAGAAGTAATTACGATACAGAGTTAGTTCCAGCAATGTGAGAAACAGCTTGTGGTCAAATAGTTCAGGAGACAGATTAGTACCCAAAAACGATTTCATTGCCCGCATTCCCTGCTCATGTGGAATAGATGTGTACAAACTGCACACATCTAAACAACAAAGTAACGTGTGAGCCGGGACCTCATTGTATTCCTGTAATTTAAGTAGGAAAGATGTAGTGTCCTTCAGGAAAGATTTTTGAGATGTGAGTAAGGGCTGTAGTATACTGTCCAACAACTGTGCCACCGGTTGGTAGAGGGAGTCTCTGGCGGAAATGATGGGTCTCCCCGGTGGAATAGTGGCATGCTTGTGTAGTTTAGGCAAAGTATATAATATCGGGTTTTTAGGGGAACTTACATGTAGTGCTTTTGACACTTTTGCCGGTAATAGGTTCTGATCCGTAGCTTCTTTAAGGATCCCAAACAGTTCCTTCTGGTATTCTAGAACAGGGTTGGCTCGTAGTTTTTTGTATACCCCAGCTTCCGAAAGTTGACCATTGATTTCATTCCTGTAATATTCCAAATCCAGGATGACGATTGCCCCGCCCTTATCGGCGGGTCTGATCACAATGTCCTGGTAGGAGGAAAGCTGATCCAACGCCACCCGTTCATCCCTGGATAGATTAAATTTAAGCTTTACAGGAGCTGCTGTGAATCTGGCTACTGAATCATCCATAAGACGACTAAACGTCTTAATTGAGGCATTCTGTGAAACAGGATCAAACCGTGACCTTGTGACCTTATGGAGAAACGGATCAAATATCGATGGTGTTTGTACCGATGGAGAATTCTGGAAATGTTCTTTCAAGCGCAGTTTGCGTGTAAAATTATGTAAATCACGTGACCAGTTGAAGGGATCATGTCCGTTGGTTGGGACAAAACTAAGGCCTTTGTTAAGGACCTGCATCTCAATTGCTGAGAACGTTCTTTTGGACAAATTGAAGACTAGGTGTTCTTCTTGAGTGTTACGGCTCTTACACCTTTTGTTCTGGCCACCCCGACGGGTGGGAGGCTTGCTGTACCAGTGTTGCCATCTCGGCCACTCGGGTCTAAAGGGGCCGCACTGTGATGTGAATTATCCTCAGATTCTGATATAGCAAATTCACTGTCACTACTGTAGGCTTCTCTCTTATCACCTTTCTTTCGGGGGTTTTGCCATGGTCTTCTTCGCCCAGCAGATTTGTTTTTGCCAGTGGGTTCTGTGCCCATCAACCAACGGTAGACCTTATTTTCTTCATAATCCTGGTCCACAAGGAATTTCTTGTTGCGTTTAAATTTCAATAAATCACGTCTATACTGCTCACACTGCTTCTCTAATTTTGATATCCAGTCTTGAGATAGGTCTTTCTCCAGAATATCTCTATCTTTCTCCAAGGTTGAAATTTTGTTTTTTGTCAATTCCAATTCACGATGAGATTCCTCAATAACTAAAATCATCAAATCGAACCCACACCGGTTCAATATCCCAATCCATTTCCTTATGAATTCTGGGTTATGTCGCCCAATCGTAGGGACATTTCTAACCCTAAATCCACGGGGTATTTTATGTTCCCTATAGTAATCCGATAAAGACATGCCGTGAAGTGTGAAATCTATCTCACGGCGTTTGAGTTTCATCAGCTGAAAAAAGTAATCATCAGCTTTCATGGAGTGATCAGATATAGGTGCAGTGTCTTTAAATAAGATATTCTCAATTTGAGCTGGTGTATATCCAAAAGTCTCACCAGGGGACATAACTTGCATAATCTGACATCCCATAGAGTCAAGCATAGCAATAGGCTGACCCTCCATGCTGTTGATTTTTGATTTTTGCTGGATGGCTATACTTGTACTGTGCAATATATCAATATTGAGCCATATAACCAGCAGCAAGGTGTCAGAATGTCCAATATGCCCCAGCTTCACACAGTGCTATGAGAATGCCACTGTGTACATTAAAATCAGGTGTCTAAACAGTCTGTATATTTCATAACAAGCTTGGGTGCCACGCAAACGGTGTCCTAAGACACAAGTGCATATAGTCCATACCAGCCGGCACTCCTATCAATGAAAAACAGCTTCGCCCCGTGCCTGGATATAATGCAGCATACAAATTCCAAAAAAACGGCACTGGAGGCTTGTAAATGCAAAATAGTATTGTATTGGGGGTAGACGACGTTTCGGAGCTTACGCCCCGTCCTCAGTACCAAATACAGAAACAACATACATTAACAAAAACAAACATTTAAATACCTGTACACCATCCCGCCGTCTCCGCTGCCGCACGCCGGTGTCCGTACTTCCGGCCATCATCTCCCATCGCCGCCTGCTGTGCGGACGTCACAGTTGCCATGGACACGCCAGGCATGCGCGCCACGGTTGTCATGGACACGCACAGCGTGCGTGTCACCGGCTCCACCGCGGCCCAGACACTGCAGGTGGTTGGATCCATTGATTTTAGAAGAGGACTCACGCCGTGGGCAGAATAGAGGACGGACTGTGAATAAAAACATATAAAAAAGACATTTAGCAATGACATTCATAAACACTGGGTGAGAATACACTAAAATACTATATCATACTAAAGACATATTAGTTATAATTCCTAATGATGGCTGCCATATATGCCATGCACCATATAGTGTAAACTATAGACTATATTGGCCACCTCATTCTAAGATTCTCACCCAGTGTTTATGAATGTCATTGCTAAATGTCTTTTTTATATGTTTTTATTCACAGTCCGTCCTCTATTCTGCCCACGGCGTGAGTCCTCTTCTAAAATCAATGGATCCAACCACCTGCAGTGTCTGGGCCGCGGTGGAGCCGGTGACACGCACGCTGTGCGTGTCCATGACAACCGTGGCGCGCATGCCTGGCGTGTCCATGGCAACTGTGACGTCCGCACAGCAGGCGGCGATGGGAGATGATGGCCGGAAGTACGGACACCGGCGTGCGGCAGCGGAGACGGCGGGATGGTGTACAGGTATTTAAATGTTTGTTTTTGTTAATGTATGTTGTTTCTGTATTTGGTACTGAGGACGGGGCGTAAGCTCCGAAACGTCGTCTACCCCCAATACAATACTATTTTGCATTTACAAGCCTCCAGTGCCGTTTTTTTGGAATTTGTATGCTGCATTATATCCAGGCACGGGGCGAAGCTGTTTTTCATTGATAGGAGTGCCGGCTGGTATGGACTATATGCACTTGTGTCTTAGGACACCGTTTGCGTGGCACCCAAGCTTGTTATGAAATATACAGACTGTTTAGACACCTGATTTTAATGTACACAGTGGCATTCTCATAGCACTGTGTGAAGCTGGGGCATATTGGACATTCTGACACCTTGCTGCTGGTTATATGGCTCAATATTGATATATTGCACAGTACAAGTATAGCCATCCAGCAAAAATCAAAAATCAACAGCATGGAGGGTCAGCCTATTGCTATGCTTGACTCTATGGGATGTCAGATTATGCAAGTTATGTCCCCTGGTGAGACTTTTGGATATACACCAGCTCAAATTGAGAATATCTTATTTAAAGACACTGCACCTATATCTGATCACTCCATGAAAGCTGATGATTACTTTTTTCAGCTGATGAAACTCAAACGCCGTGAGATAGATTTCACACTTCACGGCATGTCTTTATCGGATTACTATAGGGAACATAAAATACCCCGTGGATTTAGGGTTAGAAATGTCCCTACGATTGGGCGACATAACCCAGAATTCATAAGGAAATGGATTGGGATATTGAACCGGTGTGGGTTCGATTTGATGATTTTAGTTATTGAGGAATCTCATCGTGAATTGGAATTGACAAAAAACAAAATTTCAACCTTGGAGAAAGATAGAGATATTCTGGAGAAAGACCTATCTCAAGACTGGATATCAAAATTAGAGAAGCAGTGTGAGCAGTATAGACGTGATTTATTGAAATTTAAACGCAACAAGAAATTCCTTGTGGACCAGGATTATGAAGAAAATAAGGTCTACCGTTGGTTGATGGGCACAGAACCCACTGGCAAAAACAAATCTGCTGGGCGAAGAAGACCATGGCAAAACCCCCGAAAGAAAGGTGATAAGAGAGAAGCCTACAGTAGTGACAGTGAATTTGCTATATCAGAATCTGAGGATAATTCACATCACAGTACGGCCCCTTTAGACCCGAGTGGCCGAGATGGCAACACTGGTACAGCAAGCCTCCCACCCGTCGGGGTGGCCAGAACAAAAGGTGTAAGAGCCGTAACACTCAAGAAGAACACCTAGTCTTCAATTTGTCCAAAAGAACGTTCTCAGCAATTGAGATGCAGGTCCTTAACAAAGGCCTTAGTTTTGTCCCAACCAACGGACATGATCCCTTCAACTGGTCACGTGATTTACATAATTTTACACGCAAACTGCGCTTGAAAGAACATTTCCAGAATTCTCCATCGGTACAAACACCATCGATATTTGATCCGTTTCTCCATAAGGTCACAAGGTCACGGTTTGATCCTGTTTCACAGAATGCCTCAATTAAGACGTTTAGTCGTCTTATGGATGATTCAGTAGCCAGATTCACAGCAGCTCCTGTAAAGCTTAAATTTAATCTATCCAGGGATGAACGGGTGGCGTTGGATCAGCTTTCCTCCTACCAGGACATTGTGATCAGACCCGCCGATAAGGGCGGGGCAATCGTCATCCTGGATTTGGAATATTACAGGAATGAAATCAATGGTCAACTTTCGGAAGCTGGGGTATACAAAAAACTACGAGCCAACCCTGTTCTAGAATACCAGAAGGAACTGTTTGGGATCCTTAAAGAAGCTACGGATCAGAACCTATTACCGGCAAAAGTGTCAAAAGCACTACATGTAAGTTCCCCTAAAAACCCGATATTATATACTTTGCCTAAACTACACAAGCATGCCACTATTCCACCGGGGAGACCCATCATTTCCGCCAGAGACTCCCTCTACCAACCGGTGGCACAGTTGTTGGACAGTATACTACAGCCCTTACTCACATCTCAAAAATCTTTCCTGAAGGACACTACATCTTTCCTACTTAAATTACAGGAATACAATGAGGTCCCGGCTCACACGTTACTTTGTTGTTTAGATGTGTGCAGTTTGTACACATCTATTCCACATGAGCAGGGAATGCGGGCAATGAAATCGTTTTTGGGTACTAATCTGTCTCCTGAACTATTTGACCACAAGCTGTTTCTCACATTGCTGGAACTAACTCTGTATCGTAATTACTTCTTGTTCGATGGCAATTTTTTCTTACAGCTACGGGGGTGCGCGATGGGATCATCGGTCGCACCCTCGTATGCTAATGTATATATGTTTGAACAAGAAGACAGGATGTTTTTTAGCAATCCAGTTGTTAAGGAGAATATCTTAATGTACACGAGGTATATTGATGATGTGTTCCTACTGTGGGTGGGAGGGCAGGTTAAGTTTGACTCCTTGATGTCTGAGATCAATAATCTTACATCCCCCATTAAATTCACATATACCTGCAGTAATCAGGAAATCAACTATTTAGATGTCAAAATCCGTCTAGTGGATGGAAGAATTCAGACGGAGATTTACTCTAAACCCACAGATAGGAACACTCTTCTGCTTGCCTCTAGTCACCACCCAGAGCCCCTTAAGAAAGGGCTCCCTGCATCACAAATGATGCGGGTGGCTCGCATTACGAGTAATACCAAAAATATACCATCATTATTAGACAACATGATTGCTAGGTTTGAAAGTCGTGGATATGATAGGCAACTATTAGAAGGACAAAAACAGAGGATTATGTCAATGTCCAGACTAGAATTGTTAAAACCTGGACAAAAGAGTAACCAGAAGATATTACCCTGGGCATGTGACTACACCACAGCCAGTCCTATAATTCGTAGGGCAACCAAAGCCCTATGGCCTCTAGTTACCTCTGATCCCGACCTTCCAGTGTTTAAAGGTATGAGACCTATCACAGCATTTAGACGTGGCAGCAATCTTAGGGACCGCCTGGTCAAATCAGATATCACAGGGATGGGCAAGTCTGCCACCCCTAATGTGTATTATAAGGCTCCGGGGTGCTATAGATGCCCCAAATGTGCTACATGTAAGTATATGGTGGTGTGTAAAGATTTCAAACACCCACATCTGGACAAACGATACAATATTAGATATGTTATCACGTGCAGCACCTCTTATGTGGTTTACGTGGTGGTCTGTCCGTGCGGATTATTTTACGTGGGACAGACCACACGGAAGCTGAGTGAGAGGATGGCAGCACATAGATCTGCCATTAAATTAACCTTAGAGGGCAAATCTATTGATCAACCAGTAGCACGTCATTTTAAGAGGGCACACCATACCCTGGATGATCTCAAATACTTTGGAATTGATCATGTACCCCTTACTTTAAGGGGAGGTGACAGAGCGAAGGCCCTGTTGGAGAAAGAGTCTAGATGGATAATGAGACTGAATACCTTTTCCCCGTGTGGCTTAAATGATAAGATCAATTGGAACCTGCTATAACTCGGTTCCTTCTGTTTTAGGGATTCTTTATATACATGGCATGCGAATGTACTTTTTGCTATATATATGTTCTTTATCAATCTTAGAATGAGGTGGCCAATATAGTCTATAGTTTACACTATATGGTGCATGGCATATATGGTAGCCATCATTAGGAATTATAACAAATATGTCTTTAGTATGATATAGTATTTTAGTGTATTCTCACCCAGTGTTTATGAATGTCATTGCTAAATGTCTTTTTTATATGTTTTTATTCACAGTCCGTCCTCTATTCTGCCCACGGCGTGAGTCCTCTTCTAAAATCAATGGATCCAACCACCTGCAGTGTCTGGGCCGCGGTGGAGCCGGTGACACGCACGCTGTGCGTGTCCATGACAACCGTGGCGCGCATGCCTGGCGTGTCCATGGCAACTGTGACGTCCGCACAGCAGGCGGCGATGGGAGATGATGGCCGGAAGTACGGACACCGGCGTGCGGCAGCGGAGACGGCGGGATGGTGTACAGGTATTTAAATGTTTGTTTTTGTTAATGTATGTTGTTTCTGTATTTGGTACTGAGGACGGGGCGTAAGCTCCGAAACGTCGTCTACCCCCAATACAATACTATTTTGCATTTACAAGCCTCCAGTGCCGTTTTTTTGGAATTTATATATATATATATATATATATATATATATATTCTTCCAGATTATGACCACAGAGTGATAAAATAACAATTGGTTTATTCATATATTGTCTATTCATTGACCTAAATAAATACATACGAAAACTAACCATTCAGAGACATTTCATAAAAAACCCACAAGTGATACAAACATCAAGTAGAAAAAAGACAGTGGTTTCTTTGCCGTCTAAATTCTACCCGGTAGAGTCTAGAGGTAGCCATTTAGAGGTATTCTATGATACAGTAAAAAGCGATTTCAAGAAGCTAAACATCAAGGAAAATAAATACAGTGCAAATTTGAACCCCCAAGAAAAAAAGGCTATGAAAACTCTAAGAGAGGACAATGAGTTAGTAATAAAAGGAGCGGATAAAGGTGGAGCTGTGGTTTTGCAATCAAAGAAAGCATATACAGATGAAGCCACCAAAATACTATATGATAACATCACATATGTAGAATTATCAGAGAATCCCACGGAATCATATCAAGAAAAATTATCAGTACTTTTATCAAGAGCTCTAAAAAAGGAAGTAATATGTAGGGAAGAATTTGATTTCCTCTACATTAAGTATCCAACCATGCCCACTTTTTATCACATTCCCAAAGTACATAATAACAAAACCACTCCTCCTGGGAGGCCTATAGTTGCTGGAATTAACTCATTATCATCAAACCTGTCTCATTATTTGGACATAAAATTACAACCTTATGTTTTACAGTTAAAATCTCATTTGAGGGATTCCACTAGTGTCCTCCAAAAACTTAGTACGGTTGTATGGACTGAGGACATGAGATGGCTAACTATTGATGTGCAATCTTTGTACTCTACCATCCCACATAACAAAGGTTTACAAACAATAGAAAAAATCCTTTCAGAAGATTCTGGAACAACCATGTCAAGTAGGGAGTTTATGCTTGAAAGCATTAAATTCATTCTTGAACACAATTTCTTTGAGTACAATCAGAAACACTACCTACAGATACAGGGGACAGCCATGGGGACAAAATTCGCCCTGGCTTATGCGAACCTGTATATGGGTGTATGGGAAGAGTCATTTATATATCAATCAGAGTATAAGGAAAACATACTGTTTTACCAGAGATTTATAGATGACCTCCTTTTTATTTGGCGTGGTGACCCCTCGAGTATTGATCAATTTCTCATTTTCATTCATGAAAATGATTTCAATCTCAAATTCACTCACCAAACGAACACCACCACCATTGAGTTCTTGGATCTAGTATTGGTAGGCATCCCCGGACAAATAATACAAATGAAGACCCACTTTAAAGAAGTCGATGCCAACAGCTATATTCCCCAGACCAGTTGCCATCTAGCAAGGTGGAAAGAGGGAGTACCATATGCGCAATTCTTGCGCATCAGACGGAATTGTACCACCTTAAAGGACTATTGGGAACAAGCATCCATTTTAACAGAAAGATTCCTGGAACGAGGATACAGGAAAGAACTAATAGAAACAGCTAAAATCAAAGCAGGCAGTAGAGAAAGGGAAACAATGCTAATCCCTAAGAAAAAACCTGGAGGGGATAGATATCAACATTCCAGACCCTTCATTACCCAGTACAACTGCGAAAATTACAGTGTAAGAAAGATAGTGGAAAAACATTGGGGAATTTTAAAAAAAGACCCCATTCTTGGTCCAGAATTACCAAATAAACCTGAATTTATATTTCGTAGAGCTAATAATCTGAAAAGCATTTTAGCACCCAGTAAAGTGGAGGAAGGAAGGAAGATTATCCCCAATCAGGGAGGCTTCATCTCGTCCAAAGGTTGTTTCCCCTGCTCAAAATGCATTTGTTGCAGCTATATGGAAAGAAAACCATTCAGCTGCGAGATACATACAGGTCGTACTTATAAGCTCAATCAATTGGTAAACTGCAATACAGAGTATGTGATCTATATGATTACTTGCAGTTGCAAGTTATCTTATATAGGGAAAACAAAAAGACAGGCAAAAATTAGAATACAAGAACACATTAGAAATATCAAAAATAAAATATGTACGCATAGTTTACCCAGACACTACAGGGATAAACATGGGTCAAAAATTGATAAAAGCAATTTCGCTTTTACCATTCTGGAGCACATTCAGGTAGATCCAAAGGGTGGAAATAGAGATCTTATATTATCCAAAAAAGAAACATTTTGGATTTATACCCTAGATACTCAAACCCCTAATGGACATAATGAAGGATGTGACATTGTTTCATTTCTGTAAAAAGTCTGTATAAACATGGTTGTATTAAACTAATTTGATGTAAGTGAACAGACATGTATGTATATACCCAGCCTGACCAGTTTGAGAAATCCTTAAAATATAGAGATTATTTATTTAATAGACAAAGGTAAAAAGAATCACCATAAGCACGTCCATGTTGGTATTAATAAATATATAATAAATAGCACAATGGTACCTAAATATAGCTCCAATTAGGAGGAAGTACCAATATGAAAATTATTTAAGGACACATTTATATATTATCTAATTAGGCACGAATTGATAGCTCTTAGAGTGCACCAATCGAAGGAATGAATCAGTATCCTAAAAGATTTAGAGAAAAATAGAAAAAATCAGCACTTAATAGTATTACATAAAATTAATATTGGGTCAGATTAAATTTATTGATCCATTCACAATATTCGCATAAAGGTGGCACACACGGGGTTAAAAAATACTAAATGATTAATAGGTTTATTATATAGTAAGGATCACAAACATAGAAATCATAAAAAATATAAAAATATATATAAAAAATCCATATATGATCAGTGAACAGCTATACATAGATCCCATTTGATAGGGCGGAAGTGACGTCCGTGAAACGCAATCAGAGGTGTTGTGGAACGCAGAAAAGAATAGTACATCCACGGACTGTAGTAGTAGAAATGGCATATCAGGTATATATGTACCAAATAGGGGACATACGGAGGAGACAGAAGTAGTGCGTGTGTGCAAGTATACCCATGGGGATTGTCACCACGGCCGTATCGAGCCGTTCTCACCGCCGCATCACTTCCGCCCAACATACCGGAAGTGAAGGCAATGGAACGCACGCCGGATCCGCAGTGGAACGCAGAGATAGTTAATGCGTCCACAGCGGTTAAAAAATAGATCCAACTCAGGAAAAACTTTAATAATCTAATATAATAAGTTAATAACATGGTACTGAGGTATAGAATTTACTAAAAAGTTAAGTAGAATGAATGATTAAAGTAGTTGGAAATAGAGACATACAGGAAGTGAGTCTGTTAAGCTAAGGGTATATAAACCCACCTGTCCAGCATTATGATACACTGCTGTTCAGGAGAGCCTGTCACTACTCAAAGTAAGTTACAATGTTGCCTTATATATCAGACTATGTATTTCACTGACATATACTGGATGGCTGGGCTGTTACTTAGATGTTTGTTCACAGTAACCATTATTTGTTATCAGATGTTTGTTCACAGTAACCATTATTTGTTAATATGTAACAATAGTGATTGCATATGAGAATCCTCTGGAATGTTAGAACATAAATCATTATTCTGATTTTTCATACAATGAATGAAATGGAGAATCAAGTTTTGTTATATAAAAATAATGTAAATTAAATTATACAGTAAATATGCTAGCTTATATTATATTTAGAAAAATGTTATAAGCCATTACTAATTGTTTTATAGGCCGGATCACTATAAATGTGTTTGTAGCTGGTAGGGATCACAACAGCGCAACCCCTCAGTTTGTACGTATATGAGGGTATGTATGATCAAGTTCCATGCCCCCTCCTTACTGGAGAAATGTCCTATCCTTATAGAGGAATTATTGTTCCTTAAAGCTAACATTTATATTATAGGCTGGATCAATGGTGAACACTGGTGCACTCAGCGCGATCTTGTTTTGATTTTAATTCCTTGGTATGTATATAAAAAAAAAAAAAAATGTCATTTTGGGTTATATGTAATATGTATATGGATCATTATATAGATATATGAGGCACCCGGTTCTATAGGAGACCTATAATTAAGGATCATATGTATGGACTCCTTTTATATAAGTCTTTTTACATTACAATACTATATACATTGTTAATAATATGTTATGAAGTCCATTAGATCCATATATAAATATTCATGATTTTCATATAGAAATTTAACGTTCATATATTTGGGTCCCACATTCCTCCCTATCCACTTTCCCTCCCTCCTCCTATAGTAGTGGATCATTCACGGATCTTGATTATACAATGATCTCATTTATACTATGATATGGTTCTTTCAGAATTTACTTGTGGAAACAACATTACCATATAAATCGGTTTCTTTTCCTCATAACTCTTCCAATATTGATTGGTATGTATAAAAACACCATCTAAGATTATGATCACCTGATAGATTATACAGAAGTCTTATTTAATTCATATGTATTATCTAGACATGAACCCCTGATGAAGTCCTTTGGGACGAAACGCGTCGGGTACGATCTTGTTGTGAGAACCTCAGACATCCTGTATACAATACTATTGGATGAAATATACTGATATATCATGTCTTCAACAAAATTGGAACTTGTATTTTAAATATGTACACTATTTGATTTTTATGTGATAATCTATGTTCACCAAATTTTAATGAACATAGACAATATATGAATAAACCAATTGTTATTTTATCACTCTGTGGTCATAATCTGGAAGAATAGTTCACAAAATTAACTTATACAGCTCCCTTTGACATTCTGTATTCTTGTATTCCATTATCTGTACTCTAGCTAACAGGGAGTACGTCATAAGGTTTGCAGCTCATATATAGCGCATAATTGGGTCCACACCACATCCATATGTATATATATATACTCCAATAAGTATCACCATATGCCGGTTCCTGTGAAAAAGGAATAGTGCGGTTCAAGATTGGAGATCTCTAAAAGAACCCCATTTTTTGGTGATACTTATTGGAGCAGAGGTGGATTATAAGGTTCCACTCTCCTTGAGGAAATTAGGGAAAATCACAACATCTGACTTCAACTTAATTGTAAATTTTTGTTTTGATGAAGCCAATTTAGACACCACATCATTTGAAAAGAACATGTGATTGGATGTAGCATTAAGAATTTAATCCTGTCCTAACCAGTGGTAAATCATTTTTTCACAAAAACGGATTATAAACCCCTGATGAAGTCCTAACGGACGAAACGCGTTGGGTTTCGTATTATTGGGTCAAAAAAGTCACCACCACAAGCATCTGGTTGGATACACGTCCTTTTCAAGTTCCGATTGTGATTACCTGACTATAAAATCCTCATATCAACTAAAAATGTCTATGTATAAGATTGTGAAATCGTTTTACTGAATTTTTAGACAATTGTATCAATGTCGAATTTTTAGGTTACAAGTACCTTTTATTTGTGTATAAATAAAAACCTTTTAAATATTGTTAATCTAAAGGCTGATTGGCTCCCATGAGAACCTTTTTACTCCATATCTATCTTTGATACCTTATCTGACAGAGGGTATTTCTCATTGGTTTGAGACTAGTGGTAAAGCGCAGAAAAGGGTTACCTCTTGTTTTGTGATATATATATATATATATATATATATATATATATATATACATATATACATATATACACTGCTCAAAAAAATAAAGGGAACACTAAAATAACACATCCTAGATCTGAATGAATGAAATATTCTTATTAAATACTTTGTTCTTTACATAGTTCAATGTGTTGACAACAAAATCACACAAAAATTATCAATGGAAATCAAATTTATTAACCCATGGAGGTCTGGATTTGGAGTCACACTCAAAATTAAAGCGGAAAAACACACTACAGGCTGATCCAACTTTGATGTAATGTCCTTAATACAAGTCAAAATGAGGCTCAGTAGTGTGTGTGGCCTCCACGTGCCTGTATGACCTCCCTACAACACCTGGGCATGCTCCTGATGAGGTGGCGGATGGTCTCCTGAGGGATCTCCTCCCAGACCTGGACTAAAGCACATACCTCCCAACTTTTACCCTACCTGAAGGGGGCGTGGTCTGTGGAAAATGGGGCGTGACCTGTGGAAAGGGTGTGTGGCTTCACAGAGGACCCGCGGTCACGAGCCACGCCCCCATTTTCATCACTGAAGGGGCATGCCCAGCGCTCTGTGAGCCGCTGGCATGCCTCCTCTCCCTGTGTCTGCACTGAATAGACGCTATGCGCACAGCGTCTATTCACCGCTGCTCTGCTAAGCAGGGCAGCGAGAGACAGAGCCTCCCAACTGCCCCCCCCACCGCGGGACACTGCGGCCTGCAGGTGGCACAGCGGGACAGTCCCCAAAAAACGGCACTGTCCCGCGAAAATCGGGACAGTTGGGAGGTATGTAAAGCATCCGCCAACTCCTGGACAGTCTGTGGTGCAATGTGGCGTTGGTGGATGGAGCGAGACATGATGTCCCAGATGTGCTGAATTGGATTCAGGTCTGGGGAACGGGCGGGCTAGTCCATAGCATCAATGCCTTTGTCTTGCAGGAACTGCTGACACACTCCAGCCATGCGGCTCTTTTGTTACAAAGAAATCACACTCTATATAAGCACCAACAGTTACTTTGGGCCTGTGTTTAAAAAATATACAAATTTGCCTCAGCATGCTAACACAGCTATATTATGGCTATGCACCAACTTTTAAATGTTCTTTAAATCTACTAAACAGATAAACAAACCAATCTGAATCAAACACAGTATGACTTATTTGAACTTTGTTTTGCAACAATAAAAATACACTGTAGCATTTTAAAAATTGTGAGAAACACAACGTCCCTTGAATTTCATATCAGCGCCATACTGATAACACAAAAAAACACAACACAGCACGTGATTCTGCAACATGTCGCAATGCGTCCATCGTTAGCTGGTAGATCACAGCGGCGTTTGTACAGTGCAATCATTAAAAACGTGATATTGCGGACGCGCCCCCATCTGTTCAAGTCAAATTACTTTTCTAACAAATATTTAAAATGCCAGCTCTAATATATATTGTGGACGCCTGCGCATCTTATTACCATGTGCTATGAATGTGCGCTATACATCGCAAAACACTGCATCCCATAAGAGAAAACAATACACCCACACACATTATCTGAGTTCCATAGCTCATTGATGTATATATTTGTTATTAAAAGGATATGTATGCAATATATCACAATGTATATTATATATATATATATATATAGTTACATGGTTACAATTTACACAGTAAGCAGTTATTACAAACTAATTCATTACAGACATGGCCAGCAATATTTTGCTCAAATGCACTCTCCGCTCCATATCACACTCTCTCTCTCAGTAAAATCATATAGCCACTAGACAGATAGCATCTCGACCATCACATGGGACAAACAGAAACTTCTGTGTGTGATCAGCAATACACTCAGGCTGTTGAGCGTGTACAGATCTCTTGCTATTGATCTAGGGGAGGGAACTTTCTCATTCATGATGAGTCATTGGTCAGTTCATATGCAAGCCTTGAAGACATCAAAAGGGCTGTCCTCTGGTTTCCTGTCCACATGCTTTAAATCCTTTGTCCTTTGTTCTCAGTTGAATTGTGGCTTCATATTCATACATTCAATCATAACTAATTGTTGCAATGAGCTACAACTTCATCACAGGCATCAAATGAATCCATACACTAATCTGGTTACTTTGACACCAAGCACGACATGTCCATCTTGCTCCACTCCAATAATACACATACATGACATTACTCCATTATATAATTTAAAACCTTATGATGTCTGGTGCTTGATATGTTTAAATGTATGTGTTGTATGAAATATGTGTTGAATCTCTTTGTGGCATGTTTGTGTAAATGTGCATGTTACTATATATTGATGTGTGCGCTATGCGTATTCGCAAGCATAGCGACTCATAATGTGTGGAGTCTGTATGTTCTCTCTATGTAATATTTTTGACTTCGACACTAGCATAACATTTTCATAGCAGATCGGGTTACATGTGGGAGTGTGCTTTTATGTGAGACCAGCAGGGGGGGCTGAGAAGACAGTCTGTGGCCAGCCTCATTTTTAAAGACAGAAATCATCCACAGATAGGATCATCTGTCTTTTTTGTCTGACCGTAGCCATTCAGAATTATATTGATTATAAGGGGGTCATTCCGACCCGATCGCATGCTAGCTATTTTTTGCAGTGCTGTAATTAGGTCAAAACTCTGCAAAACTGTGCATGTTTATGCACCACAATCCATTCGCACAGCTGATCGCAAGGAGAATGACAGGAAGAAGGCGTCTATGGGTGTCAACTGCCGTTTTCAGGGAGTGGTTGGAAAAATGCAGGCGTGCCCAAGCGTTTGCAGAGGGCGGGTGTCTGACTTCAATTCCGGAACTGGAAAGGCTGAAGTGATCGCAGCGGCTGAGTAAGTCCTGAGCTACTCAGAAACTGCACAAAACATTTTTCTACTGCTCGGCTGCACAAGCGATCGCACACTTGCAAAGTGAAAATACACTCCCCTATAGGCGGCGACTATCTGATCGCAGCGCTGCAAAAAGTAGCTAGTGAGCAATCAACTCGGAATGACCCCCTAAGTCCCTTAAAAGAGTCCAACCATTGTGACTCCTGAGTACCACTTCCTATGTGAGGGAAGGGAGCACTGAATACACAGCAAAGGTCCCCCCCAGTGAAGGGGAAACTTTGTGTTGCATGAGGGACACACAGCATTTTAGTCAGACATTCTGATACAGCAGAACCCACATGCAGTATAAGTGTAATAACACACCATATAATTAAAATAACACAGTGCAGTGTAATGACACAGTAACGCCCAACAGCTGAATGGAGAGGAATAGAGAGGGCTAAGATCAGTACACAATGCTACACAGTGAAAGCAGTGCTCTGCTGTGGCATAAACCAGAGCCTGCGATAAGGCAGCTAGTGTTTTTTATCCCATAACATGCTTCCCCCTTACTATAATCCCCCTGGTAACCGTGATTGTCACAGGGTTTGTGGAGGAGCTGTGTGCAGCCTGTAGTTAGGAGCCGTTGGAAATGGCGCCTCTGAGCCTCTGGTCCCACTCTCCGGGAGGCCCCGCCCCATAATGGCGCACGGTCCCTATGTGAAGATTTATACTGGCATTGTATCTTGTTATGGCTAAAACAGGGTTAAAACCCCTTTTAGAGTTAGCGCCAGTCTGGGGTCCGCAGCGGGCACCGCTACTCGCAGCCAGGTGAATGACACGCCCTTCTGCCGAAACTTGTCAATGGGGACCCGCTAACTGGAACCCTGGTGTTAGTACTCACCGCACCGTGTCTTCAGCATCTGTTAGGGGTGGCGGGATGCTGCTGGCTAGTGCGCACACCCTGGGGGTATGTGAAACAGCGCCTCAGGAGCTTAGTATCCAATCAGCGGGGATACGAACAGAGCCGTCTTAACAGCAGTGTAGGCCCCTGGGCACAGCAATGCACTGGGCCCCCTACCCATCCTCCAGTAGTAGGGGTGGAGGGTGCTGTCAGCGGCAGGTTTGATGTCCCGCGGACGGTAGGGGGTGTTCTATCTGTTGATCAGCATGTAGGACCCGGAGAAAAAAATTCTGCTAATTACTCCTTTCCTGCACAGATGGGGCAGGAAGGAGAACACTAAATGTAGAAGGGGGCATTGGGCTGAATGAAAGGGCCCTGGTACATGACTTCCAGGGTGGTAGGGGGTGTTTAATACGTATGGGAGGGGTCGATAGTGGAGTGGGCTTAATATTCATAATTTTCTGGTGGGAGAGCAGCTTGCTTGACTGCAGATATCTCAAGTTCCTGAAAATAGATTTCTTAGCTTTGAATGGAATAAAAAACTAGAGAGTCCCACCTGTCAGAAGGTTCTGGGGACTTGGAGATCAGAATTCAGGAACCAGAGTAATCCACCAATGAAAATGTAAAACTGCATATCAGGCGTGTGGAGCTGGAGCAGGGACCGGCTGCTGGAAGGCTGATATCTCTGGTCCTGGTCATAGTAGAGACAAGCTGCCAGTGTCAACTGAAAGGGGAGAGTCACAGCTTTTGGAGTATTCCATCATAAAAACTCTACGTCAGACAGAACCCGAGATATCTGGCTGGGAAGAGCAATTATCAGGATATGATGGGGACCACTGCTTTGAAGTCAGATATCTCCGGTTCCCTAGTGCCGATTTTCAAAAATCCGGTACCCCTGGAAAGAGGGGACCCTCAGCTATCAGACTAGGGCCCTTTTACTCCTTGGGCCCTTGGGCAAGAGCCCATTGAGCCCATACGAAAAGACGGCCCTGGATATGAACCTTTAACCCTATAGGAGGTTGGTTTGGTGTCCCCGCCCAACCAGTGCTGCCTGAAAATAACAAACTAATTAAAAGTTCTGAAGAAAACTCTCTGTAGCTCCAGAGAAATGCACCTGGCTCCTTGGGCACATTTTCTAAACTGAGTGTGGTGGAGGGGCATAGAGGGGAGGAGCCAGCACACACACTAATATTTTCTTAAAGTGCCAGTCTCTATTGGACCCGATCTATACCCCATGGTACTAATGTCATCCCAGTATCCCCCTAGGATGTAAGAGAAATTACCTTACCAGATAGGTCCTTTAATATTGTCATTGCTATAATACAGCTCATCTAGAAATGCACATTGCGAAGCTCTGGTGTAATAATTACACACAACATTAACAGTGACAATGGGGCACATTTGAGTTTTAGCTATGGGAAACTCATTGCGTGTGATAAATGGTGCTCCAGCCAATCAGCTCCTGTCATTTTTCAAACACATGACACAGATTGGCTGGAGCAACACTTATCATATGCAATGAGTTTTAAACAGCTAAACCTCATTCATTAATGGGCCCAAATTTGCAGGTAGCCGGTCTCAGAGACAAGGGTGGTCATTCCGAGTTGATCACTACCTGCATTCGTTCGCTTGACAGCGATGAGGCAAAAAAAAAGGCACTTCTGCGCATGCGCGGCGTACTATTACAACGAACTATGTCGTTTCACACAGGGTCTAGCGAAGCTTTTCAGTCGCACTGCTGGTCGCAGAGTGATTGACAGGAAGTGGGCGTTTCTGGGTGTCAACTGCCCGTTTTCAGGGAGTGCTCTGAAAAACGCAGGCGTGCCAGGAAAAACGGAGGTGTGGCTGGGCGAACGCAGGGCGTGTTTGTGACGTCAAAACAGGAACTGAACAGTCTGAAGTGATCGCAAGCGCTGAGTAGGTCTGAAGCTACTCTGAAACTGCTCAAAAATACTTTGTAGCTGCTCTGTGATCCTTTCGTTCGCACTTCTGCTAAGCTAAGATACACTCCCAGTGGGAGGCGGCATAGCGTTTGCACGGCTGCTAAAAACTGCTAGCGAGTGATCAACTTGGAGTGACTTCCACAGTCCAGCGCAGGCAGGACTAAAATCCCCATTGTATGCAGGACACATTGTGATGTGTTATGGAGTGGGGGTGGGGGTGATATGATATGTCAGTCAAAATGATTCCAAAGTGGGGCGACATTTACCTCACTGCTCTCATTAGCAAATTCTACAAAACTCATCTGGCCGACTACAAGACTCACATGCTGACTGGAACGGGCCAGTGTGGAAAGGGTTAAGCATTACAAAGAGCACACAGGTGGAACAGCGGAGAGGAAATTATTTTCACTTTCACACTGATGCACTTTCCTGTAACTGATCAGCTGGAAGTGGGTGCGGTGTGTTATGCATTGTAATGATAATATCTGACTGGCATATCTGCTACTAATAGGATTACACAGTAACCAGGGGAAACACACAAACACCATGCAATGCCTCGCCCTCACTCAGTAATGTCAGGGACTGTACAGCCAGCTGGGAGACTGTCATTACAGAAACGTACGCAGGACGGGGAGGCACACCTCCTGTAACATGACTGCATTGGTTGGATGCACATTGGGGGTAATCCAGACCTGATCGTAGCAGCAAATTTGTTAGTAGTTGAGCAAAACCATGGGGGTCATTCCGAGTTGTTCGCTCGCAAGCTGCTTTTAGCAGCTTTGCACACGCTAAGCCGCCGCCTACTGGGAGTGAATCTTAGCTTATCAAAATTGCGAACGAAAGATTAGCAAAATTGCGAATAGACACTTCTTAGCAGTTTCTGAAAGCTCTGCGATCAGTTCAGTCAGTTTCGTTCCTGGTTTGACGTCACAAACACACCCAGCGTTCGCCCAGACACTCCCCCGTTTCTCCGGCCACTCCCGCGTTTTTCCCAGAAACGGTAGCGTTTTTTCGCACACACCCATAAAACGTCCAGTTTCCGCCCAGAAACACCCACTTCCTGTCAATCACATTACGATCATCAGAACGAAGAAAAAACCTCGTAATGCCGTGAGTAAAATACCTAACTGCATGCATAGAAAATGTACTTGGCGCAGTTGCACTGCGGACATTGCGCATGCGCATTAGCGACTAATCGCTCCGTTGCGAGAAAAAAATAACGAGCGAACAACTCGGAATGACCCCCCATGTGCACTGCAGGCGGGGCAGATGTAACATGTGCAGAGAGAGAGTTAGATTTGGGTGTGGTGTGTTCAAACTGAAATCTAAATTGCAGTGTAAAAATAAAGCAGCCAGTATTTACCCTGCACAGAAACAAGATAACACCCAAATCTAACTCTCTCCTCACATGTTACATCTGCCCCACCTGCAGTGCACATGGTTTTGCCCAACTGCTAACAAATTTGCAGCAGCGATCAGGCCTGAATTAGGGGGGGTGATACAGAGTTGATCGGAGCTGTGCTAAATTTAGCACAGATACGATCATCCACACTGACATGCGGGGGGACGCCCATCACTGGGCTAGACCGCCCCGCATGTCAGTCCCTGCCCCATCGCTGAAGTACAAAAGCATTGCAGCTTTTGCGTGCTGGCCGGGAGCTACTCGTCGCTGCCCGGCGCACAGCGGCTGTGTGTGACGTCACGCAGCCGCTGCGGCCTACCCCCCGCACGTCTGGCCACGCCTGCATTGGCCAGACCACGCCCACAAACCGGCGGGCAAACCCAGCGACCGCCTCTGCTTGTCAATCAGGCAGAGGCAATTGCAAGGCAACGACAGCTGTCGGCTGTCAGCCATACGCCAGCGCACTGCGGCGCCGGTGCATGCGCAGTTTGGACCTGATCGCTGCACTGCGATGAGCTGCAGCAAGCGATCAGGTCAGAATTACCCCCTAGGTCCATTAGCGGTCATTCCTAGTTGATCACTTGCCGTTTTTCACTGCGCAGCGATCAGTTCAAAGCTCGGCAAAACTGCGTATGCACCGCAATGCGCAGGCGCGTCGTATGTGTACAAAGCGGATCGTTGCTGAGCGATGGATCTAACGAAGAATCCATTCGCACAGCGGATCACGAGGAGATTGACAGGAAGAGGGCGTTTGTGGGTGACAACTGACCGTTTTCAGGGAGTGTTTGGAGAAACACAGGCGCGTCCCGGCGTTTGCAGGGCGGGTGTCTGACGTCAATTCCGGGACCAAAAAGACTGAAGTGATCGCAAGGGCTGAGTAAGTCCAGAGCTACTCAGAAACTGCACAAACTGTTTTTGCAGAGCTCGGCTGCACAGACGTTCGCACACTCGCAAAGCAAAAATACACTCCCCCGTGGGCGCCACTATGCGTTTTCACGACTGCTAAAAGTAGCTAGCGAGTGATCAACTCGGAATGAGAGCCACTGTCCTTTGCATTTGCTAAACTTAACAACTCACTCTGATAATACTCTACCTGAAGGGTTAAATGAAATTCCCATCTAATACCCATTACATAGCCCTTCTCTCTACCTACCCGTTGCCACCCACTGAAACCATGTGCTGCCTCTCAGACGCAGCCAGCACACCTGCTGGGTCCATCCGCAACACTAGCGATATTCCTCCCCAGAGCCGGATTGGCGGCTGGGGCGGTCGCCCTGGGGCTCCCACACACTCAGGACCCCT
Organism: Pseudophryne corroboree; assembly: GCF_028390025.1. Lineage (NCBI taxonomy): Eukaryota > Metazoa > Chordata > Amphibia > Anura > Myobatrachidae > Pseudophryne > Pseudophryne corroboree. Next base: position 507,911,459 of record NC_086450.1, on the reverse strand, counting down.
CACACATGCCCAGATTTATCATGCCTTGGGGAGTGATAATTTGCAAGTTGATAAAGTGCCAACCAATCAGCTTCTAACTGTCATTTTTCAAACACCGCCTTTAACATGGCAATTATGAGCTGATTGGCTGCTACTTTATCACTGTGCTATTTGTCACTCTCCGAGGCTTGATAAATCTTGGCCACATTAGCTACATAACCAGCATTTGGAGGGGGGGGGGTGAGCTGGGAGTATCTACACATTATGCTATTTAATAACAGCACCAGTATATCTTATCGACAATTTTATTGGTTGGGCCCCCTATCTAACATTAATCCAGTCCTGTTCCGCCCAGTTGATGGGCATTTTTTCAATAGCAACAGGCCCCTCCCCCACCTATTTCACTAGAGCTGGGATGCGGGAGGGTGCTCTGCTCCCCCCGGAATCCGTGGGGACGTCTCCCGGGCGCTCTGATCCAGTGGACAATTATGACTTCATATTTTATATGACTACATAGTGTTTCCTCTATACAAATGCCTATAGAGAAAACATAGAGGTCCGACGGTGCATAAATTGCTGCTTAAGCCGCCGAGCCGCGTGTATTGTCGGAAGCGCGTCCAAACCCCACAGGTTTTAGCCCCCTTTCCGACAATGTCAATCGGACTATAAAAGAAGTCGGATTGCCATTGTCGGAAATAGGCCAAACCTGTCGGGTTGAATGTATGCCTATATGACTAGTTTTCAGTAGTTAAAAGATGCAGCTGCGTTTCATCAGACATCATCAGGGAGAAGTTCTGGTTTAATTCAATTCCTTGGTGATGTTACTGTGGGCCAAAACTGTGTGTGCTTGCCCCTCAGTCTAAAAGTTGACGGACTGCCCCCAAGAGGCCGGGTTCAGACCTGCAATTGCTGAAATGCTGCCTGCCCCTCTCACTTTCATGTACTCTATGGGGTCGTAACACTATACTTACCGACATTCTGGCTGCTCTCTGCGGGAGAGAGCAGCCAGGTCGGCTCAGCAGGCGGGCAGGGAAGCGCTGTGAAGTAAGGAGGGGGTGGACTGGGGGCGGAGCAAGAGTGGGGTGGGGTTACGGTGACACCTCCTTTAAGCCACGCCCCCGCTCTGTAATGCCGCGATCACCGGCATTACACTGCAGGGGGCGTGGCTATGATGACGCAATTCAGCAAGAATCGCGTCATCGACTGCCCACTTTACACACTAAGTGGGCGGACGGGCAGGGGGGACCCCTCAAATCGGGAGACTTGCCTGCTCTTCCGGGGGGCTGGGAGGGTCACCCGATTTTCGGGAGCTTCCCGGCCATTCCGGGAGAGTAGGCAAGTATGCGTAATACCCTCTATGGCCATTCACTGGCACACATGTGTTACATAAGCCCCCAACATTGCATTTACCCCATTGGGCCTTCAGTTTCCACCCCAACAATGCCTCAGTTTTTCCCCGCGTTTTCTTCACTTCTGCCTTAGGGGGAGATGTACTACTAAGCAGTGATAAAGTGGAGAAATTAGCCAGTAGAGAAGTTGCCCATGGCAACCAATCAGCACTGACGTAACATTTATCATTTGCATACTCTAAAAGTATACAGAGCTGCTGATTGGTTGCCATGGGCAGCTTCTCCATTGGCTCACTTCTCCACTTTTATCACTGCTTGATACATCTCCCCCTTTTTTTAATACAATAGAACCAGCAGCTGCTTATCAAAGTGTGGATTTTCCCCCTATGAGTCACGCTGGCTAGTTTACTTTCATTTTCTATCTGACACAGATATAACCCGTTATGTGTTCTGATCCGGCCTCATTACTCAGAGGTTTGCTGTACTTAGCACACTTTATATGTTTCTGAGGTGATGACTACCCTTGAAGAGATGCGAGCTGAGATTAATCGCTACACCCCTGGTAATACCCGGCCGGAGGCAGAACATGGATATCAGCGAGTTGCCCTCCAGCTGTTCGGTTTGATGGGACATGGAAAATCCTCGCTCATCAACTCCTGTTTGTGTGTGTTGGCCGATGCGGAATATCGGAACGAGGCAGGCGCTGGGCAATCCGATGGCACCATGACTACATCGAGGACGGAACATAAGCTGACAAATGAATTGGTCATGATCGATAACAGAGGATTCGCAAAGCTGGATTCAGATGAGATCCTGGAGGCACGTGCCCAGCTCAGTAAGTAACCATAGGGCTACGGAGACGGTCTGTGCGGCCTGTAATCTCAGTGTAAAGCTAGGTACACACTATACAATTATTGGTCCAATTTGCCAATAATCGGGACATCAGCCTGATTTCTTGAATAGTGTGTACGAACGATCGTTCCTGCGATAAATTGGGAAAATCTTGCCCACGACTGTTCGATAATCCAATCTAAACCGAAAATCTCAACAGCAATGGCCCAATATCGACCAGAGTGTGTGTACATTCTCAACCATCTGACCTTATGTCCAGGTGTAAAAATCGGGTAGTGTGTGGGACTGTGGGTACACCCGATTTTTACCCTCGGCCGATGTTATGAGAAATCAGACAATTTTTCTCCAAAAATAATGACATTATGAATCACCCAGACCCAAAAAATCATACAGCGTGTACTTAGCTTTAGGGATAAAGAGGAGATGACTTGTGTGATGTCACTTGTTTTACAAGGCAAACCGGGGAATGGAGAGAAGGAAAATACAATGGTGCAGGAAGGGAACGAGAAGCAGAAGATATTCTAATAATAGATTCTTTAAATAAATAAATAAATATATATATATATGTGTATATATATATATATATATATATATAGTATATTGTGTAATTTAGATCACTTTACACATCATGCCAGTAATCTGCAGTTTATTACTTCACCAATCTATTTAGAGATCTGCAGATGATTCTTCTGTTCTATCTCATGACGCATATAGAGAATTCTGGTGATAATCTGGTATTTAATAGCAAAAAGTTGGCAAAATACATGGATTCCCTTCACACACACACACACACACACACACACACACACACACACACACACACACACACACACACACACACACACTCACTCTCTCTCTCTCTAAAATAATATCTCATCCATTTGCCTCTACTGTAAGTATTATTATATTTGATTTATTAGGCGTCATAAGGAGTATGCAGCAATCTATATGAAGCAAAAAACAAACAAAAAAACTTACAAATAAGCAGAGAAAGTACAACAACAACAACAACAACAACTAACCATTGTGTAAGTACATTACATGAATAAAAGCCATTCCACTAAACAGGGGTAAGGGAAGAGCAGTGGTGAGTGTTGGGGGGGACCATCATCTCTTAATGATCCTATACAGTGGCGTAAGTTCATCCCAGTTGCTCGGAGGCATGATAAATATTGGTTCCCTCCCCCCCTATATAATGTATAGATAATCATACATATCATTGTCATTTATTTTAAATCACACATTTTTTAGCAGCCAAACCCAGGATTAGAACCCATGACCTGTTACACTGGCAGAAGGCTCCTCACTGATGGAGCTATTTGCTCCTGTATAGGACGCATGAGAATTCTAACCGTATGTACTGTAATTGTCAGAGAAGTAACTTCATATAGTTAAACTTCTCATGCATCTTATATAGTAGCAAATAGCTCCATCAGTAAGGTGTCTGCTTCCAGTGTAATAGGTTGTGGGTTCTACTCCTGGGTATGACACTTGTTAAATGTGTATCTATAATAAAGAGGGTGTGACCTGTAATGTGCAGGGAGGAAGAGATAGCGGTGGATATCAATTAACTTAATTGAATGGTGTCGCTGACCACATGGGAGGAGAGGCGCCCCAGTGCAATGCAAGAGCCCAGCGACAGCCGACTCCATTGCCTCCCACAGTTACACATATACCCAGGGCCGGTCCAGCGCCGTTGGCGCCCCGGGCGGGAAGTAGGGGGCGTGGTTCTGTGCAGGGGGCGTGGTCAGTTACGCCCCCTGTTCAGAGTAGCGCTGCTGAAACGCTGTGCGGTGCGCGATGACGTGCGCAATTTCCCTTCACAGAGAGGACCTTTACTGTGCGGTGCGCGATGACGTCATCGTGCACCGCAAAGCAAAGGTCCTCTCCACGACGAGAAACTAGACGCGTAGCGTCTAGTTCCCTTCGTGGAGAGGACCTTTGTTGGGCGGTGCGCGATGACGTCATCGCGCACCGCACAGTAAAGGTCCTCTCTATGAAGGGAAACTAGACGCTATGCGTCTAGTTCCCTTCAGAGCGGGGAGCAGGCAGCGGCGGGTCGTAGCGGGCAGTAGCGGAGGGCAGCTGGGCAGTAGCGGATCTTGCCCTGGTGCGGCGCCCTCCGGAAGGCGGCGCCCCGGGCAAAAGTCCTGCTTGCCCGTGGCAAGATCCGCTACTGCATATACCCATCGTATGAGCAAGCAAGCTGAGTTGCTGAAGAGGCAAGAAGACAAAACAGAAACATAAGTGCCATTTATAGTGTTAAGGGGAGAACAAGAGGGAAAGCGGCTCTGCCCAAGGACGTTTCCTAGCTTCTGCGCTTCAGTGTAATAGCGCGGCTGCTGGGTATTTATTCACTACAGGCAAAAGCAGTCAGCATTTACCTGTCAATGTGTGCAGCTGCGCATTGCGTCTGTCTGACGGAACCTCGTGCGTAAATAAATATCTTCTTTCATGTAGAATTACATCATTAAAGTTTTAATATATGACAGCCACATTACTTGCCAGCTGCAGAATAATAACAAACATCTACTGTGTTTTATACCAATGAAAGTTAGGGGGAGGTGTATCAAATCGTAATGGGGGCAGATAGAGTTGTCCACAATAACAACCAATCAGCTTGTAGCTATCCTTTATCATGTGCCTTGCATAAAATGATAGCTAGAAGCTTATTGGTTGGTATGGGCAACTTCATCTGTCCACTTTAAAAGGTGTGATACCTCTCCCCATTACTTACTGCTGTAGGATACCGCACTGTATGTTATTACATAACCCCTTCATATTTGAAACTAGAAAAACTAATTGTGACATCAGTGGAGATGTGTTTTCAAAAATGTATGAGGGTGGTTTAATAAATAAGGTCAGGGTCAGCTCTAGGCCTACTAGCACCCTGAGCACGATGTTTTAAAGCAAAGCCCCCCTTCAATGTGCTTCTGGGAACACCACCCCCTCCCTCTACACACACAATTGGCAGCCCACACTAGTGCTCCTTACACATAATGTCCCCTGTATCGTGCCAGATACACATAATGCCCCCAATATAGTGCCAGTTACACATAATGCCACAAGTATAGTGCCAGATACACGTAATATCCCCAATATCGAGCCAGATACACATAATGCACCCCAGTATAGTCCTAGATACATTTAATGCCCCCTCAATAGTGCCAGATACACGTAATGCCCCTTATATAGTGCCAGATATGGGCAATTCCAAAGTAGGGGACGTAACTCTCAGATACAATGTTTGTGCTAAACATCTGGATTGCTTCAAATATAAAATGCACATAAAGAAGCAAATTTTACAACAATTGTATCTACCACTGGTGAATAAAAATATGAAGTGTGAACAAGCCTCACCATTGTTGTCTGCTTTAAATAAATACATTGTTTAAATGTAACGGATGTAACCAGGATAGGACATGGTAACTTCTGAAATAAAATACATCTCATTTCTCTGAAACTACAAAATTTATACCATACTTTCTTTTTTTACAATAAAGTATAAACCACACAGATTGTTTTAGTACAATTTTCAGGAAAGTCATTCTTATTACCTTGACAATATTTAATGCAGTGTCGTTACTAGGTGTGTGCCGAGGGTGCCTTGCCCACAGCGCAAATGTGGGCAAGGAGCACCATCTGGCAGCACACCTACCCGTACGGCCAGTCAGTAGTGACAGTCCCGGGCCGGCGCCGCCGCTTGCCTCTCGCCTCTGCATGTGAGGGGAGCGGGAGCGCAGCTGTAGCCGGCATCTATCAGCACACAGCTGCCCCGTGTCCTGCTGCCACCGGGAGTCCCGCTGTGAGTGCAGGAGAATGGGACTCCTGCTGGCTGTCTGCTGCTGGCAGGGTGTGGAGCGCTGTCGGAGGTTGCTCCCGGACCCGCTCTCATGCTGCTTGTAGCGTCGCCGCAGCATGTGTCCCGGACCCCAGGAGAGGTTCTGCGCCTGGATGCTGCCTACCACCTCCAGGTGACTGACAGAACACACAGACTTACTCCAGAGCAGACACACACACACACTTACTCACTCACTCACTCGTGCAAAACAGGAGGGAATGCGTGGACTCTGCTACTGTAATGTGTAAAAAAGGGGGACTCTGCCTGCCTAATGTGTAAAAAAAGGGGGACTCTGCCTGCCTAATGTGTAAAAAAGGGGGATTCTGCCTGCCTAATGTGTAAAAAAGGGGGACTCTGCTGCCGTAATGTGTAAAAAAGGGGGACTCTGCTACTGTAATGTGTAAAAAAGGGGGACTCTGCCTGCCTAATATGTAAAAAAGGGGGATTCTGCCTACCTCATGTGTAAAAAAGGGGGACTCTGCTACTGTAATGTGTAAAAAAGTCGGACTCTGTTGTAATGTGTAAAAGGGGACTATACCTGCTGTACTGTGGAAAAGGGAGCTCTGCCTAATGTAATGTGTAAAAGGGAGCTCTAACCATGCTCCTTCCCCATGAAGCAACACCCCTATATTTTTGGCACGCGCATTGACCCTGTTTTGTATATGGGGGGGGCGCCAATGCTGTTTCTTGCACACAGCGCTAAAATGTCTAGTTACGGCACTGATTTAATGGAATGTATGTGTAACGGACTTAACCAGAAAAATCGTCACGGATGTAACCATCAAATAAATCAATCAGGAAATGGCAAAGGCCCCTTGCAATTAACTGGCACAGGGTCAGTTACCTTTCTGACAATGTTTCAGATGGGTACCATATCTCATCATCTTTGTTTTAACTCTTTCACTAACATAAAACCACATGAAACACTGATTATCAACATATAATTTCTGACAGAACATGTCCTCAACTCTTGTTATAAACTACAATAATCCAAGTTTCTTACCTTTGTTTTCAGAAAACAGCAATAGATAATCAGTGGTCACAATCAGTGTCTGCCTGATGCATGGTAGCCATTACTGAAATAAGACAAAATGGCAGCATGTCATGTGACACACTGTTACCAACCCATTTTTTTACTACTATAGACTATCACTGATGCACTGGGAAATGTTTTTTTTTAATATTCCAACCATGACCCATGTCCACTTTTGGTTGGAATTGCCCATACACATAATAACCCCAGTATTGTGCCAGTTACACGCAATGCAACAAGTATAATGCCAGTTACACGTAATGCCACAAGTATAGTGCCAAATACACATAATGCCCCAAGTATAGTGCCAGGTACATATAATGCCCCCAGTATAATGCCAGTTACACGTAATGCCCCCAGTATAGTGCCAGTTACATGTAATGCCCCCAGCAGTGCCAGATACATGTAATACCACAGTAGTGCCAGATACACGTAATGCTCCAAGTATAGTGCCAGAAACACATAATGCCCCCAGTATAGTGCCAGTTACACGTGATGCCCTCAGTATAGTGCCAGTTACATGTAATACCCCAGTATAGTGCCAGATACACGTATTGCCCCAAGTATAGTGCCAGATACACATAATGCAACCAGTATAGTGGCAGTTACACGTAATGCCCCAAGTATAGTGCCAGTTAAACATAATGCCCCCAGTATAGTGCCATATACATGTAATTCCCCATGTAATGCCAGATACATGTAATACCTCTAGCAGTGCCAGATACACGTAATAGCCCAGTATAGTGCCAGATACATATATCTGGCACTACTAAGGGCATTATGTGTAATGCCCCAGTAGTGCCAGATACACATAATACCCCCAGTAGTGCTACATAGACGTAATGCCCCAGTAGTGCTCACTGCTGCTGGGCTTCTGCCGCCGCTGCTCATATCTGAGGGGAGAGGGAAGAGTGGAGGGCACAGCATGCACCTCTCCTGCCCCTCACTGAAGTCTGGTCTCCAGCAGCCATTTGAAATTTGGTGCCAGCTCATAAGCCAATCAAAGCTTGTGGTTCGGCAGCCAATCAGGAGCCGCCGCTGCCACTCCACGAGCTCTGATTGGCTCATCAGCTGGCACCATATTTCAATTGGCCGCTGAAGACCAGAAATGGCCGGGCGCCCCTAGTAACCCGACGCCCCATGCAGACTCTCCTAAGCAATGTGCCTAGAGCCAGCCCTAAATAAGGAAACAAGACCTCTCATTGCGTATATTGATTCAACTCATACATATACATATAATCAATAGTATGACCTTGGTACAGATTATTTTCCCCCATACAGTACTTGTCTAAGCATTTGTTCCAACGGAACACCGAGGCATCTATCCTGGCATAGAAGAAATCAGTGGCAAGAGCCTGAAGCAAGTACATGGCGGCAGCAGAACTTCACTGTTGGATGTGAATCGTCTTACACCCTGCTGCTTCTTCAATGCTCCAAAGAAATGGAAATCACTCAGTGCCAGGTCAATGTGGCAGAAATTGTCATCTGTGGTGGACGTACTTGGCCGGCCAGATCGTTGCTCATCTTTAATGTCTGTCCTGCCGTTATCAGAAGCAGTGCACCAAACCCAAACCTGTTTCCGTGACATGGCGTTATCACCGTACACCTAGACAAGTTGGTGATGTCAGCTGCTGATGAGCCCGTTAGATGCAGAAATCTGATCACACTAGACACCTCAATGTGCCACCATGTGTCCACCAGCCCCGCCATCTTACACCTGATGCTGGGACAGTATGACTGATAGGAGGCGCAGTCTAATGGCCGTGAGGGGAAGCAGTGGGCTACCTGCTCTGGCCTGGTGGGGAATTAGACTGACATAGAGAACATTACACACCTGAGAGGTCTTGTTACCTTATTGCACCACCATTGTATTGACTTCATCGCCATGAATGGTGTTACTGGTAGACATTCTGTTTAGCAACTACTGCTGTAGAAGAGGTCATGTGGAACATTAGCGGTAGTTGTGTCATAGTTAATCTGCGCAAGTTTTCCCATCAGGATGATGCACGCAGCACAGGGCGCCTCACCATGTGCCTGTTTTCCTCTCAGGGTCCTTACGGGACATTGGGAAAGTGAGCTGGGAAGATAACCTGACTAAGACCCTGGAGCAGATCCCGAAGAAGTACTCGCAGCGCCCTGCTGATGTCATTGTACCCATCTACGTGTACAGGTACAACTAATAGCAACGTGAACACAGTCTTCACAACACTGGGGACCTCTTGCATTGGTACATTGGCAATACATAGACATCTACAGTCAGAGGGGGAGATGTATCAAGCCTTGGAGAGAGATAAAGTGGAAAAGTTGCCCTTGGCAAATAAAGCCACTTCTGTCATTTCATAGACTGTTCTAAATAAAGGTTTATTTGCAATGGGCAACTTCTCCACAGTTTACTCTCTCCAAGGCTTGATACAACTCCCCTTGAGTCCTGACATGTGCAGAGTAAATAGCTCAGTGTCCAGAGCATGTAATGGCCCCTTTCTATCTGCCTTGTTACCCTGGAGAGGGGGGTCGCTGGTTTTGGATCCCTGACCTAACCACTGTGGGCACCTCCTTATAAGGAATGGATATAGATGTGGATAAGTCCTACAGAGATATAGGGGGAGATGGATCAAATCTTTTAAAGAGTGGAGAAATGGACAGATGAAGAAGTTGCCCAAACAGATGTGTCCTTCCTTACTGTGGCACCAGTCGTGCCAAACAGCCCCTCCCAGCGCGCATGGTACTAGACTGTATAGCCGCGCCGCGGTATAGGCTGCGGAGAGAGGGGGGTATAGGATTAGGCTGCAGAGAGAGTGGGGTTCAGGATTAGGCTGCGGAAAGGGGGGTTAAATTTAGGCACCACCAAAGAGCGTTAGGCTGCAGGGGGAAGGGGTGGGGGGGTACGTTTAGACTGCAGGGAGGGGGGGGGGGGGCAGAATTAGGCACCACCAAGGAGTGTTAGGGTTAGGAAGGGGGTGGGGGGGGGGGGAGAGATGGTTATGCAGCCATTGGGGTAAGTATGTATACTTACCTGTCGGGATTCTGAACACCGGGATGCCTCAGTCGGTATTCTGACCGCCATCATTTCAATCCCATCCCATACAGGATGTGGATTATAACACTCTGACACCAGCAGCCACCTCATCGGGATTCTAAAAATACTGTAGGTATTCTATGGATGATCAATTTACATATTTATCCATTTGTGACCCATACTTGTGCCATATAAGTGACAGTACAGTTGATGGTGAGCGTAACATGTTTTGCACCTCTGTGTTTCAGTGCCACACAAGCCTGGAGCCAATCTGATGGAACAGATATACAAAAACTGACCAAAAGTGCCTTAACAATAACAGGTTTGTCTCCTACAGAAGCGGAATTTGCCTTCAGTGTTTAGCCCGAGTGTTGGCGAATGCAAGGGTTACGCAGGCCTTCTGGGTGGACAAGCAGTTGTAATAGCAGGTCCTCACAGATGATGGACGGATAAGGATCCAGGATACGCCTCTTTCCATCTCTCCTCTTTTCCTTAGTGCCTCAGATACAGAAGGTCAATTTGTGCCTCAGAGGTTCTGCCTAATTTCCCTACAGAGGTATGGTTGGTGTCTTCTCTCTCTCCACCACCTCTTCTCTGGTTACATAAGGAGTCAGCACGGCCAGTTACTTTCTGTTCTGTGTTTGGCTTTCCAGTCTAGAACCAGGTTGCGCTGTCCTCCTTTGATGTGTTGTTTGGGCAATCATACCCATGGACTCCTCCAACCAGCTCCTTCGAATAGCTGTCACTGTTCACAACAGTTCCTGATATCCTGGGTATATCACGGGTGCCAGTACTGGGACTACTAGTTTAAAGTAAGGGCACTTGACAGACCTGACACAATGGCAAAAAAGGAGGTATTCTGACCAGCCCCATTTGGTAAATTACTGAAATATATCAAGGTCTAAGCTGCAGACAAGGAGAAACAAGCCCCTCCACCCCCCCCCCCCCCCCACCCCCCATAAAAAGGTCCTGGAGAGACTGTGGGGGATATTTAAATATAATTATAAACACAAAAACCCATAAATATCTCTTCTCCAGTGGCAGTTGCAGCACAGTCCAAAATTCAAGTGGGAGCCTCACCCACTGCCACCCCACACACTACCAAACATCGCCGCCAAGGACTCACTGGAAGTTTTGGACAGTGATGCAACTGCCACAGGAAAAGAGATTATTTATCTCTGTTTTTTATTTTTTAGATAATTATGTTTATTAAATATCCCCTTATATGAAGTATGGAGTTAATTCTTTGGCACTATTATTACTTTAAACAGGCTCCTACAGGGAGTGTAAGTAATAGATATACCACTCTTGGGTGTACGGTCACGCTCTGATATATGTACGCCTTGGTGTGCATTGTGATGCACGAGGCCAAAGGCCAAGAAGTGCCTTTCACAGGTTTCAAAGAGAAACAGATTCCTAAAGAAGTAGCGGTGCAAGGCTCATAGAAGACTATAGGTGACCCACTTAGTGCACTAACCACAAAGATAGAGGAATTGACATCACGCATGATTGAGATTTGTAAAAAAATTTGTGATAAGAAGAATCGGCTGACTCATGCCAAGGAACCGCCTCCGTGGTGACCAGAGCAAAGAAAAGATGTCTGTGAGTGGTGGAAGACCCCTCAGAGGAATGGGAGGAGAGCATCCGACAAGTTTGATGCTTGGAGCAGACCTATTTGCCAACGGTGTAACCGAAAGAAATTGTAACATGAGCAGGGATTTTAACTCCAGTACTCTGGGGAAGATGACCATTCCTTGGGGAAAATTAACAGCACTAATTGTCAACTGAGAAGAGTGGGTGCCATGCTACGTTGGCCAAAGCCCCGCCATACCGATCTACATCGACGGAATTCAAGTCCAAGCTATGCTAGATACAGGCTCACAAATCTCTACCATTCAACTAGCCGCATTTGAAAGACATTGGGGTGAAGAGTTAATATTACCCCCGCCGCCGTATTGGCTCCACCTCATTGCCGGTATGGAAATTTTGTGTCAGGGATACTGGAAAGCCACTATCCTGATTGGCCAGACGTGTCTCAAGAAACAAGGCTGTGTGCGATCAAGATACTATTCCTGTTGTTATTGGTAGGAAGGAACATATTGCAGCATTGTCCTGAAGAGTTGGTAGCTATATTGAAGAGAGAGATGTCCCAAGCTGCTTATCCTGAGCAACAAGTTCTGCAGCATAGGATTCCTACAAGGACACCAGACAGTCCGAGATTCCAGCTGGGAGGCAGGAAAAGTGAGAATCACTGATCGGAAGCCCACTGTTTTGAAGCCAAACACAGAAACTAAAGTCTGGTGAAAAGCCGGATGTGGACTCCAAGGTACAAGTTATGAAGCTTTGGTCGAGCCATGTGCAGAGCCCATCAGAAATTAAGTGGTTGTAGCTAGAACATTGGTGACTGTAAAGGATGGTCGAGTTCCAGTGAGGATTCTGAATCCGCAAAACCATGCCATGAAATTGTATCGATTATTCCAATTGCTCAGTTGAGTTGGACACATTTTCAAGATGTAATGATCCCACAGCTGAACGTACAGCAGAATGCAGTAACAGGTGAAAAGAAGGCCTCCGTTACTGCTTGGTGGGAAGATGTGCAAATTGGAGAAAAGAGACCCCTGAAAGACAGCAACTTGGTGTTCTGGAAATAATAAGGGAGAATTGTAAGGTTTCATCAAGGATCCTGCCAACTTTGGAAAAGTCCAACATTACATCCCCATTGGAGATGTTCCCCCTTTTAAAGAGAGGCACCATCCATTGTCTTTCAATGGCTTTCAAGTTGGCCCAATATTTGTCAACCCTCGATCTGATGAGTGGCTACTGGCAGATAGAGATGGCCCCACAAGACAGACAGTAGACTGCATTTACGACACCCATGAGCCTAGTTAAATTTCTATGTATGTCCTTTGGGTTTTGTAATGCTCTGGGGACCTTTCAGAGGATTACTGAGCACTGTCTAAGCCATAGGAATTTCAAATTTGTTCTCCTCTATCTCTACGATATATTATCTTCTCACAGTCTTATGAAGAGCACCTGAAACATCTGCGAGAGGTCTTTAGGCAGTTAGAAAAATTCGGATTAAAGCTAAAACCGGGCAAGTGTTACTTGTTGAAACTGGAAGTTAAGTGTCTTGGGCACCTAGAAAATGTGAAAGGTGTGACTCCTGATTCTGACAAGATTGAATCCATGAGAGACATGCCTATACCCAGTTTGAAAAAGACGAGAGATAAACGATGCCAATTATAGTGCGTTCAAGTTAGAGTTCCTGGCACTGGTCAGGGCGGTGACAGAAAATCTCAGAGGATATCTGGCAGCCGCCCCATTGGAGACCTTCATAGACTGTAACACCTTGGCTCACCTCAACACAGCTAAATTGGGAGCTTTGAAGCAAAGATGGTCGTCGTCACTGGCAAACTACCAATTTACCATCAAATATCGACCTGGAAAGACTAACTAGAATGCTGACGCTTTGTCCAGGTTGCCTAGCAAGGAGGAGCGTGAAGGAGAAGATGAGTGGGAAGTGTTGGAGTGGCCAGCTTTCTACAGACCCAATATCGAGACCACTCAAAGCGCTCTTACAGCCAGAACAGAGAAACAAGACAGGCTGGAAGGAATGAACATGAACATAGATTGGTGAAGGTGGCAGGATGACGATCCCATCTGGCAGCGAATAAAACAACTGATTATGAGTAAAACAGAAATAACTAAGCAGGAGCAGGATGATGCAGAACCAGAACTGTTGAAGTTATGGTGACACAGAGATTGGCTAGCCAAAAGAGAGCATGTTCTACTGAGAAAGAGTCGGGACCCCAGAACCCATCAATCATTGACTCAGATCATGGTACCAAGTTCTAAGGCCAATGTGCTACTGCATGCATATCATGACCAATCAGCTCATTTCGGTCTTCAGAAGACAAAATCCAATGTGAGGAAATGTTTTTACTGGATAAACCTGCAAAAAAGTATTGAAGAGTGGTGTAACCATTGTGAAATCTGTACCTTAAGTCAACCATCTCCAAGTACACAAGGAGCACCTTTACACCCCCATAATAAGTCAGCGACCTTTGGAACTGGTCATGATCGACCACGTCAAACTGGACCACTACACCAAGTTAATTTTGACATTTTCAATGAAGCATCTCACAACAAGAACCAGTGCTAAGATATTCCTTGTTAGACCCTATGGCTATACTGATAAGATACTGACCAATCAAGGCCCAGCTTTTACATCAAAGATTTTCCATGAGTTATGTGAATTATAAGGGTGTAAAAAGTTGCAAACTACCGCTTATTCACAAGGAAATGGATTAAGTGAAAGGACTAACTAAATTCTGATAAACCTGTTGAGAACCTTGCCGGGGCAACAACGACTAGAATGGTCTACCCTACTGGCAGAACTTGTGTGCATTTATAACAATACCATACATGGATCGACAGGTCATACACCTTATTACTTAATGTTTGGAAGAAAAGGCAAATTGGCCATTGATGTACAACTGGGGTTACCCTCCAAAGTTGATTAGGAACTGTTTCTGGAAACAGATTGGGTGGCTGAACATAAAAGAAGACTTTGATTGTCCCAAAGACAAGTAAATCCACAAATGGATCTTTCCAGCAGTAGGCAAGAAGATTATGACAAGAGTGCCCTTGCTGAACCCATACCACTAGGAGCCAGAGTAATAAGGAAAAAGAATCCCTGGGTTAGTAAGTTTGACTATCAGTGGGAGAAGATGTAGCAGCGTATCGTAGAGAGGATGGTCTAAAGTCAAGTTGGGTTCATCAGGATCAACTGTAATTATGTCCAGAGTATAGCAATAGTGATATGGAGGAGGAACTGGCTCAGAGTATAGAAGAATCGTCCGAACCTTGATCAATGGTCTCCCTCAACGCTTTGGATCTCCTGTGCAACATGTGTTGGCCGATACCGCTATTGGGAATTCCCAACCCAATAGAGCCTATACAAGCAGTCAGGCTCTGGTTCCAGAACCAGTACAAGAGTTACCAGCAAGGAAAGAACAAATGGTGGCAGAAGAAAATGTAACTAACCTCCCTATCACAAGATCAAAGAGAAGCTCCAAAGGAATACTACCTCTGAGATACCGGTAAAGAGAAAGAAAAGAAAGAAGAACAAATTTGTCAAAACTCAGAAAGAAAGCTAAATGGCAAAAATATTTCAAAAATGTTTGAAAGTTTATGACATTGTTATGTGTAAAGTAAAAATTGTGAATTCTTAAGACAGTTATATGATGTAAACATAGGGCATGCCAAGTTTTGAGCTAAAATAATAAGAGATTTGTGTGTAAACGCCTGGTCTAGGGAAAGCCTCAAAATGTATGTGTCACGATCCGGGTATCTGGACGCCATTACTTACCCTTCAGATGCCTCCTAAGGCTGGCTCAGCGTTCCAGGACTGGATCCCGCTGTTCCTGAGTTTTCACATGCAGAATGTCAGAGTGGTGATTTCATCAGCCGCGGCCTCCGCTGTGCCCGCGTGGTTAAATGTGCGCTTGTCAGTCTGGCGTCTCCTGTCTCCTGTGGCCGGCGTCGCCATTACTGTTTCAATTCTCACATGGATTACAAACCAAACTTCCCTCCAAGTGTCTGCATGGGCGCAGCCATCTTGGATTTTGTCATCTGATCATTTCCACCAATCTGCTGTCTGTATTGTTGATTTGCATAATTGCCTAGCCAACCCCTTCCTTGCTGCAGGTATAAGTAAGCTGTGCCTGAGCAAGGAAGGCGTCAGTGCTTTGGTTGTCTAACCTAGTTCCAGTTTGTCTCTCTCCTGTGGTTGTCTTCCAGGTTCCAGCTCCTGTCTCCAGACTTCTGCTATAGAGACCCGCACCAGCATTCCATCTGCGGTGTAGCCTGACTCTCCGATCCATTCTGGACTCACCTGTTTCCAGCTACAACAATCACCTGCTTCCAGCCCAGCTTCCAGCAGTGTACAGCTTCTCTTAAAGGGCCGGTGTCCTTTTCTGCAGTTTACCACTCTCCACCGGTATTATTATTTCACCGCTCTCAAACAATCACCTGCTTCCAGCCCAGCTTCCAGCAGTGTACAGCTTCTCTTAAAGGGCCGGTGTCCTTTTCTGCAGTTTACCACTCTCCACCGGTATTATTATTTCACCGCTCTCAAACTCCAAACTTCATTATTATTTCATCCCTCTCAAGTTCGTTTATTATTTAACTGGTCCCAGCCAGTATCCACTCCGTATCAACAACAGTCTGGTTCCAGCCAGTATCCACAGCAGCCGTTTTATCTTCAGCAGCCCAGCCTTTCCTGGAACACCGGCTGGTACGATCCTGGGTTCTCTCCATTGCTACAGTCAGGCCTGGTAAGGACTTTCCAACTAGAAGATTATAAGAACTGTCTCACACTACCAGTGCCTGTGGCCCTTGCCACCCTGTAGTACCCAGGAATTGTATTTATCCTCTGTTGACTTTTATGTTTCCTTTTACTGCTGCTGTGTTACGGAGTTTGTCATAACTGGTTGTCGTGGTCACGCCTTCGGGCAGTTATTCTACATGTTACTTACATGTCTAGGGGTCTGATACAACCTCCCAGGTTCCGTTACATCTCAGCCCCTACAACTGAGGCTGCCTCCCATCAGCTCAGGCCCTCAGTTGTGACAGTATGAAGACACGCATATTTCCAGCGTAGAGGAATGTGGAAATTGATGTGTGTGCCCCTTTAAAGGCTTACTTACAGTATCTGTAGCTGGAGGAGAAAAGCTGGTGCACCAAAGGTTAAGAATGGACCCTGGTCCGGTCGCGGAGCAGAGTAATGGATGCAAACCATTAAAGTCACGCTGAGTGGTGAGAGCAGCGCTACAGAGCAAAAGCAGCTATTTGCTACCGGAGTGCAGAGAACCAGGTGAGCAGGCGTGAGATGTCACAGCAAGGGACTGGACACCACCAGGCGTACTGAAAGGTGCCGCCATCTTGTGCAGAATTAAACCGCTGAGACAGGTCCCGTTAGTGAGTACACTCACTACCAAAGTTCTGAGTGAGTATGCAGAGACTGCCATTCTTGTAAGCAACGAGAAAACAAAGTAACAAGCCCAAGTGTTCATTTGTCACATGCTGCACATTGTAAAGGGGAAAAGCAATGTAATGCAATACTTTAGAGCAACACTTTATAAACCAGCCCGATTGAAAACAGCTATTAAGACAAACAACTAGAAGACATATTTAGTAACCTTTAAAGAGAAAGTGACTTAGTAATTTGTGAAAGTGAAATTAAGTTCCTCTACAAGGAAAGGACTGAGTTTATTTGCCCAAGGAGCCCTTACTACTAAGTAAATTACATTTGTTGGGATACACTAACATTCCTTTGCTAATTACATTCTCTTTGCATAGACTGAGTTACTGTGACATTCTTGTTAACCCCGGATTAATCTTGCTACACGTGCCATTCCCCTTTTGCAAAACTGTGGCCCTACAGGATTCAAAGAGAGCTCCAACGCTATTTGCCTGTGAAGATTCCAACATCATCACTAGTAAAAGTTAGTACAGGTTGAGTATCCCATATCCAAATATTCCGAAATACGGAATATTCCGAAATACGGACTTTTTTGAGTGAGAGTGAAATAGTGAAACCTTTGTTTTCTGATAGCTCAATGTACACACACTTTGTTTAATACACAAAGTTATTAAAATATTGTATTAAATGACCTTCAGGCTGTGTGTATAAGGTGTATATGAAACATAAATGCATTCAGTGCTTAGACTTGGGTCCCATCACCATGATATGTCATTATGGTATGCAATTATTCCAAAATACGGAAAAATCCGATATCCAAAATACCTCTGGTCCCAAGCATTTTGGATAAGGGATACTCAACCTGTAATATAAAAACTGTTGAGAATCATATTTTTCATCACTCTTCTCACTGCCTTTATTATTGCTCATTATTGAAATACGCATTAACCTGTGATTTATTTGATTGTCTGAATATACCATTTAATGATCCATTGTGTTGTGAGCTGTAGCCAATTTTAATTTCATCATCCTCTTTTATGCCTTACTTCTCTTGTGATTATCCAATATTTTTGTCAATTAACCAATCATCATCCCCAATACAGAGTTCTTTGCAGCTCAAGAAACCTCCTGGTGGAACTGCTGCCGGCTGATTCCTGTTGCTTATTAATCTATACTACCTCTCTGAGAAAGTAGAAGAACAAAGTTATGGGGAGAAATGCATTGTAGGGAAAAGGTCTGTCTCATAGCCACCGAACATTTGTGAAACCTCTTCCAACCACTTAGACATACCCACCAACCCCAGGTTGGCTACATGTACACCTGTGGAGTGATACAGCTGTGGCTTTGTGATGAGGTTCAAATTACAGTTGGAAGTAGATCAGGACTGAGGAGTGCGGTCGTTGGGAAATAATGCATGGTCATGTGATCTAATGTATCCAATCATGTTGATGAACTATGTCTCAATATACCACACCATTTTATAAGTAGCATTATAACCATGGCTTGGAGACATTCTTTACCAAACCATACTTGCCTACTTTTGAAAACTAGAATAAGGGAGATTACAGTAGTATGTGCCACGCAAAGCACGTGGCGCTGCAGAGGGGGCGTGTCATACTCTGCCCAAAGGGCATGTCTAGTTCCACAAATGGCCATGCCTATGCTTAAATGCTTGTTGTTGCAAGATTATATAACATTAATAACAATATATTTTAGGAAGTTTTGCAAGTATTGATACTAACATTGCTGTCTGCAGTATGGGATTTGTTTGCAAATATAGTCACTGTCATATTTATTTTTTTCCTTACTCAGCACAATATACATGATAAATGTAATGCCTATGCAATAAATTCCAAATGCAATTTGACCTTGTGTGAATTCTTCATTAACTAAAGAAAGATTACTAACAACAATTATTACCCTAACAGCTCACTAGCAGCAGCAGCATGCTATGGATGAGTGCAGACCAGCACAAATAAGTGGACCCTGTGTGTAATCATGTGCTGCTGTCTCTCTCTCCTGTCAGGGGTTCCCACAAGGGGGGATAATGGCCCTCATTCCGAGATGATCGTAGCTGTGCTAACACTGACATGCGGTGGGACGCCCAGCACAGGGCCGCCCCCCCCCCCTCCACAGAAGTACAAAGGAATTGCACAGCGGCGATGCCTTTGCACTTCCAGAGTAGCTCCCGACCAGCGCAGCTTTAGCGTGATGGCCGGGAGCTACTCGTCGCTCCCCGGCCTGCAGCGGCTGCGTATGACATCACGCAGTCGCTGAGGACCACTCCACGCACGATCCGGCCACGCCTGCCTGCGTTGGCCGGACCACGCCCATGAAACGGCGGCCAAACACCGCCGTTCCGCCCCCTCCCGCCCAGCGACCGCTTCTGCCTGTCAATCAGGCAGAGGTGATCGCAGCCCTGCTACGGCCTTTGGCCATCTGGCATGCGTCGGCACACTACGGCGCCAGCACATGCGCAGTGGGTACCCGTTCGCTCGGCTGTGATAAAAAGCAGCGAGCGAGCGGGTCAGAATGACCCCCAATGAGTCGTCAGCAGTGACTCCTGAGCAACTACAGCAAATCACTGTTCTTGCAAAGAAACTCGTTAGTTTCACACCTGGCAGAATCTGAAGAATCCGGGAAATGGGACCGACAAAGCAGGGCTCAAAAAAGTTGTCAATGGAGATGGCGCTCCTCTTTATACAAGCATATTCCCTTAAAAACTACCTCAATTGTCAGTTGAGGCAGTTCTCGCAAAGTGAGGTTATAAGAGTAAAAGAGGAAGTTTCCACAGCCACTTCACAAATATACCCCTTGTGGTAATGAGGTTACCTTACGGACAACCTCAATCAGATGAGGTTAAAAGGCATAAAAACATCTCAAAGCAAGCAACGGCTTGCCTTGGGATGTTTTTATGCTTTTTAACCTCATTTGATTGAGGTTGTCTGAAAGGTAACCTCATTACTACAAGGGGTGTATTTGTGAAGTGGCTGTGGAAATTTCCTCTTTTACTCTTATAACCTCACTTTGTGAGAACTGCCTCAACTGACCATTGAGGTAGTTTTTAAGGGAATATGCTTGTATAAAGAGGAGCGCCATCTCCATTGACAACTTTTTTGAACTTTGTATTTGAATGATTGGTGATACAGTATCTTTAATCTTTCGAGGCTGCATCGTGTTATATTTATCCAGGAGCGCTAAAATAAGTACTGTTTTTCTTTTAGACAAAGCAGGGCAGCAGGAAATTTATGACTGAAACGGAAGCCATAGGCAACTATGTACCAGACACGTTCAGAAAGTAGAAAAGTGTTGGGCACTCTATGCCGTGTGTTAGCCTAATCAGTGCTTACAATTCCCCACCAATTATATGAGACCATGGCCCTCATTCCGAGTTGTTCGCTCGCTAGCTGCTTTTAGCATTGCACATGCTAGGCCGCCGCCCTCTGGGAGTGTATCTTATCTTAGCAGAATTGCGAACGAAAGATTAGCAGAATTGCGAATAGAAAATTCTTAGCAGTTTCTGAGTAGCTCGAGACTTACTTCTACACTGCGATCAGCTCAGCCCATTTCGTTCCTGGTTTGACGTCACAAACACGCCCTGCGTTCAGCCAGCCACTCCCCAGTTTCTCCAGACACTCCCCCGTTTCTCCAGCCACTCCTGCGTTTTTCCCAGAAACGGTAGCGTTTTTCCGCACACTCCCAGAAAACGGTCAGTTTCCGCCCAGAAACACCCACTTCCTGTCAATCACACTCCGATCACTTCAACAATGAAAATTCTTAGTTCGGACGTGAGTAAATCTACTAAGTTTTGTGCTAAATTACTTAGCGCATGCGCACTGCGTACCATGCGCATGCACATTTTTGCCTTAATCGCCCCATTGCGAAAATCGGCAACGAGCGAACAACTCGGAATGACCCCCCATATGTAATACTGTATGTTCTCCTACCCCTCAGCCACTGACAAAATAGGGATCTACTTACAATGCAGGCAAAGTATAAAAGCCTCTTAATGTTCTGGACAAGCCCGCCTCACTCCATTTACTAACATTATTTGTACCGGTTGTGCAGGTATTCACCCCATTGTGGTGATCACTAGATGTTCTGAGGATAAGAGAAATGAAGTCTGGAAGAGGTTTGGAGAACTTGGTGTGATGGAAAGACACTGCCTGGAGAACTATACCGAAAACGACCACCAACGCTCAGAAGAAAAAGACAGAAATATTTTGGCGTTTCTCAAAATCTGCATTCGGGAGGCTGAGTGGGAACTTAGCAAGCGGCTGAACCAGGATCGTCAGGCAATGTTCGTTGAACAGGCTGTAGATCAGGTTAAACAAGAGACAGAGGAATACAAGAATCTGAAAACACAGGACAATAAAAACAAATGCAACCCTTTCTGAGAGAGTAGCTTCCTTATCTCATTCACAGGTAACTTTATCAATCAAAGAGACAATAATACCAGATTTGATTGTGTATCCTTCTGCTTCCTGGTGGATGGGGGGCGGGGTCACCTCAACTTTGCTCGCTATATAGCAGGGAGGGAAAGAGAGGAGACTGCTGCTACTCAGCAGCGTGCCTCTGGAGTGTTGGGGGACGAGGGACCTGATATATCCCCCCCCCCTCCCATTGCCCTCATCCTTGCAGTACAGGCACGCATGATGACAGGATAAAAATGATCCAATTTTAAGGGTTTTACAACTTAACCTCTAGAAAATACATAAACACCCAAAATATTCAGGCCTATGGCCACAATATAATATTATAGAATAAAAATTTCTTAAAACTGTACAAATTCACACAATACCAGAGTCCTGTACATAATAAAGATTTGTAATACGTAGCTGTAAAATTTCCAATCCTGAGGTTAAGATTTCTCACCCCTTTTATGATGGTGCTATCATTCAATTGTGGATCCTCATAATATATGTTACAGATTCTTTACGCTGCGCGTTTCATCTCCGCACGAGACTTCTTCAGGAGTATCTTTTTGTATGAATAAAAAAAAGGTGTCTTACAAATATACCAGATATTACAGATTCATTATTTTAATGAAATATCTGATTAGTTATTTATTATGTGGATCTACAATTGAATGATTGATAATCTCATTGCTATGTTACATTGCTTACCTGAAATAGTGACTCCTAGATCCCTTTCCTCCTCAGTAGTTTCCATTATAGTTCCGTTAATACAATATTTAGCCTTTGGGTTTTTTAGACCCATATCCATGATTTTACATTTTTTTAGCATTAAACTGTAGATGCTGTTTTCCTGACCATTCCTCTAATCTACCTAGATCATCAATCATTTTTTACCCCTCTTGGTGAGTCTACCTTGTTGCATACTTTCCCTTCAATACCATTTGCAATGTCACCAACAAAGATATTAAAAAGCACTAGTCCAAGTACAGATCCCTGGGGTATTCCACTGGTAACATTTCCCTCCTGTGAATGCAGTCCATCTACTACAACTCTCTGTTTCCTATCCTGCAACCAAGATCTTATCCATTCAACCCTCTTAGAATCCAATCCCAGGCTTTTGAGTTCATTTCACAGTCTGTGATGTGGGACAGTGTCGAAAACCTTAATAAAGTGTAGATACAGTATGCTACATCTTGCCTCCTGCCCTCAATCTATTACTTTAGACACCCAGCCAAAAGTAATTAAGACTTCTTTGGCATGATTTTCCCCCAGTAAATCCATGCTGTTTGGGATTCTGTAAAATACTGGATTTGAGATATTCCACAACTCTTTCTTTTCCGTACTACTGATGTAAGACTAACCGGTCTGTAGTTACTTGCCTCTTCCTTGCTTCCACTTTTGTGCAGTGGGACTACGTTCGCTCTTCTCCAGTCCTCTGGCATTACTCCAGTATCTAGTGATTGGTTGAATAATTCTGATAATGGTGCTACCAGCACATCTTTAAACACTTTTAGTATCCTTGGATGTATGCCTTCTGGTCCCATTGATTTCAGTTTTGTGAGTTCTGTTAGAACCTTCTCCTAAATGTACTTGTCTCTACCTAATTTTTATTAAAATACATGCAACTTAACTATGGCCCTTTCTCTTCTCTTTTAGTTGTGAATACTGAACAAAAATAATTATTTCGATAATCTGCTATTGCCTTGTCTCCCTCAACAAGACTCCCACTCTGGGTTACATGTAATACGGTCTGAGTTGCCAGAGGTGTGGGACTTCGGGCGAGAAAGCCAGTATTTGAAGAAATTATGTTGTACCTGCTGAGGTTAGAAGAAACACATATATATTATTTTCTATTCTTATTACTACTACTACTACTACTACTACTATTATTATTATTATTATTATTATTATTATTATTATTATTATTATTATTACTACTACTACTACTACAGGTTGAGACCCCCATATCCAAAATTCCAAATTACGGAATATTCTGAAATAAAGATTTTTTTTTCCCAGCATGACTGAGATAGTGGCACCGTTGCTTTCTGATAGTGCAATGTACACAAACTTTGCTTCATGCACAAAATTATTAAAAATATTGTATAAAATAACCTTCAAGCAATGTGTATAAGATATATAGGTAACATAAATGTGTTTTGTGTTTAGACTTGGCTCCCATCCCCAAGATACCTTATTATGGTATGAAATATTCCAAACTATATTCAAATGCTTCTGCTGCCCAGCATTTTGGATATGGGATACTCAACCTGTATATAATGTATATGTAATTGTCAAATATTCTAACACTTTGTTGCAGCACTAACATATGTCTGTTGTTGCCTTTATAAAATGTTCGTTTGTCCCAATAATTACAACATAAATATATTCTTTTTCCTGAATAACATGCTGAGGGCTGATACATTTGTGTGAAAGCCAGAGTTTTGTAACATCAAATCTTATTAGATTCAAATTACATATTGTTCACCCCTATTTTTGTCTTTATTGATTATCTATATTATTAATAAAGTTTTTTTTTAAATCACACACAATTCTCTGCTTGTTATTTCAGTATACCTGCTCCAAAGTTGTTGTTCTTCTTTTTCTACTCCTCCTCCTTCTCCCTATCAGAATTCCAGTATAAAACATTGCATAACATGAGATATAAATATGCTGCACATGCAGTCATAATACCCAAAGGCAGCACCAGCTGAACATAAAGGTTCAGTGTCATTGCAGGCAATGGGGAGGGGGGGGGGGGGGGGGGGGAGATGATGCTATAAGTGAGGGAAGGGAAAGCATATGAGGGAAGAGGGCCCTGCATTGTGACAGTATACAATCTACAGGTGAGTGAGTGGCAGGCAGACCAGGGTGAAACAGAGGGAAAAGGCTGTGATGGAGCAGTGGGTTAAGAATACAGATGGAAGGCCTTAATAAAGAAGTGGGTTTGGAGACACGGTTTGAAGATTTGCAGAGGTGGTCTGACAGGGAAAGGGAGAGAGTTCCAGTAGTAAGGAGCAGCACAGACAAAATCTTGACGTGGGTAGAGATATTTAGTTGGGAGTGTGGAAGGACATGAGGTTAGAGATGACGTGGGGAGAGAATTGGGTGAAGGGTTTGTGAGTGTAAGGCCTTTGAATTGGGCTCTGATGGGGAAGGGGAGTCAGTGATGGGCTTATAGGAGAGGGTGGCAGTAGTGCATTTGAAGAGGAAAATGAGCCGGGCAGCAGTACAGAGGACAGATTGGAGAGGAGAGAGGAAGGAGGTAGGGAGGCCAGATAAGAAGAGGTTACAGTAGTCCAGTTTACAGATGACCAGTCAGTGCCTTTTGGTTGAGAAAAGGTTTAATCCTGGAGATATTTCGAAGGTGAAACCGGCAGGACTGCGCGAGGGGTTGAATGTTTAGTTTGAATGAGAGGGAGGAGTCAAGAAAAACTCTTGACATATTGGCAGTAATGTTTTCACTATTGTATTTGCAATATATTATCCTCTATCCTCTCTCCCCCTCATATCTCTCCTCTGTTCAGGAAGCTCCGTCGGTAGCTCAAGAAACCTGAAACTCCTGTGTCTCAGCCTACACTGCATACTGTCCTGCTCACATTCTGGCTGCCTGGTTTTGCTGCTGCACAAGAGGGATCCTGTCTTCTACAGTGTGTTCCCTAGCATGTAGAGACTCTGCACATTTAAGTGAAACCATAATTGCAGTGCCATAACTATACATTTTGATGCCCTGTGTCAAGAAAATAATTGGTGCCCCCTCTCTCACCATATTCAAAATAGCGACAGAGCGTGACGAATATATAGGGGCGTGGCTTTATGGGGAAGGGGCATGGCCACAAAATAGTACCAGTTCACATTACCGGCACATTAGTGTCCGCTATTCACATTACACCACACAGTAGTACCCCTTATACACATTACACCACAGTAGAGGAGAGGCCCTTATACACATTACACCCCAGTAGAGGTCCATATACACATTACACCACAGTAGAGACCCTTATACACATTACACGACAGTAGAGGCCTTTAAACACATTACACCACAGAGCTACTGATACACATTATGCCAGGTAGAGCCCACATTATGCCAGGTAGAGTCCCTGTCAGGTAGAGGGGTGTGTGTGTTGTCTTTTCCCCTCTCCCCAGAGCACACAACTTTACCTTACAGTAGACGCGGCAACCACTGAGCGGGAAGCCGGGAGAGGAAGATCATGTGGACGACATGCTGCAGTGCTGCCTTGCTACCATTCTATGTAACACTGTAACAAGTAGCCGGGTGCTGCAGCTACCTAGCGTGGAAAAACATTGCGGTGTAGACCTGTGGGTGTTGCGGGCGGTTCTGAGCCCACAGTGCATATGCGCTGTGTGCCAGGCACTGCTGGCACACACATAGTTATGGCCCTGTCTGATTGGGACTAGTGCCAATTTTAAAAGGGCCTTCACTCTGCTCATACATAAGCAATGTCAGGCATCTCTCAGTTCCACCCAGGCACGTACTAAGAGAGGAGGGGGCTGGTGTGTAATCTAAATCCTGGCCCCCTCTTCTCTAGCCGGCAGTGGAGTGGCTCTTTCAGCATTAGGGTGACTAGGAGACCCGAGTGCTGTGCCAGAGTCTTGTGCACAGGTCTCTGGGAAATGGTGCGGTGGTCATTTTCCCGGTTTTCTCAAACGTCCTAGAGGATGCTGGGGACTCCATAAGGACCATGGGGTATAGACGGGATCCGCAGGAGACATGGGCACACTATAAGACTTTGAATGGGTGTGAACTGGCTCCTCCCTCTATGCCCCTCCTCCAGACTCCAGTTAGATTCTGTGCCCAGGAGAGACTGGTCACACACTAGGGGAGCTCTACTGAGTTTATCTGAAAAGACTTTATGTTAGTTTTTTTATTTTCAGAGAGACCTGCTGGCTACAGGCTCCCTGCATCGTGGGAGTGAGGGGAGAGAAACAGGACCTACTTCTTCTGAGTTAAGGGCTCTGCTTCTTAGGCTACTGGACACCATTAGCTCCAGAGGGTTCGATCACTTGGTGCGCCTAGCTGCTTGTTCCCGCAGCAGCGCCGTCAACCCCCTCACAGAAGACAGAAGCCGGGTGAGTATTAGAAGAACAGAAGACTTCCGTGACAGCAGAAGACTTCAGAGTCTCAGAGGTACCGCGCAGCGGTCGCACTGTGCGCTATTGCTCCCACACACCAACGGCACTACAAGGGTGCAGGGCGCAGGGGGGGCGCCCTGGGCAGCAATATACCTCTCCTATGAGCCTGGCTAAAAGATGTATACAGTGCTTAGGCACTGTATACGGACCACCGCCAGCATAAAATGGTAAAATATAGCGGGGCTGAAGCGCCCCGAGAAGGGGGCGTGGCTTAGCCCTCACAACTTGATACAGCGCCATTTTCTCCACAGTCCCCGCCAAAGCAGTGTAAACAAAGGGGGGCACAGTAATTTAGTGCAATATAAAGGAAAATAAGATTTTAAACCTACCGGTAAATCTTTTTCTCCTAGTCCATAGAGGATGCTGGGGACTCCGTAAGGACCATGGGGTATAGACGGCTCCGCAGTAGACATGGGCACTGTAAAGCTTTAGAATGGGTGTGCACTGGCTCATCCCTCTATGCCCCTCCTCCAGACCTCAGTTAGGACTGTGCCCAGAGGAGACCGACAGTACGAGGAAAAGGATTTTGTTATCCAAGGGTGAGATACACACCAGCCCACACCATACACACCGTACAACATGGTATACAATAACCAGTTAACAGTATGAACAAAACAGCATCAGCCAGAGGCCGATCTCAACTGTAGCATAACCTTTAAGTATGCAATAACTATATACAAGCCTTGCAGAATGATTCCACACAGGGACGGGCGCCCAGTATCCTCTACGGACTAGGAGAAAAAGATTTACCGGTAGGTTTAAAATCTTATTTTCTCTTACGTCCTAGAGGATGCTGGGAACTCCGTAAGGACCATGGTGTTTATACCAAAGCTCCAGACTGGGCGGGAGAGTGCGGATGACTCTGCAGCACCGACTGAGCAAACACGAGGTCCTCATCAGCCAGGGTATCAAACTTGTAGAACTTAGCAAAAGTGTTTGACCCCGACCAAGTAGCTGTTTGGCAAAGTTGTAATGCCGAGACGCCTCGGGCAGCCGCCCAAGAAGAGCCCACCTTCCTAGTGGAATGGGCCTTTACTGAATTTGGTATCGGCAATCCAGCCGTAGAATGAGCCTGCTGAATCGTGTTACAGATCCAGCGAGCAATAGTCTGCTTAGATGCAGGAGCTGCATACAGGACAAACAGTGCATCTGTTTTCCGAACCCTAGCCGTTCTGGCTAAATAAATCTTTAAGGCCCTGACTACATCAAGGGACTTGGAATCCTCCAAGGCCCCTGTAGCCACAGGCACCACAATAGGTTGGTTCATATGAAATGACGAAACCACTTTAGGCAGAAATTGAGGACGAGTTCTCAACTCTGCTCGATCCGCATGGAAAATCAGATAGGGGCTCTTGTAAGACAAGGCCACCAAGTCGGACACCCGCCTCGCAGATGCCAAGGCCAATAACATGATGACTTTCCAAGTGAGAAACTTCAATTCAACCGTTTGAAGCAGTTCAAACCAGTGTGATTTAAGGAACTGTAACACCACGTTAAGGTCCCATGGTGCCACCGGAGGCACAAAAGGAGTTTGGATGCGCAACACACCTTTCACAAAAGTCTGGACTTCTGGGAGAGAAGCCAATTCCTTCTGAAAGAATATGGATAAGGCAGAAATCTGCAGCTTAATGGAACCTAACTTCAGGCCCATATCCATACCTGACTTCACAAAATGGAGAAAACGTCCTAGCTGAAAATCCTCAGTAGGAGCATCCTTGGCTTCACACCAAGACACATATTTTCTACAGATACGGTGATAGTGTTTCGCCGTAACATCCTTCCTAGCTTTAATAAGAGTAGGGATGACTTCATCTGGAATACCCTTCTTAGCTAGGATTTGGTGTTCAACCGCCATGCCGTCAAACGTAACCGCGGTAAGTCTTGGAACACGCAGGGCCCCTGTAGTAGCAGGTCCTCCCTGAGAGGAAGGGGCCACGGATCTTCTGAGAGCAGTCCCTGAAGATCTGCATACCAGGCCTTTCAAGGCTAATCTGGAACAATGAGTATTGTCTGCACTCTTGTTCGTCTTATGATTCTCAATATTTTTGAGATGAGAGGAAGTGGAGGGAACACATAGACCGACTGAAACACTCACAGTGTCACCAGGGCGTCCACCGCCGCTGCCTGAGGGACCCTCGACCTGGAACAGTATGTTCAAAGCTTCCTGTTGAGGCGTGACGCCATCATGCCTATATCCCCAACGACTTGTCACCTCTGCAAAGACTTCTTGATGAAGTCCCCACTCTCCTGGATGGAGATCGTGTCTGCTGAGGAAGTCTGCTTCCCAGTTGACTACTCCCGGAATGAAGACCGCTGATAGAGCGCTTACGTGATTTTCCGCCCAGCGAAGAATCCTGGTAGCTTCTGCCATTGCCGCTCTGCTTTTTGTCCCGCCCTGGCGGTTTACATGCGCCACGGCTGTGACGTTGTCTGATTGTATCAGAACCGGTAGGTTGCAAAGAAGATTCTCTGCCTGTTTAAGGCCGTAGTATATGGCTCTCAACTCCAGCACATTGATGTGTAAACAAACCTCCTGGCTTGACCATACTCCCTGAAAATTGTTTCCCTGTGTGACTGCTCCCCATCCTCGGAGGCTCGCATCCGTGGTCACAAGAACCCACTCATGAATGCCGAACCTGTGACCCTCTAGAAGGTGAGTACTCTGGAGCCACCACAGGAGAGAGACCCTGGCCCGGGGGGACAGGGTTATCTTCCGATGCATGTGCAGATGGGACCCTGACCACTTGTCCAGAAGGTCCCACTGAAAAGTCCTTGCATGGAACCTGACGAATGGAACGGCCTCGTAGGCCGCCACCATCTTTCCTAATACACGAGTGCATTGATGGACTGACACTCTTTATGGCTTTAACAGGTCCCTGACCATGTTCTGGAGTTCTTGGGCTTTTTCCACTGGGAGAAAGACCCTTTGTTTTACTGTGTCCAGAACCATGCCCAAAAATGACAGCCGAGTTGTCTGAACTAACTGCGACTTTGGTAGATTTAGAATCCAGCTGTGTTGTTGTAGTACTCTCAGGGAGAGAGACACGCTTTGTAACAATTGTTCCCTTATACTCACCTTTATCAGGAGATCGTCCAAGTACGGGATAATTGTGACGCCTTGCTTGCGCAGGAGCACCATAATTTCCGCCATTACCTTGGTGAAAATCCTCGGGGCCGTGGAAAGCCCAAACGGCAATGTCTGAAACTGGTAATGGCAATCCTGTACAGCGAATCTCAGGTACGCCTGATGAGGAGGATAAATGGGGACATGAAGGTATGCATCCTTTATGTCCAGCGACACCATAAAATCCCCTCCTTCCAGGCTGGAGATCACTACCCGGAGAGATTCCATCTTGAATCTGAACCTCTTCAGATATAGGTTCAGTGATTTTAGATTCAGAATGGGCCTGACCGAGCAATCCAGCTTCGGGACCACAAATAGGCTTGAATAAAATCCCTTCCCCTGTTGTAGTAGGGGAACCTTGATAATCACCTGCTGTTGACACAGCTTTTGTATTGCAGCTGCCACTACATCCCTCTCTGGGGGAGAAGCTGGCAAGGCCGATTTTAAAAATCGTCGAGGAGGTACATCTTCGAACTCCAGTTTGTAGCCCTGGGATACAATTTCTACCGCCCAAGGATCCAAATCTGACTGAACCCAGACTTGGCTGAAGTGTCGAAGACGTGCCCCCACCGGCGCGGACTCCCTCAGCGGAGCCCCAGCGTCATGCGGTGGATTTTGTAGAGGCCGGGGAGGACTTTTGTTCCTGGGAACTAGCCGTAGCAGGCGCTCTTTTCCCTCTACCTCTACCTCTGCCGAGGAAGGAAGAGCCCCGACCCTTTCTGAACTTATGCGACCGAAAGGACTGCATCTGATACTGAGGTGTTTTCTTTTGCTGTGGGAGAACATAAGGCAAAAAAGAAGATTTACCCGCGGTAGCTGTGGAAACCAGGTCCCCGAGGCCCTCACCAAATAAAACTTTACATTTGTAAGGCAAAGTCTCCATATGTCCTTTTGAATCAGCATCACCTGTCCATTGGCGGGTCCACAGGGACCGTCTAGCAGAAATTGTCATGGCATTGGCTCTTGCACCCAACAGCCCAATATCTCTCGCAGCTTCCCTCATATATAACGCTGCGTCTTTAATGTGACCCAAGGTCAATAAAATGTTATCTTTATCTAGGGTGTCAATGTCAGACGACAAGGTATCTGCCCACGCTGCAATTGCGCTACTCACCCATGCCGACGCTACTGCCGGTCTTAGTAGGGCACCCGTATGTGTATAAATTGATTTTAAGGTAGTTTCCTGTCTGCGATCAGCAGGATCCTTGTGGGCTGCCGTATCAGGGGAAGGTAGCGCCACCTTTTTGGACAAGCGCGTTAAAGCCTTGTCCACCGTGGGCGAGGATTCCCACCGTAACCTGTCCTGTGAGGGGAAAGGATACGCCATAATAATTCTCTTGGGAATCTGCAGTTTCTTGTCTGGAGTTTCCCAAGCTTTTTCAAATAAGGTGTTCAGCTCATGAGAGGGGCGAAAAGTTACCTCAGGTTTCTTTTCCTTAAACATGCAGACCCTCGTGTCAGGGACAGAGGGGTCCTCTGTGATATGCAACAATCACATATTGAATACTCTTGGCCACCCTTGGGTGCAACCTAGCATCATCATATGGTCGGACTCCGTGTCGGTATCGGTGTCTGCTATCTGGGAAAGGGGACGTTTTTGTGACCCTGAAGGGCCTTGTGACACAGTCAAAGCCATGGATTGACTCCCTGCTTTTTCCCTGGACTCTGCTTTGTCCAATCTTTTATGTAATAAAGTCACATTCGCATTTAAAACATTCCACATATCCATCCAATCCGGAGTCGGCGATGCCGACGGAGACACCACAATCATCTGCTCTGCCTCCTCCCTAGATGAGCCTTCCACTTCAGAAATGCCGACACACACGTACTGACACCCCCACACACACTGGGATATATAAGTTTATGGGGACTGACCCACAATAAGGCCCTTTGGAGAGACAGAGAGTATGCCAGCACACACCCAGCGCCACTGTACACTGAAACAAAGTCCCAGTCTGTCAGTGCTTTTTATATATATATATATATATATATATATATGTGTGTGTACACCAATTGCGCCAATTAAATGTGCCCCCCCCTCGTTTTTGCCCTCTGTATTTGAGATCAGCAGGGGAGAGTCCGGGAGCAGCTTCTCTGCAGCATGCTGTGGAGAAAATAGCGCTGGTAAGTGCTGGAGGATCAAGCTCCGCCCCCTCGATGGCAATTATTTATACTGGCGGGGGATTTGAAAATATACTGCCTCCGCAGTATCTATACTCTGTCAGTGTCCTATTTGAGGTATTTATTGCTGCCCAGGGCGCCCCCCCCCCCCTGCGCCCAGCACCCTTACCGTGGCGCCTGTGTGTGTGAATCGTGGGAGCAATGGCGCGCAGCGTTACCGCTGCGCAGTACCTCAGTGAAGATCTGAAGTTTTCTGCCGCCTTTGAAGTCTTCTTTCTTCTTATACTCACCCGGCTTCTATCTTCCGACTCTGTGAGGAGGACGGCGGCACGGCTCTGGGACGAACAGCGAGGACGACACCTTTGTTCCGACCCTCTGGAGCTAATGGTGTCCAGTAGCCTAAGAAGCAGAGCCTATCATTTAAGTAGGTCTGCTTCTCTCCCCTCAGTCCCACGATGCAGGGAGCCTGTTATCAGCAGCGCTTCCTGAAAATAATAAACCTAACAAAAGCTTTTTCAGAGAAACTCAGGAGAGCTCTCTGCAGTGTATCCAGTCTCCACTGGGCACAGGATCTAACTGAGGTCTGGAGGAGGGGCATAGAGGGAGGAGCCAGTGCACACCCATTCTAAAGCTTTACAGTGCCCATGTCTCCTGTGGAGCCGTCTATACCCCATGGTCCTTACGGAGTCCCCAGCATCCTCTAGGACGTAAGAGAAATATAGCACTATGTTATATACTGGGCGTGTAGTCAATGAGTTGTACATAAGTGTCTGTGTTTTCCCTGTCAGATATACCCACTATAGCTTTTAGTACACGTGTCGACATGTGTGAGTGCTCTGTCGCAAACAGCTATGGAAATATCTCTGTCGGCATCGCCGACTCCTGATTGGAACTTGATTCAGTAGATTAAGTGTCAGCAGGTCGGTAGCTGTATGCTTTGCAAAAAGTAAACACTGTATGGGAGACACAGTAGTAGGTGGGTGACCCTGTCGGCACCAACTGTTATTACTAGGTATAGATAACATGATGTAACTAGCTTATACCTGTATATATATATTTATATGTATGGTACGGTTCCATGGGCCTGTAGCTCGAGCACAGACATGGTTGTATTGTGGGGGAGTGATATTAAAGTTATTGGTGTATACTTCCCTCGGGTTTGCAAGAATGTTATTTTGCCTGGTTACTACTCCCTGCTGTCTACGAATACTATGTTTTATGTTGACCATAAGGTTTCCTGGTTAGATCCACAACTTGGGCATTCAGTACATGGTCATACACATTCAGAACACATTAATGTCTCTAGGGACCCTGCGGATCCGGACAAACTGCTTATATGTATGATATATATATATATTATATAGATATATATATAGGATATGTGTGTATATGTATATTAAAATATGTATAGTCATATTACAATTTCTAATGAATGCTGAAGTAAAAGTATTCCTTCTCATGTGCTGGTCGCTCTGTTGATAAGGCTCTAGGTCGGCCGTGACGAGTTGGACGCAGATCCTCATGAGGAATCCGAGGGGTATATTTACAAAGATTCGTGTTTTGGTCGTTTTGAAGGGTGTTTGATCTTGAATGGTATCGGGTGTATTTTACTGCAACTTTTTGAATCCTGATACGGTCATTCACTAAGCTGCCGACTTTTCCCAATTCGTATTTTCTGATGTCGATGTGACTCGTAATGTCAGGCAGTGTTTTACGGGAGTGATGAGTAAAACACTGCCTGACAAAACACAAGGAATCCCGGCCGGATCTGTGAGATCCGTGCAAGGCTTCATTGTGTACCTTAAAAAGGTGTTTAAAGTCTTCAAAAATCTGAAAAAAAATGCGTGGGGTCCCCCCTCCTAAGCACAACCAGCCTCGGGCTCTTTGAGCCGGTCCTGGTTGACAAAATATGGGAAAAAAAATGACAGGGGTTCCCCCATATTTCATCAACCAGCACCGGGCTCTGCGCCTGGTCCTGGTTCCAAAAATACGGGGGACAAAAAGCGTAGGGGTCCCCCGTATTTTTTAAACCAGCACCGGGCTCCACTAATGCCACAGCCGGGGGACACTTTTATAGTGGTCCCGGTGGCCCTGGCATTACATACCCAACTAGTCACCCCCGGCCGGGGTACCCTGGAGGAGTGGGAACCCCTTAAATCAAGGGGTCCCCCCTCCAGCTACCCAAGGGCCAGGGGTGAAGCCCGAGGCTGCCCCCCCATCCAAGGGCGGCGGATGGGGGGCTGATAGCCAAGTGTAAAAAATGTGAATATTGTTTTTAGTAGCAGTACTACAAGTCCCAGCAAGCCTCCCCCGCAAGCTGGTACTTGGAGAACCACAAGTACCAGCATGCGGTGGAAAACCGGGACCGCTGGTACCTGTAGTACTACTACTAAAAAAATACCCCCAAAAAAAACAGGACACACACACTGTGACATTATAAGTTTATTACATACATGCACACCTACATACACACATACTTACCTATGTTCACGCGAGGCTCGGTCCTCTTCTCCCTGTAGAATCCTTGGGGTACCTATGAAAAAATTATACTCACATAATCCAGTGTAGCTTCTGTCCTTTGTATAATCCACGTACTTGTCAAAACAAAAAAACGGAAACCCGACCACGCACTGAAAGGGGTCCCATGTTTACACATGGGACCCCTTTCCCCGACTGCCAGGACCCCCCCAACTCCTGTCAAAGAGGGTCCCTTCAGCCAATCAGGGAGCGCCACATCGTGGCACTCTCCTGATTGGCTGTGTGCTCCTGTAGTGTCTGTGAGGCAGCACACGGCAGAGATACAATGTAGCGCCTATGCGCTCCATTGTATCCAATGGTGGGAACTTTGCGGTCAGCGGTTGACCGAAAGTAACCTCACCGCTGACCGCAAAGTTCCCACCATTGGATACAATGGAGCGCATAGGCGCTACATTGTATCTCTGCCGTGTGCTGCCTCACAGACACTACAGGAGCACACAACCAATCAGGAGAGTGCCACGACGTGGCGCTCCCTGATTGTCTGAAGGGACCCTCTTTGACAGGAGGGTCCCTTCAGACAGGAGGGTCCCTCCCTGGCAGTCGGGGGAAGGGGTCCCATGTGTAAACATGGGACCCCTTTCAGTGCGTGGTCGGGTTTCCGTTTTTTTGTTTTGACAAGTACGTGGATTATACAAAGGACAGAAGCTACACTGGATTATGTGAGTATAATTTTTTCACAGGTACCCCAAGGATTCTACAGGGAGAAGAGGACCGAGCCTCGTGTGAACATAGGTAAGTATGTGTGTATGTAGGTGTGCATGTATGTAATAAACTTATACTGTCACGGTGTGTGTGTCCTGTTTTTTGGGTGGGATTTTTTTAGTAGTAGTAGTACTACAGGTACCAGCGGGCCTGGTTTTCCACTGCATGCTGGTACTTGTGGTTCTCCAAGTACCAGCTTGCGGAGGAGGAGGCTTGCTGGGACTTGTAGCACTGCTACTAAAAACAATATTCACATTTTTTACACTAGGCTATCAGCCCCCCATCCGCCGCCCTTGGATGGGGGGGACAGCCTCGGGCTTCACCCCTGGCCCTTGGTTGGCTAGAGGGGGGGACCCCTTGATTTAAGGGGTTCCCACTCCTCCAGGGTACCCCGGCCAGGGGTGACTAGTTGGGTATGTAATGCCAGGGCCGCCGGGACCACTATAAATGTGTCCCCCGGCTGTGGCATTATGTACCTGGCTAGTGGAGCCTGGTGCTGG
The DNA here is from genome assembly GCF_028390025.1 of Pseudophryne corroboree. NCBI lineage: Eukaryota > Metazoa > Chordata > Amphibia > Anura > Myobatrachidae > Pseudophryne > Pseudophryne corroboree. Next base: position 507,875,844 of record NC_086450.1, on the reverse strand, counting down.
TTTTAAAAATACGGGAGACCCCTACGCTTTTTGTCCCCCGTATTTTTGGAACCAGGACCAGGCGCAGAGCCCGGTGCTGGTTGATGAAATATGGGGGAACCCCTGTCATTTCCCCCCCCATATTTTGTCAACCAAGACCGGCTCAAAGAGCCCGAGGCTGGTTGTGCTTAGGAGGGGGGACCCCACGCAATTTTTTTTGTCACTTTTGACACTAAACACACCCTTTCCCATAGATAACCATGCACAGATCTCACTGATCCGTGCATGGTTATCCAAACTCGACTGGAAAAAGCAGGTCTATTTTTTTGCTGCTTTTTTTAACGATTCGAAAAAAAATAGACCCGCACTTGAGCACTCAGAGACTAACACCCAAATACGAATGAATAGTGAATTGTATGAAATAACAGCCGCGTTTGACCGATGGTCTATTCATTCGTATTTCAGAACTTTGCCAATCAAACCATTACGAATAGACCAGACACTGCCGAGTTTTCTGTTTAGTGAATTCCCGGATTGGGACTTAGAAAAAAAAAACACAAATCGGCAAAACTCGGATTCTTAGTAAATACTGGCCCGAGTGTTTATTCTTTTCCCGCCGTGGATAGAATACAGTGAAAGTCAACTCCTGGTCTGCACGGGGCCCTGTCACAAAGGATCGTATACAGGAAGCTAAGTGATATTTTAATTATATGCTTAGATGATATTTGCATTACATTCGCATGGGGGAGTGCTTGTATTCGGAAAGGGTTGGTTACCTTGGCAGCCGATAGCATTTCCCTAGAGAGAGAGGGGATGTTTTCTTATGTTGGGTCTTCTCTATAACATTGCGGCAAGCTGCCGTGCGACTACAGGAGGTCTGGCCAAGGGAATGCTGAGGCTGACTCTGAGAGATACTGGAGTATTTTCCCTGTAAAGGTGTAACCGCTGTTTGGGGATGCCTTAGTTAAGTTACTCTCGGCAGATACCACTGGTAAGTCTACCTTCTTGAGAAATGTTCCCTCACAACGGTTGATGACGCATTCTTTTGTGGGATGCAGTCATTTTAACCGGTTGGATACTGTTCTTTTTCCCCTTCTTTGCAGATAGTGGAAGGTGAAAAGGTAAGGGGTTTGCAGCCTTTTCAGGTTCGCAGAAACAGATATCGTCTTCTGTTTCTACCACATCCACCGCATGTCGCTGGGTCTATCTTGCTGGAGCACACACCGGTGGGAACTCGTCTAACACTCTTCAATCAGTCCTGGAATGGTCTTGGACCAGTGAGTTAAAAATAGAAGCCAAAGGGGGACATACTGGAGATTCCAGATGATTCCCCTCGCTGATTTTTCAAATAGATCTTACCGATTCTCCTCTGGAAGTGGAGGTAGTATACGACGCCATACAAGAGTTGCGTCAGGATCAGAACATTGTCCTGCTGTCCCTGTCATAAAAAAAAAAAAAAAAAAAAAAGATTTCTACTTAAGAAGTTGAGCTACAGGATGGAATCTCTCAGGCCAGGGATCTCCAACCCGTAAAAGAAGAAAGAGGGTTTAAATGCGGTTTCATCTGCATTAAGCTTACCTGGGTTTACTATCCAGGATTGTCATTGCCATTTCACTGGAGTGATGGCAGTATGATGTTTTTCCTTCAATAGTATGAGCTATTATTATTCTGTACTGGGACGCTCTCCTGAATACAGCAAAATCATGAAACAAGTGGTGCAAATCGTTGTTCCTCTCTGACAGTTCTTCAGTGCAGAGAATCGCTGTTGATCCCAACGACGCAGATGTCGGAGGTGGGAATAAGATTAGATACTGAACCGTTGAGAGTTGTCTTTTCCTGTGGAAATAGATCTGAGGATCCAGAGTCGGATCAGATTTGCAGTAGTGACAACCCATCAATATGTTCTGTTGATGAAGAAGATGGTTGCGGCCTATGGGGCCTTTTGCTGAGCAGGTCAAATGCCAGAGTGGCTTTCACGGGACCAGTGGGACATGTGGTCCGGGTCTCACCTGCACATGCACCGGAAAATAATCCTAAGGACCGGGATATCTCTCCTGTGGTGACTGCACAGTTCTCACCTCTTAGAGGGACAAAGGTTCGGGATCCAGAATTAGATCCTGGTGTCCATGGATGCAGGTCTCTGAGGCTGGGGAGCAGTCTTTCCAAGGGAAAAGGTCACGCTGGGAAGCTTGTCTGCAATAAGCGTTCTTAAATTAAGAGCTATTTTCAACGAACATCTTCTTCGTGATCTGCCCGTCTTAAGTCTGTCGGACGACTTAACAGCAGTGGCGCAAGTAAGCCGCTAGGGCGGAACAAGGAGCAAAGCGGCAATGGCAGAAGCCGCAAAAGTTTTCCACGGGGTGGAAAGGCATGGAAACGGTATATTATCTGTCTTCGTTCAGGATGTAGACAAAGGAGAAATAGATTTTCTCTGCAGACGCGATCTCCATCAAGGAGAAATGCAGTCGTCATCAAGAAGTTTTCACAGAAGTGACAAGTCTTTGAGGAATGCCTCAATTGGACATGATGGCGTTTCGCCTCAGCAAGAAACCTCGGGGATATTGGTCCAGGTCAAGGGACAATCAAGCTATAGCATTGGACACCCTTGTGACACCTTGGGTGTTTTCAGTCGGTCTATGTGTCCCCTCTACTTTCACTCTTTCCGAAGGTGATAAACGTAAGAAGAACAAAGGTTCAGGCGACCCTCATTGTTCCGATCTAATCAAGGAGGGCTTGGTATCCAAATCTTCAAGACTTACTCATAGAAGATCCATAGCCTTTTCTTCTACGAGAGGACCTGTTCCAGCAGGAACCGGGCGTGTATCAAAACTTACCGCGGCAGCGTTTGACGGCATGGCGTTGAACACCATATCCTAACCCGAAAGGGTATTTCCGGTGAAGTAATTCCCACATTGCTTCAAGCTAGGAAAGGAGTAACGGCGAAGCTTTACCTCCATATTTGGAGGAAGTATGTGTCTTGGTGTGAATCCAAGAAGGTTCCTACGGAAGAATTTCAGCTGGGTCGTTTTTCTCCATTCTTTGCAATCAGGTGTGGATGCAGGCCTAAAGTTAGGCTCCTTTAAAGTGCAGGTTTCGGCCTTATAAACTTTCTTTCAAAAATAATTGGCCACCTTTCTAGAGGTTCGGTCTTTCTTGGAAGGAGTGCTGCACATCCAACCTCCATTTGTGCCCCCAGTGGCACCGTGGGACCTTAACGTGGTCTTGCAGTTTATTTCACACTGGTTGGAACCTTTAAGAAAGGTTGTGTTAAAATTTCTCTCTTTGAAAGTGGTCATGCTGTTGGCCTTGGCGTCCGCAAGGCGGGTGTCGGAATTAGCGGCTTTGTCTCACAAGAGCCCCTATTTGATCTTCCATGTGGATAGAGCGGAATTGAGAACTCGGAAAATAGTTCTGCCAAAAGTAGTTTCTGTGTTTCACAGAAACCTGCCTATTATGATACCTGTGGTTACTTAAGCATTGGCTGATTCAAAGTCTCTCAATGTAGTCAGGGCTTTGAATATTTATGTCGCAAGATCGGCACAGATTGGGGAAACAGAGGCTCTGTTTATCCTGTATGCTCCCAGCAAAACTGGGGCCCCTGCTTCTATGCAGTCTGTTATACGCTGGATCTGTGATATGATTCGGCATGCTCATTCTACGGCTGGATTGCCATTACTGAAGTCGGTGGAGACCCATTCGGCTGGGAAGATGGGCTCTTCTTGGGCGGATGCCCGAGGAGTCTCGGCGGTTCAACTTTGCCGAGCGTCTACTTGGTCAGATTCAAACACTTTTGCTAAGCTCTACAAGTTTGATACCCTGGCTGATGAGGACCTCATGTTTGCTCAATCAGTGCTGCAGAGTCGTCCGCACTCTCCCGCCCGGTCTGGAGCTTTGGTATAAACCCCATGGTCCTTACGGAGTCCCCAGCATCCTCTAGGACAGGCATTCCCAACCACGGTCCTCAAGGCACACTAACAGTACAGGTTTTTGTGATATCCAGGCTTCGGCACAGGTGACTTAATTAGTAGCTCAGTTATTTTGATTTAACCATCTGTGCTGCAGCCTGGATATCACTAAAACCTGCACTGCTGGTGTGCCTTGAGGACCGTGGTTGGGAATGCCTGCTCTAGGACGTTTGAGAAAATAGGATTTTAATACCTACCAGTAAATCCTTTTCTCTTAGTCCGTAGAGGATGCTGGGCGCCCGTCCCAGTGCGTACTGTATCTGCAGTTATTGGCTATGGTTACACTCTTGTGGTGTTTCTTCTCTGTCAGGCTGTTACTGACGTTATTCATGCCATGGCATGCGGTATCCTATTATTGGTGGTGTTGACACACAGGTTGTGTTACATATTCTCTCAGCATATGGCTGTGTATTTTTCCATGCTGTCAGCTGGTGTTCTATTGAATGCCACGTTCTGCGGCATGTTCGAGGTGTGAGCTGGTATGACACTCACTGTGTTTAAACGATAAATTCTTTCCTCGAAATGTCCGTCTCGCTGGGCACAGTTCTCTAACTGGAGTCTGGAGGAGGGGCATAGAGGGAGGAGCCAGTTCACACGCATTCAAAGTCTTATAGTGTGCCCATGTCTCCTGCGGATCCCGTCTATACCCCATGGTCCTTACAGAGTCCCCAGCATCCTCTACGGACTAAGAGAAAAGGATTTACCGGTAGGTATTAAAATCCTATTATTTTCTTACTGCGCAAAACATGGCCTCTGCACCATTTTCTCAGTATGGCCTGAGTATGGCCTCCAATGTGAGCAGTGTTGGGGTACCCTTCCAGGTTTTGCGATGGGTGGGGCCCGCAAAGTCCTAGCTACACCCCTGCATAGTAGCTTATTAGCGCCATCATAGGAATTAACCTTATAACAAGAACACATAAACATATATAGAAATGGATTTCCCTTTGATAGATTCCCTACTATGAGACTCACAAATAGTTAATGTTCTGATACAGCAAAGTCCGCCCACAGGAAGAAGAGAAAACATATTTTACTTTCGCTTTGGATCCTGTTTGCAGGTGTGGTCACAGTGAGTGATGTTTATGTTATTTTCAGTGTCTGATTAGTAAATAACTGTATTTTGTAGCAGGGTGGACTCTGCACCTTTAGCAGGTAATATAATAGGGAAGGGTGAGAGGTGTCTGAGGATATGAGTGCACTGGGGAAACAGTGTAGAGCTGACAGGGACTATCTGATCTGTGTTTCCGGGATGCAAAACATCTTTTATAATCTATATCAGGTGTAGGAATCTCGGCTGCCCTGCTGTGGAGGGACTATAAATTCCAGCATGACCCCCAGGCAGGAGAAAAGCTGGGACTGTTACCTCCACAATAGCTGGATAGCCTAGGCTGCCTACATCTGTTCACACATGCGCTATCTGTCCTGGAAACATAACTGAGAGTAGAAAACTTTTATATTTCACATTTTTCTATAAAGCGTAACTCCTGACACGGGAGTCACAAGGTGGGTTCCGGGGCTGGCGGGTGGCGGGCGATGCTATCCGTTCACATGGTCGACCATTCATACCGGAAACCGCGGGTGATGGAGGTTGCAGGCCACACCCGGTTGTCACCCACCCAGGGGGTGACACCAAAATGCTGACTCCTCTACAGCGACAATAGCCGGGTGCTGCAGTGTGACATTTTCCTGCGGCACCGGTCACTGAGAAAGAGACAGCAGTGCTGGAGGAGGCTTTGGGGGCAGCCCGCACGCACCTGGAGTACGGTAACTGGGCTTCCCCCCATGAGTACACAACCCTTTTGTGACGCCAATGAGGCCCCCGCAAAGCCATGCCCTCTGCATGCGAAGTCACACCCCAATTTTGGCCACGTGCAGGGTGCTTTTGGCTGCACCAGGTGTCACCGACCCCAGTGCAGCCACTGTCTCCCGACACTGGGGAGGATGGGTTCGGGATTCTCATGCATGCCTGAAAAATGGGCGTGGCATCATACCGCACAAGTCCAAGCTCCTGTGGAGGCATACATTTTGGGGTGCGTCCCATCTCTCATTACACTAGGGGCGAGCCTAACACTCCAGCTGCGGATGACAGCGCCCCCCCCCCCCCCACACACACACACACTGCAGTCCACTGGTGGGACAGTCCGACATTGCCCGAAAGGTGGGACTATAGTGTACCACTGAATTCAGGACGGTTGGGAAGTATGTTATAATGCAGCAATGTGGACGGTGTGATGAAGGAGTCACCTGGTTTCTGCTAATTACTTGCAGTATAAACCTGTTATTTATTTATACTCATCATCTGCCCCTGACTTCAACTGTTCTTTATAAATAATACAATATAGCGCACACATATTCCGCAGTAGGGAGGCCAATCCCGGGCCGTTTTTTCAATCCCGGGATTCGCGATTGAAAAACGATAAATCCCGGGATTGCAGTAGGGATCAGTAAAGAAGGGTGTAGGGAGCAGCGCTGGAGGGTAGGTAGCGGTGCGGGAGGGTGTAGGTAGCGGCGGGGAAGGGAGGGTGTAGTTTGCAGTGCAGGAGGGTGTAGGTAGCTGGGCGGGAGGGTGTAGGTAGCGGTGCGGAGGGTGTAGGTAGCGGCGGGGAAGGGAGGGAGAGTGTAGGTAGCAGTGCAGGAGGGTGTAGGTAGCTGGGCGGGAGGGTGTAGGTAGCTGGGCGGGAGGGTGTACAGTAGGTAGTGGGGAGGGTTGGTAGCGGTGCGGGAGGGAGGCTGGGTGTAAGTAATAACACTTACTATTAGGTGGGCGCCAGACATGGACACACTGAACGCGGCAGCATTTCAAATGAAGCGCCGGCCGCCAGCCAACCAGAGCTGGCGGACCAGCAGCCAATCAGGGAAGCGGCCGCAGCAGTCGCTCCTGATTGGCTGCCGCGGCAGCTTCCCTGATTGGCTGCCGGTCCGCCAGCTCTGATTGGCTGGCGGCCGGCGACACATTTGAAGTGTCGCCGCGTTCAGCGTTCGTCTATGGCTGCCGCCCGCCTAAGAGTAAGTAGTATTACTTACACACACTCCCTCCCGCACATGCGCAGTGCAATCCCGTGAATCCCGGGATTGGATGCTCCAATCCCGGGATTCAAATCCCGGCATTTTTGGGCCCAAATCCCGGGATCCCGCCGATCCCAGGATTGGCCTCCCTATTCCGCAGCGCTTTACAGGGAATTCACACCAGTCCCTGCCACAGTGGAGCTTACAATCTATGGAGTCTATTTACTAAGCCTTGCATGGAGATAAAGTGGTGAGAGATAAAGTATCAGCCAATCAGCTCTTAACTGTCATTTTTCAAACACAGCCTACAACATGACAGTTAGGAGCCGATTGGCTGGTACTTTACCTTTGTCCACTTTATGTCCATTAAACGCTTAGTAAATAGACCCTTTTATTCCCTGCCACCAAGGTGGTCTGGGCCAGGGTGCCCATTTCTGTACACCAAAACTGGGTTATCACCTGAAAATCATCCCTGTATTAGATTTGTGAGCTAACACTCTCCTATTTCCCCCTAGTCATGTGGCCAGTCTGCAGTGGTTGCATTTTTTTTAATCCTTTGTTTCAACACCTAAAAATTCATGAAAATAGCTGCATATTCCTTCTTATCTGCAGCAGCATAAACGTCTTAGGTCTCTAGGGGTCATTCCGAGTTGATCGCTAGCTGCCGCCATTGTTTGCTGCGCAGCGTTCAGTTAAAAAAACGGCAAACCTGCACCGCAATGCGCACGCGTGATGTACGGGTACAAAGAGCTTTGTGATTTTGCACAGGTTCTAGCGTCGATTCCATTCGCACTGGCGAACGCAAGGAGATAGACAGGAAGTGGGAGTTTATGGGTGTCAACTGACCGTTTTCTGGGAGTGTCTGGAAAAACGCAGGCGTGGCCGGGCGTTTGCAGGGCGGGTGTCTGACGTCAATTCCGGGACCTTCGTCGCAGCAATCATTGCACAGAATAAGTAACTACAGGGCTGGTCTTGTTCTGCACAAAATGTGTTTGCTGCGCGCGGCTGCACAGGCGTTCGCACTCCTGCAAAGCGAAAATACACTCCCCCGTGGGTGGCGACTATGCATTTGCACGGCTGCTAAAAGTAGCTAGCAAGTGATCAACTCGGAATGACCCCCTCTGTTTCATGTTTGTTTATACCCAAAACTCTCCTTGTCCTTTTCCCTCTCCATCGATAACATCTACCTCTGTGTTCTGTTCCCCATGTGTGCTGTGTGGTTGCCAGCCTGGGCTCTGCCGCCTCCTGCTCCCCTCTACATCCAGTCCCTCTCACATCCCAGACATTTCCTCCTTTGTAATAGCTGCAGAATCTGCCTTTCTTACCATGGAGGTAACTGAGACTCATTCATGCTCTCATCGTCTATTGCTACACTAGTCCACTCCTCCCTGGCCCCTCGCCCTGCCCCTCTACTGTCCTAATGTAATATCGCTAGAAAGTGGATTCGTACCTGAAGCTCAGTCGGTTTCTGGTCGGCCGTGTCCTCTCTTCAGAAATGTTGAGGTCAGCGACTGTTCTTCTCATTACCTATAAAGCTGGGACAGAAGGACCAGGAGGACCCCAGAAGGACAACCCAAACACTGTATGCTCAAGGACCACCACACAGGGAGACGGTGACAACCATTTATTTATCTGAGAGTATCAGTCACCGCTATAACTCAATTCTCAATAAAGGCAATTGCATAGGTTGAACATCATTACAATGCCCTGATTCTTTCCCTGTCTATAACAGCAATCACAGCTTAAATATCTCAAAGGCATGACAATATCTTGGTCCAGCAATCAAATATGTCACATGCAAAAGCAATCATTTGAAAGGTAATAATGTCTTTGGGCAAGAAACTTCTTGACAATAATTTAGATACACCTCCTAGAGGGTGGTCTTCAGGTTGCCGGCTGTCGGGATCCCGGCGAACAGTATACCGGCGCTGGAATCCCGACAGCCGGCATACCGACAGTTTGTCTCCCTCGTGGGGGTCCACGACCCCCCTGGAGGGAGAATAACTACGCACCCCACCGTGCCCGCAAGGGGCTCATTTGTGCTCGCCACGCTGTCGGTATGCCGGCGGTCGGGCTTCCGGCGCCGGTATGCTGGTCGCCGGGAGCCCAGCCGCCGGCATACCATACCACACCCCTCCTAGACTGTCCTTAGGGTGGCGCTGTACGCCAGGCACTAATGTTCAGTTCCAACGCCTCAGTGGGCGTTTAAGGTCAGTGTCTCTTTAACAGCACACTTGCACTCTAACAGTGAACTCCAGGGAAGACGTCAGTGGACGTAAGGTAAGTATTCGTAGAAAGGTATGTAGAACTAACCGTTGGTAATACAGCACTGCAGCAACGGCTAACGGTACTAACCGTATTGGTAGCCACAGAAAAGTAAGTAGTTCGGCAGCGTCAGGCTCCTCTATAATTGGAAGGGTATTTGTATCCACAGAAAGGCAAATCAGTTGGATTAAAGATACTCCACTAAGGTCAGTGTCTCTGCCCAGGCATAGGTGCGTGTCCCTCTAGCGGCCCTGAACAGGGTAATGACTACACTAGCCAAGGCGCTGTGAAGGTACTGGGGATGTTGAGCACAGTTAGGAGGTACAGCGCGGCTTAGGCGGTAAAAACGGCAGACCAGGCACAAACTGTAGGCAGCCACTGCGGGGCACTACTTCACAATGGGGCTGGGGTATGGTTCTGGTGTCACTGCAATATGTCCTCTGTCGGAACAAGGGAAATGCCTGGGCTGGCAGACTGTCTAGAAAGCAGTACCTGTGGCTGTCAGTGCTCTTCCCAATCCTCCGGTCTGGCGCTGTTCTGCACTCCTCCTGCTGTCCGGTGCTCATACAGCGGCGGTGGTCGGTGGCAGCTTCACAGGCTCCGCTCCCCTCTGACTGGCGGCTCCCACTTGTGTGGCTCTGCTCTTTCCCCACAGGGTGTCCTCCCTCTCCAGCTGCCTCGTCCAGCAGCAGCGCCGTGCGTCTCCCCTCTGTGCGCGGAGAAGAGGCAGCGTGTCAGGCCTCTCTCCCCGCGTAGCGGCGGGGCGCGCTCTCCTGCTTCCTCTCACGCTGCGGTCCTCTCTCCGTCTCACACGTCACCCGTCCTGCTGGCTTACTCCTCCCCGCTCTCCCTTTGGCGCGCAGCTCTTGTCCAATCCTGCGGGTCCAGGACTTCCCGCTCCCAGGGTATCACGGCCGGACTGCCCTGGGTCCTTGTGCCCCGATTTTAGGGGGAGGGTTAACCCTCTCAGTTCCAAACATTATAAGTCTATACTGGCAGCGCTGGCTACCCCTATGGCTGCGGTGCATGAAGCAGGGGAACCCCAACGTGGGTATCACACTAACAGTTCTGCCTGTCTGTTTCCCCTCTCATGGCTCTATCTCTGCTGCCCCCCCCCTCTGCCAGTCTCTCCACTGTCTTCTTATATCACTCAGAATTCATCCTCCTCTCTCACCTACAAACCTCTCGCCGTCATCCCTGCTCCCTACACCTCCAGCCTCAATTCCACACATTCCCTCGTGCCCTTCTCCAGGGCCGCTCCCAAACTCTGTACTGCCCGCCCGCCCGCACTCAATTACACTTTCACCCAGACTTCAAAAACACCCTTAAAACTCATTTTTTAATTCTAGTTTAACACCCCTCCTCCTAAGTCTCCAGCCTTGCTCTCTAACACTCTGCCCTCTTTTGTGTCCACCCCAGAGCCGGTTCCGGGGCTTCATGCGCCCTGGGCGGCATTAGGGGGTGTGGCTTAATACAGGGGGCGTGGTCAGTTACGCCCCCTGTACTGTAGTAGGATGTGCGGTGCGCGATGACGTAATCGCGCACCGCACAGCAAAGGTCCTCTCCACGAAGGGAACTAGACGGTATGCTACGCATCTAGTTTCCCTTCATGGAGAGGACCTTTGCTCAACGCGCACCGCACATCATTACAGTTAAGGTCCTCTCCAAGAAGGGAAACTAGACGCGTAGTTTCCCTCACAGCGGGCAGCCCACGAAGGGAATCTAGACGCGTAGCGTCTAGTTTCCCTACACAGAGGACAGCAGGACAGCGGGGGGCACCACAGCAGCAGCGGATCTTGCCATGGTGCGGCGCCCTCCGGAAGGCGGCGCCCCGGGCAAAAGTACTGCTTGCCCGTGGCAAGATCCGCTACTGGTCCACCCCTATCCCTTTTAACAGTAGTTCCCAGAGTGGGTGCGGTGAATGGAGATTGGCAGCTGCCAGCATTGGTTTAGCCTATCATAAACACTATAAATGACAGATGAGCACAATTAATTTAATCAAATAATTTTTGCTGGATTGCTCAGTTAGAAACTTTGGGGTGCTATGAAAAAACTGCTAATACTCTAGGGCAGGGATAGGGAACCTTCGTCCCTCCAGCTGTTGTTGAACTACACATCCCAGCATGCCCTGCAACAGTTTTAGCATGGCCAAATAGCAAACCTGTACCAAGGCATGCTGGTATGTGTAGTTCAACAACAGCTGGAGGGCCGAAGGTTCCCCATCCTTGCTCTAGGGTGCCGTGATTCAAGAAAATTTGGAAACCATTGCCCTATAGATTGCAAGCTCTTGCTAGCAAGACCCTCTCCCCCCTTATTTTCTCTACAGAATTACATTAATGGAATATTGTAATTATTGTAAATATTATTTATGTATAGTTGTGAAATTATCTGTAGCAATTTGTACTTACAGTATTATGACAAAAACACTGGAAAGGTTGTCAAGGAGATATGTATATATGTCCCAGGTTTTTAGCTTGTGGGCCAGCCGTACTAAGGGGTCTATTTACTAAGTCTTGGAGAGAGATAAAGTATCAGCCAATTAGCTCCTAACTGTCATTTTTCAAACCCATCCTGTGACATGTCACATGCCTGGTAGACAGAAGCGGATTAGCAGCCTCGATTGCCCGACCACCTGTGAGAGGCTGATAACGGGTGAGTGTCTCTCTCACTACCTGGGGAGCAGGCAGCAGGCCTGCTGATGGACGCTGTAAGTACTGTGCTAATACTGTTGTTTTGAGAGAGGGACGGTAGGTCCCCCCACTCAGAGAGAGGGAATCATTTGTTTAGTTAGAGCTGGACAGGCTAAGGCTTTTCTTTTATGTTTTATTTGTCTTTATGCTACAAGTAAAGCTAGCTGCAGCTACTTGCACCTTGGCCCTGGACTGGCGTGCTACTAATTGGCTGCTGTGTGAAAGTGCACCCGTCTGCTCCAGGCATACTAACCGACTTTATGGCGGCTCAGCAGGGGGCGGGGCAGGACAGTGATGAACAGAGTGGGCTGGGCAGAGGCGGAATGAGGGCAGAGGTGGGGTGGGGGCGTGGTTGCTGTATCGCGTCATGTAAGCCACGCCCCTCGCTGTGCGTTGCCGATATTACGGGCATTATACTACAGTGGGCGTGGCTATGATGACGCGATTCAACAAGACTTTACTCACTAAGTGAGCGGCCGGGCAAGGGGGAACACAGAAATCGGGAGACTTGCCTGCTCTTCCGGGGGGCCGGGAGGGTCACCCGATTTTCGGGAGCTTTCCGGCCATTCCGGGAGGATAGGCAAGTATGACTACAGGAGATGGCATCCTTACCCTGATGTTGCCGCATTATGCTGTGTGGTTTCTGTTCTTTCCTCTTTGTATAGCGCTATGGAACACTTGTGGTGCCTCAGAAAGGAAATGCAATAATAATTGTATCCAAGACAGCTTCCTATTATGCCTATTCAGTCTCAGCTCTGTCCATGACTGATCATTCCTCTTACATTACTCTTCTGTATTCTGAATTGTTACGCTATTATTATTAAGAATATTTTACTGTTGTGCATTTATAGGTTTGGATCCTCTCCGACGCTGAACCATGCAGTCCCCAGATGCTGATTCCGATAGTGATGATGAGACGGTACAGCTCACATCATTACGGAGCATGTTGTCCAAGTACATGCCAGGGTCCACTCGGGATCTCCAGGGACACGGCGTCAGGAGAGTGTGCCTTCAGCTCTTTGGCAAGCATGGCCATGGAAAATCCTCCCTCATTAACTCATGTCTGTGTGTGGTCCAGGACTGTCCATTTAGCAATGAGGTCGGAGCAGGAGGATCTGGAAAACCCTTTACCATGGCGAGGAAGGAGTACAAGCTGTCCGACACTGTATACATCGTTGATAACCGTGGTCTAAGCAAGATGAATATAGACGAGAACTTGGAGGTGGCGGCTCAGTTACGTAAGTGACGCTATACATTGTACATGCTGCGTTATTAGGGTGCTAGGAGCAGTGTTGGATTATGGGTCACACGGGCCTGGGGCTGAAAAACGAGGGTCTGCTGTGAGAAGCGGATGGGCTGTGGCCAGTACCGCGTGGGTGTGACCAGTCCGGTATGGGTGTGGCCGATGCCACGTGGGCATGTACACACCTTCACTGCCCCAATGTCACCCTAAACATAAAAATTAGAAAAAAGTAATCCATTTGAGAGTAAAAATACACTTGTAATAATGATGCTCTATGGTAATCATGCGGTCATTAGCGGCAGGCAGAGGCGTAACTAGGGTTTTCGGATCCCAGCGCAAGATGAAGAGTGTGCCCCCCCCCCAAAAAGAAATAAAACACCAAAAGAAGTATGTGAGCGCCAAAAAAATGGGCGTGGCCACAAACCAGAAGGGGTGTGGCCACTGAAAATGGGGCATGCCAACATGACTATCACCTACCCCGTGTCGCCTCTCAGCACACTATCACCTACCCCTTGTGTTGTCTCTCAGCATACCTTCATTCAATTTTTGCACAGTACGCATGCAGAGTCCCCTTTTTACACTGTGCCAGATACACAATTGCCCCACAGTGCCAGATACATATTGCCCCACAGTGCCAGATACAATGCCTCACAGTGCCAGATACATGCCTCACAGTGCCAGTTACACTGCCCCACAGTGCCAGTTACACTGCCCCACAGTGCCAGTTACACTGCCCCACAGTGCCAGATACATGCCTCACAGTGCCAGTTACACTGCCCCACAGTGCCAGTTACACTGCCCCACAGTGCCAGTTACAATGCCCCACAGTGCCAGATACAATGCCCCACAGTGCCAGTTACACTGCCCCACAGTGCCAGTTACACTGCCCCACAGTGCCAGTTACAATGCCCCACAGTGCCAGATTCAATGCCCCACAGTGCCAGATACATGCCTCACAGTGCCAGTTACACTGCCCCACAGTGCCAGTTACAATGCCCCACAGTGCCAGATACATGCCCCACAGTGCCAGTTACATGCCCCACAGTGCCAATTACATTGCCCCACAGTGCCAATTACATTGCCCCACAGTGCCAGATATAAGACCCCCATCCCCCCCCCCCATCCCCCCGGTCACTCGCGGCTTCCTTCCCTCTGTGCTATGTGAGGGGAGGAGAGCGCAGCACAGCACCTCTCTTGACCCTCAACGCTCTAGGTCTCCGGCGGCGGCTATGTGGCGCCGGTTCGTTAGCCAATCAGAGCTCGCAGACCTGCAGCCATTCAGGAACCGGTCCGCAAGCTCTGATTGGCTAACACCGCCAGAGAACGGACACACGCAGCGTTGCTGGCAGCGCCACGCGGCAGTGGCGGTGAGGACATTGAGGGGAGGGAGAGACGCTGCGCTCTCCTCCCCTCACATTGCGGCGTGACGGGGGCGAGTGGGCATGATGCCCTGCCCGGCGGCGCACCCCCCCTCTGCTGGGCCTGCCAAGGTGCCCAGGGCACGTGCCCCACTCGCCCTACCCTAGTTACGCCTCTGGCGGCAGGTCATCATTATGCTGTCATGATGATAGGCCTATTTTTATGTGGAGGCCTGGGGCTGTAGTCCCACCTGCCCTATTGTTAATCTGGCCCTGACAAGGCGTTGCCCCTTATTCCAGTGTTCCTATGCGTGTGTATAGTGTATTTTATCATTATCAATTGAAACTGAAGTTGTTTTACTTACCAGCGATTGTCACCATCAGCCGCCTGGATACAGATTTGCAGCACATTGTGGCAGTATGAGGCCAGCCAATCGGGGCCTCAAGTAATTGCGCCCTGAGCATAGAATTAAAATAAAACATACAAATGCTTAGTTAGATGCATTTTAAGAGGCGTCCAGCTAGGAAATGCGTCAGTTTACCTCAGAATAACCAGTACATACCACAAGTGTGCAGAGGAAGCGTAGAGATGCGTCTTAACACTGTTAGCAGTAAATGCCAAATTCACATTACCCTATTTGTACACAATACAATTATGGGAGGAGCATACCTCCCAACCGTACTGATTTCAGCCAGTACCCGCTGCACTGGCAGGGTCCTGCTGTCCCGCCCGTGAGTGTATATATATATATATATATATATATATATATATATATAGAATTGGAGACTACGGCGCTCGGGTGCAGTTTATGTGGTAATTATGCACAGAATATACAGTGAAAGTGTTGTTTAGAAATATGATAAAATGTACTGAATATAATAAAGAAGAAACGTGGAGTAAAAGTCCCTATTTCATATAAAAGCACTTCTCAATAAGTTATCAGAGCGGCAGCTTGTAATGCATATAAATATGCTTGGCGTGCATAGAAAATTTGTTGCAAGAATTGGTGAAAAACAAGCGCCCAAGAGTGTGATTATTAAAATCAGGGAAAATGAAGGTATAGAGGAACGGATGATAAGGATCGGTTTAAAACACTTATCTGGTAGGTAGAGACTTGACTCAAGCAGTACTCTTTTTGTGGATTAAGAACATGCGGATAAAACAGAAGAAAACTAACATAGTGTGTACCGTTTATGTTACGTATTATGTTACTGCTTAGTTTCACAGGCCTAATTAGGGAACTAGCTTATTCCCACAAAATATAAATTTGCAGCCTGAGCAGTATATATATTAAAAATACAAAAAATTTTAATAACATAATCACATAAAAACACACATAAAAATAGCTGTATAGCATGCGTACAGAATAAAAATTATATCAGGCTTATCTGTCCATGTAAATGACTGAAATGCATGCGTACAGGATTTAAAATTATTTTAGGCTTATCTGTCCATAAAGAGGAGATGTCTGCAGGTACTGCCAACGCGTTTCGTCCGTCAGCAACAGGACTTCATCAAGTGGCAGCCAGACACGGGCGCAGTCAGAGTGAGTGGCAGCCAGACACTGGTGCAGTCAGAGTGAGTGGCAGCCAGACATGGGCACAGTCAGAGTGAGCGGCAGCCAGACAGGAGTGCAGTCAGAGTGAGTGGCAGCCAGACACGGGTGCAGTCAGAGTGAGTGGCAGCCAGACACTGGTGCAGTCAGAGTGAGTGGCAGCCAGACACTGGTGCAGTCAGAGTGAGTGGCAGCCAGACAGGGGTGCAGTCAGAGTGAGTGGCAGCCAGACACGGGTGCAGTCAGAGTGAGTGGCAGCCAGACACTGGTGCAGTCAGAGTGAGTGGCAGCCAGACATGGGCACAGTCAGAGTGAGCGGCAGCCAGACAGGAGTGCAGTCAGAGTGAGTGGCAGCCAGACACGGGTGCAGTAAGAGTGAGTGGCAGCCAGACACGGGTGCAGTCAGAGTGAGTGGCAGCCAGACAAGGGTGCAGTCAGAGTGAGTGGCAGCCAGACAGGGGTGCAGTCAGAGTGAGTGGCAGCCAGACAGGGGTGCAGTCAGAGTGAGTGGCAGCCAGACAGGGGTGCAGTCAGAGTGAGTGGCAGCCAGACACGGGCGCAGTCAGAGTGAGCGGCATCCAGACAGGAGTGCAGTCAGAGTGAGTGGCAGCCAGACACGGGTGCAGTAAGAGTGAGTGGCAGCCAGACACTGGTGCAGTCAGAGTGAGTGGCAGCCAGACACGGGTGCAGTCAGAGTGAGTGGCAGCCAGACACTGGTGCAGTCAGAGTGAGTGGCAGCCAGACATGGGCACAGTCAGAGTGAGCGGCAGCCAGACAGGAGTGCAGTCAGAGCGAGTGGCAGCCAGACACGGGTGCAGTAAGAGTGAGTGGCAGCCAGACACGGGTGCAGTCAGAGTGAGTGGCAGCCAGACAAGGGTGCAGTCAGAGTGAGTGGCAGCCAGACACTGGTGCAGTCAGAGTGAGTGGCAGCCAGACAGGGGTGCAGTCAGAGTGAGTGGCAGTCAGACACGGGTGCAGTCAGAGTGAGTGGCAGCCAGACAGGGGTGCAGTCAGAGTGAGTGGCAGCCAGACAGGGGTGCAGTCAGAGTGAGTGGCAGCCAGACAGGGGTGCAGTCAGAGTGAGTGGCAGCCAGACAGGGGTGCAGTCAGAGTGAGTGGCAGCCAGACAGGGGTGCAGTCAGAGTGAGTGGCAGCCAGACAGGGGTGCAGTCAGAGTGAGTGGCAGCCAGACAGGGGTGCAGTCAGAGTGAGTGGCAGCCAGACAGGGGTGCAGTCAGAGTGAGTGGCAGTCAGACACGGGCGCAGTCAGAGTGAGTGGCAGCCAGACAGGGGTGCAGTCAGAGTGAGTGGCAGCCAGACAGGGGTGCAGTCAGAGTGAGTGGCAGCCAGACAGGGGTGCAGTCAGAGTGAGTGGCAGCCAGACAGGGGTGCAGTCAGAGTGAGTGGCAGCCAGACAGGGGTGCAGTCAGAGTGAGTGGCAGCCAGACAGGGGTGCAGTCAGAGTGAGTGGCAGCCAGACAGGGGTGCAGTCAGAGTGAGTGGCAGCCAGACAGGGGTGCAGTCAGAGTGAGTGGCAGTCAGACACGGGCGCAGTCAGAGTGAGTGGCAGCCAGACAGGGGTGCAGTCAGAGTGAGTGGCAGCCAGACAGGGGTGCAGTCAGAGTGAGTGTAAGCCAGACAAGGGTGCAGTCAGAGTGAGTGGCAGCCAGACAAGGGTGCAGTCAGAGTGAGTGGCAGCCAGACAGGGGTGCAGTCAGAGTGAGTGGCAGCCAGACAGGGGTGCAGTCAGAGTGAGTGGCAGCCAGACAGGGGTGCAGTCAGAGTGAGTGGCTGCCAGACAGGGGTGCAGTCAGAGTGAGTAGCAGCCAGACAGGGGTGCAGTCAGAGTGAGTGGCAGCCAGACAAGGGTGCAGTCAGACACGGGTGCAGTCAGAGTGAGTGGCAGTCAGAGTGAGTGGCAGCCAGACATGGGCACAGTTTATACTTCTAGGTGCGCAGCCAATATTACTGTTTCCTTTTTCTCCATAGGGAAGCTGCGGGAGCTGGGCAAGGTGGAATGGGAGTTTGAGCTGGATAGAACCGTGAATCTTCTTGAGGACAGATATAAAAATCAGTCCATGGATTTCATAGTGCCAGTGTTTGTTCACAGGTATGCTGATATTTGTAGTGCATGCTGCTCGTAAGTCGGGGACACTTCTATAAAGAGCTGCCAGTGTGAGGTAACATTGGAAAAATAAGCACAACTGCAGTTTCCTAATGTACATAATGCAGAAACAAAAACTTAAAGGAGTTTAATGTATTCATACAGTACTTAGCACAGGGTTTGGAAAAACATATAATTCAGGTGTCTATTCATCCTCGAAGCAGAGCGGCAGTGCTAACGTATTATCCGACTCCCTGCGAGTTGCAGCACTGGATACTAAAACACCAGAGCAATTCAACATTGTTCCGTCACGGAAACAACTGATCCAAAAATCATCTGTCCTCGCTAACACTGACACAGCTACTTCTGCAGCAGTGACACGTTACACTGCCAGGTCTGACCCTGCATAGCTAGTGCACATGCGTGAACTGAGTTTGCACATGTGTACGTTGATACACAATAGACTGTGTGGGGATCCAACGGGCTGCAGGGAATATCGAAAAGATCCCCATTCACGACTCGCAGCTCCTTCTTTCCCTTTAGAAGGAGTAGTGGTCTGGGAATTGTCTCCATCTGAAGTCCTTGTACGTACCAGGAGTCCCCACACCTCCTCACGCAGCCTCTCTAAGGTCCGGTCACACCAGGTAACCTTTCTGTCTAGTCTGCTCTCATCCGAGGTCCTTGTGGTATCCTGCCCTGCGCTGCAATTGCAACAGTGCAGACCGCATCCACAGAAGTGACCTGCCCTGCTATAGCTATCCGTTATATCTAGTCACTATGTGACAAGAAAGAATCGACCCAACCACGCTCACAATTATAGTTGCTGCCTATTGTATCACAGTTGAGCCTTCAAACAGATAAAGGCATACAGTATATCACCCAAACAATGGAAGTCACACTGGAAGTCCCGCTATTTCCAATGAACATAGGGTCCATAAAATGCCAGATGTGGCGAGCCACCGAGCACGCAGCGTGGTGAGCTCAGCAAGCCCCCAAGGGGCTTCGTTGCGCTCGCCCACCTGCCGGTATGCTGAGCGCCGGGATCCCGGCGTCGGTATGCTGAGCGCCGGTATCCCGGCTGCCAGCATCCCATACCCAACAACCCACACTGACACATGTGGTCCCAAGTCACTGACACGCGTGGTCCCAAGTCACTGACACGCGTGGTCCCAAGTCACTGACACGCGTGGTCCCAAGTCACTGACACGCGTGGTCCCAAGTCACTGACACGCGTGGTCCTAAGACACTGACACACGTGGTCCCAAGTCACTGACACGCGTGGTCCCAAGACACTGACACACGTGGTCCTAAGACACTGACACGCGTGGTCCCAAGACACTGACACGCGTGGCCCCAAGACACTGACACGCGTGGCCCCAAGACACTGACACACGTGGTCCTAAGACACTGACACACGTGGTACCAAGACACTGACACACGTTGTCCCAAGACACTGACACGCGTGGTCCTAAGACACTGACACGCGTGGTCCCAAGACACTGACACACGTGGCCCAAGATACTGACACACGTGGCCCAAGACACTGACACACGTGGTCCCAAGACACTGACACGCGTGGTCCCAAGACACTGACACGCGTGGTCCCAAGACACTGACACGCGTGGTCCCAAGACACTGACACGCGTGGTCCCAAGACACTGACACGCGTGGTCCCAAGACACTGACACACGTGGTCCCAAGACACTGACACACGTGGTCCCAAGACACTGACACACGTGGTCCCAAGACACTGACACACGTGGTCCCAAGACACTGACACACGTGGTCCCAAGACACTGACACACGTGGTCCCAAGACAGACATACTGACAGACATGGTCCCTAGACACCGACAAATTGATGCATGGTCCCAAGACAATGACGCACTGACACACGTGGTCCTAAGACTCTGACACACGTGGTCCTAAGACTCTGACACACGTGGTCCTAAGACACTGACACACGTGGTCCTAAGACACTGACACACGTGGTCCCAAGACAATGACACACTGGCACACGTAGTCCCAGGACACTGACACCTGGGGTCCCAATACACTGACACCTTTGGTTCCAAGACACTAATACCTGGGGTCCCAGAACAATGACGCACTGACACTTGGGGTACAGGAACAATGACGCACTGACACTTGGGGTACAGGAACAATGACACACTGACACTTGAGGTACAGGAACAATGACGCACTGACACTTGAGGTACAGGAACAATGACGCACTGACACTTGAGGTACAGGAACAATGATGCACTGACACTTGAGGTACAGGAACAATGATGCACTGACACTTGAGGTACAGGAACAATGATGCACTGACACTTGGGGTACAGGAACAATGACACACTGACACCTGGGGTCCCGGAACAATGACGCACTGACACTTGAGGTACAGGAACAATGATGCACTGACACTTGAGGTACAGGAACAATGACGCACTGACACTTGAGGTACAGGAACAATGATGCACTGACACTTGAGGTACAGGAACAATGATGCACTGACACTTGGAGTCCCGACAATGACACACTGACACCTGGAGTCCCGACAATGATACACTGACACCTGGGGTCCCGACAATGACACACTGACACCTGGGGTCCCGACAATGATACACTGACACCTGGGGTCCCGACAATGACACACTGACACCTGGAGTCCTGACAATGACACACTGTCACCTGGGGTCCCGGAACAATGGCACACTGACACGTGGGGTCCCGACAATGATACACTGACACCTGGGGTCCCGACAATAATACACTGACACGTGGGGTCCCGACAATGATACACTGACACCTGGGGTCCCGACAATAATACACTGACACGTGGGGTCCCGGAACAATGGCACACTGACACCTGGGGTCCCGGAACAATGGCACACTGACACCTGGGGTCCCGGAACGGGATACGGTCATTAGGTCGACTCCACTTAGGTCGACAGTCATTAGGTGGACCACTATTGGTCGACAGGGTCACTAGGTCGACATGGTCGTTAGGTCGACAGTTCAAAAGGTCGACATGAGTTTTTCACATTTAAAAAATTTTTTTGAACTTTTTCATACTTTACGATCCACGTGGACTACAATTGGGAACGGTAACCTGTGCCGAGCGCAGCGGCAGAGGAGCAAGGTGCCTTGCCAGAAGCATGGCGAGCGAAGCGAGGGGATGCGGTGCACTAATTGGGGTTCCCCGTCACTTTACAAAGAAAACGACACTAAAAAAAGTAAAAAAAAACTCATGTTGACCTTTTGACCTGTAGACCTAGTACATGTTGACCTAATGACCCTGTTGACCTAGTGACCCTGTCGATCAATAGTGGTTGACCTAATGACTGTCGACCTAAGTTGTGTCGACCCAACGACCCACACCCACCAGAACAATGACACACTGACACTTGGGGTTACAAAACAACGACACAGTGACAATTGTGGTGATATGACAATGACACACTGACACGTGGGGTCCCAAAACAATGACGCACTGACACTTGGGGTACAGGAACAATGACGCACTGACAGAGGCATAACTAGGGTTTTTGAAGCCCAGGGCAAAATGTAAAATGGCGCCCCCCCCCCCCCAAAGAAAAAAAAACATAGCAAAAGAAACATGGGTGGGGGAAAAAAACGGGCGTGGCCACACTCCAGAAGGGGCGTGACCACGCTCCAGAAGGGGTGTGGCCACTGAAAATTGCCCACAGTACCAGTTACATTGCCCCCCAGTGCCAGATACATTGCCCCACAGTGCCGGATACATGCCCCACAGTGCCAATTGCATTGCCCCCCAGTGCCAGATACAATGCCCCACAGTGCCAGATACATGCCCCACAGTGCCAGATACATAGCCCCACAGCGCCAGATACAATGCCCCACAGTGCCAGTTACATTGTCCCACAGTGCCAGATACAATGCCCCACAGTGCCGGATACATGCCCCACAGTGCCAGTTACATTGCCCCACAGTGCCAGATACAATGCCCCACAGTGCCAGATACATGCCCCACAGTGCCAGATACATGCCCCACAGTGCCGGTTACATGCCCCACAGTGTCGGCCAGATACATGCCCCACAGTGCCAATTGCATTGCCCCCCAGTGCCGGATACAATGCCCCACAGTGTTGGATACATGGCCCACAGTGCCAGATACAATGCCCCACAGTGCCAGTTACATTGCCCCACAGTGCCAGTTATATTGCCCCACAGTGCCGGATACATGCCCCACAGTGCCAGATACAATGCCCCACAGTGCCAGATACATGCCTCACAGTGCCAATTGCATTGCCCCCCAGTGCCAGATACAATGCCCCACAGTGCCAGATACATGCCCCACAGTGCCGGATACATGCCCCACAGTGCCAGTTACATTGCCCCACAGTGCCAGATACAATGCCCCACAGTGCCAGTTACATTGCCCCACAGTGCCAGTTATATTGCCCCACAGTGCCGGATACATGCCCCACAGTGCCAGATACAATGCCCCACAGTGCCAGATACATGCCCCACAGTGCCAATTGCATTGCCCCCCAGTGCCGGATACAATGCCCCACAGTGTCGGATACATGGCCCACAGTGCCAGATACAATGCCCCACAGTGCCAGATACATGCCCCACAGTGCCAATTGCATTGCCCCCCAGTGCCAGATACAATGCCCCACAGTGCCAGATACATGCCCCACAGTGCCAATTGCATTGCCCCCCAGTGCCAGATACAATGCCCCACAGTGCCAGATACAATGTCCCACAGTGCCTGATACATGCCCCACAGTGCCGGATACATGCCCCACAGTGCCGGATACATGCCCCCCACAGTGCCAATTGCATTGCCCCACAGTGCCAATTGCATTGCCCCACAGTGCCAGATACAATGCCCCACAGTGCCGGATACATGCCCCACAGTGCCAGATACAATGCCCCACAGTGCCAGTTACATTGCCCCACAGTGCCAGTTACCTTGCCCCACAGTGCCAGTTACATTGTCCCACAGTGCCGGATACATGCCCCACAGTGCCAGATACAATGCCCCACAGTGCCAGATACATGCCCCACAGTGCCAGATACATGCCCCACAGTGCCGGATACATGCCCCACAGTGTCAGTTACATTGCCCCACAGTGCCAGATACAATGCCCCACAGTGCCAGTTACATTGCCTCACAGTGCCAGTTATATTGCCCCACAATGCCGGATACATGCCCCACAGTGCCAGATACAATGCCCCACAGTGCCAGATACATGCCCCACAGTGCCAATTGCATTGCCCCCCAGTGCCGGATACAATGCCCCACAGTGTCAGATACATGGCCCACAGTGCCAGATACAATGCCCCACAGTGCCAGTTACATTGCCCCACAGTGCCAGTTATATTGCCCCACAGTGCCGGATACATGCCCCACAGTGCCAGATACAATGCCCCCCAGTGCCAGATACAATGCCCCACAGTGCCAGATACATGCCCCACAGTGACAATTGCATTGCCCCCCCAGTGCCAGATACAATGCCCCACAGTGCCAGATACATGCCCCACAGTGCCAGATACATGCCCCACAGTGCCGGATACATGCCCCACAGTGCCAGTTACATTGCCCCACAGTGCCAGATACAATGCCCCACAGTGCCAGTTACATTGCCCCACAGTGCCGGATACATGCCCCACAGTGCCAGATACAATGCCCCACAGTGCCAGATACATGCCCCACAGTGCCAATTGCATTGCCCCCAGTGCCGGATACAATGCCCCACAGTGTCGGATACATGGCCCACAGTGCCAGATACAATGCTCCACAGTGCCAGATACATGCCCCACAGTGCCAATTGCATTGCCCCCCAGTGCCAGATACAATGCCCCACAGTGCCAGATACATGCCTCACAGTGCCAATTGCATTGCCCCCCAGTGCCAGATACAATGCCCCACAGTGCCAGATACAATGCCCCACAGTGCCGGATACATGCCCCACAGTGCCAGATACAATGCCCCACAGTGCCGGATACATGCCCCACAGTGCCAGTTACATTGTCCCACAGTGCCGGATACATGCCCCCCACAGTGCCAATTGCATTGCCCCACAGTGCCAATTGCATTGCCCCCCCAGTGCCAGATACAATGCCCCACAGTGCCGGATACATGCCCCACAGTGCCAGATACAATGCCCCACAGTGCCAGTTACATTGCCCCACAGTGCCAGTTACATTTCCCCACAGTGCCGGATACATGCCCCACAGTGCCAGTTACATACCTCACTGTGCCAGATACATTGCCCCACACTGTGCCTGATACATGCCCCACTGTGCTAGTTACATGCCCCACTGTGCTCTCCCCCCCCCCCCTTCCCCCCGGTCACTTACCGAGTCACCGGCGCGGCGCCGCCGCGTGTTCTATGTGAGGGGAGGAGAGCGCCTCTCCTTCCCCTCACCGCTCCAGGACAGGTCTCCGGCGGCTGTGTGGCGCCGGTTCGCTAGCCAATCAGAGCTTGCGGACCGGCAGCCAATCAGGAGCCGGTCCGCAACCTCTGATTGGCTAACGCCGCCGGAGGCTGGACACTGCAAGGGCTTTCAGCGGCGGTGAGGGGAGGGAGAGACGGTGCGCTCTCCTCCCCTCACATTTCGGCTTTCGGCGTGACGGGGGCGAGTGGGGCATGATGCCCTGGCCTCCAGCGGTGCCCCCATCTCCTGGGCCTGCCAAGGCGCCCAGTATATGTGCCCCACTCGCCCTACCCTAGATACCCCTCTGCACACTGACACTTGGGGTACAGGAACAATGACGCACTGACACTTGGGGTACAGGAACAATGACACACTGACACTTGGGGGCCCAGCATGATGACACACTGACACTTGGGGGCCCAGCATGATGACGCACTGACACCTGTGGTTACAGAACAATGACAGACTGACAATTTTGGTGATATGACAATGGCACACTGACACCTATGTGATCTGTACTGGTGCCCATACACTTTTGCGATGCCCCGCAACGCGACATCGTGGGGCATCGCACCGGCAGTTCAGGTGCAATGAAATCGCACCTGAACTGCCAAAAAGATTACCATGCGATAGATCGCATAGTAATCACGTGATGGGCACGTCACCGCCGAGTGGGAGCGGCCCCTGTGCAATCACATACCTCCCAACTGTCCCGTTTTTTGGGGACTGTCCCGCTGTCCCACCCGCGGGCCGCAGTGTCCCGTGGTGGGGGCAGTTGGGAGGCTCTGTCTCTCGCTGCCCTGCTTAGCGCATGCGCACAGCGTCTATTCACTGGAGTTAGAGGGGGCATGCCAGCGGCTCACAGAGCTCTGGGCATGCCCCCTCAGTGATGAAAACGGGGGCATGGCTCACAATCGCGGGTCCCCCGTGAAGCCACGCCCCTTTTCTTATGCTACACCCCTTTTTCGGGGACACACGCGGCTTATGTCAAGTTCAAAGTTGGGAGGTATGCGATATATGGCATGTGTTTCTAGAAACACATGCGATCGCACTGCGATTCGATAAATATTATGTGCAGCACATAATATCTTATAGATGTGGTCGAAATGGAAGGCTAGTAGTATAATCTCATAAGTGTACGGGCACCATACTAGACATGATGTAGTGATGTATATTAATGACAATGTAGCAAAGAAAAATTGGAGAAAAACTTCAACTTTTGACTTCAGCTTTTCTACACTAAACTTCTGCTCTCTGCACAATTTTGTCCTTTGTCTGTACCAGTGTTAAACCCCAATATGGAAGAAATTTATCCAGTGTATCCAATGATATCGTGCCCTTTCTAAGAGATGCGTTTGAGATAACAGGTAAGAGTTATTCTGTAAAGTGTATATACAGATGTGTGCACTTACAGTATATATGCGCCAAATAGTCCTGTCTACTGCATCATAACTACTACTACTGTAAGTACCTAGGACACTGTAAGCAAAATAAGAGGTAATATTGAGGAAAAGTTGAGCAGGGCGTGCTGGGTTGGGGGTACCAGCTGCCCCCTGGACTGATCCCATTTTCAGTGCTTCAGGCCGGCCACCATTTACCTTCCCCCCTCCTCTGCGTCTCGGCCATCCATGATTTTCACATTCCCATATCATCACAGCAGACTAGCAGAGGTATGTGGAGCAAGGGTCGGAATCTGGGCGCACTGCTGGACACTGCCTTCCCAGAGCTGAGGTTTTCTTTAGCTCCTCACCTCTGTGCCCTCCTACTACCCACCTCCCTCCTGTCGCTGGTGGCAGTAAGTGTGTCTGGAGTATCTGGTCACTGGTTCGGTGTTAGTTTGTATATTGCACCCAGACACAGCCTGTCCCTCAATAAATAGGGTTTTAATTACCTACCGGTAAATCCTTTTCTCGTAGTCCGTAGAGGATGCTGGGGTTCCATTTAGTACCATGGGGTATAGGCTCTCATTCCGAGTTGTTCGCTCGTTATTTTGTTCTCGCAACTGAGCGATTAGTCGCTAATGCGCATGCGCAATGTCCACAGTGCGACTGCGCCAAGTAAATTTGCTATGCAGTTAGGTAATTTACTCATGGCATTACAAGGTTTTTTCTTCGTTCTGGTGATCGTAATGTGATTGACAGGAAATGGGTGTTTCTGGGCGGAAACTGGCCGTTTTATGGGTGTGTGTGAAAAAACGCTACAGTTTCTGGGAAAAACGCGGAGTGGCTGGAGAAACGGAGGAGTGTCTGGGCGAACGCTGGGTGTGTTTGTGACGTCAAACCAGGAACGACAAGCACTGAACTGATCGCAGATGCCGAGTAAGTCTGGAGCTACTCAGAAACTACTAAGAAGTGTCTATTCGTAATTTTGAGAATCTTTCGTTCGCAATTTTGATAGCTAAGATTCACTCCCAGTAGGCGGCGGCTTAGCATGTGCAAAGCTGCTAAAAGCAGCTTGCGAGCGTACAACTCGGAATGACCACCATAGACGGGTCCACTAGGAGCCATGGGCACTTTAAGAGTTTGATAGTGTTGGCTGGCTCCTCCCTCTATGCCCCTCCTACCAGACTCAGTATAGAGACTGTGCCCGAGGAGACGGACAACTTCGAGAGAAGGAATTTACACAGATAGTGGTGAGATTCACACCAGCTCACACATACAAGGCAAACCAAGCTAACCAGCTTGAAAACTCAGCAACCGCTGAAACATTACTTAACCAAGTACCAACACAGTACTTAACCAAGAACAAAGCAGTACTGAACTCAAGTAGCTACTGCAGGATAACGAAGCGCTGGGCGGGCGCCCAGCATCCTCTACGGACTACGAGAAATGGATTTACCGGTAGGCAATTAAAATTCTATTTTCTCTTACGTCCTAGAGGATGCTGGGGTCCACATTAGTACCATGGGGATGTACCAAATCTCCCAGAACGGGAGGGAGAGCGCGGAGGCTCCTGCAGAACCGATTGACCAAACTTTAGGTCCATAGCCAAAGTATCGAACTTGTAGAACTTAGTAAACGTGTTCGACCCTGACCAAGTAGCTGCTCGGCAGAGCTGTAAAGCCGACACACCCCGGGCAGCCGCCCAGGAAGAACCCACCTTACGAGTAGAGTGGGCCTTAACAGATTTTGGACACGGCAATCCTGCCGTAGAATATGCATGCTGGATAGTGAACCCAATTTTCTTGGCATCATACAGGACAAACAGAGTCCGACTTTCTGTAACGAGCAGTCCTCTTCACATAGATTTTCAGAGCCCTTACCACATCCAAGGACTTTGATGGAATTGAGTAGTCAGTAGCAACTGGCACCACAATAGGTTGGTTGATATGAAAAGCCGACGCAACCTTTGGAAGGAACTGCTGACGCGTCCTGAGTTCAGCTCTATCTTCATGGAAGATTAAGTAGGGGCTTTTACAAGACAAAGCCCCCAATTCCGACACACGCCTAGCAGAAGCTAAGGCCAACAATGTGACACCCTTCCACGTGAGAAACTTGACCTCAACCTCCTGTAAAGGCTCGAACCTTACGTAAAAACAATCCAATGTCACTTCTATCCATAGAATCTAAGTCCTCAAGTAATGTACCTGACCACTTTACTATGGCTTCAGAAATCCATGAACAGGCAATAGTGGGCCTCAACGCCATGCCTGAAGCAGTGTATATGGATTTGAGCATAGTTTCAATCTTGCGGTCTGCCGGTTCTTTCAAAGCGGTAGACCCGGTAGACAGTTAAAACCACATTTTTAGACAGTCCAGATACAGAAGCGTCTAAAATAGTTGGGTTTTCCCACTTTTTCCTACCATCCTCAGGGAAAGGAAAAGCAACGAGAACCCTTTTAGGTATCTGGAATTTTTTTCTGGGTTTTCCCAGGATTTTTCAAATAATACATTTAATTCTTTAGACGCAGGGAAGGTCAGGCAGGCTTTCTTATTGTCTGTAAAGAAAGCCTCCTCAACCTGCTCAGGTGGTTTGTCAGTGAAGTGTGACGCATCCCTAATGGCCTCAATCATGAGCTGCACCCCTATTGGGAAGCCTCACCCCCCCCCCCCCCCACCCCCCTGCATATCCACATCACCGTCTGCTGTGTCAGAGTCGGTATCCGCGTCATCTTGCATAATCTGGGCAAGCGCACGTTTCTTTGGGTATATACAAGGGGATTTTGAGGTAGTGGGAACAGAACCAGACAAAACCTCCACAGATTTTTTTTTTTAAAACCTGTGTTTCAGTCTCATTATGCGCTATCCTAGTAGAAATCTGGGATATCATGCCCTTAATAGAAGCCACCCACTGGGGCTCGGGTTTGGAAGGCTGAGACGTAATATTACATTCCTGAGTACATGGAATGGATTCCTCTGGTGAAGATACATACTCTGCAGCACAAGATACCGAGTCCCTGGACATGATAGTGTGCGATTTGCATAAACACACACACACAGGAAAATGTCAGACACAGTTTCCCCCAAGTACCTATCAGAGAGACACATAGTTACTGGAGCCAGCACACACAGCGCCCCAGTAGGCAGTTATGGAATAAATGCCTGGCGCTGACTGTGCACCCTTAATAGACTACACAGTTATAAATACACCCCCCCCCCCTTTCTATAACCCCCTGGTACCGCACAGGATAGCTGGAGTTATGTGGAGGGTCAGCGCTCCCTGTCAGCGTCTCTGTGTGATGTTCTGCAGGGAGAAAATGGCGCTGGGGAGCTACTGGATCCTCTCTGAGGGGAAGCTCCGCCCCCTAACTTGGCAAGTCTTCCCGCACTTTGTAAGATTATACTGGCCTGAGGTATCTGATGCTGGCAGTAGACAAAGTCCCTGATAGCTACGAGTGACCAGTGTAAGGGTATAGCGCTGGCTGTGGGTGCCCCTCACAGCACCGCAGTAACGCTGAGCCTTCCGGAGTGCAGCTTCAGTACTGCGCTCCCACCCTGTTGCCGCCATACACATTGGCTCGCCGCTTGTCGGGTCGCCGGCATCCTACTCACCACCGCAATCTCCTGGCTCTGTTAGGGGGTGGCGGCATGCTGCGGGAGTGAGCGGTGGCCTCGGGGGCTAACGATCATCACCCTCAGGAGCTTAATGTCCTGTCAGCGGAGATAGTGGCCATTAACCTCAGAGGGTTGGATACTACTCCCCCCCAAAGTCCCACGAAGTAGGGAGGCTGTTGCCAGCAGCCTCCCTGTGCCTAATACTCTTAAGAAAAATAATAAAACCAGAAAAGCTCTGTAGAGCTCCCCTAGCTGTGACCGGCTCCACCGGGCACATTTTCTAAACTGAGTCTGGTAGGAGGGGCATAGAGGGAGGAGTCAGCCCACACTATCAAACTCTTAAAGTGCCCATGGCTCCTAGTGGACCCGTCTATACCCCAGGGTACTAATGTGGACCCCAGCATCCTCTAGGACGTAAGAGAAATAAATGTCCACCTGCTGCTTTGCTCTTCTGAGTATACGTGGGAGCCAAGAGATGCAGCAAAGTTCTGTTTGGGACTGAGAGCTTCATTGCGATTTGTACACTAATGCCTACACAGATGCAATTTTTCAGCCTACGGACATGCACAACAACGCAAGTGTAGCAGCTACCCAGAAATGAACAGAGATGACTTCCGGACCTATCGCAAAATCGCAGCAACTACGTATACATTCGCAGCACAGGTGCAGACGCAGGGAACACTGACTCACCGACACCTGGGGTCTATAGTCTCGCAGACTGGCCGCAGCAGCTGTGACGCCGGTGCCGTGTTTCGTGCGTACACTGAGACACGCTACCAGGAACATGTTGATGACATGGCTGTGTTTTTGCTGACACCCTCCCCCAAGTGGTCCGTTACTGTCAATCACTCTGTGAATAAAACCTGACTGCCAACTCCATTGAAACAGTACCTTGGCATGTGCGAAGTGCGACTTAAATGCATGTGCAGTCAGCCAAAAATCTCTCGGCTGCGTAAATATCGGCATTGCGTAGAAATTGGAATCAGGCCCTCACTCTGTATGCAGAGTGAGAGATTACAAAAGGAAGGGGGTTGGGGTGTTAGGAATCACACCTCTTCAGATTTTACATGTTACTCTTGCTGATATGCCTTTAAATTATTAATCGATACATGCTGTCTCTTATCTGTGTGTTATTGTGCAAGACTCATCTGTCTAAATAACATCACGTCTGAGTAAATATCCTTTACCAATCTTAAGGTCAGACTGCCTGTACTCCAGGTGCAAGACTTATTACATTTCTCTATCGTCCTAAGTGGATGCTGGGGTTCCTGAAAGGACCATGGGGAATAGCGGCTCCGCAGGAGACAGGGCACAAAAGTAAAGCTTTTACAGGTCAGGTGGTGTGTACTGGCTCCTCCCCCTATGACCCTCCTCCAGACTCCAGTTAGATTTTTGTGCCCGGCCGAGAAGGGTGCAATTCTAGGTGGCTCTCATAAAGAGCTGCTTAGAGAGTTTAGCTTAGGTTTTTTATTTTACAGTGATTCCTGCTGGCAACAGGATCACTGCAACGAGGGACAGAGGGGAGAAGAAGTGAACTCACCTGCGTGCAGGATGGATTGGCTTCTTGGCTACTGGACATGAAGCTCCAGAGGGACGATCACAGGTACAGCCTGGATGGTCACCGGAGCCACGCCGCCGGCCCCCTCACAGATGCTGAAGCAAGAAGAGGTCCAGAATCGGCGGCTGAAGACTCCTGCAGTCTTCTTAAGGTAGCGCACAGCACTGCAGCTGTGCGCCATTTTCCTCTCAGCACACTTCACACGGCAGTCACTGAGGGTGCAGGGCGCTGGGGGGGGGGCGCCCTGGGAGGCAAATGAAAACCTTTAAAAAGGCTAAAAATACCTCACATATAGCCCCAGAGGCTATATGGAGATATTTACCCCTGCCTAAATGTACTAAATAGCGGGAGACGAGCCCGCCGGAAAAGGGGCGGGGCCTATCTCCTCAGCACACGGCGCCATTTTCTGTCACAGCTCCGCTGGTCAGGAAGGCTCCCAGGTCTCTCCCCTGCACTGCACTACAGAAACAGGGTATAACAGAGAGGGGGGGCAAAATAAATGGCAATATATTAATATAAAAGCAGCTATAAGGGAGCACTTAATCATAAGGCTATCCCTGTCATATATAGCGCTTTTTGGTGTGTGCTGGCAGACTCTCCCTCTGTCTCCCCAAAGGGCTAGTGGGTCCTGTCTTCGTATAGAGCATTCCCTGTGTGTCTGCTGTGTGTCGGTACGTGTGTGTCGACATGTATGAGGACGTTATTGGTGTGGAGGCGGAGCAATTGCCAAATATGAGGATGTCACCTTCTAGGGGGTCGACACCAGAATGGATGCTTTTATTTGTGGAATTACGGGATAGCGTCAACTCGCTTAAGCAGTCGTTTGCCGACATGAGGCGGCCGGACACTCAATTAGTGCCTGTCCAGGCGCCTCAAACACCGTCAGGGGCTGTAAAACGCCCCTTGCCTCAGTCGGTCGACACAGACCAAGACACAGGCACTGATTCCGGTGGTGAAGGTGACGAATCAACCGTATTTTCCAGTAGGGCCACACGTTATATGATTTTGGCAATAAAGGAGATGTTACATTTAGCTGATACTACAGATACCACTAAACAGGGTATTATGTGGGGTGTGAAAAAACTACCAGTAGTTTTTACCGAATCAGAAGAATTAAATGACGTGTGTGATGAAGCGTGGGGTGCCCCGATAAAAAACTGCTAATTTCAAAGAAGTTATTGGCTTTATACCCTTTCCCGCCAGAGGTTAGGGAGCGCTGGGAAACACCTCCTAGGGTGGACAAAGCGCTAACACGCTCATCAAAACAAGTGGCGTTACCCTCTCCTGAGACGGCCGCACTTAAAGATCCATCAGATAGGAGGATGGAAAATATCCAAAAAGGTATATACACACATGCAGGTGTTATACTACGACCAGCTATTGCGACTGCCTGGATGTGCAGTGCTGGGGTAGTTTGGTCAGAGTCCCTGATCGAAAATATTGATACCCTGTACAGGGACAATATTTTACTGTCGTTAGAACAAATAAAGGATGCATTTCTTTATATGCGTGATGCACAGAGAGATATCTGCACACTGGCATCACGGGTAAGTGCTATGTCCATTTCGGCCAGAAGAGCTTTATGGACACGACAGTGGACAGGCGATGCGTAGAGGAGTTATTTGGGGTCGGTCTATCGGATTTGGTGGCCACGGCTACGGCCGGGAAATCCACCTTTCTACCTCAAGTCACTCCCCAACTGAAAAAGGCACCGACCTTTCAACGCAGCCCTTTCGTTCCTTTAAAAATAAGAGAGCAAAGGGCTATTCATATCTGCCACGAGGCAGAGGACGAGGGAAGAGACAGCAACAGGCAGCTCCTTCCCAGGAACAGAAGCCCTCCCCGGCTTCTACAAAAGCCTCAGCATGACGCTGGGGCTTCGCAAGCGGACTCGGGGGCGGTAGGCGGTCGTCTCAAGAATTACAGCGCGCAGTGGGCTCACTCGCAGGTAAATCCCTGGATCCTGCAGATAATATCTCAGGGGTGCAGGTTGAAATTAGAGACAGAGCCACCTCGCCGTTTCCTGAAGTCTGCTTTACCAACGTCCCCCTCAGAAAGGGAGACGGTTTTGGAAGCCATTCACAAGCTGTATTCTCAGCAGGTGATAGTCAAGGTACCTCTTCTACAACAAGGGAAGGGGTATTATTCCACTCTTTTTGTGGTACCGAAGCCGGATGGCTCGGTAAGGCCTATTCTAAATCTGAAGTCCTTGAACCTGTACATAAAGAAGTCCAAGTTCAAGATGGAGTCACTCAGAGCAGTGATAGCGAACCTGGAAGAAGGGGACTTTATGGTATCCTTGGACATCAAGGATGCGTATCTCCACGTTCCAATTACCCCTCACACCAGGGGTACCTCAGGTTCGTTGTACAAAACTGTCACTATCAGTTTCAGACGCTGCCGTTTGGTTTGTCCACGGCACCTCGGGTCTTTACAAAGGTAATGGCCGAGATAATATTTCTTCTTCGAAGAAAAGGCGTATTAATTATCCCATACTTGGACGATCTCCTAATAAGGGCAAGGTCCAGAGAACAGCTAGAGATGGGTTTAGCACTATCTCAAGAGGTGCTAAAGCAGCACGGATGGATTCTGAATATTCCAAAATCCCAATTAATGCCGACAACTCGTCTGCTGTTCCTGGGGATGATTCTGGACACAGTTCAGAAAAAGGTTTTTCTTCCCGAAGAAAAAGCCAAGGAGTTATCTGACCTGGTCAGGAACCTCCTAAAACCAGGAAAGGTGTCTGTACATCAATGCACAAGAGTCCTGGGAAAAAATGGTAGCTTCTTACGAAGCAATCCCTTTCGGCAGATTCCATGCAAAGGGATCTGTTGGACAAATGGTCAGGGTCGCATCTTCAGATGCACCTGCGGATAACCCTGTCGCCGAGGACAAGGGTATCCCTTCTGTGGTGGTTGCAGGAGGCTCATCTATTGGAGGGCCGCAGATTCGGCATGCAGGATTGGATCCTGGTGACCACGGAGGCCAGCCTGAGAGGCTGGGGAGCAGTCACACAGGGAAGAAATTTCCAGGGAGTGTGGTCGAGCCTGAAAAAGTCTCTTCACATAAGCATTCTGGAACTAAGAGCAA
Organism: Pseudophryne corroboree; assembly: GCF_028390025.1. Classification (NCBI taxonomy): domain Eukaryota; kingdom Metazoa; phylum Chordata; class Amphibia; order Anura; family Myobatrachidae; genus Pseudophryne; species Pseudophryne corroboree. The sequence continues at coordinate 507,841,606 of NC_086450.1, read as the reverse complement.
TCTACAATGCTCTAAGCCAGGCGGAACCTCTGCTTCAAGGAAGACCGGTGTTGATCCAGTCGGACAACATCACGGCAGTCGCCCATGTAAACAGACAGGGCGGCACAAGAAGCAGGAGGGCAATGGCAGAAGCTGCCAGGATCCTTCGCTGGGCGGAGAATCACGTGATAGCACTGTCAGCAGTATTCATCCCGGGCGTGGACAACTGGGAAGCAGACTTCCTCAGCAGACACGACCTTCACCCGGGAGAGTGGGGACTTCATCCAGAAGTTTTCCACATGCTATTAAACCGTTGGGTAAAACCAATGGTGGACATGATGGCGTCTCGCCTCAACAAAACACTGGACAGGTATTGCGCCAGGTCAAGAGATCCGCAGGCAATAGCTGTGGACGCGCTGGTAACACCTTGGGTGTACCAGTCGGTATATGTGTTTCCTCCTCTGTCTCTCATACCAAAGGTATTGAGGATTATACGGCAAAGAGGAGTAAGACTAGTGGCTCCGGATTGGCCAAGAAGGACTTGGTACCCGGAACTTCAAGAGATGGTCACGGACGATCCGTGGCCTCTACTTCTGAGAAGGGACCTGCTTCAGCAGGGTACTTGTCTTTTTCAAGAATTACCGCGGCTGCGTTTGACGGCATGGCGTTTGAATGCCAGATCCTAAAAGGAAAAGGCATTCCAGAAGAAGTCATTCCTACCTTGATAAAGGCAAGGAAGGAAGTCACCGCGAAGCATTATCGCCGTATTTGGCGAAAATATGTTGCGTGGTGCGAGCAGCGGAGTGCTCCGATGGAGGAATGTCAACTGGGTCGTTTTCCTACATTTCCTGCAATCAGGATTGTCTATGGGTCTCAAATTGGGATCTATTAAGGTTCAAATTTCGGCCCTATCAATATTCTTCCAAAAAGAATTGGCCTCAGTCCCTGAGGTCCAGATTTTTATCAAAGGAGTACTGCATATACAGCCTCCTGTGGTGCCTAAGGTGGCACCGTGGGATCTAAATGTAGTTTTAGATTTCCTCAAATCCAATTGGTTTGAACCACTAAAGAATGTGGATTTGAAATATCTCACATGGAAAGTGACTATGTTACTGGCCCTGGCTTCGGCCGGGAGAGTATCTGAACTGGCGGCTTTGTTTTATAAAAGCCCTTATTTAATTTTCCATTCGACATAGGGCAGAGCTGCGGACGCGTCCGCATTTTCTCCCTAAGGTGGTATCAGCGTTTCACCTGAACCAGCCTATTGTAGTGCCTGCGGCTACAGACGACTTGAAGGACTCCAAGTTGTTGGACGTTGTCAGAGCCTTAAAAATATACATTTAAAGGACGGCTGGAGTCAGAAAATCTGACTCGCTGTTTATACTGTATGCACCCAACAAGTTGGGTGCACCTGCTTCTAAGCAGTCGATTGCTCGTTGGATTTGTAACAAAATTCAACTTGTACATTCTGTGGCAGGCCTGCCACAGCCTAAATCTGTTAAGGCCCATTCCGCAAGGAAGGTGGGCTCATCTTGGGCGGCTGCCCGAGGGGTCTCGGCATTACAACTCTGCCGAGCAGCTACGTGGTCAGGGGAGAACACGTTTGTAAATTTTTACAAATTTGATACCCTGGCAAAGGAGGACCTGGAGTTCTCTCATTCGGTGCTGCAGAGTCATCCGCACTCTCCCGCCCGTTTGGGAGCTTTGGTATAATCCCCATGGTCCTTTCAGGAACCCCAGCATCCACTTAGGACGATAGAGAAAATAAGAATTTACTTACCGATAATTCTATTTCTCGGAGTCCGTAGTGGATGCTGGGCGCCCATCCCAAGTGCGGATTATCTGCAATACTTGTACATAGTTATTGTTAACTAATTCGGGTTATTGTTTAGGAAGCCATCTTTCAGAGGCTCCTCTGTTATCATACTGTTAACTGGGTTTAGATCACAAGTTGTACGGTGTGATTGGTGTGGCTGGTATGAGTCTTACCCGGGATTCAAAATCCTCCCTTATTGTGTACGCTCGTCCGGGCACAGTACCTAACTGGAGTCTGGAGGAGGGTCATAGGGGGAGGAGCCAGTACACACCACCTGACCTGTAAAAGCTTTACTTTTGTGCCCTGTCTCCTGCGGAGCCGCTATTCCCCATGGTCCTTTCAGGAACCCCAGCATCCACTACGGACTCCGAGAAATAGAATTATCGGTAAGTAAATTCTTATTATCTCTAAAAGTGTCTGCATGTGCCTAGTCCGTCACTGTGTTATTGGAGCACCACAGTGCTGTACGGCAATACAGTACTTAGCCCAAGACAGGCTGATACCTTATCATATTAACTGCTGTCTGTCTTCTATTAAATGTACCCTGTTATATTCAATAAAACCTACCCTGGTTTAGAATCAATGTATGGACTAAACATCCTTGCTCACATCCGCTGCGCACATACCAACTTGTAGGCATCTTCCAATAACTCTATATACTGGAAATCCTGGATTCCCGGTGTCCAGCTCCTTCCCATGTGAAAAAGGATGAAGTTGTGAAGAGGGATCCCTCCTCTGCCTCCTCACTGCAAGATGGCAGCCGTGTGGTTCAGTGACCTTGGGTCACACATGCCGGCTCCGGAGGGGTAGTGTTACCGACTGCTGTCCCTGCACCGCAGCAATAATAAATTTCTCTGGTACATAAGCATCAGCCATCACAACTCAGCGAGTTGGAAACTTCATTATCCAGGGGCCATCTGATGATGAATGGGTCATAAAGTCTAGGCTGGGCCTGATGGACCTGCCAGCTATCTAAACTATTTTACAGAGTATAGTATAGTCCTAGTGCTGTAACTGGGCCAAGGCTTTGCCCATGCAATAGTTAAGTGCAACTAACTTTCAGGAAAGAAAAGCAATACTTTAAATATTTGCAGAAATGCTCAGGCCGCTGCGACCGTTAAGAGTGTGTGTGTAAAATCCCTATGAAATGCGTACATGTTGCGTAAGCACGCTGTCACGTTGTAAGCACAAAGTAGCTACACGTGTGGCGGAATACACTTTATAACCCCTAACAGGAAAGGAATGCGACACTAATTGTATATATAATGTTGAGGTCCAACCCAGCAACAAATATTTATTTAAAAGGGGGTACAACAGAAATACAATGAAATAAGAGAAAAGGCTACAATCAATGATACATACGTTTGTTCGCCAGTGCCACCCGGTTCCGGTCCTCAGTCAATCTGGATAGATGACCTTCAGAGAATTAACCTGACCGGCCAGTAGGCTTGGCTTTTATACAATAGTCCAAAGTGTGAAACAAAGGAAACTGTAATCTCTTCATCCATAGGTCAAAGGGCTGGTCATTTACAGTACAGGAGGGGTCATAGGTCGGTTTGAACAGGTGGACTATGTCTGGTCCAGGTGCACTAGCAGATGTTCTCCACTGGGTTCCCGCCGAATATCAAGAGTACAGTAAATACAGTGTGATATTAATATTATACTCCTGCGCATATCTATGCACAGGAGCGTGCTACTATCTGCAAACTGCCATCGAAATATTGCCCTAATACTGTACAACTGGATACCAAACACCACCTCCTAACCTAACTCTGTCCCCTCATATCCTGTAAAGTTGAATCCCTCTGTTGTTATACCTCTGAAGCAAATGTAACTTGCTGGTGTGGTGCGTGTAGGCTGTGTGTAAATTATGTACTATGTGGATTAAATATGAGATATGTCTTTGTGGCTTTTCCATGCAAATGCGTATTCTACCGTATTTACTCATACCACGCGTTAATACGCAAGACCTCGTGAGCCAATATACGCAACGTGCGGGTATGCGCACGCACGGCAGAACAAGCACGCGCACGGAGGCCACTCTGTGTGGTGTTTGCACGTGATGCATGTGGCTATAATATTTTCGACTTCGACACAACCTAAAATGTGCCAATGTGACCTTGAGTTAGAGGTCTGGTCATGGTCCAGCTTCCCACCATCTATGGTTAGTTGCCAGTTTCAGTACACTGTACTGTAATCATCTTACGTGTACATAGATAAAACTGGTACATTCATTTAGCACGTCCAGAGGCAGGGCTGTATGCTGCTAACATTTAATATTAATAGGATGTCTGTTTTACTTTTTTCATTCCATTAAAGAAAAAGTAATTTGTGCAGTAAAGGAAATGAAACCTCCTGTCTTTCTCTTCTGACAGGAATTTTTCCCATTGTGGTCCTCACTAATTATACGGACCAAAACATTACTACTATATGGAAAGAAATTGAAGAACTTGGCGCCCAGCACATCTTCGCTCTGGATAATTACACCACCTCGAATTCCACCCGGACCCTGGATACCGACGCTACAGTCCTGAAATTCCTGCACGCCTGCCTCCAGGAGGCCGATCGGGGGATTCAGAAGACGCAGAACCTGGACGCACAATTGGAGGTTATAAGGCAGTCTGTAAGTCAGATCCAGTCGGAGATGAGTAGACAGAAAGAGATCGAGAGGAATATGAAGGAGGAGAAAGACAGAGCACTCAATCAGAAAGAAAGAGATATAAACGCTAATAAAATAGAGATTTCAAATTTGAAAAATGATGTGGCTAACCTTAGGCGCTAACTAATACCGGGACCGGCAGTCTACTTGTTATGAGACATTACATACGCTAATGCAGATAGTACTAAATGCTCAGTCAGCGCGTTTCCATTGCTTTCTACACCTGTTCTATCGCACCGTAGACCATTATAAAAACAAACAAAACCACCTATTGAAGCGCAAGTAGGCTTATGCTTCTCAATTACACTAAGAAAGTGACAATATTAATAACAAATGTAGGGATATATAGGTTTCTATGTATTGATTTCCACAAATCATGACGCGTTTCATCAGAGATTGAAGAAACGCGCCAGTATTTATTGGATCTGCCTATCCTTACCAGATTTGTCACCATCTGTATTGGGCCGTGTCACTGAATGTCTTTCTGCCGTTTCATCTTGGATGACATCTCACCACCTCACATGTAATACTTCTAAAACAGAATTAATTATATTTCCACCGGCCAATAATAGTTTCCAACCTGATATCTCCATCACTGTGATAACTCAGCAATCATCCCTACCCCACAAACTCGCTGCCTAGGTGTCATTCTTGACTCTGAACTGTCCTTTGTTACCCACATTCAATCTGTCTCAAGATCATGTTACATACATCTAAGAAACATATCCAGAATACGACCATATCTTACACAAGACGCAGCAAAAACTCTAATCCATGCTCTCATTATCTCCCGCATTGATTATTGTAATAGTCTCCTGACCGGTCTTCCCAAACATAGGCTCTCACCACTACAATCCATTCTGAATGCAGCTGCGAGGCTAATCTTCCTAGCTAGACGTTCATTATCTGCAGATCCGCTCTGTCAGTCCCTCGATTGTTACCGGTATTCTACCGTATTAAATATAAAATACTTTTACTGACATACAAGGCTATTAACCAAACTGCACCATCGTACATCACTTCACTCATCTCAACATATCTCCCTACCCGACCTCTCCGCTCTGCACAAGATCTGCGTCTCTCTTCCACACGCATTACTTGTTCACACTCAGAATGACAGGACTTTTTTCAAGCTGACTCACTCTGTGGAATGCCCTCCCACGCACAATAAGACTCTCCTCTAGTCTCCAAACCTTCAAGCGTTCCCTGAAAACTCTCCTCTTCAGGCAAGCTTATCAAATATCAGACATACTCACATAACCTATCTAATTACATCCCCTCTGTATATCGTGACATATATATATATATATATATATATATATATATATATAAAATATATATCACATATCGTGACATATTTTGCCACTTTCAGACCCTCCTGACCCTTGGCCAACATTGCTTTGTGATCATATCATACAGCCCAATAAGAACCTTTGCAATCTGGCCGGACCAATAGGCAATAGGTAGCTCCTATCCTTGTGTATCAATGCCTATTACTAGGGATGGCTATCGACCATTGATGATTCCTAATCATTGATGGTTTATGGCCAATGTCGAATGCTTTTGCCATCGATGGGAAAGAACCAGATGGTTTCACTCCATCGATGGCACAGCATAAACCAGAGGTTCTCAAACTCGGTCCTCGGGGGCACACACAGTGCATGTTTTGCAGGTCTCCTCACAGAATCGCAAGTGAAATAATTAGCTCCACCTGTTGACCTTTTAAAATGTGTCAGTAAGTAATTAATACACCTGTGCACCTGCTGGGTTACCTGCAAAACATGCACTGTGTGTGCCCCCTAGGACCGAGTTTGAGAACCTCTGGCATAAACTAATATTTTTCTTTTTTATTGCAAGGTGCCGGGACATGGAGCATAGCTACGCTCATGACACCCGTGAAGCCCCGCCCCCAGGCTGTGATTGGCCCGCGGGTCATTCACGGAAATAACAGGGATGACCATCTGTGGGTAAAAACTGCAAACGAGGTCTGTTACCATTTATAAGCACCATCTATTACCACTGAGTGTGATATTTCCATCAGCAATGTCTGTACTATAAAGTGCCGTACTGATAGACTTGTAGCAATTATCTGTAGAAGACTAACCCTTCGGCTAATTTATATACACGGACTCCTCCGCGGGATGGGGAGAAAGAGGGTTTGACCTCGGTTTACTTAATTAGCAGTTAATTAATCTGACCAACATTGGATTTTCAATAGTACATATATATAGTACACGACTTGTGTATAGGACAATCTGTATCTGTATCTACTATGGGGATATATGGAAGATGATGCTATAATATCATCTGTCGGGTGTGATCTACTCATTGGTATTGTGATAACGCTTTATAGCTGTGTTTTATTCACCCGCGGAAGATTTGACTTTTTTTTTTCACTCTTTATAAATAATCTTTCATATGAACAAACGTGTCTGATTGTGATTTCTTTACACCGCGCTGATAACGGACACCTAGTTACATTCTAAAAACGTACTGATCATTGAAAAACACTCCTGTGCCTCATTAATATTCCGTATGCCATTAGAAGACCAGTTTATCATTTGATTGGCTTTCTGTTCAGCCAACCAAAAGCTGTGCCGCAATGTGGCACCTGTCCGTAGTTCCCTACCCTACTCTATTCCCTCTGTGTCCCTTCCAGAAATTCAGGGAGAGATTGGCACTATGGGCCTGACCTGGAGTCAGAAGCAGCGCTGATGTCGGGCCGCAGGAGGTGCTGGCAGCGCAAAGACGACCAAGTGACATTTAGGGCCCGTTTTAACAAAAGAACCCTAATCGACGCAATAAGGAGAATTGGTTATTACTGTTAGAGCATTAAAAAAAAACACACACGCGTCGCTGACAGAGACACTACTCACTGGCGTGCCTATAATTGGTGCAGTGTGTGCATTACCTGCACCCATTTTTTCAATACTTACCCTCCGGTGTCCCGCGTCGGTGGCAGCAGCGCTGCAGAAACCAATGGGAAGATGGGGCGGTGGCCATTTCTCAGGCGCTTCGCACATGCGCAGTAGGAAAATCACAGGGAAAATGGTCGCCACGCCATTTTCCCGGAGACCTGCAGATGCGCACTAGGCCCTGGGACAGCGCTAGGGTCTCCTAGTGACCCTAGCGCCCAGAAACTATTGCTGTGCCGGCTAGAGAGGAGGGGGCCCGGGCAGGGGGCTTCACATGGAGCTCCTCCTCTCTTGATGCGTCCCTGACAATACTCACCACTTCACCGACAGACATACACATTACTGACAGAAATAGATTTCTAACAACAAATGTCAACTATCTTATTAATTAAACTGTGATCCCTCATTACACTGTGATCCCGAAAGAATGCAATCGCACGGTGATCGACAGGTGACGGGCGTCCAGTTGAGGCAACGCGGAATTGGGGGCGTGGGATCGGGAAACGCAGGTGTGTCATGGCCGTTTTCGGGGCCGGTCTATGACATCGCCTGCGTTTCCTGCGTATGAGTCTACGCAGCCGGGGGTCGACCTCTGGTGGTCATTCCGAGTTGTTCGCTCGCAAGCTGCTTTTAGCAGCTTTGCACACGCTAAGACGCCGCCTACTGGGAGTGAATCTTAGCTTATCAAAATTGCGAACGAAAGATTAGCAGAATTGCGAATAGACACTTCTTAGCAGTTTCTGAGTAGCTCCAGACTTACTCGGCATCTGCGATTAGTTCAGTGCTTGTCGTTCCTGGTTTGACATCACAAACACACCCAGCGTTCACCCAGACACTCCCCCGTTTCTCCAGCCACTCCCGCGTTTTTCCCGGAAACGGTAGCGTTTTTTCACACACACCCATAAAACGTCCTGTTTCCGCCCAGAAACACCCACTTCCTGTCAATCACATTACGATCACCAGAACGAAGAAATAACCTTGTAATGTCGTGAGTAAAATACCTAACTGCATAGCAAATTTACTTGGCGCAGTCGCACTGCGGACATTGCGCATGCGCATTAGCGACTAATCGCTCCGTTGCGAGAAAAAAATAACGAGCCAACAACTCGGAATGACCCCCTCTGTTCCATGTTTGCAATTAAATTGCGAACACATCGCGGGGCGGCACCACACATGCTGGCCAGCCCCCAGCATGTGAGTATATGGTCGCAGGTTTAGCTGCAAGAGCAAATTCTGCATCCATTTCTGTATAGCCCCCTTTGTCCTCTCCTGCTGATAAAACCTCTTATTCCTCCTCTCACCAATGTCAACTCAACCGCTGTGTACAGTTGCCCTGTGTGTGTGGTAGCGCTGTGGTAAGTAGCGTTGCGGGGGGTAGCGCTGCTGCTGTGTCAGGGCCGCTTCGGTCTTTTCGACCTTCATCAGAGGGAACAGCAGGAATTGGTCGTACTGGATGCCAATCACCATTTGTTCCATTCTCATTGGCTACTATTGTATGGGATGTGATTGGCTAATTCATCTGCCGGTCAAAGAGTCCTCGCCACGATTGGCCGCTGCCGGTGCCACCCGTCTCTGCGGAGCTCGCACTGGACCGTTACACACGTGATGTGGGCTGCCGTTACCAGCGGCGTTATTATACCGGCAACTTCCCTGTGACTCCTCCGCCCAGGTATGAGCTCTGCCCCCGGGCGTCCTCTCATCAGCGCCCTGTTACCCGCCCAGTGCTCTCATCTGCCGTGCAATGCCCGGGCACACGGCATGGAAGCAGCAGCTGCGGTGCCCCGGGTCTGGTGCTGTGTGTATGCCCCCTGCTGCTGCACACATGCCCTATGCCACTGATACCCGGGCTCCCTATTACTGCTGTGCCAGGGCTGCCTGCCATGTGTTACTGCTGTGCTGCTGTCACTGACTATACACTGCTGCTGTCACTGACTATACACTGCTGCTGTCACTGACTATACACTGTGCCGTCACTGACTATACACTGCTGCTGTCACTGACTATACACTGTGCTGTTACTGACTATACACTGTGCTGCTGTCACTGACTATACACTGCTGCTGTCACTGACTATACACTGCTGCTGTCACTGACTATACACTGTGCTGCTGTCACTGACTATACACTGCTGCTGTCACTGACTATACACTGTGCTGCTGTCACTGACTATACACTGCTGCTGTCACTGACTATACACTGTGCTGCTGTCACTGACTATACACTGTGCCGCTGTCACTGACTATACACTGTGCTGCTGTCACTGACTACACTGCTGCTGTCACTGACTATACACTGTGCTGTCACTGACTATACACTGTGCTGTCACTGACTATACACTGCTGTCACTGACTATACACTGTGCTGCTGTCACTGACTATACACTGTGCTGCTGTCACTGGCTATACACTGTACTGTCACTGACTATACACTGCTGCTGTCACTGACTATACACTGTACCGCTGTCACTGACTATACATTGCTGCTGTCACTGACTATACACTGTGCTGTTACTGACTATACACTGCTGCTGCTGTTACTGACTATACACTGCTGCTGCTGTCACTGACTATACACTGCTGCTGTCACTGACTATACACTGCTGCTGTCACTGACTATACACTGTGCTGCTGTCACTGACTATACACTGTGCCGTCACTGACTATACACTCTGCCGCTGTCACTGACTATACACTGTGCCGCTGTCACTGACTATACACTGCTGCTGTCACTGACTATACACTGTGCTGTTACTGACTATACACTGCTGCTGCTGTTACTGACTATACACTGCTGCTGCTGTCACTGACTATACACTGCTGCTGTCACTGACTATACACTGCTGCTGTCACTGACTATACACTGTACTGTCACTGACTATACACTGTGCTGCTGTCACTGACTATACACTGACTGTACACCGTGCCGTCACTGACTGTACACTGTGCCGTCACTGACTATACACTGTGCCGTCACTGACTATACACTGCTGCTGTCACTGACTATACACTGTGCTGTTACTGACTATACACTGCTGCTGTCACTGACTATACACTGTGCCGCTGTCACTGACTATACACTGCTGCTGTCACTGACTATACACTGTGCTGTTACTGACTATACACTGCTGCTGCTGTTACTGACTATACACTGCTGCTGCTGTCACTGACTATACACTGCTGCTGTCACTGACTATACACTGTACTGTCACTGACTATACACTGTGCTGCTGTCACTGACTATACACTGTGCCGCTGTCACTGACTATACACTGCCGCTGTCACTGACTATACACTGCTGCTGTCACTGACTATACACTGCCGCTGTCACTGACTATACACTGTGCTGTCACTGACTATACACTGTGCTGCTGTCACTGACTATACACTGCTGCTGTCACTGACTATACACTGTGATGCTGTCACTGACTATACACTGCTGCTGTCACTGACTATACACTGTGCCGCTGTCACTGACTATACACTGCTGCTGTCACTGACTATACACTGTGCTGTTACTGACTATACACTGCTGCTGCTGTTACTGACTATACACTGCTGCTGCTGTCACTGACTATACACTGCTGCTGTCACTGACTATACACTGTACTGTCACTGACTATACACTGTGCTGCTGTCACTGACTATACACTGTGCCGCTGTCACTGACTATACACTGCCGCTGTCACTGACTATACACTGCCGCTGTCACTGACTATACACTGCCGCTGTCACTGACTATACACTGCTGCTGCTGTCACTGACTATACACTGTGCTGTTACTGACTATACACTGCTGCTGCTGTTACTGACTATACACTGCTGCTGCTGTCACTGACTATACACTGTGCTGTCACTGACTATACACTGCTGCTGTCACTGACTATACACTGTACCGCTGTCACTGACTATACACTGTGCCGCTGTCACTGACTATACACTGCCGCTGTCACTGACTATACACTGCCGCTGTCACTGACTATACACTGCCGCTGTCACTGACTATACACTGCCGCTGTCACTGACTATACACTGCTGCTGCTGTCACTGACTATACACTGTGCTGTCACTGACTATACACTGTGCTGTCACTGACTATACACTGTGCCGCTGTCACTGACTATACACTGTGCTGCTGTCACTGGCTATACACTGTGCTGTCACTGACTATACACTGCTGCTGTCACTGACTATACACTGTGCTGTCACTGACTATACATTGCTGCTGTCACTGACTATACACTGTGCTGTCACTGACTATACACTGTGCTGCTGTCACTGGCTATACACTGTGCTGCTGTCACTGACTATACACTGTGCTGCTGTCACTGGCTATACACTGTGCTGTCACTGACTATACACTGTGCTGCTGTCACTGGCTATACACTGTGCTGTCACTGACTATACACTGCTGCTGTCACTGACTATACACTGCTGCTGTCACTGACTATACACTGTACCGCTGTCACTGACTATACACTATGCTTATACAGAGTATCCCTTATCCAAAATTCAAAATCCCACATTACTCTAGCATCCATAAGGGATATTGGGGAGACTTAAGGCCCATACACATTAGACGATGTCGCTCTGTGAGCGACATCGTCTAACGTCTCCCCCTCCCGGGCCGGCCGGTCGGCGGCCGCCTGTACGCACTGAACGATATGACCGCTCATATCGCTGTGACGTCACGCCCCCGCCAGCCCTGCATGAAGGTCGTGGACGACAGTCCACATCCTTCATGCATGCCCTACTGACAGCGACGATCGTTGCCGACCCGCGGGGCCGCGCATCGATCGTCGCTGGCGGCATACACACTTAACGATATAATGAGCGACGTCGCTCAAGGAGGGGGAAAATGAGCGACGTCGCTCATTATATCGTTAAGTGTGTATGGACCTTTAGTACGACGGGTATAGACAGGGTGCAAAGGAGCCCGGTGCACTTTAAATTTCTTCACTGGGTGTGCTGGCTCCTCCCCTCTATGCCTCCTCCCACAGGCAGTTTAGAAAAAAGTGCCCTCAGGAGAGGATGCACACTCTGCAGCTCCAGAGAGTTTTCTTCAGTTTCTTTTTAATCTTTGTTATTTTTCGGTATACTGTTTGGGCAACAGCACACCTGCACCGTGGGAGTTAGGGAGGATGGGGGCCGGGGGGGGCAGTCACCGGCCTTGCGAGGTGTCAGCCGCTTCCCCGCTGCAGGACCACCATCCTGAGAGGTTGTTTGTACAGCGGGACACTGCGCCTTGGCTGTCGCAATCGCAGCACGCCGCACACCCCTAATGATAGCCTGAAGGTGACGACAGTGGTGAGTACAAACCAGGGGTCCCGCTAGGGGGGGTCCGCCGATTCAAAGTGCGGCTGATACGCAGGGGAGGCATACGGGACCCTCCTGGGGGGACACCCTCTATAGCCCCCTGTGTACGCTGGCTAGCGGTGGCTTAAACTAGCACTTGTGTGATGTTTTTAAGCTATTTGGGAGACATTGCCAGTATAAAAACACTGTAGCCCCAATGCCATTGGGGGTGTGGGAAGGGTGTGTGTGTGGGGGGGGGGGGGGGGGGCAGGGGGGGTTGGAGCTCCTCCTGACACTCAGGAAACGCTGGAAAACTGGTACAGGGTGTAGCTAAGGGGGAGAGCCGCTATTGTACACTATAAAGAACAGTAATCATAGGTGTTTCACTGTGATACTGTATAACAGCTTACAGCCTCACTGGGGCTGTGTAGCTGGGGTGTGCTGGTCTCCTCTCTCTATCTCCCTCTCACATAGAGTAAGGGCAGGCTTGCAAAGTTATTACTTGTCTGTGTGTATGTGTGTGTAATTGTGCTTTACTGTGAACATGGCTAAACACAAACTATGCAGTGTATGCCACACCAGATTCTCTCCCTTATCATCTGATTTTGTATCATGTGAACAATGCAGCCAATCTTCACAACTCAGTGAGGGGGCTGGGGGAGATGGTCAAGAGCCTTCCTCGCTAGGTGCCATTAAAACTATGATGTCTGATATGTCATCACAACTCACTGCTAATGTTCAAAAAACTTAGCTACAACAGCAGGCTGTTGCAGACCTAGCTGCCAGGGTATATGTTACACAGCCCCCCCCCCCCCCCCTCTCTAACTCAGGACCACAAAAGCGTGGTGTCACAACAGAGGGCTGGTGCTGACCAATAGAGACCTCAGTTGTAGGGGCTGGTGTATATGTAAACCTGGGCGGCACTATGGGACTTCTAGACATGCAGATGAACTTGCTCCACCAATGCCCGAAGGCGTGACCACAACAACAAGGATAAAATTAATGAGTATTTATTTAGCACAGTTCAGATGGTAGATCGGCAGTTGCAGTAGTAAGATATGCAAATAAATAAAAGCAGTACGCAGTTCCACACGATGCAGCAGTAGATGGAATGTCCTTAGGTGTGGTATCCGCAACAAGGCAAGCTTGGGAGGTTTAGGAGATGACAAGTCCTTTTACCAACACCTAACAGCTGAACAGTGAAATGGAAGCAGGAACTGACCAGCAGATGTTGTACAGAGGCTGAATGTACTGTAGAGTAAATGGTATACGTAGACTGCCGGATAGAACCGGACCTGGTGAAGAACTGTTGAAGTAGTGCAGATGAACCAGTGTAGCAGGAGGAGAGTTGAATGACACCGGTGACGCTAGAGATCGGTGGTATTGAAGAGTAGATGAAAGACCACCGATGGTATCAGGAAAACCGATGGCAAAGCACCGATGATATCATGAAGCTGAACACCGCTTGGAGCCAGACGCTGGAAGCCGGTATTTCGAGCACTGCCAGTCGCAGGGAGCAATGAGGACACTGTAGAGTCAGGCTGCACCGCAAGGTGGTGATTGGTGCGGGTCTCTGGTGGAATGAAGACACAGGAGCTGGAATACCTGGAACTGAATAATCAACCACAAGGAGCAGAGACAGGATACACTGGAAATGACAACCAAAGCACTGACAACTTCCTGGTTCAGGAACAGGACCTTTATACCTGCAGCAGTGCAGGGATTGGATGAACAATCAGGCAGAGTTTAGCGATGCTGTAGATAGGTGGAAATAGCGTCATGTGATTAGAACCAACATGGTTGCGCCCATACTAGCATTTGGAGGGAAACCTAGCTTGTAGCACCATGTGAGGATTTACAGTAATGGAAGTGCAGCAATGGCGGTGGATGCCGCGGAGGGCTAGAAACGCCATTCTAACTACAAGAGTTCCTGGTGACAGCGTCTGCAGACTGGCAGGGAGGAGATATGAAGTGAGGATGTCAGCAGCATGACTGAGACCCGGCCCTGGAACGCTGAGCCAGCCTCAGGAGACACCTGAACGGTAGATAATGGCGTCCAGTAACCTGGAACGTGACACGTGGTTTACCTACTTTACTCTCTGATACAGATGAGGATATACAGGAGGATGGGGAGGACTTGTATCCCGTTAGTGGGGATTCCACTTCTGCTCAGGGTATTGGACCCCTCATTCTGGCTATACGGGATGTGTTAAAACTCCCTCTAGAGGACGCTGCGTCACAGCAGTCATTTTCCTTTACACAGAACAAACCTAATGTCACTTTCCCTGATTCTGCAGAGTTGGACGACCTATTTAGGTTAACCTGGAAAAATCCAAACAAAAAATAACAAGTGTCAAAAAGATTTTTGCACACTTTCCCATTTGCTCCTGAAATTCTGGGAAGAACCCCGGTCATAGCAGGTTGCATTCATACGTGGGCTACTCAGATTCAGAATGGCCTCTCCAGGGATATGCCTCTGGTCACTACGGTGACTCTCCTGAAGCACATTCAGGACATTGCACGCGTCCTGTGTGACTCTCTCAAGGAGATGGGCAGTATTAATGCTAGGACTTCTGCCATGGCAGTGTCGGCGCGCAGGGCCTTGTGGTTGCGTTAATGGATAGCAGATGTAGAGTCCAAGCGCAGTGTGGAATCTCTCCACTTTTCTGGGGAATGGCTCTTTGGGATTGAGTTGGTTACGTGGATTTCTAAGGTTACTGCGAGGAAATCCACATTTCTCCCCTCTGGGGCCCCACCGGCTAGACGTTCCTACCTGGGGCCATCTGTTCAGTCCTTTCGGTCTAACAGATTTCGATCTAGGGCCAGAGGTGCCTCCAATGCGGCTAGAGGCACCAGAGGTAAGACAAGAAGACTTGCAAACACTGGTTCTCAGGAACAGCGCACCAGTTCTGCTTCCACTAAGTCCTCAGCATGACGGTGGGGGATCTCGAGGTGGGAGCTTGACTGCGTCACTTCAGCTGCGTCTGGGAGAACTCCTGCCAGGAAACCTGGGTCAAGGACCTCATTTCTCAGGACTACAGGCTGGAGCTCGATGGTGCTCCTCCCCAACACTTTTTCAAATCAAGCTTACCAGCTTCGGAGGATACGCAAGTTACGTTGCAACAGGCCATCCAAAAGTTGGTCCAGTCCCACGTCATTGTTCCAGTACCAATACAAAAAAAATATGGGAGGTTCCATGCCAGAACATTTCAATTGGATCTCCTGAGCAAATGGTCCGGATCACACCTTCAGATGCATTGGATGATACTGCTGTCACCTCAGGCCAGGATTTCCCTCCTATGGTGGCTGCAGTCTTTCAATCTCCTGGAAGGCCAGAGTTTCGGGATTCAAAATTGGATCCTCCTCACGATGGATGCGAGTCTGAGAGGATGGGGAGCTGTCACCTAAGGGGCTCAGTTCCAGGGCAGGTGGTCAGACCACGAAGCCCTCCTTCCGATCAACATTCTGGAACTTCGGGTGATCTACAATGCTCTGCTTCAGGCCTCTCCTCTGCTCAGGGATCACGCAATCCAGGTACAGTCGGACACGCCACAGCAGTGGCGTACATCAATCGGCGAGGGACAAAAAGCAGGGCCTGCATGCGAGAGGTGTCAAAGATACTCCTCTGGGCAGAAAGAAACGCAAGAGCAATGTCAGCAATCTTCATTCCGGGAGTAGACAACTGGGAAGCGGACTTCCTGAGTCGTCACGATCTCCACCCGGGAGAGTGGGGGCTCCACCATCAAGTGTTTCAGCAGATCATTGACCAGTGGGGCTGCCCACAAATTGACGTGATGGCTTCTCGATTCAACAAGAAGCTTCATTGGTATTGCTCCTGAACCAGGGACCCTCAGGCGAGGGCAGTGGATGCACTGACGTCACCTTGGCCTTACCGGCTGGTCTACCTGTTTCCTCCGATTCCATTGCTCCCAAGGGTACTAAAGCGATCAGAAATCAAGGAGTGCAGGCAATTCTGATTGCCCCGGATTGGCCTCGGAGGGCGTGGTACGTGGATCTTCTGGACATGTCCGTCGAAGACCCTTGGCCTCTACCAGTAAGAAAAGATCTTCAACAAAGACCGTTCCTCTACCCGGACTAACAGCAACTTCGTTTGAGTGGAACATCCTAGCTTACGAGGACCTTTCCAAGAAGGTCCATGCTACCATGGTTCAGGCCAGGAAACCTGTGACGTCAAAACACTATCATCATATCTGGAGAAGATATGTCTCTTACTGCGAGGACCGCACGAACCCGCCTGCGGAGTTCAACTTGGGACGTTTCCTGCAGGCTGGTGTGGACAAGGGCTTTGGTCTGGGTTCCATTAAGGTCCAGATTTCAGCTCTCTCCATCTTCTTCCAGAAGAAATTGGCAGTGTTGCCAGAAGTTCAGACCTTCTTACAAGGGGTACTCCACATACAACCTCCTTTTGTGCCGCCCACGGCACCCTGGGATTTGAATGTAGTATTGGAATTTCTACAGTCCTCCTGGTTTGAACCATTGATGATGGTAGAAGTATAAGTACCTTACCTCGAATACGGTGATGTTGTTGGCCCTGGCTTCTGCTAGTCGTGTCTCAGAATTGGGGGCCTTATTGTGTAAAAGTCCCTACTTGGTCTTTTACGAGGACAGAGCGGAGCTCAGGACTAGGCAGCAGTTCCTGCCGAAGGTCGTCTCTGCATTTCACTTGAATCAACCTATTGTGGTTCCGGTATGAGCCTTGAAGATCTATGTCAAGAGAACGGTTCAGATCAGAAAGACGGATTCCTTGTTCGTGCTATATGATGCACAGAAAAAAGGTTGCCTTGCTTATATGCAGTCTATTGCTCGTTGGCTTAGGCTTACTATACAACAGCTGTGATCAGGTCAGAACTGCGCATGTTTATACACCGTAATGCGCAGGCGTGTCACACGGGTACAAAGTGGATCGTCGCTGTGTGATGGGTTTTACGAAGAATCCATTCGCACATCCGAACGCAAGGTGATTGCCAGGAAGAGGGCGTTTGTGGGTGTCAACTGACCGTTTTCTGGGAGTGATTGGGAAAATGCAGGCGTGTCCAAGCATTTGCAGGGCGGGTGTCTGACGTCAGTTCCGGCCCCAGACAGGCTGAAGTGATCGCAGCGGCTGAGTAAGTTCTGGGCAACTCAAAAACGACACAAAGTTTAGTTGTACCACTCGGCTGCACATGCGATCGCACACTTGCACAGCTAAAATACACTCCCCTGTAGGTGGCGACTATCTGATCGCAGCGCCCGCCTCAGTGCGTTGACTTTTCTGCAGGTTCTCTTTTTATAGTTTCCTGTTCAGCTGTTGCTGTTTTGTTACCAGTCGTTGGTGGTTGTTTTATGTTAATGGTGTGCTGGTGTATAAATCTCACCACTTATTGTTATGTTCCTTCTCTGAAGTATGTGCTTTCTCCTTTGGGCACTGTTTTACCTATAACTGCCTGTGGGAGGGGGTATAGAGGGGAGGAGCCAGCACACCCAATGAAGAATTTAAAGTGCACCGGCTCCTTTGGGCCCCGTCTATACCCCATCGTACTATTTCCCCAATATCCCTTATGGACTACGAGAAAAGGATTTACCGGTAGGTAATTAAAATCCTATTTATGCCTGCACAGCGTCTCCGCTCTGATCGTCACTGATCATTCCTCTGTTCCATCCTCTTCTGTGTTCTGTATAGTTACACTGATCCAGTAACAATGCCACTGCTGTGTATTTATAGGTCTGGACCCTCGCCGTCGCTGAGCCATGCAGCCCCCAGCTGATTGTGATGTTGGCGATCCGATGCGACGCATGTTGTCCCAGTACATGCCAGGGACCATTCGGGGTCTCCAGGGACACGGCGTCAGGAGAGTGTGCCTTCAGCTCTTTGGCCAGCATGGCCATGGAAAATCCTCCCTCATTAACTCATGTCTGTGTGTGGTCCAGGACTGTAAGTTCAGCAACGTGGCCGGGGCAGGAGGATCTGGAAAACCCTTTACCATGGCGAGGAAGGAGTACAAGCTGGCCGACACTGTATACATCATTGATAACCGTGGTCTAAACCAGATGAATATAGATGAGAACTTGGAGGTGGCGGCTCAGTTACGTAAGTGACGCTATACATTGCTCTACCATACAGTCACATGCTGCGTTATTAGGGTGGTGGGCACAGGGATGGATTACGGGTCACATGGGCCTGGGGCAGAAAATGAGCAAGGGCCTGTGGGGGTGTGGTTAGTGCCATGTGGGCTTCTATTAATCTGATCTGACTGAACGGCAGCCAGACACGGGTGCAGTCAGAGTGAGTGGCACCAGACACGGGCGCAGTCAGAGTGAGCGGCAGCTAGACATGGGCGCAGGCAGAGTGAGTGGCACCAGACACGGGCGCAGTCAGAGTGAGCGGCAGCTAGACACAGGCGCAGTCAGAGTGAGCGGCAGCTAGACATGGGCGCAGGCAGAGTGAGTGGCACCAGACACGGGCGCAGTCAGAGTGAGTGGCACCAGACACGGGCGCAGTCAGAGTGAGTGGCAGCCAGACACGGGCGCAGTCAGAGTGAGTGGCAGCCAGACACGGGTGCAGTCAGAGTGAGTGGCAGCCAGACACGGGTGCAGTCAGAGTGAGTGGCAGCCAGACACGGGTGCAGTCAGAGTGAGTGGCACCAGACACGGGCGCAGTCAGAGTGAGCGGCAGCTAGACATGGGCGCAGGCAGAGTGAGTGGCACCAGACACGGGCGCAGTCAGAGTGAGCGGCAGCTAGACACAGGCGCAGTCAGAGTGAGCGGCAGCTAGACATGGGCGCAGGCAGAGTGAGTGGCACCAGACACGGGCGCAGTCAGAGTGAGTGGCACCAGACACGGGCGCAGTCAGAGTGAGTGGCAGCTAGACATGGGCGCAGGCAGAGTGAGTGGCACCAGACACGGGCGCAGTCAGAGTGAGCGGCAGCTAGACACAGGCGCAGTCAGAGTGAGCGGCAGCTAGACATGGGCGCAGGCAGAGTGAGTGGCACCAGACACGGGCGCAGGCAGAGTGAGTGGCACCAGACATGGGCGCAGGCAGAGTGTGCGGCAGCCAGACACGGGCGCAGTCAGAGTGAGCGGCAGCCAGACACGGGTGCAGTCAGAGTGAGCGGCAGCCAGACACGGGTTCAGTCAGAGTGAGTGGCAGTCAGACACGGGCGCAGTCAGAGTGAGGGCGGCCAGACACGGGCGCAGTCACAGTGAGTGGCAGCTAGACATGGGTGCAGTCAGAGTGAGTGGCAGCCAGACATGGGCGCAGTCAGAGTGAGTAGCAGCCAGACACGGGTGCAGTCAGAGTGAGTGGCAGCCAGACACGGGTGCAGGCAGAGTGAGTGGCAGCCAGACACGGGTGCAGGCAGAGTGAGTGGCACCAGACACGGGCGCAGTCAGAGTGAGTGGCAGTCAGACACGGGCGCAGGCAGAGTGAGCGGCAGCCAGACATGGGTGCAGTCAGAGTGAGCGGCAGCCAGATAGGAGTGCAGTCAGAGAGAGTGGCAGACAGACACGGGCGCAGTCAGAGTGAGGGTGGCCAGACACGGGCGCAGTCAGAGTGAGGGCGGCCAGACACGGGCGCAGTCAGAGTAAGTGGCAGCCAGACACGGGCGCAGTCAGAGTAAGTGGCAGCCAGACACGGGCGCAGTCAGATTGAGTGGCAGCCAGACACGGGTGCAGTCAGAGTGAGCGGCTGCTAGACACGGGTGCAGGCAGAGTGAGTGGCAGCCAGACACGGGCGCAGTCAGAGTAAGTGGCAGCCAGACACGGGCGCAGTCAGAGTAAGTGGCAGCCAGACACGGGCGCAGTCAGAGTAAGTGGCAGCCAGACACGGGCGCAGTCAGAGTGAGTGGCAGTCAGACACGGGCGCAGTCAGAGTGAGTGGCAGCCAGACACGGGCGCAGTCAGAGTGAGGGCGGCCAGACACGGGCGCAGTCAGAGTGAGTGGCAGCCAGACACGGGCGCAGTCAGAGTGAGGGCGGCCAGACACGGGCGCAGTCACAGTGAGTGGCAGCTAGACACGGGCGCAGTCAGAGTGAGGGCGGCCAGACACGGGCGCAGTCACAGTGAGTGGCAGCTAGACATGGGCGCAGTCAGAGTGAGTGGCAGCCAGACATGGGCGCAGTCAGAGTGAGTGGCAGTCAGACACGGGCGCAGGCAGAGTGAGCGGCAGCCAGACATGGGTGCAATCAGAGTGAGTGGCAGCCAGACATGGGCGCAGTCAGAGTGAGTGGCAGCCAGACACGGGCGCAGGCAGAGTGAGTGGCAGCCAGACACGGGCGCAGGCAGAGTGAGTGGCAGCCAGACATGGGCGCAGTCAGAGTGAGTGGCACCAGACACGGGCGCAGTCAGAGTGAGTGGCAGTCAGACACGGGCGCAGTCAGAGTGCGTGGCAGCCAGACATGGGCGCAGTCAGAGTGAGGGTGGCCAGACACGGGCGCAGTCAGAGTGAGTGGCAGTCAGACACGGGCGCAGTCAGAGTGAGTGGCAGCCAGACACGGGCGCAGTCAGAGTGAGGGCGGCCAGACACGGGCGCAGGCAGAGTGAGTGGCAGTCAGACACGGGCGCAGGCAGAGTGAGTGGCTGCTAGACACGGGTGCAGTCAGAGTGAGTGGCAGCCAGACATGGGTGCAGTCAGAGTGAGTGGCAGCCAGACATGGGTGCAGTCAGAGTGAGTGGCAGCCAGACATGGGCGCAGTCAGAGTGAGTGGCAGCCAGAAATGGGCGCAGTCAGAGTGAGTGGCAGCCAGACACGGCACTGTTTATATTTCTAGGTGCGCAGCCAATATTACTGTTTCCTTTCTCTCCATAGGGAAGCTGCGGGCGCTGGGGAAGGTGGATTGGGAGTTTGAGGTGGATAGAACCGTGAATCTTCTTGAGGACAGATACAAAAATAAGTCCATGGATTTCATAGTGCCAGTGTTTGTTCTCAGGTATGCTGATCATTGTAGTGCATGCTGCTCGCAGGTCAGGGGCATGTCTATAAACAACTGTCAGTGTAAGCCCCAGTGTTCCCCTGCATGAGAACACTGCTGGGCTGATGACCATATGGGGTCGGGTGATTATTGACCCCTGGTTAGGGGTAGATCCCTATTTGATCTGTACAGGACACAATACAGTGATGTATGTGTAGCAAAGAAAAATTGGCGTTTTAGGAGTTACAGTATTAAAATTTTCAAATTTGGAATTTTCACCTTCAACTTTTAACTTCAGCTTTTCTATACTAACCTTCTGTTCTCTTCACAATATTGGGGGTGATTCAGATCTGATCGTAGATGTGTTAAATTTAACACATCTACAATCAGTTTCTCGGACATGCAGGGGGACTCCCAGCACAGGGCTAGTCCGCCCAGCATGTCAGGTCCTATCCTCCCCCCCCCCCCCCCCCCTTCCCTCTCGCAAGGGTGCAAAAGCATTGCATAGCAGCAATGCTTTTGCACCCGGCGAGTAGCTCCCTTGTCGCAGCGGCTGCATGTGATGTCACGCAGCTGCCGCGTCCCGCAACGGTCTAGACATACCTGCGTTGTCCGGACCGCACCCCGCCAACGTCGTTAGAACGTTGGCACTCCCCTCCCGCCCCGCGACCACCTCTTCCTGTCAATCAGGCACAGGCGATCGTAGCCCTGAGATGCTGTTAGAATCTCACTGGGCCTCCCGGGGTGTGCACGCGCAGTACGCCCGCTGCGTGAGCGCACTCGTCCAAGGGCTTCAGACTGCGACCTCCATTGTCCTTTGTCTGTTTCTATACTAAACTTCTGCTCTCGTCACAATATTCTCCTTTGTCTGTTGCAGTGTTAAACACCCATATCCAAAGAGTGTATCCAGCATATCCAGTGATATCCTGCCCTTTCTGAGAGATGCGTTTGAGATAACAGGTGAGAGTTATTCTGTACAGTGTATATACGGGTGTGTGCACATATACAGAATTGGGGATATGTAGCACCACAGGGGAAAGTGCACAATCTAAGTTATACAGGCAAACAACAGTCCCCCCCCCCATCCCTCCTCCTCCCACGCATCATAATGCTGTATCTGTGACTGCATACCCATTCCTTTGTGACTGATCCTAACTACTGGGTACACTACTTAGAAACTAAGGAAAACTATGCAATATGGGAATCGCAGCAGACTCGTATAGAAACATATAGGTCCCAGTCTTCACTGATCTATAGTGTGTTGGATAAAATGCTGGCCTCCGGGGGAACAGGAATACTTATCTCACTACACAGTGCATAGTATAACGCTAGAGCATCTGGTGACGGAACCACCGATTGCCTTCTGCCAGTCCGTGGCATCAGTACTGATATCCTACAGTGTACAGGATTCCCTGGGTGGTTGTCATTGCAGTAACCAATGAAATTGCGGATATTGCAGCTAATGAGAAAGGTGCCAATGGAATCATAGATGCTGAATCTACTTCAGTAATGAAACCCTGGATTGATGCCACCGTCTGGCAGCCTGTTGGCCGGTAGGCTCAGTAAAACTTACCTGAACATATAGGGAATGGGCCCGTTCAGCCAATGGGCTTGTAAGGTTGAATTGACAACTTCTGTGCTGGAGGTTTTGTGTTGGCTTTCTCTGGAGCAAGGCAAATCTAGGTTGGGCCTGATGCACCTGCCGGCAATCTATCTATTCTCAGAGTGGCAGAGCCTAAAGGTGGGTACACACTGGTAGATATATCTGCAGATCAATTGATCGGCAGATATACCTATGGATGGATCGGGCAGTGTGTTGAGCATACATACTGCCCGATCCGTTGGGGACTGACGTCATGAACTATGCGGGCGTGTACACACGACCGCCCAGTTCAGCTGTCAATCTCCGCCGGACGCCGCAGCAGGCCGACCGCCCATACACACACAGCGATGCGCCAATATATCGGTAGATATATTGGCCGTCGGCTGTGCAGCGGGGCCGACGCGATACGTCTGTGAACGACAGACCTGCGATATATCGGCCTATTCAAGAGAACGGCCGATATATCGGCCAGTGTGTACCCACCTTAAGTGCTGTAACTGGGCCAAGAATTTACCCATGCAACCTAAAGTGTGTCAATGTGACCTTGAGTATGAGGTTTGACCATGGTCCAACTACCTACGCTCTGTGGTCAGTGGTACCGAGAGAGGGGGACAGTGCTAATGACCTGGATGGCCTGGCCTGTGTGGTGACTTAGAACTCCCAGAGGCAGAGCTGTATGCTACTAATGTTTATTTGCTAGGATTTACAGTTAACTAAAGAAAAAGTAATTGTTTAATTTGTGCATTCAAATGAAATGAAACCTCCTGTCCTCCTCCTTCTCTTCTGACAGGAGTCTTTCCCATTGTGGTCCTCACTAATTATACGAACCAAAATATTACTAGCATGTGCAGAGCAATGGCAGACCTTGGCGCCCAGCACATCTTCGCTCTGGATAATTACACCACCTCAAATTCCACCCGGAATGTGGGCACCGACACCCCAGTCCTGAGATTCCTGCACGCCTGCCTCCAGGAGGCCGATCGGGGGATTCAGAAGAGGCAGAACCTGGACGCACAGTTGGAGGTTATAAGGCAATCTGTAAGTCAGATCCAGTCGGAGATGAGAAGACAGAAAGAGATCGAGGGGGTTATGAAGCAGGAGAACCGGAATAAGAGGCCATGGAACAGGAGGCAAGTGCACTGGGGCCCCCAAAGCCTTTATCCAGCTTGGCGAAGGAGGAGAAACATGACTCAGTTACTGAGAAATCTACAATGCAGAGTTCACATTTGAAAATAAACGTGGACCTCCTTAGGGGCCAAACCAAACCAGGCCCCGCAGCCTTCTTGTCATAAGTAATGGGAGAGTGTTAGAGACGTGTGATTGTTGTTACGTTCCCCCACTCCTGGTTGTTCTACACCAGGCATGTCCAAACTGCGGCCCTCCAGCTGTTGAGAAACTACACTTCCCAGCATGCCCTGACACAGCTTTAGCGTTCTCTGACAGCAAAACTGTGTCAGGGCATGCTGGGATATGTAGTTTCACAACAGCTGGAGGGCCGCAGTTTGGACATGCCTGTTCTACACCATGGGGCTATAATTATAACGGCAAAACCAGCAGAGACCAATCCAGTATTCCTAAGCCAGCAGTCTATTAATTCCCAGCTAATTCTGTGAGACCTGAGCCACTGTGTAATACCAGTGATGTATACGTATGGGCCTTCTGCCACAGGAAGAGGTGAATCTATGGGGCCTGTCCGGGGGTTCTAGAGCAGAAGCCCTGATCTAGACCAGTAACGGGTGAAGATACCCCAGGTAGACATGCAAACTCACAAATACAGAAGGTTGTGCTGCGCTCAGTCCTAATTGTGATGGTAATGTGCTAGCACCTAAGTGAAGTCTGTATGGACTGTTTGTCAGATTGAAAAACCAAACAAAATGATGGATATATACACCTGTGACCCCTGTAATTGTCTTGTATGTACTAAACAGTATAGTGTATTGCTAAACTGCCGGATGGTTAATGAAAAGAGAAAATATATAAATCTAAATGATGACAGATTGTTATGCACACCAGTGCCTGCAGGAAAGTACTGGTGTCAGAACTGTTATGCACTCCAGTGTCTGCAGGAATGTACTGGTGTTTGAACTGTTATGCAAAACAAATGGACTCACAGACAAACTGGGGAATATGACATAACGTACACAGAAGGTAATAGGGTAACAAAATACACACAAAGTGAACAGAGAAGCCCAGAGGCTAAGGAACTGGGTATCTCTCTTGTATTAGAACTGCACAGATGGAAAAAGCAAGATGTTGTGTTTTAATACGTAGAGAACCTGAAATGCTGTTGCTAAGGGCAACAGCAAAACCCTAAAGGGTTACCAACGGGTGTGGCAGTAAACTCCTTGGTCAGAGATGGAATGATAGACACAAGGAGAGTCTCCACAATCCTATTTCTCACTTGCAGTGCACAGGTTTTAGCTTACTGCCACTAAACTGACCCCTGACACCTAGCACAGTGAGACAGGATTAGACAGGCAAGTCTTAGAATACAGCCGCAAACTTGCTAAGTTCACAGAGTAGTAACAGAACTCCAGCAAGCTAAACGACTGACTCCAGTCTTACTACTAGGTCTGGATTGGCAGAGTGTAATACCAAATCCCCAGGCCTATTTGCAGTAAGCAACAAACAAATACAAAGCTACACAGTACTGGCTAACTTTCATGAACTGACTAACCAACAAAGATTCAGCAGCATCTGCTTACCCTGAAAAGAGGCCTTATAAAGCAGGTGCTGTCCACGCCCCACTCAGACCTCACAGACTGTGAGCACAAAAACCAGCACCGGATCCCCTGCCGTGCACAGAGCCTATAACCACTGCACAGCAAAAGACCCGAACCGGAGTATCAGCTGCGCTCAGGTTACTCCACTAGCACTTGTCTCCCGGTTGCCATGACGACGTGGCAGCACAGGGCAGGAGACCCTAACAGTACCCCCCCTCTGACGAGGGGTCAAAGAACCCCTACCACCGGGTTTATTGGGGAACTGCGAGAAGAAAGAGCGTATCAGTCTGGGGGCATGAAGATCACAACTGCGCACCCACGACCGCTCCTCCGGGCCATACCCCTTCCAGTGCACCAAAAATGACAGCCGACCCCGAACCACCTTGGAGTCAAGAATCCTTTCAACAACAAACTCCCTCTGGCCACGTATCAGAAGAGGGGAAGGTCTTCCACTGGAAGAAGGATTACTAATCGCCCGTTTTAAAAGGGAACAATGAAATGTTTTATTGATACCCAAAGAACGGGGCAGATCTAACTGAAATGCCACCGGATTGATAACCCTGGTGATCTTATAAGGGCCGATGAACCGGGGCCCTAACTTATGAGATGGCTGTCTCAACTTCAAATTCTTGGTAGACAACCAGACGAAGTCTCCTAATTTGAAGCTGCAGGGTCTTTTCCGCTTATCAAAAACCCTTTTGGTCACTAATGACACAGACACAAGGGCTTTCTTCACTTTCCGCCAAATACCTCTAAGGACTGAAACCACAGAGGAACCACCAGGCGTGGAGTCCAGGGGGTCAAAAGAATTGGCCTTAGGATGATACCCATACACACAAAGGAAGGGAGAGATCCCTGTAGCAGAGTGAGCCGCGTTGTTATAGGCAAACTCCGCCATGGACAGATGAGCAACCCAGTCAGTCTGACACTTGGAGACATAACACCTGAGGAACTGCTCCAAGGACTGGTTCACCCTTTCAGTCTGCCCATTAGACTGCGGATGGTAGCCTGACGACAAGCTGACAGAAATCTGGAGATCGGAACAAAATGCCCTCCAGAATTTGGCCACAAACTGGGATCCGCGGTCAGAGACCACATCAAGTGGCAACCCGTGGAGACGCACAACATGCAGCATAAATAATTCAGACAGGCGTCTGGCTGATGGCAGCCCAACCAGTGGAACGAAGTGCGCCATCTTCGAAAACCTGTCAACGACAACCCAGATGGCTGTCATCCCCGAGGATTTGGGCAAGTCCACCACAAAATCCATTGAAATGTGGGTCCATGGCTTAGATGGGATAGAGAGTGGATGTAATGGGCCAACAGGAACCCCTCTAGGAGTCTTATTTCGGGCACAGATGTCACATGCCCGAACCCACTGATCCACATCCTTAGCCACCGAGGGCCACCACACCGCCCTAGATAGCAACTCCCGAGTTCTGGCAATACCCGGGTGACCTGCCGACTTCTTGGCATGGAATTCCAGGAACACTCGCTGTCTTAACCTAGGAGGCACAAACAAAAGACCTACCGGAAGGTCTGGAGGAGCCTGCTCCTGTGCTCTAAGGACTAATGATAAGAGGTCCTGGGTAATGCCCACTTTAATACATGATGGGGAAACAATGGGCAACGGCTCCTCGGTGGTCTCCTGGATTGGAGCAAAACTCCGCGAGAGCGCATCAGCCTTGATGTTTTTTGACCCAGGGCGATATGTTATCAAAAAATTAAAGCAAGCAAAAAACAAAGCCCATCGTGCCTGCCTGGCATTGAGACGCTTCGCTGACTCTAAATATGCCAGATTCTTATGGTCAGTGAGAATTGAGACCACAAACTTAGCCCCCTCAAGCCAGTGTCTCCACTCCTCGAGTGCATCCTTAATAGCCAACAATTCCCGGTTACCCACGTCATAATTCATCTCGGCAGGCGAAAATTTACGGGAAAAGTAAGCACAGGGATGAAGGCGATTATCAGACACTCCCATCTGAGAAAGCACTGCCCCAATACCCATCTCAGAGGCATCCACCTCCACCACAAAAGGACGCTCTGGATCTGGGTGTCGCAGCACCTTGGCCGAAACAAATGCCCTTTTGAGACGGGCAAAAGCTGCTTTAGCCTTACAAGACCAGTGAGCAACATCCGCCCCTTTCTTAGTGAGTGCCACCAAGGGCGCCACTATAGACGAAAATCCAGCGATAAATCGTCTATAAAAATTCGCAAAGCCCAGGAAACGCTGAAGCGCCTTCAAACTAGTGGGCTGCACCCAATCCAGGACTGCCTGTACCTTGGAACCCTCCATTTGGAAACCTTCTGGGGAGATAATATATCCTAGAAATGCGATTTGCTGAACTTCAAATTCGCACTTCTCCAGCTTCGCCCCAAGCCGGTGGTCTCTGAGTTTCTGGAGGACTAAGCGTACATGCTTCCGATGTTCCTCCAGGGAATGGGAGAAGATTAGGATGTCATCTAAGTATACAACTAAGAATCTATCCAAATATTCCCTGAGCACATCATTCATGAAATCCTGGAAGACTGCCGGGGCATTACAGAGCCCAAAAGGCATCACCAAATATTCATAATGCCCTGAGTGGGTATTAAAGGCAGTCTTCCATTCATCCCCCTCTCTTATTCGGATTAGATTGTACGCACCGCGTAGGTCAATCTTAGAAAAAATGGTGGCAGTACGAAGCTGGTCAAACAAGACCGAAATGAGAGGCAGTGGGTATGAGTTTTTAATCGTGATACGGTTCAATTCCCTGAAGTCGATGCAGGGTCGCAACGAACCGTCCTTTTTACCCACGAAGAAGAACCCCGACCCAACTGGAGACTGTGAAGGTCTGATAAATCCCTTAGCCAAGTTCTCCTGAATGTACTCTGCCATAGCCTGAGTCTCAGGACGTGACAGGGAGTACAACCTGCTCTTGGGAAGCTTAGCATTTGGCAACAAATCAATGGCACAGTCATAGGGGCGATGGGGAGGTAGTACCTCTGCAACTTTTTTGGAGAACACGTCCGCAAAATCTGCATAACACCCTGGCAATCCTGGCAAACTTAGCTGCGAGAGCCTGACTGGAAGGCTCAAGCAACTCCTGAAACAATCAGTACCCCAACTAAGAATCTCCCCATAGACCCAGTCAAATTGAGGATTGTGGGCCCTTAACCAGGGTAACCCCAACACCAATGGGGCAAAAGTACAGACAGTCACATAAAAGGACAATTTTTCAGAGTGTGTGGCTCCAATAAACAAAGAAATCTGGCTAGTGCAAGAGGTAATTTTACCTTGGGATAATGGTTCCCCGTTTAACCCACAAATCTCAATTTCCGATGCCAAGGGTACTAAGGGAACAGAGTGTTTCAGGGCGAATTGGCGGTCCATAAAAACCCCGTCGGCCCCACTGTCCACAAAGGCCTCAGTCTTGACAGTTTGACCGAGGATCTTCAAGGTCACCGGAATGATAAAAGTCTTCTTGGGAAATTCTGACTTCTGGCCTGACAGGATATTTCCCATCACCCTCAGGCCCTGAAGTTTTCCGGCTTTTCTGGGCATGATACTACCACATGACCTTTATTCCCACAGTACAAACACAACCCCTGCTGTCTCCTCCACGTCTTCTCACGCGAGGAGAGGCGGGTAGCCCCAATCTGCATAGGCTCCTCAGAAAATTCCTCAGAGTCTGAGGTTCCCTTGGGAAGGAAGGAAATCTCAGTCTCCCTTTCAAGCCTACGCTCTCTCAGCCGTCTATCCACCCGGATGGATAACTGCATGAGCTGATCCAAGCTATCAGGCAAGGGATATTGTACCAGTTGGTCCTTTATCTGGTTAGAAAGACCTCTTCGGTACTGGTGTCTCAGGGCTGGGTCATTCCACTGGGTATCATGGGCCAACCTCCGAAACTCCGTACAGTAAACCTCAACTGGCCTTCGCCCTTGCTTAAGGATCGAAATCTGAGCCTCGGCTGAGGCCGTCTTGTCAGGGTCATCATACAACATGCCCAGTGCCGTAAAAAAAGCATCAACACTTTTAAGCGACGGACAGTCAGGCTGCAACCCATATGCCCAGACCTGTGGGTCTCCTTGTAGCAAGGAAATCACTATGCCCACCCGCTGAATCTCCGACCCAGAAGACTGAGGCCTAAGCCGGAAGTATAGCTTGCAGCTCTCCTTGAAACAAAAGAACTGCGAGCGATCTCCAGAAAAACGATCCGGGAGATTTACTTTCGGCTCCTTAACCCCTGCAGGTGCTGCTGCTGCGGGAGCTCCGCCAGCAGCCTGGGAGGTGTGCATTTTAATGGACAAATCATTAAATTGTCGAGTCAGGACCTGCACCTGATCGACCACCTGTTGCAACGTATTTTGAGGGGTATGCTCCATATTCCCACAAAATTTCAACAGGAGTAGTGGGCTGCTGAATATGTTATGCACACCAGTGCCTGCAGGAAAGTACTGGTGTCAGAACTGTTATGCACTCCAGTGTCTGCAGGAATGTACTGGTGTTTGAACTGTTATGCAAAACAAATGGACTCACAGACAAACTGGGGAATATGACATAACGTACACAGAAGGTAATAGGGTAACAAAATACACACAAAGTGAACAGAGAAGCCCAGAGGCTAAGGAACTGGGTATCTCCCTTGTATTAGAACTGCACAGATGGAAAAAGCAAGATGTTGTGTTTTAATACGTAGAGAACCTGAAATGCTGTTGCTAAGGGCAACAGCAAAACCCTAAAGGGTTACCAACGGGTGTGGCAGTAAACTCCTTGGTCAGAGATGGAATGATAGACACAAGGAGAGTCTCCACAATCCTATTTCTCACTTGCAGTGCACAGGTTTTAGCTTACTGCCACTAAACTGACCCCTGACACCTAGCACAGTGAGACAGGATTAGACAGGCAAGTCTTAGAATACAGCCGCAAACTTGCTAAGTTCACAGAGTAGTAACAGAACCCCAGCAAGCTAAACGACTGACTCCAGTCTTACTGCTAGGTCTGGATTGGCAGAGTGTAATACCAAATCCCCAGGCCTATTTGCAGTAAGCAACAAACAAATACAAAGCTACACAGTACTGGCTAACTTTCATGAACTGACTAACCAACAAAGATTCAGCAGCATCTGCTTACCCTGAAAAGAGGCCTTATAAAGCAGGTGCTGTCCACGCCCCACTCAGACCTCACAGACTGTGAGCACAAAAACCAGCACCGGATCCCCTGCCGTGCACAGAGCCTATAACCACTGCACAGCAAAAGACCCGAACCGGAGTATCAGCTGCGCTCAGGTTACTCCACTAGCACTTGTCTCCCGGTTGCCATGACGACGTGGCAGCACAGGGCAGGAGACCCTAACAGTACCCCCCCTCTGACGAGGGGTCAAAGAACCCCTACCACCGGGTTTATCGGGGAACTGCGAGAAGAAAGAGCGTATCAGTCTGGGGGCATGAAGATCACAACTGCGCACCCACGACCGCTCCTCCGGGCCATACCCCTTCCAGTGCACCAAAAATGACAGCCGAACCACCTTGGAGTCAAGAATCCTTTCAACAACAAACTCCCTCTGGCCACGTATCAGAAGAGGGGAAGGTCTTCCACTGGAAGAAGGATTACTAATCGCCCGTTTTAAAAGGGAACAATGAAATGTTTTATTGATACCCAAAGAACGGGGCAGATCTAACTGAAATGCCACCGGATTGATAACCCTGGTGATCTTATAAGGGCCGATGAACCGGGGCCCTAACTTATGAGATGGCTGTCTCAACTTCAAATTCTTGGTAGACAACCAGACGAAGTCTCCTAATTTGAAGCTGCAGGGTCTTTTCCGCTTATCAAAAACCCTTTTGGTCACTAATGACACAGACACAAGGGCTTTCTTCACTTTCCGCCAAATACCTCTAAGGACCGAAACCACAGAGGAACCACCAGGCGTGGAGTCCAGGGGGTCAAAAGAATTGGCCTTAGGATGATACCCATACACACAAAGGAAGGGAGAGATCCCTGTAGCAGAGTGAGCCGCGTTGTTATAGGCAAACTCCGCCATGGACAGATGAGCAACCCAGTCAGTCTGACACTTGGAGACATAACACCTGAGGAACTGCTCCAAGGACTGGTTCACCCTTTCAGTCTGCCCATTAGACTGCGGATGGTAGCCTGACGACAAGCTGACAGAAATCTGGAGATCGGAACAAAATGCCCTCCAGAATTTGGCCACAAACTGGGATCCGCGGTCAGAGACCACATCAAGTGGCAACCCGTGGAGACGCACAACATGCAGCATAAATAATTCAGACAGGCGTCTGGCTGATGGCAGCCCAACCAGTGGAACGAAGTGCGCCATCTTCGAAAACCTGTCAACGACAACCCAGATGGCTGTCATCCCCGAGGATTTGGGCAAGTCCACCACAAAATCCATTGAAATGTGGGTCCATGGCTTAGATGGGATAGAGAGTGGATGTAATGGGCCAACAGGAACCCCTCTAGGAGTCTTATTTCGGGCACAGATGTCACATGCCCGAACCCACTGATCCACATCCTTAGCCACCGAGGGCCACCACACCGCCCTAGATAGCAACTCCCGAGTTCTGGCAATACCCGGGTGACCTGCCGACTTCTTGGCATGGAATTCCAGGAACACTCGCTGTCTTAACCTAGGAGGCACAAACAAAAGACCTACCGGAAGGTCTGGAGGAGCCTGCTCCTGTGCTCTAAGGACTAATGATAAGAGGTCCTGGGTAATGCCCACTTTAATACATGATGGGGAAACAATGGGCAACGGCTCCTCGGTGGTCTCCTGGATTGGAGCAAAACTCCGCGAGAGCGCATCAGCCTTGATGTTTTTTGACCCAGGGCGATATGTTATCAAAAAATTAAAGCGAGCAAAAAACAAAGCCCATCTGCCTGCCTGGCATTGAGACGCTTCGCTGACTCTAAATATGCCAGATTCTTATGGTCAGTGAGAATTGAGACCACAAACTTAGCCCCCTCAAGCCAGTGTCTCCACTCCTCGAGTGCATCCTTAATAGCCAACAATTCCCGGTTACCCACGTCATAATTCATCTCGGCAGGCGAAAATTTACGGGAAAAGTAAGCACAGGGATGAAGGCGATTATCAGACACTCCCATCTGAGAAAGCACTGCCCCAATACCCATCTCAGAGGCATCCACCTCCACCACAAAATGACGCTCTGGATCTGGGTGTCGCAGCACCTTGGCCGAAACAAATGCCCTTTTGAGACGGGCAAAAGCCGCTTTAGCCTTACAAGACCAGTGAGCAACATCCGCCCCTTTCTTAGTGAGTGCCACCAAGGGCGCCACTATAGACGAAAATCCAGCGATAAATCGTCTATAAAAATTCGCAAAGCCCAGGAAACGCTGAAGCGCCTTCAAACTAGTGGGCTGCACCCAATCCAGGACTGCCTGTACCTTGGAACCCTCCATTTGGAAACCTTCTGGGGAGATAATATATCCTAGAAATGCGATTTGCTGAACTTCAAATTCGCACTTCTCCAGCTTCGCCCCAAGCCGGTGGTCTCTGAGTTTCTGGAGGACTAAGCGTACATGCTTCCGATGTTCCTCCAGGGAATGGGAGAAGATTAGGATGTCATCTAAGTATACAACTAAGAATCTATCCAAATATTCCCTGAGCACATCATTCATGAAATCCTGGAAGACTGCCGGGGCATTACAGAGCCCAAAAGGCATCACCAAATATTCATAATGCCCTGAGTGGGTATTAAAGGCAGTCTTCCATTCATCCCCCTCTCTTATTCGGATTAGATTGTACGCACCGCGTAGGTCAATCTTAGAAAAAATGGTGGCAGTACGAAGCTGGTCAAACAAGACCGAAATGAGAGGCAGTGGGTATGAGTTTTTAATCGTGATACGGTTCAATTCCCTGAAGTCGATGCAGGGTCGCAACGAACCGTCCTTTTTACCCACGAAGAAGAACCCCGACCCAACTGGAGACTGTGAAGGTCTGATAAATCCCTTAGCCAAGTTCTCCTGAATGTACTCTGCCATAGCCTGAGTCTCAGGACGTGACAGGGAGTACAACCTGCTCTTGGGAAGCTTAGCATTTGGCAACAAATCAATGGCACAGTCATAGGGGCGATGGGGAGGTAGTACCTCTGCAACTTTTTTGGAGAACACGTCCGCAAAATCTGCATAACACCCTGGCAATCCTGGCAAACTTAGCTGCGAGAGCCTGACTGGAAGGCTCAAGCAACTCCTGAAACAATCAGTACCCCAACTAAGAATCTCCCCATAGACCCAGTCAAATTGAGGATTGTGGGCCCTTAACCAGGGTAACCCCAACACCAATGGGGCAAAAGTACAGACAGTCACATAAAAGGACAATTTTTCAGAGTGTGTGGCTCCAATAAACAAAGAAATCTGGCTAGTGCAAGAGGTAATTTTACCTTGGGATAATGGTTCCCCGTTTAACCCACAAATCTCAATTTCCGATGCCAAGGGTACTAAGGGAACAGAGTGTTTCAGGGCGAATTGGCGGTCCATAAAAACCCCGTCGGCCCCACTGTCCACAAAGGCCTCAGTCTTGACAGTTTGACCGAGGATCTTCAAGGTCACCGGAATGATAAAAGTCTTCTTGGGAAATTCTGACTTCTGGCCTGACAGGATATTTCCCATCACCCTCAGGCCCTGAAGTTTTCCGGCTTTTCTGGGCATGATACTACCACATGACCTTTATTCCCACAGTACAAACACAACCCCTGCTGTCTCCTCCGCGTCTTCTCACGCGAGGAGAGGCGGGTAGCCCCAATCTGCATAGGCTCCTCAGAAAATTCCTCAGAGTCTGAGGTTCCCTTGGGAAGGAAGGAAATCTCAGTCTCCCTTTCAAGCCTACGCTCTCTCAGCCGTCTATCCACCCGGATGGATAACTGCATGAGCTGATCCAAGCTATCAGGCAAGGGATATTGTACCAGTTGGTCCTTTATCTGGTTAGAAAGACCTCTTCGGTACTGGTGTCTCAGGGCTGGGTCATTCCACTGGGTATCATGGGCCAACCTCCGAAACTCCGTACAGTAAACCTCAACTGGCCTTCGCCCTTGCTTAAGGATCGAAATCTGAGCCTCGGCTGAGGCCGTCTTGTCAGGGTCATCATACAACATGCCCAGTGCCGTAAAAAAAGCATCAACACTTTTAAGCGACGGACAGTCAGGCTGCAACCCATATGCCCAGACCTGTGGGTCTCCTTGTAGCAAGGAAATCACTATGCCCACCCGCTGAATCTCCGACCCAGAAGACTGAGGCCTAAGCCGGAAGTATAGCTTGCAGCTCTCCTTGAAACAAAAGAACTGCGAGCGATCTCCAGAAAAACGATCCGGGAGATTTACTTTCGGCTCCTTAACCCCTGCAGGTGCTGCTGCTGCGGGAGCTCCGCCAGCAGCCTGGGAGGTGTGCATTTTAATGGACAAATCATTAAATTGTCGATTCAGGACCTGCACCTGATCGACCACCTGTTGCAACGTATTTTGAGGGGTATGCTCCATATTCCCACAAAATTTCAACAGGAGTAGTGGGCTGCTGAATATGTTATGCACACCAGTGCCTGCAGGAAAGTACTGGTGTCAGAACTGTTATGCACTCCAGTGTCTGCAGGAATGTACTGGTGTTTGAACTGTTATGCAAAACAAATGGACTCACAGACAAACTGGGGAATATGACATAACGTACACAGAAGGTAATAGGGTAACAAAATACACACAAAGTGAACAGAGAAGCCCAGAGGCTAAGGAACTGGGTATCTCCCTTGTATTAGAACTGCACAGATGGAAAAAGCAAGATGTTGTGTTTTAATACGTAGAGAACCTGAAATGCTGTTGCTAAGGGCAACAGCAAAACCCTAAAGGGTTACCAACGGGTGTGGCAGTAAACTCCTTGGTCAGAGATGGAATGATAGACACAAGGAGAGTCTCCACAATCCTATTTCTCACTTGCAGTGCACAGGTTTTAGCTTACTGCCACTAAACTGACCCCTGACACCTAGCACAGTGAGACAGGATTAGACAGGCAAGTCTTAGAATACAGCCGCAAACTTGCTAAGTTCACAGAGTAGTAACAGAACCCCAGCAAGATAAACGACTGACTCCAGTCTTACTGCTAGGTCTGGATTGGCAGAGTGTAATACCAAATCCCCAGGCCTATTTGCAGTAAGCAACAAACAAATACAAAGCTACACAGTACTGGCTAACTTTCATGAACTGACTAACCAACAAAGATTCAGCAGCATCTCCTTACCCTGAAAAGAGGCCTTATAAAGCAGGTGCTGTCCACGCCCCACTCAGACCTCACAGACTGTGAGCACAAAAACCAGCACCGGATCCCCTGCCGTGCACAGAGCCTATAACCACTGCACAGCAAAAGACCCGAACCGGAGTATCAGCTGCGCTCAGGTTACTCCACTAGCACTTGTCTCCCGGTTGCCATGACGACGTGGCAGCACAGGGCAGGAGACCCTAACACAGATATAGGTTTAAATCACTGAACTTCATTTATTTACTAATTCAGTTGCATAATGTCCAAAGTATTTATAAAAGTCACTCTTTCTAGAATGCAGCGTCCCACATATGGATTTAGTTCTTAAAGTCTTTTGAGTACTCAAATACTCCTGCAGTGGTATTGAAGTAAAAAACAGAGTCTTCACGGCGTGGAGAACTCAGTGTTACAGCATACGGTGAAAAGACAGAGGGCTTTCTCCAGACTGGCTTCTCCCCTCTCACTCCGGCTGCCCGTGGTGCGTCCTGCTTCAGACGCCCCTCGTGCGCCGGTCGGTTCGAGTGTGAAGCCAGTCTAAGGTAAGGGAGTCCGGGGGGGCGCTCTACGGAGCTGCTCACCAGGTTACCCCCACCTTGTACGGACACTCACCTGCCGTCTTCTCCCGCTGATCGCCTGAACTCCGACACCGGCTTCTTTCCTCGTCCTCCTTCCGGCGGTTGCTAGGTTACGAGCGCGCTCTCCGGATGTCCTGGTCACGTGACCGGGTCTTTCGTGGATGTCCTCGTACTCTCTGTTTCGTGGATTGTTGGTCAATACGGATTGAAGAACCAAAGTCAGTGGTGTCTCCAACGCGTTTCAGCCTCTGTTAGGCCTTCCTCTGGGAGATTGTTGTATTTTCAAAAATACAGAGGAAGGCCTAACAGAGGCTGAAACGCGTTGGAGACACCTTTGCTTTCCACACCTGTTCTATCGCTCCGTAAACAATTATGAAAACAAACAAAAAAACCCTGTTCAAGCGCAAGCAGTCTTATGCCTCTTAATTACCCAAAGAAAACGACAATATTAATAACAAATGTAGGAATAAATAGGTCTCTATTTATTTCCCAAAACTCTGACGCGTTTCTTGGCAGAGTGAAGAAACGCGTCAGTATTAGTTGGAACACACTTGGCAGTTATGATTCTCACTCAGGGAACACCTCTCTCCCCAGCTGTAGGGACCAGCTGACCATCCCGATTTGAGACTGGCTGATAGCAGCGCACCATTACTGGTGTATGATCTGCCCCTTATGGTCAGACTCCCAGTAGCATATCTTTATCTGCAGTCTGCGATAGAGGTGTCAGCAGATTACTAATAACAGACACCTGTCGGTGACCGGTTGGTAGGAGAACTTTAGTCAAATTAGCGGCTATGGCTCTTGTATATAGGGCCCTGAGGAAGCTGATGTGAAACGTGCACGTTGGTGGCGTTTCAGAGCGGCATAAACTTGTCCGCTATATTCACTGAAAATGTTATAATCACTTGTATAAATGCAATATAGCTAATGGATATATAAAATAGGAATAGGACCACTCATATTAATATTTTAGCTAGATAAGGAGGGAGTTGAGGGAGCCATTAAGAGAGCCACATGTATATGTAGTAAGAAAGTGTGTATGGACAATGCCAACAACGGACTTGTGTGAACTAATATAACAGGTATCCCACACGCACCAGTAGCCGCAATAGTGAGGTGCAGATTAACTAAGAAAAGATATATGATTGTGTAGCAGGACTAATGTATATGGGCATCGTTAGCAATGAACCTTTGATAGTTAATACACAGACGCAGCATACCTATTTACAGCCGTTATAGGGAGGTGGTGACGGTGATCAAAAATACATCTGTGAAGGTATTGATATTCTCAGTATTGAATTCGGGGAAATCAGCACAGATTACACCTATAATCGAAACAGCTGTTGCAGTGACACACTGATGGTGATTAAATCAAAATACCCGCAATAGAACAAGTACGGATACCATCAATATTGAATTCGGGGGAATCGGTATAGATTTAAACTAAACAGCTGTTGCAGTAATACGCTGATGGTGGCTTAATCATAACACCTGCAACAGAAAAAATACTGATCCTCTTAGTAATGAATTCAGGGGAACCAGTATAGATCGCACTCACAATAAGAACAGCTGCTGTGGTGACACGCTGATGATAGTTAAATGATAACACTTGTAATAAAATAATCACTGATTCAGCATTGAATTTGGGGGAACCAACACAGACCATACTTACAATTAAAACAGCAGTTGCAGTGACACGCTGATGATAATTAAACTGCGTGCGGCTGTATGTATATGTGTAGAATCAATACATTACACATGTCCTAGTGGCGTTGTGCCTTTATTTTGTGAGAGACATATGAGAGATCAATTATGCATTAAATCACTGCTGTAAAGACACTTTAGGTGTATTTTAATCTGTATGCAACAGAAATAGCCGTATAAACAAACAAAGAGAGACATCATTTACTGCATAGGTCTTAGTGACCCCTTGCCTTCACATACTGTGATATCCTTTGAGATACAAAAGAGAAATTAAAATTACCAACACTGTACTACACATCTGGCACATAACAAGAACACGATATACGTGTAAAATTAAAATCACATGACACAAAATATTGTGGTTACTCCTTATTCTCAATGGCCCCTTGTCTATAATATAATGGGATAAAATTGTAAAGACACGCATGTGATGCTGAACATAAGCATATTATGTATTAATTCATCCCATTATATCCACGAATCCTTATTACAGGAACTCCTTATTATAGGAAAGTAATAAATGGTTACAGTATTGTGTCAATCCAAAAGGGGATCGCAACACTGTATGATTTTACTTGTGACAGTGTTTTGCCCCAATAACTTAGCCTGGTAATAAGAACAGGCAAGCAATAATCTGTGTGAGAAATTACAGGACGGGGGTGTTATATAAATGGCACTGTATTTAAAAAGTGCATCATATTACGGGATACTCTTTCTGTAATATATTAACAGTGTGGAAAGGAGACCTAAATATAATCTATATTAAGGTTAAATAAGGGTACCGTGGACCCATTCCACACAAGCCTCCCTTTTGGTCCCCTGCAGAGTGACACACCATTTAAAAATTATACCAACTGGTGGATATATGTTACGAGTGGTCTGGATCCTTAGAACAACAAAATAAATGGAAATAAAACAAGTGACACAGTGAATATTCTTAATAGATATAACATCTTTTATTAATAAAACATTTTTTCAGATATATTTCACATCTATTTTAACTGATTACTATTAAAAGTTATATTTTAGACTAAATCATCTTTTTCTCCTTTTGTGCGCCAACTAAGAGACAATCTTTCCTTTTTCTTTTTGTGTCTTCAACCTTATTGTCTATGGCGGCACCCCCAACATATGATAGTGAATCAACACCACAATACATGTATTAATGGGGTTCATTTCATTTAATAAAGAACACATATTGACCTTTTGACTGGTGCAGAAGTTTTCCCTTCCCCCTTGTCCCCTTTTTTGTTAAAAGTTATGATTCTCACTCAGGGAACACCTCTCTCCCCAGCTGGCTGATAGCAGCGCACCATTACTGGTGTATGATTTGCCCCTTATGGTCAGACTCCCAGTAGCATATCTTTATCTGCAGTCTGCGATAGAGGTGTCAGCAGATTACTAATAACAGACACCTGTCGGTGACCGGTTGGTAGGAGAACTTTAGTCAAATTAGCGGCTATGGCTCTTGTATATAGGAGTTTGTGATCATTCTTATAAACCCCCAAATATTATATGTGTACTAAAAGTGTATACAATTGTGTCTACTTATATAAGTTAATTTTCTTTTTCCCTTGAACTTATTATGAACATAACAAACAGTAATACAATATAGTGTAATTCTGTTTGTAATAACTGAAAGGGCGTTTGTGCCCAGTACCACATACACACACGCAAAATTAAAATACTGCAAAAAAATAAACGTGAGCCCAATAATTGATCCAAAAACACTTCAAAACACTAAGGGGGACATTTACTAAGCAGTAATAAGAGCGGAGAAGTGAGCCAGTGGAGAATTTGCCAATGGCAACCAATCAGCACTGAAGTAACATCTATAATTTGCACACTATAAAATGATACAGAGCTGCTGATTGGTTGATGGGGAAATTTCTCTTCTGGCTCACTTCTCCGCTCTTATCACTGCTTAGTAACTGTTCCCCTTAGTCCCAAATTATACTCTTACATATGGAAAGTCGTGCCAAGACAAAACACAGGCCAAATCTTTGCAGATCCATTTTCCCATTTTGGTTGTTTTTCCTATTCGTAGGAATAAATGTCCGTTCATTACTCATATTGCTAATTTCTGCTTTTGTGAGCGCTGTAGATGATAGGCTCAAAATTAGTTTCTTTTAGGCCTTGGCCATATCCTCCCTCTGCCTTCCCCTATTGGCCATACTCTCCCTCTGCTAACCCCTATTGGCCATACTTTCCCTCTGCCTTCCCCTATTGGTTATACTCTCCCTCTTCCTTCCCCTATTGGTTATACTCTCCCTCTTCCTTCCCCTATTGGTCATACTCTCCCTCTTCCTTCCCCTATTGGTCATACTCTCCCTCTTCCTTCCCCTATTGGTCATACTCTCCCTCTTCCTTCCCCTATTGGTTATACTCTTCCTTCCCCTATTGGTCATACTCTCCCTCTGCCTTCCCTTATTGGTCATACTCTCCCTCTGCCTTCCCTTATTGGTCATACTCTCCCTCTGCCTTCCCCTATTGGTCATACTCTCCCTCTTCCTTCCCCTGTTGGTCATACTCTCCCTCTGCCCTCCCCTCCCCTATTGGTCATACTCTCCCTCTTCTTTCCCCTATTGGTCATACTTTCCCTCTTCCTTCCACTATTGGTCATACTCTCCCTCTGCCTTCCCTTATTGGTCATACTCTCCCTCTGCCTTCCCCTATTGGTCATACTTTCCCTCTTCCTTCCCCTATTGGTCATACTCTCCCTCTGCCTTCCCTTATTGGTCATACTCTCCCTCTGCCTTCCCCTATTGGTCATACTTTCCCTCTTCCTTCCCCTATTGGTCATACTTTCCCTCTGCCTTCCTCTACAGCTAGGGGTGGTCTTGTGTGGCCTACTATATCCCTTGTTTGCAAGCCTAAGTGGTCACCGTTTTAATTGATTTTGAATATTATCAAAATATAAATTTAAATGTATAGATAGATATATAA
This sequence comes from Pseudophryne corroboree, assembly GCF_028390025.1. Lineage (NCBI taxonomy): Eukaryota > Metazoa > Chordata > Amphibia > Anura > Myobatrachidae > Pseudophryne > Pseudophryne corroboree. The sequence continues at coordinate 507,800,228 of NC_086450.1, read as the reverse complement.
AATACATAAAGTGATATTAGGATATAAATCAACCAGTACAGTCTGTTTATGAAAATTATATACTTATTATAAAAAGTACTTAACACAGTGTAAACAATGGGAAAACCATTTTAAAATCTATCTATCTATATCTATCTATCTATCTATCTATCTATCTATCTATCTATCTATCTATCTATCTATCTATCTATATGAAAAAACTCCTGGGATTGGAAGGAAACACTATAGCAATATTAATAATATAGCAGATAATTTCATCAAACTATAGCAATGGAATATCAGCGCACACTGAATTGGAACTCTGTATTGGAAGATAGGTACCTTACTCCCCATAAAGATGAAAAGCTCACCTAAGAGCGATAAGGGCCAAAAGTTTCAGTTTATTACGGGTAAAGGTCCTTCTGAAAGGGTCAGGCGGAATTAGTGATATCTTGTAACATTTCAAAGGGAGAGTGCCCAATGGCCCTCATTCCGAGTCGTTCGCTCGGTATTTTTCATCGCATCGCAGTGAAAATCCGCTTAGTACGCATGCGCAATATTCGCACTGCGACTGCGCCAAGTATTTTTACAATGAAGTTAGTATTTTTACTCACGGCTTTTTCATCGCTCCGGCAATCGTAGTGTGATTGACAGGAAATGGGTGTTACTGGGCGGAAACACGGCGTTTTAGGGGCGTGTGGATAAAAACGCTACCGTTTCCGGAAAAAACGCAGGAGTGGCCGGAGAAACGGGGGAGTGTCTGGGCGAACGCTGGGTGTGTTTGTGACGTCAAACCAGGAACGACAAGCACTGAACTGATCGCAGATGCCGAGTAAGTCAGATGCTACTCTGAAACTGCTAAGTAGTTTGTAATTGCAATATTGCGAATACATCGTTCGCAATTTTAAGAAGCTAAGATACACTCCCAGTAGGCGGCGGCTTAGCGTGTGTAACTCTGCTAAAATCGCCTTGCGACCGATCAACTCGGAATGAGGGCCCATGTTAGGAATAGCAAGAGTGGACTTCCGGTGGGCGGGGCACCTCGAGTGGCCGCATTTTACCTTCTCTCCAGACAGGGGTCTACAAAATCACCCCTCATCCACTACTATAACTTCGATTTAGGGGTTTATAAACTGCACCATCGGACAGCTAAAAGGCTGTGGATTACCCCGATACCAAAAAACTGTCTGGAATCTCTCTACCCTCCGGAGTCTGGCCTCTGATGTATGTGGCCTAAATAAGCACCTCTCCGTTGGCGCGAAAGCCAGCGTGGCAGAGCGACCACAGTAGCTATTAGCTTCCACTAATAACCGCTCTCCTACACCTGCCTGGACATCTAAGTCTACCCCCCCTCCTAGCGGAAACCCTGAGGCGGACTCACTGGGGATCGCCGTCGGGTCGCTGGAAGTGTCCCTGAGTCGGGGACCGGAGAGACTCCGTCCTCTAACAACAGTCTACCACAGCTGCAGGTCAGATTTTTACATCGGGACCGCAGACGGGACCTGATATGTAGTGGCGGGATTGGAGGTCACTATTATTCTCCTGGCTGGCTCCCGAGGCTCCCTCCGCTCCACGGCTACTACCGACGGCTACTACCCATAGGCGGCACCGCTTACCGGCGTGTCTCATCGAGGGGATCCCGTTGTGAACGCTGAAGCAGCATAATTTACCTGACGGCTGGTGCTGTCCGTCCACTAGCTGCTGTATATTTGCTGTTAAGACCCATCTGCATACTGCTGCGTGACTCCCTCCACTAAATCACCGGGTGCCCGCGGAGGCGCTACACCGCCTGCTCACGGCTGTGTCTTGCGGGTGGAGTGGATGCCGGATAATCCTCCAGTATATCATCACACACTGACGAGCGGCAGTTCTATCTACTGGTGGCCTCTCCACAAGCCTCACTACTTACCTGGGTCCTCGGCCGCTCGATTTCACAGATCCTGGGCAGTGGAGCTCCGAAGCTCTCCACACAGCCGAGTTCTGCAAATCATCCTCCTGCTGCCCTGCATTGATTTCCCCCTTGCCTGACTTATCTTCTGGAGTTCAAGTGTCCCTAGGATTTGTCTAGCTGTGTACCTTGGCTCATCTGAAAAAATCCCAAGCTGCTTGATCCCTTCCGACTGGACCTGTTTTCTTCAACCTGGACACCTAGATTGGTCCCTCCCCAGGTACTAATATTGTATGTGTCCCCCTCCATCTTCTATTAACACCCTCCTCACCCCTATGCTCTGAACCGTTCCCCCCTTATGTGTTACCCGTACCCCCCTGCATACCTCCTTTCCTTACTCATCTGGTGACCCTCTCTGATACCCCCCTTTCTACTGCTCTCTGTTTATACTGGAAGTCGATTGGAGTACTTCGGAACTCCACACCTGATACCATCACACCGGGGGGTTGCCTGAGTGAAGCACCGCAAGACTCAAAATTGCCCATGTAATATTTCATAGGGCACTATAACTGTGCTCTATCCACTTTCTGGACTGGTCTACCAAAAAGCTGTTTCGTCCCTGCTGTGCTTCCCACTTGCTAAAAAGCTGTTCTATATGTAATTTTTTCTTATATTTTTTTTTTCCTTTTCTTCATAATCCTTTAAATGTACATTAGGCGGTATTTCAACTGGTAATTTTCTGTGCAAAAATAATACGCAACAATCTGTAATATTTCTTTCTTTTTTTTTTTTTTTATATATAAATTGCGACAGCTTATATCCTAGCACCTCACAGTGCTATTGTCTAACACCGAATTTAGCGTGAAACCTCACAATTATACTTCTCCCATGTGTTCTGTGGGACGCTGCCCTCTGGTGGTGCTCTATGCAACACCCATACACTAAAAAGCTGAGTTATATGTCATTTTTCTTTTTATTTCTTTCCTTTTCTTATAAAATATATTTGGCTGTATTTCCTCTGGCTATCTGGTAAGCGAATGTAATACGCTGCAATTTGTGATACTCATATGCTAAAGGTCGCAGTCAATGTCTTAATATCCTACAATGTCAATGTGATAGCCAAGACTTGGAATGTAATTAACTAATTGCTCTCAATTTGACCCCTACCCGCACTAATCAAGCAAGTACACTTTTTCTCGTTATCGACCTCCTCTCTTTATAACCTTCATAATTGTCCTCCTCTACAGGGGTATGGACAAATTTGTTGACAAAATCATGCCTCCCAAACAACAGAATAATGCAAACAAGGCTCCTAAAACAAAATCCAATGCTCAAAAATCTGGGCCACCATCCCCATCTCTCTCGGAAAGCGATAGCCTAGACTCCCCGGGAACGTCTGCCACCCCCCTGACGGCAAAAGAAATCGCGGATTTCATGATGCCGCTTATGGATAAACGTTTTGAAGACCTCCAGACGCGTCTAGAGGCTGGTCTTACTCGTATAGATTCTCACGCTTCTCGTATAACCGCTTTAGAAACCAGAGTTAGTGACGTGGAGGACCGCCTGCACTCTTGTCAGGAGGGTGGAGATAGCAACGACAGGGCTATCATGCAATTACAAGAAAAGGTAGACGAATTAGAAAATAGGTCCCGACGGAACAATCTGAGATTCATAGGTGTTCCGGAATCTATAGTTTCCCAGAATTTGACAACTTTTCTCACGGTAGATTTACCTAAAGCATTGGGAGTTTTGACTGACTTAGAGATTCCCCATATCGAAAGAGCCCATAGAATTGGCATAGAACGAGAGGGTCCCGGGCGTAGGCCTCGCCCAGTCATAGCCCGCTACCTGGACTATAGAGTGAAAGAAAAGATCCTGGCGTCCTATCGTAGATCTCAGGGTCTAGTGGTGGGAGGGACTAAAATACTGATCTTCCAGGATTTTTCAGCGTCAGTCACGCAGAAACGTAAAGAATTTTCAGAGATATGCACCTTCCTTCATGGTGAAAAAATCAGATTTTCTTTGCTCTACCCAGCAAAATTAAGGGTGATAGAGGATGGAAAGCCAATTTACTTCTCTAACCCACTGGAGGCTAAATCATACTTTAAGCCCCCTCAGCTGTCCCCTCACTCTCCTCGTAGATGACTTATAGACACAAAAAGGTCGATTACAGGGTAGGGGAATCATAATCACTATAAATTCCCTGAAATAGGGCTATGGAACTATTGATGAAACACCTCCTCTGTTACTGGAATTGTTTTATTCTTGTTTGTTTATGTTATATTTCTAATTTGAATTTCAGGTGCGCACATCTAATTTTAGATGATGCCCACCAACGTACTGGTTTGTTTGAAAAGTTGAAAAGATGGTGTTTAGAGGTAACTTGGAAAATACTTATTAGTTGTATACTACTCACTGCGGGTCCTGGGAGGCTGATATGGATCTTTTTATATCTAGGTTCCCTGCCTTCCATATCAAAATGGGTGTTGGTGGCCCCCCTTGCCATTTGGGGGGGGAGCTATTCCCGAAATCTCCTACCTGGTGACATCCCCTTATGGATACTTGACCCCTGGTGGGGGGATGGGTAGTCATGTCGTCTCCACATTTAGATAGTGATAGCCCCCCCACATTCAAACCTTTACACATAATATCATGGAACGTAGGTGGACTTAATACCCCGGTAAAAAGAAAGAGAGTCATTACCCACCTTAAACGATCTACCCCAGATATCATATTTTTGCAAGAAACACACTGGATCACCACAGAGGAAAACACACTCAAAGCCCCGTGGTTGGGCGCATGTGTCTCCGCCCCTTATCATCGTAAGGCAAGAGGAGTAGCGATAGTATTTCACAAAGACCTCCCGGTCACCATCCTGGAACAGATTATAGACCCGGAGGGTCGTTACATCATACTGGACATTGACTTGTACCATACTCAATACACGTTAGTCAACCTCTATGCCCCTAATATAAATCCACATATATTTATCCGAGACCTTGGCCACATCCTCCAGGGCAGGACGAATCATACCTTTATTGTAGGGGGAGATTTTAATATGGTAGAAGATTCATCTTTAGACAAAAGGCCACCAGGACACAGACCCTCTAACTTCTATGCGCACCTATACCAGTCCTTCAAGCTAGACTTAGGCCTATCAGATCCCTGGCGCCTCTTGAACCCTACAGACAAAACATATACACACCTATCAATGGTACATGGGTCTCTCTCACGTATCGATAGAATCCTTATCTCGGATACTCTATTCAATAATATAACTCACACAGATATTCATGATATAATGGTGTCGGATCATGCTCCAGTTTCCATATCTCTGACTCATTCACACATGCACCCCCGTAATCGAATATGGAGGTTTCCGCACTATCTAGCACAATCTGACGAGTTCAAGGCTTACCTGACTAGTCATTGGACTAACTATGTCGATGATAACCTTGAACATTGGGAGAATCCCGTCCTCTTTTGGAGCGCCTCTAAGGCGGTTATGAGGGGACACATAATTAGCTACGTCTCACAGAAAAACAAAAACACTAGGAAAGAATACGAAGCACTCCGTGCTGAGATGCAAACCTCCTTTACTCAATACACTAATGCGCCTTCGGATGAGACTAAAACTTTGTATAAACAGGCGCGCCAACTACTGGAGACATATCTTATCACTAAGGCAAAACAGTCAATAGACTTTACACGGAACAAATACTACCGCTGGGGTAATAAAGCAGGGAAACTATTAGCAACAATGTCTAGGCCATTCAGAAAACGTCACATTATCACCACATTAAAAAATCCTGAAACGGGAGCCCTATTGACCAAATCTTCAGAAATAAACGCACAATTCTGTCACTACTTTGAAAAGGCGTTTCGCTCAACCCCTATAAACCTAACTGACCAAATAACTATTCTCTCAGACTCAGTGCTCCCTAAACTGACGTCTGATCAGAAAGAAGCGCTTGCAGGCCCGATAAGCATGGAAGAAATCAATAAGACTATATCTAACCTTCCTAATGGAAAAACTCCAGGACCTGATGGCCTCTCAAGCGACTACTACCGAATTCTGCAAGTTCACCTCACACCGACCTTGCTAGAATTATTTAGGTCCATACATGAAAAGAAAACTCCCTGTCCGTCCTTTAATGAGGCTTTCATGACTTTACTTCCCAAGCCTGATAAAGACCCGAGCTTATTGACTTCTTACAGACCTATAAGCTTGTTAAATGTAGATTACAAAATACTGGCCAAAATTATGGCATCACGTCTACAGACTATATTGCCATCCATCCTCTCGGACCATCAAATGGGATTCGTACAGGGGCGTCATGCAGTGAAGGCAATTAGAACGGCCATAGCGGCGGTTGTAGCGGCCCAAATCCGAACACCCACTCAAAATATACTAGTCAGCCTTGACATTCATAGGGCCTTCGACTCAATACTATGGTCACACCTATATACTGTATTAGAAAAAAGGGACTTTGATGATACATTTATAAATCTAATAAAGTGCATATATCAGGATCCCAAGACCTCCCTATTGGTAAATGGCCTCACAAGCCCAAGAATTACAATAGAAAGAGGCACCCGCCAGGGTTGCCCCTTATCACCCCTCCTCTTTAACATAGCACTAGATCCCTTATTGCGCACTCTTCAACAATGGCATGTCTTCCAGGGTGTCAGGATTGGATGCAGGGAAATAAAGATCTCTGCATTCGCAGATGACATATTGCTGTACATATCTAACCCGGAACACTCCTTAGATCAAATTCTACATATGATCCACTTATATGGTTCCATATCGGGCCTACAACTTAATATGGACAAGTCAGTGGCAATGCTCCTTAAGGGCACAGCAACCCAACCCCGATGGGCGTCCCATTTGTCTATACAATGGGCCAGAACATCTATCCCTTACTTAGGAATAATTCTGCCCCGAAATCCGGCCAATTTATACCAGTTCAATATTAAAAAGATAATAAATACCCTTATGGAGGATGTGAGACGTTGGGAGCGCCTACCGCTCTCCTTTTTGGGGCGGGCAGATCTCTTAAAAATGGTAGCAATGCCTAGAATACTATACCCAATACAAAACCTTCCAATAATTTTAACTAAAACGGACACTGCTCAACTAAACGCTTCCATTAGAAAATTCATATGGAGAGGAGGACGCGCACGCATAGCTTTGCGGAAATTACACCAACCAAAATCAAATGGCGGGATAAATTTCCCTGACATCACGGGGTATAATCAATCAGCTCTCCTGCGACATTTAAGAGATTGGTTACAAAGGACATCGGTTTATACCGATGTCTCTTTGGAACAAGAGTTTCTGAGGGACACAGCACTAATAGGCTTATTACACCAACACGATCGAGAAGTGGAGGAACATATCAAATTGAATCCTTTACTTTGGTCAACACGGAGGCTTTGGCATATCTTACGTCACAAAGCTGGACTTAATGGTTTCTATTCCCTACACCTACCCCTGGTCAAAAATCCCCAGTTCCTAGACGGCATGGCTGCCCATCCCTTCACTCTGTGGAGACTCGCGGGAGTGGAGAACATAGGGACTCTGGTATCAAAGGAGAAACGCTCTCTCACTTTCACAGAACTATCCACTAACTACGCTATGGTTAGACCTTATCCTTTGGCCTTCTTACAGGCACGCTTTTATATAAACCACGTCATACAACACTTTTCCGAAAAAGACTGGGACAACCCCCTAGACACCCTTTTGAAGAATGCAGTCCCTCAACGTAGAGCTATCTCGATCCACTATACATTCCTAAGAGATGTTATGGATCATACTAAAGTATCGGGAGGAGTGGCGGGGTGGTTGGTTCACTTTCCCGAACTAACAATTCCAGACTTGGAAAAGGCACTTCTATATTCTCGTAAAATACTTCCTTCTAGTATGTATACCGAACTGTTCCTGAACATATTTCATAATGCATACCTTTCTCCACTGCGTAGATTCCACATGGGAACCTCCCCAACCCATAACTGCCCCAGGTGTCACCAGGGGGAGGCAGACAACTACCACTGTCTATGGGCTTGTCCTATAGTAAAGTACTTTTGGCACCTGGTACGTCGGTATACAGAATTGAAATTAACAAATTTTGTCCCATTTACCCCGGAGTGGGCAATTTTTGGAATGATTAATCCGACGCTACGAATCACTCCAGGTAGCAAGAAATTACTACTGGCTATTAGCGCAGCAGGTAAAAAAACTATATTACAAAGCTGGCTTGATAATTCGCCCCCGCAATTACCCTTATTTTTTAATAAATTATATTTTCTCTTTCGAATGGATTGGAGGGAGACAATCCTACATAAAGAAAAAGAAGTGGAACGCTTTTTCTCGCTCTGGGAATCATATATAGATACTCTCCCACTCATAATTAGAAATCAGATTCATTACAGTCTTAAAGATACCACCTGGTACCTTACCAGGCTAGTAACACAAGATCCTCCGATTGCCTTAATATAGGAGGGGAGGGGGGCCCCCCTGCGTTTTACCTTCAGACCCCGGGAAGTGTTTAGGGACCCGCAGTCTTCATTAACCATTCAGTTGAATGCCAATCTTAGTATATCTAAATGCAATGTCTGGAACTTTACTATTGACGGCAATGGATGTTAATGGAATACAACAAGTTTTACTCGAAACTGAAAATTCTATAATATAAGTATTGAATGGTGGAAAAGAATTATGCATTATCTCATGTACCAGAGTTTGTACCAGCATTTGATATTTGCCTCGCTTATGTTCAACGTTTAAATTTATCAAAATGATATTGTAATTACTGTGATTTACTATTGTCATTTTCTGGTTGCCTCAATAAAAATAATATATAAAAAAAAAAAAAAAAAAAGGAATAGCAAGAGTCTCACCAGTCCACAATGGGATATTCCCTGTTCCTGTGCAGCAACTGTCTCACCAGCCCCTGTGGAAGTCATCCCCGCTCCTCTCCTCTGGATATACGGCAGCTTCTGGAAGATGAGTGCGCGGATATGATGCAGTGAGGGCAGGCGTGCTGAGACACTTGTGTGCAATGATTAGTGTGTGGATATGATACAGTGAGGGCAGGCGTGCTGAGACACTTGTGTGCACTGATGAGTGCGCGGATATGATGCATTGATGGCAGGCGTGCTGAGACACTTGTGTGCACTGATGAGTGCGCGGATATGATGCAGTGAGGGCAGGCTTGCTGAGACACTTGTGTGCACTGATGAGTGTGGATATGATGCAATGATGGCAGGCGTGCGGAGACACTTGTGTGCACTGATGAGTGCGCGGATATGATGCATTGAGGGCAGGCGTGCTGAGACACTTGTGTGCACTGATGAGTGCGCGGATATGATGCAGTGAGGGCAGGCTTGCTGAGACACTTGTGTGCACTGATGAGTGCGCGGATATGATGCAGTGAGGGCAGGCGTGCTGAGACACTTGTGTGCACTGATGAGTGCGCGGATATGATGCAGTGAGGGCAGGCTTGCTGAGACACTTGTGTGCACTGATGAGTGCGCGGATATGATGCAGTGAGGGCAGGCTTGCTGAGACACTTGTGTGCACTGATGAGTGCGCGGATATGATGCATTGAGGGCAGGCGTGCTGAGACACTTGTGTGCACTGATGAGTGCGCGGATATGATGCATTGAGGGCAGGCGTGCTGAGACACTTGTGTGCACTGATGAGTGCGCGGATATGATGCAGTGAGGGCAGGCTTGCTGAGACACTTGTGTGCACTGATGAGTGTGGATATGATGCAATGATGGCAGGCGTGCGGAGACACTTGTGTGCACTGATGCATGCTTGGATATGATGCAGTGAGGGCAGGCGTGCTGAGACACTTGTGTGCGCGGATATGATACAGTGAGGGCAGGCGTGCTGAGACACTTGTGTGCACTGATGAGTGCGCGGATATGATGCAGTGAGGGCAGGCGTGCTGAGACACTTGTGTGCACTGATGAGTGCGCGGATATGATGCATTGAGGGCAGGCGTGCTGAGACACTTGTGTGCACTGATGAGTGCGCGGATATGATGCAGTGAGGGCAGGCGTGCTGAGACACTTGTGTGCACTGATGAGTGCGCGGATATGATGCATTGAGGGCAGGCGTGCTGAGACACTTGTGTGCACTGATGAGTGCGCGGATATGATGCAGTGAGGGCAGGCTTGCTGAGACACTTGTGTGCACTGATGAGTGCGCGGATATGATGCATTGAGGGCAGGCGTGCTGAGACACTTGTGTGCACTGATGAGTGCGCGGATATGATGCATTGAGGGCAGGCGTGCTGAGACACTTGTGTGCACTGATGAGTGCGCGGATATGATGCAGTGAGGGCAGGCTTGCTGAGACACTTGTGTGCACTGATGAGTGTGGATATGATGCAATGATGGCAGGCGTGCGGAGACACTTGTGTGCACTGATGCATGCTTGGATATGATGCAGTGAGGGCAGGCGTGCTGAGACACTTGTGTGCGCGGATATGATACAGTGAGGGCAGGCGTGCTGAGACACTTGTGTGCAATGATTAGTGTGTGGATATGATACAGTGAGGGCAGGCGTGCTGAGACACTTGTGTGCACTGATTAGTGTGAGGATATGATACAGTGGGGGCAGGCGTGCTGAGACACTTGTGTGCACTGATTAGTGTGAGGATATGATGCAGTTAGGGCAGGCGTGCTGAGACACTTGTGTGCACTGATGAGTGAGGATATGATGCAGTGAGGGCAGGCGTGCTGAGACACTTGTGTGCACTGATGAGTGCGCGGATATGATGCATTGATGGCAGGCGTGCTGAGACACTTGTGTGCACTGATGAGTGCGCGGATATGATGCAGTGAGGGCAGGCTTGCTGAGACACTTGTGTGCACTGATGAGTGTGGATATGATGCAATGATGGCAGGCGTGCGGAGACACTTGTGTGCACTGATGAGTGCGCGGATATGATGCATTGAGGGCAGGCGTGCTGAGACACTTGTGTGCACTGATGAGTGCGCGGATATGATGCAGTGAGGGCAGGCTTGCTGAGACACTTGTGTGCACTGATGAGTGCGCGGATATGATGCAGTGAGGGCAGGCGTGCTGAGACACTTGTGTGCACTGATGAGTGCGCGGATATGATGCAGTGAGGGCAGGCTTGCTGAGACACTTGTGTGCACTGATGAGTGCGCGGATATGATGCAGTGAGGGCAGGCTTGCTGAGACACTTGTGTGCACTGATGAGTGCGCGGATATGATGCATTGAGGGCAGGCGTGCTGAGACACTTGTGTGCACTGATGAGTGCGCGGATATGATGCAGTGAGGGCAGGCTTGCTGAGACACTTGTGTGCACTGATGAGTGTGGATATGATGCAATGATGGCAGGCGTGCGGAGACACTTGTGTGCACTGATGCATGCTTGGATATGATGCAGTGAGGGCAGGCGTGCTGAGACACTTGTGTGCGCGGATATGATACAGTGAGGGCAGGCGTGCTGAGACACTTGTGTGCACTGATGAGTGCGCGGATATGATGCAGTGAGGGCAGGCGTGCTGAGACACTTGTGTGCACTGATGAGTGCGCGGATATGATGCATTGAGGGCAGGCGTGCTGAGACACTTGTGTGCACTGATGAGTGCGCGGATATGATGCAGTGAGGGCAGGCGTGCTGAGACACTTGTGTGCACTGATGAGTGCGCGGATATGATGCATTGAGGGCAGGCGTGCTGAGACACTTGTGTGCACTGATGAGTGCGCGGATATGATGCAGTGAGGGCAGGCTTGCTGAGACACTTGTGTGCACTGATGAGTGCGCGGATATGATGCATTGAGGGCAGGCGTGCTGAGACACTTGTGTGCACTGATGAGTGCGCGGATATGATGCATTGAGGGCAGGCGTGCTGAGACACTTGTGTGCACTGATGAGTGCGCGGATATGATGCAGTGAGGGCAGGCTTGCTGAGACACTTGTGTGCACTGATGAGTGTGGATATGATGCAATGATGGCAGGCGTGCGGAGACACTTGTGTGCACTGATGCATGCTTGGATATGATGCAGTGAGGGCAGGCGTGCTGAGACACTTGTGTGCGCGGATATGATACAGTGAGGGCAGGCGTGCTGAGACACTTGTGTGCAATGATTAGTGTGTGGATATTGACAATGCTAAATTCCTTGTCGTATAAACAACCCTTTATGAAGCTAAGAACACTGTACGCTGTTTGCTCAAGAAGTACCGTAATGGTACGCTATTGGCGTAGCGATCGCTCAGCCGTAGGCGAGACGCTCAAGCGTCACGTTCGCTCGCGGCCCAGTGATCACAGGACACGTTATTGGTTATGTCTAGGGGAATGATTCGCTGTAGCGTAGCTTACGCTCGAGACCACGAGGAGGTCACCAGCGATGCAGACGCTTACAACACTATACCTTTATGTTAAAACCTTATACCAATGAAATACACAGAATACCTTAATGTGAGTACAGGGTGTAAGTGCAACCTTGTGTAACCTGACTATCTACAAAGCTGCTTGAGCGTCACCGACGCTCAAGTGAACACTTAACACTATAGAAAATACACAGATACTGGTTTAGGTTCCAAGGCCTATTAACTGTATTATATCTAATATACTTGTAAAAAGGGGGTAACAGTACAAATGATACACTACAATATAACAGAGACTTCCTAACCACAGATCTAAACAATAAATACAAAAAGACAATACTACACTGACCTAAATGCAATACAGTACAATACTATAATACTATGAGAGATATAAGAGAAAAGAGGAGAGAGAGAGAGAGAGAGAGAGAGAGAGAGAGACGGAGAGAGATGAGAGAAATTGGCTCACAATAACATTAAAAAACAATATGGTTGCAGCGAAGCTTACACATGTGAGGAACAATCGCTGCGCAGTTAATAAATGCTGAGAATCTTTGTTTAGAAAGTACTTGAGCTTACCCATGCTGCCTGTCCCTATATACACAACACCCAGCTACACAATCGTCCCTACAATGCCGCATGGGGCAGAAGCTAGACTCCATTTTATTCCAAAATGTCCAAGCCTCAAAACAATGCATATGTTCTGATTTTACAATTCCAAACAATCTAAATCACCTTTCACAATGTAATCCAACTTCCTAGAACCATCTCATAATTTCACATCCCAAACAACTTCAGTATCTCTATAACCAGAGCATATGAGTTATCACAAGACCAGACCACCAGGTACTCACAAGTATCAGCCTGCCATTGCTACCAGCACATATTCAAAAGTACTGCATGGTGGTATTTATGATTAACAAGATCCCAGCTACCATCACAGATTCCACAGGGCACCAACACAAACACCCAACAATCATACAACCAAGTTACAATATCCTATTTAAACCAGAAAGCAATCTATCTGTTTCCTTATCTAGCCATGTGAAGTTCAATACTTAGCCTTTGGGAAGGAATTCTGTCCTGGGGATGTAGCCGCCATGCTGCTTGATGCTAGCTTAGTTCTGAGTGAGAGAGTCAGCCCTGTGATCTCCAGTGGGTATATCATACCTGCATTCCAGCTGTGGGGGTGTGTCAACCACAAGAAGTGTGTGTCCCTCCCAGCATGTGAGCCAGCTGCATCAGTGGCCTTGGTTATGTAACACAATGGGTGATGACCAACACATTCCTGTCTAGTGAGAAGCTATTGTTTGGCGAATACAAACCCAGAATCCTGTCTGGGTTTTGTTCTATATTCATGATGTCCACTTTCAGTTGAGACAATGACATCTCAGCCCTCATTCTCCTGTATACAAATCCAGCCCCATTTGTAAACACAGGTGTTGGCCTTCCTCATTGAGTCTCAAAAGCTCAGTGTAATTACAGACTATTGTACTCCGTCTGCGGGAAAGATACTGATTTGGAGTACAATTGATCTTCAATTACTATTCCTGTGTTTACCTTATGCATGTGTAGGTATGAGGCCCTCTTAACATGCAAACTATTGTTTGGGGGATCCCTGAGGTCAAAGAGACATTTGAGACCTACTGATGCCTGTCTCCAACTGTTCAGATGCATGACTAAGTAAGGACAAATAAATAAATGGACATAACTTCTTATGTCCATAACTATTCGCACGAGCGATTAATCTGCTCCAAACCAACACCGGAATATTGCTATTTAAATACTCTTCCGATGGGTACCAAACACTGCTGTATGACCCCTGTTAGATCCTTCGCACAATACAAAGAGGGATTCCTCCGTTCAGGGACATTCTATATTAACCAAACTTTCAGAATCTATCAAAGGGACCATAATCTATAAACTACATTAATTGTGAACATTTGTAACGAATGAGTCGCACGCTACGATCACATAAACTCTACCGTAAATGCGCATACCGCGCCTGCGTGTGCACGCTATTGCGGGTATGCGCCTCCACGGGAGAGCGTACGCACGCGCAGCACGGACCAGTGTGCGGTGCAAATATGGCAGTGTGCATTGAGACATTTTTCTGACTTTGACAGTCCACCCTTTGGCAGTCAATAATAACTGCCACAAAATATTTAAGGAGAAAAATGTAAGTCAGGGGTTAATTGATTTCCATGGTGGGGTAAGGAAGAAGAGAGGAGTAGGTGTGAAAAGGGTATGACCTAGTGAGAGAGTAGGAGCATGTGTGTATGAGTCCATGTTTGGAGGGTCATGTATCATCGTGCCGTACGTGTGGTAAATCAAGCTTCGAGGTATTGCGAAGTATACATTTGAATTCCTTCTTATCCTGTGGTACAGGTCTGTGGATGGGCTGTCAAACTCTACCGAGCTCATTTCGGCTGTGGTTGTAACAAAATGGGGATGCACATTTTAGTTGATGATACATGAATGGGGGAGGTATGTGGTTGCTGCTATCTGTGCCTGTATTCCCTATCGTCTATGTGTGTCGTTACCTGAGGGTTGTAGAGATGAAGATAAAGAACACTTATGGAAAATGCAATGATATTCTATGTCAGGGGAATGTACATCTGTCGTCGAAGTCGTTTTCGGTATCTGTTGAGAGTCGTCTTCTTTGCGCTGTTTTGCTCCTTAAGCATGAGCAAATAGCTTTGTCTAAGCCATCAGATTTACAAAAAATGTTGGGCTAGCGTGAATTTAAAAGTACTAGGGAAACTGGGGATCCATGGCAAAGTTCATCAAGTGTCCATATTTAAAGTTGTCAAATCTTCTTCATCTTTGGTCTTGTCTGTGGTCTTTGTCTGTATACCGTCTCGTCAACTTCCTCGTCCAAGGGGGTCTTTGTATCTTGGGGAAAAGCAGAAAAACAGGTGAAAGAAACGGACCGTATAATCGCATTTTCATCACATTCTGGTTTCTATCATTGGGTCATAAATCAAATCCAGGTTAATTACAGTTTCCTCACTCCTCAAGCTCATCACTTTTGTACTTTGTTTGCACCTCATTAAAGCCTGCCCGCATCTAAATATCAATCCAATCGATATAATGACACCCAAGATACATAGTAGAAACTTTCCAACATCCATTATGACTCCTTGAGCCCAGTCTCCCAAACCGGAGAACCAATTTCGCGGGTTCAACCATGACACCCAACCAGTCAGCTCATTACCTACAGCAGCAAGGGTGAGATTGTGTTTTCGACGAAATTCCCGCTTCAATTGGAGAATATCGTCCATCTTTTGGTCTATGACCTCTACCGGATCCTCGGTGCTATTTGTGATATACGTGCAACACTTTATGCCGTACTGTGTTGCCAATGTAACACAATATCCACCTGTTACTGCTGTAAGATAATTAAGAACCATTCTATGCTGAACTAGTTCTGTTTTGTAAGCTTGAAGTTCTCTTCCAGTGTATCTAAACGTGTCATCATACATTTCAGTGATATTATCTAACAAATTGGCGAGTGCGGAAATGTATTTATAATTCATCACACCTCGAGCGGTGCGAGTGAAATCTAACGCTACCAGAACCTGAATCCCGGTGGATTCATGGATAAGATCAGAGGCCGGATGCTCTAACCTTTCTGACAGTTGTCTTTTAACCCGGTGCTCGTAGTGAGTGTGAGTATAAGGAGCTTGGGCACCACGGTGTATGTCCTTCATTTTGTCATGTGTAAAAGTCATCACTTCAGGCAATACTTTTCCAATATAACACAATCCTTCAGAGTTTGGGGCAAGCCACTTGTACGCCTTTCTCCCGCATATGAAATATGCATCATCGGGGAGAACATAAGGGACGGAGAAGGACATGACCATGTTACAAACCTTCCAGGTGAAATCTCCTGACCCTAATTCTTCCATCTGTCTAATGCACGTATCAGTTTGTACGATATGTGCACAGTATCCTGGTGATACCTCTCCAACTCTAGTAATCCTATTCCCTAAGGTATATCGATACCGGAAAGATTTTCCTCTACTGGCTATGTGGCGTACGAGCTCTGTATCTGTAGGCATTCTATCTGCTCTGTGTGAAAAGGTCATGGTAAGGTTGCTCCATGACACTTCCCAATTTCCCGGCTTACGGGGATTGGAGATATTAAAACATAAGAGGGACCTATCCACATGGTATTGGTGGAGCTTCAAACTAGGAGGGCTGGAGATGTTAAACCTCCGGTCCACCGGTCTCCCACCACTTAGCTCAAGTACCTCCCCTAACGTTAAAGGAAATGGTACTAGCCCTGATTTGCTGTGTCCCTGAGGTACTTGAGAGCATACCCAACAATCGGTCTTGTTTAATACGTTACCCACTAAGGAGTGATAGTCACTCAATGGATGCCGGTCCATATGGATATTAAAACTAGATTGGCATTTCTTTGTTACAGAGCCTACAGATACAACTTTCTTTTTGAACTAACATTCCTTCACAGTTGTTTACAAATAACATGGTTGTTAGATCGTGCCCGGTACTCGCCTTTGCTTGGTGATTGGGTTGCTATTGGAAATTTACACCTCCGTCTCAGTCATCAGGACCTTTCTGGATCCTTTCTCGACCTCACTGGTACTCTCACCGAAACAGACTGCTCTGGTCAACATCATGGTCAACAGGAAAATCCATATCACAGTCTCTTGGGGCAAGTCCATCTTACAGGAGGAGAAAAGAAGAAATTTGTAAAGGGGGTATAAGAAAATCAGTTTGAGGGGGAGAGAACTCGTTACGATAATAAGTTCTCTCGTTTTGTTGTTCTTCTTGTTCTGCTGTCCTCTCAAAAGGTGCTGTCTCTCAGTCTTCCAAACGAACATTCTGGTGATGCAATATTCCTTCCTAACCGGCGATCTTTCTGTAAGGAGAAAAAAAAATCTGGCATTACCATTGGTCCAACTGAGGGGTGACATACCATCTTTAAACCATGGAAACATGAGTGAGAAGAGAGAGAAAATAAAAAAAAACAAAAGAGATAGAGAACAATTCATGTGCATATATACATTACATAACTCGACAATAACCATCAATAAGAAAAGAGAAACAAAGCATTTTTAAACATTGTAAGAAAACATTGTTAGCATTAGAAAAACATTGTCAGACTTATTAGGCTGTCATATCTATGTATCTACTGGTCTCCTTGAGCAGTCCCTCCCCACCAGCACTTGCATTACTCCACTGTCTGTATCTGGCCAGAATACATAGTGGCGGATAGGTCATGCTGGGGTTTGGTAGACTTCTGCAAGGACCAAGTGGGTATGCAATGTGTGAATTCTTACCAATACTCGTCAGAGATGGGGATAGAGAGTGAGAAAAGAGAAAAAGATTTTCACGAATACATTTACAACTTTTCACCCGGTCATTCCTGTGTCTTCAGGGAATGACCTCCCACTTCATTAACCGTTACCTCAGGCTTACCATCAGTCCTAATGATCACCTTTCCTGACCACATATCATGGGTGTGGCCCAAAATTCTTCCTATGTGATCCCTGCTTGTAATTTGGTGTGTCATAACTTTTGCTCATTTTCATGTCTAGGGGGTTGGTATGCCTTCTGTGAATCTTTGATCATACAGTTAGATCTTTCCTAGGATCTGGGTAATCAGACATGATTGATCTCAATTCTGTCCGGGACCAGGGATGGCGCATTGCACTGTCCTTGACGGGAATGGTTCCCTGATCATCAGTCTTCCCATTGGGGACTGTGATCACCCTGACAGGACTAAACTCAATCACATCACCTTGTTTTGGTCTTACAATATGGGGTACATTTGTTTGTGCGTGATATAAAACATTGTACGTACCTGTGGACACGACCTCACCTGACCCTCCGTTAGGGGGTTTGATTATTGCCTTTACCAATTTGGTCGCGTCCACCTGGATGTCTTGTAGGATGGCTTCTGGAAGAGGTGCCGACATCGTTCTGGGCTCACTTTCTTGTTTGTATTCCTGAGGAAAGTTTAACATGGGGTGCGACTTGCATGGGTTAATAGTTGTACATTCAACAGTATTACAATAATCATTGTTACATTTATTACACTTATTCTTATAATCTATATTACAGTTGCTAAGAGCGTTTTTATTGTTCCACCTTTGTGCTTTTCTCTCCGCAATCAACTCCTCTCCTGCTGCCATATCTCTCCTCTCAAGATAAGAGTCAGAAAAGTCAATAGACTCTTTTTGTAATTCACTTTCCTGTTGCCATAACTGTAAACAATCATCATGTTTAACTCGTTGTTTCCAGGATTTTATGAGACTGATCCTTTGCCTTAAATTATGCAACACCTCTGAGTCAAAACTACCTATCCCGGGAAATGGTGCCTTATCCCCCGCAGTCATTCGTGTCCATTCATCACAAAAGGTCTCAGTGTGGGGACCATATTTCCCCCACATTACTAACCGAGCAGACCCTCGGTGTCTGCAAGCCTCTGGAGTCTGAATCCTGACCTCCGACCGTCTCTGTGTTGTGCACTTGGCTGCCATTGTGGACCTTTTTAACACAGAAAAACTTCCTAAAATGCACCAAACACAGAACTTCGTTGGAAATCCTTAAAGCTCTTCCACTGAACTTCTTCTGCTCCGGGTATCCCCGTTCCGCCTTCTAGCAGACACGTGTAGCCGTTGCAGGCCCTATCTCTAGAGATTTTCCTGAGAAAATTCCCTTCCTTTTTCTTTACACAAATCACGCTTGCATGTGCTCCCTACAACACGTATGAGGGCAAGATTTACGCATGGATATACGACCTCATATCACGTTGCGTTATTGGTCACACATACAACCGTGCGGTCCAATCGTACCACTTATAGACACTTGTTGCCCATAAATGGTAGGATCATTGGAGTCTCCCTACTGTGCTCCAAAACAGCCAGAGCGTAATACAACGAAAACTTTATCACACTCTGTTGCACGTTTTCACTCAGATCGTGCTCATCACGTTCCACATAGATCACACAGATCACAAAGTCCACAAAGCGGAATTCAATACCGTTTTATCACATAGATCACAAAGTCCACAAAGCGGGATTCAATACACTCATACCGTTTTCAACCCACTATCATTCTTATAGTTTTCTGATCAGAAAAATCATTTCCCGTAGTCTGATAGCTCTCCCCAGAGGCGTTACAGTAAAGTAAGGTATTTAAACTAAATTTTGGAAACTGAACAAATGTGTGCTATTGTCTTGTGGCTTCTGTATCGCCTTACTATAAGCGATATTTCACTATATAAACGCTTACCAAACACCACACAGTATCTTCTATGCTGTGTGCTTGTTTTTTTCTCAGCACGTTATCAATGCAAATGGCAAACAGGAAGGTGAGATGTGAAACTTACACAGATAAAAATGCAATTCTAAATTTAATCTAATAACATACATTGATGTAAGCACACGCATATGAAATTACATATAAGTACCAATCACTATTACTTATGATTGACTATGATATAGATTAAATAAATGCATTAAAAAAAACCTCATTAAATGATGATTTCTTTTTGACAGTGGATGGCTGATTGTTTCCTGAGTCAACTGAAAACCAGCCGCTCAGAAAAAAAAAAAAATTTGACCTTCCCAAAATGGCCGCTGCTCCTCCCCCTTCCACCTCCATGAGGGTCACACAAAATGGTGGACAGACCATGCGGCCTCTTGTCACAAAGAAAGTCATCATTCAAAACTCCTAAAGTTATTCTAGGCCTGAGTGTGTAGTTGGCACCAAATTGAAATAAAAACCAGATTTTCAAAGACAATAGCGTACTGTTCTTACCTCCGGTTACCGGGTTCCTTCAGCACTCTTTATCTAAGCGAAGCAGACGCTTATCCCGTCAGCACTGTGAGACAACCTCCCACCCTTTGCTGGAGGGATAATGTCTGCTGATCTACCTAGTGCAGATATGAGAAGTATAGGACGAGCCCGCAATTGACAATGCTAAATTCCTTGTCGTATAAACAACCCTTTATGAAGCTAAGAACACTGTACGCTGTTTGCTCAAGAAGTACCGTAATGGTACGCTATTGGCGTAGCGATCGCTCAGCCGTAGGCGAGACGCTCAAGCGTCACGTTCGCTCGCGGCCCAGTGATCACAGGACACGTTATTGGTTATGTCTAGGGGAATGATTCGCTGTAGCGTAGCTTACGCTCGAGACCACGAGGAGGTCACCAGCGATGCAGACGCTTACAACACTATACCTTTATGTTAAAACCTTATACCAATGAAATACACAGAATACCTTAATGTGAGTACAGGGTGTAAGTGCAACCTTGTGTAACCTGACTATCTACAAAGCTGCTTGAGCGTCACCGACGCTCAAGTGAACACTTAACACTATAGAAAATACACAGATACTGGTTTAGGTTCCAAGGCCTATTAACTGTATTATATCTAATATACTTGTAAAAAGGGGGTAACAGTACAAATGATACACTACAATATAACAGAGACTTCCTAACCACAGATCTAAACAATAAATACAAAAAGACAATACTACACTGACCTAAATGCAATACAGTACAATACTATAATACTATGAGAGATATAAGAGAAAAGAGGAGAGAGAGAGAGAGAGAGAGAGAGAGAGAGAGAGACGGAGAGAGATGAGAGAAATTGGCTCACAATAACATTAAAAAACAATATGGTTGCAGCGAAGCTTACACATGTGAGGAACAATCGCTGCGCAGTTAATAAATGCTGAGAATCTTTGTTTAGAAAGTACTTGAGCTTACCCATGCTGCCTGTCCCTATATACACAACACCCAGCTACACAATCGTCCCTACAATGCCGCATGGGGCAGAAGCTAGACTCCATTTTATTCCAAAATGTCCAAGCCTCAAAACAATGCATATGTTCTGATTTTACAATTCCAAACAATCTAAATCACCTTTCACAATGTAATCCAACTTCCTAGAACCATCTCATAATTTCACATCCCAAACAACTTCAGTATCTCTATAACCAGAGCATATGAGTTATCACAAGACCAGACCACCAGGTACTCACAAGTATCAGCCTGCCATTGCTACCAGCACATATTCAAAAGTACTGCATGGTGGTATTTATGATTAACAAGATCCCAGCTACCATCACAGATTCCACAGGGCACCAACACAAACACCCAACAATCATACAACCAAGTTACAATATCCTATTTAAACCAGAAAGCAATCTATCTGTTTCCTTATCTAGCCATGTGAAGTTCAATACTTAGCCTTTGGGAAGGAATTCTGTCCTGGGGATGTAGCCGCCATGCTGCTTGATGCTAGCTTAGTTCTGAGTGAGAGAGTCAGCCCTGTGATCTCCAGTGGGTATATCATACCTGCATTCCAGCTGTGGGGGTGTGTCAACCACAAGAAGTGTGTGTCCCTCCCAGCATGTGAGCCAGCTGCATCAGTGGCCTTGGTTATGTAACACAATGGGTGATGACCAACACATTCCTGTCTAGTGAGAAGCTATTGTTTGGCGAATACAAACCCAGAATCCTGTCTGGGTTTTGTTCTATATTCATGATGTCCACTTTCAGTTGAGACAATGACATCTCAGCCCTCATTCTCCTGTATACAAATCCAGCCCCATTTGTAAACACAGGTGTTGGCCTTCCTCATTGAGTCTCAAAAGCTCAGTGTAATTACAGACTATTGTACTCCGTCTGCGGGAAAGATACTGATTTGGAGTACAATTGATCTTCAATTACTATTCCTGTGTTTACCTTATGCATGTGTAGGTATGAGGCCCTCTTAACATGCAAACTATTGTTTGGGGGATCCCTGAGGTCAAAGAGACATTTGAGACCTACTGATGCCTGTCTCCAACTGTTCAGATGCATGACTAAGTAAGGACAAATAAATAAATGGACATAACTTCTTATGTCCATAACTATTCGCACGAGCGATTAATCTGCTCCAAACCAACACCGGAATATTGCTATTTAAATACTCTTCCGATGGGTACCAAACACTGCTGTATGACCCCTGTTAGATCCTTCGCACAATACAAAGAGGGATTCCTCCGTTCAGGGACATTCTATATTAACCAAACTTTCAGAATCTATCAAAGGGACCATAATCTATAAACTACATTAATTGTGAACATTTGTAACGAATGAGTCGCACGCTACGATCACATAAACTCTACCGTAAATGCGCATACCGCGCCTGCGTGTGCACGCTATTGCGGGTATGCGCCTCCACGGGAGAGCGTACGCACGCGCAGCACGGACCAGTGTGCGGTGCAAATATGGCAGTGTGCATTGAGACATTTTTCTGACTTTGACAATATGATACAGTGAGGGCAGGCGTGCTGAGACACTTGTGTGCACTGATTAGTGTGAGGATATGATACAGTGGGGGCAGGCGTGCTGAGACACTAGTGTGCACTGATTAGTGTGAGGATATGATGCAGTTAGGGCAGGCGTGCTGAGACACTTGTGTGCACTGATGAGTGTGGATATGATGCAGTGAGGGCAGGCGTGCTGAGACACTTGTGTCCACTGATGAGTGTGGATATGATGCAATGATGGCAGGCGTGCTGAGACACTTGTGTGCATTGATGCGTGCGTGGATATGATGCAGTGAGGGCAGGCTTGCTGAGACACTTGTGTGCACTGATGTGTGCGCGGATATGATGCAGTGAGGCAGGCGTGCTGAGACACTTGTGTGCACTGATGAGTGTGGATATGATGCAGTGAGGCAGGCGTGCTGAGACACTTGTAAGCGCGGATATGATGCAGTGAGGGCAGGCGTGCTGAAACACTTGTGTGCACTGATGAGTGTGGATATGATGCAATGAAGGCAGGCGTGCTGAGACACTTGTGTGCGCGGATATGATGCAGTGAGGGCAGGCGTGCTGAGACACTTGTGTGCAATGATTAGTGTGTGGATATGATACAGTGAGGGCAGGCGTGCTGAGACACTTGTGTGCACTGATTAGTGTGAGGATATGATACAGTGGGGGCAGGCGTGCTGAGACACTTGTGTGCACTGATGAGAGTGGATATGATGCAGTGAGGGCAGGCGTGCTGAGACACTTGTGTGCGCGGATATGATACAGTGAGGGCAGGCGTGCTGAGACACTTGTGTGCAATGATTAGTGTGTGGATATGATACAGTGAGGGCAGGCGTGCTGAGACACTTGTGTGCACTGATTAGTGTGAGGATATGATACAGTGGGGGCAGGCGTGCTGAGACACTTGTGTGCACTGATTAGTGTGAGGATATGATGCAGTTAGGGCAGGCGTGCTGAGACACTTGTGTGGACTGATGAGTGTGGATATGATGCAGTGAGGGCAGGCGTGCTGAGACACTTGTGTCCACTGATGAGTGTGGATATGATGCAATGATGGCAGGCGTGCTGAGACACTTGTGTGCATTGATGCGTGCGTGGATATGATGCAGTGAGGGCAGGCTTGCTGAGACACTTGTGTGCACTGATGTGTGCGCGGATATGATGCAGTGAGGCAGGCGTGCTGAGACACTTGTGTGCACTGATGAGTGTGGATATGATGCAGTGAGGCAGGCGTGCTGAGACACTTGTAAGCGCGGATATGATGCAGTGAGGGCAGGCGTGCTGAAACACTTGTGTGCACTGATGAGTGTGGATATGATGCAATGAAGGCAGGCGTGCTGAGACACTTGTGTGCGCGGATATGATGCAGTGAGGGCAGGCGTGCTGAGACACTTGTGTGCAATGATTAGTGTGTGGATATGATACAGTGAGGGCAGGCGTGCTGAGACACTTGTGTGCACTGATTAGTGTGAGGATATGATACAGTGGGGGCAGGCGTGCTGAGACACTTGTGTGCACTGATGAGAGTGGATATGATGCAGTTAGGGCAGGCGTGCTGAGACACTTGTGTGCACTGATGAGTGTGGATATGATGCAGTGAGGGCAGGCGTGCTGAGACACTTGTGTCCACTGATGAGTGTGGATATGATGCAATGATGGCAGGCGTGCTGAGACACTTGTGTGCATTGATGCGTGCGTGGATATGATGCAGTGAGGGCAGGCGTGCTGAGACACTTGTGCGCATTGATGAGTGCGCGGATATGATGCAGTGAGGGCAGGCTTGCTGAGACACTTGTGTGCACTGATGTGTGCGCGGATATGATGCAGTGAGGCAGGCGTGCTGAGACACTTGTGTGCACTGATGAGTGTGGATATGATGCAGTGAGGCAGGCGTGCTGAGACACTTGTAAGCGCGGATATGATGCAGTGAGGGCAGGCGTGCTGAGACACTTGTGTGCACTGATTAGTGTGTGGATATGATACAGTGAGGGCAGGCGTGCTAAGACACTTGTGTGCACTGATGCGTGCTTGGATATGATGCAGTGAGGGCAGGCGTGCTGAGACACTTGTGTGCACTGATGAGTGTGGATATGATGCAGTGAGGACAGGCGTGCTGAGACACTTGTGTGCACCGATTAGTGTGAGGATATGATACAGTGGGGGCAGGCGTGCTGAGACACTTGTGTGCACTGATGAGTGTGGATATGATGCAGTGAGGGCAGGCGTGCTGAGACACTTGTGTGCACTGATGTGTGCGCGGATATGATGCAGTGAGGCAGGCGTGCTGAGACACTTGTGTGCACTGATGAGTGTGGATATGATGCAGTGAGGCAGGCGTGCTGAGACACTTGTAAGCGCGGATATGATGCAGTGAGGGCAGGCGTGCTAAAACACTTGTGTGCACTGATGAGTGTGGATATGATGCAATGAAGGCAGGCGTGCTGAGACACTTGTGTGCGCGGATATGATGCAGTGAGGGCAGGCGTGCTGAGACACTTGTGTGCAATGATTAGTGTGTGGATATGATACAGTGAGGGCAGGCGTGCTGAGACACTTGTGTGCACTGATTAGTGTGAGGATATGATACAGTGGGGGCAGGCGTGCTGAGACACTTGTGTGCACTGATGAGAGTGGATATGATGCAGTGAGGGCAGGCGTGCTGAGACACTTGTGTGCGCGGATATGATACAGTGAGGGCAGGCGTGCTGAGACACTTGTGTGCAATGATTAGTGTGTGGATATGATACAGTGAGGGCAGGCGTGCTGAGACACTTGTGTGCACTGATTAGTGTGAGGATATGATACAGTGGGGGCAGGCGTGCTGAGACACTTGTGTGCACTGATTAGTGTGAGGATATGATGCAGTTAGGGCAGGCATGCTGAGACACTTGTGTGCACTGATGAGTGAGGATATGATGCAGTGAGGGCAGGCGTGCTGAGACACTTGTGTGCACTGATGAGTGCGCGGATATGATGCATTGATGGCAGGCGTGCTGAGACACTTGTGTGCACTGATGAGTGCGCGGATATGATGCAGTGAGGGCAGGCTTGCTGAGACACTTGTGTGCACTGATGAGTGTGGATATGATGCAATGATGGCAGGCGTGCGGAGACACTTGTGTGCACTGATGAGTGCGCGGATATGATGCATTGAGGGCAGGCGTGCTGAGACACTTGTGTGCACTGATGAGTGCGCGGATATGATGCAGTGAGGGCAGGCTTGCTGAGACACTTGTGTGCACTGATGAGTGCGCGGATATGATGCAGTGAGGGCAGGCGTGCTGAGACACTTGTGTGCACTGATGAGTGCGCGGATATGATGCAGTGAGGGCAGGCTTGCTGAGACACTTGTGTGCACTGATGAGTGCGCGGATATGATGCAGTGAGGGCAGGCTTGCTGAGACACTTGTGTGCACTGATGAGTGCGCGGATATGATGCATTGAGGGCAGGCGTGCTGAGACACTTGTGTGCACTGATGAGTGCGCGGATATGATGCATTGAGGGCAGGCGTGCTGAGACACTTGTGTGCACTGATGAGTGCGCGGATATGATGCAGTGAGGGCAGGCTTGCTGAGACACTTGTGTGCACTGATGAGTGTGGATATGATGCAATGATGGCAGGCGTGCGGAGACACTTGTGTGCACTGATGCATGCTTGGATATGATGCAGTGAGGGCAGGCGTGCTGAGACACTTGTGTGCGCGGATATGATACAGTGAGGGCAGGCGTGCTGAGACACTTGTGTGCACTGATGAGTGCGCGGATATGATGCAGTGAGGGCAGGCGTGCTGAGACACTTGTGTGCACTGATGAGTGCGCGGATATGATGCATTGAGGGCAGGCGTGCTGAGACACTTGTGTGCACTGATGAGTGCGCGGATATGATGCAGTGAGGGCAGGCGTGCTGAGACACTTGTGTGCACTGATGAGTGCGCGGATATGATGCATTGAGGGCAGGCGTGCTGAGACACTTGTGTGCACTGATGAGTGCGCGGATATGATGCAGTGAGGGCAGGCTTGCTGAGACACTTGTGTGCACTGATGAGTGCGCGGATATGATGCATTGAGGGCAGGCGTGCTGAGACACTTGTGTGCACTGATGAGTGCGCGGATATGATGCATTGAGGGCAGGCGTGCTGAGACACTTGTGTGCACTGATGAGTGCGCGGATATGATGCAGTGAGGGCAGGCTTGCTGAGACACTTGTGTGCACTGATGAGTGTGGATATGATGCAATGATGGCAGGCGTGCGGAGACACTTGTGTGCACTGATGCATGCTTGGATATGATGCAGTGAGGGCAGGCGTGCTGAGACACTTGTGTGCGCGGATATGATACAGTGAGGGCAGGCGTGCTGAGACACTTGTGTGCAATGATTAGTGTGTGGATATGATACAGTGAGGGCAGGCGTGCTGAGACACTTGTGTGCACTGATTAGTGTGAGGATATGATACAGTGGGGGCAGGCGTGCTGAGACACTTGTGTGCACTGATTAGTGTGAGGATATGATGCAGTTAGGGCAGGCGTGCTGAGACACTTGTGTGCACTGATGAGTGTGGATATGATGCAGTGAGGGCAGGCGTGCTGAGACACTTGTGTCCACTGATGAGTGTGGATATGATGCAATGATGGCAGGCGTGCTGAGACACTTGTGTGCATTGATGCGTGCGTGGATATGATGCAGTGAGGGCAGGCTTGCTGAGACACTTGTGTGCACTGATGTGTGCGCGGATATGATGCAGTGAGGCAGGCGTGCTGAGACACTTGTGTGCACTGATGAGTGTGGATATGATGCAGTGAGGCAGGCGTGCTGAGACACTTGTAAGCGCGGATATGATGCAGTGAGGGCAGGCGTGCTGAAACACTTGTGTGCACTGATGAGTGTGGATATGATGCAATGAAGGCAGGCGTGCTGAGACACTTGTGTGCGCGGATATGATGCAGTGAGGGCAGGCGTGCTGAGACACTTGTGTGCAATGATTAGTGTGTGGATATGATACAGTGAGGGCAGGCGTGCTGAGACACTTGTGTGCACTGATTAGTGTGAGGATATGATACAGTGGGGGCAGGCGTGCTGAGACACTTGTGTGCACTGATGAGAGTGGATATGATGCAGTGAGGGCAGGCGTGCTGAGACACTTGTGTGCGCGGATATGATACAGTGAGGGCAGGCGTGCTGAGACACTTGTGTGCAATGATTAGTGTGTGGATATGATACAGTGAGGGCAGGCGTGCTGAGACACTTGTGTGCACTGATTAGTGTGAGGATATGATACAGTGGGGGCAGGCGTGCTGAGACACTTGTGTGCACTGATTAGTGTGAGGATATGATGCAGTTAGGGCAGGCGTGCTGAGACACTTGTGTGCACTGATGAGTGTGGATATGATGCAGTGAGGGCAGGCGTGCTGAGACACTTGTGTCCACTGATGAGTGTGGATATGATGCAATGATGGCAGGCGTGCTGAGACACTTGTGTGCATTGATGCGTGCGTGGATATGATGCAGTGAGGGCAGGCTTGCTGAGACACTTGTGTGCACTGATGTGTGCGTGGATATGATGCAGTGAGGCAGGCGTGCTGAGACACTTGTGTGCACTGATGAGTGTGGATATGATGCAGTGAGGCAGGCGTGCTGAGACACTTGTAAGCGCGGATATGATGCAGTGAGGGCAGGCGTGCTGAAACACTTGTGTGCACTGATGAGTGTGGATATGATGCAATGAAGGCAGGCGTGCTGAGACACTTGTGTGCGCGGATATGATGCAGTGAGGGCAGGCGTGCTGAGACACTTGTGTGCAATGATTAGTGTGTGGATATGATACAGTGAGGGCAGGCGTGCTGAGACACTTGTGTGCACTGATTAGTGTGAGGATATGATACAGTGGGGGCAGGCGTGCTGAGACACTTGTGTGCACTGATGAGAGTGGATATGATGCAGTTAGGGCAGGCGTGCTGAGACACTTGTGTGCACTGATGAGTGTGGATATGATGCAGTGAGGGCAGGCGTGCTGAGACACTTGTGTCCACTGATGAGTGTGGATATGATGCAATGATGGCAGGCGTGCTGAGACACTTGTGTGCATTGATGCGTGCGTGGATATGATGCAGTGAGGGCAGGCGTGCTGAGACACTTGTGCGCATTGATGAGTGCGCGGATATGATGCAGTGAGGGCAGGCTTGCTGAGACACTTGTGTGCACTGATGTGTGCGCGGATATGATGCAGTGAGGCAGGCGTGCTGAGACACTTGTGTGCACTGATGAGTGTGGATATGATGCAGTGAGGCAGGCGTGCTGAGACACTTGTAAGCGCGGATATGATGCAGTGAGGGCAGGCGTGCTGAGACACTTGTGTGCACTGATTAGTGTGTGGATATGATACAGTGAGGGCAGGCGTGCTAAGACACTTGTGTGCACTGATGCGTGCTTGGATATGATGCAGTGAGGGCAGGCGTGCTGAGACACTTGTGTGCACTGATGAGTGTGGATATGATGCAGTGAGGACAGGCGTGCTGAGACACTTGTGTGCACCGATTAGTGTGAGGATATGATACAGTGGGGGCAGGCGTGCTGAGACACTTGTGTGCACTGATGAGTGTGGATATGATGCAGTGAGGGCAGGCGTGCTGAGACACTTGTGTGCACTGATGTGTGCGCGGATATGATGCAGTGAGGCAGGCGTGCTGAGACACTTGTGTGCACTGATGAGTGTGGATATGATGCAGTGAGGCAGGCGTGCTGAGACACTTGTAAGCGCGGATATGATGCAGTGAGGACAGGCGTGCTAAAACACTTGTGTGCACTGATGAGTGTGGATATGATGCAATGAAGGCAGGCGTGCTGAGACACTTGTGTGCGCGGATATGATGCAGTGAGGGCAGGCGTGCTGAGACACTTGTGTGCAATGATTAGTGTGTGGATATGATACAGTGAGGGCAGGCGTGCTGAGACACTTGTGTGCACTGATTAGTGTGAGGATATGATACAGTGGGGGCAGGCGTGCTGAGACACTTGTGTGCACTGATGAGAGTGGATATGATGCAGTTAGGGCAGGCGTGCTGAGACACTTGTGTGCACTGATGAGTGTGGATATGATGCAGTGAGGGCAGGCGTGCTGAGACACTTGTGTCCACTGATGAGTGTGGATATGATGCAATGATGGCAGGCGTGCTGAGACACTTGTGTGCATTGATGCGTGCGTGGATATGATGCAGTGAGGGCAGGCGTGCTGAGACACTTGTGCGCATTGATGAGTGCGCGGATATGATGCAGTGAGGGCAGGCTTGCTGAGACACTTGTGTGCACTGATGTGTGCGCGGATATGATGCAGTGAGGCAGGCGTGCTGAGACACTTGTGTGCACTGATGAGTGTGGATATGATGCAGTGAGGCAGGCGTGCTGAGACACTTGTAAGCGCGGATATGATGCAGTGAGGGCAGGCGTGCTGAGACACTTGTGTGCACTGATTAGTGTGTGGATATGATACAGTGAGGGCAGGCGTGCTAAGACACTTGTGTGCACTGATGCGTGCTTGGATATGATGCAGTGAGGGCAGGCGTGCTGAGACACTTGTGTGCACTGATGAGTGTGGATATGATGCAGTGAGGACAGGCGTGCTGAGACACTTGTGTGCACAGATTAGTGTGAGGATATGATACAGTGGGGGCAGGCGTGCTGAGACACTTGTGTGCACTGATGAGTGTGGATATGATGCAGTGAGGGCAGGCGTGCTGAGACACTTGTGTGCACTGATGAGTGTGTATATGATGCAGTGAGGGCAGGCGTGCTGAGGCACTTGTGTCCACTGATGAGTGTGGATATGATGCAATGGTGGCAGGCGTGCTGAGACACTTGTGTGCATTGATGCGTGCGTGGATATGATGCAGTGAGGGCAGGCGTGCTGAGACACTTGTGTGCACTGATGTGTGCGCGGATATGATGCAGTGAGGCAGGCGTGCTGAGACACTTGTGTGCACTGATGAGTGTGGATATGATGCAGTGAGGCAGGCGTGCTGAGACACTTGTGTGCGCGGATATGATGCAGTGAGGGCAGGCGTGCTGAGACACTTGTGTGCAATGATGTGTGGACATGATGCAATGAGGACAGGCGTGCTGAGACACTTGTGTGCACTGATTAGTGTGTGGATATGATACAGTGAGGGCAGGCGTGCTAAGACACTTGTGTGCACTGATGCATGCTTGGATATGATGCAGTGAGGGCAGGCGTGCTGAGACACTTGTGTGCACTGATGTGTGCGTGGATATGATGCAGTGAGGGCAGGCGTGCTGAGACACTTGTGTGCACTGATTAGTGTGAGGATATGATACAGTAGGGGCAGGCGTGCTGAGACACTTGTGTGCACTGATGAGTGTGGATATGATGCAGTGAGGGCAGGCGTGCTGAGACACTTGTGTGCACTGATTAGTGTGAGGATATGATACAGTGGGGGCAGGCGTGCTGAGACACTTGTGTGCACTGATGAGTGGATAAGATGCAGTGAGGGCAGGCGTGCTGAGACACTTGTGTGCACTGATGAGTGTGGATATGATGCAGTGAGGGCAGGCGTGCTGAGACACTTGTGTGCACTGATGAGTGCGTGGATATGATGCAGTGAGGGCAGGCGTGCTGAGACACTTGTGTGCACTGATGAGTGCGTGGATAAGATGCAGTGAGGGCAGGCGTGCTGAGACACTTGTGTGCACTGATGAGTGTGGATATGATGCACTGAGGGCAGGCGTGCTGAGACACTTGTGTGCACTGATGAATGCGTGGATATGATGCAGTGAGGGCAGGCGTGCTGAGACACTTGTGTGCACTGATTAGTGTGTGGATATGATACAGTGAGGGCAGGCGTGCTGAGACACTTGTGTGCACTGATGCGTGCTTGGATATGATGCAGTGAGGGCAGGCGTGCTGAGACACTTGTGTGCACTGATGAGTGTGCGGATATGATGCAGTGAGGGCAGGCGTGCTGAGACACTTGTGTGCACTGATGAGTGTGCGGATATGATGCAGTGAGGGCAGGCTTGCTGAGACACTTGTGTGCACTGATGTGTGCGCGGATATGATGCAGGGAGGCAGGCGTGCTGAAACACTTGTGTGCACTGATGAGTGTGGATATGATGCAGTGAGGCAGGCGTGCTGAGACACTTGTGTGCGCGGATATGATGCAGTGAGGGCAGGCGTGCTGAGACACTTGTGTGCAATGATGTGTGGACATGATGCAATGAGGACAGGCGTGCTGAGACACTTGTGTGCACTGATTAGTGTGTGGATATGATACAGTGAGGGCAGGCGTGCTAAGACACTTGTGTGCACTGATGCATGCTTGGATATGATGCAGTGAGGGCAGGCGTGCTGAGACACTTGTGTGCACTGATGTGTGCGTGGATATGATGCAGTGAGGGCAGGCGTGCTGAGACACTTGTGTGCACTGATGAGTGTGGATATGATGCAGTGAGGACAGGCGTGCTGAGACACTTGTGTGCACTGATTAGTGTGAGGATATGATACAGTGGGGGCAGGCGTGCTGAGACACTTGTGTGCACTGATGAGTGGATAAGATGCAGTGAGGGCAGGCGTGCTGAGACACTTGTGTGCACTGATGAGTGTGGATATGATGCAGTGAGGGCAGGCGTGCTGAGACACTTGTGTGCACTGATGAGTGCGTGGATATGATGCAGTGAGGGCAGGCGTGCTGAGATACTTGTGTGCACTGATGAGTGCGTGGATAAGATGCAGTGAGGGCAGGCGTGCTGAGACACTTGTGTGCACTGATGAGTGTGGATATGATGCAGTGAGGGCAGGCGTGCTGAGACACTTGTGTGCACTGATGAGTGTGGATATGATGCACTGAGGGCAGGCGTGCTGAGACACTTGTGTGCACTGATGAGTGCGTGGATATGATGCAGTGAGGGCAGGCGTGCTGAGACACTTGTGTGCACTGATTAGTGTGTGGATATGATACAGTGAGGGCAGGCGTGCTGAGACACTTGTGTGCACTGATGCGTGCTTGGATATGATACAGTGAGGGCAGGCGTGCTGAGACACTTGTGTGCACTGATGAGTGTGCGGATATGATGCAGTGAGGGCAGGCGTGCTGAGACACTTGTGTGCACTGATGAGTGGGCGGATATGATGCAGTGAGGGCAGGCTTGCTGAGACACTTGTGTGCACTGATGTGTGCGCAGATATGATGCAGTGAGGCAGGCGTGCTGAAACACTTGTGTGCACTGATGAGTGTGGATATGATGCAGTGAGGCAGGCGTGCTGAGACACTTGTGTGCGCGGATATGATGCAGTGAGGGCAGGCGTGCTGAGACACTTGTGTGCAATGATGTGTGGACATGATGCAATGAGGACAGGCGTGCTGAGACACTTGTGTGCACTGATTAGTGTGTGGATATGATACAGTGAGGGCAGGCGTGCTAAGACACTTGTGTGCACTGATGCATGCTTGGATATGATGCAGTGAGGGCAGGCGTGCTGAGACACTTGTGTGCACTGATGTGTGCGTGGATATGATGCAGTGAGGGCAGGCGTGCTGAGACACTTGTGTGCACTGATGAGTGTGGATATGATGCAGTGAGGACAGGCGTGCTGAGACACTTGTGTGCACTGATTAGTGTGAGGATATGATACAGTGGGGGCAGGCGTGCTGAGACACTTGTGTGCACTGATGAGTGTGGATTTGATGCAGTGAGGGCAGGCGTGCTGAGACACTTGTGTGCACTGATGAGTGGATAAGATGCAGTGAGGGCAGGCGTGCTGAGACACTTGTGTGCACTGATGAGTGTGGATATGATGCAATGAGGACAGGCATGCTGAGACACTTGTGTGCACTGATTAGTGTGAGGATATGATACAGTGGGGGCAGGCGTGCTGAGACACTTGTGTGCACTGATGAGTGGATAAGATGCAGTGAGGGCAGGCGTGCTGAGACACTTGTGTGCACTGATGAGTGTGGATATGATGCAGTGAGGGCAGGCGTGCTGAGACACTTGTGTGCACTGATGAGTGCGTGGATAAGATGCAGTGAGGGCAGGCGTGCTGAGACACTTGTGTGCACTGATGAGTGTGGATATGATGCACTGAGGGCAGGCGTGCTGAGACACTTGTGTGCACTGATGAGTGCGTGGATATGATACAGTGAGGGCAGGCGTGCTGAGACACTTGTGTGCACTGATGCGTGCTTGGATATGATGCAGTGAGGGCAGGCGTGCTGAGACACTTGTGTGCACTGATGAGTGTGCGGATATGATGCAGTGAGGGCAGGCGTGCTGAGACACTTGTGTGCACTGATGAGTGAGGATATGATGCAGTGAGGGCAGGCGTGCTGAGACACTTGTGTGCACTGATGAGTGTCAGGATATGATGCAGTGAGGGCAGGCGTGCTGAGACACTTGTGTGCACTGATGAGTGTGGATATGATGCAGTGAGGGCAGACGTGCTGAGACACTTGTGTGCACTGATTAGTGTGAGGATATGATACAGTGGGGGCAGGCGTGCTGAGACACTTGTGTGCACTGATGAGTGTGGATATGATGCAGTGAGGGCAGACGTGCTGAGACACTTGTGTGCACGGATTAGTGTGAGGATATGATACAGTGGGGGCAGGCGTGCTGAGACACTTGTGTGCACTGATGAGTGTGGATATGATGCAGTGAGGGCAGGCGTGCTGAGACACTTGTGTGCACTGATGAGTGTCAGGATATGATGCAGTGAGGGCAGGTATAGTAGATAGAATCTGAGTTTTGCTTGTATCCAGTGTAAGCAATGACATCGCGTTTCACCACAGACGCTGCTTCCTCACAAGGTAAATGTGCATGAATGAGTCTCCACTACACCACAGGTCCTTTTATATATAAATAACACCTGCATCATGTTATGTAACCAGTTAGTGTCCTAGCTCAGTGTGGTGCAGTCTCCTCATTACACTGGGGCCACTAAGACGGCAAATGAGTCCTCCATGCGGCTGGTGTAGAGTAGAAGGAAAGTAGGCCATAATCTCTCCCTCTTAGCGTACAGGGAGGTAAATGCGGATATTCGCCAGCGTACCAAGTTGTGCGCACCTATGTCACCGTACCGTCATTATGTGTAAACTTGGTTTCATAGTTAGCAGAAAACAGGGGCACCCAAATCTAACTCTTTCTGCACATGTTACATCTGCCCCCCTGCAGTGCACAAGGTTTTGCCCATTAGCTGACAAATTTGCTGCTGTGATCAGATCTGAATTAGACTCATTAGCAGCCTCCGGTGTGTGTTCCGGGGGAACCCTCTGCTGGCTACAAATGCGTTGAGTAGCACATGGGCCTCTGTATGTTTAACTAAAGCAACTTGCTCCTCATTTCCATCTGCTGGATTACTTACTACTCACAGGTCACACGCCTTTGTCCTCTCCTGCTGGGAAGATCTGCCCTCAGTGATACAGGGGTCTACTTGCTAAGCCAGTGGTGGCCAACGCGTGGCTCTTGAGCCACATGCGGCTCTTTCTTCATTCAAATGTGGCTCCCAACACTCAAAGTCACGTGACCACAAGAGATCTGTAAACCGCTGCACTCCAGCCAGACATGCAGCAGCACTACGTAGACTGAGAACTGAGGGAGCCAAATACACATGGGGGAGCTGGCTGGAGTGACACATGGGGGAACTGAAGTATATTATGTGAATCTGGCTTTTCAATATATTTTATGCGGATCTGGCTTTTTCAATTATTTGATATAGAAGTGGCTTTTTCATTGTATTTTATGTTGGATCTGGCTTTTTCAATGTGTTTTATACCAGGGGCGTGGCCTAGCAGGCACGAGGTCACACCCCATTATTGCAAGTGTGCCTTCGGCTCCAAGTCGGCTCTTTGATGTACCTAACAAGATTTCTAGGCTCTTTGTCTCTGACTGGTTGGCCACCCCTGTGCTAAGTCTTGGATGGAGATAAAGTGGGAGGAGATAAAGTACCAGCCAATCAGCTCTTAACTTGTCATTTTTCAAACCCAGCCTGTGACATGGCAGTTAGGAGATGATTGGCTGGTACTTTATCTCTGGCCAAGGCTTCGTAAATAGACCCCACGGTCACTGGTCTGATTTTCTCTGTGCTTTTTGCTCTCATCTCATTATAAATTTAAGATATACAATAATGAAAGGGGCTGATCCTAAAATGTTAGCAGCTGGAATTTGAGAAGTATTATTAACATGAGCGTTCATGTGTATTCGCAAATAGGCAAAACCACACTAGGTGGATAGTAAAAGGAATTGGGAAGTGAGTTTTCACCTTACAGTGCACATAGCTACGGAGCAGGACTCACTGCCAACCCCACCCCAAACCTGTGAGATCACACAAGGGCAGGGCCTGTGTCAGTAGGTTTGTGGGAAGATTGTAAAAATGGGATTTTAATACCTATCGGTAAATCCTTTTCTCGTAGTCCATAAGGGATATTGGGGACTTAGTGCAATGGGGTATAGATGGGGTCCAAAGGAGCCGGTGAACTTTACATTTCTTCAACTGGGTGTGCTGGCTCCTCCCCTCTATGCCCCCTCCTACAGCCAGTATAGGTAAAACTGTGCCCGAAGGAGAATGGACATACTTGAGAGAAGGAACATAACAACAATGAGGGTCATTCCGAGTTGATCGCTAGCTGCCGTTCGCAGCACAGCGATCAGGCTAAAAATCGGCTGTTCTGCGCATGCGTATGGGCCGCAGTATGCACGCGCGAAGTACTTTCACACAAAACTATGCAGTTTTACACAAGGTCAAGCGACTTTTTTTAGTGGCTCGGCTGATCGGTGAGTGATTGACAGGAAGTGGATGTTTCTGGGAGGTAACTGACGGTTTTCCGGGAGTGTGCTAAAAAACGCAGGCGTGTCAGAAGATAACGCAGGCGTGCCTTGGGAAACGGGGGAGTGTATGTGACGCAGGGTGTGTATGTGACGTCAAACCAGGAACTAAATAGTCTGCACTGATCGCAAGGTAGGAGTAGGTCTGGAGCTACTCTGAAACTGCATGAAAATTTTTTCGAGCAGTTCTGCTAACCTTTCGTTCGCTATTCTGCTAAGCTAAGATACACTCCCAGAGGGCGGCGGCCTAGCGTTTGCACTGCTGCTAAAAGCAGCTAGTGAGCGATCAACTCGGAATGAGGGCCAATGAGTGGTGAGATTCACACACCAGCACACCAATAACATAAAACGACCAGCAACGGCTGCCCTCTGGGAGTGTATCTTAGCTTAGCAGAAGTGTGACTGAAAGGTTAGCAGAACTGCTCGTAAAAATTTTCATGCAGTTTCTGGGCAGCTCCAAACCTACTCCTACCTTGTGATCACTTTTTACATCACAAACACGCCCTGCGTTCGGCCCGCCACTCCCCCGTTTTCCCCAGGCACGCCTGCGTTATCTTCTGACACGCCTGTGTTTTTTAACACACTCCTGGAAAACGGTCAGTTACCTCCCAGAAACGCCCCTTTCATGTCAATCACTCACCGATCAGCCGAGCGACTGTTTTCAGTCGCTCGGCTGATCGGTGAGTGATTGACATGAAAACAGTCGCTCGACCTTGTGTAAAAATGCATAGTTTTATGTGAAAGTACTTTGCGCGTGTGTACTGCGGCCGTACACATGCGCAGAACAGCCGATTTTTAGCCTGATCGCTGTGCTGCGAACAACGGCAGCTAGCGATAAACTCGGAATGAGGGCCAATATCCCTTATGGACTACGAGAAAAGGATTTATCGGTAGGTATTAAAATCCCGTTTTCTCTAACATCCATAAGGGATATTGGGGACTTAGTACGATGGGGATGTCCCAAAGCTTCCAGAATGGGCGGGAATGTGCGGAGACGTCTGCAGCACCGCCTGCCCAAACTGGGCATCCTCCTTGGCCAGGGTATCAAACTTGTAGACCTTCACAAAGGTGTTCTTCCCAGAACAGGTAGCAGCTCGACATAGTTGCAAGGCCGAGACTCCATGGGCAGCCGCCCAGGAACACCCCACTGATCTTGTAGAGTGGGCCTTCAGAGACTGCGGAACAGGTAAGGCTGACGACCCATAGGCCTGTTGTATAGTCAACTTAAGCCAACGAGCAGTAGACTGCTTTGAAGCAGGACAACCTTTTTTTCTGTGCATCATAGAGCAGAAACAAGGAATCCGTCTTTATTATCCGAGCCGTCCTTTTGATAAAAATCTTCAAGGCTCGCACAGCATCCAATGACTCTGGAGGAGCAGAAGTGCCAGAACTGGACGGGACTACAATCGACTGATTCAAGTGGAACGCAGAAACAACCTTTGGCAGGAACTGCTGCCTAGCCCTGAGCTCCGCTCTGATCTCGTAAAAGACCAAGTAGGGAGGTTTTGACCGAAAGTAACCTCACCGCTGACTGCAAAGTTCCCACCATTGGATAGGCGCAACATTGTATCTCTGCCGTGTGCAGCCTCACTGACACTACAGGAGCACACAGCCAATCAGGAGAGTGCCACGACGTGGCGCTCACTGATTGGCTGAAGGGACCCTCTTTGACAGGAGTCAGGGGGGTTCTGGCAGTCGGGGAAAGGGGTCCCATGTGTAAACATGGGACCCCTTTCAGTGCGTGGTCGGGTTTCCGGTTTGTTTTTTTGCCAAGTACGTGGATTACAAGCTCAGAAGAGGACAGATCTACACTGGATTTTTGTGAGTATAATTTTAATTTCAGGTAACCCATGGATTCTACTTGGAGAAGTGGACCGACCCTCGTGTGAACATAAGTAAGTATGTGTGAATGTAGATGTGCATGTATGTAATAAAGTTGTACTTTCAAGGTGTGTGAGTTCTGTTTTTACTTGGGTATTTTTTTTGTAGTAGTACTACAGGTACCAGCGGGCCCGTTTTTCCACCGCATGCTGGTACTTGTGGTTCTTCAAGTACCAGCTTGCGGGGGAGGCTTGCTGGGACTTGTAGTACTGCTACAAAAAACAATATTCTATTTTTTTCACAAGGCTATCAGCCCCCCATCCGCAGCCCTTGGATGGGGGGGACAGCCTCGGGCTTCACCCCTGGCCCTTGGGTGGCTGGAGGGGGGGGAACCCCTTGATTTAAGGGGTTCCCACTCCTCCAGGGTACCCCGACCAGGGGTGACTAGTTAGTGATTTAATGCCAGGGCCGCAGGGACCTATATAAAAGTGTCCCCCGGCTGTGGCATTATCTCTCTGACTAGTGGAGCCCGGTGCTGGTTCCAAAAATACGGGGGACCCCTACGTTTTTTGTCCCCCGTATTTTTTGGCACCAAGACCAGGCGCAGAGCCCGGTGCTGGTTGTTAAAATATGGGGGAACCCCTGTCAATTCCCCCCCCATATTTTTGCAACCAGGACCGGCTGAAAGAGCCCGAGGCTGGTTGTGCTTAGGAGGGGGACCCCACGCAATTTTTTTCTTGATTTTTAACACTTTTATTTTTTTAAAAAAAGGTGCACAATGAAGCCCTGCACGGATCTCACAGATCCGGCCGGGATTCCTTGTGTTTTGTCAGGCAGTGTTTTACTCATCACTCCCGTAAAACACTGCCTGACATTACGAATCCCATCGACATCGGAAAAAACGAATGTGGAAAACTCGGCAGCTTAGTAACTGACCGTATCAGGATTCAAAAAGTTGCAGTAAAATGCACCCGACACCATTCAAGTTCAAACACCCTTAAAAACGGCTAAAACACAAATATTAGTAAATTTTGGCCCTGGTCTTCTACCGTCATCAGAGGTTCAAACCAGGAGGACTGTAGAAATTCCAACACAACATTCAAATCCCAAGGTGCAGTAGGTGGCACAAACGGAGGTTGTATGTGAAGTACCCCTTGCAAGAAAGTCTGAACCTCTAGCAACACTGTCAACTTCTTCTGAAAGAAAATTGAGAGAGCTGAAATCTGGACCTTAATGGAACCTAGACGTAAGCCCTTATCCACACCAACCTGCAGGAAACGTCCCAAGTGGAACTCTTCAGGTGGATACCTGCATTTCTCGCACCAAAAGACATATCTTCTCCAGATATGATGATAGTGTTTTGACGTCACAGGCTTCCTGGCCTGAACCATGGTAGCTATAACCTTTTTGGAAAGGCCTTTGTGAGCTAGGATGTTCCGCTCAACATCCATGCCGTCAAACGAAGTCGCCGTAAGTCCAGGTAGACGAACGGTCCTTGTTGAAGAAGATCTCTTCTCATTCGCAGAGGCCAAGGGTCATCGACTGACATGTCCAGAGGATCCGCGTACCACGCCCTCCGAGGTCAATCCAGGGCAATCAGAATTGCCTGGACTCTTTGATTCCTGATTCGCTTTAGCACCCTCGGGAGCAATGGGATAGGAGGAAACAGGTAGACCAGCCGGTAAGGCCAAGGCGCCATTAGTACATCTACTGCCCTGGTTCTTGAACAATACCAGTGAAGCTTCTTGAGTCGAGATGCCATCATGTCTATCTGTGTGCAAGCCCCACAGGTCGATGATCTGCCGAAACACCTGTTGGTGTAGGCCCCACTCTCCCGGGTGGAGATCGTGACGACTCAGGAAGTCCGCTTCCCAGTTGTCCACTCCTGGAATGAAGATGGCTGACATTGCTCTTGCATTTCTTTCTGCCCAGAGGAGTATCCGTGACACCTCTCGCATGCAGGCTCTGCTTTTTGTCCCTCCTTGTCGATTTATGTAAGCCACCGCCGTGGCGTTGTTCGACTGAACTTGGACAACTCGGTCCCTGAGCAGAGGAGAGGCCTGAAGCAGAACATTGTAGATCGCCCGAAGCTCCATAATGTTGATCGTAAGCAGGGCTTCGTGGGCTGACAACCTGCCCTAGAACTGACCCCCTTGGGTGACAACTTCACATCCTCTCAGACTCGCATCTCATTAATGGCCGCGCCACAGCAATGGTGGTCTCGGCTCACAGCGCTCTGTGGCTGCGACAATGGTCAGTGGAAGCTGATTCCAAGAAAGGTGTGGAGAATCTTCCTTTTACAGGAGAGGCCTTGTTTGGGGAAGAACTGAACAAGTGGATTTCTCAAGCAACGGCAGGTAAGTCTACATATCTGCCGTGTGCTGCGCCTCCTGCTAGACGTCCCTATCCTGGGCCCTCTCTGCAGTCCTTTCGTGTGGCCAGATTTAGAGATACAGCCTAAGTGCTGCCAGAGGAAATCGAGGCAAGTCCCGTAAACCAGCGGCTGCTGGATCTCTGGACCAAGCCTCTGGATCCTCATCCAGTAAGCCTTCCACATGACGGTTGGCCCCAGCAGCAAGGCGACTTTCAGGTGGGTGCTCGCCTTCTACATTTCGCCCATGTGCGTGCAAAAGTGCTGCCGGGATCCTTGGGTGAGGGACGTCATATCCCAAGGGTACCGGTTGGAATTTCAAGCACTACCTCCTCTCAGATACTTCAAGTCAAGCTTACAAGCTTCACCTGAAGCAAGGGTTACCTAGCAAGACGCCATTCACAAACTGCTTCTAACAGGGGTTACTGTCCCAGTACCTCCTCAGCCGCACAACAGGGGTTTTTATTCAAGTCTATTTGTAGTTCCGTACGGCCAATCTTGAACCTCAAATCTCTGAACATTATCTACGTGTGTTCAAATTCAAGTTGGAATCCCTAAGAGCAGTGATCTCCGGTCTGGAGGAGGGGGAGTTCCTGCTATCCCTGGATATCAAGGATGCATATCTACATATCCCGATATGGCCTTCTCATCAGGCTTACCTCAGGTTCGTTATACTGGACCACCACTACCAGTTTCAGGCCTTACCCTTTGGTCTCTCCACAGCTCCAAGGGTGTTCACAAAGGTCATGGCGGAGATGATGCTGCAATTACGCATGATGGGAGTCAACATAGACCCTCCCCTACGTGGACAATTTCCTGATAATGGCGGTGTCCAGGGAGCGTCTGCTACACAGCATCAACTTGGTTACCTGCCTTCTTTCAGAATGGGTTGATACTAAATTTCCAAAAGCCTCACCTGGAACCGTCACAAAGAATTCAGTTCCTGGGAATGATACTGGACACGGTGGCTCAGATGGTATTCCTCCCCATGGACAAGGCCTTGACAATCCAGGCTATGGTCCGCTCTGTGCTCAGACCCTGCAAGGTCTCTATTCATCTTTGCATCCGTCTACTGGGCAAGATGGTGGCCTACTACGAGGCGATTCAGTACAGCAGATTCCATGTCCACCCATTCCACCTGGATCTCCTGGACAAGTGGTCAGGGTCTCACCTGCAAATGCACCAGTATATAACCCTGTCGCCGAAGGTGTGGATCTCCCTGTTATGGTGGCTCCAGGTCTCTCACCTTGTGGAGGGTCGGAGCTTCTGTACCCAATCGTGGGTCCTGCTGACAATGGATGCCAGCCTCCAGGGTTGGGGGGCTGTGACCCAGGGACCTCAGTTTCAGGGAAGGTGGTCGAGTCTGGAATCTTCGCTACTGATCAACGTCCTGGAACTCATAGCAATTTAAAATGCTCTTCTGCAGGCATCCTATCTTCTCCGAAATCAGCCCATACAAGCACATTTGGACAACGCCACGGCGGTGGCATACATAAACAGACAGGGTGGGCCGCAATGCGAGAGGTGTCAAGGATACTACTCTGGGCGGAAGCCAACGCAAGCGCCATCTCAGCCATATTCATTCTAGTAGTGGACAACTGGGAAGTGGACTTCCTCTGCAGGTATGACCTCCATCCGAGGGAATGGGGCCTTCACCCTCAGGTGTTTCAACAACTGGTTCACCGGTGGGGATGTCCACAAAGAGACCTGATGGCTTCTCGTCTCAACAAGAAACTACATTGTTACTGTTCCAGGACGAGGGATCTGCAGGCCGCTGCGGTGGACACTCTGATGGTCTGCAGGCGGCTGCGGTGGACACTCTGATGTCTCCGTGGATTTACCAGTTTGTGTACCTGTTTCCTCCAATCCTTCTCATTCCCAGAGTTCTAAAAAGACTCAAAAGGGAAAACGTTCAGGCAATTCTAATTGCCCCGGATTAGCCTCGACGGGCCTGGTATGCGGACCTCCTGACCATGTCTCTGGAGGAGCCCTAGCCTCTGCCACTCCTCAAGGACCTTCTTCAACAAGGGTCGTTCGTCTATCCAGACTTACTGCGGCTACGTTTGACAGCTTGGAAGTTGAGAGGGAGATTCTAGCCAGAAAAGGTCTTCCTTCCAAGGTTATTTCAACTATGGTCCAGGCCCGCAAGATAGTCACGTCAAAACATTACCACCGTCTCTGGAAGAAATATGTTTCTTGGTGTGGGGGGAGAATATATTCTACTGTGGAGTTTCAGCTTGGCCGTTTTCTGCCCTTCCTGCAAGCAGGAACATGGGCCTACGGTTAGGTTCCATCAGAGTTCAGATTTCGGCTCTCTCCATCTTCTTCCAAAACAGCTGATGGTACTTCCGGAAGTACAAACGTTCCTGAAGGGTGTTCTTTGTATTCAACAATCCTTTGTCCCTCCCATGGCTTCATGGGATCTCAATGTGGTTTTGAACTTTCTCCAGTCGGACTGGTTTGAACCCTTGCAAAGGGTGGAATTGAAATATCTAACTTGGAAGACTGTCATGTTGTTGGCTTTAGCTTCTGCAAGACGTGTGTCAGAGTTGGGGTCCTTATCCTGTAAGAGCTCGTACTTGATATTTCACAAGGATAGGGCGGAGCCCACGACTCGCCCGTAGTTGTTGCTGAAAGTGGTATTGGCTTTACACATTAATTAACAGATAGTGGTTCCGGTACTGTCTGACACATCGGTTGCTCCAAAGTCTTTGAACGTTGTGAGGGCTTTGAGGATTTACATCAAGAGGACAGCTCGTCACAGGAAGTCTGACTCGCTTTTTGTCCTTTATGACGCTACCAAGTTTGGATGTCCTGCTTCTAAGCAGTCCATTGCTCGATGGCTCAGGTTGACCATTCAACAAGCCTATTCTTCTGCAGCATTGCCTTTGCGGACTTCGATTCAGGCCCACTCCACAAGGTCAGTGGGTTCTTCCTGGGCAGCTGCCCGGGGCGTCTCGGCCTTACAGTTGTGCCGAGCTGCTACTTGGTCTGGTTTGAACACGTTCGTGAAGTTCTATAAGTTTGATACCTTGGCCGGTGATGAGCTTCAGTTTGGTCAGGCGGTTTTGCAGGGGTCTCAGCACTCTCCCACCCGTTCTGGGAGCTTTGGGACTTCCCCATGGTACTATTGTCATCCCAGTATCCCCTAGGACTTAAGAGAAAATAGGAATTTAATACCTACCGGTAATTCCTTTTCTTGTAGTCCGTAGGGGATACTGGACGCCCGCCTCTGGGTATACGGTTGATAGATAGACAGTGTCTAGTTAGACCAGGGATGGCCAACGAATCAGAAACAAAGAGCCAAAAATCTTGTTAGGCACATCAAAGAGCCGACATCAAGCCACAGGCGCACATGCAAAAATGGGGTGTGGCCTTGTGCCTGCTAGGCCACGCCTCTGGTATAAAATACATTTAAAAAGCCAGATCCACATAAAATAAATTTTTAAAGCCAGATCCAACATAAAATGCATTTAAAAAGCCACTTCCACATACCCTACTGTTTCACTTCAGCCAGCTACCTCATGTGTCACTCCTGCTAGCACACTCCTACAGTATGTCACTACAGCCAGCTCCCCCATGAGTCACTCCTGCCAGCACTCTCCTGTGTCACTCCTGCCGGGACCCTCATGTGTCACTACAGCCCCCCCCCCCTACCCCTCCAAAAATACACCTTGTGCCATTGCAGCAGCCCCTTATGTGTCCTCTGTTTGCCAGTGGGTGTCTCACCTCTAGTATCTGGCTCTCTCAGTTCTCAGTCTCTGTAGTGCTGCTGCTGCTGCCTGTCTGGCTGGAGTGCAGCAGTTTCCGGATCTGTTGTGGTCACGTGACTGAGTGTCGGGAGCCACATTTGAATAAAGAAAGAGCCGCATGAGGCTCAAGAGCCACAGGTTGGCCACCGCTGAGTTAGACAGTCAATAGATAGACACCATATGTTAGACAAACATTAGGTCGACAGGATTAAAAGGTCGGCATGGTCAAAAGGTCGACATGAAAAAGGTCGACAGGGTCAAAAGGTCGACATGAAAATGGTCGATATAAAAAAAGATAGACAAATTTTTTTACAAAAATTTAACATGTTTTTGGACTATTTCATACCTTCTCTATCCATG
This sequence comes from Pseudophryne corroboree, assembly GCF_028390025.1. Lineage (NCBI taxonomy): Eukaryota > Metazoa > Chordata > Amphibia > Anura > Myobatrachidae > Pseudophryne > Pseudophryne corroboree. The sequence goes on along the minus strand of NC_086450.1, from coordinate 507,755,546 downwards.
TCGGCACAGAGTTGGTTATAAACCTTGTGGCGAGCGAAGCAAGGCGAGCGTATGGCTTTCTACAAGTGGGAGTCCCATATGACAAAACTATCCACACAAACCACAAAAATGCAAAAAACATGGTGTCTATCTTTTTCATGTCGACCATTTTCATGTCGACCTTTTGACCCTGTCGACCTTTTGTACTGTACCTTTTTCATGTCGACCTTTTGACCCTTTCGACCTAATGTCTGTCTAACATATGGTGTCTATCTATTGACTGGGTTCACTACGATATGCCGGTGGTCGGGCTCCCGCCGACCAGCATACCGGCGCCGGGAGCCCGACCGCCGGCTTACCGACAGTGTGGCAAACGCAAATGAGCCCCTTGCGGGCTTGCTGCGCTCGCCACGCTACAGGCACGGTGGCGCGCTACACTATTTTATTCTCCCTCCAGGGGGGTCGTGGAACCCCACGAGGGAGAATAAGTGTCGGTATGCCGGCTGTCGGGATCCCGGCGCCGGTATACTGTGCGCCAGGATCCCGTCAGTCGGCATACAGAAGACCACCCCTATTGACTGTCTAGCTAGACACTGTCTATTTTTTATACCAAACCCCCGCCTCTGTGCTTCGTTTTCCTGCTTACCTTGTTGTAAGTGTTCTTGTTTGGGTCTGCTGTTGCTGTCCCTGTTTTTGCTGGTTAGCGTTGCTATGCTTTGTAGTATTTAGCGTTGCTTTCCTCTGTTCTGGTTAGCGATGCTATCCTGTATTGTTATTGTGTGTTGGTACGCTTTAGTGTTTATTTCCTTGTCTTGAAGTACGTCTATCTCCTCGGGCACAGTTTCCTAGACTGAGTCTGCTAGGGGGGGCATAGAGGGGAGGAGCCAGCACACACTAATGATTTCTTAAAGTGCCAGGCTCCAATGGACCCGATCTATACCCCATGGTACTACTGTCATCCCAGTATCCACTACGGACAATGAGAAAATGAATTACCGGTAGGTATTAAATTCCTATTTTCTCTAACGTCCGAGTGGATGCTGGGGACTCCGTAAGGACCATGGGGAATAGACGGGCTCCGCAGGAGACTGGGCACTCTAAAGAAAGATTCAGTACTATCTGGTGTGCACTGGCTCCTCCCTCTATGCCCCTCCTCCAGACCTCAGTTAGAATCTGTGCCCGGCCAGAGCTGGGTGCTCCTAGTGGGCTCTCCTGAGCTTGCTAGAAAAGAAAGTATTTTGTCAGGTTTTTTATTTTCAGAGAGCTTCTGCTGGCAACAGACTCTCTGCTACGTGGGACTGAGGGGAGAGAAGCAAACCTACTAACTGTGGCTAGGTCGCGCTTCTTAGGCTACTGGACACCATTAGCTCCAGAGGGATCGAACACAGGTACCTAACCTTGATCGTCCGTTCCCGGAGCCGCGCCGCCGTCCCCCTCGCAGAGCCAGAAGTTCAGAAGCAAGAAGGCATCGAAATCGGCGGCAGAAGACTCCTGTCTTCACTAAAGGTAGCGCACAGCACTGAAGCTGTGCGCCATTGCTCCTGCAGCATACCCGCACACTCCGGGCACTGTAGGGTGCAGGGCGCAGGGGGGGGGCGCCCTGGGCAGCAATTAAGATACCTGATGGCAAAAGTATACATATATACAGTCAGGCACTGTATATATGTACGAGCCCCCGCCATTTTTACACATAAGAAGCGGGACAGAAGCCCGCCGCTCTTCCTCAGCACACCAGCGCCATTTTCTCTTCACAGCTCCGCTGGAAGGATGCTCCCCAGGCTCTCCCCTGCAGTATACAGGTGCAAGAGAGGGTAAAAAAGAGAGGGGGCACATAAATTTAGGCGCAGATATATATATATATATATATATATATATATATATATTAAAACAGCAGCTACTGGGTAAACACTAAGGTACTGTGTAATCCCTAGGTTATATAGCGCTGGGGTGTGTGCTGGCATACTCTCTCTCTGTCTCCCCAAAAGCCTTTGTGGGGTCCTGTCCTCAGTCAGAGCATTCCCTGTATGTGTGCGGTGTGTCGGTACGCCTGTGTCGACATGTTTGATGAGGAAGTATACGTGGAGGCAGAACAAGTGCAAACAGATGTGGTGTCGCCCCCGACGGGGCCGACTCCGGATTGGATGGATATCTGGAAGGTGTTAAATGATAATGTAAGCTCCTTACATAACAGATTGGATAAAGCTGTAGCCTTGGGACAGTCGGGGTCTCAACCCATGCCTGCTCCCACAGCGCAGAGGCCGTCAGGGTCTCAAAAGCGCCCAATATCCCAGTTAGTTGACACAGATGTCGACACGGAATCTGATTCCAGTGTCGACGACGATGATGCAAGGTTGCAGCCTAAAATGACTAAAGCTATCCGCTACATGATTGTGGCAATGAAGGATGTATTACACATATCTGAGGAAAATCCTGTCCCTGACAAGAGGATTTATATGTATGGGGAGAAAAAGCATGAAGTGACTTGAATTGAATGAATTATGTGAAAAAGCGTGGGATTCCCCTGATAGGAAGCAAGTCATTTCCAAAAGATTACTGATGGCGTATCCTTTCCCGCCAACGGACAGGTTACGCTGGGAATCCTCACCCAGGGTAGACAAGGCGTTGACGCGCTTGTCTAAAAAGGTGGCCCTGCCGTCTCAGGATACGGCCGCCCTAAAGGATCCTGCGGATAGGAAGCAGGAAGCTATCCTGAAGTCTGTTTACACACATTCTGGAACACTGCTGAGGCCAGGAATTGCTTCGGCCTGGATGTGTAGTGCGGTAGCAGCATGGACGGATACTCTGTCTGAGGAGTTAGATACCCTGGACAGGGACTCTGTTCTAATGACCCTGGGACATATCAAGGACGCGGTCCTATATATGCGGGATGCCCAGAGGGACATTTGCCTGCTGGGCTCTAGAGTAAACGCAATGTCCATTTCTGCCAGAAGGGTCTTATGGACTCGGCAATGGACAGGGGATACCGACTCTAAAAAACACATGGAGGTTTTACCTTATAAGGGTGAGGAATTGTTTGGGGACGGTCTCTCAGACCTAGTTTCCACAGCTATGGCTGGGAAGTCAAATTTCTTGCCTTATGTCCCTCCACAGCCTAAGAAAGCACCGTATTACCAAATGCAGTCCTTTCGTTCGCAAAAGAGCAAGAAAGTCAGAGGTGCATCCTTTCTTGCCAGAGGCAGGGGTAAAGGAAAGAGGCTGCACCACGCAGCTAGTTCCCAGGAACAGAAGTCCTCCGCGGCTTCCACTAAATCCACCGTCACAAGCTATACCTCCAGCAGGTGGTTGTAAAGGTTCCTCCCCTTCAACAGGGAAGGGGTTACTATTCCACTATGTTTGTAGTACCGAAACCGGACGGTTCGGTCAGACCCATCTTGAATTTAAAATCCCTGAACATTTATCTGAGGACATTCAAGTTCAAAATGGAATCGCTCAGAGCGGTCATTTCAAGCCTGGAAGAGGGGGATTTTATGGTGTCTCTGGACATCAAGGCTGCTTACTTGCATGTCCCCATTTATCCACCTCATCAGGAGTACCTCAGATTTGTGGTACAGGACTGTCATTACCAATTCCAGACGTTGCCGTTTGGGCTCTCCACGGCACCGAAAATATTTACCAAGGTAATGGCGGAAATGATGGTGCTCCTGAGAAAGCAAGGAGTCACAATTATCCCATACTTGGACGATCTCCTCATAAAGGCGAGGTCCAGAGAGCAGTTGTTGATCAGCGTAGCACACTCTCAGGAAGTGTTGCAACAGCACGGCTGGATTCTGAATATCCCAAAATCACAGCTGATTCCTACGACGCGTCTGCCCTTTCTGGGCATGATTCTGGACACGGACCAGAAGAAGGTGTTTCTCCCGGCGGAGAAGGCTCAAGAGCTCGTGACTCTAGTCAGAGGCCTCTTAAAACCGAAACAGGTGTCGGTGCATCACTGCACGCGAGTCCTGGGAAAGATGGTGGCCTCATATGAAGCCATTCCCTTCGGCAGATTCCATGCAAGGATCTTTCAGTGGGATCTGTTGGACAAGTGGTCCGGATCGCATCTTCAGATGCATCGGCTGATCACCCTGTCCCGAGGGCCAGGGTGTCTCTTCTGTGGTGGCTGCAGAGTGCTCGCCTTCTCGAGGGCCGCAGGTTCGGCATACAGGACTGGGTCCTGGTGACCACGGATGCGAGCCTCCGAGGATGGGGGGCAGTCACTCAGGGAAGAAACTTCCAAGGGTTGTGGTCAAGTCGGGAGGCTTGTCTGCACATAAATATCCTGGAACTAAGGGCCATATACAACGCCCTGAGTCAAGCGGAGCCTCTGCTTCGCAACCAACCGGTGCTGATTCAGTCAGACAACATCACCACAGTGGCTCATGTAAACCACCAGGGCGGCACAAGAAGCAGAGTGGCGATGGCGGAAGCCACCAGGATTCTTCGTTGGGCAGAGAATCACGTGCAAGCACTGTCAGCGGTGTTCATTCCGGGAGTGGACAACTGGGAAGCAGACTTCCTCAGCAGACACGATCTCCACCCGGGAGAGTGGGGACTTTATCAAGAGGTCTTCATGCAGATTGCACAGCGGTGGGAACTGCCACAGGTGGACATGATGGCGTCCCGCCTCAACAAGAAGCTAAAAAGATATTGCGCCAGGTCAAGGGACCCTCAGGCGATAGCTGTGGACGCGCTGGTAACACCATGGGTGTTCCAGTCGGTCTATGTGTTTCCTCCTCTTCCTCTCATACCCAAGGTGCTGAGAATTGTAAGAAAAAGAGGAGTGAGAACAATATTCATTGCTCCGGATTGGCCAAGAAGGACTTGGTACCCGGAACTGCAAGAAATGCTCACAGAGGACCCGTGGCCTCTGCCTCTCAGACAGGACCTGTTACATCAAGGGCCCTGTCTGTTCCAAGACTTACCGCGGCTGCGTTTGACGGCATGGCGGTTGAACGCCGGATCCTAGCGGAAAAGGGCATTCCGGATGAAGTTATTCCTACGCTGATAAAGGCTAGGAAAGATGTGACAGCAAAACATTATCACCGTATATGGCGAAAATATGTTGCTTGGTGTGAGGCCAGGAAGGCCCCTACAGAGGAATTCCAACTGGGTCGATTCCTGCACTTCCTACAATCAGGAGTGACTATGGGCCTAAAATTAGGATCCATAAAGGTCCAGATTTCGGCCCTATCCATTTTCTTTCAAAAGGAACTGGCTTCACTGCCTGAGGTTCAGACGTTTGTTAAGGGAGTGCTGCATATTCAGCCCCCTTTTGTGCCACCAGTGGCACCTTGGGATCTTAACGTGGTGTTGGATTTCCTGAAATCCCACTGGTGTGAGCCACTTAAAACCGTGGAACTAAAGTATCTCACGTGGAAAGTGGTCATGCTGTTGGCTTTAGCTTCAGCTAGGCGTGTATCAGAATTGGCGGCTTTGTCATGTAAAAGCCCCTATCTGGTTTTCCATATGGACAGGGCAGAATTGCGGACTCGTCCGCAGTTTCTGCCAAAGGTGGTGTCATCTTTTCATTTGAACCAACCTATTGTGGTGCCTGCGGCTACTCGTGACTTGGAGGACTCCAAGTTGCTGGACGTAGTCCGGGCTTTGAAGATTTATGTAACCAGAACGGCTGGAGTCAGGAAGACTGACTCGCTGTTTATCCTGTATGCATCCAACAAGCTGGGTGCTCCTGCTTCAAAGCAAACTATTGCTCGCTGGATCTGTAACACGATTCAGCAGGCTCATTCTGCGGCAGAATTGCCGCAGCCGAAATCAGTGAAAGCCCATTCCACAAGGAAAGTGGGCTCTTCTTGGGCGGCTGCCCGAGGGGTCTCGGCATTACAGCTTTGCCGAGCTGCTACTTGGTCGGGTTCAAACACATTTGCAAAATTCTATAAGTTTGATACCCTGGCTGAGGAGGACCTTGTGTTTGCCCATTCGGTGCTGCAGAGTCATCCGCACTCTCCCGCCCGTTTGGGAGCTTTGGTATAATCCCCATGGTCCTTACGGAGTCCCCAGCATCCACTAGGACGTTAGAGAAAAATAAGAATTTACTCACCGGTAATTCTATTTCTCGTAGTCCGTAGTGGATGCTGGGCGCCCGTCCCAAGTGCGGACTTTCTGCAATACATGTATATAGTTATTGCTTAACAAAGGGTTATGTTTATGTGGCATCGGTTAAGTGATGCTCAGTTGTTGTTCATACTGTTAACTGGGTAAGTTTATCACAAGTTGTACAGTGTGATTGGTGTGGCTGGTATGAGTCTTACCCTGGATTCCAAAATCCTTTCCTTGTAATGTCAGCTCTTCCGGGCACAGTTTCCTTAACTGAGGTCTGGAGGAGGGGCATAGAGGGAGGAGCCAGTGCACACCAGATAGTACTGAATCTTTCTTTAGAGTGCCCAGTCTCCTGCGGAGCCCGTCTATTCCCCATGGTCCTTACGGAGTCCCCAGCATCCACTACGGACTACGAGAAATAGAATTACCGGTGAGTAAATTCTTATTTTTTTGGCCAATGTCTTGCTAATTAATTAAATTATATTGACCCTTTGTAGGTTCTGGTTAAGGTCTTTAAAAAATACATCTAAAATATACATGAATGCATTTTGTTTCTTGTCTGTGGTTGGTTGGGGAACCTTTGCCTCTCTGCTAAGGTGTGGTCTGAAGTGAAATTTGCCGCCAAAGGAAGAAGTGAAAACATTTATACACTACAGAGATAATTCCAGGTTACACATCACTGCACCATCTGTACCCGGATCTCTACGGGGTATTACACTATTTCATAAATCAGATCTTCAAGTGAAATCCAGATTTTCCCTGCTCTGACCTTCCCCAAGGGAGGTCCTGGGACACTGAGGAAATAGTGCACCAGGTGTCTGCTGTTCCTGTGTCATTCATTATATCAAACACTGGGCTGAGATAGAAAACATAATCATACCTTACATCATGGTCTAAGAACATATACTGTATAGGATACTCAGTTCCTATTTGACATAAAACATTCCCCTGACCTACATTTATCATATCTGGTAAAACTAGGAAAGTGCATAAGTGGGTATAAGTAGCCACCTGCTGCTTGCATTAGTGATCTGTGCTGCGTCCTAGTGGGGTCATGGAAGCCGGCTGCCGCAGTTCCTACAAAGAGGCCTAGAAATCACCTTCTGACTGCACTCCCCTAAATGGAGGCGACACACTTGTTTTGGAAACGGAGGCCATCACCTCCCCCTCCCTACCTCCATTTGGCTTCAGACTGTCAATCACCAACATGCTGGACTTAGCCTTTGCAGACCCATTGAGGGTTCGCCGGTTAAGTAATTTGTCTTTGAACCTGAGCATCTGATTTTCCATATGCAAATTGTCTTACTACAAGGCTTGCTTGTCCAATTGAAAGTCCCAGTGGCATATAGGGTCTTTTCATCAAGCACTCACGAATGATTTGTTGAGATTGTGGTTCCATACATTATTCATACTTACCATTCATCTGAGATACACCCCTGATGAAGTCTTGGAGAAAAGACGAAACGCGTTGGGTTGTCTTCTTATGAAGTCTTTTTATGAATCAATATTAAGGAAAATAGGATTTTAATACCTACTGGTAAATCCTTTTCTCCTAGTCCGTAGAGGATGCTGGGGTCCACTTCAGTACCATGGGGTATAGACGGTTCCGCAGGAGCCATGGGCACTTTAAGACTTTTCAAGGGTGTGAACTGGCTCCTCCCTCTATGCCCCTCCTCCAGACCTCAGTATAGGAACTGTGCCCAGGGAGACGGACATTTCGAGGAAAGGATTTACTTTTAATTTAACGGTGAGATTCATACCAGCTCACACCTCAACCATGCCGCACAACATGGCATTCAACATAACACACGCCAACAGGCATGAACCATTTGCAGCAACATGCTGAAAATAATTGTAACACAACACTTGTGTAACTACAACAAAATAACTACTGCAGGTAAATTACGCACTGGGTGCCCAGCATCCTCTACGGACTAGCAGAAAAGGATTTACCGGTAGGTATTAAAATCCTATTTTCTCATACGTCCTAGAGGATGCTGGGGTCCACTTCAGTACCATGGGGTTATACCAAAGCTCCAGTACGGGCGGGAGAGTGCGGATGACCCTGCAGCACCGATTGACCAAACTTGAGGTCCTCATTGGCCAAGGTGTCAAACTTGTAGAATTTTGCCAACGTGTTCGACCCTGACCAAGTAGCAGCTCAGCAAAGTTGTAATGCCGAGACCCCCCGGGCAGCCGCCAAGGATGAGCCCACCTTTCTAGTAGAATGGGCATTTACCGACTTAGGTATCGGCAATCCTGCCGTGGAATGAGCGTGCTGAATCGTCCCTCTGATCCAGCGCGCAATAGTCTGCTTAGAAGCGGGACACCCAATCTTGTTGGGAGCATACAGGACAAACAGAGCCTCTGTTTTCCTTATCCGAGTTGTTCTTGCGACATAAATTTTCAAAGCTCTGACCACATCAAAAGACTTTGACTCAGTGAAAGTGTCAGTAGCCACTGGCACCACAATAGGTTGGTTCATATGGAAAGACGAAACCACCTTTGGAAGAAATTGTTGGCGAGTTCTCAACTCTGCCCTATCTTCATGAAAGATCAGGTAAGGGCTCTTGTGAGACAAGGCCCCCAACTCAGACACCCGCCTTACGGATGCCAAGGCCAAAAGCATCACCACTTTCCAAGTGAGAAACGTCAACTCTATCTCCTGTAGAGGTTCAAACCAATCCGATTGAAGGAACTGCAACACCACGTTAAGGTCTCATGGTGCCACCGGAGGCACAAATGGAGGTTGGATGTGCAGCACCCCTTTCACAAACGTCTGAACTTCTGGAAGAGAGGCCAATTGTTTTTGAAAGAAAACTGACAAGGCCGAAATCTGGACCTTGATTGAACCCAATCTTAGGCCCGCATCCACACCAGCCTGCAGAAAATGGAGAAAACGTCCCAACTGAAACTCCTCCGTAGGAGCCTTCTTGGATTCACACCAAGACACATATTTTCTCCAAATAGGGTGGTAATGTTTGGACGTTACTCCTTTCCTGGCCTGAATAAGAGTGGGGCTTACTTCTTTGGGAATACCCTTTCGGGCTAGGATCCGGCGCTCAACAGCCATGCAGTCAAACGTAGCCGCGGTAAGTCTTGATACACACACGGCCCCTGCTGCAGCAGGTCCTCACGAGGAGGAAGAGGCCAATGATCTTCTATAAGCAACTCCTGAAGATCTGGATACCAAGCCCTCCTTGGCCAGTCTGGGGCAATGAGGATTGCTCGAACCCTTGTTCTTCTTATGATTTTGAGAACTTTTGGAATTAGCGGAAGTGGAGGGAAGACATATACCGACCGAAACACCCACTGGGTCACCAGTGCATCCACTGCTAATGCTTGAGGGTCTCTCGACCTGGAACAATATCTCTGAAGCTTCTTGTTGAGATGAGATGCCATCATGTCTACTTTAGGAACTCCCCAAAGACTTGTCACCTCTGTGAAGACTTCTTGGTGGAGGCCCCATTCTCCTGGATGGAGATCGTGTCTGCTGAGGAAGTCTGCTTCCCAGTTGTCCACTCCCGGAATGAAAATTGCTGACAGAACTCTTGCATGCCTTTCTGCCCAGAGGAGGATCTTTGTCACCTCTGCCATTGCCGCTTTGCTTTTCGTTCCGCCTTGACAGTTTATGTACGTGACTGCTGTTACATTGTCCTACTGGATCTGCGCGGGTTGATCTTGAAGAAGATGTACCGCTTGTAGAAGGCTGTTGTAAATGGCTCTCAATTCCAGAACGTTTATGTGAAGGCAGGTTTCCTGACTTGACCATTTTCCTTGGAAGCTTCCCCCCTGTGTGACTGCTCCCCAGCCTCGGAGACTTGCATCCGTGGTTACTAGGACCCAGTCCTGAATCCCGAACCTGCGTCCCTCTAGTAGGTGAGAACTGTGTAGCCACCACAGGAACGAAATCCTGGCTTTGGAGGACAGGATTATCTTCCGGTGCATGTGTAGGTGGGATCCCGACCACTTGTCCAACAGGTCCCACTAGAATATTCTGGCATGGAATCGGCCAAACCATATGGCTCGTAGGCCGCCACCATTTTCCCCAACAACCGAATGCATTGATTGGTTTCAAAATCTGTTTGACCATTCTCTGGATTTCCAGAGCCTTTTCTACTGGCAGAAATATTCTCAGTACTTCTGTGTCCAGTATCATCCCCAGAAAGGACAATCTTGTCGTCGGTTCCAATTGTGACTTCGGAAAATTCATGATCCAACCGTGTTGTTGGGAGTACTGACAGGGAGAGTGCAATGTTCTGCACCAACCGTTCCTGGGATCTCGCTTTTATCAGGAGATCGTCCAGGTAAGGAATTATATTGACTCCTTGGTTGTCGAAGGAGGACCATCATCTCTGCCATCACCTTGGTGAATATCTGGAACTGGTAATGGCAATCCTGTACTGCAAATCTCAGATAAGCTTGGTGAGGAGGATAAATGGGAACATGCAAGTAAGTATCTTTTATGTCTACTGACACCATGAATTCCCCTTCCTCCAGACTGGAAATCACTGCCCTCAGAGATTCCATCTTGAACTTGAACCTTTTGAGGTAGAGATTCAGATTTTTCAGGCTTAAAATTGGTCTGACCGAGCCGTCCGGCTTCGGAACTACGAAAAGGCTTGAATAAAAACCATCTCCTTGCTGTGACAAGGGCACCAGGACAATGACTTGATCCTGACATAATTTTTGAATTGCAGCTGTTACGACTTCTCTGTCTGGAAGAGAAGCTGGCAAGGTCGATTTGAAAAATCGACATGGGGGGACGTCTTGAAACTCCAGTTTGTATCAATGGGACACTATTTGAAGACCCATGGGTCCAGGCCAGATTGAATCCAGATCTGACTGAAGAGTTTCAGATGTGCCCCCACCTGAGCGGGCTCCCGCAAGGGAGCCCCATCGTCATGCTGCAGATTTGGCAGAAGCAGGGGTTGATTTCTGCTCTTGCGATCCTGGAGACGCTGCGGATTTCTTTCCTCTTCCCCTTCCCCTTCCTCTACCTGCAAAGAAGGGGGAACCTTTGGCTTTTTTGTATTTGTTGGGCCGAAAGGACTGCATGTGAGAGTGCTGTGTCTTTTTCGCCGGTGCAGGAGCATAAGGCAAGAATGTCGACTTACCTGCAGTAGCCGCAGAGACTAACGCATCCAGCCCATCTCCAAACAAGGCCTCACCTTTATACGGGAGAGCCTCCATATTTCTTTTGGAATCTGCATCAACATTCCACTGGCGAATCCACAACGCCCTCCGAGCTGATATTGCCATGGTAGCGGCTTTTGAATATCTTTCATGGCTTCTAGCATGTACGCAGCAGCGTCTTTGATATGACCTAACGTTAGGAGTATCTCGTCTCTATCTATCGAGTCAATTTCCGATGACAAGTTATCTGACCATTTTTCGATAGCCCTACTCACCCACACGCAAGCAATGGTGGGCTTGAGCAACGTACCATTGGCCACATAAATAGATTTTAACGTAGTCTCAAACTTGCGGTCTGCCGGCTCCTTCAGTGAAGCAGTCCCAGGTGCAGGGAGAATCACCTTTTTAGTTAACCTTGACAGGGCACTGTCTAATACGGGGGGTGACTCCCATCTTAGTGTTCACTTTAGGTGTCTTTCACAGGGCGCTGCGCCCTGCCCCTTTTTTAGACAACTGAATGCCGCCCTGCCCGTTTGTGTGCGCCCTCCCGCCCCGCACTTTGCAGCCCGCTGGACCCTGCCACGCCGCTGGACACATTACTGCAGGGTGCTTAATCACACTGTCTCCCTGCTTGAGAGACAGAGTCCTCCGCGGCCCGTCCCGTCCTTAGCTGTCAGCCGCCGCAGCTCCCCTCCTCTGCGAGAGACAGGAGGGCTGGGTTTGCCTCTCCCGCCGAGGCAAACCCAGCCCTCCCTCCTCTGTGTGCATGGATCAGTGTGGTGGCCATTTTCAAGCAGCTCCGCGGTGTGTGAGGGGGGAACCAACGCAATCAACTCCCGCAGCATCAGCCCCCAGTAAGTAAAATTGGCAGAAAAAAAGCGGAGAACAAAAATGTGCCCTACCTGGTGCAGTGTGTTTCAGTGCTCTCTACCTGGTGCAATGTTTCTCAGTGCTCTCTACATGGTGCAATGTTTCTCAGTGCTCTCTACCTGGTGCAATGTTTCTCAGTGCTCTCTACCTGGTGCAATGTTTCTCGGTGCTCTCTACCTGGTGCAGTCTTTCTCAGTGCTCTCTACCTGGTGCAATGTGTCTCCATGCTTTCTACCTGGTGCAATGTTTCTCAGTGCTCTCTACCTGGTGCAATGTTCCTCAGTGCTCTCTACCTGGTGCAATGTTTCTCAGTGCTCTCTACCTGGTGCAATGTTTCTCAGTGCTCTCTACCTGGTGCAGTGTGCCTCAGTGCTCTCTACCTGGCGCAATATGTATAACGTGCTCTACTTGTCGCAGTGTGTATAGGAGGTTCTACCTGGTGCAGTGTGTATTAGCTGCACTACTGTGTGGTGTAATGTGAATTGCCACTATTATGTGGCCATGCCCCTTCCCCATGAAAAACAACGCCCCTAAATTTTTGCTGGGAATGGGAGGACCAAGCATTATAGTATGTACCTAATTTTTCCCTTCTAACTCAAAAATGTGCCCTCCAGAATGAAAAATGTGCCCTACCCGTGATCAGCACCCTGCCCTAAAAAAATCCTAGAGTGAACAGTACATCTTTTCCTGTCCTCTGCCGGGAAAGGATAAGCAACCTGAATCCTTTTGGGAATCTGAAATTTCTTTTCAGGGTTTACCCAAACTCCCTCAAATAGAGTATTAAGCTCATGAGAAGGAGGGAAAGTTACATTCATTTTTCTTTCTTTATAAAAATAAGCCTTCTCCTGAGGTACAGGAGGGGCTTCCGTAACTTCCAAAACTTCCTTTATAGCAACAATCATATATTGAATGCTTTTTGCCAATTTAGGATCTATCCCCCTGGAATCACTATCGTCGACACAGGAATCAGAATCCGTGTCGGTATCAGTATGTACTATTTGTGCAAATGGTCTCTTATGTGACTCAGAGGGGTCGCCTGCGGATGAAAAGGCAGAACTATGAAAAATCACATCTTCCACTGATTTTCTCCAGCTCTCTGCATGAGACTCAGACTTATCTAATCTCTTACTGATATGATTTACACTATCACGTAATTCTTTCACCCATTCAAGCTCGTGGTGTGCCAGCAGCGCCACCACATTACAACTCTGTGTTCCTAAAATGGCTCCCTCAGGGGAAGAGCTCCCTGCCTCAGACATGTCACACACGTACACAAACACACAACAGACACTCCGGGACTTATAGGGGACAGACCCACAGTAAAATCTGTCAGAATGACACAGATAGGATTTGCCAGTTCACAACTCAGCGCCAGTAATAAATTGTCTGTGAAACACAAAATGCCCACTGACATGCAGCGCTTTTATAATGGTAATAACACAATATATAGCACCAAATTTCACTGTGCCCCCCCTGTTTTGCACCCTGATACTTGGTTCAGCAGTTGAGGAGGACCAGCGTTCTTCTCTGCAGCCTGGAAGGAGAGAAAATGGCTCTGAGCAGTGTGCTGGCTGACTGAGGAGGAAGGCCCGCCCCCGTAATGGCGCATTTCTCCTTAGCATTTATGAGGTAATTTTTTTATACTGGCGGGGGTAGGACTGTGCCTCAGCATCTTATGTCCCTTTATTTGCCAGTTTTACTAGGTTTCATGCTGCCCAGGGCGCCCCCCACCGCGCCCTGCACCCTGCAGTGCCTGTGTATGTGTGGGTAGCATGGCGCGCAGCGTTCCCGCCTTCTGCGCAGTACCTTTTAGCCGTCACGATGTCTGAAGATTTCTTCTTACACTCACCTGTCTTCTGGCTCTGTAAGTGGGGTGACGGCGGGCTGTGGGAGTGAGCACATAGCCGCAGCTAGCGTTCAGTTCCCTTCAGGAGCTAATGGTGTCCTGTCAGCCAGAAGCAGAGCCATGAAACTATTCAGGAAGCTGGTTCCTACTTCTGCCCCCTAAGTCCCACGAAGCAGGGAGACTGTTGCCAGCAGTTCTCCCTGAAAATAAAAAACCTAACATAGGGGGTCATTCCGAGTTGTTCGTTCGTTATATTTTTCTCGCAACGGAGCGATTAGTCGCTAATGCGCATGCGCAATGTCCGCAGTGTGACTGCGCCAAGTAAATTTGCTATGCAGTTAGGTATTTTACTCATTACGAGGTTTTTTCTTCGTTCTGGTGATCGTAATGTGATTGACAGGAAGTGGGTGTTTCTGGGCGAAAACTGGCCGTTTTATGGGTGTGTGCGAAAAAACGCTACCGTTTCTGGGAAAAACGCGGGAGTGGCTGGAGAAACGGAGGAGTGTCTGGCCGAACGGTGGGTGTGTTTGTGACGTCAAACCAGGAACGAAACTGACTGAACTGATCGCAGATGCCGAGTAAGTGTGGAGCTACTCAGAAACTGCTAAGAAGTGTCTAATCGCAATTCTGCTAATCTTTCGTTCGCAATTTTGATAAGCTAAGATTCACTCCCAGTAGGCGGCGGCTTAGCGTGTGCAAAGCTGCTAAAAGCAGCTTGCGAGCGAACAACTCGGAATGAGGGCCATAAGTCTTTTCAGAGAAACTCAGTAGAGCTCCCCTGGAGTGCATCCAGTCTGCCTGGGCACATTTTCTAAACTGAGGTCTGGAGGAGGGGTATAGTTCACACCATTGAAAATTCTTAAAGTGCCCATGGTTCCTACGGAACCGTCTATACCCCATGGTACTGAAGTGGACCCCAGCATCCTCTAGGACGTATGAGAAAAAGAGGATATTACAGAAAATTACCTGCAATTTACTGCAACTGTGATTGTTGATCTGTAAGAAGGGTGAAGTGATCTATCACACCTCCTCTGTACAAATATTGACTTCATGTTTTTATAATAAAAAAAGTCTTTAGATGGAACATGTCACTAATATGTTTTGATATTGAAACCTATTAAGGGTCCTGTTTATAATATTAGGCATTGATACGATCTGTTGGCGCCAATTCTTCTATTGTGCTATATATATATATATATATATATATATATATAACAAGTACAGTAGGTCTGGCACTCTTGTATACCTATTACAGCAACCTGTACCCCTCGCAGCGTCTCATTTTCTCTGCCCCCTGCAGTCACTCCCAAGTGTTCACCCCTGCAGTCTCTCCCCATTGCCTGCTCCTCTCGCATCTCTCCAGCTCCAATCGTGGGTGGGTCACGGCAGCTGCAGTCTTCGTCTTTGAAAATAAATACGTGAGCCACTGGGGTGCAGTGTACATACAGGTGGACGGAAGTGTGTATGTGTGTCTCCGTGTTCTGAATGGAGCCAGTGGCCGCTGGCGGCACCACAGAGGTGAGGAGCAGAGTTAGTCATTTATGTAAATTTCTCTGACATCCTAGTGGATGCTGGGGACTCCGTAAGGACCATGGGGAATAGCGGCTCCGCAGGAGACTGGGCACAGCTAAGAAAGATTTAGGACTACCTGGTGTGCACTGGCTCCTCCCACTATGACCCTCCTCCAGACCCCAGTTAGAATCCTGTGCCCGGCTGAGCTGGATGCACACTAGGGGCTCTCCTGAGCTCCTAGAGAGAAAGTATATTTTAGGTTTTTTATTTTACAGTGAGATCTGCTGGCAACAGACTCACTGCAGCGAGGGACTAAGGGGAGAAGAAGCGAACCTACCTAACTGGTGGTAGCTTGGGCTTCTTAGGCTACTGGACACCATTAGCTCCAGAGGGATCGACCGCATGGAACCGGCCATTGATGTTCGGTCCCAGAGCCGCGCCGCCGGCCCCCTTACAGAGCCAGAAGCAAGAAGAGTCCGGAAAATCGGCGGCAGAAGACATCAGTCTTCACCAAGGTAGCGCACAGCACTGCAGCTGTGCGCCATTGCTCCTCATACACACTTCACACTCCGGTCACTGAGGGTGCAGGGCGCTGGGGGGGGGGCGCCCTGAGCAGCAATAAAAACACCTTGGCTGGCAAATATATCACAATATATAGCCCCAGAGGCTATATATGTGATAAATACCCCTGCCAGAATCCATAAAAAAGCGGGAGAAAAGTCAGCGAAAAAGGGGCGGAGCTATCTCCCTCAGCACACTGGCGCCATTTTCTCTTCACAGTGCAGCTGGAAGACAGCTTCCCAGGCTCTCCCCTGTAGTTTTCAGGCTCAAAGGGTTAAAAAGAGAGGGGGGGCACTAAATTTAGGCGCAATATTGTTTATACAAGCAGCTATTGGGGGAAAAATCACTCAGTTATAGTGTTAATCCCTGCATTATATAGCGCTCTGGTGTGTGCTGGCATACTCTCTCTCTGTCTCCCCAAAGGACTTTGTGGGGTCCTGTCCTCAGTCAGAGCATTCCCTGTGTGTGTGCTGTGTGTCGGTACGGCTGTGTCGACATGTGGGATGAGGAAGGTTACGTGGAGGTGGAGCAGAGGCCGATAAATGGGATGTCGTCCCCTGTGGGGCCGACACCAGAGTGGATGGATAGGTGGAAGGTATTAACCGACAATGTCAACTCCTTACAAGGCTGGATGACGTAAAACAGCTGTGGGACAGCCAGCTTCTCAGCCCGCGCCTGCCCAGGCGTCTCAAAGGCCATCAGGGGCTCAAAAAAGCGCCCGTTACCTCAGATGGCAGACACAGATGTCGACACGGAGTCTGACTCCAGTGTCGACGAGGTTGAGACATATACACAATCCACTAGGAACATCCGTTACATGATCTCGGCAATGAAAAATGTGTTATGCATTTCTGACATGAACCCAAGTACCACATAAAAGGGGTTTTATTTTTGCGGAGAAAAAGCAGCCAGTGTTTTGTTCCCCCATCAGATGAATGAATGAAGTGTGTAAAGTAGCGTGGGATCCCCCAATAAGAAACTGGTAATTTCTAAAAAGTTACTGATGGCGTACCCTTTCCCGCCAGAGGATAGGTCACGTTGGGAGATATCCCTTAGGGTGGATAAGGCGCTCACACGTTTGTCAAAAAAGGTGGCACTGCCGTCTTAGGATACGGCCACCTTGAAGGAGCCTGCTGATAAAAAACAGGAGGCTATCCTGAAGTCTTATATACACACTTAGGTTATATACTGGACCTGCAATTGCCTCAGCATAAATAGTGCTGCTGCAGCGTGGTCTGATACCCTGTCAGATAATATTAATACTCTAAGACAGGGATAATAGTTTGCTAACATAGAGCATATTAAAGACGTCGTCTTATATATAAAGGATGCACAGAGGGATATTTGCCGGCTGGCATCCAGAATAAATGCAATGTCCATTCTGCCAGGAGGGTATTAGAAACCCGGCAGTGGACAGGTGATGCTGCCTATAAAAGGCACATGGAGATTCTGCCTTATAAGGGTGAGGAATTGTTTGGGGATGGTCTCTGGGACCTCGTATCCACAGCAACAGCTGGGAAGAAGAAATTTTTTTTACCTCAGGTTTCCTCACAGCCTAAGAAAGCACCGTATTTTCAGGTACAGTCCTTTCGGCTTCAGAAAAGCAAGCGGGTCAAAGGCGCTTCCTTTCTGCACAGAGACAAGGGAAGAAGGAAAAAGCTGCACCAGCAGCCAGTTCCCAGGATTAAAAAATCTTCCCCC
The DNA here is from genome assembly GCF_028390025.1 of Pseudophryne corroboree. Classification (NCBI taxonomy): domain Eukaryota; kingdom Metazoa; phylum Chordata; class Amphibia; order Anura; family Myobatrachidae; genus Pseudophryne; species Pseudophryne corroboree. The sequence continues at coordinate 507,737,881 of NC_086450.1, read as the reverse complement.
GTTTCCTCTGAGTCCACCACTTGACGTTGGGGCTCCACAGGTGGAGACAGGTGCGGTAGGGGCGCGTCTCGGGAACTTCAGGGACCAGTGGGTTTGCCCACAGGTGGATCCCTAGGTTCTGCAAATAGTATCACAGGGATACAGGCTGGAGTTCGAGGCGACTCCCCCTCGCCGTTACCTCACCTCAGCCTTGCCTGCTGCCCTCGGAGAAAGGTAGTACTGGCGGCAATTCACAAGCTGCACTTCCAGCAGGTGAAATCAAGGTACCCCTCCTTCAACAAGGCTGGGGTTACTATTCCAAAATGTTGTGGTACCGAAACAAGACGGTTCGGTGAGACCCATTCTAAAATTGAAAGCCTTGAACACTTATATACGAAGGTTCAAGTTCGAAATGGAATCGCTCAGGGCGATTATTGCAAGCCTGGAGAATTTCATGGTATCACTGGACATCAAGGATGCTTATCTGCATGTCCCTATTTACCCTCTTCACCAGGAGTACCTCAAAATTGTGGTACAGGATTGTCATTACCAATTCCAGACGTTGCCGTTGGTCTGTCCCCGGCACCGAGGTATTTACCAAGGTAATGGCCGAAATAATTATCCCGTACTTGGACCATCTCATTATAATGGCGAGGTCCAGGGAGCAGTTGTTCGGCGGAGTAGCACTATCTCGGGAAGTGCTACAACAGCACGGCTGGATTCTGAATATCCCAAAGTCGCAGCTGGTTCCTACGACGCGTCTACTGTTCCTGAGTATGGTTCTGGACACAGAACAGGATAAAAAGGGTTTCTCCCGGAGGAGAAGTCCAAGGAGTTGTCGTCTCTAGACAGAGACCTCCTAATACGTATACAGGTGTCGGTGCATCAATGCACGCGAGCTCTGGGAAGGATGGTAGCTTCTTACGAAGAAATTCCATTCGCCAGGTCCCATACAAGGATTTTCCAGTGGGATCTGTTGGACATGTGGTCCGGGTCGCATCTTCAGATGCATCGGCGGATAACCCTGTCTCCAAGGGCCAGGGTGTCGCTGTTGTGGTGGCTGCAGAGTGCTCATCTTCTAGGGAGCCGCAGATTCGGCATACAGGACTAGGTCCTGGTGACCACGGATGCCAACCTTCGAGGCTGGGGGGCAGTCACACAGGGAAGAAACTTCCAAGGCTATGGAAAAGTCAGGAGACTTCCCTACACATAAATATTCTGGAACTAAGGGCCATTTACAATGCCCTAAGTCAGGCTAGACCTCTGCTTCAACACCGGCCGGTGCTGATCCAGTCAGACAACATCACGGCGGTCGCTCATGTAAACGACAGGGCGGCACAAGAAGCAGGATGGCGATGGCAGAAGCCACAAGGATTCTCCGATGGGCGGAAAATCATGTGTTAGCACTGTCAGCAGTGTTCATTCCCGGAGTGGACAACTGAGAAGCAGACTTTCTCAGAAGACACGACCTCCACCCGGGAGAGTGGGGACTTCATCCAGAAGTCTTCCAAATGATTGTACACCGTTGGGAAAGGCCACAGGTGGACATGATGGCGTCCCGCCTCAACTAAAAGTTACAAAGATATTGCGCCAGGTCAAGGACCCTCAGGCGATAGCTGTGGACGCTCTGGTAACACCGTGGGTGTACCAGTCGGTGTATGTGTTCCCTTCTCTGCCTCTCTTACCCAGGGTAATGAGAATAATAAGAAGGAGAGGAGTAAGAACTATACTCATTGTTCCGGGTGGGCCAAGAAGAGCTTGGTAACCAGAACTCCAAGAAATGATCTCAGAGGACCCATGGCCTCTGCCGCTCAGACAGGACCTGCTGCAGCAGGGGGCCTGTCTGTTCCAAGACGTACCGCGGCTGCGTTGGACGGCATGGCGGTTGAACGCCGGATCCTGAAGGAAAAGGTAATTCCGGAGGAAGTTATCCCTACGCTATTTAAAGCTAGGAAAGAAGTGAACGCTTACCATTATCACCGCATATGGCGGAAATATGTTGCGTACTGTGAGGCCAGGATGGCCCCAAAGGAGAAATTTCAGCTAGGTCGATTTCTGCACTTCCTACAGTCAGAGGTGACTATGGGCCTACAATTGGGTTCCATTAAGGTCCAGATTTCGGCTCTATCGATTTTCTTCCAAAATGGAACTGGCTTCACTGCCTGAAGTTCAGACTTTTGTTAAGGGAGGGCTGCATAGTCAGCCCCCGTTTGTGCCTCCAGTGGCACCGTGGGATCTCAACGTGGTGTTGGATTTCCTGAAGTCGCATTGGGTTGAGCCACTTAAATCCGTGGAGCTATAATACCTCACGTGGAAAGTGGTCATTCTGTGGGCCTTGGCGTCGGCCAGGCGTGTATCAGACTTGACAAAAGCCCTTATCTGTATTTTATATGGGAAAGGCGAAATTGAGGACTCGTTCCCAATTTCTTCCTAAGGTGGTATCAGTTTTTCATGTGAACCAACCTATTGTGGTGCCTGCGGCTACTTGGGACTTGGAGGATTCCAAGTTACTGGACGTAGTCAGGGCCCTGAAAAGTATATGTTTCCAGGACAGCTGGAGTCATGAAGACTGACTCGCTATTTATCCTGTATGCACCCAACAAGCTGGGTGCTCCTGCTTCTAAGCAGACGATTGCTCGCTGGATCTGTAGCACGATTCAACTTGCACATTCTGCGGCTGGACTGCCGCACCCTAAATCTGTAAAAGCCCATTCCACGAGGAAAGTGGGCTCTTCTTGGGCGGCTGCCCGAGGGGTCTCGGCTTTACAACTTTGCCGAGCTGCTACTTGGTCAGGGGCAAACACGTTTGCAAAATTCTACAAATTTGATACACTGGCTGAGGAGGACCTTGAGTTCTCTCATTCGGTGCTGCAGAGTCATCCGCACTCTCCCGCCTGTTTGGGAGCTTTGGTATAATCCCCATGGTCCTTACGGAGTCCCCAGCATCCACTAGGACGTCAGAGAAAATAAGATTTTACTCACCGGTAAATCTATTTCTCGTAGTCCGTAGTGGATGCTGGGCGCCCGTCCCAAGTGCGGACTGTCTGCAATACTTGTATATAGTTATCGTTAACTAAAAGGGTTATTGTTGAGCCATCTGTTGAGAGGCTCTGTTATGTTCATACTGTTAACTGGGTATCATATCACGAGTTATACGGTGTGATTGGTGTGGCTGGTATGAGTCTTACCCGGGATTCAAAATCCTTCCTTATTGTGTCAGCTCTTCCGGGCACAGTATCCTAACTAAGGTCTGGAGGAGGGTCATAGCGGGAGGAGCCAGTGCACACCAGGTAGTCCTAAATCTTTCTTAGCTGTGCCCAGTCTCCTGCGGAGCCGCTATTCCCCATGGTCCTTACGGAGTCCCCAGCATCCACTACGGACTACGAGAAATAGATTTACCGGTGAGTAAAATCTTATTATATACATTTATCACAATCTGCATTTTTAATATGGATGTGAGATATTTTGTGTAAATTAGGAAAGTGTACACGTGGCTCTGACAAACCGTGACCTGTGTACGCATGGCTTTGGCGCACCGTGACTTGTGTACGCGTGGCTCCGACACACCTTGACCCGTCTATGTGTGACTCTGACACATAGCGACTCGTGTACGCGTGGCTCTGATGCACCGTGACCCGTGTATGCATGGCTCTGACACACTGTGACTTGTGTATGCGTGGCTCCGATGCACTCTGACCCCTGTATGCGTGGCTCAGACGCACAGTGACCCGTGTACGCATGGCTCCGAAGTAATGTGACCTGTGTACGCGTGGTTCCGACGCAACGTGACGTGTGTGAAGGGGTCACTCACTGTGACCCGTTTACGTGTGGCTCCACCTCATCTTGACCCATGTATGCATGGCTCCGTCTCACTGTGACCCATGTACGCGTGGCTCTGATGCATAGCGACTCCTGTACGCGTGGCTCCGACGCACCGTGACCCGTGTACGCATGGCTCTGATGCACAGCGACTCGTTTACGCATCAGCCTATGCCCTGTGACCCATGGCTCTGACACATAGTGACTCGTGTACGTGTGGCTCCGATGCACTGTGGCCCGTGTACGCATGGCTCTGACGTACCGTGACTCGTGTATGCATGGCTCTGACACCATGACCCGTGTACGCGTGGCTCTGACGTACAGCCACTTTTGTGTGCGTGGCTCCGACTCACTGTGACCTGTGTACGCATGGCTCTGACGCACCATGACTCGTGTACGTGTGGCTCCGACGCACTGTGACCCGTGCATGCGTGGCTCTGATGCATAGCGACCCGTGTACGCGTGGCTCTGATGCATAGCGACTCATGTACGTGTGGCTCTGACACACCGTGACCCGTGTACGCGTGGCTTTGACACATCGTGACCCGTGTACGCGTGGTTCTGACGCATAGCGACTCGTGTACACGTGGCTCTGACTCACCGTGACCCATGTACACATGGCTCCGACGCACTGTGACTCGTGCACGCGTGGCTCCGATACACTGTAACTCGTGTAAGCGTGGCTCTGACGCACAGCGACTCGTGTACGCGTGGCTGACGCATTGTGACCCTTGTACGCATGGCTCTGATGCAACGTGACCTGTGTACACATGACTCCGACGCACTGTGACCCGTGCACGCATGGATCTGACGCACATTGACCCGTGTACACGTGGCTCCGTCACATCGTGACCCGTGTACGCGAGGCTCCGATGTACTGTAACTCGTGTAAGCGTGGCTGATGCACAGCAACTCGTGTACGCGTGGCTCCAACACACTGTGACCCGCGCACGCGTGGCTCTGATGCAACGTGAGCCGTGTACACATGGCTCTGACGCATCGTGACCCGTGTACATATGTCTCCAACACAACGTGACCAGTGTATGGAGCAGTGGCGTGCGGTGAGGTCAGTGGCTAGTGAGGCACTGCAGCCATAATGTCCGCCGAATCCTGCCGATGACCCCTACCACCGCCGAGCCAATGCCCGCTACTGCCTCTGAGCCGGTACCCGCTGCCACCGCCAATGGCTTACAAACTCGCCCACAATCAACTGACCCAGCCCTCCGCCACTAATTTCTTTCTCAGTCCGATGCCGCCAATGCCCGCTGCCTGCTCATCATACTTGTGATATAGTGTACATTTTTATAGAAAAAAAAATAAAATTAGTGTTTGGGACTGGGAAGAGAGTGGGAGGAGGACATGAATGCAATTTTGTTGTCCAGGGCTTCCATTAACTTAATGGAGAAGGGTCTGAATGGGTTAAAAAAAAATGCGTGGGATCCCCCCTCCTAATTATAACCAGCCTCGGGCTCTTTGAGCCAGTCCTGGTTGTTTAAATACTGGGAAAAAAATTGGACAGGGGTTCCCCGTATTTAAACAACCAGCACCGGGCTCTTAGTCCGGTCCTTAGTCCGGGCTCCACTAGCCAGAGAGATAATGCCAAAGCCGGGGGACACTTTTATATTGGTCCCTGCGGCCGTGGCATTACCCCCCCCAACTAGTCACCTCTGGCCGGGGTACCCTGGAGGAGTGGGGACCCCTTAAATCAAGGGGTCCCCCCCCTCCAGGCACCCATGGGCCAGGGGTGAAGCCCGAGGCTGTCCCCAGCACCCCTGGGCGGTGGGTGCCGGGCTGATAGCCATGTGTGTAAAAAAAGAATATTGTTTTTTGTTGTGGAACTACAAGGCCCAGCAAGCCTCCCCCGCTTGCTGGTACTTGGAGAACCTCAAGTACCAGCAGGCGGGGAAATAACGGGCTCGCTGGTACCTGTAGTTCTACAACAAAAAAAAATACCCAAATAAAAACACAAACACACACACACACCGTGACAGTAAAATTTTATTAAAACACACTTACACACTCACACATACTTACCTACATCCCACGCCGGTCACGTCCACTTGTCCAGTAGAATCCAAAGGGGTACCTGTAAAAATGAGAGAGAAATTACTTACCTACGTCCCACGCCGGTCACGTCCACTTGTCCAGTAGAATCCAAAGGGGTACCTGTAAAAATGAACATTATACTTACATATGACCCACAGGAGGGGGAAAGAAGAGAGAGAGAGAGAGAGAGAGAGAAAAGAGAAAGAGAGAAAGGAGCAGAAGAGAAGAGAGACACGGAACTAACCTGCTGCTGCTGCTGGATCTGGCGGGAGGAGGACAGCCGCACAAGCCACCGCTGCTGCCTGTCAGGTGATCGGGAGCCGGGAGGACGGAGCCAGATGGGGAGGACGGGGGGGGGGGGGAGAGCTGCACACTCCGCAGGACCGCCGCCGCTGGTAAGGTGAACGGGAGCCGGAGCAGGAGGACGGGAAGTGTGGGGGGGGGGGAAGCCGCAGACACACTGCCCACCGCTACTCCCGGCTATCATTAACGCCGGGACCCGCCGCCTCCAGCGCCGCATGTGGGTGATTGGACAAGCGGATCCAGCCCTGGATCCGCTGTCCAATCACAGGTGCCTCGCTGACATGGGGGTGGTGCCCCTGTCAGCGAGGCACTTGGAACAGTGGCGCTTTCCCTAAGTTTTTTTATGGGCTTTTACAGCCCAGTGCTAGGCTCTGCCCCCCGCACTGTCCCGTTCCCATTATCCACGGGAGGCACCTGCTGTCAGTGCCTCCCAAACTGCTTTAAAGCAGTAAAATGATTAGGATTCAATAAAGAAGATACTTATGACACAGAATTTGTGTCATAAGTATCTTCTTTTTATTATTTTAATAATCACAGGGGGGGCACTGCCTCCCCTGACTGCACGTCCCTGGTATGGAGGGGTCACACACTGTGACCCGTATAAGTGTGACTTCACCTCATCTTCACTAGAGATGAGCGGGTTCGGTTTCTCTGAATCCGAACCCGCCCGAACTTCATGTTTTTTTTCACGGGTCCGAGCAGACTCGGATCCTCCCGCCTTGCTCGGTTAACCCGAGCGCGCCCGAACGTCATCATGACGCTGTCGGATTCTCGCGAGACTCGGATTCTATATAAGGAGCCGCGCGTCGCCGCCATTTTCACACGTGCATTGAGATTGATAGGGAGAGGACGTGGCTGGCGTCCTCTCCATTTAGATTAGAAGAGAGAGAGAGAGATTGACCTGATTTACTGGAGCTTAGGAGTACTGTAGAAGTGTAGAGAGTGCAGAGTTTACTAGTGACTGACCACAGTGACCACCAGACAGTGCAGTTTTATTTAATATATCCGTTCTCTGCCTGAAAAAAACGATACACACAGTGACTCAGTCACATACCATATCTGTGTGCACTGCTCAGCCCAGTGTGCTGCATCATCTATGTATATATATCTGACTGTGCTCAGCTCACACAGCTTATAATTGTGGGGGAGACTGGGGAGCACTGCAGTGCCAGTTATAGGTTATAGCAGGAGCCAGGAGTACATATTATATTAAAATTAAACAGTGCACACTTTTGCTGCAGGAGTGCCACTGCCAGTGTGACTGACCAGTGACCTGACCACACTGACCACCAGTATAGTTAGTAGTATACTATATTGTGATTGCCTGAAAAAGTTAAACACTCGTCGTGTGACTTCACTTGTGTGGTGTTTTTTTTTTAATTCTATAAAAAACTCATTCTGCTGACAGACAGTGTCCAGCAGGTCCGTCATTATATAATATATACCTGTCCGGCTGCAGTAGTGATATATATATATTTTTTATATCATTATTTATCATCCAGTCGCAGCAGACACAGTACGGTAGTTCACGGCTGTAGCTACCTCTGTGTCGGCACTCGGCAGTCCATCCATAATTGTATACCACCTACCCGTGGTTTTTTTTTCTTTCTTCTTTATACATACATACTACTACATCTCTTTATCAACCAGTCTATATTAGCAGCAGACACAGTACAGTACGGTAGTCCACGGCTGTAGCTACCTCTGTGTCGGCACTCGGCAGTCCGTCCATAATTGTATACCACCTACCCGTGTTTTTTTTTTCTTTCTTCTTTATACATACATACTACTACATCTCTTTATCAACCAGTCTATATTAGCAGCAGACACAGTACAGTACGGTAGTTCACGGCTGTAGCTACCTCTGTGTCGGCACTCGGCAGTCCGTCCATAATTGTATACCACCTACCCGTGGTTTTTTTTTCTTTCTTCTTTATACATACATACTACTACATCTCTTTATCAACCAGTCTATATTAGCAGCAGACACAGTACAGTACGGTAGTCCACGGCTGTAGCTACCTCTGTGTCGGCACTCGGCAGTCCGTCCATAATTGTATACCACCTACCCGTGGTTTTTTTTTCTTTCTTCTTTATACATACATACTACTACATCTCTTTATCAACCAGTCTATATTAGCAGCAGACACAGTACAGTACGGTAGTTCACGGCTGTAGCTACCTCTGTGTCGGCACTCGGCAGTCCGTCCATAATTGTATACCACCTACCCGAGGTTTTTTTTTCTTTCTTCTTTATACATACATACTACTACATCTCTTTATCAACCAGTCTATATTAGCAGCAGACACAGTACAGTACGGTAGTCCACGGCTGTAGCTACCTCTGTGTCGGCACTCGGCAGTCCGTCCATAATTGTATACCACCTACCCGTGGTTTTTTTTTCTTTCTTCTTTATACATACATACTACTACATCTCTTTATCAACCAGTCTATATTAGCAGCAGACACAGTACAGTACGGTAGTTCACGGCTGTAGCTACCTCTGTGTCGGCACTCGGCAGTCCGTCCATAATTGTATACCACCTACCCGAGGTTTTTTTTTCTTTCTTCTTTATACATACATACTACTACATCTCTTTATCAACCAGTCTATATTAGCAGCAGACACAGTACAGTACGGTAGTCCACGGCTGTAGCTACCTCTGTGTCGGCACTCGGCAGTCCGTCCATAATTGTATACCACCTACCCGTGGTTTTTTTTTCTTTCTTCTTTATACATACATACTACTACATCTCTTTATCAACCAGTCTATATTAGCAGCAGACACAGTACAGTACGGTAGTTCACGGCTGTAGCTACCTCTGTGTCGGCACTCGGCAGTCCGTCCATAATTGTATACCACCTACCCGTGGTTTTTTTTTCTTTCTTCTTTATACATACATACTACTACATCTCTTTATCAACCAGTCTATATTAGCAGCAGACACAGTACAGTACGGTAGTTCACGGCTGTAGCTACCTCTGTGTCGGCACTCGGCAGTCCGTCCATAATTGTATACCACCTACCCGTGGTTTTTTTTTCCTTTCTTCTTTATACATACATACTACTACATCTCTTTATCAACCAGTCTATATTAGCAGCAGACACAGTACAGTACGGTAGTCCACGGCTGTAGCTACCTCTGTGTCGGCACTCGGCAGTCCGTCCATAATTGTATACCACCTACCCGTGGTTTTTTTCTCTCTCTTCTTTATACATACATACTACTACATCTCTTTATCAACCAGTCTATATTAGCAGCAGACACAGTACAGTACGGTAGTTCACGGCTGTAGCTACCTCTGTGTCGGCACTCGGCAGTCCGTCCATAATTGTATACCACCTACCCGAGGTTTTTTTTTCTTTCTTCTTTATACATACATACTACTACATCTCTTTATCAACCAGTCTATATTAGCAGCAGACACAGTACAGTACGGTAGTCCACGGCTGTAGCTACCTCTGTGTCGGCACTCGGCAGTCCGTCCATAATTGTATACCACCTACCCGAGGTTTTTTTTTCTTTCTTCTTTATACATACATACTACTACATCTCTTTATCAACCAGTCTATATTAGCAGCAGACACAGTACAGTACGGTAGTTCACGGCTGTAGCTACCTCTGTGTCGGCACTCGGCAGTCCGTCCATAATTGTATACCACCTACCCGTGGTTTTTTTTTCTTTCTTCTTTATACATACATACTACTACATCTCTTTATCAACCAGTCTATATTAGCAGCAGACACAGTACAGTACGGTAGTCCACGGCTGTAGCTACCTCTGTGTCGGCACTCGGCAGTCCGTCCATAATTGTATACTAGTATCCATCCATCTCCATTGTTTACCTGAGGTGCCTTTTAGTTGTGCCTATTAAAATATGGAGAACAAAAATGTTGAGGTTCCAAAATTAGGGAAAGATCAAGATCCACTTCCACCTCGTGCTGAAGCTGCTGCCACTAGTCATGGCCGAGACGATGAAATGCCAGCAACGTCGTCTGCCAAGGCCGATGCCCAATGTCATAGTACAGAGCATGTCAAATCCAAAACACCAAATATCAGTAAAAAAAGGACTCCAAAACCTAAAATAAAATTGTCGGAGGAGAAGCGTAAACTTGCCAATATGCCATTTACCACACGGAGTGGCAAGGAACGGCTGAGGCCCTGGCCTATGTTCATGGCTAGTGGTTCAGCTTCACATGAGGATGGAGGCACTCAGCCTCTCGCTAGAAAAATGAAAAGACTCAAGCTGGCAAAAGCAGTAGCACCGCAAAGAACTGTGCGTTCTTCGAAATCCCAAATCCACAAGGAGAGTCCAATTGTGTCGGTTGCGATGCCTGACCTTCCCAACACTGGACGTGAAGAGCATGCGCCTTCCACCATTTGCACGCCCCCTGCAAGTGCTGGAAGGAGCACCCGCAGTCCAGTTCCTGATAGTCAGATTGAAGATGTCAGTGTTGAAGTACACCAGGATGAGGAGGATATGGGTGTTGCTGGCGCTGGGGAGGAAATTGACCAGGAGGATTCTGATGGTGAGGTGGTTTGTTTAAGTCAGGCACCCGGGGAGACACCTGTTGTCCGTGTGAGGAATATGGCCGTTGACATGCCTGGTGAAAATACCAAAAAAATCAGCTCTTCGGTGTGGAGGTATTTCAACAGAAATGCGGACAACAGGTGTCAAGCCGTGTGTTCCCTTTGTCAAGCTGTAATAAGTAGGGGTAAGGACGTTAACCACCTCGGAACATCCTCCCTTATACGTCACCTGCAGCGCATTCATAATAAGTCAGTGACAAGTTCAAAAACTTTGGGTGACAGCGGAAGCAGTCCACTGACCAGTAAATCCCTTCCTCTTGTAACCAAGCTCACGCAAACCACCCCACCAACTCCCTCAGTGTCAATTTCCTCCTTCCCCAGGAATGCCAATAGTCCTGCAGGCCATGTCACTGGCAATTCTGATGATTCCTCTCCTGCCTGGGTTTCCTCCGATGCATCCTTGCGTGTAACGCCTACTGCTGCTGGCGCTGCTGTTGTTGCTGCTGGGAGTCGATGGTCATCCCAGAGGGGAAGTCGTAAGACCACTTTTACTACTTCCACCAAGCAATTGACTGTCCAACAGTCCTTTGCGAGGAAGATGAAATATCACAGCAGTCATCCTACTGCAAAGCGGATAACTGAGGCCTTGGCATCCTGGGTGGTGAGAAACGTGGTTCCGGTATCCATCATTACTGCAGAGCCAACTAGAGACTTGTTGGAGGTACTGTGTCCCCGGTACCAAATACCATCTAGGTTCCATTTCTCTAGGCAGGCGATACCGAAAATGTACACAGACCTCAGAAAAAGAGTCACCAGTGTCCTAAAAAATGCAGCTGTACCCAATGTCCACTTAACCACGGACATGTGGACAAGTGGAGCAGGGCAGGGTCAGGACTATATGACTGTGACAGCCCACTGGGTAGATGTATGGACTCCCGCCGCAAGAACAGCAGCGGCGGCACCAGTAGCAGCATCTCGCAAACGCCAACTCTTTCCTAGGCAGGCTACGCTTTGTATCACCGCTTTCCAGAATACGCACACAGCTGAAAACCTCTTACGGCAACTGAGGAAGATCATCGCGGAATGGCTTACCCCAATTGGACTCTCCTGTGGATTTGTGGCATCGGACAACGCCAGCAATATTGTGTGTGCATTAAATATTGGCAAATTCCAGCACGTCCCATGTTTTGCACATACCTTGAATTTGGTGGTGCAGAATTATTTAAAAAACGACAGGGGCGTGCAAGAGATGCTGTCGGTGGCCAGAAGAATTGCGGGACACTTTCGGCGTACAGGCACCACGTACAGAAGACTGGAGCACCACCAAAAACTACTGAACCTGCCCTGCCATCATCTGAAGCAAGAAGTGGTAACGAGGTGGAATTCAACCCTCTATATGCTTCAGAGGTTGGAGGAGCAGCAAAAGGCCATTCAAGCCTATACAATTGAGCACGATATAGGAGGTGGAATGCACCTGTCTCAAGCGCAGTGGAGAATGATTTCAACGTTGTGCAAGGTTCTGCTGCCCTTTGAACTTGCCACACGTGAAGTCAGTTCAGACACTGCCAGCCTGAGTCAGGTCATTCCCCTCATCAGGCTTTTGCAGAAGAAGCTGGAGACATTGAAGGAGGAGCTAACACGGAGCGATTCCGCTAGGCATGTGGGACTTGTGGATGGAGCCCTTAATTCGCTTAGCAAGGATTCACGGGTGGTCAATCTGTTGAAATCAGAGCACTACATTTTGGCCACCATGCTCGATCCTAGATTTAAAGCCTACCTTGGATCTCTCTTTCCGGCAGAAACAAGTCTGCTGGGGTTGAAAGACCTGCTGGTGAGAAAATTGTCAAGTCAAGCGGAACGCGACCTGTCAACATCTCCTCCTTCACATTCTCCCGCAACTGGGGGTGCGAGGAAAAGGCTCAGAATTCCGAGCCCACCCGCTGGCGGTGATGCAGGGCAGTCTGGAGCGACTGCTGATGCTGACATCTGGTCCGGACTGAAGGACCTGACAACGATTACGGACATGTCGTCTACTGTCACTGCATATGATTCTCTCACCATTGAAAGAATGGTGGAGGATTATATGAGTGACCGCATCCAAGTAGGCACGTCACACAGTCCATACTTATACTGGCAGGAAAAAAGAGGCAATTTGGAGGCCCTTGCACAAACTGGCTTTATTCTACCTAAGTTGCCCTCCCACAAGTGTGTACTCCGAAAGAGTGTTTAGTGCCGCCGCTCACCTTGTCAGCAATCGGCGTACGAGGTTACATCCAGAAAATGTGGAGAAGATGATGTTCATTAAAATGAATTATAATCAATTCCTCCGCGGAGACATTGACCAGCAGCAATTGCCTCCACAAAGTACACAGGGAGCTGAGATGGTGGATTCCAGTGGGGACGAATTGATAATCTGTGAGGAGGGGGATGTACACGGTGATATATCGGAGGATGAATATGAGGTGGACATCTTGCCTCTGTAGAGCCAGTTTGTGCAAGGAGAGATTAATTGCTTCTTTTTTGGGGGGGGGTCCAAACCAACCCGTCATATCAGTCACAGTCGTGTGGCAGACCCTGTCACTGAAATGATGGGTTGGTTAAAGTGTGCATGTCCTGTTTTGTTTATACAACATAAGGGTGGGTGGGAGGGCCCAAGGACAATTCCATCTTGCACCTCTTTTTTCTTTTCTTTTTCTTTGCGTCATGTGCTGTTTGGGGAGGGTTTTTTGGAAGGGACATCCTGCGTGACACTGCAGTGCCACTCCTAAATGGGCCCGGTGTTTGTGTCGGCCACTAGGGTCGCTTATCTTACTCACACAGTCAGCTACCTCATTGCGCCTCTTTTTTTCTTTGCGTCATGTGCTGTTTGGGGAGGGTTTTTTGGAAGGGCCATCCTGCGTGACACTGCAGTGCCACTCCTAGATGGGCCCGGTGTTTGTGTCGGCCACTAGGGTCGCTAATCTTACTCACACAGCTACCTCATTGCGCCTCTTTTTTTCTTTGCGTCATGTGCTGTTTGGGGAGGGTTTTTTGGAAGGGACATCCTGCGTGACACTGCAGTGCCACTCCTAAATGGGCCCGGTGTTTGTGTCGGCCACTACGGTCGCTAATCTTACTCACACAGCTACCTCATTGCGCCTCTTTTTTTCTTTGCGTCATGTGCTGTTTGGGGAGGGTTTTTTGGAAGGGACATCCTACGTGACACTGCAGTGCCACTCCTAGATGGGCCCGGTGTTTGTGTCGGCCACTAGGGTCGCTAATCTTACTCACACAGCTACCTCATTGCGCCTCTTTTTTTCTTTGCGTCATGTGCTGTTTGGGGAGGGTTTTTTGGAAGGGACATCCTGCGTGACACTGCAGTGCCACTCCTAAATGGGCCCGGTGTTTGTGTCGGCCACTGCGGTCGCTAATCTTACTCACACAGCTACCTCATTGCGCCTCTTTTTTTCTTTGCGTCATGTGCTGTTTGGGGAGGGTTTTTTGGAAGGGACATCCTGCGTGACACTGCAGTGCCACTCCTAGATGGGCCCGGTGTTTGTGTCGGCCACTAGGGTCGCTTATCTTACTCACACAGTCAGCTACCTCATTGCGCCTCTTTTTTTCTTTGCGTCATGTGCTGTTTGGGGAGGGTTTTTTGGAAGGGCCATCCTGCGTGACACTGCAGTGCCACTCCTAGATGGGCCCGGTGTTTGTGTCGGCCACTACGGTCGCTAATCTTACTCACACAGCTACCTCATTGCGCCTCTTTTTTTCTTTGCGTCATGTGCTGTTTGGGGAGGGTTTTTTGGAAGGGACATCCTGCGTGACACTGCAGTGCCACTCCTAGATGGGCCCGGTGTTTGTGTCGGCCACTAGGGTCGCTAATCTTACTCACACAGCTACCTCATTGCGCCTCTTTTTTTCTTTGCGTCATGTGCTGTTTGGGGAGGGTTTTTTGGAAGGGACATCCTGCGTGACACTGCAGTGCCACTCCTAGATGGGCCCGGTGTTTGTGTCGGCCACTAGGGTCGCTAATCTTACTCACACAGCTACCTCATTGCGCCTCTTTTTTTCTTTGCGTCATGTGCTGTTTGGGGAGGGTTTTTTGGAAGGGACATCCTGCGTGACACTGCAGTGCCACTCCTAGATGGGCCAGGTGTTTGTGTCGGCCACTAGGGTCGCTTAGCTTAGTCATCCAGCGACCTCGGTGCAAATTTTAGGACTAAAAATAATATTGTGAGGTGTGAGGTATTCAGAATAGACTGAAAATGAGTGGAAATTATGGTTTTTGAGGTTAATAATAATATGGGATCAAAATGACCCCCAAATTCTATGATTTAAGCTGTTTTTTAGGGTTTTTTGAAAAAAACACCCGAATCCAAAACACACCCGAATCCGACAAAAAAAATTCGGTGAGGTTTTGCCAAAACGCGGTCGAACCCAAAACACGGCCGCGGAACCGAACCCAAAACCAAAACACAAAACCCGAAAAATTTCAGGCGCTCATCACTAATCTTCACCCATGTATGCATGGTTCCGTCTCACCGTGACCCGTGTACGCGTGGTTCTGTCACATCGAGACCCGTGTACGCGTAGCTCCGATGCACTGTAACTCGTGTACGCATGGCTCTGACACATAGCAACTCGTGTACGCGTGGCTCTGGCGCACAGCGTCTCGTGTACGTGTGGCTCTGATGCAACGTGACCCGTGTACACGTGGCTCCGGTGCAACGTGACCCGTGTATGGAGGGGTCACTCACTGTGACCATACCCTCCAACATTTTACACACAAAAATCGGTACAAATTAGAAAAGGGGGCGTGGCCACGCCGCTTTTCCTATACTTTCAATGGAAGTTTGGAGAGCCAAAAATAGGTACAGACCATAAAAAAAAGGTACTGTACCTATTAAATAGGTACAGTTGGAGGGTATGTGTGACCCGTATAAGTGACTTCACCTCATCTTGACCCATGTATGCATGGTTCCGTCTCACCGTGATCCGTGTACGACGTGTGACTTCTTCGAACTGGGCTGCTGCTGTCAATGCCGCTTCGGTCACTTCGCCCTTCATCAGAGGGAACAGCAGGGATTGGTCGTACTGGATGCCAATCACCATTTGTTACATTCTCATTGGCTACTAGTGTATGGGATGTGATTGGCTAATTCATCTGCCGGTCAAAGAGTCCTCGCAATGATTGGCTGCTACTGGTGCCGCCAGTCTCTGCGGAGCTCGCGCTGGACCGTTACACACGTGACGTGGGCTGCCGTTACCAGCGGCGTTATTATACCGGCTCAGCCAGGGGCAACTTCCCTGTGACTCCTCCGCCCAGGTATGTGCTCTGCCCCCGGGCGTCCTCTCATCAGCGCCCTGTTACCCGCCCAGTGCTCTCATCTGCCGTGCAATGCCCGGGCACACGGCATGGAAGCAGCAGCTGCGGTGCCCCGGGTCTGGTGCTGTGAGTATGCCCCCTGCTGCTGCACACATGCCCTATTCCGCTGATGCCCGGGCTCCCTATTACTGCTGTGCCAGGGCTGCCTGCCATGTGTTACTGCTGTGCTGCTGTCACTGACTATACGCTGCTGCTGTCACTGACTATACACTGCTGCTGTCACTGACTATACACTGCCGCTGTCACTGACTATACACTGTGCCGCTGTCACTGACTATACACTGCTGCTGTCACTGACTATACACTATGCCGCTGTCACTGACTATACACTGCTGCTGTCACTGACTATACACTGCCGCTGTCACTGACTATACACTGTGCCGCTGTCACTGACTATACACTGCTGCTGTCACTGACTATACACTGCTGCTGTCACTGACTATACACTGTGCTGCTGTCACTGACTATACACTGTGCCGTCACTGACTATACACTGCTGCTGTCACTGACTATACACTGTGCCGCTGTCACTGACTATACACTGTGCTGTCACTGACTATACACTGCTGCTGTCACTGACTATACACTGCTGCTGTCACTGACTATACACTGTGCCGCTGTCACTGACTATACACTGCTGCTGTCACTGACTATACACTGTGCCGCTGTCACTGACTATACACTGCTGCTGTCACTGACTATACACTGCTGCTGTCACTGACTATACACTGTGCCGCTGTCACTGACTATACATTGCTGCTGTCACTGACTATACACTGTGCTGCTGTCACTGACTATACACTGTGCCGCTGTCACTGACTATACACTGTGCCGCTGTCACTGACTATACACTGTGCCGCTGTCACTGACTATACACTGTGCCGCTGTCACTGACTATACACTGTGCTGCTGTCACTGACTATACACTGTGCTGCTGTCACTGACTATACACTGTGCTGTCACTGACTATACACTGCTGCTGTCACTGACTATACACTGTGCTGCTGTCACTGACTATACACTGTGCTGCTGTCACTGACTATACACTGCTGCTGTCACTGACTATACACTGTGCTGCTGTCACTGACTATACACTGCCGCTGTCACTGACTATACACTGTGCTGTCACTGACTATACACTGTGCCGCTGTCACTGACTATACACTGTGCCGCTGTCACTGACTATACACTGCCGCTGTCACTAACTATACACTGCTGCTGTCACTGACTATACACTGTGCTGCTGTCACTGACTATACACTGCCGCTGTCACTGACTATACACTGTGCTGTCACTGACTATACACTGTGCCGCTGTCACTGACTATACACTGTGCCGCTGTCACTGACTATACACTGCCGCTGTCACTAACTATACACTGCTGCTGTCACTGACTATACACTGCTGCTGTCACTGACTATACACTGCTGCTGTCACTGACTATACACTGTGCTGTCACTGACTATACACTGCTGCTGTCACTGACTATACACTGCTGCTGTCACTGACTATACACTGCTGCTGTCACTGACTATACACTGCTGCTGTCACTGACTATACACTGTGCTGTCACTGACTATACACTGCTGCTGTCACTGACTATACACTGTGCTGTCACTGACTATACACTGTGCTGCTGTCACTGACTATACACTGCTGCTGTCACTGACTATACACTGCTGCTGTCACTGACTATACACTGTGCTGTCACTGACTATACACTGCTGCTGTCACTGACTATACACTGTGCTGTCACTGACTATACACTGTGCTGCTGTCACTGACTATACACTGCTGCTGTCACTGACTATACACTGCTGCTGTCACTGACTATACACTGTGCCGCTGTCACTGACTATACACTGCTGCTGTCACTGACTATACACTGTGCTGCTGTCACTGACTATACACTGCTGCTGTCACTGACTATACACTGTGCCGCTGTCACTGACTATACACTGTGCCGCTGTCACTGACTATACACTGTGCCGCTGTCACTGACTATACACTGTACTGTCACTGACTATACACTGTGCCGCTGTCACTGACTATACACTGCTGCTGTCACTGACTATACACTGTGCCGCTGTCACTGACTATACACTGTGCCGCTGTCACTGACTATACACTGTGCCGCTGTCACTGACTATACACTGCTGCTGTCACTGACTATACACTGTGCTGCTGTCACTGACTATACACTGCTGCTGTCACTGACTATACACTGTGCCGCTGTCACTGACTATACACTGTGCCGCTGTCACTGACTATACACTGTGCCGCTGTCACTGACTATACACTGCTGCTGTCACTGACTATACACTGTGCCGCTGTCACTGACTATACACTGTGCCGCTGTCACTGACTATACACTGTGCCGCTGTCACTGACTATACACTGTGCCGCTGTCACTGACTATACACTGCCGCTGTCACTGACTATACACTGTGCCGCTGTCACTGACTATACACTGTGCCGCTGTCACTGACTATACACTGTGCCGCTGTCACTGACTATACACTGCCGCTGTCACTGACTATACACTGTGCTGTCTGTCACTGACTATACACTGCTGCTGTCACTGACTATACACTGCTGCTGTCACTGACTATACACTGCTGCTGTCACTGACTATACACTGCTGCTGTCACTGACTATACACTGCCGCTGTCTATACACTGCCGCTGTCACTGACTATACACTGCCGCTGTCACTGACTATACACTGCCTCTGTCACTGACTATACACTGCCTCTGTCACTGACTATACACTGCCGCTGTCACTGACTATACACTGCCGCTGTCACTGACTATACACTGCTGCTGTCACTGACTATACACTGCCGCTGTCACTGACTATACACTGCCGCTGTCACTGACTATACACTGCCGCTGTCACTGACTATACACTGCCTCTGTCACTGACTATACACTGTGCCGCTGTCACTGACTATACACTGTGCCGCTGTCACTGACTATACACTGTGCCGCCGTCACTGACTATACACTGATGCGATTGATACAAACGCATTTGAATTGCGATTGAATCCATTAGCGTGCTGGGCGTCCTTGCCCTGTGCCTCCCTGATGGAGAAGTACCTGCCTGTGCCGCTCACACCCCTGTGCTGCCCTCCCAAAGAATGCCCCTAAAACTATCTATGTATCTGGGATCGGTATGTGATCCCGCCGCACAAAATGCCGAATGTCAGTATACCAACTTCGTCATCCTGGGCGGTAGAATGGGGGGGGGGTCCTGCGCCATCAAAGCCCCTTGCGGGTTCTATTCTCCCTCTATAGGTGTCGTGGACACCCATAGAGGGAATCACCTGCCTCGCCGGTATTCCTCCGGCGGCGGTATAGTACCCCCGTCGGGATCCCAGCGGCGGTATTGAGACAGCTGGGATCCCGACGGGCGGTATGTTGACCACATTCTGTCTGTCTGTGTAGCACTCTTTGGGACTTTTCTTTAAGGGCAACAATTTACTCCATACTGCGTCAATGAACATTTCTATTCCGTAAAGGTTTTTTCACCAGAATATACAGCACTTGTGTGTGAGACCCGTATTACCCCTGGAGACGGTCACCCTATCCCTGCTCCTCCCACATTATGCCCTGTGCTTTTTGCACTTTCCTTTTGTTCTTACGCTGTGGAACACTTGTAATGAATTATAAAGGGATTGTAGTAATAATTGTATCCACGACCTCTGCTTATTACGCCTACACAGCGTCTCCGCTCTGATTGTTACTGATCATTCCTCTGTTCCATCCTCTTCTGTGTTCTGTATAGTTACACTGATACCAGTAACAATGTTTCTCTATCGTCCTAGTGGATGCTGGGGTTCCTGAAAGGACCATGGGGAATAGCGGCTCCGCAGGAGACAGGGCACAAAAGTAAAGCTTTCCGATCAGGTGGTGTGCACTGGCTCCTCCCCCTATGACCCTCCTCCAAGCCAGTTAGATTTTTGTGCCCGGCCGAGAAGGGTGCAATCTAGGTGGCTCTCCTAAAGAGCTGCTTAGAAAAGTTTAGCTTAGGTTTTTTTATTTTACAGTGAGTCCTACTGGCAACAGGATCACTGCAACGAGGGACTTAGGGGAGAAGAAGTGAACTCACCTGCGTGCAGGATGGATTGGCTTCTTGGCTACTGGACATCAGCTCCAGAGGGACGATCACAGGTACAGCCTGGATGGTCACCGGAGCCTTGCCGCCGGCCCCCTTGCAGATGCTGAAGTAAGAAGAGGTCCAGAATCGGCGGCAGAAGACTCCTCAGTCTTCTAAAGGTAGCGCACAGCACTGCAGCTGTGCGCCATTTTCCTCTCAGCACACTTCACACGGCAGTCACTGAGGGTGCAGGGCGCTGGGAGGGGGGCGCCCTGGGAGGCAAATTAATACCTATTTTGGCTAAAAATACCTCACATATAGCCTCCGGAGGCTATATGGAGATATTTAACCCCTGCCAGAATCCGTTAAGAGCGGGAGACGAGGCCGCCGAAAAAGGGGCGGGGCCTATCTCCTCAGCACACAGCGCCATTTTCCCTCACAGAAAGGCTGGAGGGAAGGCTCCCAGGCTCTCCCCTGCACTGCACTACAGAAACAGGGTTAAAACAGAGAGGGGGGGCACTAATTTGGCGTTAGAAATATATAAAAAAGATGCTATAAGGGAAAACACTTATATAAGGTTGTCCCTATATAATTATAGCGTTTTTGGTGTGTGCTGGTAAACTCTCCCTCTGTCTCTCCAAAGGGCTAGTGGGTCCTGTCCTCTATCAGAGCATTCCCTGTGTGTGTGCTGTGTGTCGGTACGTGTGTGTCGACATGTATGAGGACGATGTTGGTGAGGAGGCGGAGCAATTGCCTGTAATGATGATGTCACTCTCTAGGGAGTCGACACCGGAATGGATGGCTTATTTAGGGAATTACGTGATAATGTGAACACGCTGCAAGGTCGGTTGACGACGTGAGACGGCCGACAAACAATTAGTACCGGTCCAGACGTCTCAAAAACACCGTCAGGGGTTTTAAAACGCCCGTTTACTTTAGTCGGTCGACACAGACACAGACAGGGACACTGAATCCAGTGTCGACGGTGAATAAACAAACGTATTCCTTATTAGGGCCACACGTTAAAGGCAATGAAGGAGGTGTTACATATTTCTGATCCTACAAGTACCACAAAAGAGGGTATTATGTGGGATGTGAAAAAACTACTGTAGTTTTTCCTGAATCAGATAAATTAAATAAAGTGTGTGATGATGCGTGGGTTCCCCCCGATAGAAAATTATGGGCGGTATACCCTTTCCCGCCAGAAGTTAGGGCGCGTTGGGAAACACCCCTTAGGGTGGATAAGGCGCTCACACGCTTATCAAAACAAGTGGCGGTACCGTCTATAGATAGGGCCGTCCTCAAGGACCAGCTGACAGGAGGCTGGAAAATATCATAAAAAGTATATACACACATACTGGTGTTATACTGCGACCAGCGATCGCCTCAGCCTGGATGTGCAGAGCTGGGGTGGCTTGGTCGGATTCCCTGACTAAAAATATTGATACCCTTGACAGGGACAGTATTTTATTGACTATAGAGCATTTAAAGGATGCATTTCTATATATGCGAGATGCACAGAGGGATATTTGCACTCTGGCATCAAGAGTAAATGCGATGTCCATATCTGCCAGAAGATGTTATGGACACGACAGTGGTCAGGTGATGCAGATTCCAAACGGCACAAAGGTGTATTGCCGTATAAAGGAAGAGGAGTTATTTGGGGTCGGTCCATCGGACCTGGTGGCCACGGCAACTGCTGGAAAATCCGCCGTTTTTACCCTAAGTCACATCTCTGCAGAAAAAGACACCGTCTTTTCAGCCTCAGTCCTTTCGTCCCTATAAGATCATATCTGCCCAGGGATAGAGGAAAGGGAAGAAGACTGCAGCAGGCAGCCCATTCCCAGGAACAGAAGCGTTCCACCGCTTCTGACAAGTTCTCAGCATGGCGCTGAGACCGTACAGGACCCCTGGATCCTACAAGTAGTATCCCAGGGGTACAGATTGGAATGTCGAGACGTTTCCCCTTCGCAGGCTCCTGAAGTCTGCTTTACCAAGGTCTCCCTCCGACAAGGAGGCAGTATGGGAAAAAATTCACAAGCTGTATTCCCAGCAGGTGATAATTAAATTACCCCTCCTACTACAAGAAAAGGGGTATTATTCCACACTATATTGTGGTACTGAAGCCAGAAGGCTAGGTGAGACTTATTCTAAAAATTTTTTTGAACACTTACAAAGGTTCAAATCAAGATGGAGTCACTCAGAGCAGTGATAACGAACCAGGAAGAAGGGGACTATATAGTGTCCCGGGACATCAGGGATGCTTACCTCTATGTCCCAAATTTGCCCTTCTCACTAAGGGTACCTCAGGTTCGTGGTACAGAACTGTCACTGTCAGTTTCAGACGCTGCCGTTTGGATTGTCCACGGCACCCCGGGTCTTTACCAAGGTAATGGCCGAAATGATGATTCTTCTTCGAAGAAAAGGCGTCTTAATTATCCCTTACTTGGACGATCTCCTGATAAGGGCATAGTCCAGGGAACAGTTGGAGGTCGGAGTAGCACTATCTCGGATACTGCTACAACAGCACGGGTGGATTCTAAATATTCCAAAATCGCAGCTGATCCCGACGACACGTCTGCTGTGCCTAGGGATGATTCTGGACACAGTCCAGAAAAAGGTTTCTCCCGGAAGAGAAAGCCAGGGAGTTATCCGAGCTAGTCAGGAACCTCCTAAAAACAGTGCATCATTGCACAAGGGTCCTGGTAAAAATGGTGGCTTCCTACGAAGCAATTCCATTCGGCAGATTTCACGCAAGAACTTTTCAGTGGGATCTGCTGGACAAATGGTCCGGATCGCATCTTCAGATGCATCAGCGGATAACCCTATATCCAAGGACAAGGGTGTCTCTCCTGTGGTGGTTATAGAGTGCTCATCTTCTAGAGGGCCGCAGATTCGGCATTCAGGATTGGATGCTGGTGACCACGGAGCCCAGCCCGAGAGGCTGGGGAGCAGTCACACAAGGAAAAAATTTCCAGGGAGTGTGATCAAGTCTGGAGACTTTTCTCCACATAAATATACTGGAGCTAAGGGTAAATTTATAATGCTCTAAGCTTAGCAAGACCTCTGCTTCAAGGTCAGCCGGTATTGATCCAGTGGGAAAAACATCACGGCAGTCGCCCACGTAAACCGACAGGGCGACACAAGAAGCAGGAGGGCAATGGCAAAAACTGCAAGGACTTTTCGCTGGGCGGAAAATCATGTGATAGCACTGTCAGCAGTGTTTCATCCCGGGAATGGAAACTGGGAAGCAGACTTCCTCAGCAGGCACGACCTCCACCCGGGAGAGTGGAAACTTCATCGGGAAGTTTTTTCCACATGATTGTAAACCGTTGGGAAATACCAAAGGTGGACATGATGGCGTCCCGTCTGAACAAAAAACGGGACAGGTATTGCGCCAGGTCAAGAGACCCTCAGGCAATAGCTGTGGACGTTCTGGTAACACCGTGGGTGTACCAGTCGGTGTATGTGTTCCCTCCTCTGCTTCTCATACCTAAGGTGCTGAGAATTATAAGACGTAGAGGAGTAAGAACTATACTCATGGCTCCGGATTGGCCAAGAAGGACTTGGTACCCGGAACTTTAAGAGATGCTTACAGAGGTCTTATGGCCTCTGCCGCTAAGAAGGGACTTGCTTCAGCAAGTACCATGTCTATTCCAAGACTTACCGCAGCTGCGTTTGTCGGCATGGCGGTGGAAAGCCGGATCCTAAGGGAAAAAGGCATTCCGGAAGAGGTCATTCCTACCCTGGTCAAAGCCAGAAAGGAGGTGACCGCACAACATTATCACCACATGTGGCGAAAATATGTTGCGTGGTGTGAGGCCAGGAAGGCCCCACAAAGAAATTTCAACTCGGTCGTTTCCTGCATTTCCTGCAAACAGGAGTGTCTATGGGCCTCAAATTGGGGTCCATTAAGGTTCAAATTTCGGCCCTGTCGATTTTCTTCCAGAAAGAATTGGCTTCAGTTCCTGAAGTCCAGAAGTTTGTCAAGGGAGTATTGCATATACAACCCCCTTTTGTGCCTCCAGTGGCACTGTGGGATCTCAACGTAGTTCTGGGATTCCTCAAATCACATTGGTTTAAAACCAGTCAAATCTGTGGATTTGAAGCATCTCACATGAAAAGTGACCATGCTCTTGGCCCTGGCCTGGACCAGGCGAGTGTCAAATTGGTGGTTTTTTCTCAAAAAAGCCCATATCTGTTTGTCCATTCGGACAGGGCAGAGCTGCGGACTCGTCCCCAGTTCTCTCCCTAAGGTGGTGTCAGTGTTTCACCTGAACCAGCTTATTGTGGTGCCTTGCACCTACTAGGGACTTGGAGGACTCCAAGTTGCTAGATGTTGTCAGGGCCCTGAAAATATGTTCCAGGACGGCTGGAGTCAGGAAAACTGACTTGCTGTTATCCTGTATGCACCCAACAAACTGGGTGCTCTTGCTTCTAAGCAGACTATTGCTAGTTGGATGTGTAATACAATTCAGCTTGCACATTCTGTGGCAGGCCTGCCACAGCCAAAATATGTAAATGCCCATTCCACAAGGAAGGTGGGCTCATCTTGGGCGGCTGCCCGAGGGGTCTCGGCTTTACAACTTTGCCGAGCAGCTACTTGGTCAGGGGCAAACACGTTTGCTAAATTCTACAAATTTGATACCCTGGCTAAGGAGGACCTGGAGTTCTCTCATTCGGTGCTGCAGAGTCATCCGCACTCTCCCGCCCGTTTGGGAGCTTTGGTATAATCCCCATGGTCCTTTCAGGAACCCCAGCATCCACTAGGACGATAGAGAAAATAAGAATTTACTTACCGATAATTCTATTTCTCGGAGTCCGTAGTGGATGCTGGGCGCCCATCCCAAGTGCGGATTATCTGCAATACTTGTACATAGTTACAAAAATCGGGTTATTATTGTTGTGAGCCATCTTTTCAGAGGCTCCGCTGTTATCATACTGTTAACTGGGTTTAGATCACAAGTTGTACGGTGTGATTGGTGTGGCTGGTATGAGTCTTACCCGGGATTCAAAATTCCTCCCTTATTGTGTACGCTCGTCCGGGCACAGTACCTAACTGGCTTGGAGGAGGGTCATAGGGGGAGGAGCCAGTGCACACCACCTGATCGGAAAGCTTTACTTTTGTGCCCTGTCTCCTGCGGAGCCGCTATTCCCCATGGTCCTTTCAGGAACCCCAGCATCCACTACGGACTCCGAGAAATAGAATTATCGGTAAGTAAATTCTTATTTTCTCTAACGTCCTAGTGGATGCTGGGGACTCTGTCAGGACCATGGGGAATAGCGGCTCCGCAGGAGACAGGGCACAAAAAGTAAGCTTTTAGGATCACATGGTGTGTACTGGCTCCTCCCCCTATGACCCTCCTCCAAGCCTCAGTTAGGTTTTTGTGCCCGTCCGAGCAGGGTGCAATCTAGGTGGCTCTCTTAAAGAGTTGCTTAGAAAAAGTTTTTAGGTTCTTTATTTTCAGTGAGTCCTGCTGGCAACAGGCTCACTGCATCGAGGGACTTAGGGGAGAGAAGTGAACTCACCTGCGTGCAGGATGGATTGGCTTCTTAGGCTACTGGACACCATTAGCTCCAGAGGGAGTCGGAACACAGGTCTCGCCCTGGGGTTCGTCCCGGAGCCGCGCCGCCGACCCCCCTTGCAGATGCTGAAGATTGAAGAGGTCCGGAACCAGGCGGCAGAAGACTTTCAGTCTTCATCAGGTAGCGCACAGCACTGCAGCTGTGCGCCATTGTTGTCAGCACACTTCACACAGCGGTCACGGAGGGTGCAGGGCGCGGGGGGGGGCGCCCTGGGCAGCAATGTATAATACCTGTATGGCGAAAAATACATCACATATAGCCCTTGAGGCTATATGGATGTATTTAACCCCTGCCAGATATCACAGACTCCGGAGAAGAAGCCCGCCGAAAAGGGGGCGGGGCCTATTCTCCTCAGCACACAGCGCCATTTTCCCTCACAGAAATGCTGGTGGGAAGGCTCCCATGCTCTCCCCTGCACTGCACTACAGAAACAGGGTTAAAACAGAGAGGGGGGGGCACTGATTTGGCAATATGAATATATATTAAAATGCTATAAGGGAGGAACACTTATATAAAGGTTGTCCCTGTATAATTATAGCGTTTTGGTGTGTGCTGGCAAACTCTCCCTCTGTCTCCCCAAAGGGCTAGTGGGTCCTGTCCTCTATCAGAGCATTCCCTATGTGTGTGCTGTATGTCGGTACGTGTGTGTCGACATGTATGAGGAAAATGTTGGTGAGGAGGCGGAGCAAATTGCCTGTAATGGTGATGTCACTCTCTAGGGAGTCGACACCGGAATGGATGGCTTAATTATGGAATTACGTGATAATGTCAACACGCTGCAAGCCGGTTGACGACATGAGACGGCCGGCGAACAAATTAGTACCTGTCCAGGCGTCTCAAACACCGTCAGGGGCTGTAAAACGCCCATTTACCTCAGTCGGTCGACACAGACCCAGACACGGACACTGATTTCAGTGTCGACGGTGAAGAAACAAACGTATTTTCCTTTAGGGCCACACGTTAAGGGCAATGGAGGTGTTACATATTTCTGATACTACAAGTACCACAAAAAAGGGTATTATGTGGGATGTGAAAAAACTACCTGTAGTTTTTCCTGAATCAGATAAATTAAATGAAGTGTGTGAGATGCGTGGGTTTCCCCCGATAGAAAATTATTGGCGGTATACCCTTTCCCGCCAGAAGTTAGGGCGCGTTGGGAAACACCCCTTAGGGTGGATAAGGCGCTCACATGCTTATCAGAACAAGTGGCGGTACCATCTACAGATAGGGCCGTACTTAAGGAGCCAGCTGATAGGAGGCTGGAAAATATCCTAAAAAGTATACACACACATGCTGGTGTTATACTGCGACCAGCGATCGCCTCAGCCTGGATGTGCAGAGCTGAGGTGGCTTGGTCGGATTCCCTGACTAAAAATATTGATACCCTTGACAGGGACAGTATTTTATTGACTATAAGAGCATTTAAAGGATGCATTTCTATATATGCGAGATGCGCAGAGGGATATTTGCACTCTGGCATCAAGAGTAAATGCGATGTCCATATCTGCAAGAAGATGTTTATGGACACGACAGTGGTCAGGTGATGCAGATTCCAAACGGCACAAAGATGTAGTGCCGTATAAAGGGGAGGAATTATTTGGGGTCGGTCCATGGGACCTGGTGGCCACGGCAACTGCTGGAAAATCCACCGTTTTTTACCCTAAGTCACATCTCTGCAGAAAAAGACACCGGGGTATATGCAATAGCGGGCGAATTTCAGAAAAAGGCGAATTGCGGGCCGTTTTCGCCGCAAAAAATCAATTCGCCTATGCAGTGCAGTACTTTATCGCAAAAAAACGGCCCGTCAAAATTCGCCTTTTCTCAATTCGCGTTTTTCCGAATTCGCCTTTTCTGCAATGGTACAGATGCTGCAATTCGCCTCCAGCATATTCAATTCAAGTTTGGAAATTCGCCTGCAGTGCTTTTAGACAGCAAATTCGCGATTTTCACTCCGCCACACTTTGGAGGGTGAAAACAAATAAAAAAATTTTAAACATGTTTTTTTTTGTGTTTTTTTTTTTAGGAATAGCAGATCTATTTATATTAGAAGGGATTAGGTTTTTTTTTTTTTTTGGGGGGAGGCACAAATATTATTTATATATTTTTTAAAATAATATTTTTTTTTTTTTTATTGCTGGAACGTAAAATCAGAAAAAAAAATGGCGTGGGGTCCCCCCTCCAAAGCATAACCAGCCTCGGGCTCATTGAGCTGGTCCTGGTTCTAAAAATGCGGGGAAAAAAATGACAGGGGATCCCCCGTATTTTTAAAACCAGCACCGGGCTCTGCGCCTGATGCTGGTGCCAAAAATACGGGGGACAAAACGAGTAGGGGTCCCCCGTATTTTTAACACCAGCATCGGGCTCCACTAGCTGGACAGATAATGCCACAGCCGGGGGTCACTTTTATGCCGTGCCCTGCGGCCGTGGCATTAAATATCCAACTAGTCACCCCTGGCCGGGGTACCCTGGGGGAGTGGGGACCCCTTCAATCAAGGGGTCCCCCCCCCCCAGCCACCCAAGGGCCAGGGGTGAAGCCCGAGGCTGTCCCCCCCCATCCAATGGGCTGCGGATGGGAGGGCTGATAGCCTTTTTGTGTTCAAAAAAAAGATATTGTTTTTTCCATTAGTACTACAAGTCCCAGCAAGCCTCCCCCGCAAGCTGGTACTTGGAGAACCACAAGTACCAGCATGCGGGAGAAAAACGGGCCCGCTGGTACCTGTAGTACTACTGGAAAAAAAATACCCAAATAAAAACAGGACACAGACACCGTCGACAGTAAAACTTTATTACACACTGCCGACACACACATACTTACCTATGTTCACACGCCGACATCGGTCCTCTTCTCCATGTAGAATCCCGGGGTACCTGAAAAGCAAAGTTCAATATACTCACCTTAACCAGGCTCCAGAGATAAATCCACGGACTTGGCAAAATAATAAAACGCATTTACCCGCTCCATAACGGACTGAAAGGTGTCCCATGCTGACACATGGGACACCTTTCCACGATTAAGATCTGTCAGTGACAGTTGTCACTGACAGGTCTCTAAGCCAATCAGGAAGCGCAATTGCGCTCACCTGATTGGCTGCTCGCTGTGACAGCGCCTCGCACAGCTCCCTCCATTACTTTCAATGGTGGGAACTTAGCGGCTAGCGGTGAGGTCACCCGCCGGTCAGCGGCTGACCGGCGGGTGACCCCACCGCTAGCCGCTAAGTTCCCACCATTGAAAGTAATGGAGGGAGCTGTGCGAGGCGCTGTCAGTGTACAGACGGCGTCCAGCCAATCAGCTGAGCGCCACGGCAGTAGCGCTTCCTGATTGGCTGAAGGGACGTCAGTGACAGGGAGTCACGTGACGTCCCGACATTCGGGAGAAAGGAGTGTAATGTGAAAACATTACACTCCTTTCTAGTCCGGTGGACCGTGATCGTTTTTTTATTTTACAAAGTACGTGGATATACCCCTGGACCTGGACCTCTGGACGGACGCTGGAAGGTGAGTATAATTTTTTGACAGGTACCCTCGGATCGTCGGAGATCGTTGCAGTCGGCGTGTCAACACAGGTAAGTATGTGTGTGTCGGTGTATGAAATAAAGTTTTACTATCAAGGTGTGTGTGTCCTGTTTTTATTTGGGTATTTTTTTCCCAGTAGTACTACAGGTACCAGCGGGCCCGTTTTTCTCCCGCATGCTGGTACTTGTGGTTCTCCAAGTACCAGCTTGCGGGGGAGGCTTGCTGGGACTTGTAGTACTAATGGAAAAAACAATATCTTTTTTTTTTACACAAAGGCTATCAGCCCCCCCATCCGCAGCCCATTTGATGGGGGGGGACAGCCTCGGGCTTCACCCCTGGCCCTTGGGTGGCTGGGGGGGGGGGACCCCTTGATTGAAGGGGTCCCCACTCCCCCAGGGTACCCCGGCCAGGGGTGACTAGTTGGATATTTAATGCCACGGCCGCAGGGCACGGCATAAAAGTGACCCCCGGCTGTGGCATTATCTGTCCAGCTAGTGGAGCCCGATGCTGGTGTTAAAAATACGGGGGACCCCTACTCGTTTTGTCCCCCGTAATTTTTGCACCAGCATCAGGCGCAGAGCCCGGTGCTGGTTTTAAAAATACGGGGGATCCCCTGTCAATTTTTTCCCCGTATTTTTAGAACCAGGACCAGCTCAATGAGCCCGAGGCTGGTTATGCTTTGGAGGGGGGACCCCACGCCATTTTTTTCACAGATTTTACCGTTCCAGCAATTGGGCAGGAAGGCGAATTCAGCACGCCCACTGCTCGCCGATTGGCCGGAATCCGCCTGCGGGAGGGGCGAATCTGTTTTACATTGAATATAGTGAAACCAGGGTCCCGGCGACAGGGCTGCGGCTGGCGATAGCGGGCGAATCATACAGAGGCGGATCTAATGCCGCGATTCGCCCGCTATTGCATATACCCCACCGTCTTTTCAGCCTCAGTCCTTTCGTCCCTATAAGAGTCATATCTGCCCAGGGATAGAGGAAAGGGAAGAAGACTGCAGCAGGCAGCCCATTCCCAGGAACAGAAGCCCTCCACCGCTTCTACCAAGTTCTCAGCATGACGCTGGGACCGTACAGGACCCCTGGATCCTACAAGTAGTATCCAAGGGGTACAGATTGGAATGTCGAGACGTTTCCCCCTCGCAGGTTCCTGTAGTCTGCTGTACCAATGTCTCCCTCCGACAGGGAGGCAGTATTGAAAACAATTCACAAGCTGTATTCCCAGCAGGTGATAATAAAATTACCCCTCCTACAACAAGGAAAGGGGTATTATTCCACACTATATGGTGGTACTGAAGCCAGAAGGCTAGGTGAGACCTATTCTAAATCTGAAATATTTGAACACTTACAAAGGTTCAAATCCAGATGCAGTCACTCAGAGCAGTGATAGCGAACCGGGAAGAAGGGGACTATATGGTGTCCCGGGACATCAGGGATGCTTACCTCCATGTCCCAAAATTTGCCTTTCTCACCAAGGGTACCTCAGGTTCGTGGTACAGAACTGTCACTATCAGTTTCAGACGATGCCGTTGGATTGTCCAAGGCACCCCGGGTCCTTACCAAGGTAATGACCGAAATGAGGATTCGTCTTCAAAGAAAATGGACGACCTCCTGATAAGAACAAGGTCCAGAGAACAGTTGGAGGTCGGAGTAGCACTATCTCAAGTAGTTCTACGACAGCACGGGTGGATTCTAAATATTCCAAAACTGCAGTTGTTCCGACGACACGTCTGCTGGTCCTAGGGATGATTCTGGACACAGTCCAGAAAAAGGTGTTTCTCCCAGAGGAGAAAGCCAGGGAGTTATCCGAGCTAATCGGGATCCTCCTAAAACCAGGAAAAGTGTCAGTGCATCATTGCACAAGAGTCCTGGTAAAAATGGTGGCTTATTACGAAGCGATTCCATTCGGCAGATTTCACGCAAGAACTCTTCAGTGGGATCTGCTGGACAAATGGTCCGGATCGCATCTTCAGATGCATCAGCGGATAACCCTATATCCAAGGACAAGGGTGTCTCTCCTGTGGTGATTACAGAGTGCTCATCTTCTAGAGGGCCGCAGATTCGGCATTCAGGATTGGATGCTGGTGACCACGGAGGCCAGCCTGAGAGGCTGGGGAGCAGTCACACAGGGAAAAAATTTCCAGGGAGTGTGATCAAGTCTGGAGAATTCTCTCCACATAAATATACTGGAGCTAAGAGCAAATTTATAATGCTCTAAGCTTAGCAAGACCTCTGCTTCAAGGTCAGCCGGTATTGATCCAGTGGGATAACATCACGGCAGTCGCCCACGTAAACAGAAAGGGCGGCACAAGAAGCAGGAGGGCAGTGGCAAAACTGCAAGGAATTTTCGCTAGGCGGAAAATCATGTGATAGCACTGTCAGCAGTGTTCATTCCGGGAGTGGACGACTGGGAAGCAGACTTCCTCAGCAGGCACGACCTCCACCCGGGAGAGTGGGAACTTCATCGGGAAGTTTTCCGCATGATTGTGAACCGTTGGGAAAGACCAAAGGTGGACATGATGGCGTCCCGCCCGAACAAAAAACGGGACAGGTATTGCGCCAGGTCACGAGACCTTCAGGCGATAGCTGTGGACGTCCTGGTAACACCGTGGGTGTAACAGTCGGTGTATGTGTTCCCTCCTCTGCTTCTCATAACCAAGGTATTGAGAATTATAAGACGTAGAGGAGTAAGAACTATACTCGTGGCTCCGGATTGGCCAAGAGGGACTTGGTACCCGGAACTTCAAGAGATGCTCACAGAGGACTAATGGCCTCGGGAGCTAAGAAGGGACTTGCTTCAGCAAGTACCATGTCTGTTCCAAGACTTACCGCGGCTGCGTTTGACGGCATGGCGGTTGAACGCCGGATCCTAAGGGAAAAGGCATTTCGGAAGAGGTCATACCTACCCTGGTCAAAGCCAGGAAGGAGGTGACCGCACAACGTTATCACCACATGTGGTGAAAATATGTTGCGTGGGTGAGGCCAGGAAGGCCCCACGAAGAAATTTCAACTAGGTCGATTTCTGCACTTCCTGCAAACAGGAGTGTCTATGAGCCTCAAATTGGGGTCCATTAAGGTTCAAGTTTCGGCCCTGTAGATTTTCTTCCAGAAAGAATTGGCTTCGGTTCCTGAAGTCCAGAAGTTTGTCAAGGGAGTATTGCATATACAGCCCCTTTTGTGCCTCCAGTGGCACCGTGGGATCTCAACGTAGTGTTGGGATTCCTCAAATCATATTGGTTTGAACCGCTCAAATCTGTGGATTTGAAATATCTCACATGGAAAGTGACCATGCTGTTGGCCCTGGCCTCGGCCAGGCGATTGTCAGAATTGGCGGCTTTGTCTTACAAAAGCCCATATTTAATTTTCCATTCGGACAGGGCAGAACTGCGGACTTGTCCCCAGTTTCTTCCTAAGGTGGTGTCAGCGTTTCACCTGAAACAACCTATTGTGGTGCTTGCGGCTACTAGGGACTTGGAGGACTCCAAGTTGCTAGACGTTGTCAGGGCCCTGAAAATATATATATATATATATATATATATATATAATTCCAGGACGGCTGGAGTCAGAAAGTCTGACTTGCTGTTTATATTGTATGCACCCAAAAAGCTGGGTGCTCCTGCTTCTAAGCAGACTATTGCTCGTTGGATTTGTAGTACAATTCAGCTTGCACATTCTGTGGCAGGCCTGCCACAGCCAAAATCTGTAAATGCCCATTCCACAAGGAAGGTGGGCTCATCTTGGGCGGCTGCCCGAGGGGTCTCGGCTTTACAACTTTGCCGAGCAGCTACGTGGTCAGGGGGGAACACGTTTGTAAAATTCTACAAATTTGATACCCTGGCTGAGGAGGACCTGGAGTTTCTCTCATTCGGTGCTGCAGAGTCATCCGCACTCTCCCGCCCGTTTGGGAGCTTTGGTATAATCCCCATGGTCCTGACGGAGTCCCCAGCATCCACTAGGACGTTAGAGAAAATAAGATTTTACTTACCGATAAATCTATTTCTCGTAGTCCGTAGTGGATGCTGGGCGCCCATCCCAAGTGCGGATTGTCTGCATTACTTGTACATAATTATTGTTACAAAAATCGGGTTGTTATTGTTGTGGGCCATCTTTTCAGAGGCTCCTTCGTTGTTATCATACTGTTAACTGGGTTCAAATCACAGGTTGTACGGTGTGATTGGTGTGGCTGGTATGAGTCTTACCCGGGATTCAAGATCCTTCCTTATTGTGTACGCTCGTCCGGGCACAGTACCTAACTGAGGCTTGGAGGAGGGTCATAGGGGGAGGAGCCAGTACACACCATGTGATCCTAAAAGCTTACTTTTTGTGCCCTGTCTCCTGCGGAGCCGCTATTCCCCATGGTCCTGACGGAGTCCCCAGCATCCACTACGGACTACGAGAAATAGATTTATCGGTAAGTAAAATCTTATTTACTGCTGTGTATTTATAGGTCTGGACCCTCTCCGTCGCTGAGCCATGCAGCCCCCAGCTGATTGTGATGTTGGCGATCCGATGCGACGCATGTTGTCCCAGTACATGTCAGGGACCATTCGGGGTCTCCAGGGACACGGCGTCAGGAGAGTGTGCCTTCAGCTCTTTGGCCAGCATGGCCATGGAAAATCCTCCCTCATTAACTCATGTCTGTGTGTGGTCCAGGACTGTAAGTTCAGCAACGTGGCCGGGGCAGGAGGATCTGGAAAACCCTTTACCATGGCGAGGAAGGAGTACAAGCTGGCCGACACTGTATACATCATTGATAACCGTGGTCTAAACCAAATGAATACAGATGAGAACCTGGAGGTTGCGGCTCAGTTACGTAAGTGACGCTATACATTGCTGTACCATAAAGTCACATGCTGCGTTGTTGGGGTGCTAGGTGCAGGGATGGATTACGGGTCACATGGGCCTGGGGCTGTAGTCCCACCTGTTAATCTTGCCCTGACTAGGCATCACCCCATAGGTGGGGAGAGGCGGGGGTACACTTGTATAGCATATTTACAGGGAATAAATGTGAGAGCCGCTGCCAGACTGCTGGGCTCATCCTCAGTGTGACGAGAAACGGGGGGAAGTAACACACGGCAACATCCCCAAAGCATCATACAACTGGAGGCGTGGCCTAACAGACACAAGAACACACAGCGGCAGCCAGACACGGGCGCAGTCAGAGTGAGTGGCAGCCAGACACGGGCGCAGTCAGAGTTAGTGGCAGCCAGACACGGGCGCAGTCCGAGTGAGCGGCAGCCAGAGGCGGGCGCAGTCCGAGTGAGCGGCAGCCAGAGGCGGGCGCAGTCCGAGTGAGTGGCAGCCAGAGGCGGGCACAGTCAGAGTGAGTGGCAGCCAGACGCGGGCGCAGTCAGAGTGAGCGGCAGCCAGACGCGGGCGCAGTCAGAGTGAGCGGCAGCCAGACGCGGGCGCAGTCAGAGTGAGTGGCAGCCAGAGGCGGGCGCAGTCAGAGTGAGTGGCAGCCAGAGGCGGGCACAGTCAGAGTGAGCGGCAGCCAGACAGGGGTGCAGTCAGAGTGAGTGGCAGCCAGACATGGGCACAGTTTATACTTCTAGGTGCGCAGCCAATATTACTGTTTCCTTTTTCTCCATAGGGAAGCTGCGGGCGCTGGGCACGGTGGATTGGGAGTTTGAGCTGGAAAGAACCGTGAATCTTCTTGAGAACAGATATAAAAATCAGTCCATGGATTTCATAGTGCCAGTGTTTGTTCTCAGGTATGCTGATCATTGTAGTGCATGCTGCTCGCAGATCAGGGGCATGTTTATATTAACTGTCAGTGTAATGCACAAGCCAATGAGTGCAGGAAACCTGGGGATCTTGATCAGTATAAATGGCCTGTCCTTTCCGTCTATGATAATTGTGTAACTGCTCCCGGATTCTAGGTTTGCAATTTCAAATTGTAGCAACACATTCTAATGGGCAACACTTGGGGCCCCAGAACAATGGCGCGCTGACACTTGGTGCCCCAATACACTGACGCGCGGACACAGGGGCCACAGAACAATGGCGTGCTGACACTTCGTCGTTGGGGGGTAGACTAGACATGATGCAGTGATGTATACTTATGACAGTGTAGCAAAGAAAAATTGGCATTATAGGATTACAGATTTAAAATATGGAATTTTTATACGACTTCAAGTATTTAATTCAGCTTTTCTATACTAAACTTCTGTTCTTCTCACAATATTGTTCTTTGTCTGTTGCAGTGTTAAACACCCATATCCAAAAACTTTATCCAATCTAACCAAAGCTATCCTGCCCTTTCTGAGAGATGCGTTTGAGATAACAGGTGAGAGTTGTTCTGTACAGTGTATATACGGGTGTGTGCACATATACAGAATTGGGGATACGTAGCACCACAGGATGAAGTGCACAATCTAAGTTATACAGGCAAACAACAGTTCCCATGAGTGACCCGCAGCAAGCATTACACTCATCCAATGAAATTGCAGGGATTTCAGCTAATGAGAAAGGTGCCAATGGAATCATAGATGCTGAATCTACTTCAGTAATGAAACCCTGGATTGATGCCTCCGTCTGGCAGCCTGTTGGCCGGTAGGCTCAATAGAACTTACCTGAACATATAGGGAATGGACCCGTTCAGCCAAAGGGCTTGTAAGGTTGAATTGACAGCTGCTGTGCTGGAGGTTTTGTGTTGGCTTTCTCTGGAGCAAGGCAAATCTAGGTTGGGCCTGATGGACCTGCCGGCAATCTATCTTTCTCTGACATCCTAGTGGATGCTGGGAACTCCGTAAGGACCATGGGGAATAGCGGCTCCGCAGGAGACTGGGCACAAAAGTAAAGCTTTAGGACTACCTGGTGTGCACTGGCTCCTCCCCCTATGACCCTCCTCCAAGCCTCAGTTAGATTTTTGTGCCCGGCCGAGAAGGGTGCACACTAGGGGCTCTCCTGAGCTTCTTAGTGAAAGTTTAGTTTCAGGTTTTTTATTTTCAGTGAGACCTGCTGGCAACAGGCTCACTGCATGGAGGGACTAAGGGGAGAAGAAGCGAACCTGCCTGCTTGCAGCCAGCTTGGGCTTCTTAGGCTACTGGACACCATTAGCTCCAGAGGGACCGAACACAGGCCCAGCCTCGGAGTCCGGCCCCAGAGCCGCGCCGCCGGCCCCCTTACAGAGCCAGAAGCAAGAAGAGGTCCGGAAAATCGGCGGCAGAAGACATCAGTCTTCACCAAGGTAGCGCACAGCACTGCAGCTGTGCGCCATTGCTCCTCATACACACCTCACACTGCAGTCACAGAGGGTGCAGGGCGCTGGGGGGGGGGCGCCCTGAGCAGCAATAAAAACACCTTGGCTGGCAAACATACATCACATATAACCCCCAGGGCTATATGGATGTATTTTAACCCCTGCCAGAATCCATAAAAATGCGGGAGAAAAGTCAGCGAAAAAGGGGCGCACTGGCGCCATTTTCTCTCACAGCTCCGTTGGAGGGAAGCTCCCTGGCTCTCCCCTGCAGTTACTACACTACAGAAAGGGGTTAAAAAAGAGAGGGGGGCACTAATTAGGTGCAGTATTAATAAATAAAACAGCAGCTATAAGGGGAAAAACACTTCGATAAGGTTATCCCTGTATATATATAGCGCTCTGGTGTGTGCTGGCATACTCTCCCTCTGTCTCCCCAAAGGGCTAGTGGGGTCCTGTCCTCTATCAGAGCATTCCCTGTGTGTGTGTGCTGTGTGTCGGTACGATTGTGTCGACATGTATGAGGAGGAAAATGGTGTGGAGGCGGAGCAATTGCCTGTAATGGAGATGTCACCCCCTAGGGCAGGCATGTCCAAACTGCGGCCCTCCAGCTGTTGAGAAACTACACATCCCAGCATACCCTGACAGGGCTTTAGCATCCTCTGACAGCAAAACGGTGTCAGAGCATGCTGGGATATGTAGTTTCACAACAGCTGGAGGGCCGCAGTTTGGACATGCCTGCCCTAGGGAGTCGACACCTGAGTGGCTGAGCTTATGGAAGGAATTACGTGACAGTGTCAGCTCTTTACAAAAGATTGATGACATGAGACAGCCGGCTACTCAGCCTGTGCCTGTCCAGGTGTCTCAAAAGCCATCAGGGGCTCTAAAACGCCCGTTACCTCAGATGGCAGATACAGACGCCGACACGGATACTGACTCCAGTGTCGACGATTAAGAGACGAATGTGACTTCCAGTAGGGCCACACGTTACATGATTGAGGCTATGGAAAATGTTTTACATATTTCTCTGACGTCCTAAGTGGATGCTGGGGACTCCATAAGGACCATGGGGAATAGCGGCTCCGCAGGAGACAGGGCACAAAAGTAAAAGCTTTAGGATCAGGTGGTGTGCACTGGCTCCTCCCCCTATGACCCTCCTCCAAGCCTCAGTTAGGTTTTTGTGCCCGGCCGAGAAGGGTGCAATCTAGGTGGCTCTCCTAAAGAGCTGCTTAGAGTAAAAGTTTTGTTAGGTTTTTTATTTTCAGTGAGTCCTGCTGGCAACAGGCTCACTGCAACGAGGGACTTAGGGGAGAAGAAGTGAACTCACCTGCGTGCAGGATGGATTGGCTTCTTAGGCTACTGGACACTAGCTCCAGAGGGACGATCACAGGTACAGCCTGGATGGGTCACCGGAGCCGCGCCGCCGACCCCCTTGCAGATGCTGAAGAGAGAAGAGGTCCAGAAATCGGCGGCAGAAGACTTCCCAGTCTTCTTAAGGTAGCGCACAGCACGGCAGCTGTGCGCCATTGCTCTCAGCACACTTCACACCAACGGTCACTGAGGGTGCAGGGCGCTGGGGGGGGCGCCCTGGGCAGCAATGAAAGTACCTATGCTGGCTAAAAATACATCACATATAGCCTCTGGGGCTATATGGATGTATTTAACCCCTGCCAGGTTGTCAGAAAAACGGGAGAAGAAGCCCGCCGAAAAGGGGGCGGGGCCTATTCTCCTCAGCACACAGCGCCATTTCTCTATCGTCCTAGTGGATGCTGGGGTTCCTGAAAGGACCATGGGGAATAGCGGCTCCGCAGGAGACAGGGCACAAAAAGTAAAGCTTTAGGATCAGGTGGTGTGCACTGGCTCCTCCCCCTATGACCCTCCTCCAAGCCTCAGTTAGATTTTTGTGCCCGGCCGAGAAGGGTGCAATCTAGGTGGCTCTCCTAAAGAGCTGCTTAGAAAAGTTTAGCTTAGGTTTTTTATTTTACAGTGAGTCCTGCTGGCAACAGGATCACTGCAACGAGGGACTTAGGGGAGAAGAAGTGAACTCACCTGCGTGCAGGATGGATTGGCTTCTTGGCTACTGGACATTAGCTCCAGAGGGACGATCACAGGTACAGCCTGGATGGTCACCGGAGCCTCGCCGCCGGCCCCCTTGCAGATGCTGAAACGAGAAGAGGTCCAGAATCGGCGGCAGAAGACTCCTCAGTCTTCTTAAGGTAGCGCACAGCACTGCAGCTGTGCGCCATTTTCCTCTCAGCACACTTCACACGGCAGTCACTGAGGGTGCAGGGCGCTGGGAGGGGGGCGCCCTGGGAGGCAAATGAAAACCTTTTTTGGCTAAAAATACCTCACATATAGCCTCCGGGGGCTATATGGAGATATTTAACCCCTGCCAGAATCCGTTAAGAGCGGGAGACGAGGCCGCCGAAAAAGGGGCGGGGCCTATCTCCTCAGCACACAGCGCCATTTTCCCTCACAGAAAGGCTGGAGGGAAGGCTCCCAGGCTCTCCCCTGCACTGCACTACAGAAACAGGGTTAAAACAGAGAGGGGGGGCACTAATTTGGCGTTAGAAATATATAAAAAAGATGCTATAAGGGAAAACACTTATATAAGGTTGTCCCTATATAATTATAGCGTTTTTGGTGTGTGCTGGCAAACTCTCCCTCTGTCTCTCCAAAGGGCTAGTGGGTCCTGTCCTCTATCAGAGCATTCCCTGTGTGTGTGCTGTGTGTCGGTACGTGTGTGTCGACATGTATGAGGACGATGTTGGTGAGGAGGCGGAGCAATTGCCTGTAATGGTGATGTCACTCTCTAGGGAGTCGACACCGGAATGGATGGCTTATTTAGGGAATTACGTGATAATGTCAACACGCGCCAAGGTCGGTTGACGACATGAGACGGCCGACAAACAATTAGTACCGGTCCAGACGTCTCAAAAACACCGTCAGGGGTTTTAAAACGCCCGTTTACTTTAGTCGGTCGACACAGACACAGACAGGGACACTGAATCCAGTGTCGACGGTGAATAAACAAACGTATTCCTTATTAGGGCCACACGTTAAGGGCAATGAAGGAGGTGTTACATATTTCTGATACTACAAGTACCACAAAAGAGGGTATTATGTGGGATGTGAAAAAACTACCGTAGTTTTTCCTGAATCAGATAAATTAAATGAAGTGTGTGATGATGCGTGGGTTCCCCCCGATAGAAAATATGGGCGGTATACCCTTTCCCGCCAGAAGTTAGGGCGCGTTGGGAAACACCCCTTAGGGTGGATAAGGCGCTCACACGCTTATCAGAACAAGTGGCGGTACCGTCTATAGATAGGGCCGTCCTCAAGGAGCCAGCTGACAGGAGGCTGGAAAAATATCATAAAAAGTATATACACACATACTGGTGTTATACTGCGACCAGCGATCGCCTCAGCCTGGATGTGCAGAGCTGGGGTGGCTTGGTCGGATTCCCTGACTAAAAATATTGATACCCTTGACAGGGACAGTATTTTATTGACTATAGAGCATTTAAAGGATGTATTTCTATATATGCGAGATGCACAGAGGGATATTTGCACTCTGGCATCAAGAGTAAGTGCGATGTCCATATCTGCCAGAAGATGTTTATGGACACGACAGTGGTCAGGTGATGCAGATTCCAAACGGCACAAAGGTGTATTGCCGTATAAAGGAAGAGGAGTTATTTGGGGTCGGTCCATCGGACCTGGTGGCCACGGCAACTGCTGGAAAATCCACCGTTTTTACCCTAAGTCACATCTCTGCAGAAAAAGACACCGTCTTTTCAGCTTCAGTCCTTTCGTCCCTATAAGAGTCATATCTGCCCAGGGATAGAGGAAAGGGAAGAAGACTGCAGCAGGCAGCCCATTCCCAGGAACAGAAGCGTTCCACCGCTTCTGACAAGCTCTCAGCATGACGCTGAGACCGTACAGGACCCCTGGATCCTACAAGTAGTATCCCAGGGGTACAGTTTGGAATGTCGAGACGTTTCCCCTGCGCAGGCTCCTGAAGTCTGCTTTACCAAGGTCTCCCTCCGACAAGGAGGCAGTATGGGAAAAAATTCACGAGCTGTATTCCCAGCAGGTGATAATTAAATTACCCCTCCTACAACAAGAAAAGGGGTATTATTCCACACTATATTGTGGTACTGAAGCCAGAAGGCTAGGTGAGACCTATTCTAAATCTAAAAAAATTTGAACACTTACAAAGGTTCAAATCAAGATGGAGTCACTCAGAGCAGTGATAACGAACCGGGAAGAAGGGGACTATCTGGTGTCCCGAGACATCAGGGATGCTTACCTCCATGTCCCAAATTTGCCCTTATCACTAAGGGTACCTCAGGTTCGTGGTACAGAACTGTCACTATCAGTTTCAGACGCTGCCGTTTGGATTGTCTACGGCACCCCGGGTCTTTACCAAGGTAATGGCCGAAATGATGGTTCTTCTTCGAAGAAAAGGCGTCTTAATTATCCCTTACTTGGACGATCTCCTGATAAGGGCAAAGTCCAGGGAACAGTTGGAGGTCGGAGTAGCACTATCTCGGATACTGTTACAACAGCAGGGGTGGATTCTAAATATTCCAAAATCGCAGCTGATCCCGACAACAAGTCTCCTGTGCTTAGGGATGATTCTGGACACAGTCCAGAAAAAGGTGTTTCTCCCGGAAGAGAAAGCCAGGGAGTTATCCGAGCTAGTCAGGAACCTCCTAAAATCAGTGCATCATTGCACAAGGGCCATGGTAAAAAAAAATGGTGACTTCCTTCGAAGCAATTCCAGTCGGCAGATTTCATGCAAGAACTTTTCAGTGGGATCTGCTGGACAAATGGTCCGGATCGCATCTTCAGATGCATCAGCGGATAACCCTATATCCAAGGACAAGGGTGTCTCTCCTGTGGTGGTTAGAGAGTGCTCATCTTCTAGAGGGCCGCAGATTCGGCATTCAGTTTTGGATGTTGGTGACCACGGAGGCCAGCCCGAGAGGCTGGGGAGCAGTCACACAAGGAAAAAATTTCCAGGGAGTGTGATCAAGTCTGGAGATTTTTCTCCACATAAATATAGCTAAGGGTAAATTTATAATGCTCTAAGCTTAGCAAGACCTCTGCTTCAAGGTCAGCCGGTATTGATCCAGTGGGATAAAACATCACGGCAGTCGCCCACGTAAATAGACAGGGCGGCCCAAGAAGCAGGAGGGCAGTGGCAAAAACTGCAAGGACTTTTCGCTGGGCGGAAAATCATGTGATAGCACTGTCAGCAGTGTTTCATTCCGGGAATGGAAACTGGGAAGCAGACTTCCTCAGTAGGCACGACCTCCACCCGGCAGAGTGGGAACTTCATGGGGAAGTTTTCCACATAATTGTAAACCGTTGGGAATTACCAAAGGTGGACATGATGGCGTCCCGTCTGAACAAAAAACGGGACAGGTATTACGCCAGGTTAAGAGACCCTCAGGCAATAGCTGTGGACGTTCTGGTAACACCGTGGGTGTACCAGTCGGTGTATGTGTTCCATCCTCTGCTTTTCATACCTAAGGTACTGAGAATTATAAGACGTAGAGGAGTAAGAACTATACTCATGGCTCCGGATTGGCCAAGAAGGACTTGGTACCCGGA
Organism: Pseudophryne corroboree; assembly: GCF_028390025.1. Classification (NCBI taxonomy): domain Eukaryota; kingdom Metazoa; phylum Chordata; class Amphibia; order Anura; family Myobatrachidae; genus Pseudophryne; species Pseudophryne corroboree. The sequence continues at coordinate 507,695,806 of NC_086450.1, read as the reverse complement.
ACTTCAAGAGATGCTCACAGAGGACTTATGGCCTCTGCCGCTAAGAAGGGACTTGTTTCAGCAAGTACCATGTCTGTTCCAAGACTTACCGCAGCTGCGTTTGACGGCATGGCGGTGGAACGCCGGATCCTAAGGGAAAAGGCATTCAGGAAGAGGTCATTCCTACCCTGGTCAAAGCCAGAAAGGAGGTGACCGCACAACATTATCACCACATGTGGCGAAAATATGTTGCGTGGTGTGAGGCCAGGAAGGCCCCACGAAGAAATTTCAACTCGGTCGATTCCTGCATTTCTTGCAAACAGGAGTGTCTATGGGCCTCAAATTGGGGTCCATTAAGGTTCAAATTTCGGCCCTGTCGATTTTTCTTCCAGAAAGAATTGGCTTCAGTTCCTGAAGTCCAGAAGTTTGTCAAGGGAGTATTGCATATACAACCCCCTTTTGTGCCTCCAGTGGCACTGTGGGATCTCAACGTAGTTCTGGGATTCCTCAAAACACATTGGTTTAAAACCAGTCAAATCTGTGGATTTGAAGCATCTCACATGAAAAGTGAACATGCTCTTGGACCTGGCCTGGACCAGGCGAGTGTCAAATTGGTGGTTTTTTTCTCAAAAAAGCCCATATCTGTTTGTCCATTCGGACAGGGCAGAGCTGCGGACTCGTCCCCAGTTCTCTCCCTAAGGTGGTGTCAGTGTTTCACCTGAACCAGCTTATTGTGGTGTCTTGCGCCTACTAGGGACTTGGAGGACTCCAAGTTGCTAGATGTGGTCAGGGCCCTGAAAATATAGGTTCCAGGACGGCTGGAGTCAGGAAAACTGACTTGCTGTTATCCTGTATGCACCCAACAAACTGGGTGCTCTTGCTTTTAAGCAGACTTTTGCTAGTTGGATGTGTAATACAATTCAGCTTGCACATTCTGTGGCAGGCCTGCCACAGCCAAAATATGTAAATGCCCATTCCACAAGGAAGGTGGGCTCATCTTGGGCGGCTGCCCGAGGGGTCTCGGCTTTACAACTTTGCCGAGCGGCTATTTAGTCAGGGGCAAACACGTTTGTAAAATCCTACAAATTTGATACCCTGGCTAAGGAGGACCTGGAGTTCTCTCATTCGGTGCTGCAGAGTCATCCGCACTCTCCCGCCCGTTTTGGGAGCTTTGGTATAATCCCCATGGTCCTTTCAGGAACCCCAGCATCCACTAGGACGATAGAGAAAATAAGAATTTACTTACCGATAATTCTATTTCTCGGAGTCCGTAGTGGATGCTGGGCGCCCATCCCAAGTGCGGATTATCTGCATTACTTGTACATAGTTACAAAAATCGGGTTATTATTGTTGTGAGCCATCCTTTCAGAGGCTCCGCTGTTATCATACTGTTAACTGGGTTCAGATCACAGGTTGTACAGTGTGATTGGTGTGGCTGGTATGAGTCTTACCCGGGATTCATAAATCCTTCCTTATTGTGTACGCTCGTCCGGGCACAGTACCTAACTGAGGCTTGGAGGAGGGTCATAGGGGGAGGAGCCAGTGCACACCACCTGATCCTAAAGCTTTACTTTTTGTGCCCTGTCTCCTGCGGAGCCGCTATTCCCCATGGTCCTTTCAGGAACCCCAGCATCCACTACGGACTCCGAGAAATAGAATTATCGGTAAGTAAATTCTTATTTTTCCTACACAGCTCCGCTGCTAGGAAGGCTCCCAGGCTCTCCCCTGCACTGCACTACAGAAACAGGGTTAAAACAGAGAGGGGGGGGCATTTTGTGTGGCGATATTATAATATATTAAGATGCTATAAGGGAAAACACTTATATAAGGTTGTCCCTGTATAATTATAGCGTTTTGGTGTGTGCTGGCAAACTCTCCCTCTGTCTCCCCAAAGGGCTAGTGGCGTCCTGTCCTCTATCAGAGCATTCCCTGTGTGTGTGCTGTGTGTCGGTACGTGTGTGTCGACATGTATGAGGACGATGTTGGTGAGGAGGCGGAGCAATTGCCTGTAATGGTGATGTCACTCTCTAGGGAGTCGACACCGGAATGGATGGCTTATTTAGGGAATTACGTGATAATGTCAACACGCTGCAAGGTCGGTTGACGACATGAGACGGCCGGCAAACCAATTAGTACCTGTCCAGGCGTCTCAAACACCGTCAGGGGCTTTAAAACGCCCATTACCTCAGTCGGTCGACACAGACACAGACACTGACTCCAGTGTCGACGGTGAAGAAACAAACGTATTTTCCATTAGGGCCACACGTTACATGTTAAGGGCAATGAAGGAGGTGTTACATATTTCTGATACTACAAGTACCACAAAAAAGGGTATTATGTGGGGTGTGAAAAAACTACCTGTAGTTTTTCCTGAATCAGATAAATTAAATTAAGTGTGTGATGATGCGTGGGTTTCCCCCGATAGAAAATTATTGGCGTTATACCCTTTCCCGCCAGCAGTTAGGGCGCGTTGGGAAACACCCCCTAGGGTGGATAAGGCGCTCACACGCTTATCAAAACAAGTGGCGTTACCGTCTCCAGATACGGCCGCCCTCAAGGAGCCAGCTGATAGGAGGCTGGAAAATATCCTAAAAAGTATATACACACATACTGGTGTTATACTGCGACCAGCGATCGCCTCAGCCTGGATGTGCAGCGCTGGGGTGGCTTGGTCGGATTCCCTGACTGAAAATATTGATACCCTTGACAGGGACAGTATTTTATTGACTATAGAGCATTTAAAAGATGCATTTCTATATATGCGAGATGCACAGAGGGATATTTGCACTCTGGCATCAAGAGTAAGTGCGATGTCCATGTCTGCCAGAAGATGTTTATGGACACGACAGTGGTCAGGTGATGCAGATTCCAAACGGCACATGGAAGTATTGCCGTATAAAGGGGAGGAGTTATTTGGGGTCGGTCCATCGGACCTGGTGGCCACGGCAACAGCTGGAAAATCCACCTTTCTCTGACGTCCTAGTGGATGCTGGGGACTCCGTCAGGACCATGGGGATTAGCGGCTCCACAGGAGACAGGGCACAAAAATAAAGCTTTAGGATCAGGTGGTGTGCACTGGCTCCTCCCCCTATGACCCTCCTCCAAGCCTCAGTTAGGTTTTTGTGCCCGTCCGAGCAGGGTGCAATCTAGGTGGCTCTCCTAAAGAGCTGCTTAGAAAAAGTTTTTAGGTTTTTTATTTTACAGTGAGTCCTGCTGGCAACAGGCTCACTGCAACGAGGGACTTAGGGGAGAAGAAGTGAACTCACCTGCGTGCAGGATGGATTTGCTTCTTAGGCTACTGGACACCATTAGCTCCAGAGGGATCGAACACAGGCCCAGCCATGGAGTCCGGTCCCGGAGCCGCGCCGCCGACCCCCTTGCAGATGCCGAAAAGTGAAGAGGTCCAGAAACCGGCGGCAGAAGACTTTTCAGTCTTCATGAGGTAGCGCACAGCACTGCAGCTGTGCGCCATTGTTGTCACACACTTCACACCAGCGGTCACGGAGGGTGCAGGGCGCTGCTGGGGGCGCCCTGGGCAGCAATGAGAATACCTTGTTCTGGCTAAAAAATACATCACATATAGCCCCTGGGGCTATATGGATGTATTTAACCCCTGCCAGGTCTCACAAACACCGGAGAAGAGCCCGCCGAAATAGGGGGCGGGGCCTATCTCCTCAGCACACAGCGCCATTTTCCTGCTCAGCTCCGCTGCGAGGAAGGCTCCCAGGACTCTCCCCTGCACTGCACTACAGAAACAGGGTAAAACAGAGAGGGGGGGGCACTTTTTTGGCGTTTTTTGATATATTAAGCTGCTATAAGGGAGACAACACTTCTATAGGGTTGTTCCTATATGTTTATAGCGTTTGGGTGTGTGCTGGCAAACTCTCCCTCTGTCTCCCCAAAGGGCTAGTGGGGTCCTGTCTTCGATAAGAGCATTCCCTGTGTGTCTGCTGTGTGTCGGTACGTGTGTGTCGACATGTATGAGGACGATGTTGGTGTGGAGGCGGAGCAATTGCCGGTAATGGTGATGTCACCCCCTAGGGAGTCGACACCGGAATGGATGGCTTTGTTTATGGAATTACGTGATAATGTCAGCACATTACAAAAATCAGTTGACGACATGAGACGGCCGGCAAACCAGTTAGTACCTGTACAGGCGTCTCAGACACCGTCAGGGGCTGTAAAACGCCCTTTACCTCAGTCGGTCGACACAGACCCAGACACGGACACCGAATCTAGTGTCGACGGTGAAGAAACAAACGTATTTTCCAGTAGGGCCACACGTTATATGATCACGGCAATGAAGGAGGCTTTGCATATCTCTGATACTGCATGTACCACAAAAAGGGGTATTATGTGGGGTCTGAAAAAACTACCTGTAGTTTTTCCTGAATCAGACGAATTGAATGAAGTGTGTGATGAAGCGTGGGTTAACCCGGATAGAAAACTGCTAATTTCAAAGAAGTTATTGGCATTATATCCTTTCCCGCCAGAGGTTAGGGCGCGCTGGGAAACACCCCCTAGGGTGGATAAGGCGCTCACACGCTTATCAAAACAAGTGGCGTTACCGTCTCCTGAAACGGCCGCCCTCAAGGATCCAGCGGATAGGAGGCTGGAAACTACCCTGAAAAGTATATACACTCATACTGGTGTTATACTGCGACCAGCCATCGCCTCTGCATAGATGTGCAGTGCTGGGGTGGTTTGGTCGGATTACCTGACTGAAAATATTGATACCCTAGATAGGGACAGTATTTTATTGACTTTAGAGCAATTAAAGGATGCTTTTCTTTATATGCGAGATGCTCAGAGGGATATTTGCACTCTGGCATCGAGAGTAAGTGCGATGTCCATATCTGCCAGAAGAAGTTTATGGACGCGACAATGGTCAGGTGATGCGGATTCCAAACGGCATATGGAAGTATTGCCGTATAAGGGGGAGGAATTATTTGGGGTCGGTCTATCGGATTTGGTGGCCACGGCAACAGCCGGGAAATCCACCTTTTTACCTCAGGTCCCCTCCCAACAGAAAAAGACACCGTCTTTTCAGCCGCAGTCCTTTCGTTCCTATAGGAACAAGCGGGCGAAAGGACAGTCATATTTGCCCCGAGGCAAAGGAAAGGGTAAGAGAGTGCACCAAGCAGCTTCTTCCCAGGAGCAGAAGCCCCCCCTGGCTTCTGCAAAGCCCTCAGCATGACGTTGGGGCTTTACAAGCGGACTCAGGGGCGGTGGGGGGTCGACTCAAGAATTTCAGCGCACACTGGGCTCACTCACAGGTGGACCCCTGGATCCTGCAGATAGTATCTCAGGGTTACAGGTTGGAATTCGAGAAGTCTCCCCCTCGCCGGTTCCTAAAGTCTGCTCTGCCAACGTCTCCCTCAGACAGGGCGACGGTATTGGAAGCCATTCACAAGCTGTATTCTCAGCAGGTGATAGTCAAGGTACCCCTCCTACAACAGGGAAAGGGGTATTATTCCACACTATTTGTGGTACCGAAGCCGGACGGCTCGGTAAGACCTATTCTAAATCTGAAATCTTTGAACCTGTACATACAAAAATTCAAGTTCAAGATGGAGTCACTCAGAGCAGTGATAGCGAATCTGGAAGAAGGGGACTTTATGGTGTCCCTGGACATCAAGGATGCTTACCTGCATGTCCCAATTTGCCCTTCACATCAAGGGTACCTCAGGTTCGTGGTGCAAAACTGTCATTATCAGTTTCAGACGCTGCCGTTTGGATTGTCCACGGCACCTCGGGTCTTTACCAAGGTAATGGCCGAAATGATGTTTCTTCTGCGAAGAAAAGGCGTATTAATTATCCCTTACTTGGACGATCTCCTGATAAGGGCAAGGTCCAGGGAACAGCTGGGGGACGTAGTAGCACTAACCCAAGTAGTGCTGCAACAGCACGGGTGGATTCTGAATTTTCCAAAATCTCAATTGACCCCGACGACACGTCTGCTGTTCCTAGGAATGATTCTGGACACGGTTCAGAAAAAGGTGTTTCTTCCGGAGGAGAAAGCCAGGGAGTTATCCGAACTTGTCAGGAACCTCCTAAAACCAGGGAAAGTGTCTGTGCATCAATGCACAAGAGTCCTGGGAAAGATGGTGGCTTCTTACGAAGCGATTCCATTCGGCAGATTCCACGCACGAACTTTTCAGTGGGATCTGCTGGACAAATGGTCCGGATCGCATCTGCAGATGCATCAGCGGATAACCTTATCGCCACGGACAAGGGTGTCTCTTCTGTGGTGGTTGCAGAGTGCTCATCTGTTAGAGGGCCGCAGATTCGGCATACAGGACTGGGTCCTGGTGACCACGGATGCCAGTCTGAGAGGCTGGGGAGCGGTCACACAGGGAAGAAACTTCCAGGGAGTATGGTCAAGCCTGGAGATGTCTCTTCACATAAATATACTGGAGCTAAGAGCGATTTACAATGCTCTAAGCCTGGCAAAACCCCTGCTTCAGGGTCAGCCGGTGTTGATCCAGTCGGACAACATCACGGCAGTCGCCCACGTAAACAGACAGGGCGGCACAAGAAGCAGGAGAGCAATGGCAGAAGCTGCAAGGATTCTTCGCTGGGCGGAAGATCATGTGATAGCACTGTCAGCAGTGTTCATTCCGGGAGTGGACAACTGGGAAGCAGACTTCCTCAGCAGACACGTTCTACACCCGGGAGAGTGGGGACTTCATCCAGAAGTCTTCCACATGATTGTGAACCGTTGGGAAAAACCAAAGGTGGATATGATGGCGTCTCGCCTCAACAAAAAACTGGACAGGTATTGCGCCAGGTCAAGAGACCCCCAGGCAATAGCTGTGGACGCTCTGGTAACACCGTGGGTGTTCCAGTCAGTGTATGTGTTTCCTCCTCTGCCTCTCATACCAAAAGTACTGAGAATTATACGGCAAAGGGGAGTAAGAACGATACTCGTGGCTCCGGATTGGCCAAGAAGAACTTGGTACCCGGAACTTCAGGAGATGCTCACGGAAGATCCGTGGCCTCTACCTCTAAGACGGGACCTGCTTCAGCAGGGACCGTGTCTATTCCAAGACTTACCGCGGCTGCGTTTGACGGCATGGCGGTTGAACGCCGAATTCTAAGGGAAAAAGGCATTCCGGAAGAGGTCATTCCTACACTGGTAAAAGCCAGGAAGGAGGTGACTGCACAACATTATCACCGCATTTGGAGAAAATATGTTGCGTGGTGTGAGGCCAGGAAGGCCCCCACGGAGGAATTTCAATTGGGTCGATTCCTACATTTCCTGCAAACAGGATTGTCTATGGGCCTCAAATTGGGGTCCATTAAGGTTCAAATTTCGGCCCTGTCGATTTTCTTCCAGAAAGAATTGGCTTCAGTTCCTGAAGTCCAGACTTTTGTAAAAGGAGTACTACATATACAGCCCCCGGTTGTGCCCCCAGTGGCTCCGTGGGACCTTAATGTAGTTTTGGATTTTCTCAAATCCCATTGGTTTGAGCCACTCAAATCGGTGGATTTGAAATATCTTACATGGAAAGTAACCATGCTACTGGCCCTGGCTTCAGCCAGGAGAGTGTCAGAATTGGCGGCTTTATCGTATAAAAGCCCATATCTGATTTTCCATTCGGACAGGGCAGAACTGCGGACGCGTCCTCAGTTTCTGCCTAAGGTGGTGTCAGCGTTTCACCTGAACCAGCCTATTGTGGTGCCTGCGGCTACTAGCGATTTGGAGGATTCCAAGTTGCTGGACGTTGTCAGGGCATTGAAAATATATATTTCAAGGACGGCTGGAGTCAGAAAATCTGACTCGCTGTTTATACTGTATGCACCCAACAAGTTGGGTGCTCCTGCTTCTAAGCAGACGATTGCTCGTTGGATTTGTAGCACAATTCAACTTGCACATTCTGTGGCAGGCCTGCCACAGCCTAAATCTGTCAAGGCCCATTCCACAAGGAAGGTGGGCTCATCCTGGGCGGCTGCCCGAGGGGTCTCGGCATTACAACTCTGCCGAGCAGCTACGTGGTCGGGGGAGAACACGTTTGTAAAATTCTACAAATTTGATACCCTGGCTAAAGAGGACCTGGAGTTCTCTCATTCGGTGCTGCAGAGTCATCCGCACTCTCCCGCCCGTTTGGGAGCTTTGGTATAATCCCCATGGTCCTGACGGAGTCCCCAGCATCCACTAGGACGTCAGAGAAAATAAGATTTTACTTACCGATAAATCTATTTCTCGTAGTCCGTAGTGGATGCTGGGCGCCCATCCCAAGTGCGGATTGTCTGCAATACTTGTACATAGTTATTGTTACAAAAAAATCGGGTTGTTATTGTTGTGAGCCGTCTGTTCAGAGGCTCCTACGTTTGTCATACTGTTAACTGGGTTCAGATCACAAGTTGTACGGTGTGATTGGTGTGGCTGGTATGAGTCTTACCCGGGATTCAAAATCCTTCCTTATTGTGTACGCTCGTCCGGGCACAGTATCCTAACTGAGGCTTGGAGGAGGGTCATAGGGGGAGGAGCCAGTGCACACCACCTGATCCTAAAGCTTTATTTTTGTGCCCTGTCTCCTGCGGAGCCGCTAATCCCCATGGTCCTGACGGAGTCCCCAGCATCCACTACGGACTACGAGAAATAGATTTATCGGTAAGTAAAATCTTATTTTTTTTTACCCCAAGTCACATCTCAGCAGAAAAAGACACCGTCTTTTCAGCCTCAGTCCTTTCGTCCTCATAAGGGCAAGCGGGCAAAAGGCCAGTCATATCTGCCCAGGGGTAGAGGAAAGGGAAGAAGACAGCAGCAGGCAGCTCCTTCCCAGGAACAGAAGCCCTCCACCGCTTCTGCCAAGTCCTCAGCATGACGCTGGGGCCGTACAAGCGGACTCAGGTGCGGTGGGGGGTCGTCTCAAGAGTTTCAGCGCGCAGTGGGCTCACTCGCAAGTGGACCCCTGGATCCTACAAGTAGTATCCCAGGGGTACAGATTGGAATTCGAGACGTCTCCCCCTCGCAGGTTCCTGAAGTCTGCTTTACCAACGTCTCCCTCCGACAGGGAGGCAGTATTGGAAACAATTCACAAGCTGTATTCCCAGCAGGTGATAATCAAAGTACCCCTCCTACAACAAGGAAAGGGGTATTATTCCACACTATTTGTGGTACTGAAGCCAGACGGCTCGGTGAGACCTATTCTAAATCTGAAATCTTTGAACACTTACATACAAAGGTTCAAATCAAGATGGAGTCACTCAGAGCAGTGATAGCGAACCAGGAAGAAGGGGACTATATGGTGTCCCTGGACATCAAGGATGCTTACCTCCATGTCCCAATTTGCCCTTCTCACCAAGGGTACCTCAGGTTCGTGGTACAGAACTGTCACTATCAGTTTCAGACGCTGCCGTTTGGATTGTCCACGGCACCCCGGGTCTTTACCAAGGTAATGGCTGAAATGATGATTCTTCTTCAAAGAAAAGGCGTCTTAATTATCCCTTACTTGGACGATCTCCTGATAAGGGCAAGGTCCAGAGAACAGTTGGAGGTCGGAGTAGCACTATCTCAAGTAGTTCTACGACAGCACGGGTGGATTCTAAATATTCCAAAATAGCAGCTGATTCCGACGACACATCTGCTGTTCCTAGGGATGATTCTGGACACAGTCCAGAAAAAGGTGTTTCTCCCGGAGGAGAAAGCCAGGGAGTTATCCGAGCTAGTTAGGAACCTCCTAGAACCAGGCCAAGTGTCAGTGCATCAATGCACAAGAGTCCTGGGAAAAATGGTGGCTTCTTACGAAGCGATTCCATTCGGCAGATTTCACGCAAGAATTTTTCAGTGGGATCTGCTGGACGAATGGTCCGGATCGCATCTTCAGATGCATCAGCGGATAATCCTGTCTCCAAGGACAAGGGTGTCTCTTCTGTGGTGGCTGCAGAGTGCTCATCTACTAGAGGGCAGCAGATTCGGCATTCAGGACTGGGTCCTGGTGACCACGGATGCCAGCCTGAGAGGCTGGGGAGCAGTCACACAGGGAAGAAATTTCCAAGGAGTGTGGTCAAGTCTGGAGACTTCTCTCCACATAAATATACTGGAGCTAAGGGCAATTTACAATGCTCTGAGCCTAGGAAGACCTCTGCTTCAAAGTCAACCGGTGCTGATCCAGTCGGACAACATCACGGCAGTCGCCCACGTAAACAGACAGGGCGGCACAAGAAGCAGGAGGGCAATGGCAGCAAGGATTCTTCGCTGGGCGAAAAATCATGTGATAACACTATCAGCGGTGTTCATTCCGGGAGTGGACAACTGGGAAGCAGACTTCCTCAGCAGGCACGACCTCCACCCGGGAGAGTGGGGACTTCATCTGGAAGTCTTCCACATGATTGTGAACCGTTGGGAAAGACCAAAGGTGGACATGATGGCGTCCCGTCTGAACAAAAAACTGGACAGGTATTGCGCCAGGTCAAGAGACCCTCAGGCAATAGCAGGGACGCTCTGGTAACACCGTGGGTGTACCAGTCGGTGTATGTGTTCCCTCCTCTGCCTCTCATACCCAAGGTACTGAGAATTATAAGACGGAGAGGAGTAAGAACTATACTCGTGGCTCCGGATTGGCCAAGAAGGACTTGGTACCCGGAACTTCAAGAGATACTAAGAAGGGACTTGCTTCAGCAAGGATCATGTCTGTTCCAAGTCTTACCGCGGCTGCGTTTGACGGCATGGCGGTTGAACGCCGGATCCTAAGGGAAAAAGGCATTCCGGAAGAGGTCATCCCTACCCTGGTCAGAGCCAGGAAGGAGGTGACCGCACAACATTATCACCACATTTGGTGAAAATATGTTGCATGGTGTGAGGCCAGGAAGGCCCCCACGGAGGAATTTCAACTCGGTCGATTCCTGCATTTCCTGCAAACAGGAGTGTCTATGGGCCTCAAATTGGGGTCCATTAAGGTTCAAATTTCGGCCCTGTCGATTTTCTTCCAGAAAGAATTGGCTTCAGCTCCTGAAGTCAAGAAGTTTGTCAAGGGAGTGCTGCATATACAACCCCCTTTTGTGCCTCCAGTGGCACTGTGGGATCTCAACGTAGTTCTGGGATTCCTCAAATCACATTGGTTTAAACCGCTCAAATCTGTGGATTTGAAATATCTCACATGGAAAGTGACCATGCTGTTGGCCCTGGCCTCGGCCAGGCGAGTGTCAGAATTGGCGGCTTTGTCTCACAAAAGCCCATATCTGATTGTCCATTCGGACAGGGCAGAGCTGCGGACTCGTCCCCAGTTTCTCCCTAAGGTGGTGTCAGCGTTTCACCTGAACCAGCTTATTGTGGTACCTGCGGCTACTAGGGACTTGGAGGACTCCAAGTTGCTAGATGTTGTCAGGGCCCTGAAAATATATGTTTCCAGGACGGCTGGAGTCGGGAAAACTGACTTGCTGTTATCCTGTATGCACCCAACAAACTGGGTGCTCTTGCTTCTAAGCAGACGGTTGCTAGTTGGATGTGTAGTACAATTCAGCTTGCACATTCTGTGGCAGGCCTGCCACAGCCAAAATATGTAAATGCCCATTCCACAAGGAAGGTGGGCTCATCTTGGGCGGCTGCCCGAGGGGTCTCGGCTTTACAACTTTGCCGAGCTGCTACTTGGTCAGGGGCAAACACGTTTGCAAAATTCTACAAATTTGATACCCTGGCTGAGGAGGACCTGGAGTTCTCTCATTCGGTGCTGCAGAGTCATCCGCACTCTCCCGCCCGTTTGGGAGCTTTGGTATAATCCCCATGGTCCTTACGGAGTCCCCAGCATCCACTTAGGACGTCAGAGAAAATAAGAATTTACTTACCGATAATTCTATTTCTCGTAGTCCGTAGTGGATGCTGGGCGCCCATCCCAAGTGCGGATTGTCTGCAATACTTGTACATAGTTATTGTTACAAAAATCGGGTTATTATTGTTGTGAGCCATCTTTTCAGATGCTCCGCTGTTATCATGCTGTTAACTGGGTTCAGATCACAGGTTGTACAGTGTGATTGGTGTGGCTGGTATGAGTCTTACCCGGGATTCAAAATCCTTCCTTATTGTGTACGCTCGTCCGGGCACAGTATCCTAACTGAGGCTTGGAGGAGGGTCATAGGGGGAGGAGCCAGTGCACACCACCTGATCCTAAAGCTTCTACTTTTGTGCCCTGTCTCCTGCGGAGCCGCTATTCCCCATGGTCCTTACGGAGTCCCCAGCATCCACTACGGACTGCGAGAAATAGAATTATCGGTAAGTAAATTCTTATTTTCTGATAATACCAGTACCACTAAAAAGGGTATTATGTTGGGTGAGAAAAAACTGCCTGTAGTTTCTCCTGCATCTGAGGAATTAAATGAAGTGTGTGATGATGCGTGGGTTTCCCCCGATAAAAACTGTTAATTCCTAAAAAGTTATTAGCATCATGCCCCTTCCCGCCAGAGGATAGGGCACGTTGGGAAACACCCCCTAGGGTGGATAAAGCGCTCACACGCTTGTCTAAACAGGTGGCACTACCGTCCCCGGATACGGCCGCCCTTAAGGAACCTGCTGACAGAAAGCAGGAAAATATCCTAAAAATGTATATACACTCACACGGGTGTGATACTGCGACCAGCAATCGCCTCAGCCTGGATGTGCAGTGCTGGGGTGGCTTGGTCGGATTCCCTGACTGACAATATTGATACCCTAGATAGGGACAGTATATTACTGACTATAGAGCATTTAAAAGATGCATTTCTATATATGCGTGATGCACAGAGGGATATTTGCCGACTGGCATCAAGAGTAAGTGCGCTGTCCATTTCTGCCAGAAGAGGGTTATGGACAAGACAGTGGTCAGGTGATGCTGATTCCAAAAGGCATATGGAAGTATCGCCTTATAAAAGGGAGGAGTTATTTGGGGTAGGTCTAACAGACCTGGTGGCCACGGCAACGGCTGGGAAATCCACATTTTTACCCCAGGTAGCCTCTCAACATAAGAAGACGCCGTATTATCAGGCGCAGTCCTTTAGGCCCCATAAGGGCAAGCGGGCAAAAGACTCCTCATTTCTGCCCCGTGGCAGAGGGAGAGGAAAAAGGCTGCAGCAGAAGCCATTCACAAGCTGTATTCCCAGCAGGTGATAATCAAGGTACCCCTCCTACAACAGGGAAAGGGGTATTATTCCACGCTGTTTGTGGTACCGAAGCCGGACGGCTCGGTGAGACTTATTTTAAATCTGAAATCCTTGAACACTTACATACAAAGGTTCAAATTCGAGATGGAGTCACTCAGAGCGGTGATTGCGAACCTGGAAGAAGGGGATTATATGGTGTCTCTGGACATCAAGGATGCTTATCTCCATGTCCCAATTTACCCTTCTCACCAAGGGTACCTCAGGTTTGTGGTACAGAACTGTCACTATCAGTTTCAGACGCTGCCGTTTGGTTTGTCCACGGCACCCCGGGTCTTTACCAAAGTAATGGCCGAAATGATGATACTCCTTCGAAGGAAGGGAGTTTTAGTTATCCCTTACTTGGACGATCTCCTGATAAGGGCAAGATCCAGGGAACAGTTGGTAGTCGGGGTAGCACTATCTCAGGTAGTGTTGCGGCAGCACGGTTGGATTCTCAATATTCCAAAATCGCAGCTGATCCCGACGACACGTCTTCTATTCCTAGGGATGATCCTGGACACAGTCCAGAAAAAGGTGTTTTTCCCGGAGGAGAAAGCCAGGGAGTTATCCGAACTAGTCAGAAACCTCCTAAAACCAGGCCAAGTGTCAGTGCATCAGTGCACAAGGGTCCTGGGAAAAATGGTGGCTTCCTACGAAGCAATTCCATTCGGCAGATTCCACGCAAGAACTTTCCAGTGGGACCTGCTGGACAAATGGTCCGGATCGCATCTTCAGATGCATCAGCGGATAACCCTGTCGCCAAAGACAAGGGTGTCTCTCCTGTGGTGGTTGCAGAGTGCTCATCTTCTAGAGGGCCGCAGATTCGGCATTCAGGACTGGGTCCTGGTGACCACGGATGCCAGCCTGGAAGGCTGGGGAGCAGTCACACAGGGAAGAAATTTTCAGGGCTTGTGGTCAAGCCTGGAGACATCACTTCACATAAATATTTTGGAGCTAAGGGCCATTTACAATGCCCTAAGCCAAGCAAGACCTCTGCTTCAAGGTCAGCCGGTGCTGATCCAGTCGGACAACATCACGGCAGTCGCCCACGTAAACAGACAGGGCGGCACAAGAAGCAGGAGGGCAATGGCAGAAGCTGCAAGGATTTTTCGCTGGGCGGAAAATCATGTGATAGCATTGTCAGCAGTGTTCATTCCGGGAGTGGACAACTGGGAAGCAGACTTCCTCATCAGGCACGACCTCCACCCGGGAGAGTGGGGACTTCACCCAGAAGTCTTCCACATGATTGTAAACCGTTGGGAAAAACCAAAGGTGGACATGATGGCGTCCCGCCTAAACAAAAAATTGGACAGGTATTGCGCCAGGTCAAGGGACCCTCAGGCAATAGCTGTGGACGCTCTGGTAACACCGTGGGTGTACCAGTCAGTGTATGTGTTCCCTCCTCTTCCTCTCATACCAAAAGTACTGAGAATTATAAGACGGAGGGGAGTAAGAACTATACTCGTGGCTCCGGATTGGCCAAGAAGGACTTGGTACCCGGAACTTCAAGAGATGCTCACGGAGGACCCGTGGCCTCTACCTCTAAGAAGGGACCTGCTCCAGCAAGGACCCTGTCTATTCCAAGACTTACCGCGGCTGCGTTTGACGGCAGGGCGGTTGAACGCCGGATCCTGAAGGAAAAAGGCATTCCGGATGAAGTCATCCCTACCCTGATCAAGCCAGGAAGGATGTAACCGCAAAGCATTATCACCGTATTTGGCGAAAATATGTTGCGTGGTGCGAGGCCAGTAAGGCCCCGATGGAGGAATTTCAACTAGGTCGATTCCTGCATTTCCTGTAAACAGGAGTGTCTATGGGCCTAAAATTGGGGTCCATTAAGGTTCAAATTTCGGCCCTGTCAATTTTCTTCCAGAAAGAACTAGCTTCAGTTCCTGAAGTTCAGACGTTTGTAAAAGGGGTACTGCATATACAGCCTCCTTTTGTGCCTCCAGTGGCACCTTGGGATCTCAATGTAGTTTTGGGGTTCCTAAAGTCACATTGGTTTGAACCACTTGAATCTGTGGAGTTAAAATATCTCACATGGAAAGTGGTCATGTTGTTGGCCCTGGCCTCGGCCAGGCGCGTGTCAGAATTGGCTGGCTTTATCCTGTAAAAGCCCTTATCTGATCTTCCATTCAGACAGGGCGGAATTGAGGACTCGTCCTCATTTTCTCCCTAAGGTGGTTTCAGTGTTTCATCTGAACCAACCTATTGTGGTACCTGCGGCTACTAGTGACTTGGAGGACTCCAAGTTGCTGGATGTAGTCAGGGCCCTGAAAATATATGTTTCCAGGACGGCTGGAGTCAGAAAATCTGACTCGCTGTTTATCCTGTATGCACCCAACAAGCTGGGTGCTCCTGCTTCTAAGCAGACTATTGCTCGTTGGATTTGTAGTACAATTCAGCTTGCACATTCTGTGGCAGGCCTGCCACAGCCAAAATCTGTAAAAGCCCATTCCACAAGGAAGGTGGGCTCATCTTGGGCGGCTGCCCGAGGGGTCTCGGCTTTACAACTTTGCCGAGCAGCTACTTGGTCAGGGGCAAACACGTTTGCTAAATTCTACAAATTTGATACCCTGGCTGAGGAGGAACTGGAGTTCTCTCATTCGGTGCTGCAGAGTCATCCGCACTCTCCCGCCCGTTTGGGAGCTTTGGTATAATCCCCATGGTCCTTACGGAGTTCCCAGCATCCACTAGGACGTCAGAGAAAATAAGAATTTACTTACCGATAATTCTATTTCTCGTAGTCCGTAGTGGATGCTGGGCGCCCATCCCAAGTGCGGATTGTCTGCAATACTTGTACATAGTTATTGTTAACTAAATCGGGTTATTGTTGTTGTGAGCCATCTATCCAGAGGCTCCTCTGTTATCATGCTGTTAACTGGGTTCAGATCACAAGTTGTACGGTGTGATTGGTGTGGCTGGTATGAGTCTTACCCGGGATTCATAAATCCTTCCTTATTGTGTACGCTCGTCCGGGCACAGTATCCTAACTGAGGCTTGGAGGAGGGTCATAGGGGGAGGAGCCAGTGCACACCAGGTAGTCCTAAAGCTTTACTTTTGTGCCCAGTCTCCTGCGGAGCCGCTATTCCCCATGGTCCTTACGGAGTTCCCAGCATCCACTACGGACTACGAGAAATAGAATTATCGGTAAGTAAATTCTTATTTTCTCTGACGTCCTAGTGGATGCTGGGTACTCCGTAAGGACCATGGGGGATAGACGGGCTCCGCAGGAGACTGGGCACTCTAAGAAAGAATTAGGACTACTGGTGTGCACTGGCTCCTCCCTCTATGCCCCTCCTCCAGACCTCAGTTAGGGAAACTGTGCCCGGAAGAGCTGGTTGCACACTAGGGGCTCTCCTGAGCTTCTAGTAAAGAAAGTATTTATTAGGTTTGTCTCTGACGTCCTAAGTGGATGCTGGGACTCCGTAAGGACCATGGGGAATAGCGGCTCCGCAGGAGACTGGGCACAACTAAAAGAAAGCTTTAGGTCTAGCTGGTGTGCACTGGCTCCTCCCTCTATGACCCTCCTCCAGACCTCAGTTAGAATCGTGTGCCCGGCTGAGCTGGATGCACACTAGGGGCTCTCCTGAGCTCCTAGAAAAGAAAGTATATTTTAGGTTTTTTATTTTCAGTGAGATCTGCTGGCAACAGACTCACTACTACGAGGGACTAAGGGGAGAAGAGGCGAACCTACCTGCTTGCAGCTAGCTTGGGCTTCTTAGGCTACTGGACACCATTAGCTCCAGAGGGATCGAACACAGGACCCGACCTCGATCGTCCGGTCCCGGAGCCGCGCCGCCGTCCCCCTTACAGAGCCAGAAGCAAGAAGATGGTCCTGAAAATCGGCGGCAGAAGACTTCGGTCTTCAACAAGGTAGCGCACAGCACTGCAGCTGTGCGCCATTGCTCCTCATGCACACCTCACACTCCGGTCACTGATGGGTGCAGGGCGCTGGGGGGGGGGGGCGCCCTGAGCAGCAATATTAACACCTTGGCTGGCAAAAACAATCACAATATATAGTCCTAGAGGCTATATATGTGAAAAATACCCCTGCCAGAGATCCATAAAAAAGCGGGAGAAAGTCAGACGAAAAAGGGGCGGGGCTATCTCCCTCAGCACACTGGCGCCATTTTTCCCTCACAGCTCCGCTGGAAGGATCGCTCCCAGGCTCTCCCCTGCAGTTTCAAGACTACAAAGGGTAAAAAAGAGAGGGGGGGCACTAAATTTAGGCGCAGCAGTATGTATGTATGTATGTATATATATATATATATATATATATATATATATATATATATATATATATATATATATATATATATATATAAGCAGCTATAAGGGAAAATCACTCAGTTATAGTGTTCATCCCTGTGTTATATAGCGCTCTGGTGTGTGCTGGCATACTCTCTCTCTGTCTCCCCAAAGGGCTTTGTGGGGTCCTGTCCTCTGTCAGAGCATTCCCTGTGTGTGTGCGGTGTGTCGGTACGGCTGTGTCGACATGTTTGATGAGGAGGCTTATGTGGAGGCGGAGCAGATGCCGATAAATGTGATGTCACCCCCTGCGGGGCCGACACCTGAGTGGATGGACTTGTGGAAGGACTTACGTGAAAGTGTCAACTCCTTACATAAAAGGTTTGACGACATACCAAATATGGGACAGCCGGCTTCTCAGCCTGTGCCTGCCCAGGCGTCTCAAAAGCCATCAGGGGCTCTAAAACGCCCGCTACCTCAGATGGCAGACACAGATGTCGACACGGATACTGACTCCAGTGTCGACGACGATGAGACTAATGTAACTTCCAATAGGGCCACACGTTACATGATTGAGGCAATAAAATGTGTTGCACATTTCTGATGTTACCCCAGGAACCACAAAAAAGGGTATTATGTTTGGAGAGAAAAAACTACCAGTAGTTTTTCCCCATCTGAGGAATTAAATGAAGTGTGTGAAGAAGCGTGGGCTTCCCCCGATAAGAAACTGGTAATTTCTAAAAGGTTACTAATGGCGTACCCTTTCCCGCCAGAGGATAGGTCACGTTGGGAAACATCCCCTAGGGTGGATAAAGCGCTCACACGCTTGTCAAAGAAGGTGGCACTACCGTCTCCGGATACGGCCGCCCTAAAGGAGCCTGCTGATAGGAAGCAGGAGGCTATCCTGAAGTCTATATATACACACACATTATACTGAGACCAGCTATTGCTTCAGCATGGATGTGCAGTGCTGCAGCTGCGTGGTCAGATTCCCTGTCGGAAAATATTGATACCCTAGACAGGGACACTATATTGCTAACCGTAGAGCATATTAAAGACGCAGTCTTATACATGAGAGATGTACAGAGGGATATTTGCCGGCTGGCATCTAAAATAAGTGCAATGTCCATTTCTGCCAGGAGAGGGTTATGGACTCGGCAGTGGACAGGTGATGCAGATTCTAAAAGGCACATGGAAGTTTTGCCTTATAAGGGTGAGGAGTTGTTCGGGGATGGTCTCTCGGACGTCGTTTCCACAGCAACAGCTGGGAAGTCAGCATTTTTACCCCATGTTCCCTCACAGCCAAAGAAAGCACCGTATTATCAGGTACAGTCCTTTTGGCCCCATAAGGGCAAGCGGGTTAAAGGCGCGTCCTTTCTGCCTAGAGGCAGAGGTAGAGGGAAAAAGCTGCAGCATACAGCCAGTTCCCAGGAGCAAAAGTCCTCCCCCACTTCCTCCAAGTCCGCCGCATGACGCTGGGGCTCCACAGGCGGAGCAAGGTACGGTGGGGACCCATCTCAAAAACTTCAGCAATCAGTGGGCTCGCTCACGGGTGGATCCCTGGATCCTTCAAGTAGTATCTCAGGGGTACAAGCTGGAATTCGAGACGTTTCCCCCCCCGCCGTTTCCTCAAATCTGCCTTGCCTACAACTCTCTCAGGCAGGGAGGCAGTGTTAGAGGCAATACACAAGCTGTATTCCCAGCAGGTGATAGTCAAGGTGCCCCTCCTTCAACAAGGACGGGGTTACTATTCCACAATGTTTGTGGTACCGAAACCGGACGGTTCGGTGAGGCCCATTTTAAATTTGAAATCCTTGAACACATATATAAAAAAATTCCAGTTCAAGATGGAATCGCTCAGGGCGGTTATTGCAAGCCTGGACGAGGGGGATTACATGGTATCACTGGACATCAAGGATGCTTACCTGCATGTCCCCATTTACCATCCTCACCAGGTGTACCTCAGATTTGTGGTACAGGATTGTCATTACCAATTCCAGACGTTGCCGTTTGGTCTGTCCACGGCACCGAGGGTATTTACCAAGGTAATGGCCGAAATGATGATACTCCTTCGAAAAAAGGGAGTTTTAATTATCCCGTACTTGGACGATCTCCTGATAAAGGCGAGGTCCAGGGAGCAGTTGTTGGTCGGAGTAGCACTATCTCGGGAGGTGCTACAACAGCACGGTTGGATTCTAAATATTCCAAAGTCACAGCTGGTCCCTACGACACGTCTACTGTTCCTGGGGATGGTTCTGGACACAGAACAGAAAAAAGTGTTTCTCCCGGAGGAGAAGGCCACGGAGCTGTCATCTCTAGTCAGAGGCCTCCTAAAACCAAAACAGGTGTCGGTGCATCACTGCACGCGAGTCCTGGGAAAAATGGTAGCTTTCTACGAAGCAATTCCATTCGGCAGGTTCCATGCAAGGACTTTTCAGTGCGATCTGTTGGACAAGTGGTCCGGATTGCACCTTCAGATGCATCGGCTGATAACCCTGTCTCCAAGGACCAGGGTGTCTCTGCTGTGGTGGCTGCAGAGTGCTCATCTTCAAGAGGGCCGCAGATTCGGCATACAGGACTGGGTCCTGGTGACCACGGATGCCAGCCTTCGAGGCTGGGGGGCAGTCACACAGCGAAGAAACTTCCAAGGACTATGGTTAAGTATGGGGACTTCCCTACATATAAATATTCTGGAACTGAGGGCCATTTACAATGCCCTAAGTCAGGCAAAACCCCTGCTTCAAAACCAGCCGGTACTGATCCAGTCAGACAACATCACGGCAGTCGCCCATGTAAACCGTCAGGGCGGCACAAGAAGCAGGACGGCGATGGCAGAAGCCACAAGGATTCTCCGATGGGCGGAAAATCACGTGTTAGCACTGTCAGCAGTGTTCATTCCGGGAGTGGACAACTGGGAAGCAGACTTACTCAGCAGGCACGACCTCCACCCGGGAGAGTGGGGACTTCATCCAGAAGTCTTCCAACTGATTGTAAACCGTTGGGAAAGGCCACAGGTGGACATGATGGCGTCCCGCCTAAACAAAAAGCTAGAAAGATATTGCGCCAGGTCAAGAGACCCTCAGGCGATAGCTGTGGACGCTCTAGTGACACCGTGGGTGTACCGGTCGGTTTATGTGTTCCCTCCTCTTCCTCTCATACCCAAGGTACTGAGGATAATAAGGAGAAGAGGAGTAAGAACTATACTCATTGTTCCGGATTGGCCAAGAAGAGCTTGGTACCCGGAACTTCAAGAAATAATCTCAGAGGACCCATGGCCTCTGCCGCTCAGACAGGACCTGCTGCAGCAGGGGCCCTGTCTGTTTCAAGACTTACCGCGGCTGCGTTTGACGGCATGGCGGTTGAACACCGGATCCTGAAGGAAAAGGGCATTCCGGAGGAAGTCATTCCTACGCTGATTAAAGCTAGGAAAGAAGTGACCGCAAACCATTATCACCG
This sequence comes from Pseudophryne corroboree, assembly GCF_028390025.1. Classification (NCBI taxonomy): domain Eukaryota; kingdom Metazoa; phylum Chordata; class Amphibia; order Anura; family Myobatrachidae; genus Pseudophryne; species Pseudophryne corroboree. Next base: position 507,675,004 of record NC_086450.1, on the reverse strand, counting down.
CATTTGGCGAAAATATGTTGCGTGGTGTGAGGCCAGGAAGGCCCCAATGGAGGAATTTCAGCTGGGCCGTTTTCTGCACTTCCTACAGTCAGGGGTGACTATGGGCCTAAAATTGGGTTCCATTAAGGTCCAGATTTCGGCTCTATCGATTTTCTTCCAGAGAGAACTGGCTTCACTACCTGAAGTTCAGACTTTTGTTAAGGGGGTGCTGCATATTCAGCCCCCTTTTGTGCCTCCAGTGGCACCTTGGGATCTCAACGTGGTGTTGGATTTCCTAAAGTCACATTGGGTTGATCCTCTTTAAAACCGTGGAATAAAAATATCTCACGTGGAAAGTGGTCATGCTGTTGGCCTTGGCTTCGGCCAGGCGTGTGTCAGAATTGGCGGCTTTGTCATGTAAAAGCCCTTATCTGATTTTCCAGATGGATAGGGCAGAATTGAGGACTCGTCCCCAGTTTCTCCCTAAGGTGGTATCAGCCTTTCATTTGAACCAACCTATCGTGGTGCCTGCGGCTACTACAGACTTGGAGGCTTCCAAGTTGTTGGTCGTAGTCAGGGCCCTGAGGATTTATGTTTCCAGGACAGCTAGTGTCAGGAAAACTGACTCGTTGTTTATCCTGTATGCACCCAACAAGCTGGGTGCTCCTGCTTCAAAGCAGACTATTGCTCGCTGGATCTGTAGTACGATTCAGCTTGCACATTCTGCGGCTGGACTGCCGCATCCTAAATCAGTGAAAGCCCATTCCACGAGGAAGGTGGGCTCTTCTTGGGCGGCTGCCCAAGGGTCTCGGCTCTACAACTTTGCCGAGCAGCTACTTGGTCGGGGTCAAACACATTTGCTAAATTCTACAAGTTTGACACCCTGGCTGAGGAGGACCTAGAGTTTGCCCATTCGGTGCTGCAGAGTCATCCGCACTCTCCCGCCCGTTTGGGAGCTTTGGTATAATCCCCATGGTCCTTACGGAGTCCCAGCATCCACTTAGGACGTCAGAGAAAATAAGATTTTACTCACCGGTAAATCTATTTCTCGTAGTCCGTAGTGGATGCTGGGCGCCCATCCCAAGTGCGGATTGTCTGCAATACTTGTATATAGTTATTGTTTAACTAAAGGGTTATTGTTGAGCCATCTGTTGAGAGGCTCAGTTGTTGTTCATACTGTTAACTGGGTATAGTATCACGAGTTATACGGTGTGATTGGTGTGGCTGGTATGAGTCTTTCCCGGGATTCAAAATCCTTCCTTATTGTGTCAGCTCTTCCGGGCACAGTATCCTAACTGAGGTCTGGAGGAGGGTCATAGAGGGAGGAGCCAGTGCACACCAGCTAGACCTAAAGCTTTCTTTTAGTTGTGCCCAGTCTCCTGCGGAGCCGCTATTCCCCATGGTCCTTACGGAGTCCCAGCATCCACTACGGACTACGAGAAATAGATTTACCGGTGAGTAAAATTTTAATTTTTATTTTCAGTGAGATCTGCTGGCAACAGACTCACTGCTACGAGGGACTTAGGGGAGAGAAGCGAACCTACCTGCTTGCAGCTAGCTTGGGCTTCTAGGCTACTGGACACCATTAGCTCCAGAGGGATCGAACACAGGCCCAGCCTCGGTCGTCCGGTCCCGGAGCCGCGCCGCCGTACCCCTTGCAGAGCCAGAAGCAAGAAGAACGTCCTGGAAATCGGCGGCTGAAGACTCCGGTCTTCATTAAGATAGCGCACAGCACTGCAGCTGTGCGCCATTGCACCCCATGCACACCACATACTCCGGTCACTGATGGGTGCAGGGCGCTGGGGGGGGGGGGGGGGGGCGGGGGGCCCTGGGCTGCAATTAGATTACCTTAAAATGGCAAAAAACACATAATATAGTCTAATAAACTATATATGTGTAAAAAAACCCTGCCATAATATTAATATAAAGAGCGGGAGAAGCCCGACGAAAAAGGGGCGGGGCTATCTCCCTCAGCACACTGGCGCCATTTTCTCTTCACAGCTCCGCTGGAAGGACGCTCCCCAGGCTCTCCCCTGCAGTTTCCAGGCTCAATAGGGTAAAAAAAGAGAGGGGGGGGCACTAAATTTAGGCGCAAAACTGTGTATTATAACTGCTATAGGGAAAATCACTTTGTGTAGTGTAAATCCCTGTTTATATAGCGCTGTGGTGTGTGCTGGCATACTCTCTCTCTGTCTCCCCAAAGGACTTTGTGGGGTCCTGTCCTCAGTCAGAGCATTCCCTGTGTGTGTGTGTGCGGTGTATCGGTACGGCTGTGTCGACATGTTTGATGAGGAGGCTTATGTGGAGGCGGAGCAGGTGCCGATAAATGTGATGTCACCCCCTGCGGGGTCGACACCAGAGTGGATGGATATGTGGAAGGTATTAACCGACAGTGTCAACTCCTTACATAAAATGCTGGATGACGTAACAGCCGTGGGACAGCCGGCTTCTCAGCCAGTGCCTGCCCAGGCGTCTCAAAGGCCATCAGGGGCTCAAAAACGCCCGCTACCTCAGATGGCAGAGACAGATGTGGACACGGAGTCTGACTCCAGTGTCGACGAGGATGAGACATATACACAATCCACAAGGGGCATCCGTTGCATGATTACGGCAATAAAAAATGTGTTGCACATTTCTGACATTAACCCAGGTACCACTAAAAAGGGTATTATGTTTGGGGAGAAAAAGCAACCAGTGGTTTTTTCCCCCATCAGATGAGTTGAATGAAGTGTGTGAAGAAGCGTGGGCTTCCCCCGATAAGAAACTAGTGATTTCTAAAAAGTTACTGATGGCGTACCCTTTCCCGCCAGAGGACAGGTTACGTTGGGAAACATCCCCGAGGGTGGATAAAGCGCTCACACGCTTGTCAAAAAAGGTGGCACTGCCGTCTCAGGATACGGCCGCCTTAAAGGAGCCTGCGGATAGAAAGCAGGAGGCTATCCTGAAGTCTGTATATTCACACTCAGGTACTATACTGAGACCTGCTATTGCTTCAGCATGGATGTGCAGTGCTGCAGCAGCGTGGTCTGATTCCCTGTCTGATAACATTGATTCCCTTGACAGGGACACTATATTGCTAACTATAGAGCATATTAAAGACGTAGTCTTATCTATGAGAGATGCACAGAGGGATATCTGCCGGCTGGCATCTAGAATTAATGCAATGTCCATTTCTGCCAGGAGAGTATTGTGGACTCGGCAGTGGACAGGTGATGCGGATTCTAAAAGGCACATGGAGGTTTTGCCTTACAAGGGTGAGGAATTGTTTGGGGATGGTCTCTCGGACCTCGTTTCCACAGCAACAGCTGGGAAGTCGACATTTTTACCTCAAGTTCCCTCACAGCCTAAGAAAGCACCGTATTATCAGGTACAGTCCTTTCGGCCCCAGAAAGGCAAGCGGGTTAAAGGCGCGTCCTTTCTGCCCAGAGGCAGGGGTAGAGGGAAAAAGCTGCACCATACAGCCAGTTCCCAAGAACAAAAATCCTCCCCTGCTTCCACTAAATCCACCGCATGACGCTGGGGCTCCACTGGTGGAGCCAGGTGCGGTGGGGGCCCGTCTCCGGAACTTCAGCGACCGGTGGGTTCGCTCACAGGTGGATCCCTGGGTTCTACAAGTGGTATCTCAGGGATACAAGCTGGAATTCGAGACGTCTCCCCCTCGCCGTTACCTCAAATCAGCCTTGCCAGCTACTCCCCAGGACAGGGAGGTAGTGCTGGCGGCAATTCACAAGCTGTACCTCCAGCAGGTGATAATAAAAGTTCCCCTCCTTCAACAGGGACGGGGTTACTATTCCACAATGGTTGTGGTACCGAAACCAGACGGTTCGGTGAGACCCATTCTAAATTTGAAATCCTTGAACACTTATATAAGGAAGTTCAAGTTCAAAATGGAATCGCTCAGGGCGGTTATTGCAAGCCTGGAAGAGGGGGATTACATGCTAATGCTTACCTACATGTCCCCATTTACCCACCTCACCAGGTGTACCTCCGTTTTGTGGTACAGGACTGCCATTACCAATTCCAGACGTTGCCGTTTGGTCTGTCCACGGCACCGAGGGTATTTACCAAAGTAATGGCCGAAATGATGATATTCCTTCGAAAGAAGGGAGTTATAATTATCCCGTACTTGGACGATCTCCTTATAAAGGCGAGGTCCAGGGAGCAGTTGTTGGTCGGAGTAGCACTATCTCAGGAAGTGCTACAACAGCACGGCTGGATTCTGAATATCCCAAAGTCGCAGCTGGTTCCTACGACGCGTCTGCTGTTCCTGGGTATGATTCTGGACACAGAACAGAAGAAGGTGTTTCTCCCGGAGGAGAAGGCCAAGGAGTTGTCATCTCTGGTCAGAGACCTCCTGAAACCAAAACAGGTGTCGGTGCATCACTGCACGAGAGTCCTGGGAAAGATGGTAGCTTCTTACGAGGCAATTCCATTCGGCAGGTTCCATGCAAGGATCTTTCAGTTGGATCTGTTAGACAAGTGGTCCGGATCGCATCTTCAGATGCATCGGCTGATCACCCTGTCCCCGAGGGCCAGGGTGTCTCTGCTGTGGTGGCTGCAGAGTGCTCATCTTCTCGAGGGCCGCAGATTCGGCATACAGGACTGGGTCCTGGTGACCACGGATGCAAGCCTCCGAGGTTGGGGGGCAGTCACTCAGGGAAGAAACTTCCAAGGACAGTGGTCGAGTCAGGAGACTTCCCTACACATAAATATTCTGTAACTAAGGGCCATTTACAATGCCCTGAGTCGAGCAGTAACCCTACTTCAAAACCAGCCGGTGCTGATTCAGTCAGACAACATCACGGCGGTCGCCCATGTAAACCGACAGGGAGGCACAAGAAGAAGGATGGCGATGGCAGAAGCCACAAGGATTCTTCGATGGGCGGAGAATCACGTGCTAGCACTGTCAGCAGTGTTCATTCCGGGAGTGGACAACTGGGAAGCAGACTTCCTCAGCAGGCACGACCTCCACCCGGGAGAGTGGGGACTTCATCCAGAAGTCTTCTAGCTGATTGTAAATCGTTGGGAAAGGCCACAGGTGGACATGATGGCGTCCCGCCTCAACAAAAAGCAAAAAAGATATTGCGCCAGGTCAAGGGACCCTCAGGCGATAGCTGTGGACGCTCTAGTGACACCGTGGGTGTACCAATCGGTTTATGTGTTCCCTCCTCTTCCTCTCATACTAAAGGTACTGAGGATAATAAGAAAGAGAAGAGTAAGAACTATACTCATCGTTCCGGATTGGCCAAGAAGAACTTGGTACCCGGAACTACAAGAAATGATCTCAAAGGACCCTTGGCCTCTGCCGCTCCAACAGGACCTGCTACAGCAGGGGCCCTGTCTGTTCCAAGACTTACCGCGGCTGCGTTTAACGGCATGGCGGTTGAACGCCGGATCCTAATGGAAAGGGGCATTCCGGATGAAGTCATTCCTACGCTGATTAAAGCTAGGAAAGATGTGACAGCAAAACATTATCACCGCATATGGCGAAAATATGTTGCTTGTAGTGAGGCCAGGAAGGCCCCAACAGAGGAATTTCAGCTGGGTCGATTTCTGCACTTCCTACAGTCAGGAGTGACTATGGGCCTAAAATTGGGATCCATTAAAGTCCAGATTTCGGCCCTGTCTATTTTCTTTCAAAAAGAACTGGCTTCACTGCCTGAAGTTCAGACGTTTGTTAAGGGGAGTGCTGCATATTCAGCCCCCTTTTGTGCCTCCAGTGGCACCTTGGGATCTCAACGTTGTGTTGGATTTTCTAAAATCACATTGGTTTGAGCCACTTCGGTGGTGTTGAAGTATCTCACGTGGAAGGTAGTCATGCTGTTGGCCTTGGCCTCAGCTAGGCGTGTGTCAGAATTGGCGGCTTTGTCCTGTAAAAGCCCGTATCTGATTTTCCATATGGACAGGGCAGAATTGAGGACTCGTCCCCAATTTCTCCCAAAGGTGGTATCAGCGTTTCATTTGAACCAACCTATTGTGGTGCCTGCGGCTACTCGGGACTTGGAGGATTCCAAGTTGCTGGACGTAGTCCGGGCCCTGAAAATATATGTTTCCAGGACGGCTAGAGTCAGGAAAACCGACTCGCTGTTTATCCTGCACGCACCCAACAAGCTGGGTGCTCCTGCTTCTAAGCAGACTATTGCTCGCTGGATCTGTAGCACGATTCAGCAGGCTCATTCTGCGGCTGGCCTGCCGCATCCTAAATCAGTAAAAGCCCATTCCACTTGGAAGGTGGGCTCTTCTTGGGCGGCTGCCCGAGGGGTCTCGGCTTTACAACTTTGCCGAGCTGCTACTTGGTCGGGATCAAACACTTTTGCAAAATTCTACAAGTTTGATACCCTGGCTGAGGAGGACCTTGAGTTTGCTCATTCGGTGCTGCAGAGTCATCCGCACTCTCCCGCCCGTTTGGGAGCTTTGGTATAATCCCCATGGTCCTTACGGAGTACCCAGCATCCACTAGGACGTCAGAGAAAATAAGAATTTACTCACCGGTAATTCTATTTCTCGTAGTCCGTAGTGAATGCTGGGAGCCCGTCCCAAGTGCGGACTTTCTGCAATACATGTATATAGTTATTGCTTAACTAAAGGGTTATTGTATGAGCCATCTGTTGAGAGAGGCTCAGTTATTGTTCATACTGTTAACTGGGTATAGTTATCACGAGTTGTACGGTGTGATTGGTGTGGCTGGTATGAGTCTTACCCTGGATTCCAAATCCTTTCCTAGTAATGTCAGCTCTTCCGGGCACAGTTTCCCTAACTGAGGTCTGGAGGAGGGGCATAGAGGGAGGAGCCAGTGCACACCAGATATAGTACCTAATCTTTCTTTTAAGAGTGCCCAGTCTCCTGCGGAGCCCGTCTATACCCCATGGTCCTTACGGAGTACCCAGCATCCACTACGGACTACGAGAAATAGAATTACCGGTGAGTAAATTCTTATTTTTCTCCTAGTCCGTAGAGGATGCTAGGCGCCCGTCCCAGTGCGGACTCTTACTTGCATTATGTATATTTTCTTACTGGTTAAGTTAGTTATACACGACTTGTGTATTGGTTTGTTACAGCTGGCTGCTGGAGTTTTATGCATACTGTTACGTGGTTTGGTGTTATTCCGGTGGTACGGTATGTTTATGGTGTGGGCTGGTAATTTGGTAGCCCTTAGTTAAGACAAAAATCTTTCCTTGTAGAGTCCGTCTCTCCTGGGCACAGTTCCTATAACTGAAGTCTGGAGGAGGGGCATAGAGGGAGGAGCCAGTTCACACCCAGTCTTAAGTCTTTTTAGTGTGCCCAAGCTCCTGCGGATCCCGTCTATACCCCATGGTCCTTTTGGAGTCCCCAGCATCCCCTACGGACTAGGAGAAAAGGATTTAACGGTGAGTACCAAAATCCTATCCCCCCCCCCCCCTTGAGGAGGGGTTAAAGAACCTCTAGATCTGGGTTTCTGAGGAAATTCCTGAAAGAACAATCTCTTAAGTTTAGGGGCATGTAAATCCTTGTCCAGGACCCAAGACCTTTCCTCCGGGCCATACCCTTTCCAATGAACCAAAAAAAAAGAGCCGACCACGAGAAAGCTTGGAATCTAAGACTTTCTCCACAAGGAACTCTTGTTGACCCTGAACATACACCGGAGGTCTACCCTGGGAAGTCTTCCGAGGGAATCTCTTGGAAAAAATATATTGCTTCAAAAGAGAACAGTGGAAAGTGTTGCCGATTTTAAGTGATTTAGGCAACCGTAGCCGAAAAGCCACTGGATTGACTTTCTTGACAATAAGAAATGGTCCAATAAATCTGGGTCCCAACCTAGCCGAGGGTTGTCAGAACTTGATGTTGCGGATTAACAACCACACCTTATCCCCCACCTTAAATGTGCACGGGCGTCGGGACCTATCGGAAAAAACTTTCTCTCGGAAAGCAGCCTTCTTAAGGGCAAGGTGTACCTTTCTCCAAATAACTCTGAGGTGTGAAGTTAAGGTCAATAAAGAGGCTGGACAATGAGGAGTAAAGGAATTGGCCCTAGGATGAAAGCCCAGGACCGAAAAGAATGGAGACTCCTTGGTGGAAGAATGGCAAGAGTTATTATAGGCAAACCGGCCAGAGGAAGAAAACCTGAACAATCGTTCTGAAGTTTGGCAGAATAAAGACGTAAATATTGTTTTAGTGACTGATTAACACGTTCAGTCTGTCCGTTAGACTGTGGATGGTATCAAGATGTTAAAATAAGATTTTACTCACCGGTAAATCTATTTCTCGTAGTCCGTAGTGGATGCTGGGAACTCCGTAAGGACCATGGGGAATAGCGGCTCCGCAAGAGACTGGGCACAACTAAAGAAAGCTTTAGGTCACCTGGTGTGCACTGGCTCCTCCCACTATGACCCTCCTCCAAGCCTCAGTTAGGACACTGTGCCCGGACGAGCTGACATAATAAGGAAGGATTTTGAATCCCGGGTAAGACTCATACCAGCCACACCAATCACACCGTACAACTCGTGATACTATATCCAGTTTGACAGTATGAAAACAACTGAGCCTCTCAACAGATGGCTCAACAATAACCCTTTAGTTAGGCAATAACTATATACAAGTATTGCAGACAATCCGCACTTGGGATTGGCGCCCAGCATTCACTACGGACTACGAGAAATAGATTTACCGGTGAGTAAAATCTTATTTTCTCTGACGTCCTAGTGGATGCTGGGAACTCCGTAAGGACCATGGGGATTATACCAAAGCTCCCAAACGGGCGGGAGAGTGCGGATGACTCTGCAGCACCGAATGAGAGAACTCCAGGTCCTCCTCAGCCAGGGTATCAATTTTGTAGAATTTAGCAAACGTGTTTGCCCCTGACCAAGTTGCAGCTCGGCAAAGTTGTAAAGCCGAGACCCCTCGGGCAGCTGCCCAAGATGAGCCCACCTTCCTTGTGGAATGGGCTTTTACAGATTTTGGCTGCGGTAGTCCAGCCGCAGAATGCGCCAGCTGAATTGTGCTACAAATCCAGCGAGCAATAGTCTGCTTAGAAGCAGGAGCACCCAGTTTGCTGGGTGCATACAGGATAAACAGCGAGTCAGTTCTCCTGACTCTAGCCGTCCTGGAAACATAATTTTTCAAGGCCCTGACTACGTCCAGTAACCTGGAATTCTCCAAGTCCCTAGTAGCCGCAGGCACTACAATAGGTTGGTTCAAGTGAAAAGCTGATACCACCTTAGGGAGAAACTGGGGACGAGTCCTCAATTCTGCCCTATCCATATGGAAAATCAGATAAGGACTTTTATATGACAAAGCCGCCAATTCTGATACACGCCTGGCCGAAGCCAAGGCCAATAACATGACCACTTTCCGCGTGAGATATTTTAGATCCACGGTTTTCAGTGGCTCACACCAATGTGATTTTAAGAAACTCAACACCACGTTGAGAACCCAAGGTGCCACTGGAGGCACAACCGGGGGCTGAATATGCAGCACTCCTTTTACAATGTCTGAACTTCAGGTACTGAAGCAAGTTCTTTCTGGAAGAAAATCGACAGGGCCGAGATCTGTACCTTAATGGAGCCTAATTTTAGGCCCATAGACACTCCTGCTTGTAGGAAATGCAGAAATCGACCTAGTTGAAATTCCACTGTTGGGGCCTTTTTTGGCCTCACACCAAGCAACATATTTTCGCCATATGCGGTGATAATGTTTTGCAGTTACATCTTTCCTGGCTTGAATCAGCGTAGGAATGACTTCCTCCGGAATCCCCTTTTCCTTTAGGATCCGGCGTTCAACCGCCATGCCGTCAAAACGTAGCCGCGGTAAGTCTTGGAACAGACAGGGCCCCTGCTGCCGCAGGTCCTGTCTGAGCGGCAGAGGCCACGGGTCCTCTGATATCATTTCTTGAAGTTCTGGGTACCAAGCTCTTCTTGGCCAATCCGGAACCACGAGTATCGTTCTTACTCCTCGCCTTCCTATTATTCTCAGTACCTTTTGTATGAGAGGCAGAGGGGGGAACACATAAACCGACTGGTACACCCACGGTGTTACCAGAGCGTCCACAGCTATCGCCTGATGGTCCCTTGACCTGGCGCAATATCTTTTATAGCTTTTTGTTGAGGCGGGACGCCATCATGTCCACCTGTGGCCTTTCCCAATGGTGTACAATCTTTTGGAAGACTTCTGGATGAAATCCCCACTCTCCCGGGTGGAGGTCGTGTCTGCTGAGAAGATCTTCTTCCCAGTCGTCCACTCCGGGAATGAACACTGCTGACAGTGTTAACACATGATTTTCCGCCCATCGGAGAATCCTTGTGGCTTCTGCCATCGCCATCCTGCTTCTTGTGCCGCCCCTTTGGTTTACATGGGCGACTGCCGTGATGTTGTCTGATTGGATCAGTACCGGCTGGTTTTGAAGCAGAGGCCTTGCCTGACTCAGGGCATTGTAAATGGCCCTCAGTTCCAGAATATTTATGTGTAGGGAAGTCACCTGACTTGACCAAAGTCCCTGGAAGTTTCTTCCCTGTGTGACTGCCCCCCAGCCTCAAAGGCTGGCATCCATGGTCACTAGGACCTAGTCCTGTATGCCGAACCTGCGGCCCTCTTGAAGATGGGCACTCTGCAGCCACCACAGTAGAGATACCCTGGTCCTTGAAGACAGGGTTATCAGCCGATGCATCTGAAGATGTGATCCGGACCACTTGTCCAACAGGTCCCACTGAAAAGTTCTTGCATGGAACCTACGTAGGAAGCTACCATTTTTCCCAGGACTCGCGTGCAATGATGCACCGATACCTGTTTTGGCTTCAGGAGGTCTCTGACTAGAGATGACAGCTCCTTGGCTTTCTCCTCCGGGAGAAACACTTATTTCTGTTCTGTGTCCAGAACCATCCCCAGGAACAGTAGACGTGTCGTAGGAACCAGCTGTGACTTTGGACTGTTTAGAATCCAACCGTGCTGTTGTAGCACTTTCCAAAATAGTGCTACCCCGACTAGCAACTGCTCCTTGGACCTTGCCCTTATAAGGAGATTGTCCAAGTACGGGATAATTAAAACTCCCTGTTTTCGAAGGAGTATCATCATTTCGGCCATTACCTTGGTAAACACCCTCGGTGCCATGTACAGTCCAAACGGCAGTGTCTGGACTTGGTAATGGTAATCCTGTACCACAAATCTGAGGTACTCCTGGCGAGGATGGTAAATGGGGACATGCAGGTAAGCATCCTTGATGTCCCGGGATCCCATGTAATCCCCCTCGTCCAGGCTTGCAATAACCGCCCTGAGCGATTCCATCTTGAACTTGAATTTTTTTATGTATGTGTTCAAGGATTTTAAATATAAAATGGGTCACACCGAACCATGCGGTTTCGGTACCCCAAACCGTGTGGAATAGTAACCCCATCCTTGTTGAAGTAGGGGCACCTTGAGTATTACCTGCTGGGAATACAGCTTATTAATTGCCTCTAGCGCAGCCTCCCTGCCTGAGGGAGTTGTCGGCAAGGCATATTTGAGGAAACGGCGGGGGGGAGACATCTCGAATTCCAGCTTGTACCCCTGAAATACTACTTGAATGAAACAGGGATCCACCTGTGAGCGAGCCCACTGATCGCTGAAATTTTTGAGACTGCCCCCCACCGTACCTGGCTACACCTGTGGAGCCCCCGCATCATGCTGTGGACTCAGAGGAAGCGAGAGAAGAATTTTGATTCTGGGAACAGGCTGACTGGTGCAGCTTTTTCCCTCTTCCCATGTCTCTGTACAGAAAGGAAGCGCCTTTGACCCGCTTGCTTTTCTGAAGCCGAAAGGACTGTACCTGATAATACAGTGCTTTCTTAGTCTGTGAGGAAACCTGAGGTAAAAATATGTCTTCCCAGCTGTTGCTGTGGATACGAGGTCCCAGAGACCATCCCCAAATAATTCCTCACCCTTATAAGGCAGAATCTCTATGCGCCTTTTAAAGTCAGCATCACCTGTCCAGTGACAGGTCTCTAATACCCTCCTGACAGAATGGACATTACATTAATTTTGGATGCCAGCCGGCAAAATATCCCTCTGTGCATCCCTCATATATAAGACGATGTCTTTAATATGTTTGACAGGGTCACCGACCACGCTGCAGCAGCACGATCTGCAGGTCTCAGTCTAGTACCTGAGTGTGTAAATACAGACTTCAGGATAGCCTCCTGCTTTTTATCAACAGGTACCTTCAAAGTGGCCGTTCCTAAAACGGCAGTGCCACCTTTTTTGACAACCGTGTGAGCGCCTTATCCACCCTAGGGGATATCTCCCAGCGTAACTTATCCTCTGGCGGGAAAGGGTACGCCATCAGTAACTTTTTAGAAATTACCAGTTTCTTATCGGGGGGAACCCACGCTTTTCACACACTTCATTCATTCATCTGATGGGGTAACAAAACACTGCCTGCTTTTTCTCCCCAACATAAAAACCCATTTTTAGAGGGTTAATGTCAGAAATGTGTAACACATTTTTTTTATTGCCGGGATCAAGTCACGGATGTTCCTAGTGGATTGTGTATATGTCTCAACCTTGTCGACACTGGAGTCAGATTCCGTGTCGACATCTGTGTCTGCCATCTGAGTGAGCGGGCGTTTTTGAGCCCCTGATGGCCTTTGAGACGCCTGGGCAGGCGCGGACTGAGAAGCCGGCTGTCCCACAGCTGTTACGTCATCCACCCTTTTATGTAAGGAGTTGACACTGTCGGTTTATACCTTTCACCTAACCATCCACTCTGGTGTCGGCCCCACATGGGGCGACATCACATTTATCGGCATCTGCTCCGTCACCATATAAGCCTCCTCATTAAACATGTCGACACAGCCGTACCGACACACCGCACACACACAGGGAATGCTCTGACTGAGGACAGGACCCCACAAAGCCCTTTGGGTAGACAGAGAGAGAGTATGCCAGCACACACCAGAGCGCTATATAATGTGGGGATTAACACTATAACTGACTGAAATTTCCCCAATAGCTGCTTGTATATATAATATTGCGCCTAAATTTAGTGCCCCCCCTCTCTTTTTAACTAGTGATGAGCGAGGTTCGGTTTTACTCGGTTTTACTCGGTTCTCAAAACGGCATCTTATTGGCTATCCAAAACACGTGACATCCGTGAGCCAATAAGATGCCGTTTTGAGAACCGAGTAAAACCGAGTAAAACCGAACCCGCTCATCACTATTTTTAACCCTTTGAGCCTGAAAACTACAGGGGAGAGCCTGGGGAGCTTTCTTCCAGCTGCACTGTGAAGAGAAAATGGCGCCAGTGTGTCTGAGGGAGATAGCTCCGCCCCTTTTTCGCGGACTTTTCTCCCGCTTTTTTCTGGATTCTGGCAGGGGTATTTACCACATATATAGCCTCTGGGGCTATATATTGTGGTATTTTTGCCAGCCAAGGTGTTTTTATTGCTGCTCAGGGCGCCCCCCCCAAGCGCCCTGCACCCTCAGTGACCGGAGTGTGAAGTGTGTATGAGGAGCAATGGCGCACAGCTGCAGTGCTGTGCGCTACCTTGGTGAAGACTGATGTCTTCTGCCGCCGATTTTCTGGACCTCCTCTTGCTTCTGGCTCTGTAAGGGTGACGGCGGCGCGGCTCCGGGACCGAACACCAAGGCTGGGCCTGCGGTCGATCCCTCTGGAGCTAATGGTGTCCAGTAGCCTAAGAAGCCCAAGCTGGCTGCAAGCAGGCAGGTTCGCTTCTTCTCCCCTTAGTCCCTCGCTGCAGTGAGCCTGTTGCCAGCAGGTCTCACTGAAAATAAAAAACCTAATTCTATACTTTCTTTCTAGAAGCTCAGGAGAGCCCCTAGTGTGCATCCAACCTCGGCCGGGCACAAAATCTAACTGAGGCTTGGAGGAGGGTCATAGTGGGAGGAGCCAGTGCACACCAGGTGACCTAAAGCTTTCTTTAGTTGTGCCCAGTCTCCTGCGGAGCCGCTATTCCCCATGGTCCTTACGGAGTTCCCAGCATCCACTAGGACGTCAGAGAAAGAGAGTTTCATGTTCAATGAGGCACAAAAACGTTTCCAAAAACGGGCAATGAATTGTGGTCCCCGGTCTGAGACTATATTCACGGGTAAACCATGAAGCCTGAAGACATGGCGGAGAAACAGAACTGCCAAAACTTGAGCAGAGGGTAATCGGGGAAGAGCAATGAAGTGGGTCATGTTGCTAAAACGGTCCACCACTACCGAAATGACTCGGAATCCGGATGAAAGAGGAAGATCCACCACGAAATCCATGGAAATGTGTGACCATGGCCTGAGTGGAATTGCAAGAGGCATGAGTTGCCCGACCGGCAGAGATCGGGATATCTTGTGCTGAGCACAAACCTGACAGGAAAGGACAAATTCCCTTACATCCTTGGAAAGATTAGGCCACCACACCGAGCGAGAGATTAATTCTAAGGTTTCTATTTCGTCCTAGAGTATGTTGGGCCGCTCAAAGAACCATGGGGTATAGACGGGATCCGCAGGAGACATGGGCACTTTAAGACTTTCAAAGGGGGCGTGACCTGGCTCCTCCCTCTATATCCCCCACCAGACTCAGTTTTAGAAATGTTCCCGGCCGAGACACAGGGCACTAGGAGGAGCTCCTAGAGTTTCTCTGAAAGACTTAATGATAGGTTTTTTATTTTGGGGAGATCTGCTGGCTACAGACTCCCTGCTTCGTGGGCAAGAGGGGAGAGCAGTCTAGACCCACTTCTGATGAGTTCCAGGGCTCTGCTGCTGATGACAGGATGCCTTCAGCTCCTGAGGGGAGACGAACGCCGGGCTCTCCTGGATGCTCCCTCCCACAGCTTGCCGTCCCCCCTCTTCAAGCCAGAAGTCAGAAGACAGGTGAGTATAAGAAGAAAGAAGACTTCTCTTCATCTTTCAAGACGGCATTGTAGAGGTACCGCACAGCGGCTATGCACAGTGCGCGCCGAGCTCCCGCTGAGTACACACCGCTGGGTGCAGGGCGCTGGGGGGGGGGGAGCCCTGGGGAGTATATATTACCTCATATATAAGGCTGGCTTAATCCTACAGTGCCCTGGCACTGACCCCTAACCCCCGCCGGCATGTAATTAAATAATAAAGGCGGGAAGAAGCGCGCCATGTTGGGGGCGGAGCTTCTTCCTCACGGCTCACTGGCGCCATTTCCTCCTCCACAAGCTGAAGTCACTGGGCCTTCCTCTTCGCAGCAAGTACCAGGGGGCTAAACAGACATAAGAGGGGGCATATTTATTTATGTAAAACAAGCGCAGACAGCTCTGGGACATCTTTGGTGTTCACAGACCTGCTTATTTGGCGCTGGGGTGTGAGCTGGCTTTTTCCCTTTGTGTTCCCTCACTGCTTGGTGTGTGTGCTGTCTCTCAGGTGTCGACATGTCGCAGGCTGATTATTCCTTTCCGGGGGACGATTTGTTGGGGACACCAAATGTTTTGGGAGTGGCCATGTCGGCACCGCCGACTGCAGATTGGTTAAATACTTTGAATGCTTTGCATGCTAGTGTCACATCATTAAATCAAAAGTTTGATGAGTCTGCGTCTCAATCCCAGGTGTGGAAGAGAACAGTAGAGGACGCTTTATTACAGTTGCAAGACCCTGCAGGATCACACAAACGTAGTTTTGACCAATTAGTTGACACAGGTACCGACACGGACTCTGATGCCGATGTCGATTATGCTGATTCCAGATTAGATCCAAGATTGGCTAAGAGTATTCAGTATATGATTGTAGCTGTTAAAGATATCTTGAATATTAATGAGGACCCTATTACACCTGAAACCAGGGTCCTGATTTACAAGGAGAAAAAGCGCTCGGTTACTTTTCCTCCTTGTTTTGAACTGAACGCTCTCTTTGATAGCATTAGAAATAACCCTGATAAAAAGTTTCAGATTCCTAAAAGAATCAACGTGGCATACCCTTTCCCCGAGTCGGATAAGGACCCGTGGGAGAATCCCCCCACTGTAGACAAAGCCCTGGCGCGTTTGTCAAAACAGGTAGCCCTCCCTGCAGCTCAGTCGACGACTCTTAAGGAGCCGGCGGACCGTAAGCAGGAGGCTACCCTGAAGGCTATTTTCACTACTACAGGGACGTTGCTCAGGCCTCTTATTGCGTCCGCGTGGGTCAGTAGTGCTATTGAAAAGTGGGCAGACACTTTATCTTCTGATTGGGGGAATCTAGATAGAGATTCCATCCAGGTGACGCTGGGTTATATGAGAGATGCAGCTGCATACTTGAAAGAGGCTGTACGTGACGCTGGCCTCCTTAGTGCTAAGGCGAATGCTTTGTCCATTGCGGCTAGACGTGCGCTTTGGACTCATCAGTGGAATGCTGACGCTGATTCCAAAAGGAATATGGAATCCCTTCAAGGGAGGAGAACTTTTCGGTGAAGGCCTTGCTGATTTAGTATCAGCAGCTACCGCGGGTAAATCTACCTTCTTACCCTCGGTTCCTACGCAGCAAAAGAAACAGCCAAATTATCAAATGCATTCCTTTCGGCCCAACAAGTATAGAAGGGGCCGAGGCAACTTCTTTCTGGCTACCAGAGGTAGAGGTAGAGGAAAAAGGGCACCCGCCTCCTCGGGTGTCCAGGAGCAGAGGTCCTCCCCGGCTCCTCCTAAACCCACCGCATGACGCCGGGTCCCCATTACAGGGACCCGCTCAGGTGGGGGCACGTCTCAGGTTTTTCAGTCAGGTCTGGGTTCGCTCGGGTCTAGACCCTTGGGTGTTGTTGATTGTATCCCAGGGGTACACACTGGAGTTTCAAGACGTGCCCCTCGCCGGTTTTTCAAATCAGCCTTGCCAGCTTCACTGCAGGAAAGGGAACTAGTCTGCGGTGCAGTACAAAAATTGTGTCTAAATCAGGTTGTGGTCCCGGTACCCCTAGATCAGCAGGGGCAGGGCTTTTATTCAAGCCTGTTCGTGGTGCCGAAGCCGGACGGCTCGGTGAGACCTATTCTCAACCTGAAATCTCTCAACTTATTCCTTGAGAAATTCAAATTCAAGATGGAGTCTCTCAGAGCGGTGATCTCCAGTCTGGAGGAAGGAGAGTTCATGGTCTCCTTGGACATAAAGGACGCTTACCTTCATGTCCCCATTTATCCTCCTCACCAAAGATTCCTGAGGTTTGCTATCCAGGATACGCACTACCAGTTTCAGACGTTGCCGTTTGGTCTGTCCACGGCTCCGAGGATTTTTACCAAAGTAATGGTAGAAATGATGGTTCTCCTGCGCAGGCAAGGAGTTACAATTATCCCGTACTTGGACGATCTCCTGATAAAGGCGAAGTCCAAAGACAAGTTGTTACAGGACATTGCACTGTCCATGTCAGTTCTGCAACAGCACGGCTGGCTCCTGAACTTGCAAAAGTCACAGTTGATCCCGACAACCCGTTTGGCGTTTTTAGGCATGATTCTGGACACGGTCCAGCTGAAGGTTTTTCTCCCTGTGGAGAAAGCTCTGGAAATTCAGAGTTTGGTAAAACTCATTGAAACCGACAACGGTTTCCATTCATCAATGCATTCAATTGCTGGGAAAGATGGTGGCGGCATACGAGCCCTCCAATTCGGGAGGTTCCATGCCAGAGTGTTTCAGTGGGATCTGTTGGACAAGTGGTCCGGATCCCACCTGCATATGCACCGGAAGATAATTCTATCTCCCAACACCAGGATCTCCCTCCTGTGGTGGCTCAACAGCTCTCACCTCCTTGCAGGACGTCGGTTCGGGATCCAGGACTGGATCTTAGTGACCACGGATGCAAGTCTCCGAAGTTGGAGGGCAGTCACTCTGGGGGTGACCTTCCAGGGAAGATGGTCAAGTCCAGAAACTCATCTTCACATCAACGTTCTGGAGCTGAGGGCCATTTACAACGGCCTTCTACAAGCGGAACATCTTCTTCGAGACCTGCCGGTTCTGATTCAATCGGACAATGTCCCGGCAGTAGCTTACATAAACCGCCAAGGCGGCACAAGAAGCAGAGCGGCAATGGCAGAAGCCACAAAGATTCTTCGCTGGGCGGAGAGGCATACAAGCGCTCTGTCGGCAATATTCATTCCGGGAGTGGACAACTGGGAAGCGGACTTCCTCAGCAGACACGACCTAAATCCAGGAGAGTGGAGCCTCCATCCGGAGGTCTTCACGCTGCTGACAAAGCGATGGGGGGTTCCCCATATAGACATGATGGCGTCTCGCCTCAACAAGAAACTTCCGAGGTATTGTTCTTGGTCCAGGGACCCTCAGGCGGACGCGGTGGATGCACTGACAACACCCTGGGTGTTCCCCTCAGTGTATGTGTTCCCTCCGGTTCCTCTCATCCCAAAGGTGCTGAGGCTTCTAAAAAGGACAAGCATTCCGGCGATCCTTGTGGTCCCGGACTGGCCAAGGAGAACTTGGTACCCGGATCTTCTGCCGTTACTGGTCGATGATCCCTGGCCTCTTCCTCTGCGCGAGGACATGCTGCAGCAGGGGCCGTTCGTCTATCAAGACTTACAGCGGCTACGTTTGACGGCATGGCGGTTGAACGCCAGATTTTAGCCCAAAAGGGTATTCCCAGTAAAGTCATACCTACTCTTATCTTGGCCAGGAAGGGTGTGACGTCGAAGCACTATCACCGTATTTGGAGGAAATATATTTCCTGGTGCGAGTCCAAGAAAGCTCATTTGAAGAAATTTGACCTTGGCCGTTTTCTCCATTTTCTACAAAATGGTGTGGATGAGGGTCTTAAATTGGGCTCCATTAAAGTACAGATTTCTGCTTTGTCCATTTTCTTTCAGAAACAACTGGCCTCACTTCCTGAGGTGCAGACCTTTGTGAAAGGGGTGTTGCATATCCAACCTCCTTTTGTGCCCCCTGTGGCACCTTCGGACCTTGACGTGGTGTTATTCCTTCGGTCACATTGGTTTGAACCTTTACGTAAAGTGGAGTTGAAATTCCTCACTTGGAAGGTTGTCATTTTATTGGCATTGGCATCCGCTAGGCGGGTGTCAGAGTTGGCGGCCTTGTCTCACAAGAGCCCTTATTTGATCTTCCATGAAGATCGTGCTGAGTTAAGAACTCTGCAACAATTTCTGCCAAAGGTGGTTTTCTCTTTTCATATTAACCAACCTATTGTGGTGGCGCTTTGGCTGCGGATAAGTCTCTGGATGTGGTCAGAGCCTTGAAAATCTATGTAGCCAGAACGGCTCCATTGCGGAAAACAGAGTCTCTGTTTATTTTATACGCTCCCAATAAGATTGGATGTCCTGCTTCCAAGCAGACCATTGCACGCTGGATTTGTCAAACAATTCAGCAGGCTCATTCCGCGGCAGGCTTGCCGTTACCGAAATTGGTGAATGCCCATTCCACTAGGAAGGTGGGCTCCTCCTGGGCGGCTGCCCGGGGTGTCTCGGCATTGCAACTTTGCCGAGCTGCTACTTGGTCGGGGTCAAACATGTTTGCTAAGTTTTACAAGTTTGATACCTTGGCCGATGAAGACCTTAGTTTTGGTCTATCGGTGCTGCAGAGTCATCCGCACTCTTCCGCACGTTGTTAGAGCTTTGGTATAATCCCCATGGTTCTTTGAGCGGCCCAACATCCTCTAGGACGAAATAGGAAATAGGATTTTGATTTTTGAGGATGTTGGGCGCCCGTCCCAGTGCGTACTGTATCTGCAGTGTAGTTCTGGTTAAACACAGTTGGTGTTATGTTTTTTTCAGCTTCTTGCTGAATCTTGTTCATATCCGTTGACATGTGTTCAGTTATCTGCCATGTTGTACGGCATGCTTATGGCGTGAGCTGGTGTTGTGCTCACCTTTGTTGTTAAATCCTTTCCTCGAAATTTCCGTCTCGCCGGGCACAGTTCCAAACTGAGTCTGGTGGGGGATATAGAGGGAGGAGCCAGGTCACGCCCCCTTTGAAAGTCTTAAAGTGCCCATGTCTCCTGCGGATCCAGTCTATACCCCATGGTTCTTTGAGCGGACCAACATCCTCTACGGACTCATAGAAAAGGATTTACCGGTAGGTATTCAAAATCCTATTTTTGGCAATACCCGGATGACCAGAAACCTTACTATCATAAAACTCAGCAAGGACAGTGCCTCTCAAGAACTCAGGGACGAAGAGACGATCAACAGGAGTAACACTGGGCGCCTGCTGCTGAAGCTGGACTAACTGTTTGAATAAATCCTGTGTGAGGCCGGCCCGGATGACGGACGATGAGACAATGGGGGTTGCAGAAGAGAGGTTATTGTGAGCAGGAAGAAAACAACGTGACAGGGCATCGGCTTTGGTATTCTTAGAACCGGGCCTGAAGGTGATGATGAACTTGAATCGAGTAAAAAACCGCCCAACGTGCCTGCCGGGCATTTAGCCGCTTTGCTGATTCAATATACTGTAGATTCTTGTGGTCTGTGAATACAGTAATGGTATGCTTCGCTCCTTCAAGCCAGTGCCTCCACTCCTCGAAAGCCCATTTAACTGCCAGCAACTCTCGATTACCAACATCGTAGTTGGATTCTGCGGAGGAGAATTTCCTGGACATGAAGGCACACGGGTGTAACTCCAGAGACTCAGTGTCTTCCTGAGAAAGGATGGCTCCCACTCCAACCTCTGAGGCGTCCACCTCGACAATAAAGGGAAGATCTGGGATAGGGTGTCTGAGTTACTGGAGCTGAGACAAAGGCCTATTTTAGGGCCTGGAAGGCAGACTTGGCTTGAGGCGACCAATTGGAAGGATCCGCTCCTTTCTTTGTCAACACCACAATGGGAGCAACTAAATCTGAAAAGGCATGAAAAAAAAACGCCTATAATAATTCGCAAAATTTAAGAATCGCTGGATAGCCTTTAAGTTAGTGGGTTGTGTCCAGTTTAGGATTGCCCGGAGTTTCTTTGGTTCCATGTAAAACCCCTTTGGAGAAATAATATACCCTAAAAAGGACACCTCTGTGATGTGGAAATCACATTTCTCCAATTTGGCGTACAAATGATTCTCCCGTTACCTCTGAAGTACTAGTCGCACATGGACTACATGCTGTTCGGAAGATTCAGAATAAATCAAAATGTCGTCTAAATAAACGACCACGAACTCCCCTAGGAAGTCGCGGGGGACATCGTTAATAAGATCCTGAAACACCGCAGGAGCATTAGACAGACCAAATGGCATTACAAGATATTCGTAATGTCCTGACTGTGTACTGAAAGCCGTCTTCCACTTATCCCCAGATCTTATTTGGATGAGGTTGTAAGCCCCTCTGAAATCGATTTTGGAGAAAATAACCGCAGTACGGAGCTGATCAAACAGTACCGAAATCAACGGCAAGGGGTAGGTGTTTTTAATAGAAATCTTATTCAAAGCCCGATAATCAATGCACGGTCTAAGAGATCCGTCTTTCTTCTCAACAAAAAAGAACCCCGCACTTAATGGAGATTTCGAGGGCCTAATAAACCCCTTCTTCAGGCTCTCCTGTACATAATCATTCATAGCCTTAGTCTCGGGACCAGATAATGCATATAGTCTCCCTTTTGGCAGAGTGGCACCGGGGGACTAAGTCAGTGGCGCAGTCATATGACCGATGAGGAGGCAGAATATCCGCATTACCCTTAGAGAAACTGTCAGCAAAATCCTGATATTCCGAAGGTATAAGTTCCGGAGTGACAGCCGCGACCCGGACAGGACGAGAAATATATTCTTTAACACAAAAGGAACCCCACTGGGAAATTTCCCAAGACCGCCAATCTATGGTGGGATTATGAAGGCAAGCCAGGGGTGACCTAAAACAGCAGGCACAGCCGGACAATGGGTAAGATAAAACTAAATTTTCTCGGAATGTAAGGCCCCCACTGTCAGTTGTACTGGAGGGGTGCGATGAGTAATTACTCCATTAGAGAGTGGACCACCGTCTAACCCGTGCATGGTGATAGGTCTATCTTAATGAAACTGCGGAATTCCCAAAGCCTGAGCCCAGGCAAGATCCATAAAATTCCCAGCAGCTCCGCTGTCAATGAAGGCTGACACAAACGAACTGCGACTTCCAGAAGAAATTTTTACAGGAACTAACAAGGAATCATTTGAGGAGATTAACTGCAGACCCAAGTGAACCCCCTCACAATTCACTTGGTCACAGCGTTTCCCTGCTTATTTGGGCAGTTACGCACCACGTGTCCCTTCCCATCACAATATAAGCTGAGCCCTGAATTTAGCCTTCTGGCTCTTTCTTCTGGAGACAGCCGGGAGAGACCCACTTGCATAGGCTCCTCGACGTCCTCAGGGAAGGCATATACACATGGACTAGACCTGAAATTAGCCCCTCTTTCAGCCCTCCGTTCTCGGAGACGACGGTCAATCTTAATAGCAAGCTCCATGAGCTTATCTTAAGTCTCCGGAGCTGGATACTGAAGAAGACTATCCTTAATTACTTCAGACAAACCGAGGCGAAACTGACTGCGCAGGGCAGGATCATTCCAGCCACAGTCGTTCGACCAACGGCGAAATTCAGTACAATATGCCTCGGCGGGATTTTTACCGTTTTAGTGCACGCAAGTGGCTCTCGGCTGATGCTTCCCTATCTGGATCATCATACAACAAGCCTAACGATTTAAAGAAGGCATCTACTGTTTGTAAGGCTGCATCATCAGATTTTATCCCAAAAGCCCAGGTTTGGGGATCGCCTTGAAGCAAAGACATCACAATGCCCACCCGCTGAGACTCTGTACCTGAAGACCACGGCCTTAACCGAAAAATACAGTTTGCAGGCTTCCTTTAAAATTAAAGAAATCTTTTCGGTTACCCGAAAAGCGATCAGGAAGGTGCATTTTTGGTTCAGGAGTCACACCCGGGGAAGCCCGCAGGAGATCTTCCTGCGACCTTACCCGAAGGGTAAGATCCTGCACCATCTGAGTGAGTTCCTGAATCTGATTGGCCAAAAGCTGGTTGGGATTCATGAGGACGGAATTCCAACACCTCCCTAGTTAGAATATTGGATTAATTTTTGCTGAGGTTTAATTTTTTATTTTATTTTTTTGGGCCGGTGATAATGTTACGTTCTTTGTGCTCCGAACGAAAAGGTGTTGAGTGGTAAGTCCCGAGCACAAGAACGTGACGCTGAAATAATGACAAGGTGTAATAATAACCCCTAGCAACCTAACTCCATTGTTTCACCCGCGTGGTCAGTCTACGCCTGCGAGACTGTGTTCTTGGGCCCACGGTAGCCGCGTTTGAAGGGCGGATTAGGTCTGCCCAACTCCGATGCCCCCCGGTCTTAGTATGAAACAAGGCGTAAACGGAGACGGAATGATAACAAGGGGAAAACTAACTAAACACAAAACTGAGCTAGGGGCTACTACTGAACTACAAAGAAAACGTATGTGCGGCACGGCCGCCAAAGGAAAAGGAAACACTATCCAAACCCTACACGGCACCGCCGTATACCAGGTAGGACAGCTATAGTGGAACACCGCCGCAAAAACACCAAGAAACCAGAATAAATGGAATTCCAAGGCCGCAAGGCGCGGCTGAAGGCCGCTACTCACAACACCGGGAACAGCCGTAAGCGAACCGGAATGTTCGGGTCTCTCACGCAGGTGACAACTGACAGGAAGGCAGGGAGAAGGACAAGGATTGGCTTCCGACACCAGGAGTCAGGATCTCCGAAACAAGACGACTGGACTATAAAACACCGGACAGGGAATATTCTCCAGAGCAGGAACAGCTCACAGGAAGCTATCACCGGCGACTGTGTAATGCACCGAGACAAAATATAACAGGGAGCCCTCCAATGGCTATAGAGAACCTAATTAAACAGGTGTATTTAATATTAACATGGCAACGGGGAACGCGGTCCGCCTGTGGCGTCCCCGTTGCCATGGACCCGGCGGCTCCGAGCGCACGACGTCCTGGCCGTTGCCAGGGACCCGGCGGCTCAGCGCGCACGGCATCCTGACGTTGCTAGGCGCCGTGCGGGGGAACAGGGAGGCGCGGCGGCCGTGACCGTTGCTCGGCAACGGTCGGGGCGCCGGCGAGAGCCGCCGCGCCTAACACTACATCTAAGAAACCGGATAGGTTCAAACGTCAGAAGGTTACTAAATTGGTTTTACCTCGTTCTGACCGTTTGGTTGACATACGTCAGGAATCCTGGGAGAACCAAAGAAAGAAATTCACCTCGCACAAGAAGATGCTAGCCCGCTATCCCCTTGTGGCAGAGTTGAGCAAAAATTGGGAAACTCCACTGCCAGTGGACTCGCAAATCGCTAGGTTGGTGGTGTCATCTTCTCTGCCGGTCACTACTGTCACTTCTCTAAAGGAGCCGACGGATAAGCGCCTGGAGGGTTGCTTGAAAGCTATCTATACCCTTGCAGGAGCTGCGCATAGGCCCACCATTGCAGCTACTTGGGCCGCAGAAGCTACTGAGGCGTGGGCTCAGGAAATGGAGGCTGAGTTTCCGTCCAATTTTCCTGAACATACCAGACAAGGTCTCTCTTATATTGTCACGGCATCTCATTACATTAAAGAAGCAGCTTCAGATGCAGGTGGTCTGGCGGCCAAGGCTGCTACGACATCCATTTTGGCTCGCCGTATTCTCTGGTTGCGGTCCTGGTCAGTGGACTTGGACTCTTAGAAAACCCTGGATGTGCTCCCGTTTATAGGAGACATCCTCTTTGGTGAGGATCTCAACAAGATTGTCGCTGACTTAGCGTCTGCTAAGACTGAATGTATACCTAGTACTACTCCTTCGACCCCGAAGGCTAAGAGTACTTCCTTTCGTTCCTTTCACCTTCCAGGTAAAGCAAAGGGTCAGGCGTACCCGAAACAGTCTCGCTCTTCCAAAACCACCAAGCCTAAACGTGCCTGGGCTGCCCGACAGCCGGCTTCCAAATCTGACAAGCCTGCAGCATGACGGGGCGGGCCTCCCCCTGGGGGAGGCCGACTTCTAAAGTTTACCCAGGTATGGTTGAAGACCACTTCAGACGCTTGGGTACGGGAATTCGTCACTCACGAATACGCTATATCCTTCAAGATACGTCCCCCTCCTCGCTGTTGCCTGACGGACATCCCCTTGGATCAAGTGAAGGCATCAACTCTTCGTTTAGTTGTACAATCCCTCCTGGACACGGGAGTGGTAGTGCTGGTGCCTCTGGCTCAGAGGGGCAGGGGGTACTATTCTACACTGTTCCTAGTCCCCAAACCGAGTGGTTCCTCCCGGCCCATTCTCAACCTCAAATCTTTGAACAAGTTTGTGAGGGTCTCCAAGTTTCGACCCTTTGCTCTATTGTCCTGGCTTTGGAACCAGGGTACTATATGGTATCCCTGGATATACAGGATGCTTACCTACATATCCCTATTGCCATGTCACATCAGCAATACCTGCGGTTTGCTATTGGCAATCTCCATTACCAATTCCGGGCCTTACCATTTGGTCTGACCATGGCTCCGCGAATTTTCACCAAGTTCATGGCGGTTATGATGGCTGTACTCCGCCGTCAGGGCATCAGGATCTTGACGACTTGCTGATCCTGGCCAATTCCCCAGAAGTTCTCCTCCGTCATTTGGATCTGACGGTCCAGTTTCTGCAAGTCCACGGGTGGCTCATCAACTGGAAGAAATCATCCCTGGTCCCTGCCCAGAGCATGGTGCATCTGGGGGCGTTGTTGGACACACACAACCAGAGGTTGTTTTTGTCACAGGGGGAAAGTCCTGAAGCTCCAGGACAAGATACGTGGCTTCCGATCTCGTCCGCGTGTGTCGATACACTCTGCGATGCAAGTACTAGGTCTCATGGTGTCGGCTTTCGACATGGTGGAGTATGCTCAATTTCATTACCGCCCTCTGCAGAAACTGATTCTTGCCAAGTGGGACGGCCTGCCTCACCGGATCAGGTCTCAAATTATCTACTTGTCTCCGGACGTCCGTCTGTCACTGACCTGGTGGCTGCAGGGCCGACGATTGAGCAGGGTTCGTCCTTTCTGGATCTCCAACTGGGTCCTCCTGACGACGGATGCCTGTCAATATAAGGGCTTGGGGCGCGGTGTTGGAGCAAAACTCTCTTCAGGGTCGGTGGACCATGGAGAAGTCTCTCCTCCCAATAAACATTCTGGAATTGCGGGCAGTGTCAATGCTCTGAAACTGCCCCAGCATCTGGTACAGAACAGGCCTGTTCAAGTACAGTCAGACAACGCCACCACGGGGTGTACATAAATCATCAAGGCGGCACTCGAAGCCGCATGGCAGTGATGGAAGTGTCAAAGATTATTCAATGGGCGGAACGCCATCTGCCAGCCATATCGGCAGTGTTCATTCCGGTGGTCCACAACTGGGAAGCAGACTTCCTCAGTCATCAGGACGTACACGCCGGTGAGTGGAGCCTTCATCCCGAAGTATTTCAACTCCTAGTGGACACGTGGGGCCTACCAGACGTAGACCTGATGGCGTCTCGACACAATCACAAGGTTCCAGTCTTCGGAGCAAGAACAAGGGATCCTCAAGCGACGTTCGTGGACGCACTGGCAGTTCCATGAAACTTTCGGCTGCCGTACGTGTTCTCTCCGGTGTCACTCCTGCCCAGAGTAGTGAGGAAGTTCAAGGAGGAATCCTACTTCTGATAGCTCCGGCGTGGCCCAGACGGCATTGGTTCTCAGACCTGCAGGGTCTCTCGCTAGAGTGTTCTCTTCTACTTCCACAACGACCAGACCTCCTCGTTCAGGGCCCTTGTGTCTACCAGGATTTGGCCCGATTGGCTTTGACGGCGTGGCTCTTGAAGCTTTTCTGAGGCGGTCATTCAAACTATGTTTAAGGCCCGTAAGCCGGCTTCTGCTCGGATTTAACATAGGGTCTGGAATTCATACTTTGCTTGGTGCGCATCTAACAATCATGACGCTTACAAGTTTAGTACAGCCAAACTTTTTACAACAGGGCCTGGACTTGGGCCTTCGGCTGGCCTCCCTCAAGGTTCATATTTCTGCCTTGTCTGTATGGTTTCAGAGAAAAATTGCGACTCTGATGTTCATACATTCACTTAGGGTGTTTTACGGATTCAACCTCCCTGTGTCCCACCTGTGGCTCCTTGGGATTTATTGTTCTGGAGGCCTTACAAGAGTCTCCGTTTGAACCTCTTGAATCTGCGGACCTCAAGTGGCTTTCCCTTTAAGGTCTTGTTTCTGTTGGCTATTGCCTCTGCTAGAAGGGTATCAGATTTGGGTGCCTTGTCTTGTAGGTCCCCCTATCTGATTTTTCACTGTGACCGGGCGGTTCTTGGAATGCGTCCTGGTTATCTACCTAAGGTGGTGTCTTCTTTCCACCTTAACCAGGAGATTGGTTCCGGCCTTTTGTCTCTCCTGAATTGACTGGCAAAGAAAGGTCTTTGGATGTGGTACGTGCTCTCCGTATCTATGTGCAGAGGACAGCCTCCGTTAGGAAGTCTGATTCTCTCTTTGTACTTTTTGGTTTTCACAAATGTGGCTGGCCTGCTAACAAGCAGACCTTGGCCAGATGGATTAGAATGGTGATTGCACATGCTTATGTACAGGCTGGCCTTCCAGCTCCAGCTGCCATCAAAGCCCATTCTACTCGGTCTGTTGGACCTTCTTGGGCGGCCCGCCGTGGTGCAACACTTGAACAATTGTGCAAGGCGGCTACGTGGTCCTCAGTGAACACGTTCATAAGGTTCTATGCCTTCGATACTTCAGCCTCCCAGGATGCTTCCTTTGGACGCCGGGTTCTTGTGCCCGCTACAGTGCGTCCCCTCCCATAAGGAACTGCTTTAGGACATCCCCGATATTATTCTCTGTGGAATACCAGTGTACCCCGCTGCAGAAAAGGAGATTTATGGTAAGAACTTACCTTTGTTAAATCTCTTTCTGCGAGCTACACTGGATTCCACAGGGCGCCCACCGTGACGCACTTAGCTTCTTTGAGTTGCTATGGCATTAGCCGCTGATACCTTCTCCTGTCGTGAGAATGTGATGTCTGTGGCTACTAACTGTTGTCGTCTCTTTTACCTGCTACTGGATTGGACTGGTTAAGCAAACTGAGCTCCTGTGCACGGAGGCGGGGTTATAGAGGAGGCGGCGCTGAGCATCTTGGGAACAGTCAAAGCTTTTAGCCTGTTAGTGCCTCGGATCAAGATCCTACTCTGCACCCTGATGTTATTCCCTGTGGAATCCAGTGTACCTCGCAGAAAGAGATTTAACAAAGGTAAGTTCTTACCATAAATCTCCTTTTTAGCGTGGGAGCGTTCCCTCCCTATTACAACTGCTTTGGGACATCCCCAAGGCTAACCCTGTGGAGACCATGAAGAATAAGAAAATAAGAGTTATGGTAAAATTTATCCTCATTAAAGTTTTTTTCTCTGACGTCCTAGTGGATGCTGGGACTCCGTAAGGACCATGGGGAATAGCGGCTCCGCAGGAGACAGGGCACAAAATAAAAGCTTAAGGATCAGGTGGTGTGCACTGGCTCCTCCCCCTATGACCCTCCTCCAAGCCTCAGTTAGATTTTTGTGCCCGGCCGAGAAGGGTGCAATCTAGGTGGCTCTCCTGAGCTGCTTAGAATAAAAGTTTAGTTAGGTTTTTTTTTATTTTCAGTGAGTCCTGCTGGCAACAGGCTCACTGCATCGTGGGACTAAGGGGAGAAGAAACGGACTCACCTGAGTGCAGAGTGGATCGGGTTTCTTAGGCTACTGGACACTAGCTCCAGAGGGACGATCACAGGTTCAGCCTGGATGGGTCACCGGAGCCGCGCCGCCGTCCCCCTTACAGAGCCAGAAGAGACGAAGAGGTCCGGTGAAATCGGCGGCAGAAGACATCCTGTCTTCAGACTAAGGTAGCGCACAGCACCGCAGCTGTGCGCCATTGCTCTCAGCACACTTCACACTCCGGTCACTGAGGGTGCAGGGCGCTGGGGGGGGGAGCGCCCTGAGACGCAATATAACAGAATACCTTAGGTGGCAAAACAGAATACATCACATATAGCTCCTGGGCTATATGGATGTATTTTAATCCCCTGCCATTTTACACAAAAAAGCGGGAGATAAGGACGTCGTGAAGGGGCGGAGCCTATCTCCTCAGCACACAAGCGCCATTTTCCCTCACAGCTCCGCTGGAAGGACGGCTCCCTGACTCTCCCCTGCAGTCCTGCTTCAGAATCAGGGTAAAAAAGAGAAGGGGGGGCACGTTTGGCAGCAAATAAATATATTAACAGCAGCTATAAGGGAGTAACACTTATATAAGGTTATCCCTATATATATATATAGCGCTGGGTGTGTGCTGGCAGACTCTCCCTCTGTCTCTCCAAAGGGCTAAGTGGGGTCCTGTCCTCTATCAGAGCATTCCCGGTGTGTGTGCTGTGTGTCGGTACGCGTGTGTCGACATGTATGAGGAGGAAAATGATGTGGAGGCGGAGCAGTTGCCTGTGTTGGTGATGTCACCCCCTAGGGAGTCGACACCTGACTGGATGATTGTATTTAAACAATTAAGTGATAATGTCAGCAATTTACAAAAAACTGTTGACGACATGAGACAGCCGGCAAATCAATTAGTGCCTGTCCAGGCGTCTCAAACACCGTCAGGGGCGCTAAAACGCCCGTTACCTCAGTGGGTCGACACAGACCCTGACACAGATACTGAGTCTAGTGTCGACGGTGACGAGACAAACGTAATGTCCAGTAGGGCCACACGTTACATGATCACGGCAATGAAAGAGGCATTGAACCTTTCTGACACTACAAGTACCACAAAGAAGGGTATTATGTGGGGTGAGAAAAAACTACCAATATTTTTTCCTGAGTCAGAGGAAATAAATGAGGTGTGTGAAAAAGCGTGGGTTTCCCCCGATAAAAAACAGCTAATTTCTAAAAAATTATTAGCATTATATCCTTTCCCGCCAGAGGTTAGGGCGCGTTGGGAAACACCCCCTAGGGTAGATAAGGCGCTCACACGTTTATCATGATACGGCTACCCTCAAAGAACCAGCTGATAGAAGGCTGGAAAATATCCTAAAAAGTATATACACACATACTGGTGTTATACTGCGACCAGCAATCGCCTCAGCCTGGATGTGCAGTGCTGGAGTCGCATGGTCGGATTCCCTGACCGAGAATATTGATACCCTGGATAGGGACAATATTTTGTTAACTATAGAACATTTAAAGGATGCATTACTATATATGCGTGATGCACAGAGGGATATTTGCACCCTGGCATCAAGAGTAAGTGCTATGTCCATCTCTGCCAGAAGAGCGTTATGGACGCGACAGTGGTCAGGGGATGCGGATTCCAAACGGCACATGGAAGTATTGCCGTATAAAGGGGAGGAGTTATTTGGGGCTGGTCTATCGGACCTGGTGGCCACGGCAACGGCTGGAAAATCCACCTTTTTACCCCAGGTCACTCCACATCAGCAGAAAAAGACACCGTCTTTTCAAACTCAGTCCTTTCATTCCCATAAGTACAAGCGAGCAAAAGGCCACTCCTTTCTGCCCCGGGGCAGAGGAAGAGGAAAAAGACTGCACCATGCAGCCGCTTCCCAGGAGCAGAAGCCCTCCCCTGCTTCTGCCAAGTCTTCAGCATGACGCTGGGGCTTTACAAGCAGACTCAGATATGGTGGGGGCCCGTCTCAAGAATTTCAACGCGCAGTGGGCTCAAGTGGATCCCTGGATTCTACAGGTAGTATCGCAGGGGTACAACCTGGAATTCGAGACGTTTCCCCGTCATCGGTTCCTGAAGTCTGCTTTACCAAAGTCTCCCTCCGACAGGGAGGCAGTTTTGGAAGCCATTCACAAGCTGTATTCCCAGCAGGTGATAATCAAGGTACCCCTCCTGCAACAGGGAAAGGGGTATTATTCCACGCTGTTTGTGGTACCGAAGCCGGACGGCTCGGTGAGACCAATTTTAAATCTGAAATCCTTGAACACTTACATAAAAAGGTTCAAATTCAAGATGGAGTCACTCAGAGCAGTGATAGCGAACCTGGAAGAAGGGGACTATATGGTGTCTCTGGACATCAAAGATGCTTATCTCCACGTCCCAATATACCCTTCTCACCAAGGGTACCTCAGGTTTGTAGTACAAAACTGTCATTATCAGTTTCAGACGCTGCCGTTTGGATTGTCCACGGCACCTCGGGTCTTTACCAAGGTAATGGCCGAAATGATGATTCTTCTACGAAGAAAAGGCATTTTAATTATCCCTTACTTGGACGATCTCCTGATAAGGGCAAGATCCAGGGAACAGTTAGAAGTCTGAGTAGCACTATCTCAGGTAGTGTTACGTCAGCACGGGTGGATTCTAAATATTCCAAAATCGCAGCTGATTCCAACGACTCGTCTACTGTTCCTAGGAATGATTTTGGACATAGTCCAGAAGAAGGTGTTTCTCCCGGAGGAGAAGGCCAGGGAGTTATCCGAGCTAGTCAGGAACCTCCTAAAACCAGGACAGGTCTCAGTGCATCAGTGCACGAGGGTCCTGGGAAAAATGGTGGCTTCTTACGAAGCGATTCCATTCGGAAGATTCCATGCAAGAACGTTTCAGTGGGATCTACTGGACAAATGGTCCGGATCGCATCTGCAGATGCATCAGCGGATAACCCTGTCGCCAAGGACAAGGGTGTCTCTCCTGTGGTGGCTGCAGAGTGCTCATCTACTAGAGGGCCGCAGATTTGGCATTCAGGATTGGATCCTGGTAACCACGGATGCCAGCCTGAGAGGCTGGGGAGCAGTCACACAGGGAAGGAATTTCCAGGGCTTGTGGTCAAGCATGGAAACATCTCTTCATATAAACATTCTGGAACTAAGGGCCATTTACAATGCCCTAAGTCAAGCAAAACCTCTGCTTCAGGGTCAGGCGGTGTTGATCCAATCGGACAACATCACGTCAGTCGCCCACGTAAACAGACAGGGCGGCACGAGAAGCAGGAGGGCAATGGCAGAAGCTGCAAGGATTCTTCGCTGGGCGGAAAATCATGTGATAGCACTGTCAGCAGTGTTCATTCCGGGAGTGGACAACTGGGAAGCAGACTTCCTCAGCAGACACGACCTTCACCCGGGAGAGTGGGGACTTCACCCAGAAGTCTTCCACCTGATTGTAAACCGTTGGGAAAAACCAAAGGTGGACATGATGGCGTCACGTCTAAACAAAAAACTGGACAGATATTGCGCCAGGTCAAGGGACCCTCAGGCAATAGCAGTGGACGCTCTGGTAACGCCGTGGGTGTACCAGTCAGTGTATGTGTTCCCTCCTCTGCCTCTCATACCAAAAGTACTGAGAATCATAAGGAGAGGAGTAAGAACTATACTCGTGGTTCCGGATTGGCCAAGAAGGACTTGGTACCCGGAACTTCAAGAGATGCTCACGGACGAACCGTGGCCTCTACCTCTAAGAAAGGACCTGCTACTGCAGGGGCCTTGTCTGTTCCAAGACTTACCGCGGCTGCGTTTGACGGCATGGCGGTTGAACGCCGGATCCTGAGGGAAAAAGGCATTCCAGAAGAAGTCATCCCTACTCTGGTCAAAGCCAGGAAGGACGTAACCGCAAAACATTATCACCGCATTTGGCGTAAATATGTTGCGTGGTGTGAGGCCAAGAAGGCCCCTACAGAGGAATTTCAACTGGGTCGTTTCCTTCATTTCCTGCAAACAGGATTGTCTATGGGCCTAAAATTGGGGTCCATTAAGGTTCAAATTTCGGCCCTGTCGATTTTCTTCCAGAAAGAACTGGCTTCAGTACCTGAAGTTCAGACTTTTGTAAAAGGGGTGCTGCACATACAGCCTCCTTTTGTGCCTCCAGTGGCACCTTGGGATCTCAATGTTGTGTTGAGTTTTCTAAAGTCACATTGGTTTGAACCACTTTCCACTGTGGACTTAAAATATCTCACATGGAAGGTGTCGATGCTGTTAGCCTTGGCTTCAGCCAGGCGTGTGTCAGAATTGGCGGCTTTATCATATAAAAGCCCTTACTTAATTTTTCATTCTGACAGGGCGGAATTGAGGACTCGTCCTCAATTTCTACCTAAGGTGGTTTCTGCATTTCACATGAACCAACCTATTGTGGTACCTGCGGCTACCAGGGACTTAGAGGACTGCTTGACGTTGTCAGGGCCTTGAAAATATATGTTTCCAGGACGGCTGGAGTCAGAAAATCTGACTCGCTGTTTATCCTGTATGCACCCAACAAGCTGGGTGCTCCTGCTTCAAAGCAGACGATTGCTCGTTGGATTTGTAGTACAATTCAGCTTGCACATTCTGTGGCAGGATTGCCACAACCAAAATCAGTAAAAGCCCATTCCACAAGGAAAGTGGGCTCATCTTGGGCGGCTGCCCGAGGGGTCTCGGCTTTACAACTTTGCCGAGCAGCTACTTGGTCAGGGGCAAACACGTTTGCTAAATTCTACAACTTTGATACCCTGGCTGAGGAGGACCTGAAGTTCTCTCATTCGGTGCTGCAGAGTCATCCGCACTCTCCCGCCCGTTTGGGAGCTTTGGTATAATC
Source organism: Pseudophryne corroboree (assembly GCF_028390025.1). NCBI lineage: Eukaryota > Metazoa > Chordata > Amphibia > Anura > Myobatrachidae > Pseudophryne > Pseudophryne corroboree. Next base: position 507,641,614 of record NC_086450.1, on the reverse strand, counting down.
CCCATGGTCCTTACGGAGTCCCAGCATCCACTAGGACGTCAGAGAAAATAAGATTTTACTTACCGATAAATCTATTTCTCGTAGTCCGTAGTGGATGCTGGGCGCCCATCCCTAGTGCGGATTGTCTGCAATACTTGTATATAGTTATTGTTACAAAAATTCGGGTTATTATTGTTGTGAGCCATCTTTTCAGAGGCTCCTTTGCGTTTATCATACTGTTAACTGGGTTCAGATCACGAGTTGTACGGTGTGATTGGTGTGGCTGGTATGAGTCTTACCCGGGATTCAATATCCTTCCTTATTATGTACGCTCGTCCGGGCACAGTATCCTAACTGAGGCTTGGAGGAGGGTCATAGGGGGAGGAGCCAGTGCACACCACCTGATCCTTAAGCTTTTATTTTGTGCCCTGTCTCCTGCGGAGCCGCTATTCCCCATGGTCCTTACGGAGTCCCAGCATCCACTACGGACTACGAGAAATAGATTTATCGGTAAGTAAAATCTTATTTTTTTTTCCTTCGAGGTCCATGGGAATCCACAGGGCGTCCACCCCAACGCACCTTTCTTCAGTGGGTTACTCTTTTTGGTCACCAGTTCCCGTCTCCTACAAGTGAGAGTGTTTACTCTGTGTATCCTTTTTCCTTCTCCTCTCCAGCTCCCGCTTTGGGCTTTTTAACTAAAACTGAAGAGCCTGAGCTGTGGGCAGGGTATGAGGATAGAGGGGCTCAAAAGCTTTGCTGTTCAGTGCTTGATCCTGGTCTCCACCAACCATACCCAAGGTTACCCCTGTGGATACCATGGGCCTCGAAGAAATAGAGTTATCGAGGGTAAGTTTTACCATAGCGCCTTATTTTTTGCATTAAAATGAAATGAAACCTCCTGTCCTTCTTCTTCTCTTCTGACAGGAGTCTTTCCCATTGTGGTCCTCACTAATTATAAAGACCAAAATATTTCTAAAATGTGCAGAGCAATGGAAGACCTTGGCGCCCAGCACATCTTCGCTCTGGATAATTACACCACCTCAAATTCCACCCGGAATGTGGGTACAGACACCCCAGTCCTGAGATTCCTGCACGCCTGCCTCCAGGAGGCCGATCGGGGGATTCAGAAGAGGCAGAACCTGGATGCACAGTTGGAGGTTATAAGACAGTCTGTAAGTCAGATCCAGTCGGAGATGAGTAGACAGAAAGAGATCGAGATGTATATGAAGGAGGAGAGCCGGAATAAGAGGCGGAGTAACGGAGTCCAAGCGCTCCGTGGCCCCCAAAGCCTTTATCCAGCTTGGCGAAGGAGGAGAAACATGACTCAGTTCCTGAGAAAGAGCTGTACAATGCAGATTTCAAATATCGTGACATCGTCAGGCGCCAACTCAAACCAGGACCCTCAGCCTTCTTGTCATAGGTAATGGAAGAGTGTTTAGAGACGTGTGATTGTTGTTTCGTTCCCCCTTTTTATTCTTGTATTCTACACCATGGTGCTATAATTATCTCTCAAGGCTGCTATAGACAAGTGCGATTTCTCCTGTTGGAGAAATCACAGCTGATGCCCCTTAAACTGGGCGGTAGGATCGTATGCGATATGTCGCATGCGGTCCTTTTGCATGTGACTTGTCGCATGCGATCCCGTTCCCTGCTGCCGGAGCCCGTCCCAAGTTGGTGTTCAGACATGCAGCACGTCCGATCTCCGACTCCGATGCGCACGGAAACGCGCAGCGGATCCGACCTCATGTCCAAACACAGACGATTTGTCCACTTTTCTTCCAATCCCTCGTCCTGATCCGTCGGAATCGGATGAAAACAGGCCAAATCCAGCGGGGGCAAATCCGGTATTCCTGAGCCACTGTGTAATACCAGTGATGTACACGTATGTGCCTTCTGCCACAGGAAGTAGGGAATCTATAGGGCCTGTCTGGGATTCTAAAGCAGAAGCCCTGATCTCCATTGCTCTCTACACCTGTTCTTTCACACCATAGACAATTATAAAAATTAACAAAACCCATATTAAACACTAGCAGGCTTCTCAAACTAAGCTGACGACAAGAAATATTAACAAATGTAGGGATATACAGTGTATGTATCTATGTATTGCTTTCCACAAACTCTGATGCGTTTCTTACCAGAGAGAGAAGAAACGCATCCGTATTAGTTGGACCACACTCACCTCTTGGCAGTTGTGAATCTCACTCAGGGAACACCTCTCTCCCCAGCTGACCGTCCCAATCCAAGTCTCGCTGACACCAGCACACCATTCCTGATTTATATACCATGTACTAGTCCTACATTGTCTAGTCCTCTTACTGTATGTCACTGCTTTTCCTCATTTGTTTTTGTACTTGGTTAGATGCAAGTTGAAGTTTTGGGGGTATATGCAATTAGCGGCGAATCGCTGCAAATTATCGGCCGTTTTTTAATTCGACACAATTCGACCGTCCAATTTCGGCAAGTGGTTGCCGAAATTCACCATATTCAATGAAAAACGGATTCGACAGTCCCGCTGGCGAAAAACGGCTGATTTGACGGATTTTGCCGCGATTTTTAAAAAACGGGGAAAAAAATGGCGTGCGGTCCCCCCTCCAAAGCATAACCAGCCTCGGGCTCTTCGAGCCGGTCCCGGTTCTAAAATTCCGGGGGGAAAAATTGTCAGGAACCCCCGTATTTTTAAAACCAGCACCGGGCTCTGCGCCTGGTGCTGGTGCAAAAAATACGGGGGACAAAAAGAGTAGGGGTCCCCCGTATTTTTTACACCAGCATCGGGCTCCACTAGCTGGACAGATAATGCCACAGCCGGGGGTCACTTTTATACAGTGCTCTGCGGCCGTGGCATTAAATATCCAACTAGTCACCCCTGGCCGGGGTACCCTGGGGGAGTGGGGTCCCCTTCAATCAAGGGGTCCCCCCCCCCCCAGCCACCCAAGGGCCAGGGGTGAAGCCTGAGGCTGTTCTCCCCCACCCCCATCCAAGGGCTGCGGATGGGAGGCTGATAGCCTTGAGAAAAATGACAGAATATTGTTTTTTCCAGTAGTACTACAAGTCCCAGCAAGCCTCCTCCGCAAGCTGGTACTTGGAGAACCACAAGTACCAGCATGCGGGAGAAAAACGGGGCCGCTGGTACCTGTAGTACTACTGGGGAAAAAAATACCCAAATAAAAACAGGAGACACACACCTTGATAGTAAAACTTTATTACACAACTGCCGACACACACATACTTACCTATGTTGACCCGCCGACTGCCACAGTCTCCGTCGATCCGGGGTACCTGTGAAAAAATTAGACTGACCTGATCCAGTGTCCAGGTTATAATCCACGTACTTGGCAAAAAAAAAAACACGAACACCCGAACCAGCGGACTGAAAGGGGTCCCATGTTTACACATGGGACCCCTTTCCCCGAATGTGCCGGGACCCCACGTGACTCCTGTCACTGAGGTCCCTTCAGCCAATCAGGAAGCGCTACTTTGTTGCGCTCACCTGATTGGCTGTGCGCGTCTGAGCTCAGACAGCGCATCGCACAGCTCCCTCCATTACTTTCAATGGTGGGAACTTTGCCGTCAGCGGTGGGGTTACCCGCGGTCAGCGGCTGACCGCGGGTAACACCACCGCTGACGGCAAAGTTCCCACCATTGAAAGTAATGGAGGGAGCTGTGCGATGCGCTGTCTGAGCTCAGACGCGCACAGCCAATCAGCAGAGTGCAAGGACGTTGCGCTCGCTGATTGGCTTAAGAGACCTTTCAGTGACAGCTGTCACGGAGAGGTCTCTGCATTCGGGGAAAGGGGTCCCATGTGTAAACATGGGACCCCTTTCAGTCCGCTGGTTTGGGTGTTCGTGTTTTTTTTTTGCCAAGTACGTGGATTATAACCTGGACACTGGATCAGGTGAGTCTAATTTTTTTCACAGGTACCCCGGATCGACGGAGACTGTGGCAGTCGGCAGGTCAACATAGGTAAGTATGTGTGTGTCGGCAGTTGTGTAATAAAGTTTTACTATCAAGGTGTGTGTCTCCTGTTTTTATTTGGGTATTTTTTTCCCAGTAGTACTACTACAGGTACCAGCGGGCCTGTTTTTCACCCGCATGCTGGTACTTGTGGTTCTCCAAGTACCAGCTTGCGGGGGAGGCTTGCTGGGACTTGTAGTACTACTGGAAAAACCAATATTCTTGTCATTTTTCTCAAGGCTATCAGCCTCCCACCCACAGCCCTTGGATGGGGGGGGACAGCCTCGGGCTTCACCCCTGGCCCTTGGGTGGCTGGGGGGGGGGACCCCTTGATTGAAGGGGTCCCCACTCCCCCAGGGTACCCCGGCCAGGGGTGACTAGTTGGATATTTAATGCCACGGCCGCAGGGCAATGTATAAAAGTGACCCCCGGCTGTGGCATTATCTGTCCAGCTAGTGGAGCCCGATGCTGGTGTAAAAAATACGGGGAACCCCTACTCTTTTTGTCCCCCGTATTTTTTGCACCAGGCGCAGAGCCCGTTGCTGGTTTTAAAAATACGAGGGATCCCCTGTCATTTTTCCCCCCGGATTTTTAGAACCAGGACCGGCTCGAAGAGCCCGAGGCTGGTTATGCTTTGGAGGGGGGACCCCACGCCATTTTTTTCAGGGATTTTTCCATTCCATCTAAAAAAAAAATAAAAAAAATATTTTTACAAATATATAAATAATAGTTGTGCCTCCAAAAAAGACAAACCAAATACCTAATCCCTTCTAATATAAATAGATATGCTATTACCAAAAAAAAAAAAAAAAAAACACCAAAAAAAACATGTTTTCAATTTTTTTTATTAGTTTCACCCACCAAAGTGTGGCGGATTGAAAAAGACGAATTTACTGTCTAAAAGCACTGTTGTCGAATTTCCAAACTTCAATTGAATACACTTTGGTCGAATTGCAGCATTTGTATCATTGCAGAAAAGTCGAATTTGACAAAAGTCGAATTTTGAAAGTCCGTTTTTTGTTTTTTTTTTACGGAAATTACTGAATTGCATTGACAAATTTTTTTTGGGGGCGAAAAAGTCCAGTTTTTCGCCAATTTCGGGAATTCGACCGCAATTGCATATACCCCTTAGTCTATTACGGGAAAAGTTCCCTCTGAAAGGGTCAGGTGGAACGAGTGATATCTTGTAGCAATTCAGTGACCAGTGGTAGGAATAGCAAGAGTCTCACCAGTCCACAATGGGATATTCCCTGTACCTGTGCTCCAAATGTGCAGCAACTGTCTCACCAGCCCCTGTGGGAGTCCTCCCCGCTCCTCTCCTCTGGATATACGGCAACTACATGCCAGCAGCCTCCGATGGGTGTGTGCACTGATGAGTGCGTGGATGCAGTGAGGGCAGTCGTGCTGAGACACTTGTGTGCACTGATATGATGCAGTGAGGCCAGGCGTGCTGAGACTCTTGACCGTCAGCCCCCCTGGATGGCTGAAAATGCACCAATCAGATGTTAATCACGTGAGATGGGGGTGGGGGTGGGGGGCATTTGGAGTATAGTACTGTAGATAGCAACCAAGTTTTGCTGGTATCCAGTGTTAGCGATGAGTTAACGCGTTTCACCAGTCGTTGCTTGTTCACAAGGTTAATGTGCATGATTGCATTATTACACCACAGGTCCTTTTTATATATAAATTACATTTATATAGTTACAATTATATTTATGTATAAATTAAATTTATATTATATAGAAACCAGTTAGTGTCTTAGCTCAGTGTGGTGCAGTCTCACCAAAGGGACTGATCTAATCAATAGGGAATGGAAAAAGTTTTTTTCCATTCTAAGAAAAACTGGACAACCGACCACAGTGCGTAATTGGACATTGGAGGTCATTCCGAGTCGTTCGCTCGCAAGGCGATTTTAGCAGAGTTGCTCACGCTAAGCCGCCGCCTACTGGGTGTGAATCTTAGCATCTTAAAATTGCGAACGACGTAATCGCAATATTCCGATTACAAACTTCTTAGCAGTTTCAGAGTAGCTTCAGACCTACTCGGCATCTGCGATCAGTTCAGTGCTTGTCGTTGCTGGTTTGACGTCACAAACACACCCAGCGTTCGCCCAGACACTCCCCCGTTTCTCCAGCCACTCCTGCGTTTTTTCCGGAAACAGTAGCGTTTTTTCCCACACGCCCATAAAACGGCCTGTTTCCGATCAGAAACACCCATTTCCTGTCAATCACATTACGATCGCCTGAGCGATGAAAAAGCCGTGAGTAAAAATCCTAACTTCATAGCAAATTTACTTGGCGCAGTCGCAGTGCGGACATTGCGCATGCGCACTAAGCGGAAAATCGCTGCGATGCGATGAAATTTACCGAGCGAACAACTCGGAATGAGGGCCATTGTACCATACTGCAAGAACTTGCATGGTCCCTTAAGGGCCCATACACACTTGATGATGCACACATCGTTAACGACAGTCGTTACCGACTTCCCTTGTACTTCCCATGAACAGCTGAGCAAACGACATGACCATATACACTACCAAAGACCAAAGACGAAAGACCAAAGACCATTCATCGTTGAAGCATCCAAGCTGAACAGTTTATTAAAATAATGAGCTGGGAACAGGGCTGGTGAACAGTGACTTGGTCGTTGGTCATTCACACCATACACATTCAACGACGTCTCTGGTCGGTAACGACCATAGTGGAAATTGAGCATACATGCTCCACAGATAAGCGAGGGTCGTTAACGTCCCGCGGGGCCGCGCATCGGTGGTCGTCGGATGCATACACACTTGACGATATAATGAGCGACGTCGTTGATGAGGGCTGAAATGAACGACGTCGTTCATTTTATCTTCAAGTGTGTATGGGCCTTTAAGGCCACACAATCTCTCCCAATTCCCTCACTTAAACTAGTACTATATTGAAAGAATATGGTATGCGCTTGTTGGGATTCCGTCTGTCACAATGCCGACGCCAGGATCCTGACAGGGGCACAATACTCCCGCTGGTATACCGGCGAGGTATGTGATTCCTCCTCTACGGGTGTCCACGACACCTGCTGCCATTCTACCGCTCGGGATGCCGATGTCGGTATAATGACAGTCGGCATCCCATGCGGTGCTAATACATACCAAACCCAAGAATATAACCAGTTGGCTTATAGCGGTAGTGATTTGTATTTATTTTACTTTTGTTTTGTTTTTTTGTACCACTTAGGGAGAAGAATATGGCAGTAATGGGCCCATGCGGAGACCAGACGTTCCATTAAAGCTTATTTTAAAATTGCATAAATATTTGTTTTTCATTTGTGTACAGGGTGTGGGTCTCCTCATTACGCTGGGACCAGTAAGGCGCCACATTTGTCCTCCATGCGGCTGGCGCAGAGTAGAACGATTGTCGGCCATAATCACTCCACCTTAGCCTACCCTTAGACCGACTCTTAGCTCCAATGTTCTCCGTAATTGCAAGTAATCCGCTAATGTGTACGCAATGGTGCTATAATAAAAATGTATGCATATGAAGGGAATTCAGTAGAGGACCCTATCTTCTGCATGAGTGTCGCAATATAATGTGCGTCTCTACACCTCATCATTAGTGCCTCTCCCTGTATATATAACTGAAGCCATCTGCTGGATTACTTACTGCTCACAGGTTATAGGGGGTAATTCAGACCTGATCGTAGCAGCAAGTTTGTTAGCAGTTGGGCAAAACCATGTGCACTGCAGGGTAGGGGCAGATGTAACATGTGCAGAGAGAGTTAGATTTGGGTGTGTTGTGTTCAATCTGCAATCTAAATTGCAGTGTAAAAATAATGCAGCAGCGATGAGGTCTGAATTAGGCCCGTAGGCCTTTGTCCTCTCCCACTGTGATACTGTCACTGGCCTGATTTTCTCTGTGCCTTTTTGCTCCCAGTACTTTTTCTCCCTGGATTCCACCCTCCCAGCTGTGGCAGAGTACCCCTCAGGGCCGAGCTGGGACAAAAAAATCAGTCCTGGCATTAGAAGCACACAGGCCCGCCTTGGCAATGGTTTCCAACTCCTGATTTCTTGCTCATGGTGTCCAGGACACTTGTGAACCCGCCCTGAACAACCTGTATGTTGGCAACCATGCCCCTTTAGGATCGGTGTGTGCGCAGTTGGGGCCCTGTCGTGTAGCTCGTGTGCCGGCTGCAGCAAATGCAAATTTAATAAATACAGGAATGTTTATTTCATGAAATTGATATTTGGGAGCAATAAAATACCTGTCTCTCACCAAATCCAGTGACAGCTATTCTAGGGTTTCAGTTTTGATCTATGAAATGACTCGCCTTATTCCGCATTGGGGCTGCAGTATGAGGCTGTCCTCCCCGAGGGGCAAATTCATCATGAAAAAATTGTGAAATGAGAAACTTTAGTTTTCAATTCTCCTACTTACATTCCACAGTTCTCTCACAATTCATCAAGCCTCCCTACTAAAATAATCTATTTCAAAAAGCTGCTCCTTTTGTGGGAACAGATTTTCGGAAATGGCGCACTCTGCTTCTGCTGCTTCCGTATTCTGAGACTCCTCTCAGCCTTGTTGTGGGGGCGTGCGCAGCACTCTCCGAGATTCGGAGCTGCCCTATGGCTCTCCAGGCATTGTGAATGGAGCATTTTGTCCCCCCTGGAATGGGTCATGTTGGGAGGTATGGACTAGATGGGCCAAGCAGTTCTTATCTGCCGTCAAATTCTATGTTTCTATGTAAATAGGTCCAGCTGAGTCCTTCTTGTTACTGCCAGCAGGGGGAGCACTTAGTCTCCCAGAGTCTGTCTCATGTATATTTCATACATGAGCTGAACCAATGTGTTAGCTCCCAGGATGAAGGTATGGGAAGAGGTTTGGAGCTCGGGTCTCATGGACAGGGTTGATCACAGAGGAGATTGCAGCAATGGATCACCCTCAGGTGTCTCTGGATCTCCTGGATAGGGATGGTTGATGCAGTTTTGGGAACATCGGTATTGCAAATATGAATTTTCTACCCTACCAATTCTCATATGCCGATCTTGTACCGATTCAGAATATCAATATTTGTTGAAATTCATGCTGCTGCGGCCCTGATGAAGTCCCCCCGCAGCTCCTTCCTCCCTCGGGTTCTGCTGGGAATCCTGCGGGCAGCCGCCAGCAGGGAGTGTCCGAGTGTACGTAGCCTGGCGCTCCTGTGTTAGACAGGCACCATACACTATTATATAATACATGTGTCCAATCCTTATTTAATAATAAAGGACAAAAGCAATGAATAATTATCTAACAGGCCAGGGGCATAATCATTTATAGCTATGGTAGGAGGGGCCACATTAATGCATGGTAATATTCAGGGGGCAATACTGATAGCATTTTACACAGGAACTGGATGTTTTAGCAGGAATTCCCAAAACACAAGGGTTCTCTATTATCTATAATTTATTTAGTAGGTACATTCTAGGAGAAGATAGCTAGGAGTGGTTGCTATTGGCAACTTCTCCACGTGTTGTCTTTAGAAGGGTTGATTTATTTTATTTCATTTATTCACTGTCTTAGTATTTATTTATTCACTGGCAAAATGGTGACTGGCAGTGAATAAATAATAAGGGACATATTTTAGGATGGTAGCCAACAAAATGGTGAGTGGGAGAATAACCGGTCTCCTTTGTGCCACCATAATAATGGCAGCATCTGCATATATGATAAATTGCACACAGACGGGATATCTGAGCTGCCTCACTTGTATGGTTGTCTACGCGCTGTAATAGGATTACGCTTATGTAAATATTCTGCACAATACGCCACTGACACTCTTTACTTCCCAGAGAAGGGTTAAATTAATTGGATGACTGTGGCCATATAAATGTCATGAGTGCGACTTCTGGTTCCGGCTGCTATGAGAACGGCAGCGTGAGGGGAGAGCTCCGTGCTGCCCGCCGAACACAGCATCTTTTACAAGGCTTATAGCCTCCATCTGCCCCTGCAACAGCCTCCCCATCAGTGCCGGGACCGCTGTATGGAGCGGTATTTAACCCCCGCCATGCCCAGCAAAGAGAAGTGCCGCGCTGAGCCCAAGATGGCGCCGGACGCCGGAGCTCCACTGCCTGCTCCCCCATCCTCACCTGTGGCGGACCCACAGGGCTTGCCAGAGGCTCCTCTACCTCCTACCACGCAGGTCAGTGTCTCCCCAGCTGTACCCCCAGGAGACCAGGTCCTTTTCACTCCAGCAGCACCTGTCACATATAAGTACATGGTGGGAGCGATCCGCATTGCGATAGGCCCTCTTCTACAGGCTCAGACAGCTGATATAAGCAAGCAGATAGCATACTTATCACATAGAGTTCTTCAAACTGAACAACGTGCTGGAGAACTGTTTCATGATGTATCTGTTCGAGCAGGAAGTGCAGCTTGTTACTAAATCACATCATCAGATTTGCAATAAACTCGATGACCTTGAAAATCGATCACGCAGATCGAATCTCCATGTAATAGGTCTCCCAGAAGCCCTTAAAGGCACCGCGTTGTACACCTTCCTACGTGTCACCTTGCCGGAACTTCTCGGCATCTCTGCTGTATGTCATGATATGGTGATTGAGCGTGCACATAGGATAGGAGCTCAGAAAACACGTGATGGTGCCAGACCCCGGGTGGTGCTTTTTAAATGTCTCAACTTTCTACACAAGGAGGTGATCTGGAGAGCCTCTCGCAAAATACGCAATATTGCCTGGAACTCTCATAAGATTCTGATATTTCAGGATTATTCTGCGGAACTTTCTAAAGCGTGGAAAGCCTTTTCTTCTCTCTGTTCTCATCTCATACAGCGTAATAGAAAGTTTTCCCTACTGTATCCGGCACGGTTGCGCATTTATTCTGGCACGTCCTTTACTGACTTTCTCTCTGTGGCGGATGCCGAGGCCTTTTTGAAAGAGGAAGATGGTGCTGCTGTTGCGTCTGATGACAATGAAGAAGATTTACACTTTACTCTCCGACTCCTCTTATTGTGCTTTATCCAGCTGCATACCCCAGATGCCTTGCTGTTTATATGCTGGAGCTGCCCTTCTATTGCAGGGGCGTCTACTTTCCCGTCTCTAGCTGTTGGCGGGATCGGCGAGGACCCGCTCTGTCCTCAATATGGACTCTGATTGTGAACTAATGTACCCCGGATGTCTTGTTGATGTCTCTTTGTTTTGTTTCCGTTTCATGTTGTTTGTTCTATTTCTCTTAGGAACCCTGCTGCTAGTCGGAGGGTTACTTTTGTCCTATCTACAATGCTGTCTGTATGGTACAGATAATTCTAACTGTACCACACTATTCCCCCTTTCATCTCTTTCTCTTTTCTTCTTTCCTTCTTTACCTTTCCCAGTTTAGCCCTCTCCTAATAGATCAATGCCACTGAATTATCATATGTTTAGGATGTACCGACTACATACTTACCATGCCTCTTATACCCAATGTCAGCTGTTAAATTAGGCTCCTGGAACATGGGCCCTCATTCCAAGTTGTTCGCTCGCTAGCTGCTTTTAGCAGCAGTGCACACGCTAAGCCGCCGCCCTCTGGGAGTGTATCTTAGCTTAGCAGAATTGCGAACGAAAGATTAGCAGAATTGCGAATAGAAATTTCTTACCAGTTTCTGAGTAGCTAGAGACTTACTCTGCCACTGCGATCAGTTCAGTCAGTTTCGTTCCTGGTTTGACGTCACAAACACACCCAGCGTTCGCCCAGGCACTCCCCCGTTTCTCCAGCCACTCCCGCGTTTTTCCCAGAAACGGCAGCGTTTTTTCACACACACCCATAAAACGGCCAGTTTCTGCCCAGAAACACCCACTTCCTGTCAATCACATTACGATCACCAGAACAAAGAAAAATCCTCGTAAAGCCGTGAGTAAAATACCTAACTTTTGAGTAAAATAACTAAGCGCATGCGCTCTGCGAACATTGCGCATGCGCAGTAAGCGACTAATCGCAATATAGAGAAAATCGGCAACGAGCGAACAACTCGGAATGAGGGCCCTTGGTGGGATTAACTCACCACAGAAAAGGAAGAAAATACTGTTATATTTGAATAGAATGAAACTTGATATTGTTTATTTGCAGGAAACACACTTAGTGGCCGCTGAAATGCTAAAGCTTAGTGCCATGAAGTGGAAGGTTCTTGCATCCTCTCTTTTTACCTCCAAAGCCAGAGGGGTAGCGATATTGGTCAAAACTACTGTCCCGATTACACTCACATCTGTGATCGACGACCCTGAAGGTAGATTTATAAGGTGATGCTGGACCGTTGTCCATATGTATTATGTAATGTGTATGCCCCCAATACTAAAATACCACTCTTTTTGCTCAATTGCTCTCCATTGGAAACAGAAGAAGGCCCCACTATTAAGCGGGTCATTGATAAAGTATGGTACTTTGCAAGCATGGAAAAAAATCACTGCATACCTCCATAATAGATCTTTCCAGTTTCTCATGATTTGGGAATTATGGTTCAACTCTCAAGCTCCAGCACGTAGAACGCGCTCCCCTGAGGGTCCCGCGGCACTTCTACTGTGATTTCTCTATCGTCCTAGTGGATGCTGGGGTTCCTGAAAGGACCATGGGGGATAGTGGCTCCGCAGGAGACAGGGCACAAAATGTAAAACTTTAGGATCAGGTGGTGTGCACTGGCTCCTCCCCCTATGACCCTCCTCCAAGCCTCAGTTAGGTTTTTGTGCCCGGCCGAGAAGGGTGCAATCTAGGTGGCTCTCCTAAAGAGCTGCTTAGAAAAGTTTAGCTTAGGTTTTTTATTTTACAGTGAGTCCTGCTGGCAACAGGATCACTGCATCGAGGGACTTAGGGGAGAAGAAGTGAACTCACCTGCGTGCAGGATGGATTGGCTTCTTTGGCTACTGGACATTAGCTCCAGAGGGACGATCACAGGTACAGCCTGGATGGTCACCGGAGCCTCGCCGCCGGCCCCCTTGCAGATGCTGAAAATAGAAGAAGGTCCAGAATCGGCGGCAGAAGACTCCTCCGTCTTCTTAAGGTAGCGCACAGCACTGCAGCTGTGCGCCATTGCTCTCAGCACACTTCACACGGCAGTCACTGAGGGTGCAGGGCGCTGGGAGGGGGGCGCCCTGGGAGGCAATGTAAACCTATTTTTTGGCAAAAAATACCTCACATATAGCCTCCGGGGGCTATATGGAGATATTTAACCCCTGCCAGAATCCGTTGAAGAGCGGGAGACGAGCCCGCCGAAAAAGGGGCGGGGCCTATCTCCTCAGCACACAGCGCCATTTTCCCTCACAGAAAGGCTGGAGGGAAGGCTCCCAGACTCTCCCCTGCACTGCACTACAGAAACAGGGTTAAAACAGAGAGGGGGGGCACTAATTTGGCGTTAGAAATATATATAAAGATGCTATAAGGGAAAACACTTATATAAGGTTGTCCCTATATAATTATAGCGTTTTTGGTGTGTGCTGGCAAACTCTCCCTCTGTCTCTCCAAAGGGCTAGTGGGTCCTGTCCTCTATCAGAGCATTCCCTGTGTGTGTGCTGTGTGTCGGTACGTGTGTGTCGACATGTATGAGGACGATGTTGGTGAGGAGGCGGAGCAATTGCCTGTAATGGTGATGTCACTCTCTAGGGAGTCGACACCGGAATGGATGGCTTATTTAGGGAATTACGTGATAATGTCAACACGCTGCAAGGTCGGTTGACGACATGAGACGGCCGACAAACAATTAGTACCGGTCCAGACGTCTCAAAAACACCGTCAGGGGTTTTAAAACGCCCGTTTACCTTAGTCGGTCGACACAGACACGGACACTGAATCCAGTGTCGACGGTGAATAAACAAACGTATTCCTTATTAGGGCCACACGTTAAGGGCAATGAAGGAGGTGTTACATATTTCTGATACTACAAGTACCACAAAAGAGGGTATTATGTGGGATGTGAAAAAACTACCTGTAGTTTTTCCTGAATCAGATAAATTAAATGAAGTGTGTGATGATGCGTGGGTTCCCCCCGATAGAAAATTATTGGCGGTATACCCTTTCCCGCCAGAAGTTAGGGCGCGTTGGGAAACACCCCTTAGGGTGGATAAGGCGCTCACACGCTTATCAAAACAAGTGGCGGTACCGTCTATAGATAGGGCCGTCCTCAAGGAGCCAGCTGACAGGAGGCTGGAAAATATCATAAAAAGTATATACACACATACTGGTGTTATACTGCGACCAGCGATCGCCTCAGCCTGGATGTGCAGAGCTGGGGTGGCTTGGTCGGATTCCCTGACTAAAAATATTGATACCCTTGACAGGGACAGTATTTTATTGACTATAGAGCATTTAAAGGATGCATTTCTATATATGCGAGATGCACAGAGGGATATTTGCACTCTGGCATCAAGAGTAAGTGCGATGTCCATATCTGCCAGAAGATGTTTATGGACACGACAGTGGTCAGGTGATGCAGATTCCAAACGGCACAAAGGTGTATTGCCGTATAAAGGAAGAGGAGTTATTTGGGGTCGGTCCATCGGACCTGGTGGCCACGGCAACTGCTGGAAAATCCACCGTTTTTACCCTAAGTCACATCTCTGCAGAAAAAGACACCGTCTTTTCAGCCTCAGTCCTTTCGTCCCTATAAGAGTCATATCTGCCCAGGGATAGAGGAAAGGGAAGAAGACTGCAGCAGGCAGCCCATTCCCAGGAACAGAAGCCCTCCACCGCTTCTGCCAAGTTCTCAGCATGACGCTGGGGCCGTACAGGACCCCTGGATCCTACAAGTAGTATCGCCCCAGATAGAGTTGGTATGTGACCGTCCTTAAAACTACCTTTTCGGGTACCTTCAGTATTACCTCCTATTTAACACTAGCGCTTCGAGCGGTATTTGCTGTATAAAGAGGCGCGCCGGCGGATCCTCCTTTTTCTCTGACGTCCTAGTGGATGCTGGGAACTCCGAAAGGACCATGGGAATAGCGGGCTCCGAAGGAGGCTGGGCACTCTAGAAAGATTTATGACCACCTGGTGTGCACTGGCTCCTCCCACTATGACCCTCCTCCAAGCCTCAGTTAGATTTTGTGCCCGGCCGAGGTTGGATGCACACTAGGGGCTCTCCTGAGCCCTTAGAAAGAAAGTATAGATTTAGGTTTTTTATTTTCAGTGAGACCTGCTGGCAACAGGCTCACTGCAGCGAGGGACTAAGGGGAGAAGAAGCGAACTCGCCTGCTTGCAGCCGGATTGGGCTTCTTAGGCTACTGGACACCATTAGCTCCAGAGGGATCGACCGCAGGCCCAGCCTTGATGTTCGGTCCCGGAGCCGCGCCGCCGTCCCCCTTACAGAGCCAGAAGCAAGAAGAGTCCGGAAAATCGGCGGCATGAAGACTTCTGTCTTCACCAAGGTAGCGCACAGCACTGCAGCTGTGCGCCATTGCTCCTCATACACACTTCATACTCCGGTCACTGAGGGTGCAGGGCGCTGGGGGGGGGCGCCCTGAGCAGCAATAAAAACACCTTGGCTGGCAAAAATACCACAATATATAGTCCCAGATGCTATATATGTGGTAAATACCCCTGCCAGAATCCTGGAAAATGCGGGAGAATAGTCCGCGGAAAGGGGGCGGAGCTATCTCCTTCAGCACACTGGCGCCATTTCTCCCTCACAGCTCCGCTGGAAGGAAGCTCTCTGGCTCTCCCCTGCAGACTACACTACAGAAAAGGGTGAAAAAGAGAGAGGGGGCATTAAATTTAGGCGCAGTATATAATTTATATAGAAAAAGCAGCTATAGGGGACATAACTCAGTTAGTCCCTGCATTATATAGCGCTCTGGTGTGTGCTGGCATACTCTCACTCTGTCCCCCCAAAGGGCTTTTGTGGGTCCTGTCCTCTATTAGAGCATTCCCTGTGTGTGCGGTGTGTCGGTACGGCTGTGTCGACATGTTTGATGAGGATAATGATGTGGAGGCGGAGCAGATGCCTTTAGAAGGGATGTCACCCCCTGGGGGGCAGACACCTGAGTGGATGAGCTTATGGAAAGAAATGAGTGCACGTATAGACTCCTTACATAAGAAATTTGACGACATGCCAAATGTGGGACAGCCGGGTTCTCAGCTCGTGCCTGTCCAGGTGTCTCAAAGGTCGTCAGGGGCTCTAAAACGCCCGCTACCTCAGATCACAGACGCAGATGTCGACACTGATACTGACACCAGTGTCGACGACGATGAGTCGAATCTAATGCCCATTAAGGCCATTCACTGCATGATTGAGGCAATGAAAGAGGTGTTAAACATTTTTGATTTACATCCAGGTACCACAAAAAAGGGTATTATGTTTGGGGAGAAAAAACTACCCGTAGTTTTTCCCCCGTCAGATTAATTAAATGAAGTGTGTGAAGAAGCGTGGGCTTCCCCTGATAAAAAATTGGTAATTCCTAAGAAGGTACTAATGGCGTTCCCTTTCCCGCCAGAGGATAGGTCACGTTGGGAAACACCTCCTAGGGTGGATAAAGCGCTCACACGTTTGTCAAAAAAGGTGGCACTACCGTCTCAGGATACGGCCGCCCTTAAGGAGCCTGCTGATAGAAAGCAGGAGGCGATCCTGAAATCTGTATACACACATTCAGGCATTATACTTAGACCAGCTATTGCGTCAGCATGGATGTGCAGTGCTGCCGCTGCATGGTCAGATAAACTGTCAGAAAATATTGACACACTAGACCGAGACACGATTCTGTTAACCATAGACCATATCAAAGACTCAGTCTTATATATGAGAGATGCACAGAGGGAAATCTGCCGGCTGGCATCTAAAGTAAGTGCATTGTCCATTTCTGCTAGGAGATGCTTATGGACTCGCCAGTGGACAGGAGATGCAGATTCCAAAAGGCACATGGAAGTTTTGCCTTATAAGGGGGAGGAATTATTTGGGGATGGTCTCTCGGACCTAGTTTCCACAGCAACGTCTGGGAAGTCAGCATTTTTACCCCATGTCCCCTCACAGCCTAAGAAGGCGCCATTTTATCAGGTTCAGTCCTTTCGGACCCAGAAAAATAAGCGTGGAAAAGGAGGGTCTTTTCTGTCTAGAGGCAGAGGTAGGGGAAAAAGGCTGCAACAAACAGCAGGTTCCCAGGAGCAAAAGTCCTCCCCCGCTTCTTCTGCCAAGTCCGCCGCATGACGGTGGGGCTCCCCAGGCGGAGCCAGGTACGGTGGGGGCCCGTCTCAAGAATTTCAGCGATCAGTGGGCTCGCTCACAGGTGGATCCCTGGATCCTTCAAATAGTATCTCGGGTACAAACTGGAATTCGAGGCGGCTCCACCCCACCGGTTCCTAAAATCTGCCTTGCCGATTGCTCCCTCAGACAGGGAGGCGGTGCTAGCGGCAATTCACAAGCTGTATTCCCAGCAGGTGATAATCAAGGTACCCCTACTTCAACAAGGCCGGGGTTATTATTCCACACTATTTGTGGTGCCGAAACCGGACGGTTCGGTGAGACCCATTTTAAATTTGAAATCCTTGAACACATACATAAAAAAAATCAAGTTCAAGATGGAATCGCTCAGGGCGGTTATTGCAAGCCTGGACGAGGGGGATTACATGGTATCCCTGGACATCAAGGATGCTTACCTGCATGTCCCCATTTACCATCCTCACCAGGAGTACCTCAGATTTGTGGTACAGGATTGCCATTACCAATTCCAGACGCTGCCGTTTGGACTTTCCACGGCACCGAGGGTATTTACCAAGGTGATGGCGGAAATGATGATACTCCTTCAAAAAAAGGGAGTTTTAATTATCCCGTACTTGGACGATCTCCTAATAAAGGCACGGTCCAAGGAACAGTTGTTGGTGGGAGTAGCACTATCTCAGGAAGTGCTGCACCAGCACGGCTGGATTCTGAATATCCCAAAGTCACAGCTGGTTCCGACGACACGTCTAATGTTCCTGGGGATGATTCTGGACACGGTCCAGAAAAAAGTGTTTCTCCCGGAGGAGAAAGCCAGGGAGTTGTCTTCTCTAGTCAGAGATCTCCTGAAACCAAAACAGGTATCGGTGCATCACTGCACGCGGGTCCTGGGAAAGATGGTAGCTTCTTACGAAGCAATTCCATTCGGCAGGTTCCATGCCAGAATTTTTTAGTGGGACCTGTTGGACAAGTGGTCCGGATCGCATCTTCAGATGCATCGCTTGATAACCCTGTCTCCAAGAACCAGGGTGTCTCTTCTGTGGTGGCTGCAGACGGCTCATCTTCTGGAGGGCCGCAGATTCGGCATACAGGACTGGGTCCTGGTGACCACGGATGCCAGCCTTCGAGGCTGGGGGGCAGTCACACGGGGAAGAAGCTACCAAGGACTATGGACAAGTCAGGAGACTTCCCTTCACATAAATATTCTGGAACTAAGGGCCATTTACAATGCCCTAAGTCAAGCAAAATCCTTGCTCCTACACCAGCCGGTGCTGATCCAGTCAGACAACATCACGGCAGTCGCCCATGTAAATCGACAGGGCGGCACAAGAAGCAGGATGGCAATGGCAGAAGCCACAAGAATTCTCCGATGGGCGGAAAATCATGTACTAGCACTGTCAGCAGTGTTCATTCCGGGAGTGGACAACTGGGAAGCAGACTTTCTCAGCAGGCACGACCTCCACCCGGGAGAGTGGGGACTTCATCCAGAAGTCTTCCAAATGATTGTAAATCAGTGGGATCGTCCACAGGTGGACATGATGGCGTCCCGCCTAAACAAAAAACTAGAGAGGTATTGCGCCAGGTCAAGAGACCCTCAGGCGATAGCTGTGGACGCTCTAGTGACACCGTGGGTGTACCAGTCAGTTTATGTGTTCCCTCCTCTGCCTCTCATACCAAAGGTATTGAGAATAATAAGAAAGCGAGGAGTAAACACAATTCTCGTGGTTCCGGATTGGCCAAGAAGAGCGTGGTACCCGGAACTTCAAGAGATGATCTCAGAGGACCCGTGGCCTCTGCCGCTCAGACAAGACCTGCTACAGCAGGGGCCCTGTCTGTTCCAAGACTTACCGCGGCTGCGTTTGACGGCATGGCGGTTGAACGCCGGATCCTGAAGGAAAAGGGCATCCCGGAGGAAGTCATTCCTACGCTTATTAAAGCCAGGAAAGAGGTTACAGCAAATCATTATCACCGCATATGGCGGAAATATGTTGCATGGTGTGAGGCCGTAAAGGCCCCAACAGAGGAATTTCAACTAGGTCGATTTCTGCATTTCCTGCAAGCAGGAGTGAATATGGGCCTAAAACTGGGCTCCATTAAGGTACAGATCTCGGCTCTGTCGATTTTCTTTCAAAAAGAACTAGCTTCAGTACCTGAAGTTCAGACATTTGTAAAAGGAGTGCTGCATATTCAGCCCCCGTTTGTGCCCCCGGTGGCACCTTGGAATCTCAACGTGGTGTTGAGTTTCTTAAAATCACATTGGTTTGAGCCACTACAAACCGTGGATCTGAAATATCTCACGTGGAAGGTGGTCATGTTATTGGCCTTGGCTTCTGCCAGGCGAGTATCAGAATTGGCGGCTTTGTCTTGTAAAAGTCCTTATCTGATTTTCCATATGGATAGGGCAGAATTGAGGACTCGTCCCCAGTTTCTCCCTAAGGTGGTGTCAGCGTTTCACCTGAACCAGCCTATTGTGGTGCCTGCGGCTACTGGGGACTTGGAGGACTCCAAGTTGTTAGACGTTGTCAGGGCCTGCCACAGCCAAAATCTGTAAATGCCCACTCCACAAGGAAGGCGGGCTCATCTTGGGCGGCTGCCCGAGGGGTCTCGGCTTTACAGCTTTGCAGAGCTGCTACTTGGTCAGGGGCAAACACGTTTGCAAAATTCTACAAATTTGATACCCTGGCTGAGGAGGACCTGGAGTTCTCTCATTCGGTGCTGCAGAGTCATCCGCACTCTCCCGCCCGTTTGGGAGCTTTGGTATAATCCCCATGGTCCTTTCGGAGTTCCCAGCATCCACTAGGACGTCAGAGAAAATAAGAATTTACTCACCGGTAATTCTATTTCTCGTAGTCCGTAGTGGATGCTGGGCGCCCATCCCAAGTGCGGATTGTCTGCAATACTTGTACATAGTTATTGTTACAAAAATCGGGTTATTATTGTTGTGAGCCGTCTTTTCAGAGGCTTCTCTATTATCATGCTGTTAACTGGGTTCAGATCACAAGTTGTACAGTGTGATTGGTGTGGCTGGTATGAGTCTTACCCGGGATTCAAAATCCTTCCTTATTGTGTACGCTCGTCCGGGCACAGTATCCTAACTGAGGCTTGGAGGAGGGTCATAGTGGGAGGAGCCAGTGCACACCAGGTGGTCATAAATCTTTCTAGAGTGCCCAGCCTCCTTCGGAGCCCGCTATTCCATTGGTCCTTTCGGAGTTCCCAGCATCCACTACGGACTACGAGAAATAGAATTACCGGTGAGTAAATTCTGATTTTTTTTTTTCTCTCCCTACTCTATACTTTCCTCGTCTTTCCCCTCTCCTCCTTTTTTCTCTTTTCTTGCTTTCTCTTTATCCTTCTTCTTTCTACTGTTACAGCCACATGATCTCTGTTTTTAGATTATATCTCTGCTCTAAGTATAATGTTGTTTTACGGAAATACCCTCCCCACCTGTTGTGGGGGGCTAATGTAACCCTGTATAACTTGAAAAATTAAATAAACAATAAAAAAAAAACACTCTTTTTGCGCATATTAACGCGCATCCTTGCACCTCTCCATGATGCCCCGCTTCTGTTAGGTGGTGATTTCAATATGGTCACCTCCCTTCACCTGGATAAACAACTGGCATGCACTAAGGGCTCATCTCTACCTAAACAGGGTGGTCTTCTGTATAGGGGCAGTCGGGCTCCCGGCGCTCAGTATACCGGCGCCGGGAGCCCGACCGCCGGCATACCGACACTTATTTTCCCTCGTGGGGGTCCACGACCCCCATAGAGGGAGAATAAAATAGTGTGGCGCGCGTAGCGAGCCCGCAAGGGGCTCTTTTGCGCTCGCCACACTGTCGGTCGGGCTCCCGGCGCCGGTATGCTGGTCGCCGGGAGCCCGACCGCCGGCCAGCCGTAGTGAACCCCCTAAACATGGTATATCTTGGTTTACACAATCTTTACAACTGTTAGACGTGTGGAGAACTCTGAACCCCATAGAAAAAGATTATACATGTCTCTCTGCAGCACACGGAACCCTATCCAGAATAGATTGTGTTTATTTTCTGATACATTATTGCCCCCATGTACTTAGAGTTATGATTGAACCTATTGTGCTCTCTAATCATGCGGTGGTATGGATAGAATTGAAATTATGCACATTTTGGTCTTGGAGATTCCCTTCATCTCTGTCTCACTCCCTCGACTTTAGGAAAAAAATTGAATGACTTTCCTGACTTACCCTATTGTTCTAGTGCGAGCGTGATTGGAGGTTCCTGTATGTAGTGGCAGCGATCAGGCTGGTGGGCAGGCTGGCCTCTTTTGTCTGTTAGGCCGTAACTGCCTACTTGCGTCCTCCTCCTGTTCCTAACATTCGAGTAGGTGAACTTGACCTCCGTCTCACTATTTGCCGATGATATGTTGCTACTTATGTCACGTCCTGATTTAACATTGCCAGCTGCCTTTGATCTAATTAATACTTTTGGCACATTCTCTGGATATTCTATAAATGTACGCAAATCTGAACTGTTACCAGTGAACGGTCCACCCGTTTATTTGGACACACAAGGTCCATATCGACATATTAAGATTGCCACTTCAACTATAAAATATTTAGGGGTTCAGATACCGGCGAATCTTAAAGATGTTTATAATCTAAATTTTACCCCGATTATTAAATCTATCACTAAAAAACTTGACACCTGGATGACTTTGCCTTTATCTTTATTGGGTAGGAATGCATTAATCAAGTCTGTGCTTTTTCCTCAACTATCTTACATGATACAAATGCTCCCTTTACGACTGTCGAAGTCAGACATACAAAAGATTGAGAACATGTTCAGTAGATTCCTCTGGAAAGGTGGCAAACCACGGATCTCTAGTAGATCTTTAAAACTGCCTAGAGATAAGGGGGGTATCAGATTCCCTGATATACTACATTTCTCCCAGTCAGTCCTATTCAGATATGTTCTGGATTGGTGCAGACAGTGCAGATTGAATCCAGGCTTGGAATGCTGGGACAGTCTTAGGAGGCATTTGGAAGGCATACCTCCCAACATGACCCTCTCCAGGAGGGTCAGAATGCTCTGTTCCTGGACTTCCCTCTTATTATATGATTGCCATCACCTGTGCTGAAACACCTCCTTATCCATTAACCTGTTCAACACAGGTGCCAGCAATCGTACATTAAGAGGGAAGTCCAGGAGCAGAGCATTGTGTCCCTCCTGGAGAGGGTCATGTTGGGAGGTATGCCTTCCAAATGCCTCCTAAGACTGTCCCAGCGTTCCAAGCCTGGATTCAATCTGCACTGTCTGCATGCAGCACGCTGCATCTCATTGTTTCAAATCTCTTCACTGTGATTCTGGCAGCATCAGGGCTAAGTTTCACATGCAGGTTACAAACAGACTTTCCCTCCAAAGCTAACATGGGCGCAGCCATGTTTTCCTAATCACATGTTACCTTTCAGCCTATTAGCTGCACTCTGCTCTCAGCCTGATTACCCAACAGCTGCACTCTGGTTAATTGCCCAGCCAATACCTGCTTTCCAGCAGGTATAAATATCCTGGGCTGGGAAGATTGTCAGTGCTTCAATTGTTATCCTAGTGATAGCAGTCTCTCCAGCATCTGGTGATCGCCATCTGCAAGCTCCACTAGAGACTGGCACCAATTCCTATCCTCATGGTGCAGCCTGACTCTGCAGTGTCTCATCATTGCACCCTGTGACTGGCAGTTACCCGACACCGGTTTCCAGCGGTGCTCTGCCCTGCCAGTAACCATCGGTGTTCCGCCATTGATCCCAAGTAACCATCAGTGTTCTGCCATCGATCTCCAGTCACCATCAGTGTTCCACCATCGATCTCCAGTCACCATCGGTGTTCCGTCATTGATCTCTAGCATTACACTGGTATCACACCATTTCACAACTCACCACCTGTGTCGGTTTGTATCCGGCATTTCCCGGCAGTTCAGTCATCAGCTTCTGCTTCCCATCAGCTACCCAGTGCATCGGTGTTAGTAAGGACATATCATCTCCAAGTCCTTCAAGACTGTGCTTAATTATACCACACCTAGAGACTGCCTATATGCACTCCTGGGAACTGTGACTTATATGCTGTGCGTATATTGCTAACTGCCGACATATGCTTGTGAGCTGAGTTTCAATAAAACCTTTGAACTTTCCTTTGTTGTCGTGGTCACGCCTTCGGGCATCTGTGGTAAAGGTTCCCTGCATGTCCAAGAACTCTGTACTGCTTCCCAGGTTCACATTTACCTCAGCCCCTACAATTGAGGCTTCCCCTGGTCAGCACCAGCCCTCAGTTGTGACAAGTCACACCCACTGACCAAGTCCAATCAGGACGAAACGCGTTTGGCGAGCATTTGCAGAGATCTGGACGTGGTGATGTAATCTGTACCAGAAAGAGTATTGGAACGCGGTACAAACCACTACTTTACCACAGCCATAAATTAACAATGAAGGTTGAGTACCCGCACTTTCTCTAGCATCCATAAGGGATATTGGGGAGACTTAGTACGATGGGGTATAGATGGTATCCAAAGGAGCCAGTGCACTTTAAATTTCTTCACTGGGTGTGCTGACTCCTCCCCTCTATGCCCCTTCCCACAGGCAGTTTAGAAAAAAGTGCCCTCAGGAGAGGATGCACATCTCTGAGCTCCAGAGTTTTCTTCAATTTCTTTTTTCTGTTTGTTATTTTTGGTATGCTGTTTGGGCAACAGCATACCTGCACCGTGGGGGGGGGGGCGGTAACCGGCCGTACGAGGTGCAGAGCCGCTTCCCTGCTGCAGGACCACCGTACTGAGGGGTTGGTGTTCAGCAGGGCACTGAGCCTTGGCTGTCACAGCCGCAGCACACCACGCACCCCTAACGCTGCCTGAAGGTGACATCGGTGGTGAGTACGCCCCGGGGGGTCCCGCTGAGATCCTTCTGTGTAGACTGCCACAAAACTGCTAGAACTAGCACTTGTGATGTTTTTTGAGCTGTTATGAGACTTTGCCAGTATAAATATATCAGTGTAACTCTGGTGCCATTGGAGGGGGCGGAGCTACATCAGAACGGGACCTGAGGCGTTTTGGTGCCTTCCTCTACTTACTGCAGCCATTCTCAGCACACACAGCACTTCCTGATTCCTCAGCCACGCTGAATATCTGGTACAGGGTGTAGTAAAGGGGGAGAGCCGCTTGTGTACACTATCTGGGTCCTCTTTAGGACAGGAATTGTTAGTGTTTACTGTAATATAGGTAGCTGAAAGCCTCACTGGGGCTTTAGAGCTCAGGGGGCAGATGTATTAACCTGGAGAAGGCATAAGGAAGTGATAAACCAGTGATATGTGCAAGGTGATAAAGGCAGCAGCCAATCAGATTCTAACTGTTAATTTACATATTGGAGTTGATTGGCTGCTGCCTTTATCACCTTGCACATATCACTGGTTTATCACTTCCTTATGCCTTCTCCAGGTTAATACATCTGCCCCAGGGTGTGCTAGTGTACTTTCTCTCTCTTTCTCTCTCTCTCTCTTTCTCTCACAGTAGGGCAGGCTTGCACTATAACGGTCTGTGTGTATGTTACTGTGTTTACTGTGAAACAAGGGTAAACAAAAACTGCAGTGCATGCCACACCAGATTCTCTCCATTATCACCTGATTCTGTCTCATGTGACACATGCAGCCAATCTTCACAACTCGGTGACGGGGCTGGGGGAGAGTGTTCAGAGCCCACATGGCTAGGGTCTCCTTAAAAGTATGATGTCTGATATGTCATCACAACTCACTGCTAATGTGCAGAAAACCCAGCTACTACAGCAAGCTGTTGCAAACTTAGCTGCTAGGGCAGATGCAGCACAGCCCCCCCTCTCTCATGCAGGTCCACAGAAGCATGGGTTACCTGCTCTAATCTCTTATACATATGATAATATACAGGAGGATGGGGATGATTTGGATCCCGTTAATGGGGATCCTGATTCTGCTCAGGGTATTGAACCCCTAATTCTGGCTATAAGGGACGTGTTCAAGCTTCCTCTAGAGGACGCTGCGTCACTTTCCCTGACTCTACAGAGTTAGATGACCTATTCAAGCTGTCCTGGAAAAATCCAGACAAAAAATTCCAAGTGTCCAAAAAAATATTTGCGCACTTTCCCATTTGCTCCTGAAGGTAGGAAATTTTGGGAGGAACCCCCTGGGGTTGATGTATCAGTCTCTCGCCTGTCCAAAAAGGATTTGCTGCCTGCCCTGGGCTCCTTTTACCATGATGGATCCTGGGGATAGGAAGATAGAGACTACTCTCAAATCTATTTACATAGCAGCAGGTGTCTCACAAAGGCCGAACATTGCGGGTTGCTGGATGACCCATTCATTCCTGGGCCACTCAAATTCAGGGGGCCTCTCGGGGGATATGCCCTTGGTCACTATGGTGACCCTCCTAAAAACACATTCAGGGCACTACAAGTGTCCTCTGTGATTCACTTAAGAAGATGGGTAATATTAATGCTAGGACTTCTTTCATGGCGGTGTCGGAGCACAGAGCCTTGTGGTTGCGTCAGTGGATTGCGGACGCAGAATCCAAACTTAGTGTAGAATCCCTCCCCTTTTCTGGGGAATGGCTCTTTGGGGTTGAATTAGATACCTGGATTTCCAAAGTTACAGCTGTGAAATCCACGTTTCTCTCCGCTGGGGCCCCGTCGGCGAGACGTTCCTATCCGGGGCCGTCTGTCCAGTCCTTTCGGTCTCACAGATTTCGATCCAAGGCCAGAGGTGCCTCCAATGCGACTAGAGGCACCAGAGGTAAGTCCAGAAAGCCTGCAAGCTCCAGCTCTCAGGACCAGTCCACCGCTTCTGCTTCCGCTAAGGCCTCAGCATGACTGTGCACACCCACCCCGAGGGGATCTTGAGGTAGGAGCTCGACTGCGTCACTTCAGCAGCGTCTGGGAGACTTCCTGCCAGTATACCTGGGTCAGAAATCTTGTTTCTCAAGGCTACAAGATGGAGTTCGACAGTGCTCCTCCCCAATGTTTTTCAAATCAGACTTACCAGCTTTGGAGGATATGCAAGTTACGTTGCAACAGGCCATCCAAAAGTTGGTCCAGTCCCACGTCATTGTTCCAGTACCAATACTGCAACTCCAACCTGTTTGTGGTGCCGAAAACTGACTGTTCGGTAAGACCCATTTTGAATCTAAAATCCATGAATCCTTATTTGAAGGTTTTCAAGTTCAAAATGGAATCCCTGCGAGCAGTGATTGCGGGCCTGGAAGAACAGGAATTCCTTATATCAAGGATGCCTACCTCCATATTCCGATTTGTCCGCCTCATCAGGCGTACCTGCGGTTTGCCCTGCTGGACGATCAGTTTCAATTCCAGGCACTGCCCTTCGCCTGTCCACAGCCCCGAGGGTATTCAAGAAGGGGATGGCGGCGATGATGTTCCAACTCCGGGTCCCGGGGGTCAATATTGTCCCTTACCTGGACGATCTTCTGATAAAAGCAAGATCCAGGGAGCTTTTATTGCTCCATATCGACCTCACTATTCATCTTCTGTCAGACCATGGGTGGATCCTCAATTTACAGAAGTCCCATCTGGAGCCAACTCAGAGGCTCCTGTTCCTGGGGATGTTGCTGGATACTGTGGCCCAGAAGGTGTTCCTACCGGGAAGACAAGGCGAGAACACTTCAGGAGATGGTCCGCATGGTGCTCCGACCTGCTCGAGTGTCTATCTCCATCTTTGCATAAGATTTTTGGGAAAGATGGTCGCCTCATACGAGACGATCCAGTATGCGAGGTTCCATGCCAAAACATTTCAGTTGGATCTCCTGAGCAAGTGGTTGGGATCACATCTACAGCTGCACCGGATGATTCGGCTGTCACCTATGGCCAGGATTTTCCTCCTGTGATGGCTACAGTCCTCCATTCTCCTGGAAAGCCGGAGTTTCAGGATTGGACCTTCCTCACGATGGATGCGAGTCTACGGGAATGGGGAGCTGTCATCCAAGGGGTGCAGTTCCAGGGCAGATGGTCAACCCATGAAAGCCTCCTTCTGATCAACATTCTGGAACTTCAGGCAATCTACACTGCTCTGCTTCAGGCCTCTCCTCTGCTCAGGGATCACCCGATCCAGGTACCGTCGGACAAAGCAGAGCCTGCATGCGAGAGGAGTCAAGGACACTTCTCTGTGCGCAAAGAAATGCAAGAGCCATGTCGGCAATCTTCATTCCGGGTGTGGACAACTGGGAAGCGAACTTCCTGAGTCGTCATGATCTCCACCCGGGGGAGTGGGGTCTCCACCAGTATGTGTTCCAGCAGGTCATCAACCGGTGGGGCTGCCCGCTTATAGACATGATGGCTTCTCGTCTCAACAAGAAACTTCCCTGGTATTATTCGCAAACCAGGGACCCTTGGGCGAGGGCAGTGGATGCACTGGCGTCGCCTTGGCCTTACCAGCTGGTCTACCTGTTTCCTCCGATTCCGTTGCTCCCAAGGGTGCTAAAGCGAATCAGGAATCAGCGAGTCCAGGCAATTCCGATTGGCCTCGGAGGGTGTGGTGCTCGGATCTTCTTGAAATGTCCGTTGAAGACCCTTGGCCTCTACCACTAAGAAGCGATCTTTAACAAGGACCATTCGGCTACCCGGACGTACGGCAACTTTGTTTGACGACATGGAGGTTGAGCGGAACATCCTAGCTCACAAGGGCCTTTTCAAGAAGGTTATTGCTACCATGGTTTAGGCAAGAAAACCGGTGACGTCAAAACACTATCATCTTATCTGGAGGAGATATGTCTCTTGGTGCGAGGAGCGCACGTATCCACCTGCTGAGTTTCACTTGGGCCGTTTCTTATGGTTCCTGCAGGCTGGTGTGGATAAAGGCTTACGTCTGGGTTCCATTAAGGTCCAGATTTCATCCCTCTCCATTTTCTTTCAGAAGAAATTGGCAGTGTTGCCAGAAGTTCAGACCTTCTTGCAAGGGGTGTTCTACATACAACCTCCTTTTGTGCCGCCTACGGCACCCTGGGATTTAAATGTGGTGTTGGAATTTCGACAGTCCTCCTGGTGTGAACCTCTGATGACGGTAGAAGACACGTACCTCACATGGAAGACGGTGATGTTACTGGCCCTGACTTCTGCTAGACGTGTCTCAGAATTGGGGGCCTTATCGTGTAAAAGTCCCTACTTGGTCTTTTACAAGGACAGAGCGGAGCTCAGGTCTAGGCAGCAGTTCCTGCCAAAGGTTGTCTCTGCGTTCCACTTGAATCAGCCTATTGTGGTTCTGTCCAGTTCTGGCACTTCTGCTCCTCTGGAAGCATTGGATGCTGTGCGAGCCTTGGAGATCTATGTCAAGTGAACGGCTCGTATCAAAAAAACGGATTCCTTGTTCGTGCTCTATGATGCGCAGAAAAAGGGTTGCCCTGCTTTAAAGCAGCCCATTGCTCGTTGGCTTATGTTTACTATCCAACAGGCCTATGTGTCAGCAGCCTTACCGGTTCCTAGGTCTCTGAAGGCCCACTCTACAAGATCGGTGGTCTATTCCTGGGAGGCTGGCCATGGAATCTCGGCCTTGCAACTATGCCGAGCTGCTACCTGGTCGGGGACGAAAACTTTTGTGAATTTCTGCAAGTTTGATACCCTGGCCAAAGAGGATATCCAGTATGGGCAGGCGGTGCTGCAGCAGTCTCCGCCCGTTCTGGAAGCTTTGGGACGTCCCCATCGTACTAAGTCTCCCCAATATCCCTTGTGAATGCTAGATTTTAATTACCTACCAGTAAATCCTTTTATCGTAGTCCATAAGGGATATTGGGCACCCGCCTCAGTGCGTTGACTCTTCTGCAGGTTCTTGTTATGTGGTTACCTGTTCAGCTGTTGTTGTTACAAGCCTTGCTGTTTGTTATGTGTTAGTGGTGTGCTGTTATGTAAATCTCACCACTCTTTCTTATGATATTTCCTTCTCTCATATATGTCTTTTCTCCTTCGGGCACGTTTTTACCTATAACTGCCTGTGGGGGGGGGGCATAGAGGGGAGGAGCCAGCACACCCAGTTGAAGAAATTTCAAGTGCATTGGCTCCTTTGGACCCCGTCTGTACCCCATCGTACTATGTCTCCCCAATATCCCTTATGGAGTATGACAAAAGGATTTACTGGTAGGTAATTAAAATCCTATTTATTCTGTCTGAGTACCTGCACCTTTACTGACTGAGTACCTGCTCCTTTTCTGTCTGAGTACCTGCACTTTTTTTTTTTGTATAATCAGTTTTTATTGAAATATTTGTATACACGGAGCAGTATGGAAGAAAAGTATAATAGCACAAAAATAGACACTCGACACATTGAGAGACATTATAGCTATAAAACAATAAAAAAGTCAAGTCGTAAACAGACTGACCAGACTAAAGTACGAAACAACATATAAAGTCAGTGTCGCAATGAACAAAAATTTTTCCAAACAAGATGAATATTAAGAACAGGGGAGGGGGGGAGGTTAGCAAGAGTAGAGAAGAAGAGAAAAAAAGAAGAGGAAGAAGAAGAAAAAAAAAAAAGAGAAAGAATGGTACAGTAAAGTAAAGAGAGCTACAATCATGGTAAACCCCATAAACCGGCTCGGAAGAGGAGGCATATCTCAACCGTTCCATTTAGCAATATAGTCTTTATAGGCTCTTAAAGCTTTATAGTCTATCCAGGGAAACCAGATTGACATGAACTCAGGCAATTTATCTATAAATGTCAGGAGAATTTCTTCCATAGTCTGGAAGTAGTCCATCTGAACAAAGCAGGTGTTGCGGGTGGGTGGGAAAGATCTCTATAACATAGGTATGGATGCGCGGGCAGCGTTGCCGAGGTGACAGATTAGCGAATGTTTGTAATGAGACCAGGTAGTAGAAGAATGGTTTAATAGCCAGAAAGCAGGAGTAGTAGGAATTGCCATATTGAGTATCACAGAAGAGGTCGCTATAACATCCTCTCAAAAATTGTGAATGAGCGGGCAGTCCCACCATATATGTAACAAGGTCCCCGTCGCTTTCCGACACCTCCAGCAGTTGGCGGACACTGAAGGGTACATAGCATGCAGGAAAGACGGGTGTCTATACCATCCCATTAAGACGTTATAGTGGACCTCTCTCACTTGGACAGATACAAAGCTCCTGCAAAAATAATTTCCCACTCTTTGTTGGATAATCGGTGTTACATAGGGTAGACACAGTATGTCTGGGGTCACAATCTTTCGCTGAAAGTTCTCGGGACGCCAGTGGGAGTCTGCTACTTGAGGTCAAATAATGTCTGATTTGCCTGAATTTCAGTAAAAAGTTTCACACCAGAGGATGTCGTCAATTGTCCAACCCTAAGGAGACCCTCCGTCGCCTACCCGGAAAATTGTGATAATATGAGACCTGGTAGGATTTCTACATTTGCTGGGAAGGACGTTAGGGGACCAAAATCAGAGGAGATATGAGGCTGGCGACGTAAAACCTTCCAAATGGAAAGAGTGGGAGAAATGGTCGGTGGGGGAGAGGAGGCTTAGGCAAAGCAAGGAGCCATGGGAATATTTTGGGATATTGCTGCATGCATACACACTCCAAGTCCACCCACTGTTTTGTCTCCCGACATCTGGATTCAGTCCAAGACCCTATTCAGCAATATTGCATGATAAATAAAGTTTTATGTCAGGAAGTTGAAGACCTCCACAACATATGGTCCTCTTCAGTATTTCTACTTCTATCAAGGAGAAAGGTTTTTCTAAAGCTTCTCGATCAGCGAGTGGGGAGGGTGGGGACGGCAACATTCCTCAAGTAGGTTTTGGATTAGGAATTATCAGGTAGCGGAGAAGTACCAGGAGAACAATATGGAATATTATATAAAATGGAGTAATAGTGTTTGAAACAGGATGCAATATCCGGTGTTTTGTGGTGCAAAGAGCCCATGTCTTCTTTCATACTGCTAATAAACGAGGACGTCCGCTGGGCGCGTAGCGCCTGGGCCAATAGACGACCCGGATAGTTACCCCACTGATAGTATTTGGTATTACACTTTCTGATGGAAAGCTGAACACTCATTAAGGGTTTTCCGTAATTGTGCCCTTGCTTCGACCAATTCCGCATAAATCACCCTGAACAATGGGGGTAATTCAAAGTTGATCGCAGCAGGACATTTTTTAGCAGTTGGGTAAAACCATGTGCACTGCAGGGGGGGCAGATATAACATGTGCAGAGAGAATTAGATTTGCGTGGGGTGTGTTCAATGTGCAATCTAATTTGCAGTGTAAAAATAAAGCAACCAGTATTTACCCTACACAGAAATAAAAAAATAACCCACCCAAATCAAACTCTTTCTGCACATGTTATATCTGCCTCCACTGCAGTGCACATGGTTTTGACCAATTGCTATCAAAAATCCTGCTGCGATCAACTTGGAATTACCCCCCATGTGCACTGCAGGGGAGGCAGATTTAACATGTGCAGAGAGAGTTAGATTTGGGTGGGGTGTGTTCAATCTGCAATCTAATTTGCAGTGTAAAAATAAAGCAGCCAGAAACACTATAACCCACCCACATCTAACTCTTTCTGCAAATGTTATATCCAGGGCCGGTTCTGGCGCTCTGTGCGCCCCGGGCGACAATAGGGGCGTGGCTTCGTACAGGGGGCGTGGTCATTTACGCCCCCTGTACAGACTGAAATGATGTGCGGTGCGCGATTACGTCATCGCGCACAGCAAAGGTCCTCTCCACGAAGGGAAACTAGACGCGTAGCGTCTAGTTCCCTTCGTGGAGAGGACCTTTGCTGTGCGGTGCGCGATGACGTCATTGCGCACCGCACAGTAAAGGACCTCTCCACGAAGGGAAACTAGTTTCCCTTCACAGCGGGGGGCACACAGCAGCAGCGGATCTTGCCCTGGTGCGGCGCCCTCCGGAAGGCACGCCCCGGGCAAAAGTCCTGCTTGCCCGTGGCAAGATCCGCTACTGGTTATATCTACACTCCTGCAGTGCACATGGCTTTGCCCAACTGCTAAAAAATTTCCTGCTGCGATCAACTTTGAATTACCCCCTATGTCATTTTATGTGAAGCTTCTAAGGAGTTAGTTTTTTGTAGCAATGTCGTGATGTGAGCTGATCTCTTCTTCTTCATATAAGCGCCAAATTGGATAAGCTTACCTCTCAGGGAGCATTTATGCGCCTCCCAGACAGTAATTTTAGAAACGTCTGCAGTATCGTTAAAATCAAAATACACAGATAAGACTTTATCAATTTCCCCCTTACAGTTGTCATTCTGTAGTAAGGATTAATTTAAGCGCCAAGTCCATTGGCCAGGGGAGTCATGCGGAACTGACAAAGGGGGTCATTCCGAGTTGATCACTAGCTGCCGTTGTTCGCAGCGATGAGGCTAAAAATCTTAATTTCTGCGCATGCGTATGCCCCACAATGCGCACGCGCGACGTACGGGTACAATGTCCATTGTGGTTTTGCACAGGTTCTAGCAAGGTTTTCCTTCGCACTGGCGGCCGCAAGAAGATTGACAGGAAACGGGCGTTTCTGGGTGTCATCTGAGCGTTTTTCAGGGAGTGTTTAGCAAAACGCAGGCGTGCCAGGGAAAATGCAGGCATGGCTGGGCAGGTGTGTGACGTCAAAAGCCATCCCTCCAACGTTCGTTTCAACGCACACAAAGAGTAAGTACAGGGCTGGTCTTGTTTTGCACAAAATGTTTTTGCAGGCGCTCTGCTTCACAGGCGTTCGCACTTCTGTTAAGCTAAAATACACTCCCAAGTTGGCGGCTGCAAAGCGTTTGCAGTGCTGCTAAAACTAGCTAGCGAGCAACCAACTCGGAATGACCCCCAAAGTCAGAGATACTGGGGTGTGCTCGGACCACGTAACAGAGCCAATTGAAGCATCTAATAGTAGGTGTGTCTGTGGCCTAAGAACAAATAATCTAGGCGAGAATATATCTGGTGAGGAGCAAAGTAAAACGAGTAATGACGACCAGTCGGGTTAAGAACTCTCCAGGAATCTGCCAGTTGGATACCAGACCCATTCCAGTCTGGTTTCCGTTCTTTTTACTCCACTGAAACTGCCCTCACAAAAGTCTGCAATGACCTCCAGGCAGCCAAATCTAAGGGCCACTACTCTCTGCTTATTCTTCTTGACCTCTCTGCTGCTTTTGACACGGTGGACCACCCTCTCCTTCTGCAAATCCTTCACTCTCTTGGTATGCGTGATACTGCCCTCTCCTGGCCTCCTTCCTCTCTGATCGTTCCTTCTCTGTCTCCTCTCATGATGCTACCTCCCCCCACTTCCACTAACTGTTGGTGTCCCCCAAGGCTCTGTTCTTGGTCCTCTCCTTTTCTCTCTTTATAGGCGGTATTCAATTCTTTTCACCCCCTTCCACACCTGTTCTTTTTCTGCTGATGGGCGTGGTATAATCATTTCAGCTCGCTACCCCTGGGGTAGTGAGGGCACCCAACCCTTTACGCAGCTAAACCTGATTACTGTGGACACGATATGCACAATAACAGGATCACTTTAGAAAGGAGATTGGGCGTTCTATATCATTTGAATACCACCCTATAAGTCCTCTTTAGGTGAAATCATTAGTTATTTTTATCTTCCAATACCACCTCTATGCTGATGACCCTCAAATCTACCTTTCCTCCCCTGATCTCTCCACGGCTCTCCTCACTCGTACCTCCAACTGTCTTTCTACTATCTCTTCCTGGATGTCCCAGCACTTTCTTAAACTCAACATGTCTAAGACGGAGCTGATCATCTTCCCACCATCCCGCACAACCTCACTTCCCACAATCTCATCCATATCTCCTCTAGCCCCCAAGTACGCTGTCTTGGCGTAATCCTTGACTCCTTCCTCCTTCAAACCACACATTCAGCACCACTCACAAATCTGTAATTTTCATCTCAAAAACATTTCTAGAATCAGACCTTTTCTCACCCAGGATGCCACTAAGATCATTATTCACTCACTGATTATTTCCAGACTGGACTACTGTAATCTCCTCCTAACTGGCCTCCCTGACAAATACCTCTCTCCACTCCAATCTATCCTCAATTCTGCAGCCCGGCTCATCTTCCTCACCAAACGCACTACGTCCACCTCCCCTCTCCTACAAGCCCTCCACTGGCTTCCCTTTCAGAATCCAATTCAAACTTCTCACACTTACTTACAAAGCCCTCATCCACTCCTCTCCCATCTACATCTCTGACCTTATCTCCCTTTACTCTTCCACCCGTCCTCTTCGCTCTGCTAATGCACGCCGACTCTCCTGCCTACGGATTACTTCATCCCACTCCTACCTCCAAGAGTTTTAACGTGCTGCTGCCTTTCACTGGAATTCTTTACCTCTCCCCCTCAGACTCTCCACCTCCCTACAAAACTTCAAACGGGCTCTTAAGACCCATTTCATTACCAAACCCAGCCAAATCTCATCCTAACAGAGGGTTCCACGCTCTCTCTGTACACCATCTGTGTCACCCCTGTCTGTCTACCCCTCCCCTTAGAATGTAAGCTCTCACGAGCAGGGCCCTCTTCCCTCATCGCTTGTCCTTTTCTTACTTTAATAATCCTCAACTGGCCAAGTCCCGCAGTTTTTTGGCCACCTTGAAACTTCTCTATGTTGTTTACTGGTGTAGTTATGCTTAGTTACCCTGTACTTGTCCTATATTGTCTTCAACTGTAAGTTACTGTTTTCCTGTTTTGATTATGTGCATATGTACTCTGTAATTGGGCACTGTGGAACCCTTGTGGCGCCATATAAATAAAGGATAATAATCAAGCAAAAGCCGTTTAAACCGGCGGTGCTGGGGTTTAGAAAATCTAAGTGCATGAGAGGAAGAGTCTGAAGAGGGGTCAATAACCCAATTCAGATCACCCCCTAAAACTACTATGCCCGTAAGAAGCGAACCCATTCGTGTAAGTTGAGACTGAAAAAATGAGGGATGGTTACAATTAGGTGCATAGATCACAACAAAAGTATAGGATTGGGTAAAGATATTACAATTCACCAGGAGTAGCCTACCCGGGACCAATTTATGCGTAACAACGTCGGACACTGGCAGGTTTCTAGAGAACAATATTGCTACCCCTTTAGATTTATTGTCAGGATTATTACTATAGTAGGCCAAGGGGAATCAGCGGTTGGTGAGTGATTGAGGACAAGCAGACATTTTAAAGTGTCTCCTATATAAGAGCTACATCTACTCTATCCGGCCATAGGCACCTAAGCAAGGTGGACCTCTTTTCAGGCACATTAAGGCATCTAGCATTAATCGAGGATATTTTAAGTGTACCCTATACCGTCATGTGGGTAGTAAGAGAAGGACAGTCAGAATAGCTCCCAAAGAGACGAAAAAGAAGAAAGATAGAGAGAAAGATTCAGTAGGAATGGGAAAGGGAAGGAGATTAAGGAACATGAAAACAAACAACAATAATACAAAACCCACTGTGGGGAGACTGGTCAAAGTGTGGACCAGGGCCCTAGAAGGCATAACTGCCAAAGGCAGGTATGGGGCACGGGAGTCAATATTGAGGGCATAGCAGATAACAAATAATCAACTTGCATAGAAACATTCACAACACAGAGCGCTATGGCACTCGTCTTTTAACTATGGTCAAAATAGGAAGGGATGATCCAACCACCTAGAACGATAAAAGTCAGGGGGGAAGGGACAGCATATTATATGAGAACAACACAGTCAGTTATGTCAATGATCTCACCAACCACCGAAATCCTTGAAAACGAAAATGTCCAGGGTCGGAAAAGCAGGAGAAAGCTTCCCAAGAGACAAGTACAGTCAGTCAGGTGACGTCCTGGTGAACTAGGAACTCTCCCGGACTGCTCTTGGAATTGCGGACTACTTGCCAGGAGGAGGACTTTTTGGCAGGCCTCGGAAGCCGCAATTCAGGCATGTTGTATTCCCAGTTAGGCACATCGATCATCGGGAGACCAAGGGCCTAATTCAGACCTGATCGTAGATGTGCTAAATTACGATCAGGCACACTGACATGTGGGGGGACGTCCAGCACGGGGCTAGTCCACCCGCATGTCAAGTCCGCCCCATAGAAGTACAAAAGCATCGCACAGCGGCGATGTTTTTGGACCTCAGTAGTAACTCACAGCCAGAGCAGCTCCTCCGTGCTAACCGGGAGCTACTCGTCACTGCCCGGGACGCAGCTGCTGCATGTGATGTCATGCAGCCGCCAAGGTCCACCCTCGGCACGGTCCAGTCACGCCTGCGTTGACCAGACCGCGCCCCCTAAACGGCGGCCAAACACCGCCAACCCCTCCCACCTAGTGATTGCCTCTGCCTGTCAATCAGGCAGAAGCGATTGCAAGCATAAGACAGCAGTCGACTGTCTACCATGCGCCGGCGCATGCGCAGTTCAGACCTGATCGGCTGCTGCGCGAAATCGCACAGCACCGATCGGGTCTGAATTAGGCCCCAAGTCCAGAACAGAACGAGGATGCCTCAGCCGGAGAATTCAAAGTAGAGTGTGCTACGATAAATCTTGGTAAATGTGAATCATTGTGCCATTAAAGTCCATACTGTCCAATTGTCTCACTTTGCGCTTAATGTCATCTCTTTGGGTGCAGTAGTGTAGATGTGTTATGCACACCAGTGCCTGCAGGAATGTACTGGTGTCTGAACGGAGAGGGATGCAAAACAAATTAACTCACAGACAGACTAGGGAATATGACATTACGTACACAGAAGGTGATAGGGTAACAAAATAAAAACAAAGTGAACAGAGAAGCCCAGAGGCTAAGAAACTGGGTGTCTCCCTAGTATTAGGAATGCTCAGATGGAAAGAAGCAAGATGTTGTGTTTTAATACGTAGAGAACCCGAAATGCTGTTGCTAAGGGCAACAGCAAAACCATAAAGGGTTACCAACGGGTGTGGCAGTAAACTCCTTGGTCAGAGATGGAATAATAGACACAAGGAGAGTCTCCACAATCCTAGTCCTCACTTGCAGTGCACTGGTTCAGCTTACTGCCACTAAACTGACACCTGAACACCTTGCACAGTGAGAAAGGATTTTGGCAGGCAAGTCTGAGAATACAGCCGCAAACTTGCTAAGTTCACAGAGTAGCAAAAGAACCCCAGCAAGTTAAACGACTGACTCCAGTCTTACTGCTAGGTCTGGATTGGCAGAGTGTAGTACCAAATCCCAAGGCCTATTTGCAGTAAGCAACAAACAAATACAAAGTTACACAGTACTGGGTAACTTTCAGAAACTGACTAACCAACAAAGATTCAGCAGCATCTGCTTAACCTGAGAAGAGGGTTTATAAAGCAGGTGCTGTCCACGCCCCACTCAGACCTCACAGACTGTGAGCACAAAAACCAGCACCGGATCCCCTGCCGTGCACAGAGCCTGTAACCACTGCACAGCAAAAGACCCGAACCGGAGTATCAGCTGCGCTCAGGTTACTCTGCTAGCACTTGTCTCCCGGTTGCCATGGTGACGTGGCAGCATAGGGCAGGAGACCCTAACAGCAGCACCCCCCCCCCCCCCTCTGACGAGGGGTCAAAGAACCCCTACCACCGGGTTTATCGGGTAACTGCGAGAAGAAAGAGCGTATCAGTCTGGGGGCATGAAGATCACAACTGCGCACTCACGACCGCTCCTCCGGGCCATACCCCTTCCAGTGCACCAAAAATGACAGCCGCCCGTTTTAAAAGGGAACAATTAAATGTTTTTTGTTTTTTTTGTTTGTTTTTAAACACTGTTTATTGAAGATTTTTCAAAATACATTGGAGGAAGGGGGTGGGAAAGACAGAAGGAAAGAGGGAAAGGGGGGAGGGGGGGGATACAGCAATGCAAGCATTTGTTATTCATTTTGTAAGTATATTAGAAACCGAATGTCAACGGAGGGGGGCATTTGAAGTGTGCCAACCATGGGGACCAGACCTCAGTGAAGGTTTCCGCCCTGCTTTCGATTACGCTAGAGAGGAACTCCATGTGATATGTATCCCATACAGCCGCAATCACCGCCGCAATGGAGGGGATTGTATGCGTTTTCCAGTGAAAGGCAATCTTACATTTCAGTGCGGTCGCAATGTGCCAAATGAGTCTTTGTTTAGGTTTTGGAATTCCGGGGAGGGGCCTTGGAAAGATGAAGAAAGTTGGGGAGAAGGGCACCGTTACTCCGGTGATTCGTAATATCAAATTCCGAATGGCTTTCCAGCGCGGTGTTATCCGGGGACAGTCCCAGAATATATGGAGCAGGGTACCCTCCGACCCACAATTCCTCCAACACCTGTCCGATGCTGAAGGAAATATTCTACTCAGACGGGATGGTACCAAGTACCATCGGACATAAATTTTAAACAAATTTTCTCTATGTCTGATTGAGGTCGCTGAGGATACAAGGTTTTGTTTAATTTGTTCCCAGGTATCTGGTTCTAGGTGGTCCTGTAATTCAGATTCCCAGGCTATTTCATGAGGGGTCCTTGTGGGTAGATCATGAGTAAGCATGAGACGGTAAATAGATGACAGAAGGCTCCTTGAGGGAGAGCGCAGCAAGCATAATGATTCAAGAGGTGAACGTGTTAAGGAACTATGTGAATGTAAGTATGCAATGTGAAAACTACGCAGTTGTAGATATTGGAAAAAGCAGTGTGGAGGGAGATTATATTTACGCTGAATATCGGAGAAGGCTGGGAAAGAGCGAGATGGTGCTATGTCGTTAATGAACAGTAGGTCGTGCGTCTGCCAGTGTTGGAAAGTACGAGTGAACTGTCCCTCGGGGAACAACGGGTTGTTCCAGAGGGGTGCCAGAGCGGGGGGGGAGGACAATAAGGAGAAAGTCTTAGTGAGTCTGTCCCAAAGTGTGACAGTAAATGCTATTGACGGGAAATTAGCGCTTTCTGGTGGTCTATCAGTTCGTGGGATCCAGAGGAGGGTGGAGATGGATCTCATACGTACGAGTTCGGATTCCAATTGAACCCATCTACGTGACGTTGTCTGTGAGTGCCATAAGACGGCCTGAGATAGGTGGGCCGCGTAATAATATAATTTAATGTTAGGTACTCCAAGTCCACCCTCTCTGTTCCTGTTGTAGAGTGTCTTGAAGCGAACCTGGGGTCTTTTACCTGACCACAGAAAGTGTGAAAATTTCTTCTGTAAGTCTGCGAACACCTTTGAGGGTATTCGTATCGGGAGTGCCTGGAATAGGTATAGGAGACGAGGCAGGATGTTCATTTTCAGGCCGTTGGCTCGACCGGACCAAGAAATATACTGATCTGACCATTTCTGCAGATCTCTAGTTACGTTATGAATAAGTTCAGGGTAATTGGCTTTAAATAGTTGGGAGTGTTGTCTGGTGAGGAAAACGCCTAAGTATTTTAGGTGAGATTTCTTCCAATCAAACTTGAAATTACTGTGCAAAGATATCTTTAACTGGGCATGGAGATGAAAGTCTAGCACCTCTGTTTTAGAATCGTTAATTTTAAAGTTTGAAATGAATCCAAATTCTTGTATAACGTGTAGAAGGTTTGGGAGGGAGATGTGGGGGTTTGAGAGAGTAAGCAAGATATCGTCTGCATATAAGGAGATCTTAAACTGAGAAGAACCAATTGTAATCCCTGAGATATCCGGGCAGCCGCGGATCCTCGACGCCAGTGGTTCCATCATCAGCGCGAAGATTAAGGGTGACAGAGGGCAGCCCTGTCTTGTACCATTCGCAATCGTGAATGGAGGGGACAGTTGACCATTTACTAGGACGCAGGCTGAAGGGGAGGAGTAAAGGGATTCAATGCCCGTGAGGAACCGGCCCGTGAATCCAAAGCGTCGGAGAGTGCGGTCCATATATGCCCATGATATGCGATCGAACGCCTTTTCAGCGTCTAGCCCCATCGCTAAGGAGGGAATTGCGGAGGCGTCTGCAAAGTGTAGGGTATCAATAGCTCTTCTGATGTTATCAAACGCTTGTCTGCCTGGGATGAATCCGACTTGGTCCGGGTGGACCAAAGAGGCGATCATCACTGCAAGGCGATTAGCGAGTATTTTTGCGAATAACTTCAGATCTGAATTCAGTAATGATATCGGGCGGTAGTTACTACACTCCGTGGGATCGCGGCCGGGCTTGGGGATGACAACTATTTCTGCTCTAGTGGTGGCGCTGTCGAAAGGCGTACCAGCCAAAATAGCATTGAACAATATCGTCAGGGCCGGGGTCAGTGTTCCACTGAATTTTTTATAGTATAGGGCCGGTAGACCGTCTGGACCGGGAGCTGAGGTATTCCTCAGTGTTTTAATTGTGAGATCAACTTCTTCAGAGGAAATTTCCTGATTAAGTGAGTCTATCTGTAGCTGAGATAGGGTTGGGAGGGAGCAAGTAGAGAGGAAACTATCTATACGTTTTTGTAAACTAGTGGGGTCCTCCGGGGTGGGGAGATTGTATAGGGATTGATAATATTTCCTGAAACAATGGGCTATTTGTCGAG
This sequence comes from Pseudophryne corroboree, assembly GCF_028390025.1. Lineage (NCBI taxonomy): Eukaryota > Metazoa > Chordata > Amphibia > Anura > Myobatrachidae > Pseudophryne > Pseudophryne corroboree. The sequence goes on along the minus strand of NC_086450.1, from coordinate 507,601,129 downwards.
GATCGTACGTCAATTTGTGCTGTTGGTCCTTTAGGGAGAGGATCCTATTTCTCTGTTTGCGGGCCCGTAGGCGAGAGGCCAAGAGGGAGTCCGCTTTGTCACCCTTAGAATAAAATTTGTGTTGTAGCCATCGCATGGTCTTAGCAGCTTTGGCCGACAGAATTTGATATAGCTGGCCTTTAAGAGCCAGGAGTTTGTTATAAATCGTGCGTTTGGGGGTACGCTGGTGTCGAGCTGTGAGTTCTTTAATTTGGTTCTCGAGATCCGCGACCTCCCGGAGGTCCTTCAGTTTTTGCGCTTTAGTTAGGGAGATGAAGTGACCTCGAATGGAAGCTTTGTGTGCTTCCCATATTATTGCAGGTGAGATCTCGTCAGTGGCATTTAGCGTAAAGAATTCTTTCAAGACTTCAGTAGTCTGGGTAAGATATTCTTTTTTCAATAGGAGGACCGTGTTCAATCTCCAGCGGAAAGTTGTGGGGAGTGCAGGGGAGGAGTCAATGGTCAGGGACACTGCTAAGTGATCCGACCACACCACCGGGGAAGTTGAAGTTCTGACCAAACCCTGCACAGTGGAGGAGTCTACCAAGAATAGATCTATTCTGGAGTGTAGCTTGTGGGGGACTGAGTAGTGAGTGTACGTGCGTTCACATGGGTGTAGTACTCTCCAGGCGTCGTATAGGCCCGAAGATGTTATGTAGTCTGTCAGTCGTCTGGATTCCCTGATTGTCGATGGACTGGGGATACTAGATTGGGTGCGGTCCCATATCAGATCTGGTACTGCATTAAAATCTCCACCGACGACAACTCGTCCCTTTGTTATTTTTTCCAGCTGAGGGCGGAAGTCGCTGAGGAAGGCACCCTGCTCCATATTGGGGGAGTAAATTGAGGCCACAGTTAAGAAAGAGTTTCCAAGTTGAAGTACTACTATATTGAAGCGGCCCTTGGGGTCTGAAAAGGAGCTCTCAACAGCGCAATGGAGTGAAGCGCGGAGTAGAATGGCGGTACCTTTACGTTTTTGGGGGGTGGTGGAGTAGAAGGCCTGGGGGTAAGCTCTCGAGGCAAGGGAGGGGTGTATCGATTTGAAATGTGTTTCTTGTAAAAGAATTATGTCCGCCCTCTGTTTTTTAAAATATTGGATGGCCATAGTACGCTTTTGGGGGGAGTTGAGTCCGTTGACATTCAGTGACACAATTTTAAGAGTCATGGGGGATTCCAGAGCCGGTTTCGGCTTAGGGAGGGTCTAACCCTCGCGGGGGTCGCGCAGAGCTGTGTAGGGGGGATGTGGGCGGGACGGGAAAAGCTGGGAGAACAAAACAAGGGAGATTGGGGCCTTGCGGCCATCCAAGTATCCGGGTATGGTCGTAGTCTTAAAGACACGACATACAACACCTCTGATGGACTCCATCCGTATGGGAGGGAGGTCCGGTGTTGTGGGGGCGAGACCTGGGGGTGACCAGAGGAACGCCTGGTGTCAATTGGGCATAGCAACACAAAAAGGGTTGATATGAACTTGAGCATGGGGGGGGGGGTAATCTGCACGGCAGGGAGGGGGAAATACCCCAATATCTTTTAGGTAGGGTCTGCTTGAACCGCAGGAGTCGGTGGGTTATCCCAACGTCTGCGTGGTCTTAGTATTAGGAAAGGTGATACCCTGGCGTATACAATTGAAATATCACAGCCTAAGATTTGAACAAGGGTGAACTTAAACATGGAACAGTTAATGGAGATAAACAATCCTTAAGCATACAAGCGAACGCGTCATTGTGCCATCGCCGGGCGCCCGGGCGAGGCCACCCCGGGGCACCCCGCCGCCCAATCCGCAACGCCGTCAACTCAGGGCGTCGGGAAGACGGTCCGTGGGGGTCCCGGCGGGGGGCCCCGGCACCCGGCGAGACCAACAGACAAACATCAACATTTACACAGACAATGATTCCAAAACATTAATCTTATGGAAAGGAAAACCCTCTGTTCATCCATGAACTAGAAATCCTGGTAAATCAGCGGGCGGTCGACCACTCAGCTTGCGGGGGGGTTCTCGACTTCGGGTTGTCCGTTGAGTCTGAAGAAGATTCAGGGGGAGAGGTCGAGAAAAGTCCCAGTCGTCTTAGTACAGACAGTCCATCATCGGGGTTCTTAACTGAGTGGGTTCGGCCGTTGAACGTGAACTGTAGGGCAAACGGGAATCCCCACCTGTAGAGGATCTGGCGGTTACGTAAGGCCTTAGTGACGGGTAACATTTCTCTCCGTTTTTTGAGGGTGGAGGGAGCAAGGTCCTGGAAAACAAGGAGATTTAATCCCTTGTATGGGATAGCCGGGGTGCCTCGGCAAGCGTTGAGCACTTTAGTTTTGACGTGGAAAAAGTGCATGCGGAGGATAATATCTCTAGGTGGTTGATCTGGAGGTGGTTTTGCACGGAGGGCTCTGTGCGCTCGATCCAACAAAAATTGGTCGTCCGAGAGATCCGGGAGTAGCTGTTGAAAGAGGCCCATGAGAAATTCCGGCAGTGTAGGGGTGTCCACAGACTCGGGTACATTGCGTATTCGCAAATTATTTCTGCGCGAGCGATTTTCCAGGTCCTCTACTTGTTCGCGTATGAGGTCTACTTCCGATCGTAGTTCCGAGACCTCCTGGGTGACCACATCTTGATAATTGCAGATGTCGTCGGTCTTGCGTTCTAACGCGTCGGTGCGGGACCCCAGGGAGGACATTTCTGTCTTAAGTTCTTGGATAGCTGCGCGCAGTTCAACTCTGAATGTGGTCGCTATGCGCTGCACTAAAGAGTCGTATGGATCCGCATCGACCGTAAGGGCTGAGTCAGATCTTGACGGAGAGGATCCCGTATCTTGTGGGTTTCCGGGTGAAACCGGGTGTTGATTCGTATTTTTGCCTCGTTTAGGGCCGAAGAATGACGCTGAGTCACCCGGGGGTGCTTTACGGTTCCTGTTAGACATGATCCTTTTGATCTAGGATGACGCTGTGCAGGTGTATAGGAAAAATCCAAAAACTGTGAAGCGGATGGGGTATTATCCCGTGCCGTGCAGCAGAAGGGAGGTGAATTACATATACATCCCGGGGGCTTTTTTCAGAATATAGGAGACCGCATAGGTGGAAGTGCCAGTCACAGGGATCTGTTCAGACAGGTGTCCCGGCCACAGCTGCAGGGTTGCTTTTAATAGGTGCCAGGTGACCCCGGGATCGGAGTATATGATAGTGAGTGAGAACTCCGAGTTCTTTCAATCAGGGCTGCCTAAGGATCCAAGATGGCCGCTGTGGTACATGCAGGTCTGAAGAATCACTGATTAAATGATGTCCCAGTGCCTTTTGGGCTGTGTGGCCCCGTCTGGTAGGTGACTGGGGGGTTGGGATTGGATGTGGAGCAATGTGGGGTAGCGGAGGGTACGCTGGGCGCCGCTGTGGGTCTAGTTTCAGACTCCTCTTGGGTCTGGAGATCGCGGTCGGGGAGATGTGAAAATCGAGGCCCTGGTCTCTTATCCGTATAGGCCCCGATTCCGCCTGAGGTGTGCGGACCTCCTGGACTCGCCCCGTGCACGGGGGGGTGTCTGCAGCTGTGTGCAGGGACGGGTGAGAGGGTAAGAGACTGCAGGGGAGCCGGCAAGCAGTGAGGGGACTTACTTGTGTGAAGGCCGCCGGGCGTCCGTCCGGTCCGTTCCCGGCCTTCTATCTCCGGGTCCCCGGGTAGATGGATCTCTAGGAGTGCTTGGCCGGCCGTGGGTGGGTCCTCCTTAGCTGCTGGCAGCAAGTTATACCGGACTCGGGCCCCGGAACGAGTCCGAGATGCGGTCCGCGGGTTCCTGGAGCCTTCTTCGGAGAAGCCCGAAAATCGAGGCCCCGGCTTCGTTTGGTCTGTAGGCCGCAATCCGCAGGAGCAGTGAAAACTGCTCCCCGATTCTGCGGCTCCTTTAGGGACTCTGCAGGGGGGCCTGGGGAAACAGTGAGGGTCGTTGTGTGCCCAGGGAGGCTTGCAAGAGGGGTTAAATTACTTTTAATCCCCTGTAGTTAGAGGAGCTCTGTAACCCTGCTTCTGACTCCGTTCACAGCCAGGCCACCAGGGAACAATGAAATGTTTTATTGATACCCAAAGAACGGGGCAGATCTAACTGAAATGCCACCGGATTGATAACCCTGGTGATCTTATAAGGGGCGATGAACCGGGGGCCTAACTTATGAGATGGCTGTCTCAACTTCAAATTTTTGGTAGACAACCAGACGAAGTCTCCTAATTTGAAGCTGCAGGGTCTTTTCCGTTTGTCAAAAACCCTTTTGGTCACTAATGACACAGACACAAGGGCTTTCTTCACTTTCCTCCAAATACCTCTAAGGACTGAAACCACAGAGGAACCACCAGGCGTGGAATCCAGGGGGTCAAAAGAATTGGCCTTAGGATGATGCCCATACACACAAAGGAAGGGAGAGATCCCTGTAGCAGAGTGAGCCACGTTGTTATAGGCAAACTCCGCCATGGACAGATGAGCAACCCAGTCAGTCTGACACTTGGAGACATAACACCTGAGGAACTGCTCCAAGGACTGGTTCACCCTTTCAGTTTGCCCATTAGACTGCGGATGGTAGCCTGACGACAAGCTGACAGAAATCTGGAGATCGGAACAAAATGCCCTCCAGAATTTGCCCACAAACTGGGATCCGCGGTCAGAGACCACATCAAGTGGCAACCCGTGGAGGCGCACAACATGCAGCATAAATAATTCAGACAGGCGTCTGGCCGATGGCAGCCCAACCAGTGGAACGAAGTGCGCCATCTTCGAAAACCTGTCAACGACAACCCAGATGGCTGTCATCCCCGAGGATTTGGGCAAGTCCACCACAAAATCCATTGAAATGTGGGTCCATGGCTTAGATGGAATAGAGAGTGGATGTAATGGGCCAACAGGAACCCCTCTAGGAGTCTTATTTCGGGCACAGATGTCACATGCCCGAACCCACTGATCCACATCCTTAGCCACCGAGGGCCACCACACCGCCCTAGATAGCAACTCCCGAGTTCTGGCAATACCCGGGTGACCTGCCGACTTCTTGGCATGGAATTCCAGAAACACTCGCTGTCTTAACCTAGGAGGCACAAACAAAAGACCTACCGGAAGGTCTGGAGGAGCCTGCTCCTGTGCTCTAAGGACTATTGACAAGAGGTCCTGGGTAATGCCCACTTTAATACATGATGGGGACACAATGGGCAATGGCTCCTCGGTGGTCTCCTGGATTGGAGCAAAACTTCAGCCTTGATGTTTTTTGACCCAGGGCGATATGTTATCAAAAAATTAAAGCGAGCAAAAAACAAAGCCCATCGTGCCTGCCTGGCATTGAGACGCTTCGCTGACTCTAAATATGCCAAATTCTTATGGTCGGTGAGAATTGAGACCACAAACTTAGCCCCCTCAAGCCAGTGTCTCCACTCCTCGAGTGCATCCTTAATAGCCAACAATTCCCGGTTACCTACGTCATAATTCATCTCGGCAGGCGAAAATTTACGGGAAAAGTAAGCACAGGGATGAAGGCGATTATCAGACACTCCCATCTGAGAGAGCACTGCCCCAATACCCATCTCAGAGGCATCCACCTCCACCACAAAAGGACGCTCTGGATCTGGGTGTCGCAGCACCTTGGCCGAGACAAATGCCCTTTTGAGACGGGCAAAAGCCGCTTTGGCCTCACAAGACCAGTGAGCAACATCCGCCCCTTTCTTAGTGAGTGCCACCAAGGGCGCCACTATAGACGAAAATCCAGCGATAAATCGTCTATAAAAATTTGCAAAGCCCAGGAAACGCTGAAGCGCCTTCAAACTAGTGGGCTGCACCCAATCCAGGACTGCCTGTACCTTGGAACCCTCCATTTGGAAACCTTCTGGGGAGATAATATATCCTAGAAATGCGATTTGCTGAACTTCAAATTCGCACTTCTCCAGCTTCGCCCCAAGCCGGTGGTCTCTGAGTTTCTGGAGGACTAAGCGTACATGCTTCCGATGTTCCTCCAGGGAATGGGAGAAGATTAGGATGTCATCTAAGTATACAACTAAGAATCTATCCAAATATTCCCTGAGCACATCATTCATTAAATCCTGGAAGACTGCTGGGGCATTACAGAGCCCAAAAGGCATCACCAAATATTCATAATGCCCTGAGTGGGTATTAAAGGCAGTCTTCCATTCATCCCCCTCTCTTATTCGGATTAGATTGTACGCACCGCGTAGGTCAATCTTAGAAAAAATGGTGGCAGTACGAAGCTGGTCAAACAAGACCGAAATGAGAGGCAGTGGGTATGAGTTTTTAATCGTGATACGGTTCAATTCCCTGAAGTCGATGCAGGGTCGCAATGAACCGTCCTTTTTACCCACGAAGAAGAACCCCGACCCAACTGGAGACTGTGAAGGTCTGATAAATCCCTTAGCCAAGTTTTCCTGAATGTACTCTGCCATAGCCTGAGTCTCAGGACGTGACAGGGAGTACAACCTGCTCTTGGGAAGCTTAGCATTCGGCAACAAATCAATGGCACAGTCATAGGGGTGATGGGGAGGTAGTACCTCTGCAATTTTTTTGGAGAACACGTCCGCAAAATCTGCATAACATTCTGGCAATCCTGGCAAACTTAGCTGCGAAAGCCTGACTGGAAGGCTCAAGCAACTCCTGAAACAATCCGTACCCCAACTAAGAATCTCCCCAGAGACCCAGTCAAATTGAGGATTGTGGGCCCATAACCAGGGTAACCCCAACACCAATGGGGCAAAAGTACAGACAGTCACATAAAAGGACAATTTTTCAGAGTGTGTGGCTCCAATAAACAAAGAAATCTGGCTAGTGCAAGAGGTAATTTTACCCTGGGATAATGGTTCCCCATTTAACCCACAGATCTCAATTTCCGATGCCAGGGGTACTAAGGGAACAGAGTGTTTCAGGGTGAGTTGGCGGTCCATAAAAACCCCGTCGGCCCCACTGTCCACAAAGGCCTCAGTCTTGACAGTTTGACCGAGGATCTTCAAGGTCACCGGAATGATAAAAGTCTTCTTGGGAAATTCTGACTTCTGGCCTGACAGGATATTTCCCATCACCCTCAGGCCCTGAAATTTTCCGGCTTTTCTGGGCATGATACTACCAAATGACCCTTATTCCCAAAGTACAAACACAACCCCTGCTGTCTCCTCCGCGTCTTCTCACGCGAGGAGAGGCAGGTAGCCCCAATCTGCATAGGCTCCTCGGAAAATTCCTCAGAGTCTGAGGTTCCCTTGGGAAAGAAGGAAACCTTGGTCTGCCTTTCAAGCCTACGCTCTCTCAGCCGTCTATCCACCCGGATGGATAACTGCATGAGCTGATCCAAGCTATCAGGCAAGAGATATTGTACCAGTTGGTCTTTTATCTGGTTAGAAAGACCTCTTCGGTACTGGTGTCTCAGGGCTGGGTCATTCCACTGGGTATCATGGGCCAACCTCCGAAACTCCGTACAGTAAACCTCAACTGGCCTTCGCCCTTGCTTAAGGATCGAAATCTGAGCCTCGGCTGAGGCCGTCTTGTCAGGGTCATCATACAACATGCCCAGTGCCGTAAAAAAAGCATCAACACTTTTAAGCGACGGACAGTCAGGCTGCAACCCATATGCCCATACCTGTGGGTCTCTTTGTAGCAAGGAAATCACTATGCCCACCCGCTGAATCTCCGACCCAGAAGACTGAGGCCTAAGCTGGAAATATAGCTTGCAGCTCTCCTTGAAACAAAAGAACTGCGAGCGATCTCCAGAAAAACGATCCGGGAGATTTACTTTCGGCTCCTTAACCCCTGAAGGTGCTGCTGCTGCGGGAGCTCCGCCAGCGGCTTGGGAGGTGTGCATTTTAATGGACAAATCATTAAATTGTCGAGTCAAGACCTGCACCTGATCGACGACCTGTTGCAAAGTATTTTGAGGGGTATGCTCCATATTCCCACAAAATTTCAACAGGAGTATTGGGCTGCTGAATATGTTATGCACACCAGTGCCTGCAGGAATGTACTGGTGTCTGAACGGAGAGGGATGCAAAACAAATGAACTCACAGACAGACTGGGGAATATGACATTACGTACACAGAAGGTGATAGGGTAACAAAATAAAAACAAAGTGAACAGAGAAGCCCAGAGGCTAAGAAACTGGGTGTCTCCCTAGTATTAGGAATGATCAGATGGAAAGAAGCAAGATGTTGTGTTTTAATACGTAGAGAACCCAAAATGCTGTTGCTAAGGGCAACAGCAAAACCCTAAAGGGTTACCAACGGGTGTGGCAGTAAACTCCTTGGTCAGAGATGGAATAATAGACACAAGGAGAGTCTCTACAATCCTAGTCCTCACTTGCAGTGCACTGGTTCAGCTTACTGCCACTAAACTGACACCTGAACACCTTGCACACTGAGAAAGGATTTTGGCAGGCAAGTCTGAGAATACAGCCGCAAACTTGCTAAGTTCACAGAGTAGCAAAAGAACCCCAGCAAGTTAAACGACTGACTCCAGTCTTACTGCTAGGTCTGGATTGGCAGAGTGTAGTACCAAATCCCAATGCCTATTTGCAGTAAGCAACAAACAAATACAAAGTTACACAGTACTGGCTAACTTTCAGAAACTGACTAACCAACAAAGATTCAGCAGCATCTGCTTAACCTGAGAAGAGGGTTTATAAAGCAGGTGCTGTCCACGCCCCACTCAGACCTCACAGACTGTGAGCACAAAAACCAGCACCGGATCCCCTGCCGTGCACAGAGCCTGTAACCACTGCACAGCAAAAGACCCGAACCAGAGTATCAGCTGCGCTCAGGTTACTCCGCTAGCACTTGTCTCCCGGTTGCCATGACGACGTGGCAGCACAGGGCAGGAGACCCTAACAAGATGGCATATGACATCACGCGGGCGATTCGTAGTGCTCGATGGGCCCTGTCGATTGTAATGGTGGAACCATGATCATTGCTTAGGATTTCATAAAAAATATTTGTAAGGGCATCTACCAAGCCTGAGGGTGGAATCTCCTCAGAAAGACCCCTGATGCGGATATTGTTCCGCCACCCCCTGTTGTCCAGGTCCAACATACGCACATACGCAAGTGTAATGAGCGGATCTCCGCTAATGGGTGGTATTCAGTATGCCAGCTCAGTATACCGACACTGGAATTCCGACACCCGGTATACCGACAACTATTCTCCCTCTTGGGAGTCCACGACCCCCGTGGAGGGAGAATAAATAGCGTGGCGTGCGTGCCCGCAAGGGGATCATTTGCTCTTGCCCTGCTGTCGGCATGCCGGCGGTCAGGAGTCCGGCGCTGGTATGCTGGGCGCCGGCAAAACATACTACACCCCTGCTGATTGAGCTGAAACGACATCTTGTATTGATCTCATGAACACATCAGAGGAGTCTTATTAGTCCTCCAGCGCGGAGGCACGATCCTTGAGATGAGGGATATCCTGTCGTACAGTAGCACGTTCCCTACAAATAGTATCCTGAAGATCTTGTTTAGTGGGGAGGGTCTTCATAACGACATAATTTCTTGTAGATCTCTGTCGCCTCTAGAGGAAACTCGAGGCGTGTCTGCGACCGGAAATTATGTTGGCATATCAGGGGAAGAGGGGGAGCTCAAAGCAGATACGTCTAGATGGGGTTGGTTGTAAAAAGGGCCGTAGATCTGTCTGGGACATGGACTCCTTTGTATTACCTTTCTGGGAAGACTTCTTGTTCCTGGGCATAATGAAGTAAAAAAGAATCAGCGAAAAGTCATATAGGTCAGGATGGTAGCGCTATAGGTGAGTGTTAATTACATCAATAAAAGCCCTGGGACATTGACTCCCGATGGGTTGGCCTCAACAGTCCATCAAGCTGCTGTGGGTAGCATGACTAGAGGTTGTCACAATGTCGCACCAGGTGGCTGTGAACACGGTGACGGATTAATAGAAGGTGGAAGCTGTAGGGAGAACTACTTAATGGAGCTTGAGGTGAATATATACTGTAGAAAGAAAGCAAACAAAACACAGGGAGTGCATCCAGTCTAACACAAGAGGGAGCTCCGGTGACTGAAGTAATAATATAATGGAGGGCTGCCACTCTAAAGAACAGGGTTAAAAGTGTCACCTAGGAAAGGCGTTTTAGAGAAGGATCAGGACTATGGCAGAGATAAGACCAGTCATGGTCTCCCAGCTGCATAATCAGAGGCTGTCAGTGCTGCAGCTGCCCTTCCGCTGCATACAATATGGCCACCACTATCCAGGGCTGAGCTCCCCTTACCTAAGCTCCACAGGGAGAGAGGAATCAGCAGTAGGAGCAGCTTAATAAGTAGGATTCACTGGCTCCATGTACAGCTATGGCAGGAGTGTCTGTGCAGAGGCCAGTAGGCAGGTCTCCTGTGCCCCTCTCCTCAGTACTCCTAAGACGGCCGCCAGCGATCAGCTCCAGAGGTGGGTGGACAGTCAAGCAGCACCACAGGCTCCCAGATCCTACTGCAGTCACGCCGTCGAATCAGCCACCAGCAGAATATAGGAGCCGCGTCTAGCTGGGGAGGAGGCAGCCGCCGCGGACTTCCGCTTCACCGTGGCAGTGGGGAGAGCACGTCAGGTCCCGCCTCCGGGGAGGGGAGAGGGCCGCAACCCGCAAGGATGGGTAAACCCGTCCTCCGGCTCCGCAGCGCACACTCACCCTGTCAGGGCAGACGAGCAGGCAGGGGGAGACCTGATAAGGGCACAGGCACCCCAATAAGGCACTGAGGGAGAGCGTTTCAGCAGGAGCTCTCCACGGGCACGTCTTGCTCCTTTGCTCGCCAAGCCACGCCCTGTACATGCACCTTTCTGTCTGAGTACCTGCACCTTTCTGAGTACCTGCTGTTAGGCGCCGAGGGTCCGCCCGTCAGTGCGGCCCGGCGCCTAGCAACTAGGGACGCCGCAGGCACACAGCCGCCGGCTCCCTAGCAACGCTAGACGCCGGGCGCACGGAGCCGCTCAGACCATAGCAACGGGGACGCCACTGTCGGACCGCGTTCCCCGTTGCTAGGTCTAGATAATGAGTTCATTTGTATCCTGGCCGTGCAGCATGCAGCTGCACGGCATGATGTTTATTACCCTGTCTGGATCCTGATTGGAGGGTTCCCAAATAAAGGCACTCTCAGGACTTCTTACAGACGCCGGTGATAGCTTCCTGTTTGCTGAGTCTGTTACAGAGAGTTTCCAGTCCTGCTCAATCCGGTTGTTCCTGTCCTCAGTGATCCAGTACTCGGAATTTGTCATCTATTCCTGGAGTCCGACCGAGCACCTTTTAACATCCTGTGGTGTTCGTGAGTCGCGGCGTAGCCGTGTGTTGCGGCCTGACCGCTTACTATTTATTATTTAGTTTCTTTGTGTTCCGGAGTTTTTGCGGAGGATTCCGCTCCCACAGATCCACTCTGGTATCCAGCGGTGCTGGATAGGAGTAACGGATCAGGGGATCTTTTGGTTGTCCTTTTCCCTGGCGGTTTGTCCGCACATACTTTTGGTTTAGTTAGATAGCTTGTAACCCCTGGCCTGGTTGCTTAGTCAGAGGGCCCCTTGTTATCACCCTGTCTCGGATTTCCCTTTGTCTCCCATTAAGACCTGAGGGGGCATCGGGGTTGGGCAGACATAATCCGCCCTTCGAACGCGGCTGCCATGGGCTCAAGCAACCATAGTCTCGCAGGGGATTTCTGACAACACGGGCGAGACAACGGAGTTAGGGCGCCAGGGGTTACTAGGCTTTCCTGCTCCCGTAACCAGCATATCTTTCCAGTACCCAGACCTCTGCCATAAAGATCTCCTCTGGTCTGGAGTACGGGAATCATAACATTATCACCGGCCAGACTAACATTTAAAATTAACAGGAGTTAATTTTTTCCCTTATTCAGTTGGGAGATTTGTCAGCCTCATGAATCCCACCGGTGTTGGGCCAAATCCTGGCCAGCTTTTAGTTAGCCAGATTCAAGAGCTTACTCAGATGGTTCAGGATCTGTCCCTTCGGGTGAGGTCACAGGAAGATCTGTTACGGACTTCCCCGAGGGTCATTCCTGAACCAAAAATGCATCTGCCTGACCGTTTTTCTGGGGATAGAAAGCAGTTTTTTAATTTTAAAGAGTCTTGTAAACTGTATTTTCGTTTAAGACCAGTCTCCTCAGGTACGGAATCTCAGCGGGTAGGAATTATTATTTCTTTGCTACAGGGGGATCCTCAGACCTGGGCTTTTGGTTTAAAGACAGACGATCCGGCTTTATTGTCTGTAGACGCCTTTCTGGGGTCTTTAGGGCTATTGTATGACGACCCTGATAGAGAGGCATCCGCCGAGAGTCAGTTGCGTGCTCTCAGACAGGGTAGGAATCCCGCAGAGATTTATTGTACGGAGTTTCGCCGTCGGTCGAACGACTGTGGATGGAATGACCCAGCCCTGCGCAGTCAGTTTCGCCTCGGTTTATCCGAGTCTATAAAAGACAGTCTCCTTCAGTATCCCGCTCCTGAGACGCTCGATAAACTCATGGAGCTCTCTATTAAGATTGATCGTCGTCTCAGAGAGCGGAGGGCTGAAAAAGGAGCATCTGTCGGGTCTACTGTTTTTTCCATTCCTGTGGACATAGAGGAGCCCATGCAGATAGGCCTCTCCAAACTGTCTCCGGAAGAAAGAACCAGAAGGCAAAATTCTGGTCTTTGTTTATACTGTGGGGGTAAGGGACATTTTGCCCGTAGTTGTCCGAACAAGTCGGGAAACGCCTCGACCAAGTGAGTTGTGAGGGGGTTCACTTTGGTCTGCAGCTTATCTCCTCAAATAATTCACTGTTAGTTCCAGCTAAGGTTTCCTTTGGCAGCCTCTGTTCCTCGGTCTCGGTTTTTGTGGACAGTGGAGCTGCAGGGAATTTTATGGATTTAACATGGGCCAAGGCCTTAGGTATTCCTCAGTTAGCCTTGGGTAGGTGTATCACCATGCATGGTTTAGATGGGAGTCCCTTGTCCAATGGGGTTATTTCTCTCTGTACACCTCCTGTTCTACTTTCGGTAGGAGCTCTGCATTCTGAAAAGATTGAGTTTTTCCTTACCCATTGCCCAGCAGTTCCTGTGGTTCTGGGTCACCCTTGGCTGGCCTTTCATAATCCCATCATTGATTGGCAGTCGGGGGAGATCTTACAATGGGGTACCATCTGTAATAAGGAATGTATTACGCTTCCCATCAGAATAGCTGCTGTCATTCCCGCACCCATTCCTGTGGAATACCAGGATTTTGTTGATGTATTTTCCAAGGGCAATGCGGATATTCTGCCTCCCCATAGGCCTTATGATTGTGCTATTGAGTTAATTCCTGGTGCCACTTTGCCTAAAGGAAGGTTATATGCATTGTCCGGTCCTGAAACTGTGGCCATGAATGAGTATGTTAAAGAAAGCCTAGGGAAAGGATTTATCAGGCCATCTAAATCCCCTTAAGTGCAGGCTTCTTCTTCGTGGAGAAGAAGGATGGATCACTCAGACCTTGCATTGACTTTAGAGCCTTGAATAAAATCTCAGTAAAGAATACTTACCCTTTGCCGCTGATTTCGGTCCTCTTTGATCAGCTACGTTCGGCTGTGATTTTTTCTAAGATTGACCTGAGAGGAGCATATAACCTTATCAGAATCAAGTCAGGGGATGAGTGGAAAACGGCATTCAGTACTCAGTCAGGCCACTATGAGTATCTGGTTATGCCATTCGGCCTGTCCAACGCTCCGGCAGTTTTCCAGGATCTCATTAACGATGTGCTCCGTGAATTTCTTGGAAAATTCGTTGTAGTCTACTTAGACGATATTTTGATATATTCTGACTCTATAGAACAACATGTTACCCAGGTGCGTCAGGTTCTAAAGAAATTACGTGAAAATCACCTATATGCCAAGCTGGAGAAGTGTGAATTTCATGTTACGGAGGTATCCTTTTTAGGGTACATTATTTCCCCTCGGGGATTCTGTATGGAACCAAAGAAGCTCCAAGCCATCCTTAGTTGGGCGCAACCCACCAATTTAAAAGCAATTCAGCGCTTTTTAGGGTTTGCGAATTACTATAGAAGATTTATTCACTCTTTCTCTGACCTAGTTGCTCCCATTGTGGCACTGACTAAGAAGGGAGCAGATCCTACCAACTGGTCACGTGAAGCGGAGTTATCTTTTCAGGCCTTGAAACAAGCCTTTGTCTCAGCCCCTGTCCTCAGACATCCCAACCCAGAATTGCCTTTCATTGTTGAGGTTGATGCCTCGGAGGTTGGAGTAGGGGCCATCCTATCTCAGAAGGATCCGGATTCCCTAGAATTACATCCCTGTGCCTTTATGTCCAGGAAATTCTCGTCTGCTGAATCCAACTACGATGTTGGTAACCGGGAATTACTGGCTATTAAATGGGCTTTCGAGGAGTGGAGGCATTGGCTTGAAGGAGCCACTCATACCATTTCAGTTTTGACTGATCACAAAAATCTTCAATACATTGAACCAGCTAAACGGCTGAATGCCCGGCAAGCTCGTTGGGCTTTATTTTTTACTCGTTTCAAGTTCATTATCACCTTCAGGCCAGGTTCCAAGAATACCAAGGCAGATGCCCTGTCACGCAGTTTTCTTCCAGTTCAAGACAACAGTCCTGTTACTCCCATACTTCCGTCTTCAGTCATTCGGGCAGGCCTCACACAAGATTTATTTACCCAGTTAAAGCAGCTTCAACATCAAGCTCCTGGAAATACTCCTGCTGGTCGTCTTTATGTCCCCGAATTTTTGAGAGCAACAGTTTTGACGGAGTTTCACGATAGCAAAGTTGCCGGGCATCCGGGAATCGCTAAAACCTTTGAATTAGTTTCCCGCTCGGTATGGTGGCCTGGTCTTTCCAAAGACATTAAGGAGTTTGTTTTTTCTTGTCAGGTCTGTGCACAGCATAAGGTTCCCCGTTCCTTGCCTATCGGTCAACTTATGCCCTTGAATGTTCCTCTTAGGCCATGGTCTCATATTTCCATGGATTTTGTGGTGGACCTCCCTCTGTCAGCTGGATGCCGAGTCATATGGGTGGTAGTGGACCGTTTCAGCAAAATGGCCCATTTCATTGCTCTTCCCGATTGCCATCTGCCCAGGGATTGGCAGTCTTGTTCCTCCGCCATGTTTTCAGACTCCATGGGTTACCCACTGATATTGTTTCTGATCGGGGTCCACAATTCGTTGCACAATTTTGGAAGTCTTTTTGTGCCTCATTAAAGATGAAATTATCTTTAACGTCTGGCTACCATTCCCAATCCAACGGGCAGACTGAGCGAGTTAATCAATCATTAAAACAATATTTGCGTTTGTACTCGGCCAAACTCCAAAATGACTGGTCTGAGTTTCTTCCGTTAGCAGAGTTTGCTTACAACAATGCCTGTCATTCCTCCACCAATGTATCTCCATTTTTTACAGTTTTTGGTTTTCACCCCAGAGCTAATTCCTTTTTTCAACATTCCTCTGTCTCCTCACTGACCTTGACCTCTCATCTCAAACTCATTTGGAGAAAAGTGCACCTGGCTCTCAGAAAAGCGGCATTTCGGGAGAAAAAATTTTCTGACAGGCTCCGGCGGCCGTGCACTTTTAAAGTTGGAGATAGGGTATGGTTGTCGACTCGCAACATTAAACTTCGACAAACCTCAGCCAGATTGGGTCCTAAATTTATTGGACCATTTCATATTATCAAAAAAGTCAACCCAGTTGCTTTCCGGTTACGTTTACCAAAAACTTTACGGATCGGGAATACCTTCCATTGCTCCTTGTTAAAACCATATGTTTCGTCCAGTAGATTTCCTCGCAAGATCCCTCAGGGGAAATCACCAATAGATGTACAGGGTCAGCAGGAGTTCTTGGTGGAGAAGGTTCTCGATTCCAAGTTGTCCCGGGGTCGGCTTTATTTTTTGGTACATTGGAGAGGTTATGGTCCAGAAGAAAGGTCTTGGGTCCTGGATGAGGATCTCCATGCTCCAAGGCTTAAAAAGGCATTTTTTCAAGAATTTCCTCAGAAACCTGGCTTTAGGGGTTCCTTGACCCCTCCTCAAGGGGGGGGTACTGTTAGGCGCCGAGGGTCCGCCCGTCAGTGCGGCCCGGCGCCTAGCAACTAGGGACGCCGCAGGCACACAGCCGCCGGCTCCCTAGCAACGCTAGACGCCGGGCGCACGGAGCCGCTCAGACCATAGCAACGGGGACGCCACTGTCGGACCGCGTTCCCCGTTGCTAGGTCTAGATAATGAGTTCATTTGTATCCTGGCCGTGCAGCATGCAGCTGCACGGCATGATGTTTATTACCCTGTCTGGATCCTGATTGGAGGGTTCCCAAATAAAGGCACTCTCAGGACTTCTTACAGACGCCGGTGATAGCTTCCTGTTTGCTGAGTCTGTTACAGAGAGTTTCCAGTCCTGCTCAATCCGGTTGTTCCTGTCCTCAGTGATCCAGTACTCGGAATTTGTCATCTATTCCTGGAGTCCGACCGAGCACCTTTTAACATCCTGTGGTGTTCGTGAGTCGCTGCGTAGCCGTGTGTTGCGGCCTGACCGCTTACTATTTATTATTTAGTTTCTTTGTGTTCCGGAGTTTTTGCGGAGGATTCCGCTCCCACAGATCCACTCTGGTATCCAGCGGTGCTGGATAGGAGTAACGGATCAGGGGATCTTTTGGTTGTCCTTTTCCCTGGCGGTTTGTCCGCACATACTTTTGGTTTAGTTAGATAGCTTGTAACCCCTGGCCTGGTTGCTTAGTCAGAGGGCCCCTTGTTATCACCCTGTCTCGGATTTCCCTTTGTCTCCCATTAAGACCTGAGGGGGCATCGGGGTTGGGCAGACATAATCCGCCCTTCGAACGCGGCTGCCATGGGCTCAAGCAACCATAGTCTCGCAGGGGATTTCTGACAACACGGGCGAGACAACGGAGTTAGGGCGCCAGGGGTTACTAGGCTTTCCTGCTCCCGTAACCAGCATATCTTTCCAGTACCCAGACCTCTGCCATAAAGATCTCCTCTGGTCTGGAGTACGGGAATCATAACACCTGCACCCTTTTTGTCTGAGTACCTGCACCCTTTTTGTCTGAGTACCTGCACCCTTTCTGTCTGAGTACCCAGTGCCGTAACTAGACATTTTAGCGTTGTGTGCAAGAAACCGCATCGGCGGCGCGCACCAAAAATATGGCTTCATGGGGAAGGGGCATGGCCACATAGCTCCCTTTTACACATTACGTAAGGTAGAGTCCCCTTTTACACATTAGGCAGGCGGAGTCCCCCTTTTTACACAATACGGCAGCAGAGTCCCCTTTTTACACATTACGGCAGAGTCCCCCTTTTTATACATAACAGGAGGCAGAGTCCCCCACATTAGGCAAGCAGAGTCCCCCTTTTTTACACATTACAGCAACAGAGTCCCCCCTTTTTACACAGTACGTCAGGCAGAGTCCCCCTTTTTACACATAATGGCAGGCAGAGTCCCACATTTTTACACATAACGGCAGGCAGAATCCCCCTTTTTTACACATTACAGCTGGAGAGTCCTCCTTTTTACACATTATGGCAGCAGAGTCCCGTTTTTACACATTATGGCAGCAGAGTCCCCCTTTTTATACATTACGGTAGGCAGAATTCCCCTTTTTACACATTAGGCAGGCAGAGTCAGAGAGAAAGAGAGTCAGGGGAGACAGTTACTGCCCGGCCAGCTACAATATCCCGACCACCCCTCCATGGACCTGCCACCGCAAGTATCCCCTCCTCCCAGGTCTGGCTGCCGCTGTAAACACCCCTCCACCCACCCAGCAACCGCCACCGCTAAACGCCCCTCCCCTCAGGACTTGCTTCAGAGCACTCACCCATTGACGGTCTGAGCTGCTCTTCTTCAGAGTGCGGGCAGCCATGGCAGCGGCGGAGGATGTCTCCGTGTGGGTAACGCAGTATGGAGCTGCTGCGGCCCGCTAGTTAAAGCTCTGCCATCCTCCGCGCGGTTCCCCCGCCAGAAGGAGCTGGAGTCGCGTCCTGGCGCTGCATGTTCAGCCAGCGCACTGCTGGAGTCAAGAGAGGGGGGGGGAGCGCTTCTGCTGCCGCATGTAAGTGTATCAGCAGCGCTGCGTCCAGCAGAGAAGGAATTGGGCGCAACGCTGCTATGAAATTAGGTAGTCCTCAGCACTACGGCCAAACGGGGTGGATGCTGATTGTGCGCCCACAGCGCTAATGCACTGTGTGCAACGCATCATCCGCCCACACCTAGTTACGGCCCTGTGAGTACCTGCACCTTTCTGTCTGAGTACCTGCAACCTTCCTGCCTGAGTTCCTGCATCCTTCCTGTCTGAGTACCTGCACCTTTTCTGTCTGATTACCTGCACCTTTCTGCCTGAGTACCTGCTCCTTCCTGCCTGAGTACCTGCTCCTTCCTGTCTGAGTACCTGCACCTTTTCTGTCTGAGTACCTGCACCTTTTCTGTCTGATTACCTGCACCTTTCTGCCTGAGTACCTGCTCCTTCCTGCCTGAGTACCTGCTCCTTCCTGTCTGAGTACCTGCACCTTTTCTGTCTGAGTACCTGCACCTTTTCTGTCTGAGTACCTGCTCCTTCCTGTCTGAGTACCTGCACCTTTCTGTCTGAGCACCTGCACCTTTCTGTCTGAGTACCAGTACCTTTCTGCCTGAGTACCTGCTCCTTCCTGTCTGAGTACCTGCTCCTTCCTCTCTGAGTACCTGCTCCTTTTCTGTCTGAGTACCTGCTCCTTCCTGTCTGAGTACCTGTACCTTTCTGTCTGAGTACCTGCACCTTTCTGTCTGAGTACCTGCACCTTTCTGTCTGAGTACCTGCACCTTTCTGCCTGAGTACCTGCTCCTTCCTGTCTGAGTACCTGCGCCTTCCTCTCTGAGTACCTGCTCCTTTTCTGTCTGAGTACCTGCTCCTTTTCTGTCGGAGTACCTGCTCCTTCCTGTCTGAGTACCTGTACCTTTCTGTCTGAGTACCTGCACCTTTCTGTCTTGAGTACCTGTACCTTTCTGCCTGGGTACCTGCTCCTTCCTGTCTGAGTATCTGTACCTTCCTCTCTGAGTACCTGCTCCTTTTCTGTCTGAGTACCTGCTCCTTCCTGTCTGAGTACCTGTACCTTTCTGTCTGAGTACCTGCTCCTTTCTGTCTGAGTACCTGCTCCTTTCTGTCTGAGTACCAGTACCTTTCTGCCTGAGTACCTGCTCCTTCCTGTCTGAGTACCTGCTCCTTCCTCTCTGAGTACCTGCTCCTTTTCTGTCTGAGTACCTGCTCCTTCCTGTCTGAGTACCTGTACCTTTCTGTCTGAGTACCTGCACCTTTCTGTCTGAGTACCTGCACCTTTCTGTCTGAGTACCTGCACCTTTCTGCCTGAGTACCTGCTCCTTCCTGTCTGAGTACCTGCGCCTTCCTCTCTGAGTACCTGCTCCTTTTCTGTCTGAGTACCTGCTCCTTTTCTGTCTGAGTACCTGCTCCTTCCTGTCTGAGTACCTGTACCTTTCTGTCTGAGTACCTGCACCTTTCTGTCTTGAGTACCTGTACCTTTCTGCCTGGGTACCTGCTCCTTCCTGTCTGAGTATCTGTACCTTCCTCTCTGAGTACCTGCTCCTTTTCTGTCTGAGTACCTGCTCCTTCCTGTCTGAATACCTGCACCTTTCTGTCTGAGTACCTGCACCTTTCTGTCTGAGTACCTGCTCCTTCCTGTCTGAGTACCTGTACCTTTCTGTCTGAGTACCTGTACCTTTCTGTCTGAGTACCTGCACCTTTCTGTCTGAGTATCTGTACCTTTCTCTCTGAGTACCTGCTCCTTTCTGTCTGAGTACCTGCTCCTTTCTGTCTGAGTATCTGTACCTTTCTCTCTGAGTACCTGCTCCTTTCTGTCTGAGTACCTGCTCCTTCCTGTCTGAATACCTGCACCTTTCTGTCTGAGTACCTGCACCTTTCTGTCTGAGTACCTGCTCCTTTCTGTCTGAGTACCTGCTCCTTTCTGTCTGAGTACCTGCTCCTTCCTGTCTGAGTACCTGCACCTTCCTGTCTGAGTACCTGCTCCTTTCTGTCTGAGTACCTGCTCCTTTCTGTCTGAGTACCTGCTCCTTCCTGTCTGAGTACCTGCACCTTTCTGTCTGAGTACCTACTTGTTAGGGTCTCCTGCCCTGTGCTGCCACGTCGTCATGGCAACCGGGAGACAAGTGCTAGCGGAGTAACCTGAGCGCAGCTGATACTCCGGTTCGGGTCTTTTGCTGTGCAGTGGTTACAGGCTCTGTGCACGGCAGGGGATCCGGTGCTGGTTTTTGTGCTCACAGTCTGTGAGGTCTGAGTGGGGCGTGGACAGCACCTGCTTTATAAGGCCTCTTCTCAGGTTAAGCAGATGCTGCTGAATCTTTGTTGGTTAGTCAGTTCCTGAAAGTTAGTCAGTACTGTGTAGCTTTGTATTTGTTGTTGCTTACTGCAAATAGGCCTTGGGATTTGGTACTACACTCTGCCAATCCAGACCTAGCAGTAAGACTGGAGTCAGTCGTTTAGCTTGCTGGGGTTCTTTTACTACTCTGTGAACTTAGCAAGTTTGCGGCTGTATTCTAAGACTTGCCTGCCTACATCCTGTCTCACTGTGCAAGGTGTTCAGGTGTCAGCTTAGTGGCAGTAAGCTGAACCTGTGCACTGCAAGTGAGAATTAGGATTGTGGAGACTCTCCTTGTGTCTATCATTCCATCTCTGACCAAGGAGTTTACTGCCACACCCGTTGGTAACCCTTTAGGGTTTTGCTGTTGCCCCTAGCAACAGCATTTCGGGTTCTCTACGTATTAAACACAACATCTTGCTTTTCCCATCTGAGCATTACTAATACTAGGGAGACACCCAGTTCCTTAGCCTCTGGGCTTCTCTGTTCACTTTGTGTGTATTTTGTTACCCTATCACCTTCTGTGTACGTAATGTCATATTCCCCAGTCTGTCTGTGAGTTCATTTGTTTTGCATACCTATCCGTTCAGACACCAGTACATTCCTGCAGGACCTGGTGTGCATAACAGTTCAAACACCAGTACATTCCTGCAGGCACTGGAGTGCATAACAGTTCTGACACCAGTACATTCCTGCAGGCACTGGTGTGCATAACACTACTCCTTCCTGTCTGAGTACCTGCACCTTTCTGTCTTACTAGTCTGAGTACCTGCACCTTCTTCCATAGGAAATTAACACCTGGTACACCTACCACTGCAGATCCTTAAACTCCTGTCCCTGGAATCCTCAGCAGTTACTGTATTTTGCCCATAATACTTCAGTGTTGGCTCGGGCTTGTTGCCTCACCCACCATGACAGAATGATGTCATGCCAGATTTTACCTGTCTAGCATCAAATACTTACAATAGGTTTGTTATTGGTGCAGATGTTGGTCTATGACTGTGGTTCATATTGGGCTCTCCCCTTCCTGCGGTAATGGCGGACTTTGGGAAACTCTGGCTTATACAGTTTGCATTTACTTTTGTGTCCATGTCTAAGATTTCATCATGCACTATGGCTGTTGCGTACTGAAGTCTGAGTTCAGCAGCTGGGGGGGGGGGGGGGGGGGGGGGGGGGTTGGCCGAACTTGCCCATTTTATTTTAAAGTAGCAATCATTTACAAGGCTACACCATACCTTGTAAATGTTTGCCCCTTTAAAAACAAAGTCCAAGTTTGGCCTTTGTTTAGCTCTTCACGGTGTGTGACCAGTTACATTCAGCTGAATGCCAGGGTGTCATGAAATGAACATTTAGTATGGTAGGCCTACGTGTGGGAGGTTTAAATTTAAGTAATCTTTTTGTGATTTTTTAAAAAGTGTTTTTTTAACATTGGAATCAGACGCCTCTATTAATGTGATAGAAATCTATTTTCAACAGTGACTTGGGGGTCTATTCATGAACAAGCCACATCGGGCCACTACTCTTTTGCTTGTGCAATGGGCCCATTCACTTCAATTAAAATAATTTTGATGGCTGATAGGTGCTAACCTGCGTAAAACAGGCACAGTTTAAAGAAACACACAAGTTAAGGAAGGCAAGTAATCCCATTAACAACGTTGGACATAAAATAGACTTAAATTGCTGCCCAAAGTAGTCCCTGGTCTAGTTTTCAGTCACAAAGGTAACACAGTGGCATTAGGGTGTGTGAGTAAAGGTGAGGAAAGCAATGGGAGTATACTTATACAACAAAAATAACATATGTAATGTAAAACATGATAAGTAAACTAAAACAGTCTAAAATAATTAAAATAATACGATTTTAATAAAAATAGAGGAGTATTTGACGCAGAAATATTAAATGGGTTTTTATGTGTGACATGGTGAATCTGAGAGCTGGTCTTGCTTCTTCGCCGTTTGCCACCAGCTGAAGCACTTAAGCATCTTGGAAAAACTTTTGCAATCACCCTGTGGAGAGTTGCTTTCGGGATCACTCGTCCCTATCGCATCAGTTATCGCTGCTTCATCAAATGTAGAGCCAAGAGTTTTGGAGGAACTTTTTGAACACCCTAAAGAACCAGACATGGAGGATGTTGTGGATTGAGATACCACCAACAGCTTTTGGCTTTTTAGCCTCTTGACCACTAAAAGTGACACCAACTTAACTGGGCCTCTATCTAACCATAACGGAACATATTTCCCCAAAAAAGGGCCGTAATGAATGTACATCTCTGTACCTAGGTGCGGCAGATCCATCTTCAGCTCCAAACTAATTTCTGTTATTAAATAGCTTATGTGTTGTGTTAATACTACTGTGTTTATTATCTTTGTGTTAGCCGATTACCCTTTTCTTTTTACGAGAATGTTCCGCACCAGGTTTTACTTTTTTTATATGCAATAAAAATATTTTCTGAAATAAAAAGACAAAAAAAACCATCATAGACGGTGACCATCAGGCGCCACCCTTGCCCCAACAAACCACACAAAAAGCCACTGTCAGTTTAACTTATTATTTAACTTTAATAAATAGCTAGAACAGTTTTAATTTGGTTTTTTCACTTCCATTTTTTTTTTTTAAATCTTTGCTACAAGCTGCAACTCCCTCGGAGAGCTGGGAACAGGATAACGTGATTCCGCCATTTACGAAACGCCGACTTTGTAACGTTCAGTGGTGGCATAGACCCTGTGGGACATGCATTCTGAATCCTGCTACGTTCACCAGCTGCGTGACTTATTCCTTCATTGGTATGCTGGGTATTCAGCGCATAAGAAGGGGGGGGAGTGCTAGAAACAGGGTTAATGGTGGAAGCACGACTTTGAAGGCGCTTGGAAACAGAAAAACAGCCCATGGATAACTCAGCCCTTGCAATCTGACCTTGGATGTGAGGGCTTTTGGGGGGGGGACGGGTTGAAGTTTTGGCAGTGATGTCGGGGGGGAAGTCAACATGAGATGTTAGGAGGGGATGGTTACAGAGAAAGTCTCAATGGAAATTTGGGCTGAAATCTGATTTATTTCAGTAAAAAGCTGAATTCCTTTTACTGTAATCTTTCTTTATCTGTCAAGATAATAAGAGAGAAATAATAGTTAGAGACGTGCATTTTATAACCGAATGTGGCCCCCCCTCTTCCTTGTATTGGCATGCATCTGAGTTTAGTTTTGCCCCATTCAGATGGTCGTTTTATCTGCCAATGGCTTATACCTTCCTTGGAATACTGCTAATAAAAGAAAAACATAAAAGCACACATACATACACACTGCACAGGTGTCAGCGGGCAAGGGGGTGTCTCGCCCCCCCTCTCGCCCCAATATTTGAGAGATGCCCCCATCTAAGCTTTCCACGGGAAGTGTCGGGATGAAGATAATCCAGGGGCTGCTCCACCTCTTCCCTCCGCACTGCCCTTCTCCGTCCGCCTCCAGGGCCCTCACCCTCATTTAGAGCCCTTGTCCCCTCTGCACCAGCTCCAGCCCCTACAGTGTGCGGCTTGTTAGTGGGCTGTCCTGTCCCCTGGGACCAGCCCTGTGTCCTTCTCACCTTCCACCTCATATGTTCCACCCTTCTTCCCCCTAAGCTCTTCCGTCGTCCGTCCCCCCCCTTTGCAGCATCCCCCTCAGATAGATAGATAAAAAGAAAGATATATATATATATCTCTGTCAGGTAGGTGATGTGGCCGGCTGCCTTGAGGGGGGACATACAGCAATTTAGTGGCACCAAAGTGAAATGGTATATTGGCCCCCAACCTAAAAACGTGGTGCACCTGCACACAGTACAAGTTTCTATCTATGCATAATGGGTCTAGAAGTACGGACACCAGTGGCCATTTGTTTTACTATATTCTCCTATACGTCCAATCACGGGCAGGGATCTACCCATTGGGAAAGCGATTTGTTCTGTTGTTTTTTAAACATATAAATTAGCAAAGGAATCTTGTCTATATAACTCTAATGCAATTGTTTACATTAAACTCCACCGCCACCTATTAGATCACTTACCTGCAGAGTGACAATACATAAATCCACTAACAAGGGTACTCCCATTGCCTGTCCTTTAGCCAACATGCATTGCTTTTCAGGAGGCAATATCTGAACTGGCAGCAAAGATATAATGGCACAATTTTGCGTATTGCCCGGCTATGTCATGCAATCTTATCAACAGATGCTAAAACAATCCTAATAACTGGAATAAACTGTTTGGCAATATCCGAATAATGCTTTTATGATCCAGCAATCTTTCTCTAGCCATTTGCTTTCCGCAATGGATAAATCACCTGTTGATGCACAAAACCAAGCCAGACACATATACACGTAATACATTTTCTGCATTGCATGAACGCTCGACGCCCACAGGACTGTCTAATACTCTAGATACAATGCTGCCCCCCGTTGTGTGTACACCTCTCATACCATTTGTAACTGTCCATTGGCATAGCGCCCTTAGGTTTTATGCTGTTAGGAAAAGAGGGTGGCATGATATGGGTAATCTGAAGGTAGATCTTGGGTAAAAATGGTATCCATGAATTAATGAGACATATAATGATGATGGGGACAAAATGTTAATGATATGTGTTAATTGTATAGTCTGTTAATTATACAGTATGAAATGAAAAAGGTTGAAAAACCAATTGTATTATCTCTTATTGTAGTTATAGCAAAATTCTGTAAGGACCCACATGTTCATGGGAAAGACAAATTCTCCCCCACTTACTGAAGCTCTCTCTATCGATGAGTTTGTGGATGCTATTATTTATGACAATAGGAAACAGCCAACACTGTTAACCAATTACAGCCTTCCTTTTGTTGACTACGAAACAGCTGATCACTAGAGGGAGCTTCAGCAAGCCATGTGGAGGCGAGCAGCTGCAATGCCTTCCAACAATGTAGTTCTATGCCTGCTTACAGTTTGAGAATCAAGAAAAGTGCCTTACAGTATAGTACAGAACATAGTGAAAAGGTAGTGTGTCCTATAGTAAGGTCCATATAAAACCAGAAATATCTGCCATATGCTCAGTGAACAGGAAGAGTGTCACTGTACAGGTGGGAATTTTGCATATACTGTGATATTAAGTTTTACTTTCTTGTTCATTAAGAACTGGAAAATAGGTGAAGATGCAACTCATAGTGAGCAGAAAGTGTGGTGAGGATGATGATGAGGTAGTTGATGATGATGAATGAGACGTACAGTATTTGTCATTTAGTGGTTTAGACCGTCATTGTGGTGTTATGAAGTAAACTTCCGTCCCGTATATATTACTCTGCTGTGGATAAGGCTGAAGGGAGCGGAACCGCATGCAGACAATTAAACGAAACGCGTCAGTCCATGCAACATGATGGGATGGATACCTGTTAAACAGGAACAGGGGAGTGGTGAGGAAAGGATTATGCTATGGGAAAGGATAAAATATGGTTTAATGCAAAGTCATTATAAATGGAAAAATATAATTAGTCAATGATATAACTTAACCAGACCTTGGTGACAAACAGTGATTTGTTTTCCCTATTTATCTTTAATTGCAAATGTATCTCAATTAGCCTTACAGTACTAATTAAGATACTGTTAACCCTGATTTATAGTAACGTATTAATAACCTACCGCATTAAGCGTCATATTGTACTATGACAGTAACACAAGACATTCATTGATCACCGTTTGGTTCAGAAAAGTCTGGATAAATTGTCTGAGACAATGATAGTTATAATATTAATATGAGAAAATGATAAGGAGGATGGATGAAAAGAGATTGCATGTGTCTATCGTTCGGTATTCCTTCCTTTTTGTTGTCCATGTATTTGTAGTCTTCAATCTGATTGGCTAGCGTATGCTTGTCTCTTGTAGACTATACCCACCAATAAAAAAAGGGATTCTGCTTACCTTCAAGGTAATTACGGGCAACAAATTTCAAAAGTTCGTCCAATAGGATGACGGGGAAGGAAATCTTCAGGACAACAAACCACTTAGTAAAGTCCAGAGGGGTCAACTTGAAGATCATCTGATGAATGGAAAGCATTGGTTAGCAGAGTATCATCAGGAAATGTGATCATGTGTCAATTATGTTTGGCTTTTTAAGTGTGGTCTTTCCAGATGAAGTAATCATATTATATACATTTTGTTTTAGAGACCATCATGGCCGACTATTGCTTTAAATGATTACAGATAATTTCTATGGACTGTCCATTATAAGATCAGGCCTGGTGTCCACCGATTATGAGGTGTTGGAGACTTTTACTCACAGGCAGGGGGTCAACATAGAGGATAAGGAAGTGGAGGGACATAGAGAGGCAGATGGAGCCCAACAGCCAGATGTTCACCCATGGGGGCATCCTGATCAGAGACTGGTTCTCTGAAAGACTGTACAAAAGAAGGAAAGACATTGATAGATGTCAGTATGAAAGTCTCCATGATAATAAAACTGGAGGGCAAAGAGTTGCAAGAAAGATTTGGCAAGCAGGGTAGGTTCAACATGTGTTTACCTGTTCAGAGCATTGCACATCTCAATGGTGACCAACACAGAGAGAGCCATGGTCATAGGCACTGGAGACTCAAAGATTTCACATTCATGTCCTTCAAAGTCTGGATTGTCTTCTGTACACTGCATGAAATGGCTCTGAGGGACAGAAGAGAAATCGAGATGATGATATCATCACAAGACCACAAAGGCAAGTACCAGACGAGACATAAATTGGAGCAAAATAAGGTAATGTGTCCTCACCAGTTGGTAGAAAGACACTCCAGGTCCATCATCAGCGTACATAAACCACCAAGCGGCAGCTCCAACAGTTGCTGCACCCACATAGCCTACATGGAAGGATAATAATGTTACTGTGGGCTCAATGGTTTTTAAGGTGATAGAATCAAGAACAAGCAAATTATCCTGTGTACTTAATGTAAAATGTACTCTGCCTCACCTCCAATAGCCATGTAACGGAAGAATAGCCATCCACTGATGAGGGGCTCCTTGGGGCTACGGGGTGGTTTGTCCATGATGTCTAAGTCAGGGGGATTGAAGCCCAAGGCTGTGGCGGGCAGACCATCTGTGACCAGGTTAACCCAGAGCAGCTGTACGGGGATCAAAGCCTCAGGCAGACCCAGGGCAGCAGTCAGGAAGATACTGTAAGGAGGGATTTGCACAAGCAAAGGTAGAATTATGAAATGTGTCCGCAGATCAGTCCTTAGTGATTTTTTTTATGGTCGGACAAGTAATATTGGGGGAAGAGGTCAAACTCACCAGACGACCTCTCCTACGTTGGAGGAAATGAGGTAGCGGATAAATTGCTTCATGTTGTTGTAGATGGCACGACCCTCCTCTACTGCAGACACAATGGTGGAGAAGTTATCATCGGCCAACACCATCTCGGAGGCTGACTTAGCCACAGCAGTACCAGAGCCCATCGCAATACCAATCTCGGCCTTCTTCAGGGCTGGGGCATCATTTACACCATCACCAGTCTGGCAGAGATAAGGAACACATGGAGTCACAATCAGACCACCGATGACCAACATATTGCTATACAACAGGGCAAGTTAGGACTTTGCACCTATGTCAGGCATGCAGTTACGCTAGTCACGGTGGAACCTAAATGAAGGGATGTCTGTGATGAGCTTTTTAAGAGTGTGGATTGGCGTAGAGGATGCAAAGCATACAAGGTGGAATACATTGTGCAACGGAAAACGCCCGTGCCATTAATTTCTACACACCATAGCTGTGATCTCATCGAAGGACTGCAGGAACTCTACAATCTTGGACTTGTGACTTGGCTCCACTCTGGCAAAGCAGGATGCGTGTTTGCAGGCGTGCCTCTGTTCTGCAGGGGGGAGGTCATCAAACTCGCGGCCGGTGTAGGCACGTCCTGACACATCCTCATCCTCCTTAAAGATTCCAATACGGCGGCAGATGGCGATAGCTGTTCCCTTGTTATCACCAGTGATCATGATGACACGGATACCGGCTTCACGGCAAAGCTGGATGGAGCTCATGACTTCTTTACGAGGGGGGTCCAACATACCCACGCAGCCAACAAAAGTCAGGTCAGTCTGAGGAAGAATAGAGTTGAGTAAGCAATGGAAACAAGAACAAGCTACATTTGGAGTGTGCATGCAGTACAGAATCTCCAATATTGGATTATAATGCTTTGGTTCATATGTTTGGTGTTGTTAAATATAACCACTGCTGCAGTAACAACATGTTGCTATGGACAACATACAGTCAGCCTGTCTCTCTCTCTTCCACTCTCTCAGCAATGTCATGTCTTGCTTCTAAATTACCTCATAGTCGGCGAACTTGGTGGCATCTTCAAGATTCATGTCTTCTTTCTTGGGTGGTGTGTCTCTTGTGGCAAGAGCAAGGCAACGCAGGGTATCTCTGCCTGTTCCCCATTCCTTGATGATGCCCAAAATCTTGTCCTTGACGACAGGAGTGAAAGGAACGCGGGTTGTGCCCACACGCACATAGTTACACCGGTCAATGACACCTTCTGGGGCACCCTGTTATGTTGCGAGGGGAAATAAAAATTTTTTTTTGCTGAATACCTTTTTTTTAATCTCCTTAATGAACAGAGTTACTGTAGAATATGCTAATTGTCCCATTTATTAATAATTTTTTTTTTTTTTTATCAACTCTCGGCTCATGCAAGGACCTCACCTTTACGAACATCTTGTTGCCGACGGCGGCGCGGGAAGCTTTGGCGGGTGTGCAGTAGACTGACATGGACTTCCTGTCACGAGAGAACTCCAGGGTAACTTCTTTCTTCATCAGTTGCTTGATAACCTGTGAGATTGGAAGAGTTGCGTGGGCTTGTTAGGGTCCTAGCAGGCAAATGTAATCATCAAAAAATTATCTTTTACGCTCAATTTACATATCGCCGACAAGTAACTCAGCGGACGCTCAGTCAGGCGATAGAGGTGGAGTCAACAATCCAAGAAACCTAATTTGGCCACCATGATGCACTAACGCAATATTGTTCTACACCACGTTGTCTAAGTCTTATTATAGAACAACGTGATTTTCTAATTATTCATAGAACTCGAGATGGAACCAGAGTGGCAGAATTTGCAGAGCAGTTTCTCAAGGTTCAGGGAGAAGTTGTACATGATACCGCAATGGCAGGTGCCTGGGATAGTTCGTTACATGGGACCACTAAGGGGTAGATTGCTAGAAGGGAGTTAGGTTTCTTGGAAATGACAAGTCCTGGGCAGGTGTCTGGTGTAGTCAGAGTACCATGCTGCATGTTACATAATTAGCTTTCTATAATGATAGCAGGCAGACAGCTGGTATCGTCTGTCACAAGATGGGCACTAGTTCTAGGAACTGGAAGGTTAGGTCTTCAAGTGTTGCGCTCATTATGAGCTGTTAAATGCAATATTACGATCCAGTCTGTACCGGTGCCTGGAGCTTTCCTAGCACTTACGGAATTGCAGGCGTTGGCGCGTTCCACTTTAGAGAGACTCCTCACTTCTGTGTTAAATACGTTCATCTTCTCAACAAGCGTGGTCAGGGCTGTTTCAGTGGCTTCTCCGACCTTCTCAAACACTCCCTTAGACTGTAGGACATAAAAGGAAAAAAGATCAGGCGATGGGGTCTGCAGCCGCATCCTCATACCCTCATCCCACCACCGTCACACGAGAGCCGTTTGTACATTTGCAGCTGACGCCCTGATGATGGGTTCTGTAGGTTAGTGACTATGGGGAAGAGTTACTGTCATGCTTTGGGAAACACCTTAATATTGTCATTTACTGTACAGTATGTTTTCTAACACCCTTTATTACCACGCCTACTGCTTCTTGCTATATCTTAGGCATTCACACACGCATAACACGCATATTGTGTAAATATGAGCCCTGCGGAACATTCCCGGAGGTGGAATCATACCGTCTATACACGCAGACTGCACGTCTATACACAGTGGGGGTCATTCTGCCCCGATCGCACGATGCAAGTTTTTCGCAGGGTAGTGATCGGGTCAGAACTGCGTCGGCGCCACAGTGCGCCGGCGCATGGCCGCCCGTCGCTGCGCTACGATCGCCTCTGCCTGATAGGCGGAGGCGGTCGATGGGAGGGGGCGAAACAGCAGCGTTTGGCCGCCATTTTGTGGGCGCGGTCTTGCCAACGCAGGCGTGGCCGGACCGTGCGGGGAGTGGCCCGCAGCTGCGTGATGTCACACGCAGCCACTGCGGGCCGGGGAGCGCTGAGTAGCTCCCGGCCAGCACGCTAAAACTGCGCTGGTCGGGAGCTACTCTTGAAGTGCAAAGGCATCGCCGCTGTGCCATTCCTTTGCACTTCTGGGGTGGGGGGGGGGGGGGGGCGGCGGCACTAACATGCGGGGCGGACTAGCCCTGTGCTGGGCGTCCCCCTGCATGTCTCTGTTTCTGATCGTAGCCCGGCAAAATTTTCCAGGGCTACGATCAACTCGGAATGACCCCAGTATACTGTGTTGTAAAATGTGGGGGGTTTTGTATGTTTTTAAAGATACCTCTTGGTAAAAGTAGGATTTGGCCACTCATCCCTGTTTTAGTCAAATGCATGTGTCACTATATTACGCTGACACGTGTTCAGCCCCTGTTTGTCTGATCTCAGTTTATTTCAATATTTGATGGGAACAAATCACTCCTAAGCAGTAGGTATCCTGTAACTCCTTACTATCATCTTTCAAACCCGTAATGATTGGCTGGTGCTTTATCACCTTCCACTTATCACTTCTTTATCACTTCTCCAGGCTTAATACATCTACCCCCCAGTTACTAAGGTGCATAGTAATATCTAAATGGCGGGGATGATAAGATTTAAACGGTAGTGATAGTAAGATATTAATGGCGGTGAAAGTAATGGCGGTGGTGGTAAGATAATAGTTGTTATAGAAAGATAGTCATAGTTCTACATTAAGACATTCTACTCACAAAAATATCTTGCAATTTTATTAACAAAACGTATTGCTTTCTTCAGTCACATGGATCCTCATTCAGATGTGGTCTGCGCATGCGTAGACTGTCAGTGATTGGCAGTCTTATGCCGTTTGGGGAGGGGGCAGCGACGGCCTCCATTTGTGAAAACAGTGGCACGTCGCCTCCGTTTAGGGGGAGGGAAGAGGCCAGGAGATTTCCTGGCGTTATACAAGGATCTGCAAGGGGTGGCTTGTCCCATAGGTGCCACAAGCCGGCCGATGGTATTGCAGTGATCTGATGCCTGCGTCCACAGGTCGGATCACTACTGCATTAGGAGGCGTCTACTTGTAATAGATACACCGCTGTCACTGCTGCTTCCAAAGAAGCAGCGATAGCTTCTCCAACCACGTCTGAATGATGGCCATGGTTCTGTACTGTAATCCCAACACAGCAGATCTAAACGTCAGGCATGCCAACAAGAAACCTGAAACCGCAAACCGTACAATCTATATCCATAGCCAGGAGTTGCGCTACTGATCAGTGGCCCTCATTCCGAGTTGTTCGCTCGCAGGCTGCTTTTAGCAGTATTGCACACGCTAAGCCGCCGCCTACTGGGAGTGAATCTTAGAATAGTAAAATTGCGAACGAAAGATTAGCAGAATTGCGAATAGACACTTCTTAGCAGTTTCTGAGTAGCTCCAGACTTACTCGGCATCTGCGATCAGTTCAGTGCTTGTCGTTCCTGGTTTGACGTCACAAACACACCCAGCATTCGCCCAGACACTCCCCCGTTTCTTCAGACACTCCCCCGTTTTTCCCAGAAACGGCAGCGTTTTTTCACCCACACCCATAAAATGGCCAGTTTCCGCCCAGAAACACCCACTTCCTGTCAATCACATTACGATCACCAGAACGAAGAACAAAACCTCGTAATGGCGTGAGTAAAATACCTAACTGCATAGCAAATTTACTTGGCGCAGTCGCAGTGCGAAAATTGCGCATGCGCAATTAGCGGAAAATCGCTGCGATGCGAAGAAAATTACAGAGCGAACAACTCGGAATGACCACCATTGTTATTAATTACCGCAATTAAATCATGTTGCGCCCCCGTAGCAGAGATTGCATGTGTCTCACCTAGATCTGGTGGCAAACCTTTTTTTTTTTGCAATATTTTTTAACACAAAATTGCATTTATAGTGGCAGGTTTTTTTTTTAGTATTTTAAATTGAATACTCAAAAAATGATTAGTGCATGCAGTCAGTGTTAGATGAGCAGTCCACACCGGGAAGGGGTGACAATGGGAGATAGTTAATTATCTCTGTTTTTACCTCGTTAAAGTCGAGCGATGAATCATTACAAAGTGCACAGATTGTGGCTAATTCCACCAGCCCATCATACTGGCCGGCCTTCACAGGCTTATCGTTCTTCTGACTGAGAGGGCACCACAGAGAGACAGGGGAAGGCAGGAGAGGAAGAGATGTATGTCAGATAGACGTTGAGGGGAGAAGTAAAAGAGAGGTATGGTGACATGCAGAAATGAGCATAGCACTGGGGACCCATA
Organism: Pseudophryne corroboree; assembly: GCF_028390025.1. Taxonomy (NCBI): domain Eukaryota; kingdom Metazoa; phylum Chordata; class Amphibia; order Anura; family Myobatrachidae; genus Pseudophryne; species Pseudophryne corroboree. The sequence continues at coordinate 507,568,288 of NC_086450.1, read as the reverse complement.
GTTGCGGGATATAGGGAGTCAGTTGATGCCTTCGCACAGTGAAGAGAATTAGATCTGAAACAGGAGTGAAGATGGATCCGAAAGAATGGCATGGATCGGGAATAATTAATTGTGGAAGTGGAAGGTCAGTGAGCTCAGGATCTTTAACCTATGAGTGTATAGGGTCCTCATTTGCAAGTAGATTAATCAGAGCAGACGCTCTGGGTATTCCCTACTCTGCAGCGATCTGGCAGAACTACTAGTGGAGACGTGACGTGCATTTGTCAGTAGCGAGAAGCAGAGCTACCAAAGCGGCAATATCTTGACTTACACTTCTCCTTCGGGGGCATAGGTGGATCCGGTGATGGTGAATTCGGCTAGGGAGCAGATGTCACCTTCAGCTTTATCAATAACAAACATCTGTGTAAAACAAGAGATTGTTTAGTTCATTATGTATAGCTATGTGTCCCAACGGCTAGTGACGGACCATCTCTGCTTGGCTTTGGACCCGCTCTCCCTCCATAGTGGAGACCTACCCTGCAGACGGACATTTGGTTGGTGGTCAGAGTACCGGTCTTGTCAGAGCAGATGACTGATGTGCAACCAAGAGTTTCTACGGATGGCAAGCTCCTCACAATGGCATTCTTCTTGGCCATACGTCTGGTACCCAGGGCCAGGCAAGTGGTGATTACAGCTGGGAGACCTGTATGTGACGAGAGACCGGTAGTGAAATAATGTACGATACTTGGTGCATGATGGCCTCAGTTAGGCCAAGGTCATGCTATTATGAAGTGTGACTAGGTAGGTAGTAGCGCTAGTAAACAAAGGGGACATGCCTTCAGGAATTGCGGCTACAGCCAAGGCCACAGCAATCTTGAAGTAATAAACAGCTCCTTTGATCCAAGAGCCACCATGGATGGGGTCATTGAAGTGTCCAATGTTGATCAGCCATACAGCAACGCAGATGAGGGAAATGACCTTGGACAACTGTTCGCCAAACTCGTCCAGTTTCTGCTGCAGAGGGGTCTTCTCCTGTTCAGTGGCTGCCATCTCATCACGGATCTTACCAATCTCAGTGCCGGCACCAGTGGCAATGACAACACCAATGGCCTTGCCAGCTCCTACGTTGGTACCCTGGGTAACGTGTAAAAGTTATGTCAGGAGAGAACTAAAAGTGCAGAAAGCCCTATAGATACAGATATAGAGTTTTAGTACTAGATATAGATACAGAAGTACTCACAGAGAACAGCATGTTTTTCTTGTCCTGGTTGACAGCTCTGAGGTCTGGGACAACTTCAGTGTGCTTGATGACAGAGACAGACTCTCCTGTGGGCGGCAGAAGGTTTAGGTGAGACATCCATGGCAAGGAACATGGTGGCCTACAGTGGCCAAGGAGATCACTTGGAGCAATCGGCCAACATACCTGTCAGGATGGACTGGTCAATACGCAGAGTGGTGGATTTGATGCTGATGAGTCGGATGTCAGCGGGGACTTTGTCACCAACTGGGGAAAGAGAGACAAGTGGAAGATGAACACCAGGCATTCAGCTATAAGAACTTAGCCTTACTCATACAGCAGACTTTACTTTAGGAACGTACTATTATATTGCTTTTTGTTATTTAAGTATTGTAGTGTAACTTCATTCAAATACACACTAGTGTTTCTTTATAGGATTGTTCAAGTGACCAATTTCTTCTTGTCCATACTTTTGTAGCCTGTATTCAACAAGGCCATAATGAGAGGTGTGTGACTGGTGCTTCTGCCCAGAGCTCAAGGCCAAGAGGGGGACATTGCTGCTGCCTGTTGGAACCCCCACCCTGCAGAGGCGGCTCTCCCCACTACATAAAAAAGGCGCCCGGCACCCATCTCTTGCTGCTCCCCCGGTGCATGTCTCATATTAAAGTAAGTACATTTTGTTTATATGTCATCCTTGTGGTGAGGGACAGTATTCACTTCTGTTTGGCCACACATTTTATGATGGGAAGCCACAAGTAGTATTGGTTTTTCCTATTACATAGACCACGGCACCCAGTTTGGGAACCACTGATCTAGTCCATAAAAGCTGGACAGCTTTAGTTTTACACTGCAATTTAGTTTTGAGTTTGCACCCCCCCCCCCCCTCCCATCTAAATCTCTCTGCTCGTTACATGTCCATACCTCCTAGCTTCTCGACAGACCCAAAAAGGGGGTGCAACCTCATGCCAATGTGCACGGCGAGCCATGCCTCCATTTTCGTCACTGTGGGGGCATGTGTAGAGTCGGTGATGGCCGTTCTACCGTGGACACCCCAACCGATCGATCACGGTGGACAGCCAGCAGCAGCCAGTAAGAAATCAGGCCGATTCTTACTGGGTGCTGTGCGAGGGCTGAAGTCGCGGCTGTCATGTTTCCGTCTGTGGGCACGTGTATCGGCACTGACCAATAAGAATCCAGTTGATTCTTATTTTCTAGCTGTGCGGGTAACAGCTGGTTGACGCATCGGCGGTCATGTGTATCAGCACCAGCCAATAAGAATGTAACGTGTAACAGCCTCCATTCCACAGGTGACAGGGAGCAGGATTAAGGGGAAGGGGGTACAAAGGGGCAGAGCCAGCTTGAGGGAACTGTACCCATATGGGGAGCAGTGCAGCCAACGCCGGGACCCTGGACAGATCAAGACTGGCAGGCATGGTGCATCCGCAGCGGCCAGCTGTCCCAACAGCTTGCGCAGTGCTGTAGAGTCCGCTGCACAACTGCCTGTGATGCCCACGGCTGAGGGCAGGGAGGAACTGGGAGCTCCTCTCTCAGACAGGTCAGGTCACTCTTTATGTGGGGGGGGTTGGGGCAAGTGTTTTTTTTTTTTCCTGTCTGGGACAATTTTTTTTCCTGTGGAGGCCAATGTGTGATTTTGGTGGGACAGACCCCACACCGCTTGCTGCTCTGTACATTTATAGGCTGAGGAGATACCAGCCCCCCAACTCACCTGCCACCTCCACGATGTCTCCTGGCACGAGCTCTCTGGCCTTGATTCGTTGTACCGACTTTCTGTCACTGCGGTAAACTTTTCCCATCTCGGGCTCATATTCTTTAAGAGCCTCAATGGCGTCTTCTGCGTTCCTTTCCTAGGGTTGCAAACAGAGGGGGTTTAGGGATCTAATGCTAACAAGCATTATCACACATTGGGGGTCATTCTGAGTTGATCGCTCGCTAGCTACTTTTTGCAGCGCTGCGATCTAGTCGCCCCCTATAGGTGAGTGTATTTTCACTTTGCAAGTGTGCGAATGGTTTTGCAGCCGAGCGGTACGAAAAAGTTTTGTGCAATTTCTGAGTAGGTTTGAACTTACTCAGCCGCTGCGATCACTTCAGCCTGTTCCTGTCAATCTCCTTGCGATCGGCTGTGCGAATGGATTCTTCGTTAAATTCATCGCTCAGCAACGATCCGCTTTGTACCCGAACGACGCGCCTGCGTACTGCGGTGCATACGTATGTGCAGTTTTGGCGAGTTTTAACCTGATCGAACCGCAGCGAAAAAACCTAGCGTGCGATCAGGTCGGAATGACCGCCATTGTGACATTGTAGAAGAACAGTCGTTGCACAACACATTTAATTCTCTCTCTGTAAAACTAATAAAGAGATAATCGTAAATAAATACTGTAAGTGGTTCTTGCTGGAACTGGCTGATCTGGAGTGTAATCCGGCTGTGTTCGCGGAAATGGCGTTTTGGTCAACTAATATACTAATTATTGTTTTTTTTTTTTATTATTGCAGTCATAAAAATCTACTAAGAAATTCTCTTGAAGTATTAAATCATATACAGATGTGTGCTTGTCACTGTGGCGGCAAATAACCCCTCTCGGCGCTTGCTCAAAACGTGCGTCTTATTCTCATAACTAGAACTACTGGGAGCAACGTAACGATATTACTAGATTGCACGGACTTTGATGTGTAACACTTGTACATCTGCGTACGAACGAGCCTGAATCTGTATACGATGTGCTACCATGCGGTGGCCGCGGCTTTTTCTCACGCCAAACTCCGTTGTGCTTCATCTGAGACGTTGTACGTGATTAAAACTAATTCCCGTCGCAGCACACTGTGAGCGGTGTTTCTGAGATGAGAGTGAAAAAGACGGTACGCAATTCCTCTCGCGGCGGCTCAGTCGCACAGGGCGTCTCGCGCTATGTGGCGTATAAACGCTAGGTGTATACGGACACCTCTGTATTGCATAAATTGCGTATATTTAAATATTCATACTAATATATAGGTATACTCTGTGATGCCCGCATCATTTAGCCACAACATTGTACTTACTTGCCAGACTCCTACAATTGCGTTAGCGATGAGGATCAACAGGATGACAAATGGTTCCACAAAGGCAGTGATGGTTTCCTCACCTTCCTCAAACCAAGCCAGCACCTGAAACGCAGAGACCTCACTTAGGTGGGAATCTAAGTCTTGTTACTTTTCCACACACAGAAGATACATACAGTTCCGTATAGATACAGCGTAACCGGAAAGCAATATGTATAGTACCGGAACATTAGGAGAGAAACCAGTAGCATATAGGTTATTGTAATAACGTACACTTGTCTGTACGACCTGCAACTGCTGCAGAACCTCTTCAGAAACATGACTGCCGGTTGCTGCAGCAGTTTTTTTTTTTCCGGCTGTGTAAGTTGCCTCGTACTGATGGCTGAACGGTAATGTGTCATATACTGTGTATCTGTCACTTTTTTTATAAGTGTCAGCTCAGCTGCCTAGGCCAGTGTACCGGGGCTGTGTCACTGCAGAACCTTCTGTCATTATAAACAGCCTCTTGGGTTACACTGGGGTAGATTTACAGCTATTTTATGGGGGCCCTCTCATGCTTCATGCAGCTGTCGCTTTCACAAAACACACAGCCACCTGGGGCTGTCACTCAGAGGAAGCTGCAAGGAACACCCTCTGTCTCCCCTGACCTCTCTCTCTCTCTCTCTCTCTCTCTCTCTCTCTGTCTCTCTCTCTCTCTGGGCCTCATCCTGCAGTCTCCCAGCAGCTGTTAGACACTTGAGCTGGCCACTGGTCGGATAGAGTTATCTTCAAGACAAATTTAACCTGCAGAATGTGCCGCTCATCGGGAAAAGAAAAGGTCAGGGCTAGAGGCCTGTTAACCCTTTCACGGAGCCGGTATCATGTGCGCTGCGAGGCTGCGTCCATAATATGTGCTCAGTAGAGTTGTGTGTGTATGTGTGTGTGTATATATATATATATATATATATATATATATATATAGTTTTTAGTTCATGTTATGTTTTATATAGGGATATATCAGAGGTTACTTTTAGATTATTGGAGCCTGTGCACAACCATATTTGTATAGGTTATATACTGGTATAATGAAATGCTGCCAAATATGTTTGGGGAGATGTATCACAAACTTCAAAACAGACAAGTGGAGGTGTTACCCATAGCAACCACTCACATTCTATCTGATTCTATGGAACATGCCAGGTAATTATAAATGAATTACAGTCCGCATGACGCTATGGTGACATGACTGGAAAATATACATGTCTGTACAATTTCCATGCCTGTGGATGGATAAGTCCATTAATGGCAGAACCGGAATAAGGGGGAGATGTCTCAAACTTTTAAAGAGAGGTGAAGTGTGCAAGTTGCCCATACCAACCGATCAGCTACTAGATAGCATATATAAAGTGATACGTAGAAACTGATTGGACAACTTGTCCGCTTCTCCGCACTTTAGAAGGCTTGAAACATCTCCCCAAGTGGGCTTCAGGCAAGATGCTCCGCTTTGGAGCCTCCCCTACCCCGATCTCTGTGTTATAAGTGACCACATAAAACAGGTTAGAGTAATGGTGGCCACTGAGTGCTAACTGGGGTCTGGGCTGGAGCCTAGGTTGCCTTACTGGGTGATCTGGCTCGTGAAAAGCTGTTTGGATTTGTTGTGCGGGATATCCTGCCTGGTATATATCAGTGTGTGATTGGGGGTGCTCACCCATATGAGATGGCATGCATAGACGTGGATAGTGGCAGCACCCAAAGGAGGCACTAGTCACCTCTGCCTGTTCCCGTGTTGCAGGCTGTACCTGCCAGGGGTTATGCTGGGACTATATGCATACATATTCCTGGGTACAATAAGGGCTAGGCAGCTGATAGGGAGCAGTGTTAGCTGACACTATCAAAGCTCAGAGCACTGTCTGATGCTCTCATTCCCCAGACACCTCCACTGAGTATCTTATATATCAGTATTGCAGGGAACGGGGTCACCGTCTCACACCCGCCTGCCTGGATACTGTCTGAGAAGAGCCAGTAAGTGCCTGCTGATATAGCCCCTGTATCAGACTGACCGTGTGATAGCTACAGTCGCTGGCTTGTCCCAGTGGCCCTGATTCATGTTTGTAAGTAAAGCAGAGAATGCAAGCAACTGGGCAAAACCATGTGCAGTGCAGGTGGGGCAGATGTAACATGTGCAGAGAGAGTTAGATTTGGGTGGGGTGTGTCCAAACTAAAATCTAAATTGCAGTGTCAACATAAAGCTGTCTAACATTTGTGGGCTACATGCAAAAGCAGCTAGTATTTACCCTGCGTAGAAACATGGGGGTAAATTTACTAAGATAGGAGTTCTATTCAAGATGGGATGTTGCCCATAGCAACCATTCAGATTCTCCTTCTCATTTATCTAGCACCTTCTAGAAGATAATACCTGGAATCTGATTGGTTGCTATGGGCAACATCCCATCTTGAATAGAACTCCCATCTTAGTTAATTTACCCCCTGGTTTGTTTCAGACGCAAAGTTATTTGCTTTACTTACAAACATGCATCATGCCCAATGAACGCACACAGAATAGGACGCCAACCACTGTATTGGAGGAAATGTACTTATTGTATTCTGTTTGTAGGAGAACAGAGTAACATAAGGATGCATGTTTTCCCTCTGCAATGGCAGCATGTACATATAGTATAATATACAACATATTGCAGTGACGGGTGTAGTATGGCTGACCGGCGGTCAGGAGATCGCCAGTCAGCTTACCGACACTGGGATCCCGGCAGCATACCGACGGCGGTAGTCCGGCGGGGAGGGGCGAGTGCAGCAAGCCCCTTGCGGGCTCGCTGCGCTCACCACGCTGCGGGCTCTGTGCCACGGGTTCTATTCCCACTCTCTGGGTGTCGTGAACACCCACGAGTGGAAATAGTCCCTGTTGGTCGGCATGCCGACCATCGGGATAGTGAGGGGTCGGGATGTTGGAGGAGGTCATGTGACTGTCGGTCTCCCGACCGCCGGTCACATGAATACCACCCGCAGTGACTGCATGCACTAGAATCTCCGTAGTACAGTGGGTCTACCTGTGTAATATACAGTGATATACACACAGAGACATAAACCAGTGCATGAATCACTTTTATAGGTTTGTGCAATAACCATGCAAAATGGGTAAATCGGCCGCATTGATCCCTATACATTATCATTGAAGTGATTAGTACAGTGTATTCTGTCTGTCTGAGGTCTGATCTGTTCTCTTGCCTCATGATGTGCTGCAAGTGGTCTGTAAGCAAATGCTGGTACCTGTGTTGTTGAGAGTACTAAGCCTAAGTACTAAGGGGGTCATTCCGACCTGATTGCTCGCTGCAGTTTGTCGCAGAGCAGTGATCGGGTCGGAACTGCGCCGGTGCATGGCAGTTGTCGCTGCCTAGCGATCGCCTCTGAGACAGAGGTGGTTGCTGGGTAGGAGGGGGCTGAATGGCGGCGTTAAGTCGCCGTTTTGTAGGCGCGGTCCGGCCAACGCAGGCGTGGCCGGACCATTGGGGGGGCGTGCCGCCACAGCTGCGTGACAGCATCAGCGACACACAACTCCCGGACAGCCGCAGGAGCTGCACTGGCCGGGAGTTACTCCACAAATACAAAGGGGCGATGCTTTTGTATTTATGCGGGGGGGGGGGGGGGCAGACTGACATGCTGGGCGGACTAGCCCCGTGCTGGGCGTCCCCCCGCATGTCAGGGAAGATGATCGTAGCTGTGCTATATTTAGCACAGCTACGATCAACTCGGAATGACCCCCTAAGTACTAAGTATTAAGCCTAGAAAAGTGATAAAGTGGAGACTGATAAACTACCAACCAATGAGGTCCTAACTGTCATTTTTCAAAACAGGGCCTGTGACATGACTGTTAGGAGCTGATTGGCTGTCACTTTATCACTTTTTAAGGCTTAGTACATCTGGCCCTAAATGTGTGCAAGAGGCATGAGGTACGAGACAGCCTGGTTGGAAACTAAAAAACGTAATGTTCTCTCGGAAACCTTCCTGTCCTAAGATGTATTAGGGGAGAAGTGCCAACCAAGCCTTAGGGGTCTGTACTAAGCCTTTGAGAGAGATAACGTGGACGGAGATAAAGTATCAGTCAGTCAGCTCCTAATTGCCATGTTACAGGCTGGGTTTAAAAAATGACGGTTAGGAGCTGATTAGCTGGTACTTTATCTCCGTCCACTTTATCTCTCTCCAAGGCTTGATAAATCTGTGCCTAAGTGCCATTTATCTAGCAGATATATCCCCCAACCTATCGTTTATTGCTTAATTTCATCCTTATAGTCTTCTCCTCCTTTAGCTCCTCCTGCTGGTGAACCGCTTGCTCAGAGAACACATGCCTTTGATTCGGCAAGCTCTGCAAATTCAGCCAACAATTAGCTTTGATGGATGTGTGGTGCAGATTGTGGCAGTTTTATTAGTAAATCAGCCCCATCACGTGGACTTTTCTGCGTACTTACGAATGAAATGACGGCAGCCAGCAGCAGAATTCGGACCAGCAGATCCTCAAACTGTTCTGCAACTAACTCCCAAATGGATTTTCCTGTGGTGGGGAGATAAGAGGCCAATGGCCGTCAGCGGGCACACAGCGACCTGTGCAACACTCACACTGCCTCTCAGTCACTACAGGACACCTGCTTGTATACAGGTGTCCCCAGCATGCATGCTCACATCCATTATATATATATCATTCTGTAAGACGGAATGACACTTACCCTCTTCTGCTGGAAGCTCTGGACGATGGAAGGGCAGGGAAAAAAGAGAGAGAAATCATAGTTAGTGTTGATCCTTATGTGGAGATTAGAGGCACATGGAACCGCTATCCCTATATGTTACATAGTTGGTGAGGTTGAAAAAAGACAAAATGTCCATCGAGTTCAACCTGTATTGTTAAATTATATATCATTTAGATGCTGTAACCTTGGATATTTCTTTCAGTTAGGAATTTATCTAATCCATTTTTAAACTTATTTAGTGAGTCCTCCATTACTACCTCCTCTGGCAGAGAATTCCAAAGCCTTACTGCTCTTACTGTGAAGAACCCTTTCCTCTGTTGGGTATGAATTTTTTTTTTCTTCTAACCTCAGGGGGTGTCCTCGTGTCCTGTGTAGTGTTTATTTATTTTTTTATAAACAGATCGTCCGATAAGTCCTTGTATTGTCCCTTAATGTATTTATAAATATTAATAATGTCCCCTCTCAGCTGCCTCTTTTCCAGTGTAAACATGTCTAACCTTGTGAGTCTTTCCTCATAATTCAGTGACTGTAATAACTATAATAAATTGCTTTCATAGTGAGTCTGTAAGCGGACGTTTCCACAGGCGCCGTCCTTGCGCAAATCCACGTTACCTTTTCACATAAGAAAACTTATTTTTTAATATTTCAAATGGGGGACATTAATCGTCCATTCAGTCCTACTTATCATATCAGACAAAGGGGCAGAAAATTAATTAGAGTGACCCCCCCTTGCCCCCTCCCTTTCTATCTCTTTTATCCAACACATTAGGATACTACAGCAGGCTGTGTACTGGCAGAGTGCACTGTAGTGCAGCATATTGCAGTACACTGTGGTGATAATAGAAAACCGGACATTTCGGGCCTCTTTCCTCAGTACCAGTAGCATTGGAAGTATGCTGCCACATCTTCAGTGACGCTGGCTCAGAATAATTTAGATGAATACTGAGATCTTAACACTATTCATTAAAAATTGCAATTATAAAAGCAGACACTAAAGGTGATTTTAAGTTGTCTGTCCTAGAGTCCGACGGAGGCAAGAACACAGAGGAAAACTTGTGTTTTTATTGCTGACTGGAATAACCATTAACGCACAAACTGCAGGGCAAGGCGCACCTGGGGAGGGTTAATCTTGGTTAGGTAGCCTGATGATGTGAATGTGAGAGAGGATCCTGAGGGTTAGGTGGCAGCTCCATAAATCCTTCTGTCAGCCAGTGTCATGCAGATACTATGTACGACCCAGATCTCAGGGAACAGAATGCACTCTGACATCTGTCTTACACCACTCCAAGTAACACTGGCCAAATACCGATATGCAGAAGGCCTCAGGTGCCCTCTAACCCCCTCAATGCCAGACTATAATGTCAGTGGGGGTTATGCCTAGACGATGGGTGCAGTAATAATGGAGGAAGGGACCCCGCTAGCATTGGGGCTATGCCCTACCTAGACAAGACAGACGCTCAATAAAAGAGGCAAATTGGTAATAAATAAAAAGCCTTCCCCGGAAAAGTCCAGTTATTTGGTTAAATAGTGATTGTCCGGGAGGAATTGTGCCTTTAAATGCAACTCAATATTACACAATGTAAGTCAAGGCTCTAAATTTAGCCCTTCAACTCCAGTATGCCTAGCCGGGTATCAATATGTCTATATATAGCAATGCATGACTTATTGTGAATGTATTTTGGGGAACACTGGCTGACATTGAGATTGGGAAGACCGCGGAGAGGCTCTGGTCTCTCAGCACTTTGCAGCCTGGGGCTCTCTTGAAGGACACGGCTGAGATGGCTGTATAAGGAGAGTGACATCACCGGCTGGAGCTAATACCCCGGCACTAAAATACCACCGGCTGCAATGTGAGGAGCCATCTGGGATCCAATGTATAGGGGGTGGGGGGGTGGGGCTATGTTTCCATACCTGTACGGCCTCTTGCATGTCGTTACCTAGACATAGATAGGTGCCACCAGGTATGTACAGTATGTGTGACACTACTATACATGACACCTAATATGTACAGAGTGCAGATCTATACATAACGCTAGGCTTGAGAAGTATGTGTCCCCCTGCGGTGTACTATACGTCTCCCACTACTACCAGTATGGCACGGCATGTATCAATTCACACCAGTATATATAGTCACACCGTATGTCAGCATGCTATTTATACACACATCACTAATCAGAACATTATATACTGTATATATATATATATATATATATATACACACACACACACACACACACACTAGATAGATATATACACAGTACTACTAATAGGTTCAGGAGCAATGGGTCTGGAGGTGGAGCTATAAAAAAAATATAGATAGTTTTTAGAAAAGAAGGCGCTCAAAATTGACAACATTCTAACTTATCTTATGGAAAATACATTTTGGCACAGGACAGGTTCTGGAACCTAGTTCCTGATTGGGTCATATTTAATGAGAGTTTCAGGAGTTCCTGCCGATTCCTGCTGAAAAATAGCACTGTATATATATATATATATATATATATATATATATATATACACACACATACTTTCATACATATATGATAATGCGTACACTATATACACATAAAGTAATGCTCTCCAGCAGTTACAGCCCCTATATCCATAGACAAACCCATACTCAGACCCTACAGCAGGCCAGCTCTGGGCCTCTCCTGCAGAAAGGTGACGTTTGCAGAGATCCCCTCATCGCCCGCTGGGACTTGTCATAGATAGTGATTGCAGCCCAGTATTAGCAGTGCCGGGGACCCCGGTGCCGTGTGTGTGTGTGTGTCTCCTCACTCTGTGTACAACTCCCTAATCCTCTTCCTCTGGTCCGTATATATACCACACGTGTGTCACACACATGCCAGGCCGGGTCTGTCCTCTTGTCAGTACAGACACTGCAGGACTCTTCTCCGCCAGGCACTCACAGCAGGGAGATAAGAGGCACAGAACAGTTGTCCTGACTTCCATTGCAAAGTGCCTCACTCATACAGACAGACGTGTGAGATCCTGAGATAGGGCCTAGCTTGTGTAAGTACTGTGTCCTGCCTGCCAGAATATCTCCTGCTCTCACCCCTACACCTCCAGGCATCGCCCCTACCCTCCCTGACCCAGCCATGCGACCGGTCCTGCGTTTCCCATATTACACCTGCCATATTTACCCCATCTACTATACCGATAGACGGCACCAACTTCCCTGAACTTACACGTCTCCTTTCAGGAACCTGTACATCATGACGGCAATTGTCAGTGCTATAACCGCCGCAGTTCCACATACAGCAACCATCCCCTGGCTAATTCTGTCTCATCACCTTGGTCGTCTGTAGGTTGCACCCAAAAGTAAAAATATGTCCCTTCCCGCAATGGTTCTAGTATACAGCTCCTTTCTCACCTCTCATATACTCCTGTGTCTCATATACTCTTAGCCAGTTCTGGTCTATAGTTTTATAGCTGGTGATAAGTTATTGCAATATTTTGGAACCAACATTCCCTGAATTTCAATATAATACAGTTTGAAGTGTAATTAGGTGAATGCAGAACATGTATGATTCACAGACGGTTGAGTACTATGACTTAAAGCCTATTGTGTGTGTATGTACTGTGTGTGTGTGTGTGTGTGTGTGTGTGTGTGTGTGTGTGTGTGTGTGTATATATATATATATATATATATATATATAATATACACACACACACACACACACACACACACACACACACACATAAAGTGTTAGCATGTATGAGTGCATATACAAGTATAGTGTTGTTAACTTTCAAACTCTACATCCAAGCAGTCAATGACATTTGAAAACCCTTGAAGATGAGACTATGGTGTATATAATAGTGGCAATAGGGCTTGGGGGAGGGGTATGGGGGCACAAGTAGACCCCCTGCCCACTCTAAAGCCATCATCGCACTTTCTTGCCCTGTAGAGACGCAGTTTTGAACAGAATCCCATTGAAACAGCGGGGGGCACGCAACAAGATTTTAACATGTGATTTGCAACCTACCATTGGGTCCATACTTGTCAAAGTTCTTCTTGACCTCTTCGGGAGACAGACCCGTATTTTCGTTGACCCCAAAATAGGCCAGACTTTCCTCCGTGGTTTTGCTGTGCGCGTTTTCCATCCTTGTTGTCTTTCAGCCCCGCCGCAAAAGGGCTCGCCTCGTCCTTATGGATAAAAAAAAGTCTCTTCCCCCCCCCCCACCTCTTGTGGTCGACAGAGTCTATTGATGGGCAGGTGTCCCCCCTTCCCTCTTCTGCAGCTGAGTGTGGCAGCGGCTTGTCCCTTAAGAGCCGACCCTTGGCTCAACAGCTCATCTCCTGGACTCTGTCCTCAGCAGGAGACTGGAACACCTTTACCCTGGACCCCACACAGAAGCTGTCAGAGAGAGCCTTTGCTGGAGAGGTGCTTATAAGGTAGTTGAGGAGACCACACCCCGGGCTTGTACTGGGATTGGCCAAGCGGACGATTGATGTCAACTCCTGCCTCCAGTCCTCTGCAGAAAGGAGACCCTCTTTGGTTTTTTTTTTTTTGCTGACTTGTTATGAGATTTGTAGGCGTGCAACACGCACACATACACACACACACACACACACACACACACACTGGCCTGTCACTCAAATCCTGGGACAAGCTTGTAAGAAGACCCCAGTGGTTGTCCCTCCCCTCGGATCCCATCCTGGTAGGCTCTCGTCTATCCCCGTCCTCTAAATCTATTCAAGTTATTTCTGTCACCTGTCCATAATTGTTATATGTATAGATATAGATATATATATGTTCGGACAGGCACTACTCTGTTACACACTTGCTGTCACTTACAAAAATGCCCTTCCTTTTATATTTCTATTTCTTTTATTGCTCTAGTAAATGCCGATTGTTCCAGCTGGGTTTCCCCCCTCCTTAAAAAGAAACAATACATACTTAATGCTACACGGTGACTTTTCATAAAGTGACCTGATTTATTAACCATGCACACTTCAGGGGGAGTGTCAGTTACCTAAGCTTCAATGCAAAACTTGCTGCAGTTGCAAAGTTTGTTTTGTGTGCCTGTTGTTGTTGTTTTTGTTGGTGCAGTTTTTTTTGTTGTTTTTTTTACTTTTTAGTGAATCTAGTGACACGTGAATAGACTGACTGATTTCTGATTTAGAATGTGGAACGCAGAGGCGTCTCTTGTCTGACGCTCATCTGCGACCTCATACAAATGCCGCCAAGTCCTTCCCTGTTGTACATCCGTGCGCCTGCAAGTGCAAGGCCTGAGACGCCCACTGTCCGCACCCGGAGACGCTGTAAAACCGCCCGGTGCCTCTTTAAATGCCACCAGTACTCGTCCCATGAAAACTTGCCCTAGCCCTAGGGCAGCTGCAGATTTTCCATCTCCAAAGTGAACGATTGAGCGTCTGTCTACGCAAATACTTCAGCGACAGTGCCATAAGACGACTATCTCCGAGCGCCCGCTAAACCACCTCCCACTCATGCGTCCCCGACACCTGTAGTGCAGATTTGTACGCAGATTGACAGGCAGTGAGCATTTGTGGGAGGCAGCGTTGGTGGTGGTGGTGGTGTTTTGGCGTGTCGTGACTGTTTTGGAGACATGTGACGGACATTCTGAGCAACCCTAGGGTGACTCAGAGGTCTGATGGTGCGTCTCTGTACCCAAGTGGCAGATAAGAGATGCCGTCAGTGGGCCTCTCTGTACAAATCCCCGTGGCTGCGTAATTAGCATATTTTCGTAGATCTACGTTAAATGACACTGCGTACACCGCTGAATCGGGCCCCGTGTGAGGACGCCCCCGTACTGCACTGTTACACCCCTCCAGTCACAAGAGGAGATGCAGCTGAGATGCTTATGTCTCTGCAGAGCCCGTACGCCTGGTTCTGGAATATGCGCAGTGCAAAAACATAGAAAATACGCTCCGAAAAATATTCAAGTGTTCCATTCTGTATCAGACACTAAAGGGGCAATTCAGTTATCCGTGGGACTTACCACGGAGTGTTAGCTCCTGAGCTATTCAATTTATGCCAGTTGTAAACTACTGCTAGCCCCATGGAGCACTTAGGGGGGTATTCAATAAGCCACGGGGTTTACCCCGTTTCTAATGGGATCCGGTCTGAAGATCGACAGTGTCTAGGTCGACAATGTTTAGGTCGACCACTATAGGTCGACAGTCACTAGGTCGACATGGATGGAAGGTCGACAGGGTTTCTAGGTCGACAGGTCTAAAGGTCGACATGAGTTTTTCCAAAAAAAATGGGGGGGGGTATTTTTTTCATACTTAACGATCCACGTGGACTACGATTGGAACGGTAAAGTGTGCCGAGCGAAGCGGTAGCGGAGCGAAGGCACCATGCCCGAAGCATGCGAGGGGACGCGGTGCGCTAATTTGGGATCTCGGTCACTCTACGAAGAAAACGACACAAAAAATAAATAAATCCTCATGTCGACCTTTCGACCTGTCGACTTAGCACATGTCGACCTAGAAACCCTGTCGACCTTCCATCCATGTCGACCTAGTGACTGTCGACCTATAGTGGTCGACCTAAACATTGTCGACCTAGACACTGTCGATAAAACAAACCACACCCGTTTCTAATTGCCGTCAAAAATCCCTGTGTCATGGGGAAAAGCTATTCAATTAAAGAGCCTTTTTCCCATAACCGAAAAATCGGGATTCACGCACGGATACCAACTGATTTTGCGTAAACTGCAGAATCAATGTTGTTTTTTACCCACACGCGACCCAATTTATTTTTATTTATTTTTTACACAGTAATTTCCTCGCGTTCCATGAGATGAAAGGTTCAGTGGCTCGCACGTGGGACTGCGGGGACTCACGAGCAGGGTAAACCTCGCTAATTAACTTGCTCCAGTGTCGGCACCCTGCGGCTAATTGAATACCCCCAAGTACAGTATGTGGATTTCTGCTCGCACGGTCCTGAGGTGCGCACAGAAATCTGCATTGACTAGTGCTTCCGGGGCAATCGCACGGGCGCTGTATGCTGAAATTCGCTATTTGCATCCACACACAGAGATCCGTCTGAATAGAATCAGACCCTTTATCCACAACGGCACATTACTCGAGGTTCGGCTTAGCTGAACCAGGCCCTAAGATGATAACATTCATCCAGAGATATTATATAAAATAGTTGCCTCATTCTGCATTTGGCTGGCGGAGTTTGCATGTTTCTCCAGTGGAATTTGTCCTTAAGTGTCCGGCATGGAATTCCCCCCGTCATTTTCTCCCTTATTATGTGCCAACACGCCGCAGAGCAGAATTAATTGGCACCGTCGTCATCCCATTTCTATTTATAGACTATAACTTCCACAAAATACAAACGCAGATTATACAAATACAGTCCTGGGAATCTCTTCCACAGAGTTCCACAGACGGAACGCTAATCGCGCTGAGGGAACCGTCTCACCTCAGCGAAACAACCTGTTCCGAGGAAAATGGAGTTTTGTGTGAAATTTGGTTGCAATTTTGCTCAACTCATCCGCAACTCATTAGCGTTGGTCACCTCATTAGGCTGCGAGGCGCAGGTGGGGAAGCGTGAGGGACAACTTCCGTCACCGAACGCAGAAGCCGTTCGATATCCTGGAGAGCAACTTTTAAATGTTCTCTCATCGCAGCAATGCGCGTGTCTCGGAACGCTTGTACATTTCACACATCCCTTTTCAAGGATTGGTAACTGCATCCAGCAGCTTCCAAGTATAGTCCGTTGCCATTATTTATGGAGATATAATCTTGTTATGTGGAGAAAACCACACGTGACAGCGTCTCAGCTCTGCATGCAGCGTCCAAGAACATCTTTGTGTTAATTGAATGATAATTCTGGGTAACCCGATGCCGTCTTCCTGGCTTATTTACCTCGCGGTAACTAGGAACATCGCTCTTGTAGGTCCGTTACCTAGTTTCATCTCTGTGTGACCCGGCTGACTGGCCAATAATCTGATTAAACTGTGTTACTGTTGGTAGAGTATATTGCCTGTACAGTGATGCAGAATGAAAGTCTTATGAGAACACGACAGAGGGGCTCATTCAGAGATGCCGCAGCTGTGCGAAAATCTACTGATGCCGCAGGAGGGGGTCTTGTGTAAGTAGACGCCTCCTGTGATCCAATGCTGCGTCCGAAAACGCACCATCGGATCATCAGTATGAACATCGGTCATTTGAGTTGCCCTCAGGATACATACATACATACACAGTATTTTTGGATTGTGTGAGGATACCGGAGTGGGGTGTGGTATTGAAAGTCGACAGTAACTAGGTCGACAATGTCTAGGTCGACCACTATTGGTCGACAGTGTCTAGGTCGACAGGGTCTTTAGGTCGATCGGTCAAAAGGTCGACATGAGTTTTTATTGTTATTTTGGTGTCGTTTTCTTTGTAGAGTGACCGGGAACCCCAATTAGTGCACCGCGTCCCCTCGCATGGCTCGCTACGCTCGCCATGCTTCGGGCATGGTGCCTTCGCTCCGCTGCCGATTCGCTCGGCATAGATTACCGTTCCAATCGTAGTCCACGTGGATCGTTAAGTATGAAAAGGTTCAAAAAAAAGAGAAAAATTGTGAAAAACTCATGTCGACCTTTTGACCTGTTGACCTAGAAAATGTCGACCTAAAGACCCTTTCGACCTAGACACCCTGTCGACCTAGTTACTGTCGACCAATAGTGGCCGACCTAGACATTGTTGACCTAGTTACTGTCGACTTTCAATCCGGATCCCACCGGAGTGGCGGGAGGAAATGCACTCAAAGCACAGGGAGAATATACAGACTCCACACA
Source organism: Pseudophryne corroboree (assembly GCF_028390025.1). Lineage (NCBI taxonomy): Eukaryota > Metazoa > Chordata > Amphibia > Anura > Myobatrachidae > Pseudophryne > Pseudophryne corroboree. Next base: position 507,550,516 of record NC_086450.1, on the reverse strand, counting down.
GTTAGGGTAATGGAGAGGAATTGAACCCAAGACCTCAGTGCTTTGAGGCAGTAACCATTACACCATCCATGTAGTGTGCGCCTGCTCACTCCATGCAAAGGGCAGCCGGCTGAGAGACAGGCAGAGAAGATGCTCCGCGGGCACTTTGATTGTAGATGAAACACAATCTGAGCAGCCAGGCAGCGTTTTCCTCAGGACTCCCAAGAAGCTCTGGAGGCACCAGCCCACTCATGCTATTAGGTCCCTAGAATCAGGGGGCCCTGGGCAACTGCCCAGTGTGCCGATACATTAAAATGGTACTGAGTGGTACATGCACCCACTGTGTAGCCGTGGGGTGGGTTAGGCTGCAGGGAGGAATTAGGGTCAGGCTGCGGGTAGGGAGGGTTAGGGTTAAAATACTCACCTGACAGGTGTTGGGATTCTGCGTGTCGGGGTACCGCTGTCGGTAATCTCTGCGCTAGCATCCTAATCCCTGGGATCCCGATACGATCCCAATGTAACATGTGCAGAGAGATAAGATATGGTCCAAACTCAGATCTAAACTGCAGTGTAACAATAAAGCTGCCCAGCATGTTTGGGCTACAGGCAAAACAGCCCGTATTTACCCTGCATGCAACATAACAAATGTATGTTCTCCCCTTGCATTGCAACATGGGGGTAAATTTACTAAGATGGGAATTCTATTTAAGAGGGGATGTTGCCCATAGCAACCAATCAGGTCACAGGTATTATCTTCTAGAAGGTGCTAGAGAAATAAGAAGTAGAATCTGATTGGTTGCTATGGGCAACATCCCATCTTAAATAGAACTCCCATCTTAGTAAATTTACCCCATGGTTTTCCTCTGATACAAAGTTACTGGCTTTGTTCTGCTTTGCTTCCAGAATCAGCTAATCATTCAGATCTGATCGCCACTGTGTGTTTTCGCAAAGCGGGCGTTCAGATCCGAACCGCGTATGCACCGCACCGGCGTGTCTCACAGCTACAATGGGCTTCGCCGGTCAGCGACGGGATGGTGCGAAGGATCCATAGGCACGGGTGTTTGCAAGGAGATTGACAGGAAGAGGGCGTTTGTGAGTGGTAACTGACCGTTTTCAGGGAGTGTCCGGAAAAAGGCAGGCGGCCTCAGGGAAGGGTGTCTGACGTCCGGCCCCCGATCAGCAGGAAACAATCGCACAGGAAGAGTAAGTCCTAGGCTGTGCAGAGACTGCGCAAAATCAGTTTGTGCAGCTTCTGCTACACATGCGATCGCACACTTGCACAGCGAAAGTACACTCCTCCCTATCTGATCGCAGGGCTGCAAAAAGTGCAGCCCAGCGAACAGATCTGAATTAGGCCCTGTGTCTCTGCAGCTGCACAGTACTGTACTTGGCTCCCACTTCTCACCCTTTCAGATCTCTGCCTAGCAAACTATCAAATACATCTCGGTTATCAAGTCCTCAAGATATCAGTAAAGGCCGCCTCAGTCACAAGCAATGCTAGCAAACGTGTGTGGTTATCATGTAGCTGAGCCCGTTCTTGCAGTCTGGAGCAGAGTGTTCCAAACTCCGCCATTGCAGTCCAGGTTTTAAGGATATCCATGCTCTGCTATTAGATCTGTAGAGCAGAGCAGCGGGTGAATAGATGAAAACGCGGACGTTCCTGCCATCAGCACCTATGCTGGAAGTCTTGGTGGCCCCGGACCTATGTAAATGATGCATTGCATAAGGGAGGGAGGGATCTAGAACTGTGGAACGAAATGACAACTGGCCTCCTGATTGGACGATCATGTAACTATCAAATAAAAGGGTAATCGCTCATTTATAGATACTGTCAGGTCCTCCCGTCTTCCAAGCCATTTACAGAACTCACCTCGCTAATTATGTCATAGTTTCCCAGAAAATATTTATTTATTATTATTTGCAACGTTATTCGTAGACTGTACAGAAGTGTCCCCGCTGACTGGTTGTCCGTATGCAACCAGTAAGGACGGGGTCAGTATGACGTGATTCTATAATTGGTCTGGGGTTAAGGACCCTAACCATTTGGGGAATTAAATCTGGCTAATTGTTGGTGTTTGCTGCCTTGAAAGGAGAAGAGGAATCCACATCCCCTTCAGTAGGATCCAAAGTAGACAAAGGGGCCTATTTATCAAATAATATTAGCGGCTACAGTATGTCCCCCCTACATGCCCCCCTCGGCCACGTACTTTCTGAGCACAAGTCATCGTAGCCCCACCCCCTTTAATATCAGCATTGTATAACAGGGGTGTGTCCAAATTGACACCGCCATGAGTGCCACACCCCCTGTGCAGCCTCCAGGCCTGTACCACACCCACCCCCTGCTGCTACAAGATGGCTGCCCACTCCCGGAGGGAGCAGCTGGAATGTCGGCAACCCTGATGTAATGGCGGAGTTTGGGAAACTCTGGTTTAGCTATTCATTTCGTTACACAGATTTTTTGTTTCCTAAAATACTGCTCATCTTAGCTTCATTTATTCCCTATATATTAATCATGAGATTGAGGGGCGTCAGGAGTGTGTTCTTGCGTCTTTGACACTGTGTTGTACATTGGGCAGGAGGGGCCTAATAAATGCACTTCTTCGCGGAAGGTGAATCCCAATAAAAGTGCATGATAATAAGACCACATGCCCAGGGCTGTAGAGAGGACCCAGTAATGAAAGAGGGTGTGGTCTAACAGTGGAGGTGTGGCCACGCCCCTTTAAAACATAAATAAATAAGTGTTAGAAATACTTTTTCAGTGCCGCGAGGTGGCGCCGACTTGCAACGGGGAACGCCGTTTCTCACGAGTGCAAAAATATGCAACTGTCAGCTTGAGCTTCCTCTTGTGCACTTCCGTGCGACGGACTGAGCAAGCCATGCCACGCCCACTTTGTGTATCTGAGCAGTGCTCAACTGTGCTGGCGGATCCGATCACTCCACCGTCGACTCCTCGAGCAGCCCCAGCGGTTCCATAACACACCCGTGACGACACCTCTTTTAAGCGATCACTTTAGGTCGCCTTCCAATCTCCACCCTGAACCGCCCATGGGGGGTGATTCCGGGTTGTTCGCTCGTTAGTTTTTTTCGCTACTGAGCGATTAGTCGCAAACCGCGCATGCGCAATGATCGCAGTGCACCTGCGCCAAGTAAATTAGCACAAATGTTTGGTATTTTACTCACGGCGTAACAAAGAGTTTTCATCGTTGTGGTGATCGGAGTGTGATTGACAGGAAGTGGGTGTTTCTGGGCGGAAACTGGCCGTTTTCTGGGAGTGTGCAGAAAAATGCTGCCGTTTCTGGGAAAAATGCGGGAGTGTCTGAAGAAGCGGGGGAGTGTCTAGGCGAATGCTGGGTGTGTGTGTGACGTCAAACCAGGAACGAAACTGACTGAACTGATCGCAGTGTAGGAGTAAGTCTGGAGCTACTCAGAAACTGCTAAGAAATTTCTATTCGCAATTCTGCTAATCTTTCATTCGCACTTCTGCTAAGATAAGATTCACTCCCAGAGGGCGGCGGCTTAGCGTGTGCAAAGCTGCTAAAAGCAGCTAGCGAGCGAACAACTCGGAATGAGGGCCATGGATCGCAGACCCCTTCTGAAGGGGTAGCAGTTGATTTACCGACACACACAATATCGATGGTCATAATCCCTACAGCCATTGACCGACAGTCAAAATACAGACATGGTCAACATACCGATATTCATTATGCCGACATAGCCAAAATGCAGACATACTGAAATTTAAAATGCCGACACGTCAAAATGCCGACATGCTTTCTTCAGACATTTTTGCCCAAGCAGACGTGTTTATACTTTACCATCCCAGTGGACATGGAGGGGGAATATAATAGTGTGCCGACCGCAGCGAGGCACCGTGCCCAAAGACACGATACCTATGTCGACATTGACACACACAAAAAAAAATCCTTAGAATAACGACACAGGGACAGTGAGAATGCACTATGGAATATAACAAAAGCTCTGGGACCACTCAACGCTTTTAATTAATGAATTATGAAAGTGGAGTAAGACCCCCTTTTGCAATCTGCATATAACAAACTGTTTGGTTGTCAGAGGACCAAACAAGTAAGGACCCCTCTGCCACCTGCTCCTACTTCCAGTTTCCAGGCACTAGATGCCGGCCTGCTTGGTGCCAAGACAAGATAAATTGATGAAATAGGAGCTCTCCGAGGATGGGAGCTCCTGTGCAAAGGTCTAAAGAAAGGAAGGATTCTGGGACAGGTCAGGAGGTCGCATTATTTGGAAAGACATGGCAGCTTTGGTGCAGACACAAGTGCTGAGCCGTCAGCCATCAGAAATCAAAACAAGACGTCTGCTGAATTTGCTCAGGAAGGGGGCCGTATCTGAGACCCTTTTGCCTTTTAAGGAGGGTCAGTAAGTAAAGCCCCCTCCTCAAGGCCCCTTCTCCTTCCTACGTCCTCTCCGCACGTCTTCTGTCTTGCTAATTTCTTGGCAGGGCCGTCTTAACAGCAGTGTAGGCCCCTGGGCACAGCAATGCACAGGGGCCCCCTACCCATCCTCCAGCGGTAGGGGTGGGGGGTGCTATCAGAAGCAGCTTTGCTGTCCAGCGGGCAGTAGGGGGTATTCTGTCTTCCGCTCCGTATGTAGGACCTGGAGCAGTAATTTCTGCAAATTACTCCTCGACCTCTACTGCACAGACAGTGGGAGATGGGGTGGGAGGGAGAACACTAAACTGTAGAAGAGGCATCGGGCTAAATGAAGGGGCCCTAGTACATAACTTCCAGAGTGGTAGGGGGTGTGTAATATGCAGGAGAGGGGTGGATAGTGGAGTGGGCTTAATATTCATAATTTTCTGGTGGGAGGGCAGCATGCTTGACTGCAGATATCTCCAGTTCCTGGAAATAGATTTCTTAGCTTTGAATGCAATAAAAAAACTAGAGAGTCCCACCTTTCAGGAGGTACTGGAGACTTGGGGATCAGAGTTCAGGAGCCAGAGCAATCTACCGGCAAATTTATAAAACTGCAAACCAGATGTGTGGAGCTGGAGCAGGGACCAGCTGCTTGAAGGATTATATCTCTGGTTCTGGGCATATTAGAGACAAGCTGCCAGTGTCCACTGAAAGAGGGGAGTCTCATCATTTGGAGAATACCCTCAGGAAAACTCTAAGTCAGACAGAACCCGAGATATCTGGCTGGGGGGAGCAATTAACATTCTTGGATGGGGACCACTGCTTCGAAGTCAGATATCTCCGGTTCCCCAGGGCCGATTTTAAAAAATCTGGTACCCTTGGAAAGAGGGGACCCTCAGCTATCAGCCTAGGACCCTTAGACTCCTGGGGCCCTTGGGCAAGAGCCCATTGAGCCCATACGAAAAGACGGCCCTGTTTCTTGGGACGTATTTCCAGCTGTCCGGATTGCTGAGCAATGGCTGGGATCGGAGTCTCCCGAGCCCATTCCCAAATTGCACCCTCAACCCTTCTGAGAACAATGTTTACAACATAGACAAGGTTTTAGCTTCCGATGAAACAAAACATTCCCAAAATATCTGCCCCTCCAATGCTGCGTCTGTCGGAGCACACTAAGTCGCTGCGGTGCCACAATTCTAATGTATCACCGCGGTAAGAGATATTGCGCCATTATCTGAGTGCCCCTTCTCTTATGGTCGCATCTTACGTGGTATTCCCTCAGTGGCACTGTACACCCTTACAGATGTCTTTAGTGCGTCTTTGTGCTATTGTCATATACAGATGGGTCCATGTTTATCCTGACCTTTAATAGGATAAATTGAGAGTGGGCAGTTGGACTTAATCCCCTGCTGTATTGTTCTCTGTATTGTATTGCAGCTGAGAACAATAGATGAAAGGTTTATGTTAATACACCATGTTGTGCCTAGGCGCAGCAAACTAGCCAAGATAACCGTGGACCCATCTGCATGTCTCTTGCATATCATTGTAAACGGTAACTGTACTGAGCTACACCAGCTGAATCTTTTACTCATCCTTTTTTCACATTTCTTCCATACGGACTGCTACAGATTCGGCCTACCAAACTAGGTACCCTGTACCTCCTACAGCTAGCCTTTTTGCGCTATTTGGCGTCAGACACATGTTACGACGTAGACGTCCTTCCATGCTTAGCTGTTCCCACACTTTGAAACGGGTATGGGTCATTGGGTCGACCACACTTAGGTTGAAGGTCATTAGGTTGACCACTATTGGTCTATATGCATTAGGTCAAGAGGGTTTCTAGGTTGACGTGGTCCCTAGGTCGACATGACAAACGGTCGACATGAGATTTAAAAAAAAAAATTGGTATCGTTTTCTTCGTAGAGTGACCGCGAACCCCAATTAGTGCACCGTGTTTACTCGCTGCGCTCGGCACAGGTTACCGTTCACAATTGTAGTCCACGAGGATCGCAAAGTATGTAAAAGTGCAAAAGATGGAAAAAAACGGTGAAAAACTCATGTCGACCGTTTGTTGTGTCGACCTAGGGACCATGTCGACTTAATGCATGTCAACCAATAGTGGTCGACCTAATGACTGTCAAACTTTTTCCTTAATTTAGCAACTTATAGTGAATTAGGCACTTACAATTACTGTAGTACTTTTGTTGCAAAATAATTGGTGTAAATTCCCAGTTTAGTCTCTGGAAGCATGGCTCGGCTCACTCGAATTGGTCCTTCGTCTTTTTACACAGGTGAGAGTCTGAATCGCACACAGTAGCTTCATCCAATGGCAGCCCCACTGTCCAATGTCCCCGTGCATTGTAATTTGTCAATAATGGTTTAGTGCGTGGCTCGGCTGTTTCTGGATATGTGTATGCGGACACTTCTCTATGCTTAAATTGCGTAGAATCTTCACGAAATGTGAGTTATGCCACGGAACAGACCATTTATCAGAGTTTCAAAGTTCAGCTTAATCATCTATCACACTTTTGCGCCACCCATCTACAGTACAATGTACAGTATTTGCCAGTTTGCAGTGGTGTCAGAAAGGGAAAGGGGGGGAGGGGGCAGCTCACTCCCCCCCAAACGTGAGAGAGGCACCATCCTTCTGACTTGCAGTCACTGAGCTCTGCAGAGATGTGCTGCCGGTGACAAGAGGTAAGCAGCAGTATAGCTGTTGGCCATGGCGAAGAGGTAGTGAAGAGGAGCAGAGGAATGAGGAGGCGCTCTACCAGGCATAATGTGTATTAGGGAATCTACCAGATGTAATGTATATAATAATGGGCAGTACCTGGCATAATGTGTATAATGGGCTCTTCTAGGTATATTGTGTGTAAGGGAATCTACCTGGTGTAATGTGTATGATGGGCACTACCTAACAATGTGTATAATGGGCACTTACAGGTGTAATGTGTATAAGAGGCTCTACATGGCATAATGTGTATAAGGGGCTCTACCAGGCATGATGTATATAAGGGGCTCAACCAGGCAGAATGTATATAAGGGACTCTATCATGTGTAATGTGTATAGGGAGCTCTACCAGGAGTAATAAGTATAAGGGAATCTACCAGGTGTAATGTGTATAAAGGAATCTACCAGATGTAATGTTTATAACAGGCTCTACCAGTCGTAATGTGTATAATGGGCTCTACCAGGTATAATGTGTATTATGGGCTCTACCAGAAGTAAGGTGTATAAGGGGTTCTACCAGGAGTAATGTGTATAAGGGGCTCTACCAGGAGTAATATGTATAAGGGAATCTACCAGGTATAATGTGTATAATAGGCTCTACCAGGCATAATGTGTATTATGGGCTCTACCAGGTGTAATGTGTATTATGGGCTCTACCAGGAGTAGGGTGTATAAGGGGCTCTACCAGGAGTAATGTGTATAAGGGGCTCTACCAGGAGTAATGTGCATAAGGGAATCTACCAGGTGTAATGTGTATAATAGGCTCAACTGGGTGTAATATTTATATGGCGCCACAAGGGTTCCACAGCACCCAATTACAGAGTACAAAAATAAATAATCAAACCAGGAATACAGCCAATTATAAGACAATATAGGACAACTACAGGGTAACTAAACATAACTGCATCATCAGATGACACTGAGATAAGTATCAGGTGGCAGAAGACTGCTGGATTTGGTGCAGTCGAAGATTATTAAAGTAAGAAAAAGGATAAGCACATGAGGGAAGAGGGCCCTACTCATGAAAGCTTACATTCTAAAGGACTCTACCAGGAGTAATGTCTATAAGGGAATCTACCAGATGTAATGTGTATAATAGGCTCTACCGGGCGTAATGTGTATATTGGGCTCTTCCAGGAGTAATGTGTATAAGGGAAGCTACCAGATGTAATGTGTATAATAGGCTCTACCAGGCGTAATGTGTATAATGGGCTCTACCTGGCATAATGTGTATAAGGGTCTCTACCTGACATAATGTATATAATAGGCTCTACCACGTATAATGTGTACAAGGGGCCACTCACTCCCAGCTGCTCCATAGAGTTCTGTACAGGTGCAAGCAACCCATCTAAGATGGCCAGAAGCTAGGGGCGCCAAACTGAGACTTATCTTGGCCCTCCCCAACCAGAAAATGTTCTGATGCCCCTAATAGCCTAACAGATCTGAGATGGGGGCATTCAATTCATCCTGTTTTGTGACTGGGGTAGGAATGGGAGCACTAAAGTCCAGTTTGCATGGTACAATGTTCAGCATTCTCCAGCCAAGTGTGGAATGACTGAGATAGATCACAGAATGGGTTTGAAAATGTTGCACATCTGTAATCTGTATCAAACTCTGGGTTTTTATAGGCAGAGCAACATCAACTGAGAATCCTTCATTCGCCATTGCATTGTGAGGCCTTGCGGAGATGTGTTCCAATGTATACACACACAATGTCTAGGTTGACAGTCATTAGGTCGACCCCACATGTTCAACATGCATTTGGTTGACACTGACAAAAGGTCGACATGCATTAGGCCACCATTGACAAAAGATTGACACTGGAAAAGGTCAACAGGCATAAAAGGTCGACAGATTAAAATGGTTGACATGACAGTGGTCAACACATGTATGATCAACATATGACAACGCAACTTTTTACTTTTTTGGCATTTTTTTTTACACCTTTTTCATACTTTACCATCCACGCGGACTGCAGTTGGGATTAGTAACCTGTGCTGTGCGTAGTGGTAGCAGAGCGAGGCACCCTGCACACGTGAGCCGTGCAAGGTGACGCAGTACACTAACTGGGGATCCCAGTGCTCTGACGGTGAAAACAACTCCCAAAAAATAAAAAAGTTGTGTTGACCCTTTTTGTGTCAACCAATCCTTGTGTTGACATTTTTCCATGTGTCGACCATTTGTACCTGTCGACCTTTTGTCAGTGTTGACCTAAATTATGTCAAACTTTTGTCAGTGTCGGCCTAATGCATATGGGTTGTCCTAATGATTGTTGACCCAGACATTGTAGATCTTCTACACCACACCAGACACGGACGTATATGGAGGCAGAACCTCACTTGAAAAACAAACAGTCATTTTTTTGTAAAAATGTCTCTGTTTTCTAGTACAGTAAGTGTAGACATGCAGCTAAGGAGGACACTATAGAGGAGGGGTTGGTAACATTCTTTCTCCTCGGCCAACACTTTATCCAGTTGTGCCGCCACCATGACGCCATATACTGTACACACATTTACAAATGTAATATATGGGTGCGCTAGTGGCTGCTATTTTGAAGCTGAGTTGCATGCTAACGTGCTTCCAAATTGCGTATCGTTATCCGATTGTGAGTAGGACTCTCTGTGGCCTCGTTCATTCATGCTGGCCACGCTTGGGTTCCCTGGGTTGGAGATGGCGGACGAGCCGTGCGGTCGCATTAGGTGCCCGCCTTGGCACTTTGTGTACCCTATCCTGCTCCCCCTCCTCCCTCTTACACAGTACTCTGCTCGGGGGGGGGAAGCGAAGTTTCGTGGAATGAGGACCCCCCCGGGCGGAATACCATGAACGGGAGGAGGGGTAGCAGCGTGTGTATACACCCCTTGGCAATGAGCATGTTCCTTAACAACAAGCATTAACCTTGGCAATGAGCATTACCCCTGACAACGAGTATTACCCTTGACAACGAGCATGAATCCCAGAGCATGAAACCGCGGGCTGCGAGCATGACACCCAGTGCATAAAACCTGTGACAACGAGCATGACACCCAGCGCATGAATCCCATGACACCCAGCGCAGGAAACCCCTGGCAACAAGCATGACACCCAGCGCATGAAACCCCTGGCAACGAGCATGACACCCAGCGCATGAAACTGGGGTGTAAGATAGTCTTTTCCTGTGAAGCCACGCCCATTTTAGCAAGGCCACACACTATTACCAGGAAGAAGTTGGAGAATGAGCATAGGAGTAAAGCAGCTTGTGTAGTCAGGGGACGGACTCCGCTGGTGCCACTCAGAGCATCCTTGTGTGCCACCTTGTGTTTCTATATCCTAGGTTTGATTATGTTTGGTACACACACTGATGTATTTATAATGGATGCAGTGTGGGCGGTTGCTCAAGGGCCCCTGAGTCCAGATGGGGCCCACACCGCACATGCTGCACCCATTTTTTTTTTATACTTACCCCTCCGGAGTCCCGTGCCACGCCATTTTCCCGGAGATCTGCACATGCGCATTAAAGTGTGCTCAGACTCTTTACAGCACTGCGCCACTGCCAGCGCCTGGCAGAGAGGAGGGGGCCCAGATGGAAGAGGCTGCATACAGCCTCCTCGCTTCTCCTTCTGCACATCTGCTGGCCCTGTTGGTGTCTGTTTTATTACACAACACGTATTGGGAACTAAAAGTGGCCCTTTAATAATTTCTAGAAGTGGCCCCATGTGGGCGACACCAAATCAACGGTAGGTGGAGCTAACACCAAAGTAGTCAGGATCGGTACACAGGGCCATAAATATGGGGTGCGAGCAGTGCTGTTGCGAAAGGGCCCTGGGGGCAGCACTGTTATACCCCTTAACATTGCCAAAATAACCCAGGTTATTGCGGGGTCGACCCGAATCAAGGTGCAGTGTGAAGCGCCAAAGTGAGTAACCTTGGTCAAGCAACCCTGCATTTTAAGGGTTAAACATGGGTCGTTGTTCAGTGTGAAAGCCTCTGACCTGGGATAGTCAACCCAAAAAGGTGCTGATTGGCTGTGTATGTGTCTGCTCAGAGCAGTCCCCAACCCATACTTGCCTACTTTTGAAAAAGCATTTCAGGGAGATTGTGAAAGTAACAGCTATCAGCGCGGGCGCATACCGCTACATCTGAACGGCGTGTCATTAACATGACTGACATCCAAATGTAGATGAGCCCCAAAGTTAGTAAGATCTACTTGTTGAAGAAAAGACACTGATATTTTGCTGGATTTGTTTGTGTATTGTGTTTTACAAGAGGTTCCATATACTGTAAGTGGCCACAAAAACCTTTAAAATGCATGTAGCCATAGGGATCATTGTGTCTTCTAACCAATATAGGCAAATGGTGCTGATGATACCATTTAAATGTATGTATCTATGATTTTTTTTTTTTTTTTTCAGGGAGATTGAGGGACCATTCAGGGAGTGAGGGAGATTGCTACTATTTCAGGGAGACTCCTGCAGAATGAGGGAGGGTAGGCAACTATGCCCCAACCCCTCCTTTTGTTTCCTTTGAAACCTCATCAATGTGAGCCAGAAAAGTCCAGTTTATATCACATCACAGTGTTTAGCATGGGTGATCTGGGTTTAGTGTGAAAGGGACCAACCCGGAATAACCTGGGTTGAAACTGCAATGAGAAAGGGTCTGAGGCTGCTCGGACACCGGTCGGACCCAGGTTCAAAAGCCGGGTCTGACCTGGGTTTGCGATGTGAAAGCGGTATAACTGTGCCTTGGATGTACGTAGAATTTAAACTTTTTTTTTTTCATGTGCCTTCAGAACTGCACAGCTCTGTAAATGTATGTCTTATACAAATCTAAGATCCTATGCAGGAAATTCAAATGCTGTACTCATTTATGATTTGCTTTAAGTAAACTAGAAGTATCCCATTTAGTTTATACTAAAATGCTCTTCCTCTGCACCAATGACCTGTAATTCACTGTGCTGTAATGTATAGCATATCCTATACTTTAAACCATGTTGCAGCTTCAGGGTGAAAGTTTTCTTGGTGTTGCCCCCCCCCCCCCCCCCCCTTCCTTCGAGAATAGTAGCAATTCACATTAGACCGCCCAGCAGCGTCCGCTATTCACATTACACCACACACCAGCGTCCGTTAGTCACTTTACACCACACACCAGCATCCGTTAGTCACATTACACCACACTCCAGCGTCTGTTAGTCACATTACACCACACTCCAGCGTCTGTTAGTCACATTACACCACACACCAGCGTCCGTTAGTCACTTTACACCACACACCAGCGTCCGTTAGTCACATTACACCACACACCAGCGTCCGTTAGTCACATTACACCACACTCCAGCGTCCGTTAGTCACGTTACACCACACAGCAGCGTCCGTTAGTCACGTTACACCACACACCAGCGTCCGTTAGTCACATTACACCACACTCCAGCGTCCGTTAGTCACATTTCACCACACTCCAGCGTCCGTTAGTCACATTACACCACACACCAGCGTCCGTTAGTCACTTTACACCACACACCAGCGTCCGTTAGTCACATTACACCACACACCAGCGTCCGTTAGTCACATTACACCACACTCCAGCGTCCGTTAGTCACGTTACACCACACAGCAGTGTCCGTTAGTCACGTTACACCACACACCAGCGTCCGTTAGTCACATTACACCACACTCCAACGTCCGTTAGTCACATTTCACCACACACCAGCATCCATTAGTCACGTTACACCACACACCAGCGTCCGTTAGTCACATTACACCACACTCCAGCGTCCGTTAGTCACATTACACCACACACCAGCATCCGTTAGCCACATTACACCACACACCAGCATCCGTAAGTCACATTACACTGCCCAGCAACGTCCGCTAGTCACACTACATCGTAAGTTGGGTGTCCTGCGAGTGGGGAAGGGAGGTGCCACGGGTGGGGGAGGAAGTGGATGGGTAATTGGAGTGTGGGTGAGAAGGGGGTCGGAGGTGTAGTAGAGAGTGGGAGGGCAAAGAGAGCAGGAGAGGGGCCAGCCAAAGGAGAGGTATCGCTCACCATGTGTGTGCGTGCTGTGAGGCTGCTGGGAACTGGTGAGTGGTGATTGGAGGAGCTCTGTCACGGGAGATGACAGCACATACTTGCAGTGTCAGAGCTCCAAGCTGCGGCCTCTGATAGGTGCTGGCGCCCTTTCACCCGCAGCACTGTCATGACCACGTAAATATTTTCTGCTAGGCATTGTTAAATTCTCAACAAAAACTAACCGGTAAGCAGAGCAAGGTTCCCCTTCCTGCGAAGTCCCGCCCACAACCCCCTGATGACCAATAGTGATGATACTTAGCCTAAAACCTGCCTGGGAAAATGACCTAAACAATAGTGAAAACCGCATCGCAATCGGTACAGTGGTTTCGGAGTTTATTGCAATCAGACGAACAAACAAACAAACAAACGGACTTTCTCATTTATAAGATGTGTGCAATGATGCAAAATGCAGAGCGTAAAAGGCAAACATAGAACTAGGTGACATCAGAGCCGGATTTACACTTCATGGGGCCCGTGGCAAGTTACTGGTGTGGGGCACCCCACTCGTCCCTACAAGATTTTTTTTCTTCTTGTAAGCACAGAGGGGAGGAGGAGGAGCACAGGTTACTTACTGTAGTGTGTGGTAGCTGTGGATATTGAATGGAGGGGCCCTATAGTGTGCAGTAATCAGTCAGGTTACACGGATGTATATCCTGGGATAATGGCTTGTATTATAGTGTACAGTAATCAGTCACGTTACACGGATGTATATCCTGGGATAATGGCGTGTATTATAGTGTGCAGTAATCAGTCAGGTTACATGGATGTATGTCCTGGGTTAATGGCATGTATTATAGTGTGCAGTAATCAGTCACGTTACATGGATGTATGTCCTGGGCTAATGGCTTGTATTATAGTGTGCAGTAATCAGTCAGGTTACACGGATGTATGTCCTGGGCTAATGGCGTGTATTATAATGTACAGTAATCAGTCAGGTTACACGGATGTATGTCCTGGGCTAATGGCATTTATTATAGTGTGCAGTAATCAGTCACGTTACACGGATGTATGTCCTGGGCTAATGGCATTTATTATAGTGTACAGTAATCAGTCAGGTTACACGGATGTATATCCTGGGATAATGGCGTGTATTATAGTGTGCAGTAATCAGTCAGGTTACATGGATGTATGTCCTGGGTTAATGGCATGTATTATAGTGTGCAGTAATCAGTCACGTTACATGGATGTATGTCCTGGGCTAATGGCTTGTATTATAGTGTGCAGTAATCAGTCAGGTTACACGGATGTATGTCCTGGGCTAATGGCATTTATTATAGTGTGCAGTAATCAGTCAGGTTACACGGATGTATGTCCTGGGCTAATGGCTTGTATTATAGTGTGCAGTAATCAGTCAGGTTACACGGATGTATGTCCTGGGCTAATGGCGTGTA